>NC_048595.1:167235604-168702271 GCF_003668045.3 Cricetulus griseus
GCCTTTTGTTTTTTAGTAACCAGGTACATCTTGTTTAATCTTCCCCTCACCGAACAGGGCTCTGATATGGCATCACTGTCTTTTCATGTGGAAAAGGTAAAAACAATGCATACTTCTTACGGTTTGCCCAAACTTTCCTTTTTTTGCTTTTTATTTATACCATGCCTTACTGTGCCATCAGACTAGCTTCAGCACTTTTGCTTAAGATTTTATTTATTTTTTATTTATGTGTATAAATGCATGTATGTGAACTACATGCATGTCTGGTACCCTCATAGGCTAGGAGAATGTGTCATACCCCCTGGAATTGAATTTACAGATAGTTGTGAGCCTCCATGTTGGTACTGGGATTTAAACCTGAGTCCCCTGTAAGAAAATGTAGCACTCTTAAAGCAATATCTCTAGTACCCAACCTTCAGTTATTTTGTTTGTAATTAATAATTGAACAATTAAAAATTATTTAATTCACATTTAATTGTTTAATTAAAACTATTTAGTAAAAAGATATTCTGACCAGATTTCCTTTCCTTCATCCCTTCTCAGATATCCCCACCTTTCCACCCTTCCAAATACAAGCTAAATACTAGTAAGGTAAAATATGCCCAAACAAAGCAACACGACAACAACAACATCTCCAAATGTACCATTGAGTTCATATTCTGCTCTAGGCTACAATCTTTTGATTTTCCTGATTCAGGCTTATGAATGCTAGGATTGCATAATCATGCCATCACACACAACCAGATTCATCTCTGCCTTAATGTGAAAGTTCCCAGTGAATATTGTAAGAAATTCCAATTCATGAGAGTGAAACAAAATGATTACACAACATTCAAAAACAATATTCTGAGGTATATCCTCCTTTTGTAGTAATCTGTGAGCTCTACTAAAACCAAAACCTATAAATTCTTAGTTATATTATAACATAGTTATGGCCACAACTAATTAAATTGAAAAAATTCTTCAGGTGGTTATATTTGTTATGTATCAAAATGTTTTCTATCTGGGATATATGTTTTCATATGTAACATATGGCCTCAATAAAATTTTACTGATCGATTATGACAAAGCTTTTATAATCAAACAAGCAAATAAAAGACTTGTCTGTTTTCATTGGTGAATAAAGTCTCCACTTATTAATGCCTTGAAATACTTCACCACATATATTCTAGAATCCAACTCATTATTTCCTGTATATCTATCACACAGTTCTAGGGGTTTATCAGGGTATTGAAGTCTAGATTTTACATTCATGGTGAATATTGAGTAGAAAATTGAATATTTTATATTTTGTCTATTTTGATCTTCAAAGATTTCTAACACATATATTGTTCAGAGCCCCAAAGAATGTAAAAAAGAAGAGGCTATGGTTCTGAAAAGACTAGTATGTAAAATTCATTATTTACATTGATTTAATTTGAGAATTTCAGCTATTATTGTTAGTATGTAATCAATTAATGAGATGTGTAAGGCTAAATCTTTCTGCCAATTCACTCGAGCCCCGCTGCAACGTTAAGGTCCCAAGTAACACAGAGAGACTTATATTAGGTACAATGCTACTGGCCAATGACTAGGATATCTTTTCTGCTATCTCTGTCTTAAGTGTCAATCATAATTATTAATTTATATATTTCACAAAGACTTATCTGATCCAGGATGCTGGCAGCATGTGTCCTCTCTTGTTGGGCTCACATGGTAGCTCTAGAGAGGAGGAAGAGAGTGATTTTCTGCTTGTCCTTGCTTATATTCTTTTTTCCCCAGATTTTTTTATTTGAATTAGAAACAAGATTGTTTTACATGAAAATCCCAGTTCCCTTCTCTCTCCTGTCCTCCTCTACCAGCACCCCCCAACTAAAACCCTACCTATCACATATCCTTTTTACTCCCCCTGGATGGTGATGCTTTCCATAGGGTGTCATCAGAGTCTATTGTATCCTTTAGGATAGGGCCTAGGCCCACTTTCATGTGTCTTGGGTAAGGGAGTATTCCTTTATGTGAAATGGGGTCCCAAAGTCCACACCTATGTTAGGGATAAGTACTGAACCACTACAGCACATCCTGTAGATTTCCAAGGTTTCCTCACTGAAACCCGTGTTCCTGGGGTCTGAAGATCAGTCCCATGCTGGTATCCCAGCTATCAGTCTCTGGAGCAAGAGTGCCCCTATGTTCAGGTCAGCTGTTTCAGTGGGTTTCCCCAGCCTGGTTTTGTCCACTTTGCTCATCACTCCTCCTTCTCTGCATCTGGATTCCAGTTCATTTCAGTGGTTAGTTGTGGGTGTCTACTTCTACTTCCACCAGCTGCTAGATGAGGGCTATCAGATAGCATATAAGTCAGTCATCAATCTCATTATCTGGGGAGGGCATTTGAGTTAGCCTCTCCTCTGTTGCTTGGAACTTAGCTGCTGTCATCTTTGTAGATCTCCAGACATTTCCCTCAGGCCTGATTTCTCTGTAAACCTACAATGTTTCCCTCTATTATGGTATCTCCATTCTTGTTATCTTCTCTTCTTCACCTGACTCAGTCTTTCTGCCCCCTCATGTCCTCTGCATCCCTCCTCTTCTCCCCTTCTCATTCTCCTAGCTCCCTCCCTCTTCTTCCCGCCCTCCCAATTTGCTTAGCAGAACTTGACCCTTTCCCCTTCTCCAGGGGACCATGTATGTCTCTCTTAGGGTCCTCCTTGTTTACTAGCTTCTCTGGCAGTGTGGATTGTAGGCCAGTAATCCTTTACTCTATGTCTGAAATCTGCATATGAGTGAATACATACCATGTTTGTCTTTTTGTGATTGGGTTACCTCGCTCAGAATGGTTTCTTCTAGTTCCATCCATTTTCCTGTAAATTTCAGGATTCCATTGTTTTTTTCCACTGAGTAATACTCCATTTTGTAAATGTACCACATTTTCTCTATCCATTCTTCGGTTGAGGGGATACTAGGCTGCTTCCAGTTTCTGGCTATTACAAATAGTGCTGCTATGAACATTGTTAAACATATGTCCTTGTTGTACGAATGTGCTTCTTTTGGGTATATGTCTAAGAGTGGAATTGCTGGTAGACTGATTTCCATTTTCTTGAGGAGTCGCCATACTGATTTCCAAAGTGGCTGTATTAGTTGACACTCCCACCCCCAGTGCACAGGTGTTCCCCTTTCTCCATATCCTCTCCAGCATAAACTGTCATTGGTGTTTTTGATTTTGGCCATTCTGACAGGAGTAACATGGTATCTCAGAGTTGTTTTGATTTGCATTTCCCTGATGGCTAAGGGTGTTGAGCACTTTTTTATGTGTCTTTCAGCCATTTTAGATTACTCTATTGAGAATTGCTTATATTCTGAGTCTGCCTGTTATGTCACTTCCTGCCTGGATCACAATACTCTTTACTACATATCCCAGAATCCTCCTCTACTCCTAGTCCCACCTAATTTGCTTCCCTATTGGCCAACAGTACTTTATTTATCAACCAATAAGACAAACATACACAGAACTTCACCCATCATCTCCTCTTTTCTGTCTAAATAAAAAGAAGTGTAACTTATCTTTTATGATAACTAAATTCATGGTTAATTTTGTTATATGTAAATTTCTCCTCTTGTTTGGTATTTTCTTTATACAAATCTTTTAAAATATAATGCATAATTAAATACAGATTGTATATAGATAGGCAAGATAATGGGGGAGGTCTTCTGTGTATTTTTGTCTTATAAATAAATAAAGCACTGTTGGCCAATAGAGAATTAAGATTGGTGGGACTAGGAGAGAAGGAGGATTCTGGGAAATGTAGTAAAGGGTCGATTGCCATGTGATCGCATACAGCCAGCATCCTCAATAATATAAGTCTTTATAAGATATATAGATTAATAAATATGGTTGATACTTAAGACAGTATAGTATATCAGATAAGAAATTCTAGTTATTGGCTAGCAGCACTGTAATTAATATAAGACTCTGTGTGTTATTTTGGCCACCCACGTGGTGGCCGGTTTCAGTGGCTGATAGAAAAATACTTTTAGTTACAGAGATGAGATAATTCAATTTACAAACTGAAATACCTTATTCAGTTTATTGCACTCCCAGTCAACCATGTGGTTATAGGATGAAACAATCAGTGCTATCCAGGGTACACTGTTGCTAATCTGATGTTCTGTATGTATTGTGCAGAAATTTCCCCTGACATTAGACACTTTTATCTTGGAGGAAAGCTTGTTAAGATACAAGATGTTAAAAGGGAGGTGAGGTGATAAGATTTTATAAGGGGAGTTAATACATTTCATTCAGTAGAGAAGCTTCCTAAACTTAAAGGAAGCCCAGTCCTGAAGTAGAGACTCTGGTTATTCAAGCAGTTACAAGTGAAGTAAGGAAGAAGAAATGTCATAAAAGCTGAGAGCACAGAGACAGAGAGCTAAAAGGGCATCAGAGTGTCCAGATTCACAGAGAGTTTCAAGAAGAAATTTACACTTAAATGCACTGAGAGAGTACCACATGGAGCAGCACAGAGAACAAGGGGAACTGAAAACTGAATCCCACATCCAATAATAGTGGAAAAATTTTGGGAAAGTATTGTGACTATAATGGGGCATTTCAATATAAACACCAATCTGAGATTAAAGTGCAGGTTTATAATGTTAGCATTTCTTGAACTCTACTCCTTGTAAAAGGTTGAAAAGGTCAACTCTCAGGTTGCAAAGTTCATGTCGCATATTTTCTCACACTGTAGTCATATAAGAATAACCAGATGTTTTCCTTCTATAGGATGCTAAGGCAGAATAATTTAGACTCGATCTTCAGGCTGCAAAGACAGATTACTTCTGACATCCTAGGCAAACATCTGGGAACTAGGGTGGTCCTGTGGTTCAAGGAGAAGTGTAAAGTTATTAGTGCTTTTATAGAAATAAACTGAGAAGATGAAAAAGCAAAGTCAGTGTGGAACTTAAGTGGAATAGCCAGTTACTTTTGAGATTAAAGAGTCATATTTACATTTTGAGAGAAAAAGAGATTGAAATTATACACATTGAGAAACTGACCAGTGAAGGAATTTTCCCTTTAATTTCAGAAGGTATCTTTACTGTTTTTGAATGTCTGTGAGCTAGATGTGTAATTGGTTGCTGTTTCAGGAGCGTGAAATAAGAGACATGGAAAAATGCATTCTTCTGGCAGTGATGACTGTTTATGATTTGAATTTTTCTTGTGATGGAAGAAAATTGAATATATATGAGGAAGACAGTATAGAAATTCTTGCTTGTAATTTTAAATGCTTATTCTTTTTCATGCATCCAGGATATATATTGAGCCAAGTGAGATCTATACCAACATAGTTCAGGCCTTTTGTGTGCTCTAATTTTTCTTATCTTTTATTGGCTTGATCTATAGAACAATCTCTCCTAACTTCAGCATTAATTATTTAGGATTCGTGTCTTTCTCTAGGCACCTCATGCAGAAGGGACCAGGATTTAGAGGAGCCCTTTGTAGGAGTATCTTGTTGGAGCCAAGTACCTAGGAAAAAGCTCCCATAGTGCTACATACAGAACACTAATCCCAATAGAAACATTGAAAGAAGAACAAAGATGAGAAATCATTCTTTCTTTCATACCCCTTGTTGATCATCTATTGACAAAGCTTAACAGCATACCAGGTGGCAATGGAGAAATATTTACAAACTGACATCCATTATTATAGAGCAAAGGAGAATGAGTTTATATCAGAAAAACAATGCTTACCAGTATTTCTGTTTCAGTCCTTGCTATCTTTTTTCAAATTCATTAAACTTTTTAAGTATATATGAATCTCTATTTAAATAAGCTATTTGTACATTAAAATCATTATTTCAGCCTTAATAATTCAAGTATCTATCTTACAGTGTACTCTTTCCTTTGGGTTCTTTCTATTAACACATATCCAATTCACTGGCTATTTTCTCTGTGTTGTCAAACCTGCCTACAAACCCATTAAAGGCACACTTGTAATATTTGCAGTTGCAATCTTTCTTAGGTTTTTCTCTGCTTATGTTATTTATTTGCTCACACATGGTATTTATTTCTCTACCAAATTTCTTAGAGAATTCACCATGATTATTTTTTAAACCGAGAATTTAAACATTTCTAGCATAGCTGTCTCTATTTGTATAGATGGTTGTATATCTTGATATTGTATCATTTTTCTTATAAGCCTTGTAGGCATTGTATATTCCTTTTTGTGCTTTTGCAACATAAAACAGTAATGAGTAGGGTGAAGAGGGTTTCAGCAAACAAACTTTGTTTTTATTGGTGTGTAAGGTAGTAGTTACATCAGTCTAGGCAGAAGCCAGTTTAGGGATGTGACTGACCGCAGTGAACCACAGGCTTCTAATTCCTCAGTTACTTTTTGGTTAAGGAAGGAGATTGCTTGGTGAAGAATTTTCTCAATATCCCTTTCTCTTTATGTAACTCACTGTCCAGTTTCTCTGCATGCTTTTGAAACCATGCTAATAGTAGTCTGCTGTTGCCTGTTGGTGGTGGTAGCAGGTGGTGACATGTAGACTTTGCTTCTCTCCTTCAGTCTCATTGACAGTTTCTGTACACCTGAGTCTTGCTATATCTTGCCTCACCATCCAAGTAATTGGTCTCTAATATCCTGATAGAGTTCCCTGATTTTTGGTGGTAGAAAATTTTCTTTTACACAGCTGTGATGGGTGTTTACATGTATACCTACAAATGAAGGGGTCCACTGCTCCTTTCCAATACCTCAAGCTGTGCATCCCATGGTAAAACCTAGGAGATAAGAGTTTGAGATGGAATTCCATGTTTATTTTGTTTTTATTTTATTTTTATTTTTTTCCCAATACAGGGTTTCTCTGTGTAGCTTAGGAGCCTATCCTGGCACTTGCTCTGGAGACCAGGCTGGCCTCGAACTCAGAGATCCACCTGCCTCTGCCTCCCAAGTGCTGGGATTAAAGGCATGAGCCACCAATGCCGGCTGGAATTCCATGTTTTATGTGTTGTTTATTCCCAGTGGAGCACTGATTACTCATCTGTCCTTTCCTAAATCATTAAAAGAAAGTCTTTCTTGAAGATTTTATTCTGCCCCAATACTTATGCTGGAACACCCAGTAGAAATTTTGAATAGCTCATGGACCAATACAGGCTCTCCTTCCACACTAGCCTCCAGAGATTCTATGTTCTTACTCTGCTCCACTTTGATTTTTTCTATATTTTTAATTAGTTGAATTCTTCTTACCAGCTTAGACAGCATACTGGAGTCTTGTAGCTTCAAAAAGTATTTTGTGTGCCATTTCTCCATGAAGTTAAAATTTTCTTCTGTTTAACTGTGGTTAAGTGATTGTCCTGCATTAAAAAAAATAATAATGAAAAAATAACATTTTCAGACTTCTGCACAATAAGTAGATGTTAAAATTTTATTTTCCTTCTTAGAAGTGATATTTTGGTCCTAGAATTCTAAGCTCACATTTATTTTCCTAAAATACTTGAAGATACCTTTTTGTTTTTTTAAATTGAGACAGGGTTTCTTTGTATAGCTTTAGAGCCTTTCCTGGCACTGGCTCTGTAGAACAGGCTGACCTCAAACTCACATAGATCAACCTGCCTCGGCCTCCCAAGTGGTGGGATTAATGGCATGTGCCACTACTGCCCCACTGAAGAAAGCATTTTATAACATAGTCTCTAAGGTTATTATCAAGACATTAACTCACAGTGTCATATTCTTATTTGAGGTGTTCTTTACTCTTTGGTTGGTCTCCATTGTCTAATGGTCTGTTCCCAACCTACAGCTGTATGTTGAAAGTCTAATCCCAACATGATGGCATTAGAAGGTGAAACCGTTGATAATACCATGAGAATGCAGCCTTCCAAATATAATTAGTACCTGTGTGAATGAGGGCCTAGAGCTCCCCTGCCCATTTCTACCATATTAGAATACAGCCAGAAGTCACTGACTATGAAAAGAAGTAAGATCCCAACAGACGTGACCTTCATCTAAGCATCCTCAAAATTATGTTTTATTGCTTATAGCCTTTTCCTTATGATATTTTTCTTATATTATTCATAATTGGCCATTTTGTATTCTTATTATTATAGACATGCTCACAAATTAACCTAAATTAACCTGCATTTATTCTATCTGAGGTATGTTAGGATTATAAAGTAGTTTGTTTTTTAACTTTGGAAAAGGTTTCACTAACTTTCATTTTAAATTTAGTACCTTGTCTACTGTCTTTACTTTCTAAACATGTAAGCTTCTTCCTTTACATATCTATCATAATTTTGTTTTATTTCAATTTTAGTTCTTTATCTTCTTGCCAACTATTTCTTTTTTAAAATTCTTCTCTTATACAAATACAACATGATCTCCCATCTGTCCAGATCACCTCCTCCACTTTGCTTCAGAAAACCACAGACTTCCCGGTGATATCAATCTAATGAAGCATACGAATATACAATAATACTAGACATAAACCCTCATATCTATGCTGAATTGAGGCAACCCAGTAGAAGGAAAAGGTTTCCCAAGAGGAGGCAAAAGATTCAGAGAGCATCCCCACTCCCAATGTTGTGAGTCCCACAAAAACACCAAGCTACACAACCACAACATATTTGAAGAGGACCTACTGCAGACCCATGCAGTCTCTACAATTGTCACTTTAGTGTCAGTAAATTCCTATGAGCCTTGCTTAGTTGATTTTTTTAATGTAATCTACTTACTTGATCAAAAGGCATTGAGACAAACAAAGCAATAGAGACATTGATGCAGATTCTTACATGATGTTGGCTGAAATTTCATTCATTCAGGTTGTCTTTGCATGAGTCAGCCAATTTGGTTACCAAGGATCCTTATCAATATAGTTTCTGTAAACCAAATTTCTACTTTGGAGGATTGGGGCCCATTCAGGAAATATGAATTCCAGTCTTGAACATGACAGAAAGTATGTTGTCCAAGGGGAATCCCCATTAGTCTTCTGTTTCTGTTCTGCCACATTTAGACTTAAGTCTTAAACACAAACATCCAAGTATTTCACATATGTAACTTTTTCCTTTAATGTGCATGCTACTCTTCTTTGAAAAAATATTTTCATTAATATGAAATTTTTCTTTTTAAGGAAATCTTTCACTTTACTACACTCCAGAGTTCATGTGCCTCTCCTTTTCCTTATTCTAGCCTTCCTCAAATAACATAGCTCTCAGGCAACATTGATCATCAATGATGACCTCTCAGCTTTACAGCCTTCTGTGGATTCACACTCCCCTCATCTCTTGCAAATATGGAGTTCCCTTACTTCATCCCTAGATATTAAAAATATGGATTTTTAAAGATTTCCTGATGCCGATCTAAGAGTGACTCTAACTCCTGGTTTTGTAGAGGCTGCTAAAAGAAGCATCTTTATCTGTCTTACTTTTAAAAAGATCTGCTCTTTGTTCCACAGATTATATGTTCTAGAACTTCACAGTGAAATGCCTTACTTTTTTTTTACATTATTTACTCTTTCTTTTTAATTTTTTAAAAAAATTATTTAATTATCATGTATACAAAGTTTTGCTTACATGTATGACTTCAGGCCAAAAGAGGTCACCAGATCCCATTACAGATGGTTGTGAGCCACCATATGGTTGCTTGGAATTGAACTCAGAACCCCTGGAAGAGCAGCAAGTGTTGTTAACCAGTGAGCCATCTCTCCAGCCCTTACTCTTTCTAATATTATAGGAAATATGGGCTATAAATACAGTATTTCCTTCTGAATAGACTAATTCCTGAGGGTAATTAATTGTTTTTTAACTAATCTTTCTTTTTTTTGCTAATAAATGATAGAGAAAAGGTGCTTGATAAGTGATCAATAAGAAAGTGGATCAGTGAATTATGGAATAAGATGGTACCAAATATTTGGTACTAAAGTATTAAAGTAGATTCACAAACATACTGAACACTTACTGACTGTCATTCATGCTGTTAAAGGCTGAGTACCCTGAAATTAAAATATTTCTTAAAGAAAGTAATTATGCTTTTATTTTTGTAATATTAAGTATATAGGATAGGAACACATAGGATTTCCTTAGATAAGAAGGGGGTTCATTAAAACATGGCTATAGTCATTGACACAGTAAAAATTGATTATAAAAAATAAGGATTTTTGAGACTTCATTGTTGAGACTGATATCATACCAATCAACCATTACCTGTGACACATTATTGCTATAAAATTGGAATGGGTAGAACCAAGTCCATTTTTGTATATACATATGTGTTGGTGCACAAATCAACAGTTCAGGAAGAATTGATGCTTACTATTATTTCATCAATCAGAAAACATTTTGATCATGGAATATGTTATTTGGGACTCATACAAACTAAACAGACAAACAGTACTTTTATTCACAGAACATTTTTGATACTGTATATCAAATTTGACATGTAGATTCTAGATGACAAACTGAGTAGTCTAAAGTTAGGGAGCAGTGAATCAAGGAATGATGAACTAAAATGTCCTCATTTGTATTTTTTCTTTTCATTCAAATTTCAATGATTTATTTCTCAAATTTCAAGTATGTTCCTGTGTGTTATAATCTTATTCACTACTGAACAAACACTTGACTGGTGTCAGCCTAGAGCATATCTTGTTGATTTACCATCTTTGGCATACAGAGTGATTTTCATCTTTGTCTCAACTATATTATGTTTGTGAGATCCACACTCCTTATTTCAGTGATTCTATTTTGTTTTTATAAAACAGCAGAGACAGGAAGCAATAAAATATTTAAAATACAAACATTGTTGTATAAATATGCTTCAAAAAGTGCTCTACAGATTTCCAGAACTGCTATGTTGTACTTATACATTTTGGTTTATCTCACCTATATACTTGTTTAACATTGATATAAAATTGAACTAGATAGACCTCTCTCTCTCTCTCTCTCTCTCTCTCTCTCTCTCTCTGTGTGTGTGTGTGTGTGTGTGTGTGTGTGTGTGTGTTTGTGGCCATATGTGTCATTAAAAACCCTTTGGTCTCATGACATAATTTATATAAAAGACTGTGTTGAAGAAAAATGTAGTATTAAAAAGTTTTTTTTTTGAGACAGGGTTTCTCTGTATTTCTTTGGAGGTTGTCCTGGAACTCACTCTCCATGTAGACCAGGGTGGCTTCAAACTCACCGAGCTGCCTGCCTCTGCCTCTGGAGTGCTGGGATTAAAGTCAGGTGCCACCAATGCCTGGCTTAATAATAAAAAAGTTAAGAATATACATATCTAGAATTATACTTCATGAATCTACTCTTTGAGCTTTCCTTTCTGGAACTTTGAATTCCTCTTCAAAAGTGCACTATAATGGAAGATTCTCCATGTATATTAAAAGTAATCAAAATTACTTTTTGCAGGGAAGAGCACACCAACTAGTTATCCAATACCAAAGCGGGTTACCTTTGAAAGCATACTATAAGTAACACTATATAGAAAACAAGTCTAATTTTAGGGATATACACGTATACATACATACATAATGCAATAACAATCAATGAAAAAGGGTCATGAATTTGAAGGAGAGTGAGAATGGCTATACAAAAGGTCTTGGAAGGAGGAATAAAAAGGAAAATGTAATTACATTAAAATTTCAAAAATAAAAAATAAAACTATGTATGTCACAAGTGGCAAAATAAAAATAATATTAATAATGACAATGACTGTGTATCTGTTACATTGATATATAGGCATTCATTATTCTGCTCTGTTTTTGGAAGCTATATTTTCCATTGAAATGGTTAAATAATTTACATATGTGAGAATCTGCCCTTCTGTGAAAATGGATGTTGATTCTCATTCTCTTAGAAGTCAAAGACTTCTAAGTAGTTTACAAACATTAGTCCATATATGCTTTTTTACTACACCATCCTTTACTTTATGTGAGCCCAGCAAACACTCTGGTACAATAATGCTTACATTCTCTTATTCCCAGAAGCATACTCTCCATCTCTCCCTCTCTCTCTCTCTCTCTCTCTCTCTCTCTCTCTCTCTCTCTCTCTCTCTCTCTCTCTCTCTCTGCCTTCTCCTTGCCTTTGACTTTGGATTTTCCTATCTCCTTTCACAATAACCTCCTCTTTGGGAAGTATGTATGATTCACTGTTTACATTTTAACTCAGCACAGTAAGTGTAATAATTTTGCAAGATAATTTTCTAATTTTTTCTCTAATTAACAAATACAAACACTTGAAAAATTTTGGTTAGCAATAAATTAAACGCTTTTTTCTGATTTGTAAGTTTCATATGTTTTTTATGATTATCTTCTCCTCAACTCCTTCCCAAGTCTACATTCTGTTGACACTACCCTTCACATACTGGATCATAGGACATAGAAACAGGTTGAAAAAAGTATGTCCTTCTAAATATAATGGTACACCTCCTTTTCATTTCTATTTTTATTAATGTGAATCTTCTTTCTTTTTTGACTAATTAATCTGGGAACTCGTTAGTCTTATTATTCCTTTCAAAAGATCAATTCTTCATTCCATTGATACTTGAATTTTAAAATAATCTAAAATTTATATTTTATGATTGCAAACAACCCTAATTGTTGGACAAGAAACATTGAGATAGTATAGCTTGTTATAAAAGTAATACCCAACTATTTTCTTCCTGTGTATTCCTCCACCCTGAAACTTGAATAAGCAGGCCTCTCTTGTTTGGTTATATTGCTGTTGACTGCCTACATCAAATTGTGTTTCAGTGTTATACAGTTCCCTGTGCACACTTAAGTATTAATAAGATGGATAAACTGCTCTCTATTAATGGATATCACTTACTGGGAATAAAACCATTAAACTTGACATGCTACCCTGCAAAGCTACTTTGGAATAAATCCAATGTAAACCCTAGAAGGGTCTGCATGTTATTTTCCAGATTGACTCAGTGATTTCATTGTGGATGCAGAACGGTTTGTGCTTATCATGTACTTTCTACTAAACACTGAAAATTTAAGCTTAAAAATAGGGTAGTTGAATTTAAACCAAAAAGATCAGTGCAGGAGATTTAGACAGGAATATAATCATGACACATGATATAGTCTCTTGATTTTTTTCATGTTCTCCATTGTTTGTCTGTGAGGTTAGATACACCTGTGATTTTCATCTGCAGGAAGCTAGCATATGGGTTAAATGACATTCTTACAAATTAATTTTCCTCCTATTCATTCATGACCTTTGTTTGGGTGTGGTGACTTTCCAATTGCCAGGTTTCACTTCTGATGGAAGGTTTTCCAACTCTTTGTATTGTCTGGGGGGAAAGTATGATACTGAAGGAATATATGGAAGAAGTTGTTTATGAGACCTCATATTCACATTTCACTGTTATGCTCTTCTCACGTAACACTGAATGAAAAGCATGCACTTTGGGGATGCTTGTCACAGTTTAAATGTATATAATCCCACATTTTCTTTTTTCTTTCTTTTCTTTAAATTAGAAAGAAGCATGATTTACATGTCAATCCCAGTTCCCTCTCCCTCCTCTCCTCCCCTGCTCCCAGCTGACTCCTTATCCCATCCCTTTTCTGCTCCCCATTTTGTGCGAGGCCTTCCATGGGGGATATTCAATGTCTGTCATATCATTTGGAGCAGGCCTAGACCCTTCCCCTTGTTTCTAGGCTGAGAGAGTATCCCTATATGTGGAGTGGGCTCCCAAACTCCATTCGTATACTAGGGCTAAATATTGATCCACGACCAGAGGTCCCATAGATTGCCCAGAACTCGAAAATGACACCCACATTCAGGGGGTCTGGAAGAGTCCTATGCTGGTTTCCCAGCTATTAGTCTGGGGTCCATGATCTCCCCCTTGTTCAGGTCAGCTGTTTCTGTGGGTCTCTCCAGCCTGGTCTTGACCACTTTGCTCATCACTCCTTCCTCTCTGAAGCTGGATTCCAGTTCAGCTAAGTGTTCAGCTGTGGGTATCTGATTTTGCTTCCATCAGGTGCTGGATCTGGAGGCTCAGGGATGGAATATAAGGTAGTCATCAATCTCATTATAGGGGAAGGGCATTTAAGGTAGTCTCTCCACTATTGCTTAGATTCTTTGTTGGGGTCATCCATGTAGATCTCTGGACATTTCCCTAGTGCCTGAATTCTCTTTAAACCTACAATGTCTCCCTCCCTCTATTATGGTATAAGTTTTCTTGCACTCCTCTATTTTTTCCCTGACTCTGTCAAGGCGTGGTCAGGCACACCTGTAGCCAGCCTCTAACAGGTGTTGCTTACTGTCCCCTACAATCCTGCTCCCTCATGTCCTTCTATTTCCTTCTCTTATCTACTTTTCTTTCTCTTAACTCCTTCTCCCCTTCCCCATGCTTCCAATTAGCTCGGGAGATCTTGTTGCTGTCCCCTTCTCCAGGGGAACATGTATGTCTCTCTTAGAGTACTCCTTGTTTCCTAGCTTCTCTGGCGTTGTGGATTGTAGGCTGGTAATCCTTTGCTCTATGTCTAAAATCCATATATGTGTGAGTACACACCCTGTTTGTCTTTTTGTGATTGTCTTTCCTCACCCAGAATGTTTTTTTCTAGTTCCATCCATTTGCCTTCGAATTTCAAGATTCCATTGGTTTTTTTTTTCCTGCTGAGTAGTACTCCATTATGTAAATGTACTACATTTTCTTTATCCATTCTTCAGTTGAGAGCCATCCAGGTTGCTTCCAGATTCTGGCTATAGCAAATAATGCTGCTATGAACATAGTTGAACAGATGTTTTTGTTGTATGAATGTGTATCTTTTGGGTATATGCCTAAGAGTGGAATTGCTGGATCTTGTGGTAGACTGATTCCCATTTTCCTGAGGAACTGCCATACTAACTTCCAATATGTCTGTACTCCCACCGGCAGTGGAGGAGTGTTCCCATTTGTCCATATCCTCTCCAACATAAACTGTCTTTGGTGTTTTTTATTTAGCCATTCTGACAGGAGAAAGATGGTATCTCAGAGTTGTTTTGATACGCAGTTCCCTGATGACTAAGAATGTTGGGCCCTTTCTTATGTGTCTTTCAGCCATGTTAGGTTCCTCTACTGATAATTCTCTATTTAGTTCTGTATCCCAGTTTTTAAGTGGATTAGTTGGTGTTTTCGAGACTAGCTTATTCAGTTCATTGTAAATTTTAGAGATCAGCTCTTTTCAGACATGGGGTTGGTGAATATATTTTCCCATTCTGTGGGCTGCTGTTTTGTCTTGTTGACTGTGTCCTTTGCCTTACATAAGTTTCTCAGTTTCAGGAGGTCCCATTTATTAATTGTCAATATCAGTGTCTGTGCTACTGATGTTATATTCAGAAAGCAGGCTCCTGTACCAATTTGTTCAAAGGTATATCCTACTTTCTCTTCTAAGAGGTTCAGTGTGGCTGGATTTATGTTGAGGTCTTTGATTCATTTGGATTTAAGTTTTGTGCATGGTGATAGACATGTATCTATCTGCAGTCTTCTATATGCCAGGATCCTGTTATACCAGCACCATTTTTGAAGATGATTTCTTTTTTCCATTGTATAATTTTAGCTTCTTTGTCAAGAATCAGGTGTGTGGGCCCATATCAGGGTTTTCAGTTCAATTCCATTGGGCTACCTGTCTATTTTTGTGCCAATACCTAGCTGTTTTCAGGACTATAGCTTGAAATCAGGGATGGTGATGCCTGTGGAAGTTCCTTTATTGTATAGGGTTGTTTTGGTTATACTGGGTCTTTTGTTTTTCCATAGAAAGTTGAGTATTGTTCTTTCAATGTCTGTGAAAAACTGTGTTGGGATTTTGATGGGGATTGCACTGAATCTGTAGATTGATTCGGCAGGATTGCCATTTTTAATATGTTGATCCTACCTATCAAAGAGCATGGGAGATCTTTCCATTTTCTGGTATCTTCTTTAATTTTTTTTCTTTAAAGGCTTAAAGTTCTTGTTATACAGGTCTTTCACTTATTTCGTTAGCATTACTCCAAGGTATTTTATGCTGTTTCTGGCAATTGAAAAGTGTGATGTTTCTCTGATTTCTTTCTCAGCCCATCTATTGTCTTTATATAGTAGGGCTACTGATTTTTATCCTGCCACTTTGCTGAAGGTGTTTATCAGCTGTAGGAGTGGAAATTTTCCAGATTTTATTTTTTAGTTTATGAAATATTTCATTTAATTTTCATGCATACATATATTTAGATTCTATCCACCCCTTTCTTTTCCTTCCCAACTTCATGTGCTATCTGGTTTGCATTTAATGACTATTGAGTCTATTTAGTATGTCCTGTGTGTGCATGAGTACCAAACTATTGGAACATGGGTTGCTTTTTAGAGTCTACAACACTGAAGAAAACTGACTCTCCCTTTGCCATTAGCTGTTAATCACCTATAGCTTTTCTGATAGAGGCAGGACTTCATGGGACCCTCTTCAAGCCAGGGCAAAAATTCTTATGGCTTGATGCTCTACTGTGCATGTAGGCTGAGTTGTTTTAAGTTCATGTGGAAAATTTCACCGTCATGTCAGGTAAATACTGTTTGGACACAGATAGCTGCTCTCTCACGCTCTTATAATCTTTCTGTCCCCTCTTCTGTGATAATTAATGAATCCTGGAGTTTAGGTGTGACATCATGTTCTCATGTGGATTTGAACACACCATAGTATCTTAATCTTTGTGTGTTGAGCAGTTTTTTTTTTTATCAATTGACATCTACAGAAATAAAAAGCTACTCTGATGAGTGTTGAGAGATATACTTAGGAGACAGTGACAGTATATTATTATGTTCATTTTTCAGTACAGTAGTACTGGGTTCTGCTCTATTGCCCATAAGCTAACCAGTTATAGAGTGTTGGCCCAGTTAACTGCAACAGGCATGGGTTCCATCTTGTGGAGTGGGCTGTAATCCAACCATAAAGTGGTTGGTTATTCTCATAACATTCATGACACTATTGCAGCAGCTGTCACTTCTTTTCAGGTTTGTCATTATTGGAGCATGTGACATTCAGAACTGGATAGGATTGCTGATTATTTTTCTTCCTCTGTACCATGCAGACCTTCTTCCAGAACTATGACAGCTAGCCAATAGGGATGAAGCTGCCAGGTTGATATCAGATAGATATGGAGATGGGTGGAGAGAGAGTAGGAGGAAGGGGTGGATGGAGGAATGGAGAGTGAAAAAAAGAGACAGAGAGATCATCAAACCTTCAAACAGGTGGGTAAAACATGGAAAAGCCATGTTGATGTAGTTAACTGGAGTTCCTGATAGAAAGAGTCACTGTCAGATAAGAGTATCCCCTCAGATCAGACTACCAAGAATAAATTACAGCGAAGGGAAAAATCATCAAGTCAGGGACTTACAAACACCTTGCAGAACGACAGAGTCATGTGTTCCAGCTCCGGACTGAGCTTTCTCTCCAGGAATGAGCTTCCTATGGCTGACTTTCCAGGTTCTCTCTTTCACTGTAGGTGATTTATGACATGGGATAAACAATAGTAAAATCTGTGGGAAAGTTTGCCTTCCACCTGATTTCAATGACTTTTTAGCTTCAGCTGTTTTGCTGTTCTTTCCCCTCCTTATTACAGAGGTTGGGTTGGAGTTGGCAGCCTACTTCCAAACAAGAGGTCTTGGAGGATATTTTGAGATGTGCTTTGGCCTGAAATGATGGGTGAAGTACAACCCTGCCTCCAGAGCCAGCATCTCAGTTTCCACTAAGACTATACACATCAGTTTGGTAATATAATGTATATTATAGTGGTAAAGAGGAGTCCCAGTTGCAAGCTTCCACTACCACAGAGCTGTCCAATGCCACACATTCCTCATATTTTAAGTGGAAGTATCCACTTAAATTGAATATATCCACCTTTCCTTTAGTGGATTCTTGTCTGGTATTTGATCACAGATAAGAAAAGTGACAAATACAGCATGTCACTAAACATGCTTTCTATAGGATACCGATACAAAAATGTAGTCAAAACAATGCATATCAATTCTACATTACTGCATTTCTCTGGGAACAGAGTGTAACTTGAAGGACATAGAAGTGACTTTAAAAATTTCCCTCCAGTTTTGTAGTCATTTTTTTCAGAAAGATTTCAAACAGATGATACCATTTAAGATGTAAGAAACACAGCTGGTCAGCGGTGGTGCACACCTTTAATCCCAGCACTAGGGAGGCAGTTGCAGGCAGATCTCAGTGTGTTCAAGGCCAGCCTGGTCTACAAAGCTACACACAGAAAAACTCTGTCATGAAAACAAAATTGAGAAACTCATTAGAGGGTTATAACATTTCCCATGGGAGTGTATAATCATACAGACATTCATATGCATATGCATGCATATTTTGTGTTCATCTTGTTTACCCTTTCATCTTGGTGTCCTTGTCTACCCTTCATATCTCTGAACTACTATTAAAATTTGATTTTCTGCTCATGTTGCCCTCTGCATTACATTTGTGAGTATTTCTCTCTTAATCATCACAAGAGCCTTACTACCATATCCTTTTTGACCAATGAGGAAAATGAGTTCTAGCAAAGTGAAATAACCTTCATGGTCCCAGGGCTGAGCCTGGAAGGCTGGCAGTGGGACTACAGAGCTCGCACTATTAAGCTCCACACTTTTCAAATATTGAAACTACTTGAGTGTGCAATGCCAATGTTTATCATATAATGTCACCTTCATTTCTAAGTCCTAGGGAAAATATGAAATGGATACTGTGGATGAAATTCACATGTGATATCTTATAGGGAGACTTAGATATATATTCAAATGTAGAAATAAAAGAAAGAGGAAATCCTTGGGGCCACTGTGGAAGCACTGTGGAAGCATCTCAATTTCTGAGCTGCTCTTATCCCATGCATTCATCCTCCAGGCTATCTGGTCATTTTCAAACATTCCTCTCTTTGCTAGGTGTTCCATTGAATCAGCATATCCTAGCAACTTCCAACATTCCTAACTCAAACCTCCTTTTTTTTTGTCTGAATTTCCATTTACACAGAATGACAGTGTTAGGGAAAAGAGAAGGAATTAGAATCAATGAAATCATAAAACGCCAAGGCCCAAATACATGGGTTTCTAGCTTTAATTGTTAAATCCACCAATGTGATTTTTATCATCATTTAGGAAACTAGGATATAGTATAAGCTGCTGAGGATAGAGAAAACTCAGTTTCAATTCTTTGACTGAACACTGAAGATAAAAATCGAGGTAATATTCATTTGAGTTTCTGTTTCTAATGACCAGGGTTCATATCTGTTCTGAATGAGCAAAGATTATTTCTGCAGGATCATGGTAACAATGGTATTTAGATGTGATAATGTTGGAAATGTACATCTATTTTAAATCTAGGTAGTCAAAGCACAAAGCTTACTTGGTGTAAGTAATCATCCTATGTAGGATATACAGGCACCTGCTGATAGAATGAAGTGATGAAAGAGGATTGAACTTGAAAGTTATTTCCCCATTAACTCAGTCTCAGGAAATAGTTTATGAGCTTTCCTTGGGAACTAAACTCAGCTTGACCTAAGGGTGTTTTTGTTGTTGTGGTGATGGTTGTTTTCTATATGTATTTTGTAGCCTCAAAGGCCTTGCAGGCTATTTGCCACACTCCCATACATTGTTCAGAAAGGGACCAGAAGAAATTTGTAATAACATTGCATTTGTAAATGGGGACATGGTCTAGGGAGTACTAGATATGACACAACATGCCATGTTCAAACTCCCTTGCTCTTTCTTCACCCTATGAAGAGGACAGAGGCAGTCACACAACATGGCTCAGCAGGAGGAACAACATGCCTGAGGGGAGTCTTCAATATGCTGAGGTTGCCGATGGCCTTCATATCTAAGCCTGACTACCTCCAGAGGGGACTATCACTGGCAGGGATCCCACTCAACAAATAGCTTTATCAGAAGTAAAGGCTGACGTTTTGATCTCTATTTGACTATTGCCTATATTTTCCCTCAATTGGTCTTCAACTCAACAGGAGGAGAAAAGAGAGGATTCATTGCCTCACCTAAAACCTTGACACATAATATCATAGGGAACATAAATAAGAAAAGGCAAGAAGAGAAATAGTGAAGCAGTAGGGGAGAAATAAAATCCTTCCCTGCAGTCTTATTCCCACTTCTTAGGAAGCCTGTGGATAAGAACAAAGCACTGGGGGAAATGATGAAAAAAAAGAAGCCGTGTTATTTTTAAAAGGCTTATTGAAGGAAATAATAGTAACAGAAAAATCAATAAAGTGCATGATGCAGAATAAAAAGCAATGAAGTCTGGGTGAAGGCAAACAAGCTTGTATTCACCAGAAGGAATCATGGGACCAATAACAATTATGTGCTTTTTATTATATGAACAAATAAAATGTTTCCAATTGAAGCCACTGATCCCAATAACGTTGAGTGCTTCTGAATCACAAGCACTCAATGTTTGCTTTCTTCTTATGTTTTTAATGAGCTCAAGGCTTACAGTATATTATCAATATCAGTAAAGTGATATCTGCTGGCAAAAGAAGTCAACTGAGAATTATAATGCCAATTATGTCTTAGAATGTGGTGGGTAAGCAGTGTTCTCTTAGCAGCATTCCTGAGACTGGTTATTTTATTACTAGAAAGTCAAAACAGGAAATCGGAAGGAGTTTCTAATTATTTTTTCCTTTCCAGGGTTCAGAAATGGGAGAATATAGGAGTATGTTAGAACTCCATCACCAATATCAGCATGCTGTAGTGAAAATTGTGGTTATCTAAGAGCAGAAAATACATTTTAAGCTTTTCCTTCAACATCAAGCCTATAGTCTCACTGTGTATCTTGTGTTACTTATCAATTTGACAGGATCTGGAAGCACCCAGAAATCATTCATCCTAACACACACCAAAGTGGGATTATATAGACTCTGGACATGCTTATGAGGAACTATGTCAATTGGATTAACAGATAGAAAGATCCACACTAAAAGTGGGCAACACCAATTGGAGACATGGATCCAAAAAACAAAACAAATGTAAGCCAACTGCAGGCATGTGTCTCCCTTTGTACTCTTGACTGTGGATACCCGGCTTCAAGTTCCTATTTCCATGCCTTCCCTTCCATGAGGGACTGTACCCTGGAACTGTGAACCATAATAAGCTGTTTCTCCCTCATGTTGCCTTTGTCAGAGGATTTGATCACAGAAACAGGAAAGGAAAATAAGATGACCTCCAAAGACAGGGCTCTAAGAAAGCCATTAAGAAGGTGTCTGATTCTGTTGCTCAATGTCAGTCACTGCTGATTACCAATCCTCAGTGTACCTGCTGATTTCTTAACTGCCCCCATCATTTCCAAGATAGAAAATATACTTTACTCTTTTGTCTGTCCATTTCTATCTATGCATATTTCATATGAGAAATGATAACTTACTTCCTGTGTGGCTTGCTGTCACCCAATCCTACTTCACTATGGATATCTTTATTCAGATGTTGCACACTTTCAAGGCAAGCAGAAACTTCTGTGTTGATTTAGGTCCAACTCTTCCATCTCCCTTACCCTGATTCTACTTTGAAACATACCTCAGTAGAAGAATTCTAAGACCCCTTTCCTCTGCCAGTGAGGAAGAATAAAGGTCCTGAGGGGAAGATTTTGCCACCTTTGCATGTTCTGGCATCTCATATGGAAGAAAACAGGGTAACATGAAAACACCAGAAAGGGTCAAGGATACTGGGGACTCCACTGCTTTCTCTCTGCATGAAGTTACTTCCACTCTGAACTCTCAGTCTTTTCTTTTCTTTTCCCTTCTACTGGATATTTACTCTTCAAAGCCCTATTTAGATACCATCTCCTATGTGAACTTGTTTTATATGTCTCCTCCATTGGTTTTATTCTCTATTTCTTAGCCTCACCACAAAAGGAATTCATTCTACTTCTGGCTTATGTAATTATTTGTACATATTCCACTCTTGATGGTTCCTATGGAAACACATAATCTAGGCACATGTACGGAATATGTGAGGCTCATGAGCAAAGATGCTGTCTTAACTTTTCTGTGAATTCCTATATTTTAATAACTCAGTATGTAGGCAACATTGGCAAGAAGGTGATGAATGAATGAAGGAACAAATGATCAAATGAATAACATTTTCTTTGTTCATCTGCATACATGCTGCTAGCTAACAAAAGCAATAAAGAATCCTTAATGAATGATTTATAAGAAGCCGTCTTCTTGTCCAAACCAAAATATCAAGTCATTGTATTCTTTCTCCCATATACTTTTTTCCCTTGTGAATCCAATTCCATAAATATCCCTCATTTCTTTCTTTTTCCTTTGTGATAGTTACTTCCAACAGGAGCTTTCAATCTTCCTCTTAACATTCTGCTTGACAGCATGTTCCTATGTATCCATAGCTCATCCAGGTCCTTCCACTACTACTGTTCAAACATCAGTCTACAGTACACCAAGTGGAAAATAGATATATTTACAAAGATAACTTTAGAATGTACTTGGTATTTCTTAGAGGAACATGATATATGGCTATAAGTTAAAATTATCTGAGATGTTAGGGATGCTAATAAAATAAATTGGAAAGGGATGTGCACACACAGCCCTTATCATTCACGATAACACCTGATGCTCAAAAGCAGACTCCCCTGTGTGACAAAGGGGAATGTTTTACAAGATTAAAATGTCCCAAGCACTGCTGGTGCTGACAATAGCATTAAACAAGTTTCTGAAAGGGGTGGAAATAAAAGCACATCTAATAGCAAGGACCTTTATGTGGCTGTATGATGAGTAAAGGAAAGACACAGCTATGTAGGAAGGATGAGTCTTACTTTCAGATGTGCCAGACAATTCACATAAGCCCACATGGTTATAAGTTTCTGCCTGGCCCTTTAATAACACAGATACCTCATTTTAACTGGTGGTAGCTTATTCCTCCCCATGGCCTTTCTGTTTCTATTTCCTGCTGAAAGCAAATAACCTATTACCAATCCATGATAATCTCTGGAAGCTGGATTTGGGGGAATTGGAGATTTAGAGAAAACTTTATTTCACATTCTAGTATGAAGGCATTCTTGTTGTTTCTCTTATTTCATGTTCCTTAGCAGGCTCAGCAGGGCTCTGGATTTCAGTGGAAATACAAATTTTCTTACAAACTGGGCATTAATTAATCCTGATCTTTCTTGCATGAGGTGAAATGGAGAATATTTTTAGAGTATAGACAAACCTAGAAGAGCCTGTCTTCTAACAGAAGGATAGGGAGTTTAATTGTATTTGGAAGATTGTGTGGCATTCTTTTGGGGAAACATTCAAAGATACAGAAGACAAGCAACATGTATTTATTTGTAACAGACTTTATTTCAAAAGAACCTTAAGCCAATCCCTGGTTTGAGTCTACATCAACACCCTTGACATATAAGTGTAAACAGTAAATCATTAATTTAATGCATTTTTCACAAAAAAATCCAGTGATTTTTAGCTTTCATTGGGATTAAGCAATCCAGTTTAGTCTCTTCCCCTTTCAAGATGGTCAGACTTCCTTATCAATATGTCTTTTATCAATTTATATTCTGTAAGAAATTAAGGGAACCTGAACTTTTTTATACCATTGTTCTCCCACAAAGAAATCTCTAAATATAAAAGTACAAAGAACTCAAGAAAGCTTTAACCCCAGTGCTCTCCATGATGATTGGCCCACAACTACAGAATGCCTGGACACAATACTGAAATAAAGAGTTGATGATGAAAGAAGAGAGTCATTTTTGGCTTATCGAATCAACCATATTCAGTACAATGCTGACCGTCACCTTGCTCCTTCCACATACAAGCACGGGCAGGAATCAGGTATTGCTATTCCCTCTGCAATAGGGCATCTCTACTGGCTACTTTCTGCTCAAAGGCGCATATAGCATCCTGAGGAAAATATTTACTATCTGAATCTTTAGTGAACATTATATGATTCACAACCACCTGGAACTGATAGGAGGCAGCTAGTACCCACCTGCAGTCATGAATGATTTTTTACCATTCTCTACTAAGTGGATTTAATTAAAACATTTTCTTCCCTCTCCAAAGATGCCATCCGGCTAATATGAACAGTAGGTGATGAAGGAGGGAAGGACACTGGATATTCACAATCATTTGCAGACTGCCTGGCTTTCACTATGCTTAGTCTCACCAGACATCGAATCCTGTGTTTCTTAACTAGTTTATATCATAGAGAAATCACAAAGGAGTACAAGATACCTTATTTCAAATAGCTTCCAATCACTGTGCTATAGAGGATCATACCATGATACAAGCCAAAGAGGGAGAGCAGAATGGCATCCTAAAACTCTCACTTCTATGCCAAGAGATGTGCATTCAAAATCCACAGCCTTTGAAGTGGTCTGTTGCTGATAACCTAGATGTCACAGTAAGAAAGATCACTTCCCAGACAGACAACAAAGACCTCATTGGTACCTACATACAGAGGCTGGCAAAAGATGCCACAAGGGCCAGGTGTTCACAGCGTATCTCCTCCCCAATAACCAATGCAGGATGCTTTGTACTAGCAGCAGAGTAATGATGCTAAGAGACTGAATGATTAAATGCCAGTCTGCCAGCCAGAGTACATTTGTTTTCTGCTTGAAAAAGCCACTTTCATTTTGTATGACAGCTTTCTTAACTGCAACATAGCTCAGAAAATGACAGAGAGCAAATGAGAATAAGTGATTGTAAACTGGCAAACAACTATTTGCTACTATTTGAACTACCATTAAACTGTTCATTCAATTTCTAGGCAGAGGCTATCACTCAGCCATAGAACTGGAATATAAGCATTATTTATTTGGTAGCATTACTGTGCCATCTAATCTTGAGCCAAATCTTTTAAACGAAAATCAGAGTATCCAAAAATTGCCTTGACATTCGGTGACAAAATGTGATGCTGCCTAACCTGGCTTCTTTCATCTCTGTATTTGTTCTCATTGTTAGTAATGAGATGCCAAGATTCTGTTTTATTCCAACATTATACCCACCCTCATAATTTCTCCACTAGCAGTTTATCCAGACCAGAAATTGCTAGTACCGGGGAAGAGTTGAAATTTTACTAGGCTATCTCTGAGTTTCATTTAAGATCATTTATTTCCTTTAGGGATATGCCCTTTCACAGTTTGCATATTCCCTATGACAGAGTTGTTTTCCTTTGAAGATCCAGGCACTGTTACAAAAATAATGAGGTCAGTTACTGGGTGCTTGGTATACTTTATTTTATGTAAACCTGAGCATCACCTTAATGAGGCATGTAGTCAGCCCCATGGTAGACAAAGATATTCAGGCTTATTAAGGTTAAATGGTTTACCAAAATTGCAAAGTTTGACCCCAATTCTTGACTGTTCATAAACTCATAGTATCAGAGTGCTTCTCATAGGAAAATACTTGCTACTGTCTCCCTATGCACCGAAAGGAAATGGATTTAATTATTCAAAGTGAACCAATTAGCATTTAAGGTATAATCTTTTTAGGTAAATGCTACAGAATTAGAGGTCTATTTGAAAGTTAAATCTTTATTGTGGATGCTATGGTTGTCTATATAATATAACAATGCACACTTAAAAACACAGACTACTTTGAAACTTTTTTGTTTATTTAATGAATTTTTATGGATTATATTTTAGTCATATTTTTCTTCTCCCTTAACTATTCCCAGATCCTCCACATCTCCCTACTGACTCTCGTTAAAGCAAATGAACAAATAAACAAAACCCTCAAAAAATAAAAGACAAAACAAACAAGCAAAAGATCAATAAGGTAAAAGTGCCAACATGAAACAAATTTCCACAAAAATTCATGGGCTTTGGTTTGTGTTGGCCAACTAACGTTGGGCATGGGGCCTGCCTTTGGGTGTGGTTAATAGATTCAGTGACACTTCATTGGAGAAAAATGATTTTCTTTTTGCCAACAAGTATCAAGAGGAAACATGTTCTTAGTTAGCAGGTAAGACTCCATGTCCACTTTCGCTTCTCAGTGTTGTGACCCCATTTGGCTTGTGATCCTGTGTGTGCTGCCACAGTCTTTTTGAATTCATATGTGTATCAGTCCTGTTGTGTCTAAAGGACACTGTTTCTTCGGAGTTATCCATCACATTTGGCACTTAAATATTTCTGCCTCCTCTTCCACATAGACCTCTAAGCCTGAGAGCATCTTCAGTTGTAGTTTTTCAAGACTATACTCTCTGAGGCTTTGTTTGGTTTCTGATTCCTTTTTTAAATTAATTGCTTGAGAATGTCATTCATCTATGTATTATTCTTTTTTTCTTTCTTACAATTTCTCCCATATTCTCCACAGCATTAGTTTTTTAACATCATGTTTCTTTTATTAACACACTGTTAACCCACAGTACTCATAATTGCTGTCAGTTCATGTGTGTGACTGAATGTCCATCTCCAATAATACTGTTTTATTGGAGATCCATATGTGATACAGCTGTTCCATTTGAAGCCAAGTTCTTGACAATCTTTTTTCTCTGCATGTTGATAAATTGTTGGTTTCTGTATTATTTTCCATCTACTGTAAAAAGAAGCTTCACTGATGAGGGTTGGGAAATGCACTAATCTGTCCGCATAAGGTAAGAATTTAGGAGACAGTTTATTATTATGTCCATTTAGCAGAATATTAGTATTAAGGGTCCCTATGTCCGAGCCAGCCATAGTTTTTGGCCCAGTTAACAGTACAAATAATGAGTTATGTCTAGTAGAGTGAGCTTTATATCCAATCAGAAAATGGTTACTCCCAAACATTTGTTCCATGGTTGAACCAGTAGGAATATTTTTCCAGGATAGTCGTTACTGTAGCTCTCAGGGTTATAGCAGTGTAAGACTCCTGATTACTTTTCTCCTTCCAGAGCATGCAAATCATGCACAGTGAAAGCTAACCTGTAGTGATTAAGCTTCCAAGTTAGTACAGGCTTGATTTCTCCATGTCGTATACTCAGGTATGCAGTGTCTTTAGGAAACAGTTTTTTACTAGCAATTTCTGGAGAGGTAACTGTAACTGATAGAATGCATAAATTCATAACTATACATGATATCTTTTTATAGTGCCTCACAGGCTGTGGCATGACTATTTCAATAATAGCTGTTCAATGGAAAGTCTAAGAACACAATAACTGTTAGTCCACAAGTAGAGATATCTTAGCGGTTCTTCAGTATACTTCAGAATCCTGAAGAAGTATTTTCTAATACCAGCAATGGAATGAACTTGCCAGGGAAAGTGAGGGCAAGCAGATGAAGGGCAAACATTTCCTTCCTCCATGTCGTCTACATAAGCTGCAACCAGAAAGTGTAGTCCTACCACAAATAGTCCAGATCTAGGCTAGGTCTTCTCTCCTCAAGGGATATGATCAAGAAAAATCCCTCACAAGTGGACTCAGCATCTTGTATTTTAGTTAATTTCAGTTGTAGTTAAGTTGACAACCAAGAATCACTTTCACAGATACCCAGAACATCAAAATAGAAATAATGTTTGTGGGATCTATGGGAACCCACGATCAAAAACTCAAAAGAAGTTACTTATAATTGACAGTGGGATTTTTATTTTATAACCAATAGTGTCTAATGGAGACATTGTTCTCTCGTTATAGTTTAGCTCCTATTATACATACATACATTTAAAATATCTATGTATATATATTTTAAAAAGTTTCTAAAGTACTAGGATTTCATATATTTTTAAATGTCTTTAGTGTTAATTACCCCTCCCCATACCCCATATCTACTTTGTTCTCCCATCTCCCACCATATTTACCCCTTTCTGTCCCATTATTCTCCTTTTCTCCTTTGTACAACATGAATTCTATGCCCCTCCCAGTGTTCACTTGGTTTTAACCTTCACTGTTTGTCTCAACTCTTTGACCTCTAAAAACATAGTCTTTAATAATAATCAAACTAATCCCAAGGCAAATGTAGATATTGTGAATAGATGAAGTTATTTAATGTAGTTTTGTAGATGGAAAGAATTGATCATACAGTAAATGGATATGAATTAGTGTCCTTCATAAACTGAAATGCTTGCTTGAGTATGTACAATACTGATTTCCCCATGGGTGTTAATTTCAAGAAAGATGAACTTTATGGAGGCCATCCTAGATGTCCATAGCAAGAGTTCTAAAACTAACTGCATGTTTTATTACAATAATCAAATAGAGACCTATGTACGGTTAAAAGAATTTTCCAGAATATCATCAATGCTTTATTTGAAAATCTAAAATATATGGACATAATTAATACATTATGTGCATTAAACAACTATCCAATCACAAAATATAGTGTGCCTTCATTTAAAAATTACAGAAGATAGGTAATGTAAATATTCACAACATAGAGATACTTGATTTTTCAAATGCATACCCACTTTTCTATATCAGTAGTATTACTTAGATATGCATAACTACCATTTTACATAGCTAATGAAAATTAAATTATGCCAAAAAGGGTTGGTGTTATATATGTATTCTCTCTAAGATATCTAGTACATATGTACTAAATTTATATAAAATACATTAAAAGCCCATTAAAAGGAATTAACTTGCTTTATAGCAAAACATTTCTATAAACTCTATTGCACTGTTTCGTAGGTTTAAGTAATTGGCACATGGTTCAGTACCTCCTTAATCTCAGTGCACTAGAGCCTAAAGCAGGAGGATTGCAAGGAGGACACACCAGAGATACACATAGACCCTATCACAAAAAAGAAAATGAAATAAACACTCTTTAAAAATACAAACATTGCAGATGAGAATAGAGTACTTTTAAAATATTTATCAAAATAGATTATTATTTAACATATACAAAGAATTTTTAAAACCCAGTTATAACAAACTATCAAAGGTCTGAAAAGACTCCTTACCAAACAAGACAAACATACAAGTAAGCACGTAGTAGAATGTTCAACATTGTATGCCATTTGGTATACGAATGAATGCAGTATGTTACTACTACACACCTATTACAATGGTCAATCTCCAAAACACCAACAATATCAGATACTGGTGAGGCTAGTAAACACTGCTGGTGAGAGAGTTTTACAATTCTTGCAAAACTTGATTAACTTTCTCTTACCATGCAGTTGTGTTTCTTGGTTTTTAAGTAGGGGAACTGAAAACTCCATAGAAAGAGGCCATATAGTACTTTATTCCTAATTGACCAAAATTGGAAGCTGCTATTATGTAACCCAATAAGTGTAATATTAAACAAAGTGGATTGCATCCAAACAACCAAATGCCGTTTGCTGATTAAAAAAAATAACCATCATGCCATGAAGGCATGGATGATGCATAGGAAGTCACATTCTTCATGAATGTAACTACATGAAAACCCAAGAAAGCCAAAACCATGGACAGAAAAAAGTCAGCAGCTTCAGGGTTGAAGAAGAATGGGCAGGGGCTGAAAGGGTAGAGTGAAAAAGACTTTCAGGACAGTGATATCACACTGTAAATATTACAATGGGGAGAAAGGCTTTATGCCATTGTATGTTTATTGACACCCGTATAATGTCCAATATCCCAAGTCAATCCCAGTGTCAGATTTGGGGTTGGATGATATAGGTTTATTAATTATATCCCATTGTCCTTATTTATGTATGTATAAACATGATGTACTTAAGATCACTCTGTGTTTTTGTTTAATTTTGCTGTGAACCCACATTTAGTCTGAAATATTAATAATAATAAACTATCTGCTGGAACTTGAAGTTCTAATATAAAGGAGAGACCATCCACACTGTGAAGAACTGGATCAGTGACTTCGTGAGGATTCTAAGACGGGTTTTCTATACAGGACCACACTGAATCTTTGTGGGTTTTTTGCCTTATACTTTCTAACTACTGAACTATGCAGCATGTAAGCACCCATGGGCAGTATTTAAACAAGTAACCATGGTTCTGTCCTCATAACATACCCTTTTCTAAAGGAGGCAGTTAACTAAGCATTGATTTAATGCAAAAGACAAGGGGTAGGATGAGAGAATGATAATGCAAACAAAAACTTTGAAGTGGGAGGAAGGAACTCTGCTGTGAGGTGAATGAGATCTGGGGAAAAAAAGAAGAATAAGAAAGTTCTGCCTAAAAGAGAAAGAGAAGGAAAGTGCTGTCTAAAAGGGAAATGGAGAACCGTATCTCCTGAGCTCCTAGCATCTCATAAACATTGTGTTAGGTTCCAGGAAGTGTCAAATAGGTATTAATCATTTTCCTCAACAATAACAAGAGAAATACTCTGTTTTCTAGGAACAAGCTGGGTCTCAATGAGGGAAATAAATGGTTAGGAAATGATAAAGGGAAACTTAGAAGGATTTTTCAATTTTCAAAGCATCTTCTTAGAAGACAACTTATAGTGAAAAAAGGAAAACAGACACTGAATCATTAAATTCCTAGAATTTAGATGCCTAGTTTCTTCTATAAGGAAAAACCTTCTAATACAATCTCATCTCTTCTTGGAAGGTCATTTCCAAATTAAAGTATTTTTTTCATGTAGTTAGAGAAGGTAAATCATAGCCAATGAGAAGGAATAGAACATAGGTGAATATAAAATCAAGATGTGTTGTGTGGTAGGATTATAAAGTTTTAATGTTATTGTATTGAAGTTGACCTAATGGTAAATTGCAGATTGCATTGCTATAACTCCTTCTAATTCTTTAAAGAGGACCCAACACAAAATACCTTTCAGAATGTTATTGAACAAGATTAAACATTAGACATCAAGAATATACAACTAAACATATTTTGGAACATCTCAATGGGAAATAATTTTGTATTATTTCCTTTAGAAGCAAACATGAAATAAAAAACAACCTCAGATGTAAATTGGATGTTTATCATTTTTTAAACATTTCTTATAAAAAAGAAAAATCACTCCAAGAAGATAAATTCTGGAACTACAAAAATAAAAACAAATACATAGAATTACAACTATTATATACAATTCTAATTTTCTTATTATTTCTATTGAAATAGGAACTACACTGACAATTAAAGAAAAAGATTTATGTAAATGTTCCGTATATATTTAAAGGTGTTCTATTGTTCTCTATGGCTATGTTATAAGAATCAAAAGAAAGTGGAGCACAACTATTAGGAGGTTTGGTCCTGTGCTCCAAATCAGGGAGTCTGTACATGATGAAGCACACACATGAGTACACACACACACACACACACACACACACACACACACACACACACACGCACACACACACACATGCACACACACACACATGCACACACACACACTTTAATTAATCATCTATAAATAAGAAATACAACACAAACTAGGACAGATCTGCATCTATACAATAGGTCTGAAAAAGAATAGCTGGATGATAAACATCATCATACTGTATCAGTGAAGACACAATCATGTCTGAAATTAATGATGACAGCTAGAGAGAGGGAAGGTCAAGGAAGGGATGAGATATCTATTTCAGTCATTTTTGGGTACAAATAATGCATTTCTCAGTGTACTAGTTGCTTGCTTTATATAAGACTCTGGTTGCCATTCTTATGACCAGAGCAGCTCTAGTGATAACTAGGAACTTCCCAGAGCAATAACAGTAGAAGGCCCTATAATGTTGGCACACACTGACCTCAATGTCCTTTACATAAGACTATATATATATATATATATATAATCTGTATATATAAGGATAAATATTTATAATACAGTTAGAAATTATATTGTTTAGGAAAATGTCACTAGCAGGTTCTCCACTAAGGTCTATGAACCCCCAGCTATGGGTAGTTTGATAGGTTTGCAATATCTAGCACAAATTCCCTCTTATTGAGAGGAATTTTTTCCAAGTAGACAGCAGTTGATATATATATATATATATATATATATATATATATATATATATATCGTCTTCTGTGGTTCAAATGTGTCTTCTATGGAACATAGCATATGCATTCAGTATAGGTATTGATGCCACAGCTGCTAAGGACTAATCTGAACTCTAGGCATCAGAGCTACTGTTCTCTACAGAACCTCATACTCTAGACCTTGGTTCTATGGCTAGTGTGTAAGTTCCTGCTCATTGGACATGATCTCTATAGCTGCTGAGACGTCCACAGCATGAACATACCAAACATTAGAACAAAAGACATCTGGAGGACCTTATGGGATTTTGCCATGGAAAATTCTGAGTAGCCACTGCATTTGGGATCACACAGTGGAGGACCTCTCCAATTTTTATTAATCCTGTAAGTGTCTGTGATTGTTTCATGTATAATGTTGTTGGGCCTTCTCAGAAACTAGAAGCATAACACTTCACTCAGTTATTCCCTTACTGAGGTCTAGTTCCCATAATATTGTAAGTTTCTATAAAAGCTGTCAAATAACAAAATCAATCAATAGTATTACCCATAAATAAAGACTATAGCTACATTAATGCCCAGTAAGATATCCATGTGGTGTAGTAGTAGCCCGTTCATCTTGAGGGTAGCCAACTGCTGTCTACTTGGAACAAATTCCTCTCAATAAGAGGGAATTTGTGCTAGGTATTGCAAACCTATCAAACTACCCATAGCTGGGGGTTCATAGACCTTAGTGGAGAACCTGCTAGTGACATTTTTCTAAACAATATAATTTCCAACTGTATTATAAACACTTATCCTTATATGTACAGATAAGTGTTGCTCTCCCTATTTATCAAAGGGAATGTCTATTTTCAGTAGATGGAGACCTTTACCAGGATCCATAACATATTAAGACAGGAGAGAATAAATGACCATATAGATCTCATCCCCCGTACTGCATCTACAATATTTAAGGTTCAAATAACAGAAGGGGGGCAAAAACGACTGTAAGAGCCAGAGCACCATGATGTCAGCTTTGAGATAATGCCATACAGACATTTATACCCAAAATATGGGTGCCTAAATAAGACTTTCATCGTGAAAGTTGACATTCTAATATATATGGAGGGACTCTCAAAGGTCTCACACATTGTTGTTGTGTTACAAGTATAATGGCTGCTGAAAGAAAAGTCACTTTTCTCTAGAGATGACCTGATAGGTGTCATCAAATGTCAACCTTTAACACATAACACCAACACTAAATTTACCCAGTAGGTTGTATATGTGTATAAACTTATATGCCTACATGGATAAAATCATAATTTTAGAAGAAGTCATGAACTTGAGAGAGACTAGGGTAGAAATGGTGCAAACACAGTATTTATGAAGAAAACTTAAAATAAAATGAAATAAAAGAAAACCTAAAACTTATATGATATAACAAAAGACCCCAAATACTGAAAGGGATCTTGAGAAGAGGAATGAAGCATTCCTTGATTTCAAACCCTTAATAAAAATCAAAACTACATAATTTGTAAGTCTTTCTGCAAAAGAATATGGATGTTCCTTCCATAATTTAAATGTGACTGATAGTTATATATCCAAATTGACCCAAAATTAGAATTTCAAAGAAATGTCTTTATTGTGATAATTGTAGCATTATTCTCTTTATCCAAGATAGTCAGAATCTTACCTATCTTGGTACAAAAGATTATATAAGGAAAAGCCCATATCTATTCATACATATATGCATAAGAATATTATTTAACCATTCAAAAGAAATTCATAGGGGCTAGAGGTTTGACTCAACAGTTAAGAATTCTTACTCTTGTAGAGGACATGGATTCAATTTCCAGCACCCACATGGCAGCAGTCATCTATGACTCCAGTCGAGGGCATCTGATGTCTTCTTCTGACCTCCAAGGACACCAAACCCTGTATTATATCATTTATACATAGTGACTGGAAAATAAAACAGTCAAACTAATAGAAACAGAAAATAGAAAGAGGGTGGCCCAAAGGCTGGAGAAAAAAGAAAATGAGATTTTGGTTAAGGAGTATAGACATTCAGTCATAAGTCCCAAGGAGCTAATATGCTTATTGGTGGCTATAATTAATATCACAAACTTACATGATAAAAGTCATATAAGTGAGTAGGTTTAAAATGTAATATTCACCACTTCAAACAGAAATCAGTGTGGCTGCATATGTTGATGATCATTGTGTGCCAGTCCTTCTACATCCTACACACAGATAAAACAATAAAACCATTCTATTTAAATACACACAAGAATAATAATCAATACTAACAGGATAAGAAAAATGTAGAATGTAGAGCCTAGAATCAGTAGTAGTCTTCTGTGTAAAATTAAGCTTTACACTCTAAGTAAAACGATTCTGTTAGAAAGACATTCTCCTCATTCAGGAAAGCTGAAGCTCAGACATGTGATAATGCAACCTAGGCAAAGACAGCACAGTGAAGCTACCTTGAGCATGCATGTGCATTAAGAAGCCGCTGTCAACAGAATGTTATGAGCAGACATTTCTATCAGAGGCAATTCTTTTTCTGATACCAGTTTTCTCTAGTGTATGTCCTGACTTGACCAAGATCCTCATCTTTTGAGGTTTCCTTCTGTTTCTCATATCTAATAAATCTCATTACTCTTCTCAGGACCCTTTTGAACTCATCTATTTTGAGGGGACACAACCTAAAGAATGCACAGTGCCACAAATAAAAAGGAATGCTATGTGGTAAAATGTATTTCCTATTCCGATGCATCTGGACAGACAGTGTTAACTAGGCTTCAGGATTGATGTGCACATTCATATCAAGGCATCTGAGAACACTGTCTGACATGCTGGAATTATTTAGAATCTAAGGTTTTAGTGTGGGTTACTGTTAGAGCTCCATCTCCAAATTCCAATAATAAATGGATTTTAGTCACATGGACTGATATGGAAGACTGCCCCATACCCCAGTCAGGAAAAACACTGATTTATTTATTCTGGCAAACAAAAGAATAATATAAAACATCTAATGAACTGCTGCTGTTGTTGTTGTTGCTGTGTCCATATCTTCAAATGTTTAAAATAGAAAGTTAGAAACATAAAATTTATTTAGATGGACTTAATGAATCATTTTCAAATTTCAAGTTTTGTGGTTGTAAGTCCAGTTTGATGGAGTTTACAAGACTAGGGGATGCTTCAGTCATGGTTATGGAGCAAAAGGAAAATGTGAGGGCATACAATGTGGCTCAGTGGGAGAAATATGTATTGTCACACAGCATTCCTTTTTATTTGCTTTGTCCCCAAGCCTAATGACTTGAATCTTATTCCTGAGTCTAGATGGAATGAGTAGAAAGAATGATTTGACCTACCCACCCAAATGCTCTGAATGACACACACATGCTATAGGATGTGTAAGACACACACACACACACACACACACACACACACACACACACACACACACACATACACACACACACACACACAGATGAGTGGGGTGAAAAGGAGAGAAAGAAAATAAATACATGAAGTAGAATTAAAAATGACAGAAAGTTGTGTTAGAACTGCTAAAATTACTGTAGTAGTTTCCAGATTACAAAGAGACCTGAGCTATTTCAATTTATCATACAGGCAAAACTTCATAAAATATTTGAGATATACATAAGAACAAGTGATGGGAATCCAGAAAGAAAACAAGTTTCTGAAACAAGAAATACTTGTATGCAATTAACCTCAGACTGTTGGGAATCATCCAAGGTCACTTATGTGCTCCTTGGGCCAAATACAGTCACGGGGACATTTATGTGCTGGCCTTCCTCAAGGGATTATTCTGTTCAAAGTGACTGGGATAGAATAGAATTACCACTTAAAATTTCCTGCCATCACAAACGTCATATTGTAGCAGGTGGAGGGTAGATCAAAACTAAATCGTGAGTACCCTGGAAGACTCCAATTATGTTTAGGATGTGATGAGAAACATCAACTGCTCTGGTACAGAGTGGGACTCCGTGATGTTTTCAATAAGTAATCCAAACAGGCACCAGTCTTGTGGTCCATGAGTGCCACTGGTAATGATGAGCTGGGGGAAAATGTCAAGCTAATAAGTCACAAAATCACACACATATATGGGATATTTCAGAAGTGTGTCTTTACAGAGGCACAGATCTTTCTAAGATAGAGACAAAGCTGAGGTGATACAGGAGCCACTGGGAAACTTGCTCTGGCTGCTGCAAAGAGAAGCATAGGGAAATAACCTGGGACTTTCCTTGGGTCAGATCAGGGGTGACCTTTGTGCCAGTCAAAGGTGTTTGGATGAGAAGGCTTGTTTGGGGACTTAAAGCAATTTAATAGGGCTTCCACGTGTTAAGAATTTCATAAAGTGGCACTGGGGTGATCAATTAGTTGATCAAGTGCCAGGAGCTGTGCAAGTGTGAGGACCCGTGTTTGATCTCCAGCACCCATGTAAAAAGCAGCCAAGATAGCATGGACCTGTGATACCAGTGCTCAAAAGCAGACACAGGAGGGTCACTGGAGTCTGCTAGCCAGCCAGTCTAGCCACTTAGTGAGCTTCAGTTTCAATGGTTCAATGAGAAGCCTTATTTCTAAAATTATAAGGTGAAGAGAGATAAAGAAAGGCATCTTACACTAACTCTGGCTTCCAAATGTGCTCACATGTGCATGCACATGCACACTTACCATACCTTGAGGTGGCAAAGAGGCTTAAGTAGTGATAAACTGTTAATTAAAACCCAGAAATGATATGAATTCTCTTATTGCATTTGTTCTCTGCAGCATCCATAACAAACTTCCACTAACTGTGTGGCTGAAAATGACAGAAATGTATCCACTCCCAATCTGTAAGATTTGAAGTCCAAAATTCAGACAGTGTAGGAGTGGTTTCCAGGAGACCCTCTGAAGGAGAACTGGCTTCTTCCTGTCTCCTGTACTCTTACGAGTGTCGCCAGCTGTGGTTGCTTCTTGTAGATAGAAAATTCAAAACTCAAATTCTACTTTTGCCAGACCTTGCTTATGTCTTCTCACAGCTTTACCCTCTCAGTATTTCAACTCTCTCTTGCCTCTGACATAAAGACACAAGTTTATTGGGTTTGGTGCCGACTCCGAGTCTAAGAAGATCTCATCTCAAGATTTTTGATTTCATATACCCACAGATAACTGTGATCAGGATTTAGAAATATTTTTTGGAGGAAGGATAATCTCACCATCCTCAGAGATTCCCTATAAGTGGAACTCTGGAATTTGAATGGAAAACATCATTAGGGACTCAGAACCTCTTGGCTTCTGCCCCCTCCTTCCCCTCCTTTTTCTATATGCTTCCTCCTCATATGCTCCTCCCTCATCCTCTTCTTCACTCTCTTTTTCCTCCAGCCACACACTGTTGATAGACTTGGGTTTCATTCTACATTTCTATTATCAAGATGGTTGAGTTGGTATTGGAGTCAGAACCACTGAACCGATACTGTTAGGAGAGGAAGGAAATCTCTGATTTCCTTGAGGGGCAGGTTAAGATTTTCTTACTTACCAGTTTTGTTACTGTCAGTCTCTGCAGAACCTGGAGCAGTAGGTGATAAATTGAACTTTCCTTTAGAACAAATATAGGAATTAATCTATAAGCTAAGGCCTGCCTCCAGATAGGCAATATTTGTTACAGAGGCAAAAAGTTAGCACAGTTGGAAAAGACAGTAGAAATGGATATTGAGTAAGTTACTTCATTGTTTTTCCAGAAGTGAAAATGCAACAGGGGTTCCTTTGCCCTGCTCAGGGACACCTGAGGCAGGGGGACTGCTCACAGGATCCCATTTCTGAGGGATCAAACACACACAGAGACTTCCAAGTCCCTGGTACCAGCCCCACCTCCATCCAGAGGACTAGGTAGGCTTGGGGCTGTTTCAGGCCCAGCTTCCTCTTCCATGCTCAGGGACACCTGAGGCTGGGGAATGCTCACAGGATCACATTTCTGTGGGATTCAACAAACGCAGAGACTGCCACTCCTGCCTCCATCCACAAGAAGAGGAGAGACATCAGAGTATTGGATCTGTTTGCATCTACCAGAAGGGAACCTTGGTCCCATACCCACCAGGAGAGGAAGAGTCTCTTTCTACACCCACAAGAAATCAACAAATCTCTCAAGGAAACAGTTCAAGATCTAAAATCTCAAATATAGACAATGTAGAAAGAACAATCTGAGGGAATGCTGGAAATAGAAAAGCTGGGTAAATGATCAGGAACTACAGATGCAAGCATAGCCAACAGAATACAAGACATGGAAGAGAGAATCTCAGGAGTTGAAGATACATTAGGAGAAATAGACTCATTGACCAAAGAAAATCTTAAGTCCATCAAATCCCTAACACAAAATATCCAGGAAATATGGGACACCGTGAAAGGACCAAACTTTAAAAAATAGGTATAGAAGAAAGTGAAGAAACCCAGCTCAATGGTGCAGAAAACATATTCAACAAAATTATAGAAGAAACTTTCCTAACCTAAAGAAAGACATTCCAATGAAAGTGCAAGAAGCCTACAGAATACCAAATAGAGTGGATGACAAAAAGGTCTCCTTGCTACATAATAATCAAAACCCCAAACATAAAGAATAAAGAAAGAATATTAAGAGCAGCAAAGGAAAAAACAAAAAGGTCAACTATCATGCAAAGGCAAACCTATCAGAATTATACCTGACTTTTCCATGGAAACTGAAAGCCAGAAGGTCGTGGATAAATATTCTACCTACACCAAGAGACCACGGATGCCAGGCAAGACTACTATACCCAGCAAAGCTTTCAATCAATATAGATTGAGAAAACAAGATAGTCCACGACAAAGTCAGATTTAAACAATACATATCCACCAATCCAGCCCTATAGAAAGTTCTGGAAGGAAAACTGCAGCCAAATGAAGTTAACTACAACCAGAAAATATAGGCAATAGATAATCCCACTTTACCAACAGCCAAAAGAAAAATGGGGTGGAAACCTACACACAATTCCACCACCACCACCAAATCCAAAACAAACAAGAATTAACAATCAGTGGTCATTAATATCCCTTAATATTAATGGTATTAACTCCCCTATGAAAAAACACAGGTTAGCAGAATGGATAAGAGGACAGAATCCATCCTTCTGCTACATACAAGAAACACACCTCAACTTCAAAGACAGTCAGTTACTCAGAGTTAAGGGTTGGGAAAACATTTTCCAATCAAAAGGACCCAAGAAACAGGCAGAGGTAGCCATCCTAATATCCAACAAATTAGATTTAAACTAAAATCAATCAAAAGAGATGAAGGAGGTCACTTCCTACTCATCACAGGAGAAATCCATAAAGATGAAGTCTCAATTCTGAACATCTGTGCCCCAAATACAAAGACATCCACATTCATAAAGAAACATTAATAAAACTCAAATGACAGTTATAGTGAGAGAAGTCAACAACCCATTCTTGCCATTAGACAGGAATGCCAACCAGAAAATTAACAAAGAAACAAAGGAATTAGTAGAATTTATGGCCCAATTGGGTTTATAGTCATCTATGGAACATTCCATCCAAATACAAAAGAATATACCTTCTTCTCAGCACCACACGGAATCTTCTCTAAAATCGACCACATACTTGGCAACATAGCAAACCTCAACAGGTACAAAAAAAATTAAAATAATCTATATCTTATCAGACCACCATGCTTTAAAGTTAGAATTCAACAACAACACAAATTGCAGAAAACCTACAAACTCATGTTAATTGAATAACACCCAATTGCACCATTCCTGTGTCAAGGAAGAAATTAAAATTTTCCTAGAAATCAATGAGAATGTGGACACAACATACCCAAACTTATGGGACAATTTGAAAGCAGTGCTATGAGGAAAGTTCATAGCACTAAGTTCATAGCACCATGAAGACACGAGAATAGTCACACTAGAGAATTAACAGCACAACTGAAAGCTCTAGAAAACAAAGAAGCCAATGAACCCTGGAGGAGTAGATGCCAGGAAATAATCAAATTAAGGTCTGAAATCAATAAAGTGGAAAAAGAATCAATATAAAGAAGAGTTGGTTCTTAGAGAAAATCAACAAGATAGACAAACCTTTATGCAAACTTATCAAAATGCAGAGAGTGAACATGCAAATTAATAAATTCAGGAATGAAAAGGAGGATGTAACAACAGACAAAGAGGAAATCCAGAGAATCACCAGGTCATACTTCGAAAACCTGTATTCCTCAAAATTTTAAAATCTAAAGGAAATGTACAATTTTCTAGAAATATTACACTTACCAAAATTAAATCAGATAAGCAACTTAAATATAACCCCTAAATAACTAGAACCAGTCATCCAATATCTGTCAACCAAAAAAAAAAGCCCAGGGCCAGATGGCTTCAGTGCAGAATTCTACAGAAATTCAAGGAAAAGGCAATACCAATTCTCCTCAAAGTATTCCACACATTAGAAGCAGAAGGATCATTGAAAATCTCTTTTTATGAGGCTTTAATAACTTTGGTACCCAAGCCAGACAAAGACACAACTAAGAAAAAGAACTACAGTACAATATCCTTCATGAACATTGAAGCAAAAATACTGGCAAATCGAATCCAAGTATAACATCAGAGAAATCATCCACCATGATCAAGTAGGTTTCATCCTAGGGATGCAAGGATGGTTCAACATACAAAAATCCATCAATGTAATCCACCTTATAAACAGACTGAGAAACAAAAACCATACGAACATCTCACTAGATGCTGAAAAAGCCTTTTGAAAATTCAACACTCCTTCATGATAAAGGTCTTGGAGAGATCAGGGATAACAGGAAGATACCTTAACATAATAAAAGCAATATACAGCAAGCCAAGAGCCATCATCAAACTAAATGGAGAGAAATTCAATGTGATTCCCCTAAAATCAGCAACAAGACAAGGCTGTCCACTGTCTCCATACAGCTTCAATGTTGTCCTTGGTTTCTAGCTAGAGCAATAAGACAACAAAAAGAGGTCAAGGGGATACAAATTGGAAAGACAGAAGTCAAACTTTCACTATTAGCAAATGATATGATAGTCTATATAACTTACCTGAAAAACTCTACCAGGGAACTCCTACAGCTGATAAACACCTTCAGCAAAGTGGCAGAATACAAGATTAACTAAAAAATACCAGTAGCCCTAATATATAGAGATGATGAATGTTCAGAGAAAAAAATCAGAGAAACATTACCCTTTTTAATTTCCACAAACAACATAAAATACCTTGGGGTAATGCTAACCAAAAATGTGAAAGACCTGTATAGTAAGAACTTTGAGTCTTTAACGAAAGAAATTAACGAAGATACCAGAAAATGAAGGATCTCCCATTTTCTTGGATAGGTAGGATCAACATAGTAAAAATGGCAATCTTGCCAAAAGCAGTCTACAGATTCAATGCAATCCCCATCAAAATCCCAGCACAATTCTTCACAGACTTTGAAAGAACAATTCTCAATTTTATATGGAAAAACAAAAGAACCAGGATAGCCAAAACAACCCTGCACAATAAAGGAACTTCTAGAGGTATCACCAGCTCTGACTTCAAGCTCTATTACAGAGCTATAGTCCTGAAAACAGCTAGGTATTGGTACAAAAATAGACTGGTAGACCAATGGAATTAAATTGAAAACTCTTATATTAACCCACACACCTACAAACACCTACTTTTTTTTTTACAAAGAAGCTAAAATTATACAATGGGAAAAAAATCTTCCCCAAATTGTGCTGGCATAACTGGATGCTTTCTGCTGGTCCCCACAGGCCAGCATGTAGAAAAACATTCATACACATAGATTTAAAGTCAGGCTTTTAAAAAGTTATGTCAGAAAGGGATCCCTACAACAAAAGCTTAAACAGCAAAGAAAATAAAAGCAAAAACCAATGCAGACACTGGAAGTCAGACCTCCTAGGCTCATTGACCGAAAGGACTAACAGTATGAAGTGACCATCCTACCAAAAGCAATCTACAGATTTAACATAACCCTTATAACAACTCAAGTGCTCACAGAAATAGAAATGGCAATCATATGGAAGAATTCATATGGAAGAACAAAAGCAGCAGGCTAATGAAGCAATCCTAAGAGAAAAAGTTAGTTATACTAAGAGCCACAGTAATAAAAACAGCATGGCACTGCTACAAACAAGCATAGATCAATGAAACAGAATTGAGGAAAATATATGAAGCAACTTAAACATATCCATCTATAGCAGGTGTTTCTAGTCAGACTTTCTTTGGATGGCCAGCTCCCATATAATGACATGGAGACTTATTATTAATTATGAAAGCTTGAACTTAGCTTAGGCTTATCCAACTATGTTTTATAACTTAAATCAACCTATTTCTATTAATCTATATTCTTCCCCAAGGCTTTTCCCTCAACCTCCATTGTGTACATCCAACTTCCTCAGTGTCTCACTGGTATCTCCCAGCACCTAGATTCATCCCCTGAGTATTTCTCTCTGTCCAGAAGTCCCACCTGTTGTCTTCCTGCCTACAATTGGCCATTCAGCTGTTTATTTAACCAATCAGGTGCTTTAGGCAGGTGAGGTAAAACAGTTACAAATATACACACAGTGATAAAATATCCCCTCAACACCCACCTGATTTTTAAAAACATGAAAAATTCCACTGGTAGAAATACAGCATCTTAAACAAATTTTGTTCTACAAACTGGGTGTCTACATGTAGAAGAGTAAAACTTAACTATTATCTTTCATCTTGAACAAGAATCAATGTCTTTTAGATTGAGGACCTCAATATGAAACCTGAAAGTCTAAAATTGCTAGAGGAAAAATATAGGAGTATGCTTCAAAATATAGTCATAGGTGAGGACTTTCTGAATAAGACTTGGAACTCAGGAATTGAGGCTAGTTATTCAGAAACAACAGCCCAGTATATTGAAAGACACCCCCAGATTATAGAATAACAGCAACAATATTGTAAATTTCCTATATTATTGAAAGTTATCTATAAATTTAATGAAATCTCCATCATATTCAGAATTACATTATTTGCAGATTAGGAAACATAATACTAATATTCATATACAAATATAGAATACCCTGACTAGCAAGAGTAATGCTTAGTTTAAAGAGCAATGCTGGAGACAGCACAATATATTATCTCAAAATATGTTACAGAGTCATAGTAATGAAAACAGTATGCCATTGACTCAACTGGCACACAGAACAATGAAATTAATAGAAAATCCAAAAGCAAAACCATAAAACTGTAGCAATGAAATTTTTAACAGAGGTAACACAAATGTACATAGGAAAATAGGGGAAAAATCCAGCCTTCACAATGGTCCTTGGAAAACTAGATTTCAACATCTCCAAGAAATAACCTAAGTATATGCTTATCCTGAACCAAAATAAAAAATAGGATGAAAGACCTTGATATAAAATCTGAAACAAAACCTCTAGAAGATAACATATGGAAAACAGTTCAAGACAAATGTATAAATAAAGACTTTCTGCAAAACTTTCCAATTACAATGGTAATAAGGCTAAAAATAGATAAATGGGAATTTGTAACACTAAAATCCATTTGCATAGTAAACAAAACAAAGAATAGTAGACCCCAGACTGATGACTGAGAGGCCAGCATGGGACTGATCCATACCCCCTGAATGTGGATTTCAGTGAGGAGGCTTCGGCAAACTATGGGGCCTTGGGTAGTAGACCATTATTTATTCCTGGCGTATTAATGGATTTTGGGATCCCATTCCATGTGGAGGGATGCTCTCTCAGCCTGGACACATAGGGGAGGGCCTAGTCTCTGCCCCAGATGATATGACAGACTTTGGGGGATCCCCCATGGAGGACCTTACCCTCCCTGGGGTGTTTTTTTGGTAGGTGGGTTGGCGGGTGACGGGGGATGAGGGAATGGAGAGGGAGCTGGGATTGACATGTGAAGCAGACTTGTTTAATGAATAAAAATAAATTAAAAACAAAAAGAATAGTTGCCCACTGCATGTTACACAAGAAATAATATCTTGATTATATAAAGTCTATGAAAAAGGAAATACCAAGAAAATAAACCATGTATCAACAAATGTATTCAGGAATTGAATAGATATTTCTCAGAGAAAGAAATACAAGTGGCTAAAAAACATGAGACTGTACTCCTGGAACATTGGAGGAAAGGACAGAAAGACAAGAACAATGGAAAGATCAGGGAGTTTGCTGTGAGATTGGGTCTCCCAGGAACATTGGAAACTACACCCACAAAATCTCTCCTAGAATGACTGCCTAAACATGTACTGAACAATGATGGCACCAGGGAACATGAAAAGCTAGATGGTAATCCTCCATGAATTATCAACCCTACACAAAGATCTACAGGCAACTGAGGAAAGTTAGGAGCAGGAGACATGGGCTTCCCCCAGAAAGAACATACCAATTGATTGTTTGGTGACAAATGGTCAGTCCTGAAAACAAACATGCATCAACTTTATATGGACTAAACAGATTATATTAGGAATATTTACATATGTATATACATATATTTATGCAATAAAATTGATGAAAAACGAGGTTACAAATTCACCTCAAGGTGATTGAGGAGGGGTTATATGAGATGGCTTGTAGGGAAGAAAGAAGAAGGGACAATGTTTTAATTGAGTCATGCACTCAAAAAAAAAAATAAAAAAGTGCTTAACATATTAGCCTTTAAAGAAATATAAATTAAAAATAATTTGACATTGCCTATTATTCTAGTCATATGCTGCATGTTATCAAGAGAACAAATGAGAACTAATGCTGTTGTAAATGTGGGGAAAGAGGCATCCCATACTGCCCTTCATAAACTTCTAGTACAAATATAAACTGGTGCAGCAACTGTGGAAGCCAGTGAATAGAATCCTCCAAAAACAGAATGGTGGAAGTAAAGTATTACCCATGACCACCACTTCTGCCTGTCAACCTGAAGAACTCTAAGTCAAAACACCTCAGAGATCTTTCACATCTGTTTGTTGCTTTATACCGCTACTCACAAAAGCTAAGAAATAAAACCACTCTTGATTAGTTTCTATCAACAGAAGAATAGGTAAAAATACATTCATTAACAATGGCAGTTTATGAAATAATGGTATTTCCAGGAAAAAAATGAATGGAACTGGAGAGCACTGGATTAAATGGATGAAACCACTCTGTGAGACAAAGTATGCGTATTTCTTTCATATGCAGACTGCATTAATCTCTCTCTCTCTCTCTCTCTCTCTCTCTCTCTCTCTCTCTCTCTCTCTCTCTCTGTGTGTGTGTGTGTGTGTGTGTGTGTGTGTGTGTGTGTGTGTGTGTGTAAATGTGTGGGTATTGAAAGTACAATAGGGATAGTGACAGGGGAGGGAGAGGTCTTAAGAAAGGGAAAGGGAATTTTCAAAAACGAGTTTCAGAATGCATTAAAGGGAGAAATTTGTGGATAGAAAGAAGACAAGTGGAAGGGACCAAAGGGAAGGAAGAATTCCAGTGGGGAAGGGAAGTGTCTAAGAACAAAGTTTAGTGACATGTATTCCTGAAGATGTCATATGCTACTTAAAAATAAAATTCGAAAACAAAAGAAAGATGTGTCAGCTAAGTTCTTGAATTTACTGAGGTAAATGCTACAATTTGGGATATCTAGAGCTCAGGTATTCTTAATAAGAAGCACAGGTAACATGTACTGCCTGGTTTACAGAACTTTAAGCACTACCCATGTTTTGTGCTACACCTTTGACACTAAATCTCTTCACAATCTTGTTCTCATGACATTCCATCATAAATTCTTGTGTCTTTTTTTTTCTTACATCGTGTATTTACATACAACTGATTCCCATAAGGAATAAAGTGGCGAAATAATAATTATTAAAATACTTGGCATTATATAGACCTATTTTGTTAAAACTATGGGAATAACTTTATGAGCAAAGGCTTATAACACATTTCTTCCCAAAATAATTTGAAAATTAATACATTTGATTGGGGAGAGTTTTTCTTATTCTACTCTACATAATATGTTATTCAGAATGTATATGTTACAAATTAGTACCTTTGGGGCTCATAGTATTTCTTTGATATTTATGGAAAGATCAATTAGTTATGAAACAAATTGTACAAAACATGTCTCAATATGTGCATACATGCTCATATTTGAAAATAATTATAGCATTTATTTCAAAATATATCTAGATGGATTAATTCAGACATCTGAAGACTTAATGACAACCATAAAATCTAACCACAAACATTTTTGTATCAAAGATATAGTGGGAATGTGAGCTAATACCATATTTACACGTTGTTGGCAAGTCAGCCTTTCTGTAATATTGATCCATGAAGTGGGCAATTAAAATTAAAACTGCAGAGCAAAATATACACATATAAGCATGCAGACGGTTATATGGAACTTTATAGATATTAAAGAATTTCCATTCTTTAGCATTTTCTCAAAGGTGAAATGGGATCCTGAAATCTGTTCTTGTCAGTTCAGCAGCGTTTGTGGACAAATCCTTTCTACACAGAGAGATGACAGTATTGGGGTGAGAGAGAGGGAACAAGATTAATGTATTTCTGTCTCTGCCCTGAGTTGATTTTTTTTTTTACATTTTCCCCAAGAGATTATTTTTTTATTAGTTCAAATTAGAAGCAAGACTGCTTCACATGGCAATCCCTTCTCCCTCTCCCTCCCCTGCCCCCAACCCCCAACCCCCACCTCATACCTCATCCACCCTCTGCTCCCCAGGGAGTGTAAGGCCCTCCATGGGGGTTCCCTAAAGTCGGTCATATCATCCTGGGCAGGGCCTAGGCCCTCCCCCATGTGTCCAGGCTGAGAGAGCATTCCTCCAAGTGGGATGAGTTCCCAAAGTCCCTTATTACGCCAGGGATAAATACTGATCCACTGCCAGGGCACCTCTAGAGTGCTGGGGTCTCCTCATTGACATCCATGTTGAGGGGTCTGGATCAGTCCTGTGCTGGCCTCCCAGAAATCAATCTGGGGTCCATGAGCTCCCCTTTGTTCAGGTCAGCTGTTTCTGTGGGTTTCACCAGCCTGTTCCCCACCTATTTCCTCTTCGCTCCTCCCTCTCTGCAGCTGGGTTCCAGATTTCAGTTCAGTGTTTTGCTGTGGGTGACTGCCTTTGCTTCCATCAGCCACAGGATGAGGGCTCTAGGATGGCATATAAGGCTGTCATCAGTCTCATTATAGAGGAAGGGCATTTAGGGTAGCCTCTCCACCATTGCCTAGATTATCAGTTGGTGTCATCCTTGTAGATCCCTGGAAATCTCCCTAGTGCCAGATCTCTCCTCGAACCTATAATGGCTCCCTCTGTTATGGTATCTCTCTTCCTGCTCTCCTCTATTCTTCCCCCGACTCAACCTTCCTGCTCCTCCCTTTCCTCCTCTTCCCTCCTCTTCTTCCCCACTCATTCTCCCAGCTCCCTTCTCCTACCCTCGTGCTCCCAATTAGCTCAGGAGATCCTGCTCCTTTCCCTTCTCCCGGAGCTTGACAATTTTATCCTCTCTCTTTTTTAACTACTGATTTGTTCTTTTGTTTCAACTATCACAGCTGGAGGATATATACATATGTGTGTGTGTGTGTGTGTGTGTGTGTGTGTGTGTGTGTGTGTGAGAGAGAGAGAGAGAGAGAGAGAGAGAGAGAGAGAGAGAGAGAGAGAGAGAGAGAGAGTTTCTTAATTAGTCAAATAGCCAGGTAGACAAGGGAAATAAACATTTTAGTCCAGGAAATGTTAACCAAAAGAGAGGTATGGAGAAGGAGGAGGAAGAGGAAGAACAGGAAGAAGAGGAAGAAGAAATACAGTTGATAAAGTTCAACATATCCACGTAATTTCTAAAATAATTGAGCATAGATTAGCCCATAATGCTTTATAGAGAACAGGTGCTTGCTCCTAAAGAGTCTGTGACATGCCAGTTACAACAGTGTTTAAGAAAGTATTTATGTTCTGTCTTGTAGGCACAGTTTTATTTTATTTTATTTATTTTTTGTTTTTGGTCAGGACCACTGGCGAACTCCAAAATAACCAAACAGAGACAATATTAATTATAAATAAATAACCAAACAGAGACAATATTAATTATAAATGATCAGCAAATAGCTTTGGCTTATTATTAAGCTCCTACAACTTAACCTGTATTTCTTATCTAAGCTCTGCAACATGATGGTACATTTTTTAGCATCTCATGTTCATCTTGCTTCTCTCTGCATCTCCTAGTAACTTTGCCCTACTTCCCAGTGTCCTCTTAGTTTGACTCTGCTGCTTCATCTCTTCCTGCCTAGCTCTTGGCCAGTCAACTTTTTTATTCAACCAATCAGAAAGCAACTTGGCAAAGATACACCTTCACAGTGTACAAAGAAGTTACTCCATAACACTGTCTATTAAGACTGATCATCAGAGGCAGTATTTGTAGAATGAATGATTTAAGTTTTTTGTTCACTGAACAGCTCAGTGTTTGGATTAGACAGAAAGAGATTCTTCCCAATCTGTGACCACATTCTGTCATCATATTTCATTCTCTTCTTCTTCTTCTTCTTCTTCTTCTTCTTCTTCTTCTTCTTCTTCTTCTTCTTCTTCTTCTTCTTCTTCTTCTTCTTCTTCAGGATGTCTCCTGGTGTTATATTCATCTTTTTGTCCACAATCAGAGGCCATTGGTGTGGTGTAGCCCTCGTCCCCCCCCCCTTTCAGTGCTGTTAATAAATGATTAGGGTGTTAACCAGTGGATTAATCCACTGAGTTAATTCCTGATCAGGCAACTAGGAGATATGGCATACTTAGATAAGTTGGGTCACAGTTGATGTGTCTCAGAAGTACAGTTTGACCCCAGACCATTCCTCTAGTTCTTTAGCAAGTCAGTGGATCCAGAAAGAAAGGTAGGCTTTTCAGTAGATAGTGATGGGTGACAAGAGACCTCCAGGAAGCAGGAAAACAAAGGTGTTACTTCATAGGGCAAGTTAAGAAAACAAAGAGAAAGACTAAGGAATGTAATAAAATGACAGAATGAGGACATAAGATCCTAAATCTAGACAACTTTGGATGGCAATATGCTGTTAAAATTTTTGAAAAAAAGTTTTATGACAATAGACAGACACTTGAGCTATAAATCTTGTCTTAACTGTAAATTTGGTTTAAAAGGAAAAAAATTAGAAGCAAAGAGGTCAATTGCAAAAGATAATGAGTTCATGTTGGTACCAGTGAGTGCCTTTAGTGGGGAAGTAAAAATAAAAACAGAGTTGCGATATGTTCAAAATAAAAGTAAATAAAGAGGCACTGACTTCTGAATTATATGATACTTTAAGTTCAGTAGGTTTCAGAAAAAGAAGAAACCATTAGGCTGATTCCTCTTTTCAAAGTCATCTTCACACTGACATACAGTTGTACATCTTTAAAACTATTGTTTTGCTGTGGGATGTTAGTGAAACATTAGAATGCCTCCTTCACCAGTACAACTCTGCTTCATCCCATTCAATTCCCTATGTTCAGAGTTTGTTTCTCCTCTATAAAAATTTCTAGTGTGTGGGATTCATTTCACTTTATGACCTTCTTGTGAAGCAGTGGAGGTAGTGTCCAATGTTTCCAGGAAAGAATGAATGCCCATCAGATTCTGGACACTTCTCCCATTGCACTGAAGCTGGTAAGTACACGAGGACCTCTTTACCCACCAAACTTCTCATATGAAGAGACATTCATTTGTTACCACAATTGGAAAGAAGTCTCTGATCCTTCGTAGACAAGGATGTCAACTGGTGAGATTTATACCTGACATGGAACCTCCTGGTACCTACTAACAGGTACCTTTTGGGTGATAGCTCTGGAACTCAGTCTTTTGCATCTTTCTTTTATTTTCCCAAGCCCTACCCAATTTCCTATTGCCAAATCCTAAATACACACGACACCAGAAGCCAAGTTCTCACTAGTCCTATTTTGTTTGCTAGATGCCATTGCCCTGGGCTTTCTTCTTTGCATGGCTACATCAAATAAAATAGGGAAGAATTGCCTTCTTAGATTTCTAGCTGATTGTTCTTGACATATTGTGCATTTGCCTATGGCCTGGTTGAAAGAAATTTTGGGGAAGCAAATAGCTTCTGTTGTCAGCTCCTGTAGTGAAGCAAGACCCTGCTATCAAGGGTTGTGGCAAGGAATAAAGCTACCAAGCAAATACTATCAGAATCTGCCATAGTAAATCATGGTGATGTTTTACTATACTTAATTTTAATTTTTGAGTGCATTAATGTAATCATTTATCATCAGTAGTGAGGCCTTGATATTATGTTGGAAATTAGAAAGGGATACACCATTTATAATATGCACCTACCATGATGGTAGCTGGTTATAATAAAAGAAAAGAGTTCTATTCTGCAAATGAGAAGTTATTGCCTCTAATTCTAGGACCATGGACAATTTACAGTTATCATTGTCATCTGAAAGATCATAATCATTACTGTGAATCATTCTCATCAAATAGCATTCACTTACTTCCTTGTTCACAAAAGATGCTGTATTATGATTCTCTGTTTATCTCAAACATGTGGGAAATAATGTTTCCTTTTTTGGAGAAATTGGGATGTTGCAAGGATAAATGAGTTTTTGCAGGTGTATTTCATTGTATGCCAAAGAGGAGCTCCCAAAGAGTCAAGTGTGCATTGAATTTTTGTAAATTGAATCAATTTTAAATGTACTGAGAGAACTTGATATGTAAAAGAATGTGGTAGCAAATCTGCATTGCAAGGTTGTCTTTTGAAACGGACTCTTTAGTCTCTAATAAGAATTTTAAAACCCATTATTTTTTTCTTCCTTGTTCAGTTTTTCTTAAAATGGTTATGTGATTTGTCTGTTTTCAGGGACATATCCATACAAATATAAGAGGGTTTTTATTAATATGAATTCAGTCATCTAGTTATCATTGCTTATTTCCTTAGTATTGCCATTGTTTTTATTATTTATGTTTTCAGATAATTTCAAATTAGCCATATTAAAAAATTCAAATAATAAATCCTCAAAAAACACAGAAACTCAGAAACAGTATATCTAACAATTACCAAAAATTATTCTTTGACAATTTTCATTTGGCAGCACATACACACACACACACACACACACACACACACACACACACACACACACACACACCAGAGCTGTAGGGTTATGAGAGGAGAGAAATATGTTGTGCTCTGGACAAAGTAGAAGTAGATGTTTATTTTTCTGGTGATCATCATTCTTCCTTTCTAGGAGATGAGTCTTATGGGAGGACGAGTCTGAGTCTTGCTTCTGTAAACTTTAGGGATACCTGGCAGACACTCACTGGTACCTTCTGTTTCAGTCTCATTGCCAGGTAGCAGATTCTGGATAACAATAGTCACTTTCTAATGGTGCTGGATAAGTTGAGTGACTTAGTACCCATGAAGCAATGAGAAAAGTGCATCCTGTGATTTCAATACCTAAGGAAGTTGGTTTTTGACATTGGCCTCCATGGAAGCCCACTTGTGGATACCTTGACATGAAAGCACATCTTTAATTCCAAATGTTCATCTTATACATAGACAGGAGGCAGCACTGGTGGTAAGCCAACTTCTCCAAGGTCAGGTGTTGAATGGCCAGCAAAGAGGAGGCTCAGCTATGAGCACATGAGGTCCACTTGAAAGGATTTCCCACTGGAGCCTGATAAATCTAGAACAATGAATCTCAAACTTCTTGAGAATGCTGCTACCCTTTAATATAGTTCCTCATGTTATTGTGACCCCAAACCATAAAGCTACTGCTACTTCCCAACTGTAAGTTTGTTACTATTATTCAGTATAATATAAATATCTGATATACAGGATATCTGATATGTGATCCCCTAAGGGGTTGTGACCCACAGGTTGAGAACCACTGCTCTAGAAGTTGCTGGTGCTTTATTCAAGTAACCTTAAAAGAAAACACAATAGACAGTTCTATTTAGAGCTGGAACTCTTATTGTCAGCACAGCCAACATTTTAAGCCAAATAATCCAGTTCCACCAGATGGTTGTGAAGTGTCTTACAAGATGTCTATAGCATCTTTGGCCACTGGATGCCAATAGCCTGAAAATGTCATTAGGAGTGAGGAAAATGCCTCAGTTCTGTACAATGCAAGCATGAACATCTACATTCAGATCACCAGAATCACATAAAATCAAAAAGTCAGCAGGATGACAAACATCCATAATTCCTGAAAGGGATACCTGGAACTTCTTGGTCAGTTAGTTTACACCAAAATGACTGTTCTTCATGTTTGATGAGAGACCCTGCCTTAAAACCTAAGGTGGAACAATATTGGACAGCATCCTCTTGTTTCTACATGCATGCACATATATCACATTCATGTTTGCACATACCTAAATGAAGACGTGCGAACACCACATACATGAAAAACATTGCATCGGCACAGAAGGGAAATAAAGAATGCTCTCTGGAGCACTCATGCAAAGTTAGGAGCTCCCAAGGCAAGCTGATACCACACAGTGGTCTTTCATTGCAATTAATGGGAGGCCAACCTGTCTCTTGCTGAGGGCACACATGTCAGTATTCCTTGTTTGGAGGAAGAAGTTTCAATCCATTTTAGTTTTTGAACCATATATTTATTTTATAACTCTTCTGCCTGTTATAAAATTTCCCCAAATGAGTTTGATTTTTAAGCTCTCAGTATTTAAAATAGACAAAGAAATGCTCATCTCAAACTCTGTCTTGGAGCCCGTGTGAATATGTATCCTGTTTGCTTTTCATCCTTAATCCTGTAAAATGCCATTTTATTTTGCCCAAACTGTGTGTACTGGGATATTACTATCCCCAACTCTGTGAGGTCTTTGAGGCAATCAGAGGCTAACTAATGCCACATCTGTACCTTCTTTATGTCCTTTCCACCCCATTGTTCTAGTCTCCTATCTACTGCTGTGACACAATACTCTGACAAAAGCAATTTCTGAGAGGAAAGACTTTATTTACCCTGTAATTCCAGGTCATATTCCATCACTGAGGAAAATCAAGACAGGAATTTAAAGGTGTGCTTGTTTACTATTACATGCAGCATTATATCTGACAAAATAACTCACATTTCAGCCAAACAAGCATAGTAGGTGCAATGGAGAATGCTACTCACTACCAGGCTTATACTTATCTGTTTTTCTTATAAAGTTCAGGAGCCCCTGCTTAGGAATTGTGCCACCCATAATGAACTTGACTCTTCCACATTAATTACCAATCAAGACAAACCACCATAGACATTCTCACATAGCCAATCTGATCTAAGCAATTCCTCAGCCAAAGCTTTCCTGTCAAATTGACAGTTAAGGCTAACTGCTAATGAGGACACCTATCATACCTCCTATTTCACCTACCATCCACCTATTTCACCTCCCAGTGAAAATGCATTTTATATTCTTAACAGAAAGATGAGAGTGGGGTCACAAACTTAATACATTTAATATAACAACAAAATGGGGTAGATTATAAAATAGACTCTTGTTTATGGATTTCTAAGTATATTACTACCCTCAATTTTTATGCAGTACATTTTAAATGTCTATCTGTGTTCATCAATTTAACTCTTTAAATAATATCTAAAGATGTGCCAGTTTTAGAGAGACTAAGTAATATTTCAAAACAATCCAATTAGTAACAAAATAGGCCACTACCTCAGTCTAGACAACGACCAAGATACACTTTCCATATTATTAAATTATCTTTAGGATAGAGACATGGCTCAACAGTTAAGTGTACTTTGTTCTCTTGCTGAGGACCCAGGTTCAGTTCCAAGCACCAATGTCCAGTGGATTAAAACAATCTGTTCATCTAGCTCTAGGGGATCCTGCATCTTCTTCTGTTACCTCCACATGTGTGAGTACACACACACACACACACACACACACACACACACACACACACACACACGCACACAAATAAATATTTTAAAATATTACATTTTATTCTACAATAATTACCATGTGTGTTTTATTTCCACTGTGCTGATTTTGTATAAACTATTTGTTACTATATCTGGAGACTGCCTGTAGATCTTGTTACTACTGTTTTCAGTGGCCTTTTCTCATCATTCTTTGGTGTAGACTATATATCCCTCCCTTCATAAAGTCAGGATTTATTGGGCTAGAGATGAAACTCAATTGATAGAGTGCTTGCCTAGCATGCATGAATCCCTGGCTTTGATCCTAGCACCCCATAAGCAGGGCACAGTAATGTACTCCTATAACTCCAGGCACTCCAAAAGAGGCAAGAAGACCAGAAGTTCAAGATCATCTGTCAGTATATAGGGAATTTGGTGCCAGTGTGAGCTAGATATTTTGCCTTTAATATATTTATGTAATGAAACTAATTTTCTTCCATAATTTGTTTTTAAAACAATGTCAAATAATAATTCGTTACATTTAGAGCAATTGTTTTGAAAAATATTTTCATAGTTATATGCCCCCACAAACACACTCGCACACACACACACACACACACACACACACAAACACACACACACACAGAGAGAGAGAGAGAGAGAGAGAGAGAGAGAGAGAGAGAGAGAGAGAGAGAGAGAGCTTAATGAATATCTAATATGAAAACAATGAGTTTTTGGTTTGGGGGGATAATCCCGAATCAAGATTTTTTTCTCCATTTTCTAAGACTGCTCCTGGTATTGGGAAGCTCTGAATACAAGATGTTAGTATTGCCGGAGGCTTTCAAGAAGTTTGACCTATAGAATAAGTGTTCACTAGAATAAGTGTTCACTTCCTTTGCTACAACATACTGCTACCCTGAGATACCTACATGACTTGAGGCTTGATTTTCACTTTATTAAAGAATTATCTAACTTTATGGACATGTTTTGGATTGTTCAAGAGAAGCAAATTGAATATGGGAAATTTAATTGCATGTCTTAATAACTGACAATATATTTAGAAACTCAGGTGTATAGACAACAAAAGAACTAGGTATATTTAGATATCCTTATTAACATGTGGGAAATAATTTGTTTTACTGAGTGTTTTGTGCAATATTTTAATTAAACAATATGTTTCTTTTTCCAGTCTATGTTTCAGAACTTTCTCACATTTTTTTTAGTTTCTATATGTTAAATAATGATAAGTTAGGAGATAATATTCAAGTTCAGACTTTGGTCATATTTGGCAAGATATCTTATAACTTTATAGTCCCATCTTGCCTACTTTGGCAATTTTTTAAAAAAATCAGAGAATCTCAGGTTTCATAGGTCTGTGGTTTAAAATGACTCCATGAAGGTCTGATTAAGATTCTATTCCAGGTAATAAAGGTACATAAAGTCATTTCTTAGTCAACAGATAAGTAGCACATTAATTAGCCAAATGCAGACAAACTCTTTATTGGGAATCGGTACACTGAGGAAACTATACGCAAAGACTTTTTTCCCAAGATGTAAAACTGGGTGCTCCATCAAAAGAACACAAGCTAGTTCTGCTCTCTAAGCATCCAGCTATGAGAGTCAGTTTCAGGGAGAGCCCTAGAAATGTTGGGTAAATTTATTAACTAAGCACTTTTTACCTACCTGCAAACTATCCCATGCTAAGCTTGTTCTTGGGCATATATTTTTAAAGGTCATATTTGATTATAGCATCCAAAAAGCTCTGAGCTGCAGTGAGTTATGGATTACTTAAATTGGGAGATCTTCAGACTGCAGCAAAAGGTCCTGTCCTAGATTATGGTCATAAAATTTATTGGGAAACTTGAGAAAGTCATGGATTTTGAAGAATGTTCAATGAGCAGCTACAAGAAAATGCCAATGAGTTTGCATTTCCATGTTGTTCTTCAGTCTGATTGTTTGAGATAAAGTCCATAGCCCATATAGACCTTTAACTTGTCTCTGAGATGACCATGAACTTTGGAGTCTACTTCTACCTCCCAAGTGTTAAGATTAGAGAAGTGAGCCAGCACACTGGGTTTATGGGGGCATTAGAGCCTTTTCCAGGTTTTTGTGAATGCTATACTGCATTCTACATCACCAGGTTATCTGCATTTTTAAACAAACATCTCCGATTTTTCTGAGCACATTTAGATTCTGGAACAACTAATTAGGTTTGATCTTGCTGAACAGAAAATCTAGCCCAATTCTGAGATCTCTGAATTTTTGCTCCCTTTCCTCCACCTTAGGTCACATTCCCTTCAGGGAAACTGTTTTCCATTCTTAAGAGTGCTTTGTAATAATTATCTTGTTGCCTTTGCATGATTGCTGTACTCTGGACTTAAGAACTGAAACAAATTAATAAAACCTTGATGATATGGTTTGCCCCATGTGCAAGAGCCTGTGCTATATTACAGAAGAAAAATTTGGAGGATCTCCAGTTCAGGAGCTCTGCATGAAGTTTGCTGAACTGTTGACCCTCTTTTTGTTTTAAAGTTTCAACCCATTTAATTTGCTAGAGCCTAAACACAATTTCACGGTTATCACATCCTAATTGAGGATTTTCCTCTATCTCCCCTCGTATTGCTGGAGTTTTAATTTTATGCATATTGATTAAATGTTCAAAGCTCATGCCTATAAGATACAATTAGAAAATTGTTCAAGAAAGCACAGGATGATGTACCAGATATGTGTTTGCTTCTAAAGATTTTCATCACATATTAGTTTCTTGTGTTTTCCAATTGTAAGCTTCATAGTAGCTAGAAGGAACCTGGTAACTTATTCAGTCCTCAGTCCTACTTTCCACTTTACATCTTTTCTATGATTTAGTGGTACATCAGGCTGGATATTTGAATGAGGATGGGACTCTAGGAAGCACACCTAAATTCCACTAAGCAGGTGTGTCCTGGATACTACAGACCTGCTGAAAAGCTGAAATTGGCAGCACAGCACCCTTGAGGATCTCTTCCCCAAAAAAGTGAAAACAACACTTCACTAATATAGCTCTTTAGAATGAATTTGCTGTGAAGAATTTCCTGTACTTTGATTGTGAATATGGCCTTTAGTATGAAGGATGCTACTTTCTAGTATTTCTCCAAGTGTCAGGGAGAGGCCATGTTTCCTGAATAACACTAGAGCTTTAAACAACTTGAGTTCTGTTTTTCCATCAGTGTTCTCACAAGCTTGCAATGGAGGGAAGAATTAAAACAAAAATAACAGGCAAAACAGAAAAACCCTGAACAAAACAACATGCTCTTGTAGAAAAAGGTTGAGGCTTTTTCATGGCCTATGCAGGTGTTCCTTTCACCTGTGTTGTTGTTTAAGTTTGTCATCTGCCCAAACTTTCCAACCGTTTGCTCCATCAGGGGGCATACCTTTCACCTATACCTTATTTCTTAGGGTCTCCCTATGTACTTCTTTCAGGACAGTGTTCCCAGGCCCTTGGGAGTGGATGTATTTGCCCCTGCTATGCTCTATACTCCACATAACACAGTGCTGACTATTGCATTTGTCTCTTGGTACATATGCTTCATCCTTTGGACAGTCAGCCTGCAAGGGATAGGTCATTTTTCAGTTCTTGTGACCGAGTAAAAAACTGTGCAATTGGTCTCTGCCTTTAGTTTCTGACACAAGAATACCCCAAAATGCTTTCAACTTTTTAAGAGATGGGATTGATATGGGTGAGTTTTGTTATTTTTGTTACAATATTTTGTGCTGTCACAAATAGTTTCTGTGAACCTTAGAATCTCCAGAATGGTAAGACCATCTTCCACATGATAATGAGATCAGCAGTGGCTCAGAACCTATATAGTTGCAATAAGGGAGTTGGTTGTCAGAGGAACTAGACATGCAATTGGAATATCAGAACTTTTGTACTCACCCCACTAACACACACACACACACACACACACACACACACACACACACACACACACACACACACACGCACACACACACACGCCTACTGGAAAGATAAGTGCTATAGACAGAATCCAGCCTTCAATGACCTGTCATTTAGATTCTCATCATCATATAACTGAACCTCTGTAAAACCTTAAACAAATGCACCTGCTTGGCTCCTGGACCATTAAATTTGTGGTCCATGTCCTCCTCAAAATAACAGAAGCTTCTATAGTCAGGATAAAACAGAACTTGTCCCATGGACCTCTGTATACTGGCTTATTTGTGTTCATTGTGACAGCAATGAGCAGAGACTGTAACGTATAGTAAAGTGTTTCTCTTGAATCAGCAAGGCATAATTACAAATTATCAAACATGAGAGAGTCTTGGGTTCAACTGCAATCTGTTGTCCTAAGTGACAAAAGGGGGGGGGGTGTGACAAGTGACCTGCGAGTATCCTCTGGGGTTTTCCTAACTCTGATTATTAAATATCAGAATTGGAATAAATCAGAACACTCAGGTGATGCTCTCAACAGATTGGAAATTTGCCTATTTTGCAGAACCCATATTTTTGGTGTCAGGTGTGTTATGCATATACTGACAGTCTCTACTTTTGACTGTTCATAAGCATACCCCAAATATTAAATGTACTTCAAGCTAAGGTAGGTTTTTTTCCTCAAGACTGTTATCCCATTCTTGATCTGTAAAGTTACTAGACGAGCACTCTTATTACAAATAGCAAAGGGTGTTTCCAAGGAACAGGCCTGAGCTGGTCTTCAATGGTATTTTTGTATGTTAACACAAGTCACTGGCATAATTAATGTTTTAATTATGAGTAAAATTAATCAAAGATTTAGTTACTTTCTAAAGAAGATATCCTTAAGGTTGCAAATAGGTGACGCCATTATAAACAAGCACTTAATAACAATTTCTTTAAAAAAAAAAAACAGTGAGCTCATGAAGGCAGTTAAGTTTAATTTTTTAATTAAAATGTTCTTCATGTAATATATTTAGATCATATTTTCCCCTCACTCAGCTCCTCCCAGATCTCCCCAGCCCAGTTCTACAGATATGGAAATTAGGGGGAAATGAATTTACCAAAAATCTATGGAAACAGACACTTGTGGTTTAACATAGTCAAATATATATTCTAAATGTCCTCATCACAAATTTACAGAAAGACAGGGTGAAGTTCTCTCAAAAGGTATTTTAACAAGAGGGAGAAGTGGCTCCATGAAAATGCAGGTGATGTTAAAATGTTCCAGGAATCCTGCTGAAGAGAGGGAGGACAGATTGTAGGAGCCACAGGGGTCAAGGTCATCATAAAAAAAACCATAAAATCAACTAAATTGGCTCATAGAAGCTCACAGAGACTAAACCAACAACCAGAAAGCCTGTATTGGACTGACCTAGACACTTTGCATATATGTGACAGTCTCATGTGGCTTGTTCTTCTTGTGAGAGTCCTTACAGTGAGAACGGTAACGTGAGCTTTCTGGCCCAGCAGGTTCCACTGCCCTTCTCTGCCCCAAAGAAACACAAGGAGGCTATATTAGTTATGAAGCTGTTGGCCGTTGGCTTGGGCTTCTTATTTGGCCAGCTTTTCTTAATTATCAACACATTTCTAATAATCTAAGTATTTCCATGTGGTTATATCTTACTGGGGAATAGCAGACATGCAACTCCCTTGCCTGGTACAGCATCTCCACAGAGAAGAGAGAGATTTCCTGTTTGTCTCTGCTTATATCTTTAGTCTACCCAGCTATGTCACTTCCTGCCTCTCTGTACAGATCTCCAGACCTCTATGGTTAGCTAGTGGCAGTTTCTGCCCAGCTATGTTACTTCCTGAGATCACATGATGACTCCTCTCTACCTATGCTTCCCACAATCCTTCTTGTCTTCTAGTTCTACCTATCTTCTTTCCTGTCCAATCAGTCTTTTACTCATCAACCAATAAGACAAACATATAGACAGAAAAACATTCCCCATCAGGGAACACAGGTTGTCTTTGACTATTTTGATGTCTTTTGAGACCTATTCCTCATACTGGGTTGTCTTGCTCAGCCATAATATAAGGGGAGGTATTTTGTCTTAATGTAACTTGATATGCCACTTTTTGTTAATATCCATGCAAAGCCTGCTCTTTTCTGAATCTAAAAAGAGGAGGAGTGGATGGGGGGGAAGAGGGAAGGTACAAAGGAAGGAGAGGAGGAAGGAAAATTGTGGTCAAGATGTAAAACAATAAATATTAAAAATAAAATAATATATATATCTGAGTCCAAATAACTAGACCATTCATTATAGCAGAGCATAACTGTTTTCTTAACAACACTCAAAGGTATAATCTATGTATTCATTAGCCAAAAAAGTGGTATTGGCATGTTATTATTATTAAAAGAAAAAAGTCATTATTTATTAAGATACTCTGTATTTCAGGTAAGCATAGTTTTCAATTCGTTGATACAGTGAAACCTTTGATAACTTACAGGAAAATGTATCACAGTAATGTCCATCCCATGAGAGCTGGATTTGGACTTGCTCTGTCTTCTAACTGGGAGCATATGTACAAAGTTTCTATTTACAAACCATTCTAATAACTGCCATAGAACACATATTCTATGAAAGTCTTTCCATTTCCACCCTTATACCTGATCTCAGGGGCTGGTCATTGGCATTTGGTCTTTTTCAAACCTCTGCTCAGTTTTCAGTGATGTGTGACTTCCCTACTACACACTTGAATTTCATGGTGATTCTTTTCAGTTGCTGTCCTTGGTGCCAGGACTGTCTGGGGAGAGGTTAGTACACTAAGACTGTTGTTTCTAATGTGGTCTTTCCAATTTCATCAATTGTCTGATAAGGCAAGATTGACATGTTGTTGGGCCCCTGACTACCATATCACTGAGTTTTCTTCTTCCACAGCTCCTGCATACAAAGCCAATATAATCATACTTTAAGAGGCATGTATTGAACAATTATTATATGCCAAATATTCAGAGCACTGCTGAAAATATAACAGTGAACAAAGTCTGTATTTTTCAGTATGCTTATTTTATACTGAGAAAGATGACATTGATCAACATTATTTATAAAATTGCTACTTTGATAACTGCAATGAAGAAGACATAGAGGAGATGTGAGTGGCTAGTATAGGAGAATATGTTCTATTAAGCAAATGTTTCCTGAAGAAGTGATGATGACAGAGTTGATATTTAAAGGTGAATGACGATTGGACAGCAACATTGATGGAGTGGAGAAAGAGTTCAAGACCAAAAATATTCTGATTACCCAACTCTGCCACTTAAAACTGTTCCTTCTCTGACATCTTCAGTAAGAAAGTTTAGCAGGGAAAGCATTTCTATGTAAAGGGATCTTTGAGCTAAAACTGAAGGAAATTAGATAGGAAACCATTCATGGATATGGCTAGAAATTTTGAAGAGAAAGGAAATGCATGCAAAGGCCATGAGATGGGTAAACACCCAATATGGCTGGAAGAATCAAGAGTACAGTTGTGGGAGCAATGGAATCATTTAGGGGACACAGACGAAGAAGGGCAGGTCATTGTGCTTTTTATATGGCAATGTAAAGAATGAGAGTTTTGAGTCACAGCGAAATTTAGTAAGATGAACAAGATACATAGCCACTAGATACATTGGGGGTCAAGGTCTAGATCTGACCTATATTTCAAAAGAAGCAATAGGCTGTGTTGTAAGGAGATGGAAAATTTTAATAGCTAGAAGGGAGTTATTCTTGGACTATCTTTCTGTTTGTATTTTATAAAAAATGAAATGGAGGCCAGATATTTTCATTGGAAGAAAGTAACATAGTATGCAACTATGATGAAATGATAATTTTAAGTGGTCCTGGGCCAATATTCTTTATTATTTGTTAGAAAAATATATATTTGTATTTTGCAAAAGAAGGGCCAAATATATGTGATATTAGAATTTTCCAAGTTTTCATTTAGGCTATCATGATGAGTTATGACAGTAATGTCTATGTTATCTTTCAAAAATTGTTTTTGAGGAAAGATCTTACATGATGAATGTTGACCTCCAATTAGTTAGGAGGCTAAAGAAGATAACCTTGAGTTTCTGATCCTTTTGCCTCCACATTCACAGTGCTGGAATCATAAACATGTATAACTGTGCCCATTTGTATGATTCTGAAAACCTAGCCCAGTGCTTTATTCATACTAGAAAAACAGTCTATCAGCTTAGCCACATTATTAACTCTGTGGTATTGTTTTACAGGTCTAATCCCTTAGTCCATTCTCAGGCACACTATTTACATAGTATTCCCTTTATTGTTAATATTTTAACGAATATATAAGAAAATATTTTCAACAAAAAGTCTAGTATTTACATAATTCTCTGCCAACACATTTTAGTGAAAATGTGAAAAAAAATTAAGCCAGGTTATTACATTGGCCTCTTTAATTTTAAGTTATTTAAAGTAATTTTTGAAAAACTCACACTTTTATCTGAGTTGGTGGCTTATGCTTTTGGCATCAGTATTCTGGAAATGGGGACAGATCTACTCTCTGTGAGTTTGAGGCCAGCCTATTCTACATAGTGAGTTTCAGTCCAGTCAGAGCCACATTGAGAGACTGTGTCTCAAAATCAAATCAAGTAACAACAATAACCACAACAAATAAATCACACTTTTTCTTTTTTGTGAAATGAGTATGCAGCTACACCAATATGCACTCATATTTATAGATACAGTTAGTATGTTCATAGCCAGAAGCAATATTGTGTGCAGAAGTTATAGTTTCTATATTTTCACATATTAGTTTTTTTTCTTTAAAAACCACTGTTTAAGTATCTTGCTTCACACTTGGGTACTAGATCTTAATGGTCTTACTTGTCTGAGGATGATGATCATAAAAGGACCAGCTCTCTTTCATAATGGCTTGGGACAAAAATTTCTCCCTTGTTCCCTTATCTATTACTTTGCCATTCTAATAAAGACCTCAGGCATTCTTTCCAAGCTTTCAAGTTTCCCTTGCTTCCTTTGCCATTGTACGAAATTAGCTCACCTCCATTTCTTTTTCTCTCGAGTGATCGCTGTGCTGTGGCAGCGCAAAAAGCCATAGTCCATAAGGAAAAAAATTCCCAAGTTTCTCATGGACCAAGGCCAGCCCTTGTGCCTTCTGTAATGCTTTGCAAGGTGAAACCAGAAACAAGAAATTATTCAATTACGCCTCTGTAGTTCACTGCTGTATCAACAAAATAGGCTATTTTGGAAGCAGTTCTCCAGCATCTGAAGGAGTATTCCCTCAGTAACAGTAAACGGAGTTGTGCCAAAGTACCAATTTTCAAGAGTATTCAACTGCAGAAATGATACTTCTCTATGTGCAAAAGAACCTACTTTTCGTTGTTTGCTGAGCTAGAAGGAAAGCTCCTTTCTCATTTTTGAAATCAATAAAGCTTTTTCCTCTATTCCATGAGTTATTATAGAAAAAGCTGCCTGTGTTCCTGAAGATAACGTGTAGAAGACAATTATTGAGATGGAGCTAGCTCTGCTCTCCCAGTGGGCAGTCATCTTCCGGCTGTGGACTCTTGATTCGAAGCTATGAAGAGCATGCACAGGCATACCAGCTATTATAAGGAGTTCACATGTAACATTTTAAGATAGTTTGTTCTAAAGCTGAGGTTAGGTTCCCTGGTGATTTCTCAAACCAGGTAGTCACTAGGTTGCAGCCTGGACAGCAGTTTGAGTTACGGTATGTGGTTTTAATAGTAGTTGATGAGTCAACAAAGGACACAACCTATATCCAAGGAAGGGATTGTTAAACACACAAGGAAATCATGCTCTGTGAGCAGTTGGCTATAAGAATGGCCTTGCTTTGATGTAAGTGACTGAGAACATAACATTCAACAGCCTCTGAAAGCAACATCAGAATTCATGCAGTAGGAATCACATCTTTGAGATCTACTTGAAGACTTCCTTTTATTTAATGTGTTCTTTTGTCTGGTGTCATAGTTGGGATTTCTACAGCTGCAGGAAACACCATGACCAAAAAGCAGGTTGGGGATAAAGGGGTTTATTTGACTTACACTTTCATATTGCTGTTCATTATTGAATGAAGGCAGGACAGGAACACAAATCAGGGCAGGATCCTGGAAGCAGAAGCTAATGCAGTGGTCATGGGTGCTTCTTTCTGACTTGCTTCCCCTGGCTTGTTCAGCCTGCTTTCTAATAGAACCCAGGACCACCTGTTTAGGGACTGCACCACCACTATGGGCTAGGACATCCCCCATCGATCACTAATTGAAAGAATTCCTTACAGCTGGATCTCATGGAGGCTTTTCCTCAAATGAGGCGCCTTCTATTCTGATGTCTCTAGCTTGTGTCAAGTTGACACACAAAAGAAGCCAGTATACCCACCTGGTAATCTTATTTTCAGACTTTTCATCTGTGTAGAAAATATGCCCTTCAGAGTTGATGGGAAGTGGATAAGACCACACATATAAAGTACAGGAATATAGCCTGACACACAGTAAGCATGTAAATGGTGGTTGCATGCTCCTCTTCCATTGCACATGTTATCATGTCTTCTCTAAGTGGCAAACCTGAACATATCCTCCCCTTCCTCTTCTCATAAATACAGCCATGAAAAGTCACTTTTTTTTTAGTTTCATTATTCAGGTCTATTTCCTCACAGAATGGGACATTAACCACATAATTATATCCAGCTCATCAAATAGGATTTATTATAGTATTTATTGATGTAGTATTAGAACAAATTAAGCCAGGCGTTGGTGGCACAGGCCTTTAATCCCAGCACTCGGGAGGCAGAGGCAAGTGGATCTCTGTGAGTTTGAGACCAGCCTGGTCTACAAGAGATAGTTCCAGGACAGCCTCCAAAGCCACAGAGAAACCCTGTCTCGAAAAACCAAAAAAAAAAAAAAAATTGTTTTACATGTCAATACCAATTCCCTCTCCCTCCCCTTTTCCCCCCACAGATCCCCTATTTCATTCAATTTTTGCTCCCCAGGAAGGGTGAGGCCTTCCATGGGGGAAAGTCTGCTACATAATTTGGAGTAAGGCCTAGGCCATCCCCAATATGTCTAGGCTGAAACAGTATTCTTCTATGAGGAATGGGTTCCCAAAGATCATGCTGATCCACTATCAGAGTCCCCATAGACTGTCCTGTCCTCCTAACTGACACCCATGTTCAGGGAGTCTGGGTCAGTTCTATGCTGGTTTCCCAGCTACCAGTCTGGGTCCATGAGCTCCCCCTTGTTCAGGTCAGCTGTTCCTGTGGGTTTCTCCAGCCTGGTCTTGACCCCTTTACTCATCATTCCTCCCTCTCTGCAACTGGATTCCAGGAGTTCAGTTCAGTGTTTAGATGTGGGTGTCTGCTTCTACCCCCATCAGCTACTCGATGAAGGCTTTAGGATGGCATATATGGTAGTCAACAATCTCACTATTTGGGAAGGACATTTGGGGCAGAGTCTCCACTATTGCTTAGATTATTAGTTGTGGTCATTCTTATAGATCTCTGGACATTTCTCTGGTGCTGCATTTCTCTTTCGACCTATAATGGCTCCCTCTATTACGGTACCTCTTTTCTTGGTTTCCTGAATCTCACCTCAATCTTCCTGCCCCCCTGTGTCCTCCTGTCCCCTCCTCTTCTTCCCTTCTCTTTCTATTAATTCCCTCTCCCCACCCCCATGCTCCCAATTTACTCAGGAGATCTTGTCCCTTTTGCCTTCTCTGGGGGATCATGTATATCCCTCTTAGGGTCCTCCTTGCTGCCTAGCTTCTCTGTTGGTGTGGATTGAAGGCTAGTAATCCTTTGATCTATGTCTAATATCCATATACGAGTGAGTACATACAATGTTTGTCCTTTTGTGATAGGTTACCTCACTCAGGATGGTTTCTTCTAATTCCATCCATTTGCCTGGGAATTTGAAGATTCTGAGTATTACTCCATTGTGTAAATGTACCATAATTTTTTATCCACTGTTCAGTTGAGGGGCATCTTGGTTGCTTCCAGATTCTGGATATTACAAATAATGCTACTATGAACATAGTTGAACAGATGTCCTTGTTGCATGAGTGTGCATTCTTTGGGTATATGCCTAATAATAGAATTGCTGGGTCTTGAGGTAGATTGATTCCTATTTTCCTGAGGAAGCACAATACTGATTTCCAAAGTGGCTGTAAGAGTTTGCACCCCCACCAGCAGTCTCTCCAGCATAGACTGTCATTGGTGTTTTTGATTTTAGCCATTCTGACAGGAGCAAGATGGTATCTCAGAGTTTTTGTGACTTGCAATTCCCTGATGGCTAAGGCTGGTGAGCAATTTCTTAAGTGTCTTTCAGGCATTTTAGATTCCTCTTTGTATTTGATGCACAGATGTTCAGAATTGAGACCCCATCCTGATGCATTTTTCCTGTGATGAATATGAAATGACATTCTTCATCTCTTTTGATTGATTTTGGTTTGAAATCTAATTTGTTAGATATTAGGATAGCTACACCAGCTTGTTTCTTGAATCCATTTGATTGAAAAAACTTTTCCCATCACTTTACTCTGATATAGTGTCTGTCTTTGAATTTGAGGTGTGTTTCTTGTATGCAGCAAAAGGATGGATTCTGTCTTCCTATCCATTCTGTTAGCCTTTGTCTTTTTATGGGCAAGTTAAGACCATTAATATTGAGGGAAATTAAGGACCATTGATTGATAATTGTTGTTTGTTTTGGATTAGTTGTTGTTGGTGATATTTTGTGTGGATTTACCCCATTTTTTTGTTTTGGTAAACTGGGACTATCCATTGTCTATGTTTTTGTGTGTATAGTGTTTTAGAATATTTATCCAGCACCTTCTGGCTTTCAGAGTTTTCATGGAGAATTCAGTTGTAATTCTGATAGGTTTGCCTTTATATGTTACTTGATATTTTTTCGTTGCTGCTTTTAATATTCTTTCTTTATTCTGTATGTTTAGCATTTTAATTATTATGTGGAGAGGAAACTTTTTTGTGGTCCACTCTATTTGGCATTCTGTAAGTTTCTTGTACTTTCATTGGCATGTCTTTCTCTAGGTTGAGAAAGTTTTCTTCTGTGATTTTGTTGAATATGTTTTCTGCACCTTTGAGTTGAGTTTCTTCACCTTCTTCTATACCTTTTATTGTTAGGTTTGGCCTTTTCTTGGTGTCCCATATTTCTTGGATATTTTGTTTTAAGGATTTGTTGGACTTAAGATTTTCTTTGTTCAATGAGGCTATTTCTACTAGTGTATGTTCGAAGCCTGAAATGCTCTCTTTCATCTGTTGTATTCTGTTGGTTAGTCTTGCATCTTAGTTCCTGGTCATTTACCCAGCTTTTCTAATTCCTGTAATCCCTCAGTTCGTGGGTTTTATTTTTTGTTGTTGTTGTCTATATTTCAGCTTTCAAACCTCACACTGTTTGAATTGTTTCTTGAAATTTTTGATTTGTCTTTTCCTCCATTTCTTGAAATTTTGTTTGTTCTTTCTTCCATTTTTAAAAAGGAATATCATACCAAAATCCAGTATGTATAGTTAACATATGCTAACAAAATATTTATGCATCAATACATACTGGTTTTATCTTAAGTATGTCAATTGCTGTAATAGTAATTCCTTCTATTTTACACCACCACCTATTTTCTTAAACATGTCAATATTTATGTCTTCATCAATTAAAAGACATTTGTTATAGGATCAAGGAGAAAGAAACACCTTTAAACATTGCAAGAGAATAATTTTCTAGTTGTCCATTAATTGACCTTAAGCAAGTAATATGTATTCCACTTACAGTTACTAACACTAATTATAGTAGCATAAGTCAAATTTAAATTTTTATATTTATGACAGTACCATAAATGCATAATAGAATACAGTGCTGAAACCCAGATTTTACTTTTCTGTGATATTTTCCAGCTGCATTAACCAGGTATTATTTGTTCTGAGGAAACCCATGCTGTCTTCCATTGGTCTTTATTATTTCCCTAGTATTTACAAGCTATGTCTTTAGTAATCAATTTTCTAGTACCAGCATAATTTCTCTTCTTTTGAGTGGGCCTAAATTCCAATTGGATAGCTAGGAGTACTAGTATATGAATACTACTATTACACTTTAGGAGTATCTTACCACGCTGATCATTGTTATAGTTCATAAGCATCATAGATGGATAGGAACCATATCTTCACTCTTAGGTTCAGCTAAGACAGGTTAATGGTTCTACAAGTCACATGCCTAATATTACAGATGCCCGTGATTGACAGAATATTCTGATCCTTTAACCTCTGTAAGGCATGCATAAACATGATCACACAGTCACATCCATGAATCCATCTCCAATGACCTCGATATCCTAATTCCAGTGTGCATAATGTTATTTTTATCTCTCCTTCCTCCCTCTCTCTCCTGTATTGATATCCCTTTCCCTCAGTGTCCCCCACCTTTTCCAATTTCTTCTTTCATATCATATGAAACCTATTATTCTGCTCTCTACGAAAGCACCTGTGGTTAGTGAGGACGGGGTTCTTAGAAGAAAAACTTCAACAACTACTTTGCAAGACCAACAATCTTGTGAGAAGCCATGCCCCCCACCAGGGGTAACCCTTTACTAACTCACTTATTTCCCTCTTTGTAAGTTACTTCAGTATTTTTAAACAATTTAAACATATGATTTTTAACATCTAGATGAAAAGTTACTCACAAATCCAGATCCACAGAAGACACTAGAAATAAAACTCCAACCCAAGGAAGTTAGCAACACCTAGGAAAATGGGCAATACCAACAGGCAATAGATAATTCTACACTAGTAAATCCAAAAGAAGGGAAACACACACACACACACACACACACACACACACACACACACACACACACACACACACACCACCACCACCACCACAACCACCACCACCACAACCACCACCAACACCATCAACCACCACCACCAACAACAAAATAACAGAAATTAACAGTCACCGCTCATTAATATCCTCCACTATCAATTGACTCCAATTTCCAATAAAAAGACACAGGGTAGCAGAATGGATGGAAAAACAGGATCCATCCTTTTGCTGTATTCAAAAACACACCTCAAAATCAAAGACAGTGCTACTTCAAATAACTGAGCTACCACATTTAAATATGGCCTAGCAACAGCAGCATTTTCCTTCTGCCATATTACCTCATTAAGAGCTTAACTTCTGTTGACTTCTCCCATCCCAAGATAAGTTATAAAACTGGAACTGAATAAAATCCATAACTTTCATTGTGAGAAAACTCACTTGATAAAGATTATTTTGTTTTAATTAATTACATATTATGAAAGCTTGAAACCTATAATTTCTTGGACTTTATAGTGGAGGAATTAGTTGACCCTTGTAACTGAGAACTCCAGAGTACCAGCTGGTATTAAAGAAGGTTGCCTTTTGAATTGACCTCAAAGATGTCTAGAACATAGTTGATTTCATTCTTTTCTAGTATTATACTGTTAAATTTTTCTCACAATATTAAATCATTAAAAATAATGTTACAACAGATAAATGCACATTTTAATTTCTAAAATGAATACAAACTTACTATCTTATAGTTCTAGAGCTCAAAACTCAATAGACCTGTATTATGGCTCTAAATTCAAAATGTGCACAGAGCTGTTTTTCTTATGGAGACTCCACAGCACAATCTGATTTTGACTTCTGTAGTCTTCAGATTCTGCCTCTATCCCATGGCCGATGGTCCTCTTCCAGCAATGTAACACTCTGACTTCTCTGTTCATCATCACAGAGCCATCTGGAACTGTAACTGCCTACCTCTTTCATTTTTAAAGGACCTTTGTTGTTATTGTGAATCCACCCAGCTATCCCAGGCAATCTCTCCATTTTTCAATTTTCTTTAATAATTTTACATAATTCCTCTTTGTCACAAAAAGATGACATATTCTTGGTTTCCAGAACTAGGATGCAGAGAACTTTGGAGGGTCAAAGGTTCACACCAGTCTCAATTATGAGTTCATTTACCTCTTTCCAGTAGTTTCAACATTTTATTCCATAGCATTATCTAGTAAATAACAAAACTTTACACATTATCTGCACAAGTTTTCCAAAATCTCTTCATCTCACAATGGCATGATGCAACTATATGTGTAATCCATATAGGTGGAAAATTCATCTTTGTTAGGGTTGTGAAAAATTAGAAGAAGAATTATATGATTTCCAAGTAAAGTGGTACAATAGGCACAGTAAATCAGCTATAGATACATTGTTCAACAGCAAACAAGTAGAAGGAATAAAAAAGTGAGTGTTTGGTCCCAAGCAATTCTGAAAGCCAGCCAAGCAAATAACAGTTTTTAAGCTTAGGTACAATTTTATGTGGTTTATGGTTTCCTTACTTTTGGCTCATGCTTTTCTGTGTAAGTTCACATCCCTGTCCTTTGAAGCATCCTTCTTTTCTTTCATCCATTAAGTTGTAAGGTTAATACATTTTTGCAGCTCTTTCCTACCAGTATAACACCCCTTTTATCCCACCATTTCTCTGCTACTTTTAGTTCTGTTTGGCAGCAGCTTCCGGTAGGGCAGTCTCAATACCCATGTTGGCCTCCCCCACATATCTTTAAGCCAGAGTCATCTTGGTGGAGTGCTCTTGAACCATTTCTTCTTTACTCTTAGCTTCAGCTCAGAAAGAATAATGGTTCCACAAGTCACATGCCTAATCTTACAGGTGTCTGTGCTTGACTGAATATTCTGATCCTTTGACATTTACAAAGCATGAATAAACATGGTCACACAGTTGCATCCATGGCTCCTTCTCCAATGGAAACTTCCCTGACCACAATATCCTAATTCCAGTGTGCATAATAGGATAGGGTGGTGTTGTCTGAATTGCCAAGAGTGCTGTGACTTTAATGCATGATGGCTGTTCCCTCAGTGTATTCCACCCCCCTCATATTGTACTATAAGAAGAAATCTGGCCACATCTTCAAGAGTTGGTAATCTCCTTAGTCTATATCCAAGTTCATCACAAGTTCTGCTTCTCATGTAACTGGAAAGCATAATGTGAGTCTTGTACCACTGCAAAAAGGATCTCTTTTCCTCATTTTCATGTTAACCCTCACTGGCAGCACTTTCAAGGTTCATGTTTTTGCTTGTAGTTGGCTTATGTCAATGCAAGGGTTTCTTATTATGCTCTTTAAAATTCCTCTATTATACGCCAATTGCCCAATTCTAAGGCCATTTTGATATTCTCAAGCATTTTTTGTAGTAGCTCTCCACTTCATAATTTGAAAATCTGTGCTAGCTTTCTGTCACTCCTGTAAAAAGCAACCACTATATTCCAGCTTAAAGTAGCACAAATTTGCTCTCGTATAATTTAGAAGGTTAAATAACCCAAAATATGGCATTATATTGTTAAGATCCAGGGATCTTCAGGACTATATATTCTGTGAAGTAGTAAAGTAAGCCCTGTTTGTTTTGTTTTGTCTTGTTTTTCAGCTCTTGGAGTCTGACACATTCCTTGTCTCTTGGTTCGTCCCAGTAACAGTACCACTCTGCTCTAACTCCCGAATGTGTGAACCTGTCTCTTTCTCTGAATATCCCCATTTGCTTCTTCTTTTTCTCACAAGTCATGTAATTACAGTGGACTCTCCTGGATAATCAAGGGTAACCTCTATATTCTATGGTCTTGGTTTTTATCATATCTGTAAGTATCTTTATCAACAATTTAGTCAACAAATTCAAGAACTGGAAGAAGAAGAAGACATAGGAATTTGGAGTAGGGTACTGTGGTCAGGGGACTTGGCATAGAGAAACCAATAAGAGCTCCAAGACCCCTAAATTTGCCCTTACTCTGAATATCATACTCCTCCACAATCTAAGGCTTAACAGGATTCTCTTAAAGCACCTCTATGAGAATTCAAATGTTCTTTTTCCTATGGGGAAGGTAGTGATGGCTTCTTCATTCAGATTTGGTCTTGGGCTGGGCTCTCATTTCATCATGATGATCAGAAGACCAGAACACTTTGAGTGTCTGATATGTCAGAAATATGCATGGGTGGTACTCTCAAACTTCAAAGTGTCACCAAACACAGAAGAGGGTATTCCATGCTAACAAAGCAATCAAGCAAGTAGAAAACATAACCAATCAATTGTCAATTAAAATAGACTCCTTAGGCCAACAAGATGACTAACTGTATAAACATACTCTAAGCTGATGGCCAGAGTTTGATTCCCAGGATACAGGTGCTGGAAGGAGAAAATTAACTTTCACAGGCTGTCTCCTGACCTATACACATGTACTGTCAGATATGTGAATGCATCCAAAATAAAATTTTAATGTAATAAAAATTTTAAAAAGAGAAAAACCTCCTTACCCCATGATTGCAAATTAGACTACAGCAATGAATTTGCTATATTTATATTTTCATATTTATGTAGATAACATATAGACTGAGTGCATAATATGATTGGGTTCTTAAACAAATGAATAAATTATGGTTTAACACATTTTCATATTCACATGATTTGATCTGCAGCATGTTCAAATGCATACTTAATATGTACCATCTCACCAGATAGTATTTTTCTTTGCAAGTAAATTTCTAAACTATCATTTCAAAGGTATTTAAAACCAAACTGTGGTATTAGAAGACTAAAAAAAGGGGGGAGGGTTAATTAACTTTCTGAAATAAGGTAAGCAATATGATAAGCAATTCAGTTCCTCAGCTGAAACACTAAAAGGGATTTCATGCTTTTAGCTGGGCTTATCTTTTTGGTCTAAAATCAGAAAAATCAGGATTTCACATGGCTTCTCCACACTCTCTTACAAACAGTTAACATAGTATATATGGATGGAAGAAATGAAGTGCCAGCTAAAGTGTCTTTGAACTCAAAGTCTAGACTACATGTAGTTTATCGATGTTTTTAAAACTCGAAGGGTTTAATACCAAATATCTTAAAGACTATGCGAAGAGCATTGATTATACTAAACTACTTTCTATGCTTCACATTTCTTTCCTGTTCTGCTAATGAGAAGGCTGAGTGGGAAGTGTGTCTGATGCCTTAGAAGGGAGGGGATAGGAAATGTGGTGTCTCCCAAGAATGTCACTATTTTTTCTAGTTGAAAATATTAAGTGTGTTTCAACAGAGGATTCCAAAACTAAGCTGAAGAGGAGACTGTTGGGGAAAAGAGTACAATAATGTGATAGTTATCATTAACTGTGGAACACAGCAGTATAAAGGAAGAAGGTAAGTAAAGGATTTGCTGTTGTAGAACCTGGTTAGTCAATAGGCCTGATGGTCTGGACTCATTTGGGTGTGGTAATCAGAAATCACCTGGCAGGTAAGGCATAGTTCTTACCTGGTGGGGCATGACCCCCACAGGATCACATATCTAATATCCTGCCTATCAGATATTCACATTATGATTCATAAGAGTAGCACAATGAGGGTTAAGAAGTAGCAACTTAATAATTTTATAGTTGGGGTCACTACAACATGAGAAATGGTCTCAGGACTGGGAAGGTTGAGAACCACTGCCTTACAGAGTCCCTAACAACACAGGTTGCTTTGGGTTCCTATCGGACACTAGGTGGTAACAGTAGTCTTGGGAATAGCTGACTTTATGTCTCCCAAGAAGAGACCATAGTTCTTCTGCCATCTTTGCTCTCCGACATGAAGGTCCTGTCCACTGTTTCAGCAGTCATTTTGTGCATCCACATGAAAAGTAGAGCTTCCTGTCCAAATGCAAAAGCATATGTCTCTGGTGCCTGATTATTCTTTGCAACAAATCCTGAATGTTACAACTTTCTCAAAGTTTGCTAGCATTGATACTTCAGAAAGATCTGTGGCTCAATTAAAGTCATGTTGTGTACCTCAGCCCTCCATTTCTAGAAGTGTCTACTTTAGCTACTGGATGTTTTGGTGTTTTGAAAATTTGGATATCAGCAAAATATCTAAGACTCTTCAGAAGTTTGGATCTAGTCATCACATATGCTACTTGTGTTAACCTTTTCTGGGTAAAAAGAGATGAGCGTGGCTAAGTTCCTGCAGGATCCTTGACCAGTTTTTCTGTTTTCCTGCTGGCGACTTTATTCCATCTCTCTTATTTTTCACTCTTCTCTTACAGATAATTCGATTTATCCTGTCAAGATCTTGTGAATCTGAGTGACAAGAAAGAGTGGGGGAGTGATGGAAGGAATAAATAAAATTGTATGATGAAGAATGAGAAACAAGTGGGGCTGAACATTTTTCAGAATGACTTCTACTTGTCATTTTTCTGGCAAATCCAATTGTTTGTTAATTCATTTTTTAAACAAAATTTCAGAACTGTTTTACAAGTCCTACCCACATCTGTGAGGGGGACAGAGATGAAAGGCACACTGTGACTCCTGTAGAGGCTACCTGATCTCCGTCAGAGGAAGGTTAAGATGAGCAGAATATCTAGAGTGAAGCAGTTTTCTGAACTGCTCTTCGTATATTTCCTGTAACCAGCTGTGTGTGTGTGTGTGTGTGTGTGTGTGTGTGTGTGTGTGTGTGTGTGTGTGTCCCCACACATACTCTTCCTTCATATCCTGTCGGGGACTCGAGAAGGGCATGTAGTTCGCCCTGATGAGAACACATCACATGGATCAGCACAGCTGTCATAATAATTTAACATTGTCCACCTACTCTTTTCTCCCAACTGATGAAAGCCTCCTTGACCCTTGAGAATGGAGATTGGGCAAAGCTAACTCCTAGGCTCATGTTTCCTGAGAGACATCGAGGCACCTAGAATATAATGAGTGCTTTAAATATCTCTACAACTGATTCACCTCTGAAGAAGAGTGACCATGGATGAAATAAAATGCGCAATGAGAAGGACACCGGTTATTCTCAGGGAAGTAGCCTTCTAGCGTTTGCTTAGAGTGAGTGTGGGGTGTTTCTGGGTCTCCGTTTCCCACTCCTAGAAGTGGGCAGCATTAGAAATGATTTTTTCCTAATGAAAATATCTCTTTTTAATAATGCAGAAGACAAGAAAGTAAAAGCCTGGCTACTTGCCCTTTCTGAAACACCCGCCCAGGTTTTACAGTCACGTAAAATAATTTCCTGAATGCAGAAGATCAAATATGATTGCTGCTGCAAAGCCTCCAGATGCTCATGATGTTCGCTGGCTCCATTGACAAAAGTGACTTCCCACGCTTTGCCCACAGAGGGCATCCCTGCGCATTGATATGTAGACCGAATGAACGCAGCTGCTGGAAGCCTCCTCAGTCCGTTCTTTTTTTTTCCTCTAAGCTTCTCTAGGCCCCCGCCCCCCATTGCGTGGATTCTTTGCCTGATCCAGTTCGTTTCCCTCCGGTCTCCACATTTTCCCTTCCATCCCTCCACTTCTCTGGATCAATGGATAGTAAGGTTCCAACTCTCAGCTCACACACTGCTGGCGGACACCCCAGTAACAAGTGAGAGCGCTCCGCCCGGCACTCCCCTGCCTCTGTCCCCTACCCGGTTCCCCAGCTCTGAGAAGCCAAAGGAACAGCATCATCAGCGTGGATTTTTCTCTTCAACTTTATCCAACCGACTACAAGGAAGCAGCTTCAACGTTCTAACGCATGACCAGCCACGGGATTGCTTTGCGTCTCATCTCTAGCCCTCCTGGATATTCAGTTCATTGATGCTTCACAAGCCCCTCGGAGAGCTGTCTCCCCTTCTTTTGATCCCTCTGTTTCCTTGAGTTAGTTATCCAAGGTGTTGTCGGGGTTCAGGAGCTCTTGGACCGAATGGAACTTTTTGCTGCCTCTTATTGCTGCTGATTGTGTCCCTGGACAAGGAAAAAGGCTTCGCAGGCAGAAGAGGCACAGAGGAGGTGGAGAAAGAGGTGGAGGAAGAGGACGAGGAGGAGGAGGAGGAGGAAGCCGAAGGGGCTCGGCGCGGGTGTGTGCATGTATGCATGCGTGTGTGAGTGCATGTGTGTGAGTGCCACCGCTGCCCACGACCCTCGGCCCCGAAGGTGTTGGCTGAAATATGGAGAATAGTCTTGGATGTGTTTGGGTACCCAAGCTGGCTTTTGTACTCTTCGGAGCTTCCTTGCTCAGCGCGCATCTTCAAGTCACTGGTAAGAGCTCTGTTCCTTTCTTCTCTATGCTCCCCCACCCTTTACCCCTTCCTCTTCCAGTTTCATTTGGAGAGTAGAATTAGAGTGGAAGATAAATAAGATATTCGTTTCTCGCTCTGCCCACCGTTCCCACGCAGATGATAAAAGACAGAATACTTTTCCCCCCTGGGGGCGGAAGATGTTGGTGGGGTCGAAGGCATCCCTTAGCTTTTTTTTTTTTTTTTTTTTTTTTTTTCAGTTTGGTGCTTGTCTCTTGCATCTTTGCTTTTGCAAATACTTGTGTTCCTTTGGAGGACGGGCTGGTGAAAGTGATGGGGATTCTGTTGAAAGGAACTGGGTTGTATCCTTAGAGACTCAAAATCCTAGGAATAGGGGAACAGGAGCAAGCGGGGGATGACATCCAGGGAGCCTAGAGCACGTCTGTGCAGGATGTAGCTGCTAGGGATGTTTGTGTGAATATGTGCGACCCTGGGTTTGCTTTTTTTCTTGCTGATTGCTAATCAAGGAAGGGGCAGAACAGATAGATACACATTAGAAGTACTTTGGGGGAGTGCAAAACAGTGACTAAAAGAGGTGCAGAGCTGCCTGCCAGTAGGGATGTGCATTTGCAATTTTAACTGTGGATGAATGTTGTTTGCTAGCTAAGTCTTCAAATGTCTCCAAGACACCTCCAAACTCCAAATGATTGATATTCTGGGAAATAGGTCTCCTGGCCCTGGCACTTGGCAAGCATAGTTTCTAATTAAAAATGGCAAAACTGTTCCGGGGTCTAGATGGGGTTAAAGCAGGAGAAAGAAGGATCTGAAGGCTGGTCCCTGGGTGCTGCAGTCTCCGAATGCGGAGCTGGGGCTTCTGTGGCCAAAGGAAAAAAACGAGAAAAGTGGTAAGATTTACTGGTTTTGCGGGACGCCACCACAAGTAGGTGGGCACTTGTATAGGGAGCCGGTCTGCTGGGGAAAGACAGAACAGCTGCTGTGAGAGCATGCAAATCCCTCTGGAATCGACCTTTCCTCAGATCCTAAAGACCTCTCTGGCTGGGTTCAGGAGTTGGGCAGGAGCGCCCCAACCTGCGCCTTGGAAATTAACAGGGAATAAAATTAAATCACAGCGGCCAAGTCTCCAGCCTCCCTGGAGTCCTAAACTCCGGCTGTCTGGTCCAGGCTGCAGAACCAAGGGTTGCGAATCCTTCATGGTGGCAAGGGATTCAGGCCATGAAGCAAGCTCCAAGATAGCTTTGCCACTAGCCCGCAGGATTAAGGCGAGCACACACTTTGGGCTTTTATCCTTTGGTAGGCAGCTGTGTGTGTGTGTGTGTGTGTGTGTGTGTGTGTGTGTGTGTGTGTGTGTGTGTGCGCGCGCGCGCGCGCGCGTGCCTGCTTACTGTGTGCACTCCTATGATGCCCACGCTTACCCGCACCCTCATCATAGTTGCCCGCCCTCCCTCTTCCTGATGGGCGGTCCCCTCCTCCCTGGTTCCTCTCTCCCAGAGCTTTGTCCTCCGTAATTACTGGTTTGAAGGTGCTATGTAGGTGTGGAGAGGTAGGGGGTAGCTTATCCTTGCAGTCATAAAAAAAGTGTCTTTAGAAATCCCCTCCTTCAAACGCAAATGCTCACAAGCAGGACAAGCAGGACCTTCCTTGTGCCCAGCAGACTGATTCATCCTCTCTCTCTCACTTTGCGAGCATCTGGACGGAAACAGGGAAGTTCAGAGATGTTCCCTGCTAAGCAGAAAGCCCATAGGATAGAGAGGGTGTGAAAGGCCATGTCTGACATATTGAATTAAGTAAAGTGTACAAAAATGGATAATATTGTCACTTACACAATGTCTTAAAGCCATTCCCAAATGTCTATTACCTGGTACAGGCTGGTGGTAGATAAATGGAGATAGATCCGTTAAGTTTTATTAATCGCTACATTAAATGTCTCCTTCCTATTCATTTAGCTAGCTTTGTTTGCTTATAGTCATTTATTTACTACTATTTCATTGTAATTCCCATATCAAAATTTTCTCTTCAAAGACAATTCCAAGCCCCACCCCCAAAAAGCCTAAACAAAAATATGCATGTGTAAGGAAAATGCTAGTGGGTAATACTTGGTGATCTTTGTGCAAAACTTCTCTACATTTCTAAATACATCTGTGCTATTTGCAAAGGAAGGTGATGTGATTTGTGCAGGACCTACGAAAGTGGGTGGTGCATTTTGAAGATCATGCTAATTCAGCTCACTCCAATCGTCTTTGCTCATTTATCTGAATATTACCCTTTTCCTTAGTAGCAATTTTTGGGAGCATGGCACAGAAGAAGCATATCTTGCTATAAGAAAGGGCCGGTAGGAGGTGCCCTTAATAAAGCCAAATGTGTAGTTCACAAGCATTGAAATTCCCTCTCAGCAGAAGGTTTTTAAAGACTTTGTTGATTGGTAACAAAGGATTATGGAGGCTAGCACAATAGCATTGGTCCTTCCCCTCTTTCTAGGCAAAATGTGGAACTTGTCGATTTGAATGAGATCATTATGCCACAACAAAAAGGACATCCCTGAACAGTCTCTGTGTAGAGTGAGGACTTGAAGCTGAGAGAGGAAGACAGTCTCTTTTTAGTTTGTTCTTGTAGGATGCCCTCTTCCTTTTTTGATGTGAGCCATGTGCAGAGGCACCAGGTAGAGTCCCAGGAATTCAGGTAAGATGGGAATTTCAGATTTAATGAGTCAAACAGGTTTACCCCTTTATTATTTAATTATTCGTGTGTGTTTGTGTTATGTTCCGTGAGAGTTTATGTACTCTAGACATAATGAAATGAGGCTGGCTATTGGCTCTGTCCTGCTCCTTTTGCACACTAGCAGGCACAGTAGGTCAGGTGATCCCTCTGAGCTTGCTTTACTGTGGAAGGGGGATGTCAGGACCTGAGGTTGCCTGGGTAAGCAGGCCCTCCACTGTTCTGAGAGTGCTGCCGTATAAATCACCAGTGACCTGTCACAGTATCCATTTCCCACCCCGCAGCAGCTGCCCTCTGAGTTATGAAGCATGTGAAATGGCCAGCACATGTGTTATATGTGAATATATTAGGCTCAGTGCATTTGCTTTAATGCTCTTAACAGCAAGGCTGCTGTGAGGGGCTGATAGACACTTTATTTTCCTAGGAAAAGATTTATAACTCGTGTGTGTGTGTGTGTGTGTGTGTGTGTGTGTGTGTGTGTGTGTGTGTGTTCCATTTATTCCCTGATAAGTTAACCTTTCTGCAGACTTTCTTAGTTATTGAGGAGGAGGAGGAGCTTTTGTCCTATCTAGTTCTTGAATGGAACACTGCCAGACGTCCCTTTGGAGTCTAATCTAAACCAATAGGAATCTAGAGTTGGGGGAGGTGATTCATTTGAAGAGCTGGGATAGTTTGTTGCTGTTGTTATTACTTGTTTGTCTCTAGAATGAAGGAATGATACACCGTCTAAAGGAATCCCAGCACAGTTACCTCAAAAATATCTTTTATGAGAATGTTTCTCTCTTCTTGGCTTAAGCCTCTCACTGTATGTATTCAGTTTTCTCGTATTAAGTCCTATGTATGCAAATTGTTCCTGAGAAGTTTCTAGCAACACACAATAATGTCATGCAATGTAGTATGATCTCTATCCTTGGCATATAGACTGATTTAAATCCTGCCATGTGGGCCCTGCTTGTCTTCCCTGGCTCCGAATGTTTAAATAAGTGCAGAAGTCCCTGAATGGACTCTTTCCATGAGATACTGTGCCTTAAGTAGATTTTTAAAAGCCTTACAATTTCTTTGGAGAATTTTACCATTTTAAAGTATGTTTATGAGACTTCCTCCTCATGGTGTTTCTCTGTCAGGATAACTAGCAAAGGATATGGTTGCTGTGGATCATTGTTTTTCGTTAAAACACAATGGTACCTACTCAGAGAGTGGCTTTCCCCAGCCCTCTGCTTTCTCCTTCAAGTGTATAAATAAGGAGAGTTATGACTTCATGAGTCATGTATTGTTGGCCTGGGTTGATCTCTGCCCAGTTTCCACAAACCTAGCCTGGATTGCCATCAGAAACGCATGCCAGTAGAAACAGGTTGCTATGTTTGGGTATTTGCAGCAAAGGCATCTTCTCAAATGATACAGTTTCTTCTATCTCCATTGGTATTTTTTAGATGAACTATATACATAAATTTCAGAAAAGCTTAGTGTTCCTTCAGTTAAAAGAACCCACCGAGGATTGTGTGACTAATTACTGATAAAAACTCATCAGATTATAGAAAAAATGCCATAATCTCTGAAATAGAATGGGGAGTATGGTACACATTTAAAATTCATAAAATATAAATATGATGTTTCCTTTTCAGCCTTCTCTGTGTCAGTATGACAATATATAGATAGTCTTGAGAGTTTCATGACCTTATTGGATACTGGCTTGGGATACCATTGATTCAAGTTTGGAAAACACTAAACTCAATATTTGGACGATATCCCATGAAATTTTCATTGACCTGCTATGGGCTGCTTGTTTCTCTCTTGGCTGTCCTGAAGTATTCAGCTGTCCTCTCTACATAACATTATGGCATCAAGGACACTCTTTGTGATGCAACCCAGTAAAGAATTTCTCACTGAGAAACCAAGTTCTTTGGAAGGCATGGGAATTTGTCTTAAAAATAAGCTTTAAAATATTTTTGAGTGCTTCTTTTAGTAAAAAAATGAACTGTATTTGCAAAAGAGCTAAGCAATACAGTTAGACTAGGAGACTCACATGTAGTCTCTAAGCCAGGACTACCAGCATTCTAGAGTTCACAAGATTTGAGAAAGGAGTGAGTCCTACAGAGTAATGGGTGATGCTATGGTAGATATGTGAATTCGCCACAATTTTGTTACTAGGTTGAAGTAGGGAACTTTAATTTTTATCAGTATTTTCTCTTTTCAGAGTTCAGAGTATTTCTCACTGTCTTTATAATTTCCACATCATTGGCCTGCCCCAATATATTTAAGACACTTCCCTTCAAACTAAGACCTCATAACTTGCTGATGAGGAAGGATAAGCAATTCAGATTGTTTTCCCTCTAGACCAATAAAAAATTCAGAAGAAAAAATTACAGGTTACATATGCCAAGTGAGCAAAAGAAAAAATGCAAATCATTATGCACCTTTATAATCACAGCACTCATGTAAATTGCAGCACAATTTCATACCACACATTTACTTCTCCGACATGAGTGTCAACTCCCTCACTGTGTATTTCTTAGCTTCAGCACTCTACTAACATGAAGAAATACAGGTTGGCTGATTGATGATCAAAATATAGATCTCTAAAGTTCTTTGATAAATTTAGCCTGAGGTTTAAAAACCCCCTTTAACACAACTCTTAAGTAAAAATATTTTCCTTGATAGTTCAGAAATGTTCCAACTTCAACCGATGGTGTGATTTAGAAATATGTAATAATGTGTATGATTGAACATACTTCTATTTTCATTATTGATGGTAATTTGCCAGTGGTCATATGAGTATATATTGCTTTCTATGAAGAGTTTCAAACAACCATAATGTGCACAGCTTTCATTACTTGGGGGGGAAAGTCCAGCACAGAAACACACAAATCATTTCATATTTATTGATCATATTTCTCAAATACACTGTTATGGCATGACTTGAGTGGGAGATTTCTTCTTTTCTGCTAAATTTCTGGAGCCGAATACCCATAACTCATTTCTGATTCTAAAATTGCATATATATATATATATATATATATATATATATATATGCTTAATTTCACAAAACCAAGTTCTGTAGCCTTTTTATTGATTCTTTGGGAATTTCACATCATGCATCTCAATATTGCTCATTTGCTAGTCCCTCTGTATTCACCCATCACTCCTGTAGTGCCTCCTCAAAGGAAAGTAAAAAAGAATAAAAATAAGATAAAAAATTAACAATAATTAAAATTATTCTCTGACTTTCCCACCTCTCCATCACTTCTTCATTCATTTTAGTGACATTGGGAGCTTCTGTGTATCATGAAGTATATACCCTTTTGAACTAATAGCATTACTTACAAATAAATGTTCCTTGTGCAATGAGTTGTGGGTCAGATTCAAGGCCTCTGACTTTGGTACACCATCAAAATTGGACCCCCATCAACATTCTTCTCCAATATCCTACTGTTGCACCTAGCCATGGAGATCCTGCAGCTATGGTTACCCAAGATCAGTTCCTTCAAACAATCCATTAGATCATAGATGGAATAGATGTTGCGGTGTCCCAACTTCAAGCTGTGGATGTGTGCCTGGGTGGTAGCTGAGCTGGTAGGTCCAGACTTCTGGGACAACTCCTCTCAGCTGAGGGACTGAAGCAGTTTTTCCAAGTCCATGGTGAAAGGTGGAGCTTCTGCTATCTTTCCCAAGCATGTGGGTGTCTTAAGTATCCTATTAGGGGTGGGGCTTAATGTTTAGCACAGGCTGGCCTCAACTTTGTGATACACCTGCCTCTGCCTCATTCAGCAAATCCTCCCAGTATGTGCCACAAAAATTGGAACTGTAGCTTCTGCTGGCTGCCTTTTATACAGAATTTCCTGGGCATTCATTGCAATTTAAAAGTTTCTCCTTTGTGTTTTGTAGTTGCATTTTCCCTAGGCTGCCAACCAACAATAAGCTCCCAAATAAAGACATAGAGACTTATTATTAATTACAAATGTTCAGCCTTAGCTTAGACTTATACTACTAGCTCTTTTAATTTAACATGTTTGTAGTAATATACATTTTGCCTTGGGGCTTTGTACCTTTCTTTCATTCTGTATGTCCTACTTTCTTCCATGTTTGGCTGGCTGGCTACCAACATCTCTCTGCTATCTCCATTTTTTTTTCTTCTCTGTGCCTAAATTCCTCCTCCTACGGACTCTCCCTGCCCTGACCTCCTCCCTTGCCATTGGCTGTTCAGCTTTTTTTTTTGACTAATCATGTACCTTGGTCAGGCAAGTTAAAACAGCAACCCATCTTTACATAATTAAACAAATGCAACACATTTTTACATAGTTAAACAAATATTCCATAAAAAATGAAATACATCTTTACATAGTTCAATTTATATTCCACAACAGTTTTCTTTTACATGTGGGTCTAAGAGAAGGCAATTCTCCAAACTATCTAGGACAAACATGTTCGGCTGAACTAGTTGGTTCTTTATTTTTTTGTTTAATAAAAATATCACCTTGTTGAGTTGTGACCTAATAAGAAAGATTTTAATATAATTTATTCTAGGCCATCTAAAATGTTAGTAAATCTATATTTACATTTTCATAGGAGTATAAAATAGTTAGCTGTGATATAAATGATACTAACTCAGGCAATTTGCCTTAATAAGTGAAGTTTCTTGATAAGTCTCAATATTTTTAGATTTCACCAGCAGGATTTTAGAAAAAAAATTTCCACTTAATTGCCTTTTAAGATGTAGAACACAATTTAACCTGTTTGTCATATATACTCAAGTCATCACTATGATACATTTACATTACATGGATTGTTTTGGAAAACCTGAAGATAGAGCATCACTTTTTTAAAATTTAGGACCCAAGTTTCTAGTTGTGACATATTAAAAATAAAGATTCTGTATTCAGAAAATATATTTTCTTTAAATGTTATATCTACTTGGAACTTTTTTCCTATCCTTTTTTCCGTTTTATTTTGCTCAGTGTTACAGAGATTGTCTTTCATGCAAGAATAGAGTCCCTAAATTGTGACCTAAGTCCCTAGTTAAAGGAAAGGGTCCTGATGTATTTAATTAATGGCTTTACACTGTTTCTGAAACCTGATATATATTAATTTGGAAGTCATTTGTTCTTCATTAAACATAATTTTCCTTGATAATGAAGGTGTGGATTAGAGCAATGTTAGTGATTTCCTAGGTTCAACATCACACAATTTACTTACAATATGAACTGTACATATATATAGTATCTGGTGCAATAACACTAAGGATAACAACAACAATAAAACAAAAAGCCATTTGCACATTGGCAGCTTTCTGTATTTTGTGTTAATCCTTGCATTTTGTAACATTGCCACAAATGTATCCTTCTTTAACACACTATTTTGTTTCTTTATTTGTGGTTGTAACCAAAGAAATATATTTTTCTTATTTGCCTTATGGCTAAACATTAAGTATATGAGACTACTTGTGTATGTGCATATGGCTACACTCAGCCACTTTACTCTGTAGTAGTCCATGGCATTAATTGATTATAACTTGCCTAAGCTATTGTTGATAGACTTCTCTGAACTCCAACTTTTGTGTTGACTAACTTTATGATTTAAGCATTTTTCTAGACACTGTCCAGTGAAAATTAACCACCATTTTCAGGTGTCCATGTAGGTATAGAAATTCTGAGTCATGTAAAGGACATCTTTATATTAAGTAGCAGTGGCCTACCACATTTATTATAGCACCACATGAGGAACATATGAAAATTTTCTTTGTTTCATGTCTCCACCAACACTTGATATTTTCATTTGCTTAATTTGCCTTCATCTGGTGAATGTGAATTAACATCTCATTATGGGTTTAATTTGCATTTCCCTGATTGCTAATAAAACTGCACATTTATTTCTCAAATTTGTTGGCCATTTGTGGTTGCGGCAAGAAACTTCTATAATTCTGTTTCTCCAACTGAGCATCCATTTTATCTTAGTCATTTTATTGGTGGTTATTCTGTTTTTCTAATTAATCAACCTTTTGATTTTAAACATATATGTTACCAGTAGTCTAACCTTTGGGAAGTTGTTACCTTATATTACACAAAGTTTATGTTACCCCAGGCATTTCTTAAGCACTTTCCCAAAATGCACATTAAATTTATCTAGAAAAAGATGACCTTAATCACTTCAAGATTGTTTATTGTAATGAGCAGCCCTTTTTGTCATTGTATCTTTACCTAGCCTGCTTATGATGTCTGTATAGACAACAGCTTATAGGGAAACATTTTCCTGGATCACCAGGCTTAATTTCAGGCACCTTAGGACTCTTCTGAATCTAATGGAACCAAAGGAAGAATGAATGACTGTCCTGATGGTAGATACCAAATTTTGGTGAAAATACATCCTAATCTGGCCATGTGACCTTGAATATGTTTCCAATGCAAATAAAATGAATAGACCAAAAATCATTGTCAGATTTACAGTGTATATGATTGTGAGTTTTAGATAACCTATGCTTGAAGAAATATATGCCTCCATCTTTTATATAGGATCTTAATTTATTCTATTTGGTCGCATCAGGCAGGCTAACAAAGGTCTCTGGATTAAATACTGCATTTGGGTATGCTGAATGTGGTCTCTCTAGCAGGTTGCCTTCTGTGCTGACTCAGAGATGTGAGACAAAGCTGTGACATCCAAGCAAGCCTCTGCATTGTGAGTCCTCCATCCATTGTTCTCACATCTTTGCTCAGCCTCATGGGATCTCCTAAGAATATAAATTAGAGAGAAAATCTGCAAAGCTTTGCCTTTCATGTCTAGTGTCTGGGCAGAGCTGTTCCCCACAGGACAATTTCTAGTCATTTTCTCCCTGGTTTGAAACATCTCAAGGGATGGTTTGTTGACTGCTTCCCTTGGGAAACATTTCAGCAACACAACACTTTTTGTTTTGGAAATTTACTTTGTAATTCATCTTAGATAATGCTGTTCCAAATATTCTTCACACCTGTGGCATGCAGCCAGGGTTTCTGTTTTCCCTTTGCAATGAGACTGCCTGTTCTATGATCCAGACTTAGCTCTAACTTGTTTTTGTTTCCTGGAGTCATCTATATTTAATCTAACTGTAGAGATTTAGTTCACTTAATTTTTCCTCTTATGCAAAATGTAAGCTTAATCATGCTTACATTAAAAAAAAAAAACTGAACTCCCTCTAGTTTATTTAACTATTTCTGGTAACCCAAGTCCCCAAATTTGGTGTGGTTTTCTAGATAAGATTTCCCAGGTAACACATTATAAAATATAGATTCATCATACTTTCACCCATGTTATAGCCAGAGATATGTGTTTTGTCTTCCAAAACTTGTTCTTTCACTTTTCATGTAGTTCTCTCAATGTCCAAGATAATTGTTGAGCTATGATAAGCTCAAATGAGATCAAATATTTAATCAAGATCCTAATTATGGGTGTTTAATAGTGGTTGTGACATGATAAATGGAATGTTTTAATGTATTTCTGTCTTTCACAACCTCATCTTTAAGTCAATGAGACAGGCATATACATAGATGAGTGAGTGGCAAGTAAGGCAGTGCAGAGTATTCATTAAGAAAAAATATAAACAAAGTAGAGAAATTGTAAAAAATGTCAACTACAATGTTTACACATTTTACCATTGATATCTTAATACTAGCAAGGTGGGCCTACAGAACCACTTCTCTCATCCCTGTATTCTTAGAATTCTTAGATTGAGGTTTTCTTTGTGTGTGTGTGTGTGTGTGTGTGTGTGTGTGTGTGTGTGTGTGTGTGTTGCTTTGTTTTGAAGCAGTTGGGTGTAAATAGTTGTCAATTATATTTAAACTAAGCTGGATTCAAGTACACATAGGTATCTATAATCCAAGAATTCAGGGGACGAAGGTTGGAAGATTAAGAGTGTGAGAGTGCCTTGAACTACTAAGGAAGTTTACTACTTGGTTGGGCTACAAAACAAAACCCTGTTGAGGGTGGGGGGGGGAACAGACACACAGAGAGAAGAAGCAATAGAAAAAAAAAACAAAAAAGTAAAATTAAATGAAATAAAATATAAATAAGTTAAGACATAGATGTGGGAAGAATGAAGTTTATTACTGTTTTTCTTGTAGATGGTGGAAAATGTTCTATAAACACATTAGCACACCTCCATGATTTCTCTATATGTTTTGAGTGTTCCAGGCACCTTGTTTAGGTGGTGATGGAGTTAGGAGGCCATTCAGATGAGCATACTAGTCAACAAACACAGGAACTAAAACATTACTTTATAGTGATAAAGCATTGAAGTCAGTGAAGGTGAAGAAAAGGATGGCAGGGGGACATCTGAGAAAATTGTGGTTGAGCTGGCAATGGAGGAATAAATTAGTAAATTAAGGAGAGGGTGTTTGATAAGGAGCAGAGGGAGAAAAACCAGCTAAGAAAAGGTGATTGCCTAAGTCATGTGGTAGGAGAACCCCAAAAGGTAGGGAACTCCATAAGATTAATGTGTTTTGCTTCAGGATATCACTGTATGTTAGTGATCTAAGTGAAGCTGCAAAGCCTTCTTCATCTTCTCACCAACATCTGATTTTCATACTCAGGGAACACTGGTAGAATCCACAGAAATGAGTTCATATCAAGGGACATTTTTAAAAATATTTTCTCATTATTTAAAATTTAAGTAAATAGCAGCTGACCTAAGGCTGCCCCTATCTCTTTTCTTCAGCTCCCTTTAGTCTTTTCCTCTAGCTCATGTCCATTCCTTTGTGTGGGGCATAGTCATACTCTCTGCCAGGGATCCAAAGTGGGCAACAACAACCAAAGAACAGAACACCTACCCAAAAGATGATACCCGATATTTAGTCCAAACATTATTTCCAATATCATAAAATTTAGGAAACTTTTTCCCTTATTCATCAGTAAGCTATGAATTTATAAGTCAGTCTCTCCTACTTGTGGACCATTGGATTTTATTGATAGAAGTAATACAGTTAAGGAGAAAACGTTTTAGAAAATATGGAGAGCTAGAGAAAGGTACATGCTCAAGGAGGCCAGTGCTACTGGGCATAGAGAAAAATATGATTTCACCTGTCTGTAGTATGAAGATTATCATGAGGAAATTTCTTCATTTGGTGGCCCCCTGAAAACGAATTTTCTAATTTCTCTCAACTAGCTTAAGAAAAAAGTAAGCCTAAGTATTGTTTAAAATTGTGGATCATTTTTATTGCAGTATGTCACATTCTACCATATTTTCTCTACATTGCTGTTTCTTCATATAGTGTTAAATGTTCTCTTTGCTTTAATCTGCAGCTTATCAAGAAGTCACTGGCTTGCAATACATCATGTTACTGTTCCTGATAGTAGTTGTGCCATTGAGTCCGTTTATACCTATAGGGTATGCTCTGAGGTCTTTGGCCATGAAGACAGAGCTGACCCAATCTAGAATACAAAAAATAAATAAATAAATAATGTGATGTGTTTGAAGCACTTACTGTCAGTGTATTTCAACAACATCCTCTCTATTAAATGGACAGAAAGTCACCTTATAAGTTACAACTCTAAATTAGTAATAAAAATCACATCAGTAGTTATATAGAGAGTTTATATTTCAATTTACTTCCAGTTACTATTTTATAAGTAGACTCTATTGTTAATTTAGTCTTAATTTTGGCTATATTAGGCTTTACAAATGCTAATTCACAAGCATAGGCACCCATTATAAAATCCTCCTCAAATTCATTGGTGTGTGTGTGTGTGTGTGTATAAGAATAAAACTAATCATATTTTACCAATAATTTTGACATCAATATGGCTTAGTGAGTCTATGTCCATGCCTTTGCTGTATTTAGGGGTTCAAGGCACAACTAGTATGTCATGGCTCAGCATCATACTTGTCAAATTTGGTAGCCTATAAAGCATTCCTGTTGATTCTATATTCAGTCAATCATTAATTACTATCTATTCCTGTTTTAGCTACATGCATTTTCTTCAGACCTATTGATCTAGCTACCTAGCATGAATGTCGAGAAGCTAATTCTTGCTTTGTTAGCAAATGGTGCAATGTATAATATGTCCCCAAGGCCTTTGTTATGGAGACATACCTCTTTTCTTTATTTTTCATCTGTTTTACGGCTCTCTTCATATTAGTTAATTTAGAATATCTGACAGATACCCAAGTCTAACTTTTTTTTTTTTTAGCTTCAGATGACTGTGATACATAGACACTGCATGGATTCTCATAGTCTTAAGGTGTTTCAACAGCTATTCAAGCTGTTCTCCACAGAACAAAAATATCCACATTAGCCAGAGACTCATTAGAAATTCAGAAATCCTGGTCATTGCCTGGGCTTGCTCTTTTGGGGTGAAAGGACATTTAGAAACTTTTACCTAGGAGAGAGAGACTTTCCCAGTCTTCACAACCATAAGTGGTCAACTAGTAAGCTGCTACAGTATCTCTCAGAATTCCTGACATGCTTCATTTTCCTTGAGATAGAAACCCCTTAGAAACTGTTTGAGTAGTCAATCTGCCTTTCTTCTCCTTTTCTCAAAGAGATGACACACTTCAAATAGGGTCTGCTAGTTTTCATTTTCCATTTCTCCCTCCAGCCACATTCTTCCTTCTTGAAAATGCTATGATTCAGGATAAAATGGAGGCACATAAAAGAAATACCCGAGCCCCGAGTCATTTACACTCTGTGTCCTTCAGTTCTGTTCTGAAAGTACACACATGCTAAAAGTGAGACCCTGGTGGAAGTGACCCCAAACTGAACCTTGCCTTTTGATTGGAAATGGTCTTTGGGGCATGAAACAAACCAACTGCTCATTTGTTTGAGCTTCTGTGAGGGGAAAGAAAGGGCCTCACTGAGGTGTTTAAAGAGGAGTAAAGCTTTCAGGCAGAGAGCTCTCTCAGCTAGAGACTTTGAAGCTTTTGCTCAGTCCTGCCTGGTTGAGAGACAAGCTTTAACCAGAGCTCCAAATCACAGTGGAGTAGGGGAGGACATGAGGGCTCAGCTGTGCAGACTAGATCAATCTGAATGAAAATCGCTAGTGTTCCCACTGGTGAGACAAGTTTCTGCTTAGCTCATGAACTGTAGGCCCTTCTCTGGTCCTGCTAGAAAATGAGTAGGGCTTTTGTGAAAGGTTATGTAAGGCTGCTGTTTCACTTTCCCCTCAGAGTTAAGTTCTATTTATAGAGGGGTGAACGGCCTCCCAGGGAAACTGCATTTCCCTTGCTATAACTTAGCAAGAGAATTCAATCAATTTTCAGAAAAGAATTAAAGAACAAAAGGGAGAATAAAATCCAAGGCAAAGATACTGAGAAGTACAGAAAAAAAAAGAAAGAAAGAAAGACAGAATCACAAAAAGAGAGCATTATTCTAATGCCTGGGTTGGTAGAAGAATTGTACGTTGAGGATTTCTTCCTGTTTGCTGAGAGCTTCCTAGAAAAAAAGAATTTACAGTGTCAACCACGAAACAGCTTCCTGTAAACTGTAATTGTTGGTCACCCTGAATTAGGCAAGTCTCATGTGTATGTGTATGAGAAGAATCTCAGTGTGTTTTTGTTTTCTGCTGGGCAGTAATGTCTTAAGTTAATGTTAATGTTACTGCCCAGCAGAAAACCATTATGTAGTTAGCTGTCTGCTCACCACATGGAGAGACAATTGGTGGGGACAATAGCAAGCTCTATTAAGAGGTTTTTCTTCTAACAGTCCAAAGAGTATGGGTGCCTGATGGGAGATAAGTTGCTTCTTAGCTATTTATCATCAGGTCATTGAAACCTTACCCTCTCATCCTGCCGTGAAGTCAGAATGAACATTCTAAAGTGATGGTCTGCTTTGGCCCAACACTATGCTCATACAGCCAGGAAAGGACAGGGAGTGTCTTTTGTGTTCCATTGTATGTAGCAGATTGCTCACAGTTGAGTTCCCCGTGATGATTATTCACTGCACAGACTCAGAAGGTACTCCTGTGTATACTACTTTCGAATGTTCTGCTAAACACAAGGCAAACTTCTAACTTCCTGAGCTATTTAATATAAACAGGCCTATTCTCTCCACCTCAAATTTATTTCTCCTTGTTGTTTTCTTTTGTATGTACTCTGTTAATAACTTTACTGGCGACTTTCCAGAGTGCCTGGGAGAAATTAAGTCATAGAAATCCCTCAAATGTTAAATGCAAATGTGTGAACTCAACAGAATTTGCTATCTCCATAAGCCCTGACCCTAAGACATCCAAGGTACTTGTCAACTCCCAGCTGAATATGGAAAGGGCAAGAGAAGTGAATAATTACTTCCTGCATAGTAATCCTAAGGATAGTCTCTGGGTTACCTTAGGACATTCATTCCTGAACACCTGGATAAGGCAAAATATTAAAATGTCGATTTTGTAGAAACTGATGTGGGAGTCAAGACCACAGAAGTAAGAAAGATTCATTCAAATGAGGATGAATCTTTTTATGTAAAAGGAATGGTCAAGTACTGAAATACTGTGCGGATTGTTAAAAGTTTCTGTGTCATTGGATAGATGAGAAACAGGACACCAGATTCATTCAGTGAGGAGCCCCCATCCCAAATCTAAGAGTGGTCACCATAAAACACTTTACACACCTGAGTATAAATCGCAGCACTGTCAAAGATGTCATGAAGAATCAGGGTCTTCATTCGCAAAGTTTGCAAAACATTGAATTGTTAGATTAGAAACATATTTCACAAACATATACTGTCAGTCCTTGCCATATAGCAAACAGTAAGGCATTTCTGATTTTATCAATTTACAGGTGCTTATTAAGGTGACATTTGAAATATCATATGTGGTCATACCCTATAGAAGATTTTAAAAGATTATAAAGAAAATACCACTAGTCAGGTATGGTGGAATATACCTTTAGTCCCAATACTTGAGAAGCATAAACAGGATAATCTCTGGAGTTTGAGACCTGTTTGGTCTACAGAGTGAGTTCCAGAACAGCCAAGGCTATACAGAAAAAGTCTGTTTTAAACACACACACACACACACACACACACACACACACACACACACACACACACCAAAAGGCAAACAAACAAAATTGACACTATCTTTACAGTTAACAAAATGATTGAGAAATAGGATTTGCATACTTTGAAAAAGGATAGGCTAAAAGGCTAGAGATTATTATATTATTAAGATAATATTATTATATTATTAAGAATGAATGAAGTGGGAGATGTGAGAAAGTAAGCCACAGCATCAGAAAGACTTCCTAAGTAAACAAGGATGGGGTAAGGTGTGCGAGATGCCTGCTACTCTATCTTTGGGACAAGAGCAATGGCGGTGCTTCACTCCTGAGAGCTAGTTTCCTGCTCTGTGTTGGCCCTGGTTCCCATCACCAGCAATGGTGCTCTGTTCATCAGAATCTTCTCAAACAGATGTATGAAAATCTTGGGAAAAAGAGGTGTAAAGAAGTGACAAGGTCATCTAAGAAGTGACTGACAGCATAAATAATGTAATTTTAGAATGAGGAGGCTCTGCCTGCAAGGCTTCTCCCAATAATTTTACAGAGATCTTGAAAGAACAGATTGCTCAGAGAAGGACAGATGCCACCAGGCACTGATTTCTAACACAGAGATATGCTAACTGAGAAAGCAAATTTATACTGTGCACTGCAGAAGCAAGTCTCTGCTGGATACTAGTGTGCCCATCTTATTCCTTTTAGCACAACTTGAAAATGTGTAGAAAACCATTGGTAAGTAGTATCATCTCTAACTACTATTGTACCAAAGGCATTAGTCCATCAAACAATTTCTGTGCATTTTTATGCCCAAAATGCAAGTAGCCCAGCCCATAATTTGCAATTTGTAGCCACTTATATAGTGTTTCATTTGTCTTTTCTCTGAAGATCCTGATTCATATAAGGTTATAGTAATGGATATTAAATAATGATGATGATGATGATGATGATGATGAGGAGGAGGAGGAGGAGGAGGAGGATGATGATGATGACAATAATGTTGATCCTTGGTTGTCTTGATACTTTCCAGTCTTCCATGAGTTTGAAATGTATTTTCTATCTTGGCTGTCAGGAATCTCTATCAAGGGAGCAGAATCACTAGCCCAACTTGTTTGCTATATCAGCAAGTTCATGAAGATTGCTATTTATCTTTGCTGAGAGAAATAGTCAATTATGTCATTTGTTCTTCAAGGAAGTTACTTGCTGTGAAAGAAAACTCCTGTTTTTGTGTTGACTCTTAATGCACACCACTGTATAATTTATTACTTTCAAAGCAAAGGTATTTGATATACTGTCCTTACTTAGCATCCACATTTTTATTTCTTGCAACATGTTGTAATAGAAATGATTAGGGTTTCTCAGAGAAATAGCTGAGTCTAGGACTGGGGTAGAAAAGGTACAAGATAAGCCTGGGGCATCATAGAGTACAAGACAATAAAGAATAATGAAGTTCTTGCTCATGGAAAGGAAGAAAAACATTTATAATATTGGAAGATGGCAAAGGGACCCAAGAATTAGCAGGAAGGGCTCTGGGTAGTCAAATGTGGAATATTTGAGCAAGAAATTACAGACAAATTCAAATAATTACCAGAATCCATAGTGATATAAATGAATGAATGAATAATTAAATAGAAGATTTTAGCCAAATGTGTAGAGCAGATCCAAAGTATGTATAAATATTCCACTCTAATGGAGGTGGGATAAGTCTAACCCCACCCTAGTAGTTATTGTCTGTACTTGGTGACCTACTTCCAAAGAGAAGATCATGTAATCTGGAGGTGAGCAGAATGGACTTTCAATGGAAAACCTGACAACCAGGTTCCCCAGTAATTCTCATCCAGATGATGAAGTTCAAGGGTAACAGTTATCAATTCTCTTGACAGCAGGTAGCTTTGATGTGATTGGAAGAGAATGATACCTCAGTGGCCTTCCTTCTTCAAATCTTTAATCTCTTGTTATGAGAAAAATATATAGGCTGTATGAGTGTGTCTGTTGCTGTGATAAACACCATGAGCAAAAGCAACTTAAGGAGGAAAGGGTTTATTTCAGCTTATAGTTTATGTTTCATTGGGCAATTGGCAGTCAGAGCAGGAACTCAAGGCAGAAACCTGGAAGCAAGACCTGAAGAGACTATGAGGGAATGCTGCCTACTGGCTTAATCATCATAGATTGCTCAGCTTGCTTTTGACCATCCGTTGTAAGAATACAACCTAGGACCACTTACCCAATGGTGAGCACTGCTTGTAGAGGGCTGGGCCCTTACATGGCAGTCATTAATCAAGAAAATGTTCCACAGACTTGCCTTTGGACCAGCCTAGTGTAAGCGTTTTTTATATTCAGGTTTCTTTTCAAATAGCCATGTATCCATTTTACAAAACAAACAAATGAACAAAAGAAATACAACTAACTAACTACCCCTAAGTGAAATTCCAAAAATATCTGACCCATGTTATTCAAAGCATTCCTAAATTAAAATCTGAGAAATAAGTGAACTTTCATAGCCAGTAGGAAGTAAGAAGTCATGATGCCAAAATAGCATAGATTATCTTTCTGTGACAGCTTTAGGAGAAAACAAAATGAAATCTGAAGCAAGTATGGATCTTAGTTGGCAGTAATGTACCAAGGTGATTGATGAATATTTTTATAAGTATGACATATTAATGTCCATTGTTAATGTTAATGAAAAGTTCATGTGTGATATATTGAATTTTCTATTTTATCTTAACAAGTTCCCACAAATTTAAAGTAGTTCTAAATAAATATTTTCTTTCAAAGAATATCACCTTATCTCCTAAGAGTAAAATGCATGGAGAGATTTTCAACTGCACAAAGGAGTTTCTTCCTGCTTAAGGATGATCCATTTTTGGATGCTCATTCTGAGAATTACAGTGTTGCTTCTGCAACCCTTGGCATCCCAAGTTCTCAAAGTTGGTCACATCTACATTATTGCATGTGTTGGCACCACTTCACACTTACTTAATCTGGGCCCCAGGGCAGACCAGGAGGGGAAACGAAAGCTTTAACATACTTTCTAGATGATTTTTATATGATAGATACACAGTCTTGAAAATCACTATATTTTTATGGTCATTGTTCCAAACATGAGGAATGATGGCACTCTGGTTTTTCAGCCAGGCTTTGAACTCAGTTTATGATTGTGGAGTTGGCTTTAAATCCCAGCACCAGAACCTTCAAAGTAAGATAAGCAAGACAAGATGATCTATCTGCTTGGCCTTTCATTTCTTTGTATGAGTTAAGCAACACTCAGTTCAAAGAAATTTCATCAAAAATATTTGAGAAATATGCCAGTATTTTTCACATCACCTCACATACACAGTAAAAATGAGCTTGACTGAACTAGCATATGAAACCTTCATTGCCATCATTACTTTTGGCCTCCTGCAAAGGCTCCCTTACATGTCTCTTAGGAATTCCAAGAAGTATGTGATGAATCTCTGATGCAAGCTGTCACATGTCTGGCTGTTAACTGAGCCTGTTGGACCCTCTCCAGGGCCTCAGGTAACCATTACCTCTTTCCAGGAAATGCTGGCAATCCTGTGTGCATTGGTAATCAGCTGCCATGGTTCTTCCTGAGTTTACTATGTCAAATGACAGAGTGTGAAAGACGATTCAGTCCCTCTCTGTTCTTGTCTTTCCCACTTTTCTCTGTTCTTACTACTGGTCAACTTATACAGGAGATATTTAAATCTAGTTAAATATGAGTCTGGCTTATGACTTATACACCATGTTCTCAGTGTTCTTAAGGAATATACAAAAGCATTAAAATAACAATATTGGATAATATGAAACATATACTTTACATTGACATAACAGGTATCACTTAAGAAATATTTATTTTCTCCTTACTATCTTCTTAAGTACATGACTCAACTTTATTCCAAGCAGCAATATGCCAGTTAAAATATTATTTGCTAGACTCCCTTGAAGTTGAGACAGGCCATGTGCTGACTTCTGGTAAACACATAGAGTAATAAGACTCCTTTATATATCAGAAAACAACAAGCTAGTATCCCAAGCTAGTGCCTCTGCCTTCCACCATTGGCTTCATTCTTTCAGCCAGGGCAGTGCAGAGGACTACTGAATTTCATAGGGCTTGATATTAGCTTCCCTCTTCAGGAATACTAGAAAAACAAAAGAGAGTCTTGATCCCATAATGACCTTTTGACCCTTTCTACAACCTCAGGACCAAGTTTTCCTAGACTTATTGTCAAGTAAGGAATCACATGTAGTTGGTTTTTAAACATCTGTACTCTGATTTCTGCCACATGTAGCCACATTCATTCCTAATTACCACGTTTCCCCATATTGTTAGCTATTCCTCATACTGAAGAGGGGACTACTTCTATGCCCTTCTACAGATGGAGCAAATTATACACCAAAAGATAGCTAAATTCCCTGATGGCTTCATGGTACTTAATTATAGAGCTATGATTTAAATCTCTGCACAAAAGCACATGTCCTTAAATCTATGCTACAAATCCTAGACAAACAGTAGATGCTGTTATTTTGCTAATATTGTTGTTTGTATCATTCTCTTCCCCTCTCCAAATGGATGATTTTTACTATGAGCCATTTATTATTTAGACACTTCTAGGTTATTGAGTATCCAAATAAAAACTCCACTTTATGCTAATCATTTTCAAATGTCATGGTTTTCCCTAACAAGTTCTAAGTAAGTCAGCACCATGCACTTTAATTTCTTCTGAAGACTTGCATTCTCACCTTATAAAATAAAAACTAACATTCCAACTACAACCTCGGAATACTAATGCCCTGACTTAACCACCAGGCTAAGCTCTGTAATTTACATGTGTGTTGCAGTTTCCCATTGTAGTATAAAGAAAATTTCACATAGTTTTGATATATTGTATAAATTACACCAACAAAGCACTGTGCTATGTCTTCATTAAGTAGGTGATGATAATTATGCAACCATGTAGTGTGGTCTTGCAAGGTTTGAGTTATGAACATTCAATAGTGTCTCTTTACTTGTGCTTAAGTTGGCATTTGTGAGCAGCATATAATCAATTAATCAATAACCCAATCTTCCCTTAAAGAGATGGTGCATCATTTAAGAAGAAATAAAAAGAAAAAAGAAAAAAAAAGAAATGACAGAGATTATTGTATGATCTTAAGAAAAGAGCTGCTTCAGCAAAGAAACTGGATTGAAAAACATTGAAAGCTTTTTTTCAGGGATGATGATTTTGCTTAACTAAGCCAAAAGTGAAATTGGATACAAATGCTCAGTTCCTGAAGCATTTTATTATTTTGCAACTGCTAGAAGGAAAGCACCAATTTGGGATTGCTTACGAATGCATTGTTTATATTCAGGATTAGGGTTGTGTAAGTGGATTCATCTATGAAGTCCAAAGCAAAAATAAACTAATCCTAAAACTTACAGTTTAAAACTAATTGAGTCTGCCTGGTTTTTACAAATGTGGGATCCTGTACTCAGTTGTCTAATTTGTCTCACATGATATCCCAGCAGTGCAGAGTGATACCAGTAGTATGACAGAACTGATGGTCACCATGTGAGGCTGAAAGCCGGGACCTCTCAACATGTTAAATACATTTACTTCTGTATCTTTATTATATCTGTTATTGCATTTACACTGTGTTAATTTAGGTATCTAACCACTATATTTTGGGAGCAGGGGCTGCCTGTTCACTGCTATTCTTTTCTGGTTTTTTATTGTATATCTGCTAAACAATTAGTGTGAAACTTGGTAAATATTTACTGTTGTGTCACGGTAAAACTTATAGCTGTGGGCCTCTGATATGGCTCAGCAGGTAAAGGCTTGTTGATCTAAGTTTGATTCCCCAGGAACCTCATGGCAGAGGGGGAGAACTGAGACTTACCTTCTGACCTCTATAGCTCTACAGCATGCTCTGCTCATATCCATTCACCACACAAATACATTCATATATGCAGTTAAATGAATAATTAAATGTTGAAACATATTAATACCATTTTCTTCATAACAAACAAACAGAGGCATATCTAGAATAAAACATTGTTGAATAAATTTCTTAACTAGGCAACATAAGACATGATCAAGATGAAACTGCTATTCTCCACCATGATGACCCCCAGTAGATAGAAAGAGCTAGGTGTGTATTTCCATTATTTCTATGTGAACAGAAAACACTACATCTAAGAACTAAGAGATTCCCACTGCCCTCAAGATCTTGTTTTTCCAGGTGCATCCTATGGGTCAGAACAAGCATCGTATGAGAGCGTGTTAAAAATATAGTACTAGGGGTGGGTTTTGGTGGTGCACACCTTTAATCCCAGTGTTTGGAAGGCAGAGGCAGGCAGACCACTGTTAATTGGAGGCCAGCCTGGCTCCAAAGCTACAGAGAAAGCCTATCTCAAAAAAATCAGAAAATAAAGAAAGGAAGGAAGGAAGGAAGGAAAAGAGAGAAGGAAAGAAAGGAAGGAAGGAAGGAAAGGAAGGAAGAAAGAAAGAAAGAAAGAAAGGAAGGAAGGAAGGAAGGAAGGAAGAAAGAAAAGAAAGAAAGAAAGAAAGAAAGAAAGAAAGAAAGAAAGAAAGAAAGAAAGAAAGGACAAACTCAGGACCCATCTGCACCATCCCCTATTCAGCATTTAAGCAAAGACACATATACAGACAGTGGTTGATGAAGATCTGGTTCTGATTTGGTGCCCACTCATGACTTGACTCTATGGCCTGTGAGTTGCACATGAACTTGTGATCTTGGGTAGAGAAGAAGCACTATAGTGATAGCTTTTCTAAACCAGCTTCAAAGAGCCAAGGTCTCTGCTCACAGAACAGGACCAGATTGACAATAAGCACAAGAATTAGCTTTCAACTGTTTACTTTCCTGTATTTTCATCTTCGAAATTCTAAGACACTAATGTCAACATTGATGTGAAGAATTATGATTTCCATTCCAATCACCTGCCACTGATTGGGTCATTTGATGAGATTTTACAATGGCATAAAGACTCCAGTCAGCTAAACCATGGCCTGTATGAAGATGATGACTCCAGGTTTACTTTCTTGACTCCACTTTCTTAGGGGTTCCTTTTAACAGTGACATATTAGTGAAGAAAACACCAAAGAAACTAAAGCTTGACCTCCATTAAGATGTAAGAAGCAAATATGAGGTTTTTTTTTTCCTGCTATGAACAAAGGCATTTCTAGTTTCCTACTTATTTATCTCATGGGCATTGGTGACAATAATGCTTCATTTGTCTGTAATTTGTATAAAACACATTTAAAGCATAAAACAGGTTCTCCCATCAGTACACAGAGTTAACTGAACTTCCTATGGTTCTTTAGCCTTCCTTTACTGGAAGTCAGTCCCTGTAGGACTAATCAGAAATGAGATGTACCAGTTACCTAATTATTTGGAGATGAGATAGTGATGAAAAATGAGATGAGGGATACTCCAAGGAAATTTGACATGCCAATGTATTCTCCTAATCCACACCTCTGTACTTTCCAGTATTGAAAAATATCAAATGAGTACAAATGGTATGTACAATACCATAAATGAACTAACTTTGAATTCCTGGCAGAAAAGTGATGCTTACTATTGGAATTTGGATCTCTAAATTTTGAAGCAGTCCTGAGCCTGTTTATTTTATTGAGGTTTGTGTTAAACATCAGGCTGGCAAAGACTTTTCTGTTTTATTTCAGAAGTCTCTGGGGAACAGAGGACTCATACCCCACCTTCTCTGATAACAGCAATTTGACATGTAAAAATGATGAATTTTCAGAGTAAAACAAATCTGGATGTGGAGGTGCAGGACTTTGATCTAAGCACTTGGGGACGTAAATGCAGGGTCTATCTTTGTGAGCTTGTGGCCAGCCTGTTCTACAGAGCAAGTTCCAGGACAGCCAGCTCCACATAGAAATACTCTGTCTCAAAACAAACAAGCAGACAGAGTATAATGAGAAAGTACTGAATTTTCCTTTTAGCAAATCAATGCCTAACTTCCTATAAATAATGGATTTGAGAGAATTTTTCATAAATGTGTCCACTTTCTGAAGTACTCTAATCTTGAACTGCATGGTTTGTCTCTGGTGATGGTAATACTTTTCTTCCACAAACAATATAATTAATCTCTTGATTGAATGAAAAAGCATGCCTTTGGCTGTGTGTGACATTTTATTTTGGGAACCTTCTGCTAGCAGAAGCTAATCTGTTTCAGGATGGAAAGGTCAACTGACATCTCATGTGCTAAGTCTGTTAGAGCAGCATCTGGGAGACTTTCTACCTGCATGGCAGTTCTAACAGAGGTGACTGACAGTTCCCATGAAAGTGTGAGTCATGGTTATTCCTCCTGTTTGATCCTTTTGAACAGTTGCATTTCTGCTTCTCACAGTCCAAGTTGATGAGTTGCCAAAGTTACCCAATCATCCTCATTGCTAACCATACAGGCTTCCTTTTCTCTACCTGCTCAGATTCTAAGATTTGTTTGTTTTATTGTTTTAACTTGGAAACAAGATCAAGAGTTATATAGAAAACTTCCAATGTCAACCAAGTAAACCTTCATCATATCCCAAGTAGAGGCTGAGGAGGATTACAAAAGGTGTTTGACTCCTGCAATGGAGTCTGTCCTTAAAAAAGTTTTAGCGTTTAGCTTTTTTCTTCTAAAGCCTATGCTTGTGTTACTATTCTGGATTATGGGTTAACTCCTCAATTCAAGCATATTAGAGAGACTTTAAAACCAAGTTGTACTTAGTAATGCCATCAGAAATTAAAAGAGAAAGTTGGATCTGCTCTTCTTGTCTCATTGTGGGCAAGTAGAACTTTGGAGAAGAATGTAAAAAAGAATGTCTTTTGTGCTTTTATTCCAGAATCATGGACCAAGAAATCATTCATTATCATGGTCTTCATGGTAGACCCCATGGTAGGGCTGTATTGTGGTGCTTGCAATTTAGTACGAGATTTGAGTCTCATCACAGTCTGTATCCAGACGCTGTTCCGCTCATATCAATCAGTAAAATCTGATCATTGATTGCTTTTCTTTCTATATCTAGAAAATGGAAACCTGGAGGTGGCCATGAAGTTAGTGAGGTTATTCTGCAAAATCTCTTATGTCTTTATTTCTTCATCTCACCCATCTCGGAAGAACAGAGTTCAATTCCGTTTCCTGAAAGACATACCACAGTTAGAACTTGGATACATACCTCCCTCACAACGATTCCATTTGTCTTTATTAATGATTAGTCTCTATTACTTGGGAAACTTGTCAAGCAAAGCAACAGCTATTAGGAAGCTCTGTATCTAGGGGGCAGGATAGGTGTAGAAGATAGCAGGCATATGAAAGAGAACTAGGCTCAAGTGGTAGATTAAACAAATCATTCAAACCTATTTTTAGTCAGCCTATAAGTAGTGTGGATATTCAGTGCCAAAGTATCAAGATAGTTGCTCACTGGTTAATAAATATTTGCTCTTTCAGGGCTTCTCATTGTGCTCTACCCACTCTATTCTAGTTGAAGTGTGTCTGCCAATCAGCTTCCAGGTAAAAAGATTGTTTCAGCAATATCATAATTGACCTCCACCTCCCTAGTGATTTTAGACAGCCAGTTATGCTTTACTCCCTTGTGAGACACATGCTGGCATGGCATGATCTTACTCTCCTCCAACACCATCTGCAAGCCGGACTCTCCTGAATATTAGTAAATTTGCTATGAATATTCAGGAGACCAGTGACCAAACATTCTTGTGTGTTTGTCTACTTGTTTGACAAACTGTAACACCTGAGCAGATACTTGTTTTCAAGTATTAGTAACAATGAGCGTTCTAAAGACAACTGAAGTCAGTAGAACTCCAACGCTAATCCTGTTGATGGTTAATTTTGAAATATTATGTATACTGCTTCTGTTCTATGAAGACAACACTAACTGTCTCTTAACCTGGGAAGTGCTCGTAGGGTTAGCTACATGACATGTAGTGTCCTAAAAACTACATGTGATTCTAAAATGGTTTCAATCATTGTTAATTTTGTCTTATTTATCAAAATAATAATCTCCAATGAAGAGATTAAAAAGGTACTCAGAAATATTATATACATATATCACAATTGTATTTTTACACTACAACACACACACACACATACACACACACACAACACTATTACACACTATCACACTATTACATGACATAAAGTGAAATACCACCTTACATATATGGTATAGAATATCTGGGTGCATAATAATAAATTATTATACATTCTTGTGTAGGGAGATGCTGTAACCACACCTCCTAAGGGCTGGCTATCAGGTGTGGTCAAGGGTTGTTCAGGATGATGCCTGGGGGGTTCTTAAGGGGCTGCAGACACATGGGGAGCTCTCTCTCTCTCTGGCCTCCCTAGCTTGCTGCCTTGGCACGCTCTGGCTTGTGCTTGGCTGGTATTATTTGAATAAAGATATCTTAATGTACAAGCTCATGTCACACTTGGCGCGCCCAACTGAAATCCACAGCCCATCCAGGCTCTTTGCAAGCCCGCAATTGAGGTAAACATGGTCTACTTTGAATGTAATTTAAATGTGTAAACATTGAGAAAGAACTTGCAAGTCACTTACTTTCAACTCTTTTTTTTTTCTAAGGGAAAAATGCTTTTATAATATTTCTCTTAATGATCCTGAAACTTCATTCTTGACTCCACCAGGGACAGGATCCCATGGCCTTATTGTGACCCCCTCTCTACTTTGGAGGCATTATTGGTCCTGTACATTTCTGATGTCTGTCTTCTTCCCCTTCCCCTTCCCTTTCCCCATCCCCTTCCTGTTCCCCAGACACTTCCCCTTCCCCTCCTTCTCCTCCTCCTCCTCCTCCTCTTCTTCTTCGTCTTTGTCTTCGTCTTCTTCTTCTTCCTCCTTACTTATTGATCCCTGTCATGTACTCTTTAACTTACAGAAAGAGTAGAAAGGGTTGGTCAGATAGTAGTAAGTGGCTGGATTAATTCAGACAGTTACCATTTTCTATGAAGAGCATAGGTACCATAGTACCTGGTCATGAGATTGAGTGGATATCTTGGATGATCTTTTGAACTTATTCTCAACTATCTTTTCTTCAGAGATTCAGAGACTTAGATTGGATGATTATGTTTTCTTTCAAACTGAAATACTAGACACATAGACACTTTAGAAGAGATAAATTATGCTTACTAATCTTATGCTTTTTATGATGAAAAAAATCTGGAAAAAATATAGGTGATTGTGTTTGAAAATAGATTGAGTTGGAAGCTATCTAGAGGCTAACTTCCTACCATATGATATGTATTTAAGTTGTGCCCTCATGACTTTATTTTCTTTCTGGTCTTAAGAAGCTTGATGTGTTGATGGTGTTCAGGGCTCAGATTCCTGGAAGAGTACTCTATAGTATTGTCAGACTCTCCCCACTTCACTGCAGGAGTTTGCTGCAAAGTGGTTCCCACAGTTGTATTCTATTAACTGTCTTACTAGTTCATTAGGTGTGGAGACAAGGAGATTATAGCAGCAGGCAACAGGCAACAGATGTTTTTTCTGAATACTGTTTAGTGAAAAAGATGAAGAGGCAGCATTAGACTGCTTATTAAATGAATAAAGATAGAATTAAAACAGAGTTAAACAGCACCAATATCTCTGAAAGGAATAGATACTGTTTTCTATCTTAAAAATCCTGAGATGGGGGTTTGAAAAACCCTAATAAAGATGTCTTAGGGAAGACTTCTGACTAGATATACCAGTGGAGAACATGGCCATGGAACATGTGATGGAGCAATGTGGCAGTGTGAATCTCACTTGGGTTGCAACCAAGTGCTGCTTCTCCACTGCATTCAAACACCATCCCATGAGAAAGGGCTGATTTCTAATACTTGGAAGTCCGTTGACTATCAGGGCTCAGCAAACTAAATCCATAAAAGATCAGACCATTAGTATTTTAAACTTTATAAAAAGCCATATAGTTTGTGTATCAACTATTTAATTTTGACATGGAGCTGAAAAAATAATCCGCATGCAATATATAAACTAATGAATGTGGCTTTGTTCTTATACAGCATCATTTATAAAAATAGAATATAGTCTGACTTATAGTTTACCAGCTCTCAGTTTAGATTCTGACTAGTGGGTCTGAGACTATGTTTGGAATGTAAGGCATCACTTTGTTTATCTCTCTGCTCCAAATACAATTCTTCCAAACCTCTGCTTCATCCTTGGTAGTGTCGAACACTTTTAGGTATGTGGAATGGAAGAGGAAGATTTCAGTGTGTATTCATGTCATTGTTTAAAATATTAGTGTTATCCAGTATTAGTGTCTCCCTTTTGCAGGATTGCTGGAAGATGCTACCCATGCTCATCCTGCTTGGTTCCCACACCCTAGTTTCAGTGTTCTGCTGTTCATTATTCACTTTTCTGAGAACTAATCCTTTTTATTTCTTGGCTCAATATTGATGATCATGGTTGCGTTCTGTCTCGGGCTGACTTAGCAAACCCAGTGCCAGAGTGTGGCTGCTTCTCCCATTTAACACAAGCCACCCCTAAGAAGATCGATTGGTACACCATATCTGCAGAGGTCCTTTGAATTCACACCAGCAGGATGCTCCCACTGAGAAGGATTTGAAATTGGCTTTACAAAGAGAAGCCTGAGAGTGTGATGGTGTGCTATGTGAATTACCGGTCTTCATCCAGCAGGAGAGGCCTTTCCATGCTGCTCAGAGTCACAGAAGTATTGATCACCAAGGCTTTGTCCTTGACTCCCTTTTCTGCGGAAGGATTGTTTGAGTTCAGATGGTGGCATCTGCTCATGTACTAATAAGCAGTTGCCTAAACTTCAAAGGTTTTAGACCTTTTCCATTTAGAAAGACTCGCTATTTATTATGGGCTTAAGTCTACTACCCATGACTGGAGAGAGGGATGGAATTTCTTGTAGCTCCAAAACTATACACACTCTATCTAGATAACAAACACACACTGACACACACACAGGCACAAACATACTTTGAAGGCTTCGATTAAGCAGTTATGTTTCATTTCTGAAATTATTCCAAGCATCTTGAACCATTTATCCCTATTTCTTTGTTCTTTGTGGACAAGTCCATAATTCCATAGGGTCTATATTTCTTTTGGTTTTCATTTAGAACTGGAGAGTAGTAGTTTTGGGAGGTGGTAGTCATTTGTCATATGAATGGGCAGTAAAGACACCTATTAATTTTTCATCCAAAGCATGCTTCCTTTGCTGAGTCTGTTTTCTTAGCCCTGTGTGTTGTCCTATAGGACAATGGTTCTGCCATATTTGCATGTTTTTACTAAAGGAGCACTCAGAAAAAATTATATTACCACATCAGAGATGCTGAGACTTATATATCATGACTGACAAGCATGAAATAGTGATTTTCCCCCATAGATTTGGTAATGGTAACTGAGGTGTTTAAAATGTTGGCTTACATGCTAAGTGTTAGTGTTTTTGTCACCTTGACACAAGTAGAGTCATTTGTGAAGAAAGAACTTTGACTGAGGAAATGACTCCCATCAGAATGGTTTGTGGTAAACACAGAAGGCATTTTCTTGATTAATAATAGATGTAGGTGGGCACAGGCCTTTATGGGTGGTTCCAAACCTGGAAGAGTGGACTTGAATTGTATAGGAAGACAGGCTGAGAAAGCCATGAGAAGCAAGCCAGTAAGCAGCATTTGTCTACCCATGGCCTGTGTTCCTGACCCCAGGTTCCTGCCTGATTTCCCTTTGTGATGAAGTATGACCCAAGGGTTATAAGCTTCAATAAATTTTCCTCCACAAGTCTAGTCATGGTGCTTTATCACAGTTATAGAAATTCTAATTCAGACAATGAGGATGTTCTTCCCCCAAACTTGTACCTGCTCAGTCTTTGGAAGACATGCACTTTTGTCTTGGTTCATATCCAAGCATCTCCTCAGAAAATATAGTGGTTGGTCTTGTCTGTACTAAATGGTAGACATGATGATTGAATAAGTTAGTATTTATAAAATGACTAGAAGAGTGTTCATTATAATGCAAGCAAAGATGAACTGTTGTTGAACTCTGACAGGAGAGAATGGATTTGTCTCAGAGCACCTTTCCCAGGCACCTGCATTCTGGAGCATACTGGCAGATAAGAAGTCTTTCTGGCAATTTTGCAAAGATTATTCTTGGAATTTATTCACTTGAAAAGTAAGATGGATATTTCTTGTGTCTTCTAAGATGAATTTGAGAGTGACATGGTTTCTCAAAAAACTATGGCAATATTAACTTCCAAGCAAAGAATGCAATATGAGGCAAAAGAACTGGGGCATAGAATGGACAAGGAAGTTATGGATAGAGGATGGGTAAAGAATTTTATAGGGTATATCTGGGTAGAAGGAATGACTCCTATTTCTGATTGTCACAAGAAATATCTATATGTACACATATACGTGTATACAGTTCCCAATAGCTAACTAAATATAACCGGACACTAAAAATGACTTTAGATGGGACTTGGCAATTACCCTGGTCTCATCATTATGCAATCTTTACACACAGTGAAATTTCACACTATACTCCATAAATACATACATTTTATGCATCAATTTAAAAGTTGCATTAGAAAGGAAATCAACAACTAAAAGTTTATAGAAAAGATAAAATAAGTCAAAGTAGAAAAACTCTTATATTAATTAACTGTAAATGACTTATATTGAACAACATGAACATTCATTATCCTATCTCTATCCTATCCTAGTTCTCTATCAGAGGAAAGCTAAGCCACTTAAAAGTGACTGCACCATAAGAAGGCATGTCAGGTGCTTTCAAATTCTCTTTAAATTATCCTATCATATCTGTTTGTGGAACAGACAACATTATCTCCAGTTCAGGTACCCCTAAGTATTAATCAGCTGCTTAGTCATTTTTTTTCTCAGAAACCCTGCATTTACACTTTGAAAACAGTGGAAGGGAAGGAAGCAAACAATCTTACTGTTTAGGCTGGGTGTGTGTATGTGAGGGGGTAGACAGTAAGGAGAGTGTGTGTTTATAACAGACAGCCCTATGTATCATTCATATGAGGTCACAGCACTCATCTCACATGCTTTGCAAATGTAGGGCATCATTAAGTACAGGTTGGAGAACTTCTGTTGTCCTGTCACGTTTACGTTTTCTTCAAATGCCAAGGCTAAAATATGGTGTGATGAAAATATCTTTCTCTAAACATCAGCACAGCATTTATAGACTGAAAATGGGCTGTTTTCCTAAAATTCCCATTAGACTGCACAGAATTTCCCCATACTACTACATATCCCCAAAACCTCTGACTGCAACCCTCAGTATATATGCAAACATTTTCTGTGATACCCATTCAGGAGATAAATATAATAGAGTCAGCCTGACTAGGTTTGAGATCAGAGTTAATGATTTCTTGTTGCTAACACAGATTTACTTCAATATATTTCTTTGAACCAGGTGTTGAACTATTTGGGGAAAAGAAAATAATATACAAGCATGAAAAATCAAATTGTAATGGGTAATATTAAAACTGTGACTTATTGCAATAACAGGAATATTACTTGAAAAAAATTTAAAGGATAGGGGAATTTGCTTGCCCATGTTGAAAATTTCTCCAAGTTAGAAGAAAAGCATTCATAGCAGAGAACTTCATATAAAATACCACTTATGTTTTCAGAGTTGTCTACAAAGAAGTCAAAACACTATTTGCAATATCTAATATCAGAAGACAATAATGAACATGAGTTGGTAAATACAAAGAGCATCTTATAGTCCGGAGGTTGATGAGAATCCACAAGTGAGCAGAATAGTCCCACAGAAATATGAACTCTTGTAACAAAGGAAACTGACCAGAGACAGTACCTTCTCAGCGGCTGCCACTCCCCTCAGGTAATAGAGAGAATGCTGTGGGAGCTAAAAGAGCCATCTCTATGATGGCTTATCATTCATCTCCGTAGAAGATCAACCATTGACACAGCATTTAACCTTTTCTTCTTTTCATGGCCTCAGAAACTAGAGTAATGGATGTGTCCATGCTAAGTAATTTCTGTATTCTTGATATGAATTTTGTATGTGCATATTAATGAATGAACTAGTAGAATCCAGGTGATGACAAAATGACAATAATGTTTCTGTTTGTGGATTTAAAAAAGCAATTAAAGTGCTACTGATTTTGTGAGACTTTTATTAAATATTTGGCAATATTTTGTAGCTTACATATTTTAGTGAGAAAAAGCCCTTGATATATTCTAAAATATAACACTCTCAATTTTTAAAATGAGAAGTTTAATTAGTTAATGGTTGCTAAGAGCTCCAAGGGAGAGAAGTGCTCTTTAATTGCTATTTCTATTCTTTTTGCCCTTTTATACCTTCTTCAATTCTGGAAGTTGCTTAGCAGCCTCAGAAGCAGCTATTTCTAATGACTCCTCCTCTCCCTGCTTCTCTTGCTGTCTGGGTGTGCACAGCAAAGCATTGGACTAATTTTCCCTGGAACCAGGTGCAAGTTGGATTGATCTGAAAGGATTCTCTGAATGAACCTAACAGGGCTCTCCGTGTTTTGTACGACTTTCTTGTCAGAGTTCTATTTTGAACCCATGGGATTTTAGGACTTAGGGAAGGGATCCCTCTGAAATTCTGCACCCTACTTGCCATGCATTTGCCTTTCATGACTCAGCAGCATGTTCCCCACTATCCCCATACACACCTTGGTGAGACTAGCTGCCAAACAGGAAGGTGCTCGTTGTTTTGTTTGTTTGTTTTTGTCTGTTTGTTTGTTTGTTTGTTTTCCTAGGTGGACATATTCCTCCTGAGAAGCAGCTCATTTGTGGGTCTGATTTTATTTTACTGAATTCTTTACAAAAGTTGTAAAACTTGACAAATGTTTTGCCTAAACTCAAAGGCCGTGAAGCAGTGAACAGAGGACTAATTGGTAATTTGATGAGTACTGAAGGGTGAAATACTTCTGTGAGTACTGGATAAGCAGTACTTCATGGCTCTTCTTTTGCTTCCAACTACCAAAAGACACTGTTTTTTTAGTGTGGCTGCCTTTCTAACTCAGACAAGTGACCTCTGTATAACACTAGATGGTTGACTGAAGAAATCTCTGGGTTTGGTGGACAGTACCGGTTAGGGGTGGGGCTCACTTCCTTCTTCACAATGCAGTGTGCCATTTAAGTGTTTGCTCATTGGCTGGTAACTAAGGCAGGTCTCTAGTCTAACTTAATCTACAAGGCTATCGTTATACAGCTGCTATGGGTGTGTGGAGGTTCCTCTGATCTCTGGAGGTGACAGCAGCTGTTACAGGTAGAGACTAGGTATATTTGTAGCTGTATTTTATATGATAGTATAAATTCTCTAATATATGTGGTAAGTTTGAATATACATTTATGGGTAAAACAGACATGCATGTAACAAACCCTTTTGACGTTTAATAGCACAATTATGAATCATATTTGTCACTGATGTGATCTAGTTATAAGTAAATACATGCAAAGGTTTGACTGTGCTTACTTCATGTAATCCATCCCTATCCCACCAAGAGAGTTTTGAGATCATAGAACCCAAGGAAATAATATGTTTTCTGCACATGTTCTGAATTTAATTTGTGCAGCTCAGGGCAGCTTTGGGATCACTTGGAGGAAGGGATGACAGAAAGCTGAGAAGATAAAGGAAGTGGCTGTGATTGAAATCAATTTGTTGTTTATGAGAAATAGAGTAAGCTTTGCTAAAAACTTGTACATAGCATCATCATCTTTATTCCCACACCAGCTTTGATTGTGTTGACAACACACCTGTGGTTCATGATCAATGACCAGCCTCTCCAGCAGTAGTGGTTCCCTTGTAAGAAAGGGAATTGTGAAAATGTAAGGAGAGCCAGAGGCAGAGTTGAATGCATGAAGATTTATGAATTGCTATGGTTTGGATCTGGTTTGCTCTTCCAAATTCATAGAGGAGTTTATTTCCCAAAGTCTTACATGAATGGTATTAAGAGAGGGGAAATGAATCCACTGGCAATGTTAACATTTGAGGCAGTTCGTTGTCATGCAGCCAAAAGGTCCTTGTCAAAGCTAAATCCTCCTGTGCAAAACACCAAGTTCCCACATGAATAAAAACTAAACTTTTTAAAAATAAAGGAACCCAAATCATCTTTTTCACTGTGTATTCCTAATGATATAGTTGGAAATGCTGGAATGCTTTTGTGCAGTCATGCATTGACATCTTTAATGGAAGAATACAGTATCTTAAAGTTGTCCATTTCTTCTGTGATACACATACCAATGGTTAGATCATGACTCTTCACTCCTATTTCAATGCACTGTTCCTTGCATGTTTTAGGAAAAACAAACCAAGTTATATTTTATCTTCTGAATGGTAGCCTCGGTGAATAATCCCTGCTGAATTCTTGGCTTGTAGGGATAAGGGACAGTGGCAAAACCCCACTCTTTTTTCTCAAATCTTCTTTACCACTCTAGATAGACAATAGGACTTACCAACAAGGAGCCAAGAACCTGAGACCAATAAGACACACTTAGTTCTACAGCATTTCCTTGGATTCTAGATCTTTAGAGTATCTTTCAGAAACTTGTATTATTTAGTGAAATGAACCTATAGATCTTGAATACACTTCTTAGATTGGGTTTTTGGTTTGCAGAAAGAGATAGCTTACTGGGATTTGTTTCATTCTTCATATTGAAAGCAAAAGTGTTGGGCACTTTGGTTTTGACTCATCCCCTGAGATTCAAAACTCAAAACTGCTAAGGACATGTATCATTTTCAGTTTCTTGCTCCCTCAGTGTCGAGGAACATTGAGAAATGAGCTGGATACCTGTTATGCATTCACATAAACTCATTAGTTTTAAATGTGTACAGATAAAGTTAAAAAAAGTAACTACAGACAATCTTTTGAATCAAAGGAAATTAATGAATCATCGGTAAATTTAAATAATCGCCAAACAAAGGAAAACTATGTAAATTTTTTGATAGTTTAACAAATGTCTAAGTGTCCAAGACTCTTAAGCCAAATCCAATCCTTTTCTATGGATTAGAAAGCTTATTATAAAGAATGCCAAGTAACCCACTGAGCTAGTTTCACCTGGCATGCAGAGAGGTTTGAAATAAAAACAAATGCATTAAATTCCCCCACCATTGTCCCCCCTCTTCTTCCTCCTTCTTCTCCAGTCCTTAGCAGAAAATAAGTGCCTGCTTCTCCTTCTCCTGTGGTTGGTTGCCCTCCTCATCCTTCTTCCTTATTGTCCTAACAGCTGCCAGGTACATTGACCTTCAATAATATGATTATCATGGAAATAAACAATCTGATATAAAGCTGAAAGCTGCTGAATAAGTACTTTCTATGATTATAATATTTATTTATTAAAATGGTTTTCCATAAATCACGGACTTGCACATGCTAGATAAGAGCACTACTGAAATATGTTTCCAGCACAGATTTTAATCCTGTGTGTGGTACATGGCTTGCTTTTCTAGCAGTATTGGTTAGGATCCTGATTAAAAATCAATATATATTTTTTACCTTTATGCTGTCCAAATCTCTAATCCATCATATATGAAAGAATACCAAACAATTAGAAGAGAGGAAAATATGAGTGAACTCAGAAATTAAGAAAAGTGAACCTGTAATACCCAAATTAAAGATGTATCTAAGGTTAAAAGCTTCAGGATACTAAATCTATGCTATAATTTTTATTAATAATATAGTCAAATAATAAAATTCTAGTCCTGGCTTAGCTCCTTTGAGACATTTGCTAATAATATCATCTTATTAATCATCATTCTTTTTGAAATTTCAAATAACTAGTCAGAAACAAGAATGTAAGAACAAATTTTGGCATTCTGCTAAGTGCTTATCACACTTATTTCTCAGTGGACCAACCACAGGGGTCTGGGATTCATTTGACATTCTCTACCTGATTCAGAATGTGACTTTGGGAGGTTTGTGCACAAAGTACTGTCTTACAATTTTAACTGGAATAATAATGGACAGAAATCTACAGACCTAATATTTCCAGGAAGACAATGCTGTGTTGGGACCAGTAACTAAGCTGGTGCCCTCCTGAGATGATGGAGGCATCAGGAGTGTTATCTTATGTTCTTGGGAATGTAGCTCAGATCCTACCCCCAAACTGGAAAAAGATGTCATCAAGTATGCTTTGCCAGCAAGTCAGTGAGACAGGTGGAACATCCTGTGAGCTCTGCAGAGTGTAAGAGAAGTCATGGCTTTCCAGTCTGTCAGGAGTTGAAAATATTAAATCAGCGCTGTATCAAATTCCACATATTCTTGATGCAGAAGCATTCGGGGAAATAGCTTTCGTCATCGATTTGTGCAAGTCTTTCTCCCTCTTGGGCTTGCTTTTCTTCATCTGTAGGTTATCAGTGTGGACTAATCATTTAAACCTCACAAAGTACTATTAAAATGTTTCAAAATTGTAATTAATTATCCTATGTTCCAGTGCCATATTTGGTTTTATGTGAATATGTATACCATACATTGCAGGAACACATTGTGTATTGTCTCATTATCTAACTTCCATAGACCACACTGTGTAATGTCTCATCATCTAACTCCCATAGGAAGTTTCAGAAAAAGCAAGTTCATGATAGATTTGAAACCATCATTCTCAGAATATCAGACTGCCCAGTTACACAGGTGAATTCTTTAAACTCTGATGAAGAAAGATAGAGGGAATGCTTAATCTGCCTTCAAGCATGTGTATCTTGTGAGCAAAAATAAATAGGAGAAACGTGAGTTTCCAAAAAACAAATGATGGCATGTGCTTCTCACCTGTATACACAGGAAATTTACTCTGACAACCCTCCTACCACAGAGAAAACTGTTCAAAAGAGATTAAAGTACTTTTTCTTCATGTGTGTTGGGGGAGGGTCTTCTGTACTTCCATCTTTGTGTTTATTCTTCATAGGAAAGTTCCCATTCCATCTTTTACTGTTTTCTTTTAAACTTTTTTTAAAAATCCACCCACTGACAATAAATATCAGCACCCACTTAGTGAACATTTACCATGTCTATCCCACCAGGTAACCCCCTCTGCGTGTGTGTGTGTGTGTGTGTGTGTGTGTGTGTGTGTGTGTAAACAAATGTGTTATCAGCTCTAAGTAATTAGAGTAAATGAAACAGTGAAGCAAAACTCATGTGTATTCCTGCTTAGCATTTCCTGTGGATTGGGTGTGACCATTGCTGCCTAGAAAGGGAAAATCTCTGCCCATCCACAGGAAATCCACATGAGACCAGGTCTGTTAAGACTCCTATGTAGAGGGTGATGAGATTACAAAGTGCACCTAAGATTCCACAAGTCCTCAAGAGGCCCTGCCCTCTGCTTCCCTGACAGCATATAAAAGGCTAGCCCATGATTGTGTCATGTATAGTGTCACTGCTAATGTACTACCCAGTGGGACTCTCCAGTGATTCAGCTTTTTGTGAGTCCTTGGGGCCAAGTGTGTGCTTCTGGTGCTGTGGCTGCCTGTGATTGCCCACAGGATTTCCTGTAGTTCTCCTTGCTTTTGACTCATCCATGCTCCTGTTAGTAACAACCAAACTGGATCTTCAGGGAATCCTCTCAGGCCTCTTAGTGCTCCCCCAACCCCACCCCACCCCACCCCAGTGGCAAATAAATGTTTCTTTATATTTGTACCAGGTGCAAATGATAAGAGGTGGAGGAGGGAAGATGCATGAGTGGTTTAGTCAGCACTCTCAGTGCATAGCCTTAACACGGTGGCTGGGTTATATGGTTGGTTCAGTGAGACTCTTACCCATCTCTCATGTTTTCCTCCATGAGAGTTTCTCATAGAGAATCATCTGTGTCCTCAGATATAAAAGCTCTTGCAGAAAAAGTTTGGCTGTCATTGCAGTACTCTTTTTAGTGAACAACTTTGTTTAGGGACATTATATGAACAAGGTGGTTAGTTTCAGCTCCACTCCCTTCTCTAATTGGTCTAAATATGAAATCAAATTAACTACTGGTGAACTGTTCCTGAGACTTGGATATCAAGAAAACAGGCATATATCACTATTCTTGGCAGGTTTTCTTTATGGAAAATACACTCTCCTACGATGTAATACACCCCAATTGCAGTTTCCCTCCTCCACTCCTCCCTGATTCTCCTCTTTCCCAGATCCACTCTCCCTCCAGTATCTGTTTCAGAAAAGAGCAGCCTTCCAAAAGACAACAGCAGGACAGGACAAAACAAGATGCAGCAAGACAAGGCAAAAGCCCTCAAATTAAGTCTGGGCTAGGCAACCTGACAGGAGGAAAAGAGTCTAAAGAGCAGGCAAAGTAGTCAGAGATACACCAGCTCCCACTGTCAGATGTCCCACAGAAACGTGAAGGTAACAGACATTATCTATACACAAAGGACCTGGTGCAGACCCATGAAGGCCTCATGCTTGCTCCTTGTTAGTTTTTCTTCTAAACTTTAATGGATCATTTGCAAACAAACAAGTTTCTTTCTTAACTGGTAACGAGTAAAATGCTTGCAATTTGGTGATTGGAGGGTTTATTTATGGAGTTTGTGCTGGTTAACATCTTCAATTTGTGTGTGTGTGTGTGTGTGTGTGTGTGTGTGTGTGTGTGTGTGTGTGTGTGTGTGTGTGAATATCTTGGAATATCTAGGATTGGTCATACTGCTGGGTACATTCTGTTTGGCTAATAATAAGCTTATAGAAAAAAACAGAGCGACACTGACAACGGACTGACACTAGATATTGTGGGGAAATTTTGCTTCTTTTTTCTGGTTGTTTTTGTTAGCTTTCATTCTATATCATGAAAATCTGAGTCCAGATAGCAGTGAAAGTAGGGTATCTATAACCACTATAGCACTTGTACCTTTTCTCACAGAGAATGAAAAATTTTAAACAGAACAAAATAAGAACATGTATCTCATAGACATTTATAGAATTATTTTTTTCTTGTTCTTTTTCCTTTGCTAGGTGGAATTCTACATGATTTAGTAGAATGCACAAATGATTCTGACACTTGGATTTTTGCATTTATATTTTCTAAACTCAGGTCCTAAGATGTCACAATAACATTATTAAAAATAATTGGTTAATTTTGAATTACACATGTATTTAACTGGGTAAATATTAATTGTCTTTATCAAATAGAATGCTTTTAATTTCATAATTGCCATAATTGTTTATAAATTGAGACTAATGCAACATAATCCTCTAACTCATAGAGTCTATTTAGAAAAAAATGCAGTTTTAAGTAGGGAATTTTAGGAAAGTTACATAATATCATGACTTAAATATATATTTACATTGCAATTCAGATTTATAGACATATATGGTGTATTTTACAGTTGTGAAGTTGTAATCTTGCTTTGTTTGTTAGGCAACAAATTTCCATGAAGAAAATAAAGAAAGATTGTGCCTGTATGTGTGTATGTGTATTGTGTGATCCTCCAGTTGGTGTGTGTGTGTGTGTGTGTGTGTGTGTGTGTGTGTGTGTGTGTGGTTTTACCACACTTCTTGTAGTATAGGAAATAAGCGCTTATCCAAATGTTTAGAGTTCATTTCCACTCCATCTGAGCTACTATGTTCTGGAATAAGTGAGAGGTATTTGTCTCTTATGTGCCTGTTTTATTTACTGAATATAAAGTAGCAGTGCTAAGCTTAGTGACAGCTTATCCTTCAGAGACCTAGACACTTAAAATTTCCTTTAACAGTGGTTTTGCTTGTCTCTCGAAGTAGTGTTTATGTGTGGGAAAGGAAATGTAGTATTAGGGACTGCTGAGATTATGGGGGTAGTGGCAAGATGATGACTCACTGAAAAGCTAGGTGTGGGGAGACAGACCAAACATACTTATGAAAGATTTAGGAAAACACTGACCTGGGCTAACTGCCATTTAGTTTTCCTTTCTATGAAATAAAGACAGAAAAAAAATCACCTTCTAAATTGGGTTATTATGTTTGTTAATTGCTGAAACTATTTACATAGTGTTTGGCAAGTTCCAGTCATTGAATAGGACTTGGACTCTCAATGTTTCCAGTCCAAGAAAAAATAAATTGCAATTAGAATTGGCATGATTAATGAGGCCATAATTGTAGACATTGAGAATCCTAGTCTTTTATAACCTGATTAGCCTTGAAGAGCAGTGATGATAAAAGACCTAGAAGTTTGAAGCAGCTTTGACTTTGTTGACTCATCTCACAGTGCCCCTAGATCTGAACCTCTGATTTTCCTGAGCTACGTGCTTAAAAAAAGAAAGTACTCTAATTATGTATATTTCTATTTCACTCATTGATAATCATTCCATATGATTATTATTTCTTTCATGGTAAAACACTAGATTTGCCAGTGAAACACAGATTTGACATCTCTTTCTTTGAATATATTGAGTTTAGAAACCATATGGGTTTCTTTGAGTCTGAGTTTCCTCTCTTAAAAAATGAACTTCTATAGCCCAGAAACAGCCTGAAAGATCCATTGAAATACAAACCTGTGAGTTGGAGATGACTATGTCTCCTTTTACCTGCTGTATGAAATGACTGCAACACTTCTTTCTCAATGGGTACAATGGTTTAGCCAATGTCTTATGGTTACTATGCAGCAGAAAAGGATGATTTTTTCCCCCCGATCTTCTATCAGTTTGAAGAAAACAATTAAAGCACACACCAGATGTTAGCAGAACTGTTCTCAAACTTCAGGCCTGCCATGAGGAAACACTCTCAGATCAAATTTAAAAACAAAAGGAATGGAATCGCTGAGTACAGCTTGACCTTGTAACCTTCTTTAGCAGCTTGAATGCAAGTTATTAATTAGACAAGAAAGAATGAGACACTAATTATGTCTTAAGTGGAACAATTAGTGTTGCTGAATATATGAGTTAAAGGGCTTCATTAAGAAAATAATCAAATCATGTTTGGACAGTAGTATGCTATTACTGTGTGACTGTAAGCTGCCTCTTGAAGACTGTACTTGACCCTAAAACAAAGGAGAATTTCCTATTCTCAACATTTGGATTTACTTAAGGCCTAGGTGATGGGGACATTGAGAGAATAAAGGATCCTTTTCCCCCCCAGGTTCTAAAAATAGATTCTTATTTGGTGAAAGAGAACTTAATCAATTTTTTACAATATTCTAAGAATGAAGGCTTTGATGAAATAGATGTCTCTATAGTTCTTTGAACAGAGGGTGAAGTTCTGGTAGTTCAGTTTGAAGAGAAGGCTTGAAGAACATTGGAGAAGCTGACTGGTTAGAGCTGTGCCTTGTTCATGTCTTGATGTATTCAAAACAATGGACCTATAGTCCTGCTCTTTATGCTTTGTTCACTGTGTCACCAATGAGGTGGTTTCAGATCTGCTGAAAGCACAGAGGCTTGAAACTAAAGTTGGGATCACATTTGAAGATTCTGAACTCCTTTCCTTTCTTCTGATTGCGAGGTATGTTTACCAGGGAAAGCACTTTTTGTTCCTATCTCTCCTTTCTAGGTATGTATTCGGCCTATTTTTTATTAGAGTATTCTGTTCATGTTATGACAGGATGTTTTCCTGGGATTTTCCTATATAGAATGTTAAAAGCTTGCCAGAAATATATTTTGGAAATTTAGTGTAAGAATTTTGGGCTGATGAGAGCAGAGACAGACATCCACAGAAATACACTGAGCTGAAATCTGGAACTCAGTTGAAGAGAGGGAGGAATGAAGAACGAAGGGGTCTGTACCTGGTTGGAGAAACCCACAGAAACAGTTGGCCTGAAAAAGGGAAAGCATATCGACCCCAGATGCTCTTTGGGAGGACAGTACAGGACTAATCCAGCCCCCTGATCATGGATGCCAATGGGGAGGCCCCTGCACTCCTGGGAGCCTCTGGAGGTGGACTGGCGTTTTGCCCTGGTGGGTGGGAGGGACTTCGAGAGCCCATCCCACTTGAAGGGATTGCTCTGTCTCTGAACACATGGGGAGGGGCCTAGGCCCAGCACAGGAAGATTTGGTGGACTTGGTGGAGCCCTGGTTGGGGGCCCTACCCTGCCTGGGGAGTGGCGGGTGGATGGGGTGGGGGGTAGGTTGGAGGTGGGGGAGAAGGAATGGGGGTGGGGGGAGGGAGAGGGAAAGGGAAAGTACATGTGAAAATATTAATAATTTAATAAAAAAATGCAAAAAAAGAATAAATGATCTATAACTATTAATGACATTTAAAAAAAAAGAATTTTGGTTAAATAATGATGTAATAAACTGTCTCCCTCACCCATTGGGATTAGCTTGAATCAACTTTGGGCAGAACACAGACTGCCTTTCATCTTTACAGAAGTCATATGCATTTAGATGAGGGGCTAGGTTAGAAGCCTGGATGAGCTAACTAGTAAAACTACAGACTAGATGAATGTATACTTTCATTGAGCATCATGACTGCTACTCTGTGCTGTGTATTTTCTGAAGTACTTGCATTTAGAATATAATGAATATTCAACATTTCTTGCTTCCTTATACTACACATTCAGTAGATGATGGAGATGAATAGAAACAGGGCTTATGTGCTGTAGTACAGTTATTTTTAAAATGATAAGGCTTAAGAAATAGAGTAGTGACTTTCAAACTTCCTTTGACACTGACCTACATAGAACTGAAAAAGTTTCACAAAACCAGTGTTTATCCTTCCTTCGTGCTCTGACAGGTGTTTTGTATAGACATATTTTTAAACTTGAACACTAGTGTCATGAGCCATTTACTGATTCAGTAACCTCATAATGGATTAAATGTGAGTTAGAATGGCCTGTGTACAAAGGAAAGTGCATTGTTGACCTTGAATTGGTACATGACAAGGGAAGATTTAATAAAAGAAGTCCACCTCCTCTTCCCTCCTAAGAATAAATCTATTGATGTAAATATTCATTTGCATAATAAAAAGTAATCAGAAGAATATGGGTTCTAAGAGAGAGGGGAATGATATACATATATATCTGAAGTATTTTATAATACATACATCCTGACTTTTATCTTAGGCAGGTATGCCTTAAAATGGCTTATGTAGTTAAGTGATATTACCAGATTTTACTTTACCAGGAACACAATAGAAAATGTATACAAGTGATTCTATTGGATAAACATGAGGCTAGAGGGAGAATTTAATGACTATTTTAAGAACTAATCATTTTGGAAGTCATCCACTATTGGGATGACAATGGTAAAAAACAGGATATTTTGGAGGCAGCCAACAATGACCAGTGTGTCCCAAGAGGTGAGAGAAGTTTTAAAAATTGAGGGTGACTTACAGTGTTCTGCTCTGGCCCTCTAGATTGATTTATGGTAACTTTAATAGAAGAGAAAGACAGATAAAACTGAGTGGGAAACATTGTAGATTCAAGTTTTATATAGTGTTCAATTTTTATTATACCTGTGTAGATGCAGATCCAGTGAGAAAATCAGTCATTTTGATTTCTAAACGTTTTTGCTTATAATGTTAATAATTTGCTCCTTTACCAAAATAGTATTTCCACATCTTAAAGATTATGAATGTAAAAAAATTTAAAGGCATGAAAATAGAAGGGACTACTAATGAGTGATATCATGGGAGTTGGTACAAGAATTCAAGAAAGGGGGGAATTGCCTGTGATCAAAATGCATTATGTGAAAGTATCAAACTGTCACAATGAAACCTGTCATTTTTTTTTTACTTTTTCTATATCCATAAAATGATATGTAATATTTAAATTATTCCATGATAGTCTAACACATGGGTATATTATAAATTATGTAATAATCCCCCTATATTTGCACACTGATTCTAAGGTCTCCAATGTCACACAGGATGCTATGGAACAGTGTTTAGGAACAATCATTTTGCATATACATAGGTCATTTGGAAAGACTCTTAACCATCAAGTGTTCTTGAGTTAAAGGAGCAAAAATATTACCAGCTAATGGTAGGCACACAGAAGTCTGACAGTGAATTGTTCTCCAGAAATATTGTACAAATATTCAGTACACTTACTAAGTTTGTGGCATTTCCCATTTCTTTGAATCCCATACATTTGCACGTACTACCTTAAAAGTATAGTGAGAATGCTATCATATTTTTAAATGACATTTTTATTATTGCAAGGGTGATTTCATATTAATTACATCTTTCTTATTCTTATCACATAACTGAAATTATATGAATTATCCATTGTATTATTGTAAGCATTTTTCAACTGAATTTTATCTCTCATTGAATTTTTATGTGCTTTTGCCCTCTTACTTTGCTTTTACAGTTATATACTGGGGCTATATACTAGGTATATTATTTTGTCATGTTAACATCAGGTATGTCTTACATTCCTTAGATTACATTAAATCTAATTACATTAAATTACAATTAATTACATTAAATTACAATAAATTAATTACATTAAATAATTAATTACGTTAAATTACAATAAATTTTTCATATGACTTTTTTGAATTTCAAATTTCTATGATACACAAATCTATATTTTTATATATCTTTTCATTCATTTTATACTTAAAATTTCATTAATTCAGAGGGTTGCTTTTGCAATTTGTCTCTGTTTCATATAGTTATTATGAATTTCTATTTGCCTCTTCAATACTGAATTGTGGTTAATGTTTATAAGCATTGCAGACTGGATACTCTAGTTTACCTGACCACTGCCCACTGCCCTGCAGTCCTTCTGTTCAGCTCTGGTGTATGTTCCACAGGTGTTTTATTCTCGGTAATCATTTTCCTGTTTTTTTTCCCAATGGGGATTTAATTGGCACATCCTCTCATGTGTATTTAGGTAAATCCTATATATTAGTTACCTCTTACTACAAGAGTTGCTTTTCTGAGCAGTTAAGATTTCCCCACTTCCAGCCACATCTTTAAATCACTTCAATTATTTAGATTGTTTTCCTAATAACATGCATGTTCCTCATCCCTAGAAGTGTGGTTCTGTTGTTAAACCCCTACCTGGTGTCTCTAGAATGGGCTTATGGGGAATACAGGATGTCCTAAGCTGGTCTGAGTGACTGATATCACAGTCACTCAGTGGTCACCAGAAACATCTGTGCTCTTTTGTGAAACTTTGTGTGTGACTCATCTTTTCTTTACCTTTGTGATAATTCAAACCTATGGGAACTCCTGCAAACACTCTTGGTGGTGACTGGAAATCCAATGGGATGGCATAGCCCTGTGTTACTCTGCAACCCCATGGAGACAGTTATCTGCTGTGTGAGAAAGATTCCAAAAGTTCTTTCAGGGTATTTAAAATGACACTCAAGGTAGAAAGAGATGAAGGTCAGGAAGGAAGATTGGCTGTGTTCATTTGATGTCACTGGGAGAAGGGCTTGCAGTACAGGGGAGTAAATATGGGATAGAAAAAACAGCTCAGACAGCTCAGGAAATACTAGAATGATCTATTTCAGTCAAACCAGCTACTGTCTGTGCCCACTTTGATGAGATTATTTCAGAAATGAACTCCTTTGTTGGGGGGAAATAACCAAAAATAAAAGGCAATTCTAAAACAGAACAAAATATGCATCTTGACAGTTTATTCTGATTACAGCATTTTTCTGCTGCATTCTTTTTGATTGAGACCTTTGACCTCCCACTCAGCAAAGCACCCACTTTCCTCTGAATATAGACAAACAGTGGGATTAATGAGAGACATATACCAGTGTTTACACTAGCACAGAGAACTCATTCAATTAGATAATTTTTTTCAAATAGACCATAGAACAGCTTTGCACATAACAACGAAACACAAAACAGAGACTCTGAATTCTTAAAGGGAAGTTTTTTCTCAAAGCCCAGATGCCTTCTAGGATGATAAATGATGTGTGGAACAAAGGGAAATTAAATGTAAATGATTCAGAACCCTTGCTTAAATTTCCCTGAAGAAGCAAATGCAGAGGCCAAGGGAGACTGCACTTGGCTGTGTGCTCTGTTTTGTCCCCAGAGAGTGGATGTGTTGCGTGGTTTAGCCTCAAGTCTTCATTTGAAATGACAAACTCTTGGAACAGCAAGTTCATATAGAGCCTCAAAAGAAGTCCCCCTTCCAGGATCAGAGCTGGGGTTTACACAATCCCAGAGAATGTGTGATTGTAGATGAGACTTTCATATGAGAAGTAGTGACAGGCAAGCTTTTTAGAGATGTACATTCTTGGAACTCAAGAAGTTAAGTCTAAAATCTAACCTAGCTTCTCATGAAGGTGGCACTTTCTTTTCTCCTGGGTCATACTAGTCATTCATAATAAGGAATTTTTAAAGTTTTAAATAGTATTCTGTAATGTTTGGTTTACTTCAAAATTGTCTTCAAGTAGTCTATTCATGTGAGTACAGAAAAAGCTATCTTATAAGTATAGAAGAACATTTATTTGATGTACATGCCAGTGATCATGCTAATATCATCTAACCATATATATGAATGTATATACATTCACATGTATATATAGATCACCTCCTTTCTCTCTTCCCCCTTCCTCTCTAACCTACCCTATTCTTCTCTGTACAGAGAACTGACCTCGTACTTACAAAACTCTATTGTTGAGTTAAAACTTTAAACCTGTATGCCCTTAATTTATTATTATTTAAAATTTTTGTTTTTACCCAAAACATTTAAATTATTGCTTAGGTGCCTGAAAATCCTTAAAGGCAACATTATGAAATTTTATATTCTTTGCCATTTCATAAATGAGAAAACTAAGGCGGTGGGAGTGGAAAGTAGCTTTTATATACAAACACAAGACTGTCTGATCTTGTGTTATAGACTAACTCCAATTGCTTAGATTGTCCAACTAGTTAGCAGGGACTTTAGGCTTTTTCCCACATTCAAAGATTTGTGTTCCATTTTAGTTCTAAGATATTAACAGAGATATAACTTTCAGTTTATTTTCAAAATTATTTTAAATTTAGATTCCATGATGGAGAGTCACTAGGGGATTTTTAATAATCCCCATATTAGTTTTTCAATCAGTAAATTATGTTTTTTTTTTCAGAATGATAGTTCCCTTGTCATTTATTTTCACTCCCTTTCTGTTGGTCCAATAGGCTTTTTGTGAACATAATGAGTTTTGAAAGAAATGGTGTGATGTATTAATTAACCAAGCTAATTAGCTTGAAGAGCCTCAAGTTTCAAACCCCAGAGTGTATATATTATTTCTGAAATACATATTGTGAAATGTTGTTTGAGATGATTGGACAGAGGAAAAGGCATTAAAGCCACCCTTATTGAGAGAATAAAGTCTTTCTTTTAGAAATCATAGAAAAATTATATTATTGGGAATTATATCTCAGAGCCTTACATTTTTAAAATGCTCAATTTTACAAATGCACACATAGTTCATTCAAATTACACAGCAAGGACTTGAGGTTAAAGCCACTTTTCTCCAGTGCTTAACATCCTTAATGAAAGCAAAATTCCTGCATAACAGCTGTTTCAGACACCATTTCTGGAGCAGTGACTTTTCCCATGCCATAAATTGTCATCAAGTAAAACTCAGTATTTGAATCACATTTTCATAAACAGAATAAAGCAGGAAGTAAAATGATTATGATGAGGCATATACTGCTGTTTGTCGTTGGTAACAGAACATAAGAAGTAGAGAAACTGTCAAATGCATGATCGTTGTCTATCTTGGCTTCTCTTCTAATTTGCTCAGCACTGGCTTTGTATTTATGACAATCCCTGAACTCCAGCAGCCTGCCCTCTTCATTAAGACTTTTTAAAGTGTGCAAGAGATGATAACATCATGAGTATTAGGGCAAAGGATAAATGAATATTGTGGGGATGGTGGTTAGAAATTTTGGGATATTACAGGAGACACAAAAAGAACCTGAATAAATATATATCCCAGTTCTTTATGAGCACAAGAGGTATGCTTCTGTTTTTAAATATTAGTACTAGATTAGTGCTAGAGGAACCTTCTTTTGCATGCTCATGCCATGTTTTTTTTTTTTTTTTTTTTTTTTTAATCTCAACCACCAGCAGGAAGCAGACAAACTTCTTTCAAATATTTCCAATGTGGAGATCCCCATTTTCTTTTGGGGAAGATGTTATTTTTACTTTTTCAGTTTTATTGAAGTGTAACTGACAAACACCAACTCCATCCTTAAGATGTACTTAAAATGCACAGTGTGATACTTTGATTTGCATTTTTGACCTCCTTTGTGAAAGTTCACCACAATATTCACTCTCCAAACATTTTAGAGAAGGAGACGAGACCTTAACATATTATATCCCCAAAGAACCCCTCTTCTAGGGATATATGAAAAGTATTATACGTTGTAAAAATTCAACTATTTACATTCTCCACCCTAAAACTATTCATATTATCAGTTCTATAGGATGCTCTGCATGGGTCATTTTTATGAGGTGCACAGTGATGCACATGCTGGCGGGAACAGCATTCATCTGGTCATCTGTGCAAAGGGCTCTCTCTATACCCAGCAGAATTCAGTCTTCCTCCTGGCCTGGCTGGCAGGGAGCTATAGAATTCTATCCATCTACTAAAAAGCGAGCTGCAAAGGGCCCTCTTATTTCTGTCACCAACTTGTTTCCTGATCTTCAGTAAAACATTCCTCTACTTTCCTTTGTACATTGCTGCTTCTAGAGAAGGCAACTTTCCATTTGTGTGAGGAAATCCAGTTTAAAAAGAGGATTTCAGATCTAAATTTTATTAATTAATTGTTAATATTTCTCTGAACTGGGTACTTTGTAACCACAGCCCACAAACATAATTCTCATCATCTTTTGTCTGACAGAAACTTGATTTTTGACTTATTAAGCTCTACCACCTTACTCTTCCATAGCCACAAACTACCCAATCACCACTGAAGCTTGCCCCTTTATAAATGACATAGCTTACCAAAATACACACAGCGTTTTCCAAAGCTATCCCCTATACAGTTATAATGAATGAAAGCAGCTATATTGGTAAGAGAATTTCAGCAAAGCCTTGTGTTTGTATTGCCAATTTTCTATTAGCTTCCTGTAAGCAAACTTTGTAGTGAAGATGAGGCATACCCTCTGTTCTATGTGTTCTAATATCTGACAGTCTCATTTCATCAATTTTCCTACACTTGGGTCAACAAGACATTGAATGTTTAATGGAGGTGGGCTTTCTTAATGATTTTAGTGTTTGTGTTCATTGTGAGTGATTTTTAGGTGAGTATAAGCAATATAGACTGAAGTACAGTTTAGAAATTTGGGGGAAAGACTGTCTCTATATTATCAGTTTGATGATGCTGACTATTTACTGGTGGGAGCTATTTAGGACAGAAGCAGCCATCCATCAAAACTATTGTTACTTCTTTGGTGTTAATTGTATATAGTTTCATCTTTAGGAAAGCTTATATAGTTCCAGAGCACCTTCCCCCTAGAAAAAGTTACCAGTTGATTATTAAAATTAAATTTTAAATATATCTCAAATGTCACCTAAGACATACTTAGGCCAAGTAATTATTCATCATTTATGAGAAATTCAAATTTAACTAATCTGTTAAATTTTGTTTTTATTTATTAAATAAAACAACTTTTATAATGACACATAGGAATATTACTAAACACATTAGGATCACATGACAACAAAGACACAGCCAGCTATGTATATCTATGATAGGAGAAATGCTGAATTGTTAAAGTCCTTATCTGATGCAATATCCATGAAAATGTGGATTTCTAAAGAAAGTTAATGGCACTTGTTTAATAAAATATTTTTTTCTTTTTTCTTTTTTTTTTTTTTTTTGGTTTTTTGAGACAGGCTCTGTGTAGCTTTGGAGCCTATCCTGGCACTTGCTCTGGAGACCAGGCTGACCTTGAACTCACAGAGATCTACCTGCCTCTGCCTCCTGAGTGCTGGGATTAAAGGCGTGTGCCACCAACACCTGACTCTAATAAAATATTTCTGGAGTGGAGTTTTATGTGTCATTGGACAATAGTACAACTTAGCAGAACCTAAATAATATTTGTGTTTGGACATTGAATTTTTGGAAATGTTTTTATTTACTCATTGCCTCAATCCATTTGATCTATTTTACAGAGACCTGGAGCTCTGCTAAATTTTCAAAGTCCAGTATATATTATTTCCCAATTAATTATTTATGACTGATTCAATGAATACAGACAAATGTTTATTGTACTGAGAAATTATCAAGTGCTGAACTCTATGTTAACATTTCACATAAGCTGCTTCCAATCTAAACATGGGTATAATTAGCCTAGTTTTTCTAAATAAAGAGATGGAGACATTGTAGCATGCCCCACATAATATGTAGCCCTGTACATGATGGATGTAGGATTTGGGTATAGGATAGTTATCTGAGTTTGGGGTCTTTTCCCCTGGCAGACACAGGAAAACCAAGAGCAAAGACTTTAGCTGGAAACCCTTCTGTCTGTGAAGCTTATGCCAGATCTTCAAGTTATTGACTCCCCAATAGACTTCAGCTCCATGCATTTATTTATACTTTGCCAGTTTCTCAGTAGTATAGTAGTGATTAAGCATCCTTTGAAGGTAGGCAGATCTATTTCCACCTGCTGGGAGACAGTCACTGCCTTTCCAAGCAGCCTCTGCCAATCCCTAGGGGAGCACAGCAGGGTGGGTAAAGGAGGGACAGCTGTATGTGGCAGTTATTCCTGGGATCCTGGGGAAGTGTTCCATGACCATAAATTAAACCACCCTGCCCACAAGCATTCTGATTTAGTTGCAGTCCCAATGAAGACAAATTTGTGCTGTCCAAATATCGTTAGATATATGATATGATCTTCCACAGGAGTCTCCCAGTGGCTATACTCTTAGGAAAAATTGTCTATTGCTCTCCCAGAACCTTACAATTGTCCATAGCTAATACCAAGTCTACATGTGGGATTATGTGGCCAATTCTCACCTCCATGTTGTGATTTTGTATGACATGGACTTGTACAGGTCTTGTGCATGCTGTCACCACGTCTGGGAATTCTTTGTGCAGCTACCCTGCTGATTTCAGAAGACAGTTGTTTCCTTTTAGTCTTCCATTACTTCTGGCTCTTATACTCTTTCCAGCCCCTCTTTTGCCATGATCTCTGAGCATTCAGAGAGGAGTGTATATTACCCTTTAGGCCTGAGCATTCTGTGCTCTTAGTCTTTGTTCCTGAGCATAGTTTGACAACTGGTTGTCAATGAATTCCCAAAGCTTGCCATACTCAGACCATCTTCTTAGCTTGAAAGCATCTTCCTAGCTCATGTATAAAAGCAATTAAATGGGGTTAAAATATTTAGATTGAATAATTAAAGACAATGGTAAAAACCCATTGGATGTTATGTTGCATTTGAGTACAGTATCACAATTAGGTAGTACTCTTATATTTGGATGTATCTCTTATCTTATTAAGGGATGGCTGTCTGGAAATATACTTTATATGATTGCTCTACCATAAGATCTGCTTTTTGTTCACACAGCCTTTGGAAAATGTATTACAGATGCATGACAGGGGGATGTGTTGGAGATGGCTCCACAGGGACAGCTAATGCCAGACTCAAATCTGTGTATCAGCTTTATGGCTGCCAAGATGGTGCTATGTGTCAACAGTTCAACTCCCCAAATTCTTGGCATAAACCCCAGTAAGTCAAAATCAAATATGCTTGATGAAGCATACAGATTGCCTGAAAGTTAAAACATGCATGCACATTCAGTTTTGTGTGAATTAAAATCTTCTCTGTCAACTATAGATGCTTTAGAATCAATGACAGGCTCTTGGTAAGTGGCTGGTAGAATAGATGCCTGGTAGAATGCAGTTGAATAATTGCCTTGGAGTTCCTTATGTACAATGTAGTAAGCTTAACTATTCCATTATTCAGGCTAATATAAAAACAACCACCTCTCCATCTGTGCTACAAGAGTGACAGTTGCATGAGTCACCCATCACATTAATAAAAAACAATTCAATCAATTAGGAAACTTGAATGCTACATTGACACATGTCAATGCTTTCAAAGGATGGCTACCCATAAGTTCCGGCTGAAACATTGTAGTCAAGTCTTCTGGTGATGTTATTTAGACATTATGAGAAAGGGCAGGAGATGCAAAGGCTTAATTTATTTTTACATGACACACAGTTCAAATTGGTGGGACAAGAAATAAAAGAGTGCAAATGAATAATGGAATCTGTTTAGTGAATAACTTTTTAAAAGTAATCTTAGGGATTATTAAGAGTTTTGCATTTATGTGTGAAAGTAGCTTATTATAACACTGCCTGTTATAGATTGTTGATAGATGTCATGCTACTCTCAGTGGTAGTACATTATTTACTTTGGTGTGTTCCATTATCTCAATGACATGCTGCCACTCATTTTTGAATGTAAAAATACAGAAAGACCAAGAAAATAAAAATTAATTGGGAAAATAGTAAGCTTGACTTATAGCCTCCAATCTTTGGCAGGATTGAGATAAAACTATGTACTACATACAGATAGCATCCTAACTCTGGAATGAAAATCTAGGGGTATATATTTTGTTATTCTTTAGAACATTCTCTAGTATTATGCCAGTATTAGTTTTCTTTGTAACTTAGGGAAGCTACTTGTCTTTATTCAATTGTAGATGGCAAAACCACGTTCAGTTGTACACAGACCTAAAAATTAATTGAATTAGCCATCTACTCAGTGACTTCTCATTCTTTTTGTTCTCAGAATTACTATCAAGGCTCATGCTTGATAGGAAGTATAGCAGTCACTGACCACAGGTCTATTTTTCAAACCAATGCAGTTTTGCAGTTATGATTAATTTATAACAGTTCCTAACTACAATATCCTTATGTTTGAAATGAGGTCATGGACACCCATCCATAGCAGTCAATGAACCCATAGTTCTTTCTTCAGACAAAAATGATTGCATGGAAATCCAGTGTGATGATGCACAAATAGAGTTAAACATTGTATGTAGTTCTCAAATGTACTATCTCATCCTTGGATGATGTAGGTTGGTGTATCTCAGATTATAACAACAATGAATATATTGAATTGCAAATTTTAAAATCAGAAACTCTAGGGGACAGGGCATAACAATTAATTTTAACCTCCATATTCATGTATACATGATGAAGTTTGAAGGCCAGTGACTCAGGTGAAGATATGAGAGTAAGGTCTCCAGACCACTCTTTCCAGGAACCTGTTCCAGTTTCAGATTTATGGCTCTCAACCAAGACCTGCTCAATCTAAATTTCTAGGGTTAATTCTCTGTGTTTTGGAAAACTCTGCAAGAAAATCTAAAAGTTTGAGAAAACTACTGTTCTAGAAAAGTGGTTCTCAAAATGAACTAAATGTTAAAATCACTCCAGGGAGTTTTTAAACAATACAAATGGCTCGTCTCCAAACATAGCCCAGCTTCCTAGTTTTTAATGTTCAGCCAACATTGAGAATTACTGGACTACATAATCTTTAAAAGCCTTGCCAGATTCAGGTTCATGATTTTCACATTGGTGTTGTTTCTCCAGTGTGTATTTTATTTCTCAGTCCATGACTTATTTCTTAAAGGACACTTTGTTTTGTACCACCATTGTGCTGATGATCTTATGAAGAAAGCCTTATTGGCTATATCCTGCACATTTTATGCAACTATGAGTTACAAAACAAAAGATTGACTGTAAGAAGTTAATTTCTAAACCCCAACATCAGTAAGATGGATTCAAATGGATCACCCCTTTCACAATCCATTCCTGTTTCTCTGTTGTGGTGTTGAGTGACACCAATGTTTTTAATTTATTCTTTCAGTTCAGTGTTTTCATACAACATATTAGATCATATTTACCCTCTCCTAACTCTTCAGATCCACTTTCCTATCTACCCAACTTAATCTTTTCCCCACAATTCAAAAGAGAAAAAAAGAAGCAAAATAAATAAATGAGCTAATAAAATCCAATAACACAAAATTTAACAAAATGAAAACAACAGAGCCCATTTTGTATTATCCAGCTACTTCTGGACATGTGGCTTGCCTTGGAATGGAGTATAATTGATATACACTGTGACATGCCATTAGAGAAAACAAAATTTTCCCTTTACCAGTTGGTATTAATTATAAATAAATTCTTGGTTATAAGTGGGAATATATGTACACTTCCCCATTTTCAGTGCTGGGATTTTGTCTGGTTTGATCCTGTGCAGGTCAGCTGTGCTGTTACAGACTCTGTGACTTCATATGTGTACCAGTCCTGTTGTGTTTTGGGAAAAAGCTATTTCTTGGAAGTCATCTGCCACCACTGGATGTTCCAGACTTTCTGCCTCCTTTTCAGCATAGATCTCTGAGCCTTGAGGAAGGGACGTTGATGAAAATATCCAATTTAGCATTAAGTGCTTCAGTTGATCACTCTGCCCGTTGTTCAATTGTGAGTGTCTGTGTTAATTATGTTCTACAACAAGAACCTGCTCTTCTGATAAGGGTTGAATGCTGGTCTCATTTGAGTACCAACGTTGTGAGGTAGCTGTGGTCCCTAGTAAAGTGTAATTCTTCTGGTTGGTAGAGACACAAAGAAATGAAGATGGGATGATTAGTGTTTCTGGGAAAGAACTAAGGAGACCCTGGCTCTAATACCAAGATGCCAAGGTGACACCAATTTCGAAGTTTTACTTCATTAGATATTTTCATGTAAGTACTTTTATTATTGTTTCAAACTGTAGAGCCATAATCAAAGAGACAATAGATTTTGGAGGCCAGACCCTATGAATGAATTCTTGCAGCATCCCAAAGTCCTTTATGTAATAATGTATACTTGTACTCAGCTAAGTCAAATTGACACTGTTTTCCAATAAACTCTGGTTTGCAGAAAAACATCAGGAATCTTAATAATATGGGCTTTTATCCAAGGTTTAGGTTAAAGCTAACATCATCAAGCAAGGGAAGCCAGAATGAGATGTTGCAAGTGAAGGTTTGTCTTAAAAATAGTTAATGAAAAACATTGAGAGCTGCAGTGATATCTGACAGATTGGCAACTCACTTTGAGAAACATACTATCCTTTCAATTTCCAAACACTCAGCCTGCGGGTAAGTCATCAGAAATAAAATTCACAAGGAAACTAGAGAAGGAAAAACAGCACCCTAGGACATCCATCAACAGAGTGAGCCAAGGTTACTGAGGCAGTTAAATAGATAACAATCTTTTGTGTTTATTTTTGCTCATCATGGTTATCCACCTGAGTTTCAAGAGATTAACACCACAATTAATGGCAGGCATGTTCGGGGAAGAAATGGTAAAATGGAAACCAAAGCATTGTATCCTTATGTTTGGATTGAAATCTTCTATTGGCTTGGCTAGGAAAGAAATATTTATTGATTCTGAAGACAATGATACTGTTATTCACCAAGCAATTATGGTCACCAAGCTGCTGAGAGCAGCAGTGGACTGCATTAGTCTGTGAGAAAAGCCCATGGCTTTGCCTGCAGCATTGCTAGCATGTGGGCTTTGGTTTCATATGGCTTATTGGGTTGTGTGCTGTTGCAGTCATCATCAAAGGGATGAAAGAACATTTCCCCTTATTGCTTGAGGAAAGGTACAGATACTCAGATCAGTGAAAACATCTGGAGAAGAGTTAACAGATGGGTAGAGTAGTTGGCTGGGTACACACTCTGCAGTAGCTCCAAGCAGATGACACAGCCAGTTGAGAATCTAGCTGAGCTTTTCTTCCTTCCTAGGTTCAGCCCATTTGACTCAAAAGGCTCTATTATTATTCTGTAAGCTCAGATTCAAGATGTTTTTCCCTCAGATTTTGAATATTACAATTGCTATGGCCATATTCACTCCTGGATTCTTGGACTTTCTATTCCATCTACTTTATAGCCTGTCTGGAGATCTATCAATAAAATCTACCCATGATCCAGAGCTCTTAGGTTCCTCATAGAATAGGCATTAACACTAGACTTTTTCACAATTCATATAGGCCAGACTTTACTTCCAGACAAGCAATATTAAATTATTTCACACAAGCTCTAACAGGGTCTAATCGACTACATAGAGGGAGGTAGACAACCAACTTTCAGTGTATTTCAGAGAAAGGAAGGGAATTGACTTTTTCGGGTTGGGAGATCACATTGTCCAAAATGCAAGCCACCACCACTGAGGTTGATGGATTTTGTGTTTCCATGCCAACTGAGCCCTTTTCAGGCTTCCCTGTGTGTTCATTTTTCAAACAGCAAGAAAAACAAATGCTATCATTCTTAAATATTAATTCAATTTCCATGTTCATCTGTAGTACAATAAATTAATACCTCCTTACCTATGAATTTCAATAATAAGAAAACTATCTTTAGAAACATGATTACCCCTAAAAAGACTCAAACTCTACAAGTTTGAATAAGCTATGGAATACATTGTAAAGGATGGATGTACTTCCCGTTTTCATAATAATGGGGTTTCTCAGAGGATGCTGATTCCCAGATCTACATTTTGCCAATTTGTTTCTCAAACCTCATTCATGATGCTTTACAAAGTAAACCTAAAGGTTAATTAATAAAAGATTGTTAGTTTTTTAACATTGCCCTGAGATTTAGTCCTGAGGCAGCTGGAACATCCCTATCCTCATTAGGAAATGGCTCGGTGGTTCAGTATTAATTCCCGTAGCTCTTACAATTCCCTTTGGGATTAATATTTAATCAAAAGAGTGGTTGCCTTTTTATTTTATTATATAAAATTTTCAATAAAATAGAATAGGACATTATATTATAATGAATGGAAAACACTGGCAAATTTTCATTTAAAATCAATAAGTTGAACCAGCAGTCATTTCATAACTGATGGGTCATCTCAATTTAATGAACAGTAACTAAAAACATATTAAACAAATGTCTGAGATCAGATGAAGAAGAAAGGCATAGCAAGAGACTAATTATTATCCCACTAGTTTGAGTGTTCTCCAAAGAGAGGGCGGTGTTTTGTTAAGTCTCTTTGTCAATGCCCAGGACCATGATAATGACTATTCAGCAAAATCTCTGCAGGTTGAAAAATTTATCAATTGGTTGTCATTTGTGAAATGTACACTATTTTAGAATGATGGCTCAGTGGATGAGGTTCACAGAGACCCTTCACCAGAGAGGGCAGAAGGCTAGTTTCAATGTTGGCTTTGTTTTCCCTTCATAGAATGATCAAAGATCCATTTCAGGCAGGTGTTAATTTCCTTGGACATCTAATCTTGGCTGTTGTTACCCAGCGTTGCTACAGCTGTTTATTTTTCTTTGCCCCTTTCATAAAAGGATGAGTGATAGCAAGCTCATCTATTCCCATTGGATCAATCCTGTGATACTAAATCTGGCTTTATACCTTTCACTTATATAATATCTTTGTTTTGATTAATTCCTTTCATATGTGTTTGCATCAAGTTAAACAAACTGCTTTTCTAGCTAGTTCTGGATATATCTGCCTATGCTGGACATTGGATATCTGTCAGCATTATTTGAATACACAGTAGAAGAATGGCTAGAGTAGCCATGATTTTTGAATAGGTTATTTAATTTTGGTGCACGTGGGTACAGAAACACATCACAAGTCCTTATCAAACACAAGACATCTGATGCTTGAGTACTGTTTTAAGATACCAAAGAACATAAAGAACTCAGTAAGAGTTTGTATATTTTTCAATACTAATGTAATACTTGTTATACCTCATACCTGAGAGCGGCAACGGTGTTTGTACAGATGCAGAAAAATTAAACACAGTCTTTATGCTCTAGAACTTCTGGTAGATATATATGGTAGATATGTGTGTATGTCTCTGTGCCCATAGCCTGTGTCTTTTTTCCATGCTACTTACTGTCTTCAACACTTACTCTTAAAATATTCACAATATATCTGAGGACAATTTCTCTATGACAGCTCAGACACTGATTCTGGTATGTTTCCCCACAATGTTGGATGCCTTTGCCATCCCTTGCATTCTTACACTGATCTGTAATTTCCATCTATCCCTCATGATACACACACTCTATCTATTTCACACCAACAGTATACCATATCAGTGCAAAAGGAAAGTGAAGAAATGACAAGGAGCAAGTCCCATTCTGTTCATACTTGGTCTGTATCAATTACCCAGAATAGCTCATATGATCCTGTAATGGATAACTTTGGGCAAGCTAGTAATCTCCAGTCTTGATATGTTGATTAGCCTAATGAAGGAACAGATTCCCTACTGCCCAATTAGGAGAAACAAAACAAATGTTAAAAGGATACCTAAAAAGAAACTGTCCACTATATGGCAAGAGGTATACAATGATATGATCTTGAGCCAGAAGTGTCATTTGGCTGGTGTCTGTCTGACGTAAGAGTATCATACCAGTCAGTCAGATGGGGATTCAGAAGAATATACTGCATGGAATATAGAGTTGCCACATGCATGTATTGTATATCCCCTTTGAAGAAAAACCTCTAGAAGCTATGTCTAATCTTGTCAGACTATTTTCCAACAGGATCAGTGTAACTTTTAAATTCAGTGTATCTCATTTCTCCAGAAGCCAGTATAGGGATTGTTGGAGCACAAAGAACCCCTTTAGGTGTTCTGTTCTGTGGCTGGTGTTATATCAGCCAGGAACAAGAAATTGCTCTTTGCGGGCTTGATGGATTTGTCCATTTTAATCTGTAGTCTTATTTCAAGGAGCTACAAATTAGAAATGATGGTCACTGGTACAGGACAATGTTTTCAATGGTTTTCATTAGGAACTCTCAAGGCTTGAGGGATATTAATAGAATACTGTGCAAAGATGGGGAATCTTTAAAGATTTCTTTAGTAACTCAGACATACCCTTGATGCATTTTGCTTCCATTAGGTTGTAGAGGTGGTGGAAGATCCATATCATGACTTGGTTTCCCAACCACAATTCTGCTTCATTGTCTTTAAAATGGGTACCTTGCTCACTTTCAGTTACCTGGGATTCCTGTATATTGACCTAAGACTCATGAGACCTTACCTGTACTTCTGTGGGTGAATTTTCAATATTTTTTCCAATCTTTCAGCAATAGTATCAACATATATCAAATAATCTTGGGTTCTCTCTGAGCATAGTAAAGGGCTTTGTATTTTATATAGTTAGTATGGTCTATCTATCCTCTGTGCTTCAAGGGAATATTCATCTTTTAATGAACTTCTCCATGACCCTATGATGTGTTCGGTATCATAGAACACGCTATGCATTGGTGCCAAACATGTAGGATGTTTCTCATCTGAAGGAACACTAGCAATCATGCTGTAGTAGCCCACATGGTTTTCTGACATGTATGGTACATCAGTGGTACAACAATGCAATGTCTTCAGTTGTCTTCTTAAAGCTACCTCTCTATAGTGTATTGCTTTGTGACATCTTAGGAAGTATTATCTAAGTTTTTTCACATTTTATTTAAATTATCAACATTATCTAAGTTTTTCTGTAAAATATAGATTTAAACTTAATCATTTACTCATTTCGCACAGTTATTCGGCGTACTAATTTGTGCATGATTTCTACATAAAGCCTAATATATGACTTTCTATTTTTCAAGAATATATGATATAGTAGTAGAGCCAAGGTGAGTGCACACATATGCCAATGAAAACTAATCAAATTAAAAAAGTGTATCAGTTTGAAGTGACTTAAACAGGAGATTAATAAATGTTCCTTTTTTTTTTATAAGATTCCATGCTGTATTATAAACACAGGACCTGAGTGTACTTTTGCCTTCTTCATGGATACATGAAGTGTGCCCTTTCTTCTTTAAACATGCTAATATAAACTTGTATTTGGACAGTATCTGTCCAAATAACTTTGTACTTGGACAGGTACTGCAAGCTGAGGCCCTACATAATCTTCTTACTCCACCTGATTCATTTAATAAAGAACCAACTGTGAGTCACTTTTGCTAATCTACTTGTAAGTTAACAATGAGTTTTAAGTTACATGTATCTCTTCTTGACAACTGAATCTTGATATTGTCTTCAAAGCCCATCTCAAAGGACAAGGTATTGAGACACCCTCCTAAGTGTGCTGATACAGAATAAATGCATTTATGTATTATCATCATCACTTGATGTAATTTTATTAGTTATTAATGTGTTTTCCACTATGAAGCAATTATTCACCTGTCTACTATGCTTACAGTACTTTGAGTTCCCTGAGGGTGAGGAGCCTGTTATGTTCTTATTAATGTCTTTAACATTTTCTAAATAATGTGCCTGGCTTATAATTGGCTAGGTAAGTATATATTTAGAGAATGAATGCATGACTGAATACATTAAACAAATGAGTGAATAAACACTGAGCTAAAAAAACAATTAATCAGGAATATCTATTGAATAAATGAATGAATAGTAAACACAAGTGTACCACACAGTTCATGCTATAGACTTTCCTTTGATTATATTTTCATGATATAATGAAAGTGTATTTTAAAATTGCATATTTGCCAAGAGCAGCTCTTAACTCAGTCTGATCATCTGAAATTAATTTCAAAACCAATTGTACCTGTATTTTTTAAAGAAACTTTTCAATCCGAACCTAGAGAAAATCTGGTAGTTGTGTTTCAAATTCTCTGGGTAGCAAGAAATATAAAATATTAATCACATTTTCCTAAAATGGTGATATTGAAATCATTATTGTTAGCAGAACTCAAAGAAACATTCTATGAAGTTTTAAGTTGATGAAATAATTAAAGCTTTCAGAAATAAAGAGAAAAATATGTATATATGAGTTTTGAGTAAATTAACATTTCTTAAAATGCTTTAGTATTTGTCCTGTTAAACATTAGTTAAACTGAGTGTTGGTGGCGCATGCCTTTAATCCCAGAAATCAGGAGGCAGAGTCCAGATGATCTCTTTGTTCAAGACCAGGTTGGTCTGCAGAGTGAGTTCCAGAACAGCCTTTGCTGAATACAGAAGCCCTGTCTTGAAAAACCAAATACCAAAAGACAAAAATAATATTAGTTAGAAGTTTTAATGCATCAAACACTTGTTGATCAATATAAAGTATGTATGCAATTAAGAATTGTATAAATTCGAATGACCCTTGAAACTGAGTACAAAGTGTTATTAGCTAGGGCTCAGGAAAATTAGCAGGATTATATTAGTATATTTTGTTGTGTGTACTGCATTCCTGAAATCCATAAGCTATATTCCTTGTCAGAATTTGCATAATAGAAAAGGTGGCAGAATACATCCCCTCATTTCTTCCCTTCTACTCAGCATTTGCAGCCTCCATTTACTATCCTCTTGACTTTGAATTCCTTGATTTTACACCCCTGATTAAGTTCATGTTATTAATATTCAATAACTATAAATAAAACAACTTTTTTGCAAGTCAGGTGGCAGTGAGATAGGCCATCCAAGTATCCCAGCAAGTTCACACCAAGCTATGACTTAATCTTTGTAGAAACTTGCCTCTCTCAATGAGTTAAATTCTATTCTGCACATTTACTTCTATTATATTCAGGGTATCCAATAGGTCCATGACACATTTGGAGTTAGTGCAGAGTTGTACATATGACCTATTTTCATTCTTCTACCAGCAGTTATCCAGTTTAACAGCACCATTTGTTGAAGATGCTGTCTGTATTTTCAGTGTGTATTTTTTACTGCTTTGTTAAAACTTACATATTTCTAGGTGTGTGGAGCTGTGTCTTTATCACCAATTTTATTTCATTGATTAACCTGTGTGCTTTTATGCCACTACTGTGAACCTATAAAGATTATATTCAGGGGCCTAGAGAGATGACTCGGTGATTAACAATAGTAGCTACTCCTTAGGATTCAGATTTGGTTTCCAGCACCTTTATAGTGGCTCATAGTTATTTGTAATTCCAGTTCCAAGAAATCTACAACCTTTTTCTGACCTCTGGGGGTACCTAGAATTCATATGGCACACATATAAACCTGCAGCCAAAACACCCATATGCAGAAGATAAAATTAAATTTAAGCAAATGGCCCTTTTTACAGAAAGGGACATTATCACTTGAATAAAGTAGAATGATACTGAATGAAAAAATCTTTATCAATTATACATCTGACCATGGGTTACTATCTAGAATATACAAAGAACACACACACATACAAACCTAAATATTTATGAAAAACAGCTTAATAAAAAGTGTGTAATAGAATTAAGCATAGAATTTTCAAAAGATGAAACAAAAAGGCTGAAGAATATTTTTAAAATGTTCAATATCCTTAGACATCAGGCAAATGCAAATTAAGACTACTTTGAGATTCATTGTACCACATTCAAAATTACCAAAATTAATGAAAAAAATAATTGAAATGTTGTTGACAGTGCAGGGAAAGGGACATTTTTTCATTACCAGTTAGAATACAAACTGATACAGCTGCTATAGGAATTGGTGTGGAGGTTCCTCAAAATCTGGAAGTAGATCTACTACAAGATTCAACCATATCACTCTTGATCTTGTATATATAATAAAAGGACTCTACCACATACTACAGAGTTACTTGCTTATCTGTACTCATTGCTACAATATTTCTTATAGCCAGAATTTTGAAATATCCATAAACCTGTGGGTTGGTACCATAAATATAGTAGCAAGTATTAAGAGTAACTAAGTCATGACCTTTACAAGTAAATGGGTGGAATTAGATACAGTCATCCTCAGTGAGGTAACCCAGACTCAGAAAGACAAACATTGTATGCTTTCTCTTATATGTTTACATTAGGCTTTAAGATTTTGATTTGTGTGTTTCAATTAGAATGTTGATGTAGTTTAGGTAGCTTCTAAGAGACAATAGAAAGTAGAGGATTTTCAAAGGAAGGAGAAATAGAATAAGTGTTTTATAGTGAGAAGGGGAAACCAGAGTAGGGAGATTAAAAGGAGTGAATGGGGTGGCAGGATAAAGGAGAGACTATAGGAAAGAATAACAAATATTAAAGAACTTTTGGAAAGTAATATAGAACCCTACTACTCCTAAAATATGTGCACACCTGTAAATGATTTAAATGGATTTGCCATTTAGTAAGGAAGACAGTGTCCCAACTACATAGCATATGCTACAAAGTAAAACGCCCATTACAAAGAATGAGCTACATCTTGTTGAGTTATTGAACAAAGTGTTCTCATAGATCCATCTCTGAAAACACAGCAGGCTACTTCCAATGCTATTGGTTACCTTCCAGAGTATGAACATTAAGGCCTTATTATTTTTTCCAACTTTTTTATTTGAATTACAAACAGGATTGTTTTAAATGATAATCCAAGTTCCCTTCTCCTGCCCCTTCTCCCCTACCCCCCCAACTAAAACCTTATCTGTCACATAACTTTTCTGCTCCCCCTGGATGGTAAGCTTCCATAAGGTGTCATCAGAGTCTTTCGTATCCTTTGGGATAGGGCCTAAGCTCACCCCCGTGTGTCTTGGCTCAGGGAGTATTCCTCTATTTGGAATGGGCTCTCAAAGTCCACACCTATGCTAGGGATAAATACTGGGCTTCTACAGGAGGTCCCATAGATTTCTGAAGTTTCCTCACAGAAACCCATGTTCCTGGGGTTTAGATCAGTCCCATGCTGGTATTCCAGCTATCAAACTGGAGAGCAAGAGTTCCCAGATGTTCAGGTCAGCTGTTTCTGTGTGTTTCACAAGCTTGGTCTGGACCTCTGTGCTCTTCGCACATACTTCTCTGCATTTGGGTTCCAGTTCAGATCAGTGATTAGTTATGGGTGTCTGCTTCTACTTCCACCAACTGCTAGATGAGGGCTATTGGGTGGCATATAAATCAGTCGTCAATCTCATAATCAGGGGAGGGCATTTAAGGTAGTCTCTCCTCTGTTGCTGCGATAGTTAGCTGGTGTCATCTTTGTAGATCTCCAGACATTTCCCTAGTGCCTGATTTCTCTGTAAACCAAAAGTGTCTCCCTCTATTATGATATCTCCATTCTTGTTATCATGTATTCTTCCCCTGACTCATACTTTCTGCTCCCTCATGTCCTCAGGATCCCTCTTCTTCTCCCTTTCTCATTCTCCTAGCCCCCTTCCCCCTCTTCCCGTGCTCCCAATTTGCTCAGCAGATCTTGAATCTCTCCCCTTCCCCAGGGAACCATGTGTGACTCTCTTAGGGACCTCCTTGTTTATTAGCTTCTTTGGCAGTGTGGATTGTAGGCTGGTAATCCTTACTCTATATCTAAAATCTGCATATGAGTGAGTACATATCATGTTGTCTTTTTGCGATTGGGTTACCTCGCTCAGAATGGTTTCTTCTAGACCCATCCATTTTCCTGCAAATTCCATTGTTTTTTTCTGCTGAGTAGTACTCCATTGTGTAAATGTACCACATTTTCTCTATCCATTCTTTTGTTGAGGGGCATCTAGGCTGCTTCCAGTTTCTGGCTATTACAAATAGTGGTGCTATGAACATCGTTGAACATATGTCCTTGTTGTATGAATGTGCTTCTTTTGGGTATATGCCTAAGAGTGGAATTGCTGGATCTCCCATTTTTTTTGAGGAGTCGCCATACGGATTTCCAAAGTGGCTGTACAAGTTGGCACTCCCACCAGCAGTGGAGAAATGTTCCCCTTTCTCCACATCCTCTCCAACATGAACTGTCATTGGTGTTTTTGATTTTGGCCATTCTGACAGGAGTAAGATGGTATCTCAGAGTTGTTTTGATTTGCATTTCCCTGATGGGTAAGGATGTTGAACACTTTCTTATATGTCTTTCAGCCATTTTAGATTCCCCTATTGAGAATTGTCTATTTAGTTCTTTACCCCACTTTTTAATTGGGTTGTTTGGTGTTTGGGGGACTAGCTTCTTGAGTTCTTTGTATATTTAGGAGATCAGCCCTCTATCAGATGTGGGGTTGGTGAATATTTTTTCCCAGTCTGTGGGCTGCCGTTTTGTCTTGCTGACTGTCTCCTTTGCTTTACAGAAGCTTCTCAGTTTCAGGAGGTCCCATTTATCAATTGTTGACCTCAGTGTCTGTGCTACTGGTGTAATGTTCAGGAAGCAGTCTCCTGCACCAATTAATTCAATGGTATTTCCCACTTTGTCTTCTAATAGGTTCAGTGTAGCTGGATTTATGTTGAGGTCTTTGATCCATTTTGTCTTAAATTTTGTGCTAGGTGATAGGCTTACGTCTAACTGCAGTCTTCTACATGTCTGCAACCAGTTATGCCAGCACCATTTGTTGAAGATATTCTCTTTGTTCCATCTTATAAATTTGGATTATTTGTCAAAAATCAGGTGTTTATAGGTGTGTGTGGGAATATCAGGTTTTCAATTCTATTCCATTGGTCTAGCAGTCTATTTTTGTGCCAAGCCAAGCTTTTTTCAGGACTATAGCTCTGTAATAGAGTTTGTAGTCAGGGATGGTGATGCCTCCAGAAGTTCCTTTATTGTATAGGGCTGTTGGCTATCCTGGGTCTTTTGTTTCACCATATAAAGTTGAGAATTGTTCTTTCAAGGTCTGTGAAGAATTGTGTTGTGATTTTGATGGGGATTGCATTGAATCTGTAGATTGCTTTTGGCAAGATTGCCATTTTTACTATGTTGACCCTACTATCCAAGAGCATGGGAGATCTTTTCATTTTCTGGTATCTTATTTAATTTTCTTCTTTAGAGACTCAAAATTTAAGGTACAGGTCTTTCACAATTTTGGTTAGTGTTACCCCAAGGTATTTTATGTTGTTTGTGGCAATTGTAAAGGGTGATGGTTCTCTGATTTCTTTCTCCACCAATGTGTCATCGGTGTATATTAGGGCTACGGATTTTTTTGAGTTAACTTATATCCTGCCACTTTGCTGAAGGTGTAGCTGAAGGAAACAGTTCAGGACTGAAGGTCTTATTAATTTTTACTATCAGGGCAATATGCCATTTTTACAGGTGCTTTTACCCAGAGTCTCTTTCTCCTGGTGATCTTAGATATTTGTTGAAAACATTGAATTTCATTGCTATTTTGGATCAATTTATTTGTTATAAGAATAGATCTAAATATTGTATATGCTTTAATATCTCCATGAGATGATTGTCAATTTTTTCTCAATCATATTTTCTAGAATCTTAATGATATAATTATTAGTGTATATTTTCTAGAATCTTAATGATATAATTATTCATGTATTACCTTTCAATATAATGGTATGTGATGTCCTATTTTGTTTCACTAGCCTTATGGACTTCCTGTAGGTTTTATTACTGTTGGTCTTAGTGCTACTCCATGTAGCTACTCCATGTGGCATATATGTTATAGGATGTTAAATCAGCTTTCCTAGCTTTGTTGAAATTTTTTTTGTGCAGTAATTTCGCATCAATTTTTGAGCAAGTTACATTGGCTACTCAGAAGAGGCCTCATGCCTACTCAAATACAGGCAGCTCTAAGTGGACTTCGTGGGTATCAAAAATGTGCAATAAGTTGACATGGTATATATTCAGTTGTGTCTTATAGGGTAGTTAAATGGGAAAATGGAGGACTGATGTGGTCATATTTAACTTGTGTACATAAATGAAACATCCAAAAATAAAATTAAAATAACAATTGAAAACAATATTCTGTAGGTGTCTGTTAAAAAATAAAAGAATATACCATTCTACAGTAAGAAAGAATTTGAGTACATAATCTTCATGTGAGCTTCTGTAGCTCATTTTAAACTCCCAGTTGTCCACTGTAACAATTCATTTTATATTTTCTGAGTTCACTTTAAATTTGTACCTTTCTCTGCATCCTTTAAGGACTATAGAGAAGCGCATGTTGAGCTTTGACTTAAACATTTCAAGGAATTAATATAATATGAACAAACATTCCTTCTTTGTTCCTTGTTTGTCTTCAAAAATATGAAACAAAACAATTTATCTGTTTCATTTTGTATTTTGAAATGCGCAATGAGAGAGATTAATTTCCCACATTTCTTAGACATTCCTTTGTATATTGCACTTGTGGGCTAGAATAATCTTTAATTAATGTTTGCAGAGAGTTTTTAAGAATGAATTTAGTGATTAAAATGAGAAGAGGGGAAAGTTGGGCTGCTAGGAGGTAAAGGAATACTAATGAATGTTAATCATGAATGTTCACATGGTGCCTTTTGTCTTCAAAGTTATTGTTAGGAGCACTAATTAATCATCTTCCCATAGGGTGGTGATTCAAACAGTTATAGTCAGAAGTTCAGTTGACAAGTTATAAGCCAGCACAGACTTATGAATTTTCTTTTTTGTTGTTGTTGTTGTTTTTGTTTTTTGTTTGTTTGTTTTTTGAGACAGTTTTTTTCTCTGTTGCATTGTAGACCAGGGAGGACTCGAACTCACAAAGATCCAACTGCATCTGCCTCCCAAGTCCTGGAATCAAAGGCGTGCACCACCACTGCCCAGATGTATGCATTTTCTATAAAAAGGCAAGGGAATAGGTTCATTATTATTGAGTGGAATGATTTGAATGGAGAAGGGACACAATTGTCCCCATATAGTCATTCCTTTGAAAGCTCTTAAAATTTTGTGACATAAGTAAAAAAAATGTGGAAGAGGCAATTGGGATTTTGGTAAACAAAGAAGCAAAAATGGAAAATATTTTCTAGAGGATTAGATTAGACACTTGGAAAAATAATGATGACACAGAAAACAACCCACGTGGCTATTTTTGTTGAAGGATTGTGGAAAAACAATATATCATGAAATTTAAAATAAGGTTTTTTGAATAATTTTGTGATAATTGTGTAATCACTCTTCCTAAATAAGGCCACTGAGGTGAGCAGTTTTCTAGGCAGGCCATATTGGTGTACTCTATCCCATGCTTAACTTCCTTTGTTCCCAATAAAAGCCTTGGAGCCTGTGATACACTATGCTTTGTCTATAATGCTTGTAGGCCCCTCATTCTCCCTGTCTTAGAGAAAGTAGCCTGGCCTAGAGTTTCTTGAGGATTTCAAATTATATTTTAAAGAAGATGCTTATTATTTTCATTGTGTTCAATATCATGTCTCTTAATGAACATATCAAGATATTCTAGAAAATAGAAAATATATGAAAAACTGCTACTAGTCTTCCATGAGTTATCTTGTTTTCTTATATTATTTTTATTGTCCTTGGTTCACTAACCTCTTTATAGTACTGATGTATAAGGGACTAAATAGAACAAATTATCTAAGAAAGACTAATGATGGAGAGTAAAGCAATGTTCCTTCAATGTTCAAGAATAATTCTCTAAATAATGAATTTGGTCCTAATTCAATAACATATTTCACACATGAGAAGAGCTTTCTCAGCAGCATTTGATGCCAACCCTTGTGCTCTTAAAAGCAGGCCTCCTTTAATGTATATTTGATTACAACACTGTGCACTGAGATATGAGGTATTACTTGGAATTCTCTGTGTCACTACACATTTCGTGGGTCTTTAGTCACAGGCAATTAGTCAGTGTTGATCCTCATTGTGATTTATTCTGAATTCTACAGGCTTCAAATGCCAATTTTCTGGATTAGGGAAGTATATGACACCAGGGCAAATGCTTTGCTATGTCTTTGATGGGTACAAGGTAGAATCCTTGAAGAGAGAGGCTTAGTAATAAATGAATTTAGCTGGCACATATATGGCGTGAATTTATTTTTCCAAAATCCAGAAACATTCATTAATGTATTAAGAAATAAATTATTATATTAAAGGTATAGAAATAAATTGGCTTCCATGAAATAAATGGGTTTAGGCAAACTTGAGGAATCGAAGCTTCCCCATGTCAGATTAGCTGTATATGTTTGTGGAAAATTTGTTCAGCACCAAGGAGAGCAACCATTGTCTTAGGTTAGTAAGCCCTTGAAATGTAAAATAACATGAGGAAAATAATGTATAATGCGCCTTGACACACACACACACTCTCTCTGTCTCTGTCTCTTTTTCTCTTGCCACAGACTTATAAAATATTTCTGAAATGTCAAACATGGTAAACTCTTATTTTTATAACTGTGAACTTGGTAAAGGTAGAAATCATGCTGGGAATACAGATCAAACCTTTGTTGTTGGATTACTTTAACACCAATGCAGAAAAATAAGAAAGAAGCAAGTGCTATTTATCCTCTCCTTGTAAGGAGTAAACAGATATCTCATGTCTACCTCAGAGTTATGAGTAGTTTCGTCAGAGTTTGCCCACAAGTCCTGTGGAAGAATTACTGCTTACTTTGGATTTGGCTGATAGACTTCTACAGTGCAAAATGACCTTCTGTTCATCTATTATTCCCTCTATAAACATTTAAACATGATAAAAGTGCTAGGTAATGCTGTCACCATTTGCTATGTCTTGTAAGTTTGTAAACTATAAATAACATTGTACAAAATTCAACAATTTGCAATGTCACAATGGAGGTTGATTCTTCAAAGTTGCTAAAATTATTAATAATAGATATGAAGTACAGTAATTCAACTAGGTGAATTCATAATGATTTATCACAGTATAAATTGATGATTAGTGAACCTTTTTGTCTTTGTATAGCTGTATTCCATTTAAATAGAATAATAGGTAATTCTATGTCCAGCCTTCTTGACATTTTGTGTCAATACCTTCATCATGATTTACCATAGACCTTGAGAAATGACTGTGGGGTTTTTTACATCCATTTCCTCACTGGATTTCTAAGCCTCATTACTATGGTCTATGGAGTAAAATGAATGGAATATAAGACAAAGTGACTTCTATTATATAATCTACTGTCTGAATCAAAACTGGAATCTGTCCTTGAGATCAACCTAAAATAAAGAATCTGGAGATACTTCAATACAACATTTTTGATGTTATTTTCTCAGTATGTATAACCATCCATGTCTTATCTTAAAATAATACTTTATAATTTAAAAGAATAATTCTTTGAAAAAGAAACTCCCTGATATTCTCACAAATCTCATTTTCTCAATTTGTACAAGACTTCTTCAGCACACAGTTTATGAATAAGTAGATAAATGAATAGCTAGGTTTGAAACTAGATGTTTCAAAGACTCCTTTAAAGTATCCAAAATACAGAACCGAGCATTCTTTACTTCTAATCCAGTAGCTTATTCTGTTTATAGCTTCCTTCTTCACATGTTTTGTTGCAGCTCTGTCCATGGCCTACATTTCAAGAGACCATATTTAGAAAGCAAAGAGTACAAAGAAAAGTAAAATCATTTTACTTGTTTGTTTCTTCTCTTGTTTATTTGCAGTTATCCCCAACAACTTTATTTTTACACTCTTAATTTATTGCTGACAAGAAAAATCTAGTTGACTTCTTTAAATATTTTACTTTTTTATAAATCATGGTTGTTATGTTAAAGTAATTTTTCTGTCTTAAAATATGTTGTTTATATAGGAAATTTATGAGAAGTACATACATCACCCAGCATTTCCTATAAATCATATATTCATATGCCATATAAGACCTATTGGGACGATAACAAGATCATCTATTCCAAAAATTCAGAAAAAATTAAGTCTAAAATGAGATTAGATTCAGTTCAAGCAGTAAAATAGACTGAAGATATTTTAATTTTGTTTTAAAGAATCACAGGCATGGAAATCTTTCAATGAGAAATTTATTTTGTTGAAATTTCCTAGTGTCTAGAAACAACAAATACAAAATCCAGGATGCATGAGGAATTATGAACTAAAATTATAAATTTTGAATTGTCTGTAGAAATATGAAATTCACTTTATGAGTACATTTCAGCCATGAGAATTTCTGGGATAGACTATAAAACAACTGGAGCTTGCAAATTAATTTATATATAATCACACTCCAGGTCTTCAGATGCTGAATTCAGATGCAAATGTTGACTGCACATTGCAATGACTTGGATGGCTAATTTGTTATTTAGTATCTCTTTTGAAGCATCACACAGCTTCAGCTCCAGAGAATTCTATATATTATGCCATACAATTCCAGCACAAACTTCCATTCCTTAAGCAATTTTAGCCTACTGAACATTATATCAGATATTGGATTTCTCTTCATTTCTTCAGTAAGTGTTCATTTTGTAATATATTTCTAAATTTATTCTAAATAATATGTTCATTTGAAACTTGCAAGTCCATTTTAAAAGTCTCAGAACTCATTGTTATTTACTGAAAACTGCTGTTTGTTGTTGTTTTTTTTTTCTCTTGGATGATTTTGTGCTGAAAGCATCTATCTACTACAATTTCATTCTGTTGCTGTGTTAAACCATCCTGAACAAAAGCAACCTAAAAAGGGGTCAGGTTTAAGGGTTTATTCAGATTATAATTCCAGATGACATACTATCATGGGGGAAAGTCAAGACAGGAACTGAAGCAGGAAATCAGATCATATCCAAAGTGAAGTATAGAGAGAAATCAGCAATGCCACCAGCTTCTTGCTTGCTGTGTATGCTCAGGTAGCATGTTTTACTGTTAAACAGTTCAAGTCCCAGCCCATGAAGTGGCACTGCTCACTTTTTAGGTGACAATAGATACAAACCCCCACAGACATGCCCATGGGTGAACTTATCTACATAATTCCTTATTAAGACCACCTTTCCAGTTGATTCTAAGATGTGTAATATTTACAGCTAACACTAACCTGAACTGTATCTCACCAATGTCCATCAAATTAAAACGAATACCTTGAGAAATGTCTCTTGAGACAATTCTGAATTTTCCTCAGCACAAAGCAATTCTTGTTACAGAAAGAAATGTTTGGTTCAATATTTCAGGAAGGGATGGTTGGGGAAAAATACAGTTCACTTACAGCAGCAGTGTGCACATTTTCTGGGCTGCTGGAATGTGCTGTGTATTCCATTTCTTTATGCCTGCCTCCAACATAAGATCTATTTCCCAAAGAGTGAACACAGTGGCAAATAAGAGTTTGGTTGTTATATTTGGAGATTCTGTTCAAAGTTAACTGAATCTGTTGTGAATAAAAGTGCTTACACACAATGGTGATTAGCCATAATTTTTAAATTAACATAGGTATGCATGAACTTTTGCACATTTGTAAGGCAACATCCGATCACATAAAATGGTTGGTATTCAACTGTTTATCCTCAACTTACAAAATAGAATTTCATGTAGTTTAATATAATATTTCCATATTCATTATTCTTCTACCAAGAAAGAACATATTCCAAGGTTGAATACACACTGGATTTAGAGCTACTGGTATGGGTCCATGTTCCAATGATGTCATTGCCTACTGGGTAACCTTTACAAATCCATTAGTGATGAGATGGTGATATATAGGAACAAAGATAATTTAATTAATGGGGAACTTCTGAGAATTTCTTACTAATAGTTATGAAATAGAGAGCCTTTTAGCAGTGGTGAGCTGAAAGTGTAGTACCACAATGTATTTCAACATGCAAATTTCAAACATGGATACATATTAATAAAGTTACTAATTTTCAATCAGACATCACTAGATAGGAGGGAAGACATCATTTCCTTTAATTTTCAACCACAGAAACTAAAAATTAAGGGCATTCACAAAAGGTGGCTGAAGTATCTCACTGGTTCCACACAATATGGACACGATTGCTCTTTGAAGGGTACTTTCTGATGTCACAGTTAGTGTTTCATGGCCAGAGATACTTACCAGAAGGGGCATAGCAGTATCACTAAGACAATCTATCAGTCAAACACTTGGATATCAAATAACATTCTGTTTTGAAATGTAATGAAGATGAGGAGTATCTGTAAAATAGTCAATATATATATATATATATATATATATATATATCTTACATTATTTATATGTGTGTAATACAATATACATATTATATACACATACACACATATATTAATATATATAAATATTAAACTACTATTATTGCCTTCAGTAAGCTATGGTAAGAGTGGATTATCCATCTATATTTCTGTTCATGAACTAATCATCCACCTACATCGTCTCCTTATGACCATAAGTATATATAGAGGACTGTCTGGTATTATTTTTATCTAAAGATAATAAGTAAAAATTAAATATGAACAATTATTTTTAATTACTTTCTCTCTAATCTTAATGCTCTTTATAATTTATATTATAATTTCTGGACATATATGTGTATAATAGGAAGATAAATTTCAAATAGAATGATTTGTCATGTGTATTGAAGCACAAAATTCTATGCTTAAAGATTTTATTCATGTTTATCACGTACTTTTGATCTCGATTTTATTCATGTTTATCACATACTTTTGATCTCTTAGATGGACGAGGACTCAGAATGTCCTCGATTTTAACCCTCTTATTGTGCCTTGAGACTTTGAAATTTGACTTTACTCTGATTTTCCTTTTCCTTGACTTGGGTCTTTCTCTTACTTTTAGCCACATCTATGTCCCATCTCATTCAGGAATTTGTTGTTAGTGGAGTTAGTTTTCACTGTGCATGTCAGACCTCCAGAGAAATGAATGAGATGGATCAGCCTCCTATTTTAGGAATCTTAAAGTTCTCTCCTGTGATCTTTCATCAGTGAAGAGAGTAGTGGATTGGCTGAAAAGAGAGCTGTGGAAAATAACAGATATTCTCGGTAAATCCATGAGCCTCATGCAAGTTGGGTCTTCTTGACTGTTATGGACATAGGAATCTGAATGACTGATGACTCATTAGGGAATTATGCATTTATTTTTATTAACTTTAATTATCGGAGCTCTATAAAATTTTCTCAGTTCATATTGCATTAAAAACTGAGAAGTTAATTGCTCCTGACATTTAATTGGTTTATGTGTCACGATAATATAAACTTCTACTTCAAGTGACAGGGAAAACTAGTTGGCACATTTCTGCATTTGCAGAAGATTGTGCAGTAAAAATTAGGCTTTTGTTACTTGTTAACAGTTAATTACAAATATAATTTCAGAAATGTGGGGAGAGAAATAAAATCTGCAAGTCTATGTTCTACATTAGCCAAAAGACTAACAAAGGTTTCCCAAAATGTCTCCTTTGAATTTTTCCAGAATTGATGAGATTTTAAAATTATCATTGTACAAGTTTTTAAAATGATATATTTTAATACTTAATGAATATGTGTTGGTTGCTTCATCCCTATTTCAAGCCACCTGGACCCTTTTGACCTTTCCATATATTTTTCAAACATCTGTCCAAAATAGTATAAAGTGCCTGGCTGTTACCCTTGATACTATAGTATAGGTTTAGGAAGTGAGATTTCAGTACAGCAAAGAACCTTTTTTCTATAGAGGTGTAAGACATTCTGGAAGGTATCCATTTCCTCTTAGCAACAAATGATAAAGTGATAAATCAAGGCACTAAAAATAGCCACTGCTAATTTTGATTTGAAAGAGTTTTTGAGCAATGCTACTCATCCTTCAATCCAGATAACATGCAACCTTGTAGATATGCCTAGGTGAAAGCAAGAGAAAGGGTAGGAACCTTACACTCAAGTAATATGTCATCAGAGGTGAAGTTGCCTTTAAATGGTGACCAAACACAAGTAAGATTGGGAAATATACAGCTCTCTGAGAACCTAGTGAGTGGAAACAGGGAGGATACCAGCCAGAAAGTTGACTTGTGCATTGTGTTCTTATCACACTGTGAAATGGAGCAGAGCTCCAATTGTGTGTGGATCCTTTGAAATGTAGAGCTTGGCTTAAGAAGAGGTAGTAACATGTTAAAAGGGGCCCATGTGTATCTCCTGTCATGAAATTCTACCAGGCTTTCCAAAACCTCAGAAAATTGACTAACATATATCTGAATTAAAACAAAATGCTTGATGCATGGATTTATTTCACTTGCCCCAGAACCTGAAAATCATTTAAAAGCAAACAAGATTGAATACAAAGGTGAGGCATGCTTATTCAAGTCTGACTGTTTTATTCATTTAAGACTAGACTTAGCACCTAACCTCACCAAGTTGAAGGCAGAAGAAAAATAGGCTAAATTCACATATAATAATTTCCTTCACAAATAGAAGACACTTACTATTTCTGGGGCTGCAGTTTCCCATATTCACATAGTATATAGACTTGAATCTCATAAATAAATGGATGAGTACATCAAGTGTGTTGGTAATTCTTCTCCATAAGAACAGCAGGATGCTTGTTAGAAATGTGTACCTTATCCCCTTCCTTGCAAAGTGTGATTGTCCCACAGGAAGAAGTGATGGGTAAAGACATTGGAGGGGTGGGACACCTGACTCAGAGATGAACATGATGGTGGTTACATGGGAAATCCATATGTTCAAGACAAACAGTGCTTGCTAAACGCTTCTATTGAAATGTCTGCAGATAATCTTTCTTTGCCTGAAAGTACAAGCAATATGTATTTGAGCTTTATGGAATGGTAAGGAAATCAGCTAGCCTGTGATTGAGTGAGTCTAAAACCCCCATGTCTTGGTAACATAGGACATTTTATGTGCTCTTTTTTCTGTTAACAAATAAATAGCACATCCATTGTGCAGCCTGACTGTATACCTAGGAATGGAATTTTGGACATGTCATTTGGATAATAAGATGAAATGGATACATGAATATCAATGACCTTGTTAGGGTCAGAAACATTATAAGAGAAATGTTCAACAGCAGAAATTCAGGGGAAAGATTTGAACAGAAGGGGTCAAAACAGGTCTCAGAAGATGTGAAGAGTTTCATTCTGCAAAGAGATGAGGACATTCTTTGTGCCGATTGAGCATAAAATATAAATCTAAAAGGGAAGTTAGTTAAGCATTTTAACTGGAATCTGGTATCGTGCACAATGCATTTGTGTAAATTTGTTTTGAAGTAAATCAGAGTGCAAAGACTGAGTCACTGGCCCATTCACAGTGCTTCAGATATGCCAATTCAAGTTATATCAGAGGCTCTGTGTCATCATTTATTTTGTCTTGTTTTCATCTTACTAAATAGTTGCTCTAATGTCATTACAAGTCTTCTATATGTGGACTGTGATGTAAAATTAAGGAATGCCACATGCATTTTTGAAACTGCACAACCATGCTTCTGGGCTAGATGCCAGTCTCTGTGTGTTTGAGTATGCTAGTTCTGGCCACTATTACAAAGGAAGCAAAAAGAAAATTAGTCCTGAAAAGGCAAAAGATGATTTTAATTAACATGGCTCTTTTGGCAAGACAAGTTAACATTTCTTCCCATCTTCAGGATACCAATTTGAGCTTTAGTACAAATTTTATAAGGGAATAATTGAGACAAGACCAAGACATACTTCATGGCTAAATTTGTGTTTTGGCTGATGGCTATCTCAATTCTGGTTTTGGTAAATGGTCCTAGAGCTAGGCATGCTGGCTCAAACCTATAATCCTAAAATTCGGGAAGCTGGTGCAAGAGGACTGCCAAGGCAAGCCTGGCTATAAAGTTGGATTCTGTCACAAAAACTAAACAAATGAAAACAAAATTGCCACAGAAGTCTTTATTATTTCAGGAAACACCTTGACTCCCAAGAAATGATGGCTCCTGGCTAGGGCTAGCTCACTACAGAGTGATCATTCTCCCTGCCTCTTGAAGCCTATGATAGCTGCAGGTTTAAGACCACGACTAAATGACTAAACACTTTTGGGTACTTCTGGAGGAGTCTGCCTCAGGACATTTTAAGCTATGACAAAAGGATACTTCAGTTATTGTTATCTTGGTGTCTTTAGCCTTGAAAGAGGATGGAACACATTGGATACCACTGCTTTTAGAAAGAGGTTCCTTAAGCAATTGACACAAAGTGTTAAGAGTTAAGCACAAACATTGCCCACTACAAAGGTAGCAATATCAGGCTTTTATCCTGATTTTAGTGGCCTACCTATTGGAAGTGAGGAGTCAGTGTCTTTTGTCAAAATCTATTTCTAGTCCCCTGTTAGTGTTGAGCTAGTTCTGTTTTGTGAATTCCATAGATTTGTACATAAATGCTAAAGCAGAAGCCTCAAAGGGTGAAGGGTTAAGAGTACACAGTTGTCTTGGGAATTATTAATGCAGGCAAATATCTAATGCATAGTTGTGATGAAAAATGGTATATTGTGGTGGTTATGCAAGTAGCTATCATTAGAACTATCAGCGATAGGGAACTGTAGGGTAGGTGACATTCCTACCATCAACTGTCACAGCTCTGAGGAGTAAGTCTTACTTGTCCTTTAGAAGCACCCCCAAAATGTGAGATTAGAGGAGGCTGTCTGAATCCAGGTGCTAAAAGATACTCTCATAGCTAAGGATTGGTCTTTGAAAAGGCTTTGAATCTGTAGAATTTTCTCCAAGATCTCCTGGTCAAAGGCTGGGGTACCAGCAAGGCCTGGAACTCTATAATTTCTTTCCAGCACTTGCCAAGTGTTTCTAGTCCATGCCATTAATCCCTCATACTAGAGTAACTGAGGGGTTTCCAATGACAGAAGAGAGGGCAACAGGCACTGAAGTGCCTGACTGCTTTGCACATAACTACTCAGAAACTATTTCTTTAGCTTTTACCTGCCTGGTGGCTATTAGACTCCTGTTCACTCTCTTTTGCTGACTCCCAGTCACCCTTAATTCTTATGAAATGCTGCCATCTCTGATAAAACCACATGAAAATTCTGGCATCCTGATATCTTCTCCACATAATTTCAAAATAATTGTAATACAAAAATTTCTCCATTAGTAAAAATTAGAAAACAGAAAAATCTAAATGATGTTTTGTGTATGTATTATGCATCTATGTACATCGATATACACATTTCTTGTTTCATCCTGGTTTTTCTCTTCTCTGTAACTCTAAATGAATGAATGAATGAACAAAGAAAGGAGTCTGTGATTGGGAAAATACAAATTGCAATTAGATTCTAGATTTCTACTCTTTAAAGACCATTCTAGGTAATTGATTAGGTAATTTGAGAAAATAAATTACATCAAAATTTGTACCTCATGTGTTTTCCTTAAATTATATAAAACTAATTCTTAACCTGGTCATGATATTGTGTTTAGAGACATCTTGTATATTGTTAAGACTGTTACTAAAATGACATCACAACTCTCTATTTAATACGTTCTGTCACCAAGAAAATGGCCAGGAGTTTCTTCTGCCTTCTTTCTCTTTAACATTTGATCTGTATATAAGATCATAGTTGAGATGTCCATAGTGAAATTGAATGTGCAATTTCTGGTTAGCATGTCTAGTATAATTGCTCACAATCACTCCAAGATGACAGAAAGTGGCTTCTTCTCAAATATACAATCAACACAGAAGTTTTGTTTGATGAAGGGGGAAAATACCTGGAGACCAAACATGAGAGAAAAGGAACCAGTGGAGAGGTCTGATAATGACAGTCACCTTCATATCCTACATCTGTGAAAAAGCCACAGATGCATCCAAAAAAGCCAACCAAGATAGAAGGAATAGGAATGGTGGTCTACCCCCAGTTCTTGGTTAGTTTGTATTCAGGGATTTTCTTAGGCAGTGTTGGGGCTGTTCTCTTATGTGATAGTTGAGCATTATATTTGCAGATCTGTGGCGGGTAGGACACGGTGGTATCAAAGAGTTAACTCTTCTCCTGACATCCATTTATTTCAGAGCATGTGCCAGAAATTGAAGAATTTATCATAATATTCAAATTCCCTTCCTAGCTCACTTGAATTCCTCCTTCCATAGAAACTATATATATTTCACACTTCAAAAAAGCAAAAGGAGAATATATGAAGTTGGGAGGAAGACATTGTTGGGGCCTTGTAGAAGTTGAAAGTATGGAAGGGACATGGAAATGATCAAAATTCATTGCATACATGTGTGAAATTATAAAAAAATCCATAAATACAATAAAATTTAAAAATTAAGTTTGAGATATCCTTCTTTGTTCAGAAGGACTGAAATGATACACATTTCCTTAATTTGTATTTAAAACACCATGCAAGATATTATTTGGAATATTATCCTTTACAAATACCTAAAAAATTCATACCCTAATAAATAACTTTAAGATTTAGTTCAAGTAAAAAATATTAAGGACAAAAATGTGTCCGACAGTTACCGTATGTCAGACTGTTGTAGATCATACGAGAAAAGTGAAAGTAAATTTGACAACAGTGCCTTTAAAGTAGCTAACAGCCCTTTCTGAAAGTGGAGTAAATGCCCAAATACCATATACAAAGGACTCTGTGATGAGTTCAAAAGCTTAACAAAATTTCAGTATTGGGCAGTTCAATTACTAGACAGGTATTTTCTGCTTCAGCTAAATGACAAGTTGTTACAGAGTGGTAAATTTTCTATGATGAATTCTGAACATACCTGTCCAGAGACATGAAGTGACTGGAGCACATGCTTGTCTTCCTCATGGGTGAAGACATTAGTTGCATCAGTTGCATTCCTGCAGATTACAAAATGCGAAGTCCCTCACAATAATAACAGAATGGCCAAGATGAAGATTGTCAGAGACTTACTTCATGGTTCCCTTTGATCCTTAAGATGGTTTTGCAAGATCTGCAAAAGCCAAAAACAAATGGAAAGAAAGAAAAAATACATTTTATCAATTGACAGAAAAAAATTTCTGGTGGAAAATAACATTTGTTTTCTGCTTATACATGTGTGCTGGCATAGTTTGTAAGTGAGATGCTTTGTTCTGTCTTCAGCTTTTATGGTTGCAGTAATGAGGAATAAGAAGTTTCTTTTAAAAGAGAAAACAATGGTTAGCAGGGAAGTAAAGGAGAATTTATTTTGAGAGAGAAACACATTTCATTTCTGGAACATGCTTACATTCACACCTCATATAATTATTAAGCATAAGTTAACTTTTGTTGGGGGGGATCCTGATAATGTTACAATGGAAATTATCTTATCCTACAACCTCCCTCCTTTCTAATTAAATTTAATAAGGTTTCCAGGCAGTAGATTCATTTTGGGTTCCTTGTTTCTACAAGGTCCAGGATGGGGCACAGGGGTACTCAGAATTCAGTGACTATTGTCCTGAGATCCTTTGTGTATGTTATGGCCATTGTGTGTGAAATTTGGTTGTTTTCTCTATCCCACTTTATTATTATTATTATTATTATTATTATTATTACTATTATTATTTTACAAAATTATAATTTCACATGCCAACCCCTTCTCCCTCTCCCCCCAAACCCCCATTGGCCCCCTCCCTCCCCCGTCTGCTCCCCATAGAGGGTAGGGCACTCCATAGGGGCTCCCCAAATTCCACAACATCATCCTGGGCTGGGCCTAGGCCCTCTCCCATGTGTCCAGGCTGACACATGGAGAGCCCTTCACGTGGGATGGGCTCTCAAAGTCCCTTCTTTTTTTATTAGCAAGAAAATTATTTTACGTGTCAATCCAAGGTCCCTCTCTCTCCCCTCCTCCCCTGACCCCCAACTAGCGCCTTACCCATCCCATACCCATTCTGCTCCCCAGGAAGGGTGAGACCTTCCACAGGGGGTCTTTAAAGTCTGTCATATTCTAGGCCAACCCCCTTGTGTCTAGTCTCAGGGAGAATCGCTCCATGTGGGATGGGCTCCTAAAGTCCATTCCTATGGTAGCCATAAGTACTATTCCACTACAAGAGACCCCATAGATTTCCAAGTTCTCCTCACTGACACCCACATTCAGGGGATCTGGAGCCTTTTGCTCATCAGTCCTCCATCTCTGCATCTTGATTTCTGTTCAGTTCAAGGTTTAGATGTGGGTATCTGCTTCTACTCCACCAGCTGCAGGATGAGGGCTATGTGATGGCATATGAATTAGTCATCAATCTCATTATCAGGAGACTGCATTTAAGGTAGCCTCTCCTCTGTTGCTTAAATTGTTAGTTGGTGTCATCTTTGTAGCTCTCCAGACATTTCCCTAGTGCCTTATTTCTTTTTAAACTTATAATGTCTCCCTCTATTATATTATCTCTTATCTTTCTCTCTTCTGTTCTTTCCCCAACTCAACCTCCCTGTCCCATCATGTCTTCCTCACCTCTCCTCCTCGTCTCATCTCCTAGTTCCCTCCCTCCTCCCCCCATGCTCCCAATTTTCTCAGGAGATCTTGTCCCTTTCCTCTTCTCCAGGGGACCATGTATGTCTCTCTTAGGGTCCTCCTTGTTTATCAGCCTCTCCGGCAGCCTGGGCTGCAGGCTGACAATCCTTTACTCTATGTCTGAAATCCACATATGAGTGAGTACATACAATGCCTGTCTTTTTGTGACTCGGTTACCTCCCTCAGAATGGTTCCTTCTAGTTCCATACATTTGCCTGAGAATTTCAAGATTCCATTGCCTTTTTTTCCTGATGAGTAGTACTCCATTGTGTAAATGTACCACATTTTTCTATCCATTCTTCAGTTGAGGGGCATCTAGGTTGCTTCCAAGTTCTTACTATTACAAATAATGCTGCTCTGAACATAGTTGAACAGATGTCCTTGTTGTAGGAATGTGCTTCTTTTGGGTATATGCCTAAGAGTGGAATTGCTGGATCTTGTGGAAGACTGATTCCCATTTTCCTGAGGAATCGCCATACAGATTTCCAAAGTGGCTATACAAGTTGGCACTCCCACCAGCAGTGGAGGAGTGTTCCCTTTCTCTACAACTTCTCCAGCATAAGCTGTCATTGGTGTTTTTGATTTTAGCTATTCTGACAGGTGTAAGATGGTATCTCAGAGTTGTTTTGATTTGCATTTCCCTGATAGCTAAGGATGTTGAACACTTTCTGATGTGTCTTTAAGCCATTTTAGATTCCTCTATTGAGAATTGTCTATTTGGTTCTGTACCCCACTTTTTAATTGGATTATTTGGTGTTTTGGAGACTAGCTTCTTGGGTTCTTTGTAAATTTTGGAGATAATCCCTGTGTCAGATATGGGGTTTGTGAATATCTTTTCCCAATTAGTGGGCTGTCGTTTTTGTCTTGTTGACTGTGTCCTTTGCTTTACAGCAGCTTCTCAGTTTCAGGAGGTCCCATTTATTAATTGTTGATCTCAGTGTCTGTGCTACTGCTGTTATATTCAGGAATCAGTCTCCTATACCAAATCATTCAAGGGTATTTCCTACTTTCTCTTCTAATAAGTTCAGTGTGGCTGGGTTTATGTTGAGGTCTTTGATCCAAAAAAGCCTTTGACAAAATCCAACTTCCCTTCATGATAAAGGTTTGGAGAGATCAGGAATAAAAGGAACATACCTGAACATAATAAAAACAATGTAGAGTAACCCAACAGGCAACATCAAACTAAATGGAGAGAAACTCAAAGCTATCTTTAAAATCAGCAACAATACAAGGCTGTCCACTCTCTCCATATGTCTTCAATATTGTCCCTGAAGTTCTAGCTAGAGCAATAAGACAAAAGCAAATCAAGGGGATAAAAATTGGAAAGGAAGAAGTCAAGCTTTCACTATTAGTAGATGATATGATAGTCTACATAAGTGAACCGAAAAATTCTACCAGCGAAATCCTACATCTGACAAACACCTTCAGAAAAGTGGCAGGATACAAGATGAACTAAAAAAAAAATCAGTAGCCCTACTATATATGGATGATAAATATGCTGAGAAACATCACCATTTTTAATTGCCACAAACAACATAAAATACCTTGGGGTAATACTAACCAAAAGAGTGAAAGACCTGTATCATAAGAATTTTGAATCTTTAAAGAAAGAAATTAACAAAGATACCAGAAAATGGAAAGATCTCCCATGTTCTTGGATAGGTAGGATCAACACAGTAAAAATGGCAATCTTGCCAAAAGCAATCTACAGATTCAATGCAATCCCCATCAAAATCCCAGCACAATTGTTCTTCAGAAAAAAACAATTGTCAACTTTATATAGAAAAACAAAAGACCCAGGATAGCCAAAACAACCCTGTACAATAAAAGAATTTCCTGAGGCATCACCATCCCAGATTCCAAGCTCTATTATAGAGCTATAGTCCTGAAAACAGCTTGGTATTGGCACAAAAATAGACAGGTAGACCAATGGAATTGAATTGAAAACCCTGATATTAACCCGCACAACTATGAACACCTGATTTTTGACAAAGAAGCCAAAGCTATACAATGAAATAAAGCATCTTCAATGAAGGGTGCTGACCTAACTGGATGCTCTCATGCAGAAGACTGCAGATAGATCCATGTCTATTGCCATGCTTGAAGTCCCTTCTTATAACAGGGAAAAATACTGATCAGAGGCCTCCATAGGGGGCCGAGGCCTCCCCACTGACATTTACTTTCAGGGGTCTGGATCAGTCCCATGGTGTTGGCCTCCCAGAGAGCAGACTGGGGGCCATGTGCTCCCCCTTGTTCAGGTCAGCTGTTTCTGTGGGATTCACCAGCCTGGTCCTGACCCCCTTGATCTTCATTTCTCCCTCTCTGCAACTGGGTTGAAATTTGTTTTTATATTTTATTAATATTCTAACTGGCTTTAGATTACTAGATTTTATTACAGACAGACTTCAATTATATTATATAAAAGACTATCAATTATTAAGTACACATGTTGTCTTAGTCACTGTTGTATTGCTGTAAAGACACACCATGACCAAGACAATTCTTAGAAACCAATTAATTTGGGGCTTGATTATAGTTTCAGAGGTTTAGTCCATTATCATGTCAGGGAGTATCCAAACATGGCACTGGAGTAGTATCTGACAGCTTTATATCCATATATCCATATCCACAGGCATCAGGTGTGTGTGTGTGTGTGTGTGTGTGTGTGTGTGTGTGTGTGTGTGTGTGTGCGCGCGCGCGCGCGCGTGCGCGCGCACGCGTGCGGGAACTGGCTTGCGCTTTCGAAACATGAAAGTCCTCTCTCAGTGACACATATCCTCCAACAAGACCATCACCTAGGGTCTAAGAATGCAAATATATGAGCCTATGTGGGGCATTTTTATTCAAGCCATTACACATACTTATCATATATATGTAGATGGAAGTTTCTGTCTGCCTGGTCCTGCAGCCCTTTAGTCCCTAATAAACACTCTGATGCTTGTATTAATTATAAAATGTTTGGCTGATGGCTCAGACTTCTTATGGGCTAGCTGTCTCTTAAGTATTAACCCATTTCTATTAATCTGTGTATTTCCACATGGTCTTGGCTTACTGGTAAAGCCAGGGTCTGTTGTTTTCCTTGGCAGTCACATGGCATCTCTAACCTCATTCATTCTCTTTGTCCCACTTCCCAGAATTCTCCTAGTCTAGTAGCCCCACCTATACTTCTTGCCTGGCTATATCCTGCCTGCCAATTGGCTAAAACAGTTTTACTCATCAAACAATTAGAGAAACATATATTCACAGTATACAGAAGTACATTCCCCATCAGTAATGTGCTAAAGTATACTACTAAATTTTCATAACCAAACCATTAATATGAGTATACAGAAAGATATCTACCTGTGGCCAGAAGGTAGAAGCAGAGCAACCCATATAAAAACAAATATCTCTCATCTGTATCTAAACTTTATATCCCCAAATACTGACCATAGTGCTTCACTTTACAAATAACAACACATTTTTCTCTCTCCTAAAGGGCAACACAAACACACACACACACACACACACACACACACACACACACACACACACACTGTGCCTCTGAAGATGTAGTCTCCTTTGACCCATATAGAGAGACATCTCTGGTCATTTACATCTTTGCTCTTTATCAAACACTCAAATTGAGGAGGATGATCCATGTGGAATTCTTAAGAAACTGTCATCCTCTTTCTAATTTATGTAGTTCCCTCAAGAAATCAAGCCTACCCATCCTTAATTGGAGAGTAGATGGGTTACTGCAAGTCCTAACACAGATCATCCAATTGGGACTTGAGCTCATCTAGTTAGGAAAACATCCTTTTGTATGTCAAATCTAAGATCATTGCTAAAGCATCATGTTCCTTACTTGTGTTCCTTGTGTCTCTCTTGTTATCTTTCTTCCTGTTTGCATGTTTTTTCCTCTCCCTCTTTTTTCTTGCTATTCTCTGGATAGTATTGACAAGCCTTATTACTTGTTTTTATTTTATCCTGCCTGAATGTTTTGCCTGCATGCATGTCTATGCACCATGCACAAATATATAGTTACTTCTTAGATCCAAATCTCTATAACCAGCAGTAGATTAAACATAGTTGGTGCAATGTGATTGAGATTATTACAATACAATTCCTTCCCAAATAAGAACTGATGAGACATATATCCAGCTCTGGATAGATTAGTGTTTTACTTTCTTACCTGTCATCCTCAGAATAGATTGTGAATCTCGAGGTTATTTTTGTCTATATAATATTGCCCCATTCTCTTCTTAAATCATGTCTGATAATTTAACTGAAAATAGTGGTCATCAGCATTTGCGATGATTTCAAGTGGTGATGTAATACAAAGGAATTTGGCCTCAACTACAGAATAGGCCTTCAGTGGGCACTCACTGTATGTTACTGCATAATGTTTATAGGCTTGGAGTGATACAGCTATCCACTATTTCCAATCACAGCTTGGATCATTCATTCTCAATGTTTATAAATTTTCTTATATAATCCTAATACATGGTGCTTTGAAGGCTTTCTGGCAATTGAGTAATACAATCTAAAATTTGGGAACTTATTAGATTCTCCTCAGTAGTCATATATTACAACCCAATATGGGTAGGGGAAAGAAATTAATAAAAATCCATGGTCTTTGGAAAGGTATTAAGTTTTTTAGTTCCAGCCTCGTTGGATAATGTTTTAGAATCTATTTCTTGGAAAGCACAGATTCTTCACTGATACAAGGAACAAGGATCATGCTTACTGTTCATCAAACTACATTTCAATGTAGATATGTTCCCTGGGAACAGTGTGCACCTTATGCCATGACACTTTATGTTCAAGTTTAAAACACGAAAAGGAAGATTTGTCTTGTCACAACTAAAACTCTAATGTATCCAAGGGATAGGATACCTAACTCTATGGTCATTGAAAAAAAAGCCACAAACTATTTATTATCTAAGTACATGCAGTCAACAATTGCCAGGGTTTACTCTCATCGTTCTATTTTCTTTTTGCTGATATCCCGTTACCCTAGATATTGGGTCAAGTGTTTACCCTGGGTATCTCAATGGAACACTTGTCTAAATAGTCTCTTCTTCAAAGACACACTTTAAAATCCCTATTTCCCAGACAAGTCTCATGAGTTATCTTGGGCTGTTATGTTGGGGTTTTTGAAATAGATTTCAACAAGCATCCTGCGCCTACTTGACCACAAAACACCTGTCTCCCCAAGCCCAGAGTGTAAACTACATGTATTGCCCCTGCCAGGAGAACAGAACAGTGATAGCCAAGTGTGAATTGCATCACTCCCAACTAAAGGCTGCCTGAGTGCTGGCAATATTTTTTAAACCACTTAGTCCAACTTGCCAGTTTGAGGTAAAGTGGAACCCTACCTGACATCTTTGAGAATCTTCCTTTTTCCATTATAAACTTGAACAAAAAGGGTCATGGCATAAAGGGGCCCACGAGACATATCTAGACAGAAATGCAGTTTGCTGGACATCAAGCATGTCTAGTTTCTTCCATACCAATGAAGAATATATGTGTCCCAAAAATAAATCTCCAAAAGAAAAAGAAAGTTTACCCAAAGAAACCAATAACTTTATGAGTAACTTATTGACAAAATTCTAACTATTCTACCGACAGGCATAGTAATACCAACAAACTAGCCATGGTTTCCATGGGGTAACTAATTTTAAAAATCTCCTTAATTGAGTATTTCTAGTGGATTATGTGTTGCCAAAGTAAATAGAGAGAGATCTACAAGTATCTTGACATCTTTCCTATCTTATATTACTCTTGCAAATGGCTTTTGAAATATATTATTATTTCTCTTCTTGTAGAGAAGTCACACTTGAAGATTATATCTATGTGTGGCAATAACAAAAACATTGATCCTCATTAAACATAACAATGGTTTGTCTGTGTCAGAAACTCTTTTGTATTCCTGTAATGTTTATCTTATGTAAACCTGATAATAATTCAGTTTGCTGCTTTTTTATAGAGAGGGAATTGAGATTCAGAAATTATATAATATGTTCAAGATTACACAGCAAGTTAATAATGAAGTCCAAATCTAATTTCTAAGTCTAGGTTTTAATTATTTCACTAAATACAAGCAGGAGGGAAATTAGAGGCAATTTAATGTAACTTCCTTATTGAGATAATGAGAAAATGAAGTCCTAACATTTTAGGTGATTTTTCAAAAGTCAACCAGCTATCTAGTGACAAATGCAAGTCAAAAATGCAGATGTGTTGGTAACCATGAGGGTCAATAAATACTGTTCTCCCCTGCCACAGCTAGGACTATTTCTCCCTGATAACAACTTGTTGACTTTTTAAGGAAATCATGTTTTTACTTCTAAAGGAAAGTGGTATGTAGGGGTGTCCTAGGGAGAGATGCAAAGGATGTGAGAAGAATATACATGATACTGGGGAAAAAGAGAGGAAAAGGAAGCTGAAATTCAGGAAGTTGATTTTCAGATTCAGGTCACTTTCAGTAAATACAAAATCAGTTATTTTAAGATGGAATGTCTGAGTCTGAGCCCTCTGATATCACCCATGATGAATCAGAGGGTTCCTAGTGCTAATATTGAAGAGAACACCTGGTATTTGAAAATGAAGGGGCAGTGTTTGTGTTTAGAGGTTGGTGCCTAAATGCAATTGGAAGGTAATGTACTTTTTCTCATCATCATAAAGTCAATCTATTTAGATGAAAGTGTGAATACTCCATAGGTCAAGTTCTATACATCTTTCTAATGTTCAGTACTTTGTCTTATGCTAGAACTTAACATGGATGACACTGAGAGTGTCATCTCCTAGAGCTGATCTGAATGCCAGATAAGTACATCCCCACAAATACAACATTAATGGTGTAATGTCTAGGAACCAATTACCTTGGTTTCTTATCTAACATCTTCATATCTCCTGGCCTGGCATTTTAATGTGTTTAATTTTCCCATTCCCAATTTGAAATCTGCTTGCATTCTGAATTAGTGACCCTTGTGCCCCTGTGATAAATACCTAGCTTTTGAAACATAAAGGGAAGAAAGGATATAATCCCTAGCTGCTTGACCTCAACATCATGAGTCATGATGGCAAGAGCATGTGACAGGGGCATTTCTTCCTCTCATGATGAATAGGAAGAAGAAACAGACCAAAAAATAGGAAGAGACTTTTGACAGGATGTCCCCATCCTACCTCCACAGACACACTTCCTTTTGCTTGTTCTTAAAATTTCCACTTAACAGTACACCCACTGGGAAATATGAGGAAGTACATAAACTTGTGTATGAACACATGAATTCATATTCAGTCTATAAAATGTTTTGGCTAGACCTCTCTTTCTATATCGGTTTCTTCCTCTTTCAGTTCTATTCCCATTAAAATTGTCTGTGAATGTTTAGCAGATATTCCCTTTGCCTGGGACTACCCATCATTGTACTGTTTAGTGGTAGGTTGGTTATCAGAATTATGTTTAATTCAGACCTATTGCCATAAACTAGTTCAGGTTTTTTGCTTCCATTTTATCTTTTGGATAGTTTAAGACAAAGTTTATGTAGACAAAGCTGTCCTGATAATCACTATTGAGCAGGAGTTGGTCTCAGACACCCAATCATCGGACTCTGAGTACTTTGAGGCATATGCCACAATTCAGAGTTTTGACTTTATATGTGAAGATTTAAGGGACCATGTCTACTCTGTTAGTGCAAAAGTGAAGAGATATTTCTTCCCTTTTGTCATAAAAGGATTAACTGGAGACATAATAGTGTTTATCCTAATTAAGAGAGTAATTCAAATTTTACAACATAGAAAGAAATATTGGTCATAGGCAAAGCTGAAGGGATATGCATTGAGCTAAAAAGATGTGTGTTTTAATAAAGTATTGGAACCAAATGGCAATAAATTATACACCTGGTTTTAGATTTTAATGGGTGATTTAATCAAATGTGCTTCTAATTGAACCATTTGCTGATGCAAATTATTATTGCTATCATTACTCTTGTTACCAAACTATTTCTAGTATAAACTTGGCACTAAGTATTTTGTGGAAGACAAAGGAAACCTTGATAATTAATCACAATTTTAAAAATCTTTGTTTCAACAGTTTAAGGTACCAAACAAACAAACCAGTAGAAACCCTACCTCTTCAGTCAGCAGATATGCTCATTTAACACTTTTCTTTTTAGCTGTTGGAAATATATGTGTAGATCAAAATAAATAAAAAATAATCATCAGGGAGTAAGCATATTACTGATAAAGCTACACATAGACTAAGCTGAATCTGTAGATAGACTTTGAAATGCTCACATTACAGAAGAGGAAATATGTATACTTATATTCAACCCCTTCCTGTCATTGCCACTGACTCTCATCATATGATCCATAAGTTCTATTGTCTAAACATCCCCATGCCTTTCTAAAAGTTATGCACATTTACACTACACAAAATGATAAATTTTTATCTGTCTTCACAACTGTGTTTTAGGGCCATTCATTGAGTGTCTAAGTGGATCTGCTGCTTCCCATGTATTCTCTCCTTTAGGTTTCCTGACAAGCACTAGTGCACCAGTCTTTAGTGTTGTTATTTTACAGTGGGGAAACTGAGGTTCCTTTAGATTAATTAAGTGGCTAAAAAGCATAGAGACAGTATTTCATGAAACTGTGATTCACTCTGAGGTATTTGTGGATGTCTTCCCATTAGTACTTGTTGCCCTTGGATCTTGTGCTTGGAAGCATCTGCTTTCCAGTATGCTAAGACCTCTCCCTCCCAACCTGATTCTACATAAGAATATTTTAATGAGTTTACCCACATAAGAATTTCTTAAACTCAATTAATTTGGTTGCAATCAAGTGAACTTACCCTGGGCCCTTTTAATGTATTGTATATGTGCCAGGAAAGTACATCTTCATTAATGACTCCTCTGATGTGATTTGTTTGGCAAATCCTAATGTTAGTAACAAGATGGCTTCAATTTTAAATCTCTAATTACAGAATACTGCCCTTGCATAAGAACAACACCCCTACAAAATATGTTCTTATAACCAACCCTGGTTTAAGTTCTATTCAACTCAGTGCAACATTTCCTTTTGACATGCTAGAGTTGCAGGTACACTGGGAACTAAAAGCCATTTAAACCTGGCCACTGGTCTAAAGCCTACAAAAAGAAGAGGCATGTTGTGCCTGAGTCAGTCAGAAAGTGAACAAGTCTTTGGGGCTACAGAGAAATGGGAGCTATCAAACAAAGCACACAAGGATAGACAGGTTTGCAATGCGAATGGGGTATGCAATAATATTTAAGGGCAGGAAACCTGCAAGCAGTGTTGAGAACAGAACACATCATGGTAGAGAATAACATGTATGCTAAGTAAGCATGGAATAGAAAATGAACATGAAAAGATGAGCCTAGATTTGTTGGGGCCTCAAAGAAAGCCCAGTGTTTAAGACCATGTTAACACAAAACTCAGGGAAGATATTAGGCACGGAGTTATAGGTGTACACTTCTTTGAGAAACAACACTGCCATCCTAATGAAGTGAAGACAGGAGTTGAATCAGGAGGGTGTTTCAAAGGTTTAGAAAATAAAGCATGTTTCTGGAATAAAGCAACAATATACAGGGGGAAAAAGACAGGAAGGCAATGTACTTCAAGAGTGCAACCTGAATTGGACAACTGGTTGTAAAGTATGGGTTGTACTTGCAGAAGGGTGCAAATCAAATGTGAGTCAGAGTAATTGTTGCAGCAGCCAGGCTGCAAGCTGGCAGGGGATGAGAAAGATGGGGACCATGAGTGTGCCTCTAGATGATGAATGAGGTTGGATGCTTTTAGTTTGCAGTAGGCATCTGTGGAGGATGATAGTAAAATTCTTCATTAATTATCATCTCTTGTTTTTAATGCAAATGGAAAAGAGGAACCATGTAAAAATCTCTGTGAAACAAACCAGTTTCTACTCGTAGCTTCCCAGTAATGTGATTTTTTCAGTAGAAAATTACAATTGGAATGGAATATGGTTATTCAGGAAGAAATAAAATAGTAAATGAATTTACAGTGAAGTTTTACAGAACGTGTGGTTTTATCTATCTCCTACAAACTTGAGGTTAGCTGATGAAAGAAGGGTAAATGTTATTCTTTATTATAAAAAATGTTCCTTGTCATTAATACCAGAAAAGAGTGCCAGAAAATGGCCCCTAAGCCAGAAGGAGAGCAGCAGCAAAAGGAACTTGTCAGAAATTAGGCTGAGGGCTCCCACACAAAATAGTGGATCAAAAAATGCTAGAAATCCTGATGCTCTTTCCACTGCTTTGTCCCTGTGTCTAGAACTTGACCTGGCAGGGGCCATGCACATTCTGATGGAGTGGCGTCTACAACTCACCCATCAATAACCTTGAACATTTATTATGTACATCAAAGGGATAAGAGTTAGCTAGTCTTAATAGGATAATTCTGTGAGTACATAGTCTGAGGATGTAAGCATAAAAGGGAAGGAAGCTGCTATTGCTAGTTTTTACACATAATTGTCAATAATCTTAAACACTAGTACTTCTACACACTGTCAACATTCAACTCCAGAGAAGGATTTGCCAATCCTATCAGCATCACCTTGGACAAGATGGGAGGGGCTTTGCCATTATTTTGGGTTTAAGGTAGTGGTCCTCAACCTTCCTAATGCTGTGACCCATTTTTTTTATTTGAATTAGAAACAAGATTGTTTTACATGACAATCCCAGTTCCCTTTTCCCTCATGTCCACCCCCTACCACTACCACCCCCAACTAAAACCCTACCTATCATATATCTTTTCTGCTCTCTGTGGATGGTGAGGTCTTCCATAGGGTGTCATCAGAGTTTATCTCATACTTTGGGATAGGGCCTAGGCCCACCCCTGTGTGTCTTGGCTCAGGGAGTAGTCCTTTATGTGGAATGGGCTCTCAAAGTCCACACCTATGCTAGGGATAAGTATTGAACTACTACAGGAGGTCCTATATATTTCTGAGGTTTCCTCAATGAAATCCATGTTCCTGGGGTCTGGATCAGTCCCATGCTGGTATCCCAGCTATCAGTATGGGGAGGAAGAGTTCCTCTATGTTCAGGTCAGTTTCTGTGGGTTTCACCAGCCTGGTCTGGACCCTTTTGCTCTTCACTTGTCCTTCTCTGCATCTAGATTCTAGTTCAGTTCAATGGTAAGTTGTGCGTGTCGACTTCTACTTGCACCAGCTGCTGGATGAGGGCTATCAGGTGGCATGTAAGTCAGTCATCAATCTCATTATCAGGGGAGGACATTTAAGGTAGCCTCTCCTCTGTTGCTTGTATTGTTAGCTGGTGTCATCTTTGTAGATCTCCAGACATTCCCCTAGTGCCTGATGCTGTGACCCTTTAATACAGTCCCTCATGCTGTGGTGACCCCAACCATAAAATTATTTTCATTGCTTCTTCACAATTGTAATTTTGCTACTGGTATGTATCTCAATGTACATATATGTGGTATTGGGTGGTCTTGGGAACCCCTGTGAAAGGGTCCTTTGACCCCTTAAAAGTGTTGGGACCTACAGGTTGAGAAACCTACAGTGGTTTATGGCGTTCGGTCCTAGAATGACAATTTTATGTCAAAAAAAGACATATTCTGTAAGGACTTCACTGGCTTGGGACTTCACTCATTCCCTAAACTATACTTTTACAAGTCTTCTATGCCATTTGATGCTTGCTCTAGTATCGAAGTATACTAATCATTGTAGAAGGAGAGAGAAAGATATATTAAGATTACTTTAAAGAAAATCAATTGCTTTTTGTGTAAGTGAACATATTTTGGAGTGTATTGCTATCCCTGTCAATATACTTTGACATCTGCATGTTCAGAACTCTGATAATTCTGGGCATTGTAGACATTCACTTGGATATAGAATATTCATTCAAGGAAGACTGTCGTTTTTCAACTCTAAGGGTATGGGAGATGATATGGATAACTGAGTCTGGATCCCTTGGACCCAGAGTAAAAGGTACACCTTCCAGAACTGGGGAGGCAAGTATAGGAGAATCCCTGAGGTTGCTAGCCAGCCAGTCTTACCAAATCAGTATGTTCCAAGGGCAATGAGAGACCCCCATCTCAAAAAGTAAGATGAGAAAGCTAGTCAGGAAGGCATCTGAAGTTAACCTCTAACATCTACATGCATGTGCTCATATATATATATATATATATATATATATATATATATATATATCCAAAACCCCAGAGAAGCTAGAATCCTCTTCCAGAAACAGATGTGAGCAGATGCAGAAATCCACAACTAACCATTGGGCCAAGCTCCTGGAGTATAATCGAAGTGAGGGAAGAGAGATAATTTGAACAAAGGAGTCAACACCATGATAGGGAAACCCACAGAATCAGCTGACCTGAGCTAATAAGAGATCACGACTCAGGTCTGACAAATGGGGAACATGCATAAGACCAAACTAGACTCCTGTAATATAGGTGACAATGGTGAGGTTGGGACAATATATGAGGCCACTGGCAGTGGGTCTAAGATCTAACTCTAAGTACAAAGTGACTTAGTGGAGCCCACAAATATTTTTTAACTAAGAAAAAGGGTATTTTTCACCATTAAAGTTGAAGGCACATTGGGTTTTTGAAAAGTTGGATGACCTTGACAATTGATGGTTCTAAGGCTGACCAAGTACCCCAAGATCATTCTTCATAGGAACACCACAACAAGAGATGGGGTGACAGTCAGCCTGATCACAAGTCCTGAATTCCCGGAAAACAAATCTTCTTTTGACACCCTGACCATTTTGCACTGCACAGAATCACCAGCCATCAAGTGTCACACAAATAAGTCTCATGTAACAGAATCATTAAAGCCCATTTGATTTTCTTACTTTGACCATTTTCTACGAAAGAGATGGCTTTCAGCCCTTTCATCCTTCTCATGTGATGGTCCCTTGGAACTCATCTAGGGCAATCATCCCTAAGAGTTTGACATCCCTGAAACCAAAGTGCATCTCAGTAGAGCAACAGAACTGCCTTTGCTGATTCTCCTCCCTCATATTTTATATCTAGCATACTCTTCACTGTACTGCTTGCCAATTTTATCCTTTTTCTGTGACATTTTCTTTTTGTTATGGGTCCTGTCCCAGCAACTGAAGAATTGCTGCTCCCTTTTGCCATCCCCTCATCAGCATTGGTTCTCTGAGTGTCATTGACATCCACTTATCTGTAATGTGTTGCACATGTCTTGTCATTTCCTTTAGAGTACTACAACACTCTTGTGCTCAGGGGAGGGGCTCAGGTCTGCCTACCCAACCTGGAGCTATATCCTACTGACTTGGGTTTCCTTTGATGTCTGAGGACATTTGCAGCTCAGCAGCAGCTTTTTTTTTAGCTGCTTTGATGTGCTCTTCTTATTTTGATTTGACGTATACTATGTTCCTTTTATGTTCAAGAGGAACCACATAAAAAGTGTCCCCCCTGCTTGTCATATCTAATTGTTGCCAAAGCACCCCATGAGTCCGTTTATATAAAGGTGAGTTCTTTCAGCAATGCACAGTATAATTTCATTAAAGAAAAAAAAACAAATAATATCAGACAGGATGAATGTAGTCATCCATACAGTCATAGGGAGCTTTTTATCTCTCCTCCCTTGCTTCATGTTGCATTTGCCTAAACTGTTCTTTAACACAAGGAGATTTGGGTAAGGATAAAAACAAGCCAAGCATTGAAGAGGCTTCATTTGATAATCGCTAATGGACATTATGGTTGAAAGTGCTATTAATCATTTTGTTAAGCTGAATATCCAAAACTAAGTACTGGGTGAATTTTTCTTAAAGCCCACAGTACACAGGAATGGTGTTTGGATTAACCTGTGATAGAATATTATGTTCATATGTGTCACTTTTGTTTATGCTACATTTGTTTAACTCTGCAAAGCTGTGTTACTGTGCCTGTCTAAAACACCTGATGGTGTAATATAGAGTTGATGACCAATAGTGAGGCAGGAGAAAGAATAGTCAGGACTGGATTAAAAATATACTAATTTTGTTTGTTTACAATATGACACTATTTTGATGTGCATTTGATTCATTTGGATCTCATTTGAGCAATAAAGTCAGGCTATTTACCACTAGTCATGTAATATAGATAATTAGTAGTAGTGTAAGGAGATTGCAAATGCAACTTCAGCCATATTCACTGCTCCTCATAGATTATCTGTTCAAATTTTGAACCTCTTTTAATACGGAACCCCTCACTTAAAAAGAATTGCTACTTGTACAGACATCGAAGGTGGTATTTAGAAATATACATGTATATACATACAAACATACATATATGCATGCAATAATAACAAGTGAAAAAGGAGCCCATGGATTTGAAAGAAATAAGGGGGCATATATGGGAGTATTTGGAAGGATAAAAGGTAAAAATGAAATATTTTAATTATATTGTAATCTCTAAAACAAAATTGAAAAGAAAGAATTGATTTTATCACAAAAGAAAAGGCATGAAGAACACAAGAGCTGAAACATAGGTAACAAGGTGGTGAAATGTTGTCTGCTGAGCATGACACAGCCATTTCAAGCAGAAATTCACAGCAGCTACCTTTGGCTTGCACTGGGCTTGTGCATTGCTTGGCTTGTCACAGTCAATAACAAATGGAGGCAAGGCTAATGAGGTCACCAAGCCCTCCTTCTGAAAGAGAGTCATTGCTTTCACTTATGTAGCCACTGGAGAGCCCACCAATCTCCATTGATTAGAACCCAATTTCAGATGGTCCTGTTTAAACTCAGTGACTCACAAAATGAGAAGACATGAACATGGGAAAGGAATGCGTACAGAGAAGGAAAAGTTGACAAGGATGGAAGGAAGGCAGAAGTGAGAGTGAGAGTTATCAGAATGCATTATATATGTGTAAGTTTTTCAAAGAACAAATTAATAGAATACATGAACATTGTTCATTTGATCTGATAACAACTGAGATTTCTTGTTATAGCACATGATGTTATTATTTTTCATCTTTCCTTTGATTTAGGATTTATTTTTACAAATATGATAATTTTATTTTATCATGAATAACAATTGCTTAAACCTTCTTAGTCTTGAAGTATGTCCTGTCTTTTTTCTTCTTAACTGCCAATCAAGTATGATTCTAGCTAATTTTAGGTTTTGCCTTTGGTTGTGGCCATATGCTGATATTCATATATTGTCCTGTTACCCTGTGATGGAAATAACAGAAGCAGAGCCTAAGTATGGCAGTCACACAAAACCAGGAAATAGAAAAGACTACCCTTTAGAGACTTCAGGGTTTCAAGTAGGAAGTCAAACCCACTACTCAACCTTGTGATAAACAGCCACTCTGATGATGATGAGGAGAGTTCTGTGCAGAAACAGAGCATCTCCAGATATTCTTAGAAGGTACTAACCTAATGGGATGGTTCTTCTATCCATGTTCTAAGCAATACAAAAAAGTTTTCATTTTTCACAACTATCACTTCTGCATTTGTCCATGAAGTCAGCTACCATTATTTAAGTGCCCTATGGGCTATTGTAGATTCTCAAGTGGAAATTAGTTATCTGCCCTGACAACATTTGACATTGTTCAGAAATACTCAGTGTTTAGCACTGGAGGGTACTACTGGATGGGAGAGATGGCTGGAATGGATGCTTCTAAACACTCAGGCCAGATTTCTGTGCCATGGAGAACTTGTCCAAAGGGTCAAGTGTGCACAAAACATTAATAATACATACTTTGGGGACCTGATTTAGACAAATCAATTACCTGCTAAAATTACACATAAAATTAAATTCCCTAAAAAGCTGTCAAAAATGTCCAACTTCCTGATAAAACACTGATGATATACCTTGTCAATCATTTTATATCATTCAATGACTGTGTTATGTGTGCACATGGGAACTAATAAGGCAGCATATTTTTCTTGTCAGAGACTCTGAATATGCAAAGGAATTTAGGAAACAATATTTTTAAAATTCCATTTGCCACTTCCAAAGTACACACTCATTTTTTTTTCAAGTAAGGGTAGCTTGCTGTTCACTAATATTATTAACTAAATATGCACTGAACACCCAGTCAACTACTCCAGATCTTCCCAGGCCTTATTTCTTCTAGATGCTTCTCTGATACACAAGTTTTATTGACATTGACTATACTCAAGGCCTTTGCATATATTACTTATACTGGACACTCGTGTGTGTGTGTGTGTGTGTGTGTGTGTGTGTGTGTGTGTGTGTGTGTACCTTAACTTCATTCAACTTGTTTCTGCTTTCCGTCTTCTTGGCATAAAATCACAGTGGCTCATGAGGACTAGGGGATTTGATCATCCCACAAGGACTACAAGATATGTCTCTTTTTCATGGTTTCTTCTTTGTCATGGTTCACTCTGGTGGACTCACACTCTGGCTGTAGAGGGTTAGTGTTATTGCTTCTGCTTTCTCAATCTCTTCTTTTTGATCTACCTACCTTTTTGCCTATTTACCCTGTCAAGTTTCTGCTATTTATAATATTTCTTCTTTAATAATTTTCCCTGCTACCTTGTTGATTTGCTTTTCTACACCAAAAATCTTCCAGTATGTCTCTCTCTCTCTCTCTCTCTCTCTCTCTCTCTCTCTCTCTCTCTCTCTCTCTGTGTGTGTGTGTGTGTGTGTGTGTGTGTGTGTGTACTGAATAGACCTGTCTTCCTTATGCATCATTCCTTCTTCCCCTACTTACTACTTTTCTGTTTAAAGTGTTCTTTTTTTGTGGTCCACATGGGCAGGGAGATTTCCAGATCTCAGTTTTATTTGGCAGGGTCTAGAGTTTCTTTAGAGCTCCAGGTTTTGGATGAGACACACACACACACACACACACACACACACACACACACACACACACACACCTCACATACACACTTACACTCTAATATTGCTGCTTTGTCACTACTCATGATAGCTCAGCTGCTTACCCAGCTCTGACACTCTTTCATTGCCTTCTTAGAGAGCCCAGCTGCTTGTTTCATTTATCACCACGGAGATAGCAATCCACCTTCCTGCCCTTCCCCTGGGCCACCTGCATGGCTGCTAGCCTTTGAGATTGATACTTGCTATTTCTACCGCCAGGTTTCTTCTGGCTTCCCTGGGCATGTTCGCTAAAAGGAACATCACTCTCGCTGCCCTGTACTGGGGAAGAAAGCTCCATTACAGACTCTGGGTTGATCACTCTTATGCTTTCTGTCTGAACCAGCTTAGTATGTGAGTAAGGGAATATCTGCTAAGGAGGGAATCCTCCTCCAAAAGAATCCATTGCGTTTTGCCAGTAGGAACAAGGATTCCCCAGCCAAGCTAGCACATCCCCAAGGAAATCCACTCCTCACCCAAGAGCACACTGAATTTCCTTCCTTTATATTTGTCCCAGGCCTCTGCCTGGAATGTGAACATGTATCACACAGGTCCTGCAGATCACAGTGTTAATGCAGCCTCTAATTCTCTCTTATACACTCAGGGGGTCTTGTCCTGAGGAACATGAAAATGTAGACTGTACTTTCAATACTGGCACAAAGGGCACAGAGCCTATCTAGAATAAGAGGAGAAGAAAAGACTAGTGGAAATATCCAAGTAATGCATGTGAATGTCTTCTCTTATATTTACTTATTTATTTGTGTGTACACAAGTGTGAATATGAACACAAAAGTGCCACCATACACCAGTAGAAGTATAGGCCAGAGGACACTCTGTGGGAGTCAATTCTATCCCTCCATGATTCTAATTCCTGGTTTTGAATTTAAGAGATCAGGTTTGGTGGCAACAACTTCTATCTCCAGAGCCATCTAGCCAGCCCCAGTATGAATGTATTTAAAATATGTCTGGAAAGCTGGTTCACACTCTCATTGTTCAACTTGAAGATGTGATTGACAACTTGCCAATTGAGAGTGACATTAGTAATGGACATTGAACTGTAAGAATCCTTTTTGGGTCTATGAGATAAGAAGACATTTGTGCCACACATTCTCATCATGTTTTCTATGCTTGCTACTCAGTGTGCTGTCCAGGGATGATATGATTGTCTTTGTCTGGGAGCTTGTTCCAATGGCAGTCTGCAGAGTCACTACATACCAATGAGTCATAGTCTCTATTGTAATAAGATTCCTGGATGCCTGCTGTGCACATGTGCATATAGGATTGTTTGTTCTTTCTGTTACTGCATCTTCCCTCAGAAAAAGCATTTAGGGGATTATTAAGTTGTACCACAAATAATACAAACCCAGAGACAAATACAGGTGTTCAAGCTGAAAATCAGAAAACCAAAGCATCCAGACACTAGAGAGTTTTCACCTATACCAATGCTCAGACCAAAGTGGTAATCCACTGAACCTCAGATTGCATCTCCAGGCTGCAGTGTTCTCCATCAAGCCTCAGAATCCTAGACTACTCCCAACTTCAATGCTCCTCAGATTCACTCAGACTTCTATGCTCTCCTCGGTGTGGCTGGAGACTAATTGCCATATGAGACTCTTTGCTTATTCCTTATATTCCTCTCTAGTGCTAGGATTAAGGGTGTGAGCTCTATTACTCTTTTAGACTTATCAGAACTAGTGTAGCCCTTGGTGGCTTTAAATTCAAAGAGATCCATCTCCCTGTTTCCTGAGTCCTGGTATTAAAGGTGAATGTTCCACCATTACCCAACTTCTAGAGCTAACTAGTGTGGCTGGTTTGCATTCTGATCTCCAAGGGCTTTATTAAATCATAAACAATATTTCATCACACTAAGTATCCCATTTTACAGATGGATAGATATATAGATGTTCTAAACATGGAAAAAATTTGTTTAGTGTCACTGAAGTCTTCAATGTGCCTGAGCAAAGATGGCTAATCCACTTCTTTTGCTCTGTATTATCAACGGGAATGAAATCAGTGTTGCTCATGTTCTTAGTATAGTGTTCAATATTAAGAAGGAAAACCTACTGGTTTATTTAAAATGGTAAAGTTCCACATGCAGAATAAACTTCAGTTGTGGGTAGGAATTCCTAAAACATTGTCTTAGCAAGGAAATGAAAAGATGGGTTTCATGCATCTAACTGAGTTGGAAGGTTCAGGATAGTTCACAGCCATGTGGTAGAATGAAGACACACTGGGGTGTTCTACAAAATGGCCGTCCAAAGATTGTCAGAGCAAGATAAATTATCTGTTAAGCAGATAATTACCTTGGCCTTTCCTCTAAACAGCAGCTGGAAAAGGCAGGAACAGATGGAGCTAGAAATAGTGAGAAGGTTGTGGGGCAGCTTCAGAAGAGAGGCAGGCATCCTTGGAACAGTTTAAATAAGAGGAGACCCTGGAGGAATACAAGTATGGATACTTATAATTGATTTAGGACTGCTAAAGTATTTTAGCCCTCCCTTGCTCTAACTAGGGTCTTCTAAAGCATAAATCTGGCCAGTGGCCTTCTAAAGCGTAAAACTGGTTAATGATGTTTACCATAGGAATACATATTTTTCAGTGTGTCATTAGTTATGATTTAAAAAAAACTTATCCCATCCATCTTTCAAAGAATAACTTGGAATTTTTTTACAGTGAGGGTTGCCAACCTATATTGAAGAATGTTAAAATTCAGCAATCTGTGTAAAAGGTATTATAATTATTCTAGAAATCCCTTGGTTTAGGAAGTCATCAACTTTGCATGTACACTTAGGTACCGAATTCTAAGCTGGACTCCCCCACCCACTCTTTATCCCCAGTTTTTGTTAAGAGCCAATGGAAAATTCAGTATTTCTGGTAGAAAAGTCACAGAGAAAGTAACATTTGTGTGGTCATTTGAATGAATGACTCATTGGAATCAATCCTCTATGTAGAGAGAAGAAATAAAATGTGTATTCCTCACATACAACTAGAATGGGGTTCTAATAACATAGCAGTGCTCTGTGTTCATTTAGCAATTCAGGTTTCAAAGTGGTTTGCCTATTCTATTATCACATGCCTTCCATCTCTCAGCTCAGCAGACAAATCCACTGCTAAATGTATTATTCAGTAAGTGAGATACAGGGCACATTTAGATAAATTAATTTTGGTCTTGACTAAACATCAGTGAATCAGAGGGAATCATAATCCCCACTTTTCAGAAACTAACTAGTCTGTGGAAATTAATGAAAGTGGCATGTATACTGGCTAACCACTTTCCCTTTATTTTCCAGCAAAAGTAATAATGCATTTTCTCTATTTGTATTGGCTTTCTGTTGTTTCTACAAGTTATGAGAATCAGGTAATAGAGGAAAGTAAGATAAAAAATTTTCACACCTTTTCTTCAATGTTTCTTCCAGAAATGCAAGAAAAAGCCAAGTAAACACATTATCTTGATATTCTAGAAGAGCATATCAACCCTTACTTGTGATTTCTCTGATTGTCGAACAAAATACAAACAAGTACCTACAGGGATCAGAGATTACACATTGTCAATTCATAAAAGACAAGAAATTGATCTTAAACAGAGCTTGAACTATCCAGAGTTTTGGAACATGTAAGAAATTGCTCAGTATTTGTCATTATGCTTGATTGCTTAATTTACCGTATTTTCCTACTTCTAATTCAAACACTTATTAAGATGAGCATTGGATTTATTTCACATAAAATACAGGCACTGTCATCATTGCCTCTCTGCTCAGGATTTCCATGTCAGTGATGAGAGGATAGGATGTTGTTGTCTCCTTCCTGTTCAAAGTTCACATTGGATGGAGCTTGGGAAAAGGTCTTGATGGTATTTGAAGATATCTTGGTCTATTGAAGCATTGAACCAGACTGAATTCCATTAGACAATAGACTTTCGTTGGATGTGACATAGGGCAGGACCATAGAAGAACTTCAATGATAGCCTCATTGGCATACTCTCAACAAATATTTAGCCAGTGAATATTTGCTCAGTTAACAAATTCATTGCCAGTTGAATAAATAAAGAAAATAAAGGAAATTTAGATGTCACCCTTTTTTTTTCCTGAAAGATAGGAACAATATACAGTTTAGAAGAAGCAGGTTGGGGGTTAGTGCACTAGTAGTGATGGGGAAGAAATCTTGGATTTAACAAATGAGAATGTGATAAAAGGTTGAAAGATAAAAGACAAAAATATCATATTGGGCTCTTTCATGCTGTGTTCAGAAGTCTCAGGAAGATCCAGTATGAAGCAAAACCCCTTCCCTCTTTGTGATTTTTAACAGGACCAGTTACAAAGGATGAAAGGAAACTCACCTGGCTAATCACTTAATTTATTTATATTTATCTTATTAAAATAGGAGCTTTTCCACACAGTATATTGATGATGTTTTCCCTCCCTCCAGCCCTTACACTTCTTCTTTATCTCTATTCCCATCTGGATCCACCAGTTTTCTGTCTTTTGATAGAAAACCAACAGGCATTTAAGGAATAATAATAGAATGAAATGAGATCGATCAAAACAAGCAAGTCTGAATATGATAAAACAACTAAATAAGATAAAGAGCCAAAGTAAAAAAAAATGAAGAAACACATCTAGATACACAGATACACGTGTTTGTACTCAAGAATCCCAAGTCATAATATGTATGCAAAGGATTTGAAAGGTACAAGAAAAAGAAAACAAAAACAAAATAAAAACAGTAAAACAAAACAAAATAAAAACACCAAGCACAAGAAACCTGCCCTGGCTTAACATTAGGAACAAGAACCTCCAAAGATGCTGTTGAGTTTATTTTCTGTTGGCCATCTATTGCTGGGTTTGTCTGCCACTCTTAAGAGTGATTTGTTCTCCTACTGGTTCTCACTGAGAAAACCAACTGTTCATTTGTAAGTGGTTATCAACTGGAGATAGCTTTTGGGTTAGGGTTGAGGGTATGTGTACACTTCTACTTTCAACTCTAGTATCCTATCTGGTGTAGACCTAGGGAGGCCCTGTGCCTGCTGCCTCAGTCTATGAGTGCTTATGTTCACCTGCCATGCTGTGTCTAGAAGGCCTTGGTTCCTGTGTGTCCTCCAATGCCTCTGGCTCTTCAGCTCTTTCTGCCCCCTCTTCCACAGAGTCCCCTGATGCCTGAGTGGAGGGATTTGATAGATACATCTGTTTTAGACTAAGTGTTCCACGGTCTCTCATTCTCTGCATGTTCTCTGGCTGTGGGTCTCTGTTTTTGTTCCAATGTGCTGTAGAAGGAACCTTCTTTGAAGATTGCTGAGCAGAACTCAAATCTATGAATATAGTAGACTTTCATTAGGAATTATTTTATTAATATGTATCTTTAGTAGGACAGGGGTATTTTGTTTTCTCCTAGGTCCATGACCACACAAGCAGAATTGGGTGTGTGTTCCATCTTATGGAATAGATCTTAACTCAAATCAAATATGAGTTGGTTACTATCACAAAATGTGTGCCACTAATGAATCAGCTATCTTGCAGGAAGTCACTCTTGTAGATTGAAAGGATTTGTAACCATGTTGATAATTACCTTTTTCCTTTGGAAGAATGCAAAGTACCATGTAACAGGAACACTAGCCTACAAGGCTCTAGGTAGGCACCAGCTGTATTTCTTTATATTCGGCGAATTGTATGGGTATTCTATTCAGCAATAAAACCTTGCTCTCAGCTTGTGCAGAGCCACCATTTAGGCTTGGAAATAGCCTGGATTGTTTTTGAGTTCCTGTAGACCCCTTTGGCCAAAAACTCAATTAGATATACCCATTTATATTACAGGAAGCTTCAGTAGGTGATAAGATATGTACATTTGGGGTGCTATCTCCCCCATTATTTGGCAATTTCATTTAGCTTGCCTTCATATATACACATGTTGTAGTAAGCTTCTACTTTAGTAGGTTCACATACTGCCCCTCAAATGACCCTTAGTTTTAGATGTCTCTCCCTATATTCCCTCCTTTGCCTCCCTCTTCTCTCTCCCTAAATGTTTGATTCTCCTATTGCAGCTCCTTCCTCCATATATAGCTATATATTCTATTTCCCTTTCTCTGGGAGATATATATCCTATACTCAGTCCCTTATTTTTTTTACCTAATCTCTATGATTATTTGGTTGTAACATGATTGCCAACTACTTCCAACTACTTCGAAAGCTGAGGCAAGAGGATCACTTGAATCCAGGAGTTCTGTAATGAACTGTGTCTAATCAGGTGTCCAAACCAAGTTGTCATCAATATGTCACCTTTTGGGAGCAGGTACCACCACATGCCCAAAGAGGGTGGGCGATAAACTGCCCTGACCTGGAAATGAGGCAGGTAGAAACTCATGTGTTGATGAAACTAATGAAGTTAAACTTGTCTCTTTGGACAGCATGCATATTCAAGCCTTCATTGTGAGTCCTCAGGATAGATACAGGAACTTGGCAACATCCTGATGTGTTGCCAGTTTTGTTTTGTTTTAGACTTTTCATAAATGAGCAACACATATACAGTGCTTCTTATATCCATTCATGGCAGATTTGTGTAACAGGCAATTCACTTGCCCATTTGGTGTGAATTTTATACCTGACATTTAGTGGTGTAGCCACTTTTGTTCAGTGTCCTAGGCGATTGAGAGATGCATGGGGCGGGGGGGGGGGACAATGGTGCTCAGTAAATGCCTAGCACAATAAGAACTCATCATCTTGATTTGATTGTGTGCATTTTGTTGTTGTTTTTGGTTGTGAAAACTGTATCCTGTGCTCTAATGACAGTATTCTAAATAGCACCATTAGTCGAACATTACATGTTTCATTTTACACTTTCCTAATGTTAAGACCATTGCTGTATGAAGGAATAAATCATTTCTGATGATTTGTGGGCAGATTTGCATCAGTCAGAAGTGAGCATAATCAAGGCAAAATAAAATTTCAATAATGTTCATTGAGGGCTTGCAAAAAATAAAATAAAATGCTGCTCTTCTGTGCCTTCTCTGTGTAAATCACAAGCTGTAGAAATACAAATGAGTTCAGAACATATTGGACACCTACTTGAAACACATTACAATTGTGATAAACCTTGCACATACAGCCACCTGGGGATCACTTGATAGGGGCTTAATGGCAAATCTGTGGACACATTTATCTTTCTCAATTTTGCCTTGAGGTTATGGACATAAGAAAATAGTCAATAATATATCCCTATGATTAATTTTCTGTGAAGATCACTGAGGACTTAGAATTACTGGTCTTCATCACTATCTTGTAGACCAGCTGGAAGTTATGAGAGAATTTAATTTGTTTGAGTCCATTTATTTTAAGAAACAACCAGTTTTACAGCATGTTACTAATTCAGGAGTTAGAAAATAGGACAGGCAGTAAGTGCCTGAAAGGGTATGATTGGCTGAGATCTAACAATTGAGAGATGGCTGTGGAATCACCCACGAAGAGTGTTTTCTGTGTTTTCATAATCTTTTCTAGGTTTTGTGTCTTTAAGGTCCATGAAATACTATCATGGACTCATCCTTCATTAATTTTATTTGCACTATAATTTTAATCTGGAATACATTGCTATGTGAAGTTCCACTATCACAATACAATAAAACATATGCAGAACACAATTATTTTGTTTTGGATATTCCTTGTGTTTTCGCTTTTCCATCGAAAGATATTCCTGTTGAATTTTCACATGTTAGCATTTTCATCTACTTTAGCCTGACAAAGTCATTTGGGGAACTTGGTGCATGCTGAGATATTTTCTAGTGGTCCTGGTTAGATTACTCTGCTTCTTTCGCTTTAAAGGTACAGAAAGAAATGCCATAAGTACCCAAGGGATTCAGGCAAGAAAGAACAAACAAAAGTTCATGACAGGTCGGGTCCCGCAAAGGAAAATTAAATGTATTATTCTTGCACAATAAGGTTAGCAAAGAATCTACAATCCCTATCCACTCTTTCATTCTTTTTATTCTAATGAGTTTACTGTGCAATAATGAAGGGAGAAAGTTTCATCACAATTCTGGCAGTGAAGAGACACTTTCCAACTCTGCTTGCATCTGAGATCTGCAAAATAAAGCATAGTCATCCATCATAGAGAAGCTGCCCATGCCTAATAAAAGGCTGGTTGGACAGAGTCAATCAAATGAGCGTTATTGGAGCTCGGTATTACACTGTCCTTTAGGTGATGGGGAGGAATGTAATGCAGTTACAGAATGTGATTTTCATATTCCTCTGTCCCTTTTGAGACTTTAAACTCTATTCTAACACAAGCACCTTAGACTGACATTCATAATCTTTGTGATAAAAAGAGACCTTATCCTATTTCTCATCTGTCAGGAGCAGTTAGATCTATGTAGAGTTTCTGTGATGTGGCTAACGCTACAAAGAATCAGCCCTCTAGCTGAGGTTACAACTTATAAGTTGTTTGTTATTATTAATAAAAGGCAGGCTGAGATGCTGTGTGAATCAAATGAAGACAAGCACAGCATAAAACTCAGCATCTCTTGGCCATGTATAAAAATCCTAGTTATAACATTACAATATTTACTTGATAGGTCATTTAGGTAACATTTGATTTAGTTTTTAGGACTGGGCTTCATTCTTCAAATAATTATTTTGTAGCACCAGTTTGAATTAAATAATCAAAGTGAAAGGATATTCTTCCTCTTTTTCTTCTGTATTTCAAGACAGGATTTCCCAGTGTAATAGCCCTGGCTGTCCTGTATCAGGAACCTTCTTTGTAGACCAGGCTTGCCTTAAACTCACAGAGATCTTCCTGCCTCTGCCTCTGGAGTGCTGGGATTAATGACATGCACCACCACTGCCTGGGTCGAATTATAAGGATTTTCATTGATTGTATCAGGGGTTTCCTTTGGTGGGAAACATCATCAGATAACCCTGAGACTGAAATAAACTAAACTAACCTATTTTTCTAATATTCCCCTATTAAGAGCTAATAAAAAAATCAGTAGATGCAACTAAGGCTGAAGAACTTGCTGATTGCAAATCAAAGGTAAACACACAAAAGTTCTTGCCTGAAGCATGGTATCTCTGCACCATTCAGTGCCTCCCCATAACATCTATGACCACACTACATTACGGGTAACAGAGATAGCTGTGTGTGCCAGGTGGTTAGGAAGAGCATAGCAGGTGCTGAACTAAATAGCTCACCTACCATTTAGAGAGGGAAGGTGAGAAGGTTGCTCTGAAGAAAATGGAGCCCAGGATTTCTTGTGTTTATATTTTTGGAAAATCAAAGTTGAATAAATCTAATAACTGCATTTTAATTTAATAATAATAAATTAACATGTACAGATTAATTAAAATAAATTTATAAGCTAGATTCCACCAGCCACAATAAATGCTAATATTGAGTCATTGTGTTGTTCTGTTCTAAGCAGCACTAAAATTCAAAATATTATTTTGGTTAAATTAATGAGATGTCTCCAAAAATTATATTTATGAACATTCTTTGCACAATCCCTTGAATTTGTTCAACAAGCACTTATTGAAAATCCACTAAGAAATAAGTTCTTCTGCATGAAAATATATACTCTCAGATTTTTGAGGACTTATTTTTAGTGGAGAAAAAAAGTACATGAGATATTTGTAAGAAGTAGAAATGATCCAAAATGGAGGAATGCTGATGGTGCTCTGAGTTTGTGAAAGTCAAGGGAAGAAATAACATAGAAAGAAGTTCCAGAAAAATCAAAAGTTGATTAAGAAACTGTAAATATTTTGTCATTGGTAGGAGGCATGAAGTGTGGAAGAGACAATAATTTTAGGCTGAGTGTATAGACAAAATTGTTCTATGAACACTGTGAAAGCTATGACCAGGTTCTGTGAAGGGGAACTGGGAATAATGGCATAGCAAAGGTTCAACAATGAACAAGATGAGAAAACATGGTACAGTGTGTATATGGGGGAGAAATACTATGTGTAAAGTCTTTTAAAATATCATATAAAAACCTACTATTATAGAATCTTCCTAATATAAATACATACACATACATACATGAAGTCAATTTAAATGGAATAAATTCCTAATGAGGGACTGTGCCTTGGCAGGCATCATTGCCTATCAAATATGAAGTCCAATGTCAGGTATAGGTCATCTCTTTTGATTTGTTAGCCAATGGATTCCCACAGACTACCAAAACAATTATCATTCAAAGTTTGGAGGTAAGACACTATTGTTCAAGACACTGCACAGTAAGGTCACAGGACATGGAGAAATTAAGCTAGTACCAACTTAGAAGTGTCATACCTACTGGCTAATTACATATTGCTAGAAGATGCACATGTGGCAGAGAAAAATAATCAGCAGTCTTACCCAGCTGTGAACAAAAATGACTGCCTGGAGAGATATGCTCATTGAAACAATAATGATAGCAATATTATGGGAATAGCTAACCACTTTCTTATTGGATTTAAATACGACTCCACAAAAAGGGACTCATGCCTTGGACTGTTACTAGGCTAGATCATAGGTCCTAGGAGAGAGTGAAACACTAATTAATGCTCTGGTAAATGAGCATTGTAATATACTGCCCCCTAAGTTCTTTTTGTTCTACCCATTAATTGGTGCACCACCCCCAACTATCATCACAGAAGCTTCTCCTTGAAATATCACCACAACTTGTCAATGTGCAGTGAGGAAGAGACTGGAGCCATTGCACACATGAATCTGCAGCAGCTGTGACTGCATGTACAAACAAGACCTGTAGAGGATGAACCCAGTTAAACACCCAGTATGGATCAGGGAGGTTATCATCAATCCCCACCCCCTAGCTGAGGAGCAATTTACAATTGGTAACTACCAGGGTACTGGAGTTAGTTTTCTTTAGTGCTTCGGTCCATGAGAAAACCATGCTTTAGCAGATTTCCCTACACCCACACACTCCAGGTGTATTCAGTGCATAAAATACCAACAAGAAAAGACAAAATAAGAAGGAATAGTGTGTTGGGGGAGAAAGGGGAGAGGTTTCAGGGGGAAGAATGGGGATGGCTTTTACCCCAAAATATTGTACTATTGCATTAAAAAATAAAAAAAATACAAAAATATTGCTCTTAGGAATTGGGTATTTACTGGGTGGTTTCTAAGACAATATTTACAAGCTACAGGTAAAGTCAAGAACTTAAGTCATTTTCTACAATGATGATTCAGTGGTCATATAGAAATTATAGAGATGCAAAAGAATGATGGATCAATTACTGAATTATTCCAAGTTGAGATTGATAAAGCAATTTGAAGAGATAGAATCCACAGAATGTGGCTGGGGATTGGTTAAAGAAGTGGGGGGTGGGCAGAGAGCCGGATTTTGCTTTGGGAGCCTGGACTAACTTTTTATGAATGAGAGTCTATTGGGGCTGTGAGAGTCCTCTGTTAACTTTCAACCTTGGTCTTGGGATATCACCATTTATTTTTGGTGGCTTATTCTAAAGAAAACATAAAGTAGAGCTTTGAATATCCAAAGAGTTCATGTAAATGAAGCAGTATTAGATACACTCTGGTCACTGGGCAACTTCTATGCCAAGAATCTTGAAATCAGCTGAATGTTTTTTCCTATGTTTTTCACATTTTTGTTGGTAAAAACAAATAGGCACGCCAAGAAATGCCTATTAAATAAGACCAATGATATTTCTCTGTTCAAGTGATGAGCACTGGACAGAGAGAAAAGTAAATAAGAGTCTCCCTTATATATGCCCAAGAATACAAATATGACACATTTGGAATTTTATTTTGGATTCAAATATATAATAGCTTATATTAATTTATAGCAAGAGGAAAAGGCTAAAAGTCCTTTCACTTCACTTCACTTCACTTAACTTATAATAGCCATATCTTGGGTCTATTGTTTGGAATTCTAATATTTTCATTTTTGAAATTTTTTTTCCTGATTAATCATCTTAAAATCTCATCCAAACCCTTCAGCTCAATAGCTGGCTTCAGTGACATAGTGAAATGACAGAGCAATTGAAACCATGTGTTCCAAGTCCAAAATATCTGAAGGTTATTGATTGTGGAAAACAAATACAGTTTATTTTGTTCAATGAATTTGCAAATGCAGGTACACAGTACCCCCATGAGATCAATGCCTATGGCATAATCAGATTACTACTAATTCTTTAATTTATGAATACAATTAACAGTTAGTCAGGGGTCCTGTGTGCAAGGCCACAAACAAAATGCTACATCTATTGAGCATCCATAATAAGAATGAAGGTGAATAAAGAGAGAAAACATAAAAACAACCTGATCACTTTTAGTGCAATTCTTAAAGGGTAATTCGTTACAGGAGAATTTATAACTCTTAATAACTACAAAATGGCTGTGCAGTGCACTTAACACAGGACAAGAATAATAACACTATGTAATAGTAACAATTTTCGGTGAATTCAGTGGTTTCTGCATCCTCTGATTTAAAAGGTAGATTTTTGAAGGGCAGGAATATTAGCAATGATACTTGATTTCCAGAAGGGTTCTCCATAAAGAACACTGCAGCTGCTCTTACTTAACTCTGTCTTCATTCTGCCATTATGCAGACATTGATACTGAGAAAAACCTCTGTCACAAAATTCAAGAGACTGGGGAACTCTATAAATACACCCACTTTTTATTCTCACATATATTGCAAAGTTTTTAATGTAAATATTAAATATTTGTTTATCTGTTACTTCTTCCCTCATTTCTCACTTTAAGGGAATGATATAGTAAGATGTCTATTTTCTCTAACCAAGGGTCAGACTTTGGTTATTTACAGAAGTAGAAGAAAAAGAAATGCAAGCAGACTCTTTGCATAATGGTGATAGAGCATCAAAGAAGGCCACAGGTCCTTGTGCAGGATCCTCATTTTTCTCTAAATGGCAACTGGTTTAAAAATCTGTCATTATGTGGCTGTTTAGAGAAGGTAATAGCTAGGGGAGTTAACTCTTAAATCTCTTATAGACGAAGGTTACTGTGGTAGAATATTATTTTAAGTGTGTGACTTTTGCTTATGCTGCATTTGTTTAACTCTGTAAAGCTGTGATTCTTTGTCTAAACCACCCGATGACCTAATAAAGAGCTGAATGGCCAATAGTGAGGCAGGAGCAAGGATGAATAGGTGGAGCTGGCAGGCAAAGCGTATAGATAGAAGGCAAAAACAAGGAAAAGGAGGAGGACTTCAAGGGCCAGCCACATAACCATGAAATAAGAAAGAAAGTAACATATACAGAAGTAAGAAAGATAAAAGCCCACAGGGAAAAGGTGGTTGGGTTAATTCAAGATAAGAAAAGCTGGCTAGAAACAAACCAGCTAAAGCCAGACACTCATAACTAAAAATAAACCTCTGTATGTGGTTTATTTGGGAGTTGGGGATGAGATCCTCAAAAAGCCAAAAGAGCAAAAAAGTTTACAAAAACTTTGATGGGCAGCCTCCTCAGTTACTTGCCACCTCAACATCTCTCTCAATTTATACAGTTTTTTAGGGTTAAGTTTTACCTAGATTAAAACAAAAAGATGATATATATTATGGGCTATTTGGAGTTCTGCACAGGAGTTATTTATAACATGTGTGATGCTTTGACTCTAAATGCTTAGTTATCCTGAAATGCTATCACCTGAAATATCAACCTCTTTTTGAGTAACTCTATGACAATTTTCAGTGGACAGAGTGGTTTCTTCATTAGCCATGCTTTATGTTTTATTGGTCCTCTATATATCTGAATTCTAAAGGTGACTTTTCTTATTTTACAGATAATCTTAAATACAAATCTTAGTCCAAATTCATTTTGAGGTAAAACACTTTCATCTCACCCTATTGTGTATCTGGCTAATTTGTCATTGATTGTGATCTCATTTGGCAATTTCCTTCATGACTGTACCTTGTTGCTACTGATGTAGTGACAGTTGGTATATGGCTATCACAGATTCATCCTCCCTTTTGCACATTGCTATCATTGGGTTGAAAAGAATGAGATGCTGGTGTAAACCTCCAGACTGCCTGTACTGGCTGTTTTTGTATGTCAACTTGACACACACTAGAGTCATCAGAGAAAATGGAGCCTTTGTTGAAGAAGTTCCTCGATGAGATCCAGCTGTAAGGCCTTTTCTCAATAAGTGTTCAATGTGGAAGGACCCAGCCTTTGGTGGGTGGTGCCATCTCTGGGCTAGTGGCCCTGGTTCTATAATAAAGCAGGATAAGCAAAGCAAAGGAAGCAAGCCAGCAAGCAGCATCCCTCTGTGGCTTCTGCATCAGCTCCTACCTCCAGGATTATGCCCTGTTTGAGCTCCTGTCCTGATTTCCTTCAGTGGTGAATAGCAATGTTTAAGTGTAAACTGAATAAATCATTTCTTCCCCAGCTTGCTTCATGTTCATGGTGTTTCATAGCAGTAATAGAAACCCTATCTAAGACAAATTGTTAGCACAGTGGGGTATGGGTGAGACAGACCTGACCAGGTTTTGGGGAGGATTGTTGAGGGACTTTGAAACTTCGGGCTAGAAGAGCCACTGAGTTTATGTTGTATGTTGTTTAGGAGCTTGAAAGGTGAGAATGTTGATAGCAATGTAAAGGAGGGAGTTCTGGCTTGTGAAATTTTAAAGGGAAGTTTTCAGTCTATGGAAGATGTTTGCTGTTTTGAATTAAGATTCTGTGGTTCTGGTTAGCTGGGGCTGAAGAAGCAGCTGTGATTAACAAGATGCCAGAGCTACTAAATTGAAACTTTGCTGGGATACTTGATGCTGGTCAGCTAGATCTAAGAAATTAGCAGTGATTAAGAACAGACCAGAACCACAGAGATAAAATCTTCTGGAAAGTGTTTCCTGAGAGCACAGAGAAGCTGTGTTCCAGAGGTGGTCATGGTTGTACCTTACACCGGCAGCAGTACTTGGTAATATGTAAGCTTTTCCCAGGTGGTACTGGTTTTGAAGGCATGAAAGAGTCATGAAGAGCAGCTGAGGATTGGCCCTGTGAGAGGTCAGAAGAGGTCATTGGTGAAATTGTAGCCTCTGTAGCATTTGAAGGCCCAGGACTGAAAGGTCATGCAGAGAATTTGAGGCTCGGCACCATGAAGATAGCCTATGAGAGGCTATTGGTGAAAGTGCAGTCCAGTTGCAGCCAAAGACCCCAGCATTTTAGAAAGGCCAGTTCAATGAGAAGACCATCAAGGACAGTAGCATCAGTACAGCCAGCTTGAGCCTAGAATGCAAACTGCTTGTGTTGCTGGAGAATTGACCAAAGCCCTTTGGAGGAGTCCAGAAGGTTGTGAGTGAATCCCAAATAATCGGAAACAGTTATTTATACTGTTAGAGTTTAGTTTTTCTTGGTTCAGATGGTGACTGTGACCTGGCTCTACTCACTTAAAGCAGGTATATAATTTTTATTTTTAAAGGAGCCCACAGAAGTTGGACTTTGAAAAGAGATTGGTATTTTACAGAGACTGAAATTTTAATGCATTTGAATTTGCAAAGACTGTGAGACTATTAAAAATTATTTGTGATTTAATGTGAGAGCTTAGTGATGAATAAGAAAAGAAGTATTGTGGCTTCTTTTAGTGATGTTTGTGTCAAGTTGACAAGGGGTCAGTTGCAGTGCCTGCTTTATGTGTCAACTCGATACAAACTAGAATCATCAGAGAGAAAGGAGCCTCAGCTGAAGAAATGCCTCCTTAAAATCCACTTGTAAGGCATTTTCTCAATGAGTGATCAAGATGGGAGGGCTCAGCCCATGGTGGGTGGTGCCATCCCTAGGCTGGTGGTCCTGGGTTCTATAAGAAAGCAGGCTGAGCAAGCCAGGGGAAGCAAGCCAGTAAGCAGCACCCCTCCATAGCTTTTGCATCATCTCTTGCCTCCAGGTTTCTGCTGTTTGAGTTCTGGTCCTGATGTCCTACAGTGGTGAACAGCAATGTAGAAGTATAAGACAAATAAACCCTTTACTTCCCAACTTGCTTTATGGTCATGGGGTTTAATGACAGCAATAGAAACCTAAGATGCATCCTGAATCTCCTTCCTTATCTTCTTAGCAGTCAGTTTTAAGCCAAATTGAATTAAACATTTTTCTTGAATCTTAAACCTCGGATTTATACTAGATTCAGCATATAATGTCCAGAGGAAGATTGGGATGCTATTGATGGGTTCTGTGTTATATTCTTCAGAGCACTGTTTTCCAGTTATCATCCTAAATTTTGACTGAGTAGTTTCAAGAGCATTGTGATATTCCACAGTAATAATCTCAGAAAAAATTGACATGATTCTCTTCCCCATATTCTTTAAAGTACCTCTAAGACTTGAGTCTTCCTGTGCAAACAAAATATGTCTCACAGATGGAAGACACAAGGAGCACTTCAGTGTTCCTAAGGGCTCCAAAAGAAGAAAATGTGGCACTTTTATAGGAGAACAAACCCACCCTCTTAGTACATAATACTTCACTCTGTTAGCCCTTTGATATTGTTATCAAGCTGTATTCAGCAAATAGCCAGTGTTAAAGGGAGAGAGAGAATCTCAGTGCTATAATTTGGCTTTTGCCTCCAGGAAATCTTCATATGTGGGAAGACTGGGCATAACATTTCAAAGATTTAAATAAATGCAAGGTAGCCTTGTGAATTGTCCGTAGGGTACAGCCAGGCAAAGCTTACAGTAGAAACTGAAAATCACAAAAATCACAGGACAGCCATGTAACTTGTTATAAGAGGCTTCACAGAGAAGGTGCTACACATGGGACTGTGCCAGTAAGAACAGAGGAAAATTCTGGGGACCCATAGAATAGAACAATACAGTGAACCTTGGAGGAGAATTGGTGCCTGGCATGGTAGACAGAAGGTATACTATTTAGTATGCTATAGCATATTCATGAAAAGAAACATTGAAAGATAAATCCATAGAATTCTTAGTGACGGGTTATACTTTGGAGCATTAAAGGGAAAGGGAGTCCATTTGAAGACTTTTGAGGAAAGAAGTTTTGCTCCCCAACATTTTGTTCCCTAGAACTAAAAGAAATGGATAGAAGGATAGATGTTGGAGAGAATTATGGATAACAATCAAATGCTATTTTTCTCATGAAGGTACCTGGTTTTCAGGAAGGACACATTTTGTAAGTATGTTTTATTAAAAGGCTTGTAATTCTATCTTGACTGTTCAGTTCTGAAGGGAGCAGGAGAAACTGTGGACACAGTCCAGGCTGAAGGACAAGAGAACCTCCCTGTGCTCTACATTCCTACCACATAGTACCACAGCTTTGCCAAACACACTTAGGAAACTGGAGGAATTGTTCTTTGAGGAGTAAAATTGGAAAAGAAACATTGGGTCATTTATTTTCTTTGAATAATAATCTTAAGCCCAAAGCTTTGTGAAAATTAGACAGAATATGCACTTATGTGGAAGGGTATTCATAAAGTTTCAGGAATTTGTTTTCATTTTCAAAGGTATTTGTAGGTACCAACATGAGAGGAGTCCCACCAGCAAATTTAAGTCACACCTTGATGATGTGAATTAGTACAGTCTTCCTTTTAGTAACTCTAGGTATAAGCAACAGTGCTATGGTATTCAGAGGGAATGGAAATGATGATATGTGAGCTATTAAAATAGCCACTGGGAGTGGGCTATTTATATTCGAACTAGACCCTTATTTGGTATTGTACTCTAAGAAGCCTAACATACAGAAATGAGTAGCAAGTAAGGACTCACCAGAAGTGTTAATAGCTGGTTAAATAAAATGTATTTTTGAAGGCAGAACTTTTTCACAACCACACTCATCTCAGACAGGTTTAAATAGGATAGAGGTTTTTCAGTTCATGGGCTTTCCTAAGTGATCTTGAAGGAGTTGTGGCCAAATGTTCTAATAATATTTGATCATTCTATAGTGGGATGTAATAAAGGGTTGATCACACCTGCCAGTTACAGGGAAAGAAGATGGATAAAAATTGTTTTCATTCATTATTGTTATTTATTATGACTGTTTTCACTAATAACTTAGTAGTTGTTTTTTTCATGTATATTTTCCAACTTATAAATACTTGTTGATTGTTACATGTCAGACTCAGTGTATAGATGAGGTGCATATCTATCTGTCTCCATCTAGGATATTCTAGCCTTTGGATGTTGACACTGTGTAATTAACCTCATAAATACATGCATTCTCCTAGTTGTCATGTATTATATAGTCATTCTAGCCTTAGAATTTAGGAGAATTGCCACCACAGAAAAAAATAAGCCTATTTATTCTGGTGAAATGTGCCTAGAAAGACTGTCAAGATTATAGCATGAATTCCTGTGATATTTTGAATATAACGTAAGCTTCATGAGAAAATACCCTTGTTTCTTAGGCTCATAGTATAATCCATGGACATAACACATTGTAACATAGTAGATGTTTAAGGAATGTGCGTTATGAATGAACGAACCATCTAAAGCACTCTAAACCATTAAGGAAATGGTGCCAATGGAGTTTTCAAAAGTTTAAGTACAGAATATGCCTGGCAGAGTGAATTTAATTTGAATACACAACAGGTTTTTTTTTTTTTTTAAAAAAAAACTAGTTCAAGGTAGTTTTTTCTATCTGAGTTTATTTCAAATTTCTGATTTGAATATATTTGAAAGACATTAAACTTTAAACGTGTTTAGATAAATATTTTGATTATTAAAGCTTTGGATGCCATGCATTGTTGAAATAATCATAGAAAACATTAGAATATCCCTATGGGAGTGTTGTCAGATGGGGTAAATACCCATGATTAAGGGAATTTGTAGTTGGGCTTTTATAAAGGACATAACAGGATCCAAAATATGTCTATTCTCTATTCTTTATTTCAATTTGTCAGGACTGTACTATATACAGAGATCACATTTTGAGGATGTGACCTGGGAATATGAGCTGTATTCCCATTTCATACAGAAATCCATCAAGCTTGGTTATCTTGTTTCCCAGACTCTAGAAGATTAGAAGCAGAAAGTTGGAAAGAAAGCCATTAGAGTCAAACAGATTTATGGTAATGGGAGAGGCTGAAAAACACACAAAGAGGAGGCTGGGGATTCAAAAACCATCATTTCTGAGACCATTTGAGATAGGGATAAAGAGCCTTGGATGCCCAGAAATCTTTACTGTGTTATACCAGTATACACTGGTTGACAGTAATGATGGCCCCAGGCAATCAAGAAAATGTTAGAATAGGTTTTCTCTGCTCTGTTCAAGGAGAGTGCGTAGTTCATGATACATTTAAGATGTGGCTGTTTTATTTGGCTTTTATGGTTGGATATGGTAGGGACAACAGTTACTAAGAGGAATGTATGTGCATGATATGCATGTGCCTGTATATGCACCTGTGTGCATCTGTTTGTATAGCAAGACTTGAAAATTAAAAAACAAATGAAGTCAGGAGTCAAGTGTGCCCATAGGACTGATACTGTATTTTGTAGAAGATGCAATTGTATTTATGTGATACCTGTTTTCATTAGCTTCCTATACCCTTTGGGATTTTACCTTCTAGTCTCATTTTCAATTTGAACTCTTCCTGTTTCTTACTCATTCTGTTTGTTGTTGTTGTTGTTGTTTTTTTCCAGAGAGAGAAGGTGACCAGCTCATCTTTTCTCCTGCCAATCTGAACCAAAAGCTAGTTTCTACCCCATAACCAGACACAGGAAAGAATGGATTTGCCTATCTACTGTATCAGAGGATACAGGAAAGAGAGTTTTACAATAACTTAAAAAAAAGTGCCACACAAATATCCAGACCCATGAACAGATGAAAGCTTTTAGATTTAGTGTAAGTTTTAACTACTTAGAAAGGTTGTTACTAAATATAAATGTATTCAATTAATATTGTACAACTAAAACCTTACTCTGTATGTACTTCAAATGTGACTTTGGAGTGCTAATGAAATATCACTGGTGATGTGATAGATTCTCTTTTTAAAATTCCACTCACAATCTTTTCACTTCTAAAATCATTCAAAAGAAGTTCTATGTTCTTAGAATATAGTATCGTCCTTGAATCTGCTTTGGCCTTGAAGAGATGAGTGTGTCTGACACCTGATCTTCACAGCTTTCCCCACCTCCAATCTTGTGCTCTGCTCAGCCAAAGAGAAGAAGGCACTCTCACATCTACATGGTGTATAGAGCAGAGGGCATGCACTGCTAGTGTGGCAGAACAGCGCTTCCTGTTATATCACATGTGAAAAATTACACAACCAGCATGCTACACTGAGGCACTAATTGCCTGTCATCCAGTTGTAGCATACTAATATGTTGTAGCATGTGTCTAGGAAGTTTTGGCTTAAAGTCAGAGGAAATTTTAGGCAAATAAGGTAATTTAATTTTTTTATTATTTTTCTTTCAATTATAACTGCACAAAGGCCACCATAGGTGAAGTTGTTTAAGTTGGAGTGATTACCTAATTGCTTTTGACTTTAAAGAGAAATGGCATAAGCATAGAGCATGCCATAATTTTTATGTGTCAGGGATTTTCTGTTTTTATTTAATTAATAAATGTTATTGAGCACTTAGCATATGCTATGTACTTTCCTGTGTACCTCCAATATACCTGATAATTGTAGTCTTCACCACAGTCCCTGTGGCACCTGAACTTATTGTACAGTTGGGCATACCCAGGGACCTAGAGGTTAAAGAAATTGCTTAAGATCACAGAACTGCTAAGGGGAGAAACTGGACTTCCCACCCAGGCATGCTTAACTGCTGCAAAAAGGTGCTGATTTGTGCCTGAGTCTGGCTGTATCACAGGGAATTAAAGGTCACGGGCCAGGTGTGATCCATTTAAAATCATTGGGTCCCTGTCGAACTTTCTCATGCTCTACATGCAGAAAACATTTCATATAGAGATGAAGTTGTGTGCTATCATAGAACTGGGTAGTAACAGACATGTATCAGACACAGACAAGAAAGAAAGGCAGGCGATGTCTTACAAGTATAGTCTTGAATAAATCAAGTAAGAATGTTCTAGGCTGCCATTGTAGGTTCATGGATGATGTGAACACAGGTCTATTAACAAACACAGACAGTTGAAATATGGGGCACATTGAGCTATAGAAATTCAGGTTCTCATATTTGAAACAAAACAGACCAAAACAAATAGAAATATTTTTAAACTTTCTACTTATCAAGATTTAAAAAGCCATAATGAGCACAAATATTATAACTGTACTTTCTTTATTTAGGGACTTTAGCCTGTTTTACATATAATAGTCTATATAAAAAGCATTATATAATGAGATATATATATATATATATAGTATATATATATATAATTTTACTAATTTGTGGTACATCATGAAGACATTGGTGAATTTCACACAATACAGTGTATTTAGGAGTCAGAATTTCAGTACAAAATGAATGATTTAAATGGTCTAGTGTTTTATCTAGTCCACACAGGAATTGCACACTGTGGTGTCTGACTTATCCCTTTCATGTTTCAAGAATGTTAGAAATGTACACAACACACTAAAGAAATGCTTTTGTTCTTTATGAAGATTGTGAATCTTATGGTCAAAATTAGTGTGAAGGTCTCTGAAATTGTAGGAAATGAAATTTAAATGTCACCTTCCAAACTAAATGTTTGTTAATGTTTTCATCAAAAGGCATACAGAAGAATCAATAGCATACTCATAAAAAGATAATGTAATTACCAATAAATGCAAGCAATAACGTTATAAAGAAAACTATTTTAGACAAGGTGAGGTCAGGCCCTGTTTTATGTTAGTACAGTAAATTGATGAACTGTGCGGTGACCAGAGTCAATAGAAGTGGAATTAATTTTACAATGTAAGTATTTCTGCCAGTAATGATGAAGTAAAAGTAGTTCATTGCATATTTGGGGAGGAAAATTGGACTTATGTCTGGGATATTTTCTGATCTTGTGAAATGAATCTTAGATTATTCACACCATGTTGAAACGGACCGTCCATAAACAATCTGTGTTATTTGCCAAAGTCAGCCTCAAGGGCTTTGTGACCACTAAATACTATGCATTTTCAGCCACTGGCAGTGGGTTTTAATCTCTGATTCCATGTACTTCAATATTTCAAAAATATCTGGAAGATCATCTCTTTTTAAAAAAAATTTAAAGTTATATTGCCCTTAAATACTCTACTTGTGGGGAAAATGCTAGAACACAAAACCAAGACACTTCTTCTTTCATGTGGTTTAATCTATTAAGCCTAAAGCTGATGAAGGGAAAATCTGTTTTATTCTATGAAGAAGTCAGAATTAGAAAGTGAGCTTATAAGTAGACCTTTCCAGTGACAAGCCGCCTCATCACTGCAGAATAAATACACATTTCGGTTACCCATTCATGGATCATTCGGTCACGTTCTATGTGTGATTTAGTGACAAAGGAAAAATAAAGATTTAGGTGGACATAGTCTGGAGCCACTAATTTTTCTCCAAGCAGCTACAAGTCCTCTCCTTTCTCCGAGGACCTCTACTGCCTTGGCAGTCAGGCCTGTATCTGGGGTTATGTGCCTCAGGGTTGGCAGTAGGTTCAAGCTGAACTTCAGGTGATTGAAGGAGGAAAGATAAACCAAACTCTCACGACAGTTACAAAAGCAATCTGTCAGAGGAAAATGTCTTTTATGTGAAACCCAGCCAGTACTTAACAACACTTTAAATTCAGTTGTGGTACATTCTACAAATAAAAGGAGTAGCAGAGAATGATGTGAAATCTATTCCTGAGACATTACGATTTTGTACAGTTTAAAAGCTACTGGCCATTTTATTCAATTACTTTGGTATGCAGAAATGCATGCTTAATTAATAAAGGCAGGCCATAATCATTTATCTTGTAATGAAAACCTTTTACGGATAGCCACTAATGAAGATCGGACTTGCTTTTCCAATTGTGCCTGTCATGTGGTGCAGAGGCAACCTGCATGATGACTGACGAACAGGCAGGTGCCATGTGCTACATCATTTGGAACTGTCATTAAACATCCACATATCAATTATGTTGCACTAAGGTTTATTAATGATGTACTTATCAAATATTCATTGTATGGCACTAACATTTAAAGAATGTTCTCTGCTGAGCCTAATGGAACTGTGCTTTGACGGCCTGAGTTATTTAGTGGATTAATTTGAGGGAACAATTTGAAATACTGGAATCCAATCTGATATAATATGTCATGTTTTACAATAATCTAGCCGCTCTCTTATTTGAGGACAATTATGCCATGTTGGTAGAGGGAAGCTGGTGAGTATGCTGTGAAAAAGAGAGTGTTTCCAGCATCCACACAAAGCAAACCTTTTATTTGCTATCATATGAAATAGGTGAGGTCAACATTGTTTCCACAAGTTCTAGTGAACAAGGAACTCCCTCGTATGTTGAGTCTATAGGCAAAGCTGTATGCTCACCAACAGTCTCCAAATGTGGCTATTGTTTATTATTTGTTTTAAAATACTACCCATCTATTTATTACTGTTAGTTTTGTATATGTAAGTGTGTGGTTGAAGCATACTCATGTACACGGGGATGTGAACCTATTTTACCAACATGGTGACCAAAGTAGGGTGTCAGATGTCCCCTCTATCACTCTGTACCTTATTCCTTTGAGGTGGAGTCTCTCTTGGAATATGGAGCTCCTATTTTGCACTAGGCTGGAAGTTGTCAAGTACCTGAAATCCTCCTCTTTCTGCCCTATACTGTACTGTGGTTGTAGATATACACAGGAAGTAGCCATGCACTGCTTGGTAAATAGGTTCAAGAATCTGAACTCAAGTCCTCAGGCTAACATGGGTGATGTGATCTAAACTCTGGTCCATAGGCTTGTGAAGAAATGGTTCTTAACCATTGAGCAATCTCCTTATCCAATATTTGTTTAGGTATAGCCTTATTCTTAGAGCTGTCTTGAATTATTTAGATCAGAGGCCTCTGTTAGATAACTGTATGAGTTGTGTATATGCTCTATGAGTTAGCCCTGCTAGGACTTATCTATGCACAAAGTTTTATATACCCTTGGAGGTTTTATTTTTAAGGCCCTTGTTTTACAATATGTATCATATTTCAACAATGCCAAACTACATTGATTTTACAATACAATTGTTGCCACATCATTATTTTATAGTTTCAAGAAATAAAAATCAAAGCAAGCACCCGTCTAAATGCATATTGATGAATATTTTTACTCTTGAGTTGCTATCACACAAATGGATGAGGCCACTTTTGTTCATGTTAGTAATAATGGTCAAAGACTATCCTCAGCATGAATTTGGGATAAAATGAGGATTATAAAACCTGCTCAATATATTGATGACAATTTTGCTAGTAAATTAAACTTCATTATGTATTAGGTGATGCATTTGTACAAGAAAGTTTAAATACATTGAGTGATATTCAGATTTTAAAGATAAATCATATTTTTATTACATGTATAAATAGCCCAAGTCTGCAATGGTTTTAAACTCACCTATTGTTTTAAGAAATCATTTAATCAATTGGAAGGGTATCACATATCAATTGCTTATATCCCATAGTGGCATGTTGTATGATGTATAGAATATAGAATCATCCACTGTGACTTGACTCAAGAGCCATGTGACCAGACATTGTTTTAATGGTAGCTCCTGTAGAAAGTGTGTCTAGCTGCAATGGCCAAGCTGGATTCAGAATCCCCACAATCCTAACATTGTCAGTAGTTCTGCAAAGTAAAATGCTATTTCCTAAGGGTATGATTCTCAGGGAGAATTTATCTGGCATTTTTCATGTTCAGACTCATTTTGTAAAACCAGGGTTTTTCTCTCTGAGCTGTATTGCAATGAACAGAATTCCTATTATGCTGCACTTTAGGGAAATGTAACATGCAGAGCTTTTTGTCATAGCTTTTCATTTCTCCTTCTCTTTGTAAAAAAAAACTCTCTTCACTTTTGTAGCTGGGATCATCTGTAATTATGAATTGTGCATTTTAAAAATTCATCAATGGGATCTTTGATTTTAAAATGAGCTGCCAGAAGAAGCCAGAAGAGAGCAAGTGGAATTTAATGCCACAAGACAGCTGGAGAATTACAAAGACACCTCGTCTAGTGACTCCCAAGACAAATAAAATGCTACTACTACAGGCATATTTTGGAATTTTGTCTTCAACTTTACCTTATGCAAGAGTACAAAGAAAGACCCTGTATACCATACACTAAATATTTGTCATATATTAAATATAACCACTGTACAAATGTAGAGGTGGAGGGCACAGTGATTATCTATGCAGAGATAGAAATCACATATTTTGAAGTACTTAACTTCTTTTATTACTCTTTTGTTTGCTTGAAATCCTGGTTCATCTGTGTTCCCATCCTAATTCCTGAAGAGTAGGACATTCAGCATCACTCTCTGATTGCTTTCTATTGCTGTTATGTGGAATCCATACTTATCAAACAGGGATTTTTATTTTAGGGTTAATAGTAGCAATTTGTAACAATAGCACCTTTACATAATATCTTAATAAAACATCAAAGAAATAGAAATGAGTTATACATATGCTTTAGATGATTAGCAGGAAAATTATGCAAGCACCATTAAATGTGGGTTTTGAACAACTTGCATCCTACTTCAAAATCGTCAACTACTTGTAGCTAAGATCACCTATTTATCAATGAAGGCAGTAACAGATGGTAATCCTTCTTCTAGAACACTCTAATTCTTTGCTCAGAAAGTTCCTTACTCCTGTGACCAATTGGAACTATGAGAGAAATAGGGGATATCTATGAAACCTCTCATACTCTTTTTCTTCTCCTACCCTCTCACTTCTAACAATAGATCTCTCCTTGACCCACATTTTCATAATTCAATGACAGAGTTCCAGAGATGAAATTAGAATAAGGGACAAATCCTTCAAAGAAACCCATCACCTCCACTCTGAGACAGAATACTTGCTGTAGAAGTTCAGGTTAAAGAGACTTTAATCTTTACAAAAAGGGCATCCCATTATACACAGCTTCTGAACTTCCTTTTTTTCTTTAAGAATTTGTGTTTTAGAGTCAAATTAATCTAGTATCCTGAAGTGGTTTTTACCTGAAATGGGTGTTTAAGAAATAAATACTCAGTTGTGCTCTGTATTATTGATTCTGCTAGAATATTATTTCTTGAGCAATAATCTGAAGAATTTAAGGAAAATTAAGATCTAATAATTTCTGCCATGTTGGGCCATGTGATATGTATGCCAATGAATGTGTTTTAGCTCTCACTGTTAAGACACATCACACCCTGTCCAAAGTTTTATAACCTCAAAATCTTTTGTTAATCACTTCCCAGTGTAATTTCTTGTACTAATCAAATAAACCATCTTTTGAACCCCCCCCCTCTCTCTCTCTCTCTCTCTGTGTGTGTGTGTGTGTGTGTGTGTGTGTGTGTGTGTGTGTGTGTGTGTGTGTACACATGTATTTTACAGATGAGGAGAAAGAAAATGTGGGTGTATGGGTTGTATATGTGTATAGTGTGAACAAATAAATGCATGTGCGTTCGTGCATACAAGCTCATGCATACTAGAGGAGGACATTTGGTGTCTCATGTTCTATCACTCTCCTCTTTGAGACAGGTTCTCTCCCTTAACCTAGATCTATTTGGTTGGCATCCTCTCATCTATCTGTGACTACTCATTTCACCCCATGTGCAGCATTATAAGTGTGTTTGAGTCCCTACCCATCGTTTTATGTGGATTAATAAGGATTATCAAAGATTTGGATTCTAAGGCTTGTTGAAGAATGAATTCCTTAACACCCTTATAGCTTTAGTCTCTACTATTCCCTCTGGAATTATCCAACAAAGTTTGAATTGGGTTGTTATTCATAATTATAATGTTAATTTCTATATAATTATTAGTATTTCATTAGTAACTATATTGTATATGCGTGGTCTACTTAACTATGCTACATGTTGGCTCTTTGATAGCAAAGATATCATATTTATTCTCCATTCCCCCTAAGATTCTTAGATCTTTTCTCTTCAAATATAATGATCTCAGTATATGCTCACTGAATTCTTAGGTAGGGAGCTGCTTTTTCTTATACATAATCCATTTTGAAAGGGGAGATGAAAGTAACAGGCTCAGTAATTTATCAAAACTATGTGGCTAGGCATGAATTCTGAACATCCAAACATCAGCACATAAGATCTAAAGCATGTAGCTTAGGCTTCTGTAACCTAAAGAAGGATATTCACAAGTCAGCAGGAGATAAATATTAATATAAAAGGCACAACTTTTCTTCCTGTATAGAGAGCTAGACTTAATAGAATTAACCAAGTGTATTCATTAGAGTTAAGGATTGGTAGGGCACCCATCAGACCTCTACTAAGAAATGGATATGACCTCAAATGGTACTTTCTAATCTCTAATAATGCACTTTACACATACAACAGGTGGACATGCAGGTTCCCCAGCATTAGCATGTCCTTCGATCAGTGCTGGGGATTCTAATGTTTCAAATCAAAACAGCAGTTTCAACAGGACTTTGAAAGAATAGGCAGTGAGAGACTAGAGGAGGGTATACTAGGGGGATGGCACTGCTTGTATTTCTTCTCCTTGTTTTCCTCCTCCTCCTCCTCCTCCTCCTCCCCCATGTCACTTCTTTTTTTCCTCATTTAAATTATATTGTTAATGCTTATATTTGCAATTTAAAAGGCTTTTTTCTAGGGTAATAAAACCTGCTTGTGCCCTTTGGAATTGTCTTGAAAAGGAAGATAAACTGATGGGCACATAAAATAATCTCAACAGGTGAATCTATAGGCTCTGGAAGAGATTATCAGGTGCCTGAGTAATTCAGCAAGGGATTATTCTTCAGGACAAACATTACCTATTGTCCTGTGTTTCTAAAATTCAACAGTTTTGTTTTCTGGGGTTTTTTTTTGGAACATATGGCTTATATAGGGTTTACAAACGTAGCAGTACCATTTGAGCAGGCTGGGCATTCTATCTATGTAGGCCACTCTATTTAGCTCTCGATAGCTTCAGTTTAATAATTAGGAGGTACCTTGCTGCTAAATATTAACACTTGATAATGTTTAGAATTGGTCTGTCTGGAAAGGCATGTGTGTTTTCCAAAAGTTGGTGAGGACCAGATTTTCCCAAAGATGGGAGTAAGTACTGCAATCTACTCCATAATGAGGAAAGTTACCTGTTGTTGGTTCTTTCATTCCTGTTTCTTTTGATCAGGGTGTTTGCAGTTCATGGGTCAGAAGCTAAAGAACCTTTTCTGAGGTTGTGTTCTATACTCTGCTCACTGGCTATCATAGGCCTTTTATTCCATCATGCTGACAGCCATTAGAGGACAATACCTCTCCTGCTGCTCATATGTCCTATGGGAGCAGAAGCACAATAGCCCTCAAGAGGCTGCTTCCCCACACCCAACAAAGGAGCATCTGCTAAAGGAACTTCTGCCTGAAGTGAACTTGCTCAGGCCAGCCCTTTCAAATTCCAGCTCCTTTGTCCAAAGCTTTTTTAAAGGAGCTATACATGTCCTATATAACACCCTTATAACTCCCCTTGTTTGGTTAGTGTATAAACACTTTCCCTGAATTCTGACACCATAAAGGTGCCCATATTAGTCACCCAGTTTCCAACATAAATCTTTAAAACTCTTTCCATCTCTCCCTATACTCGACATGATAAGATTTCTTTTAATTCTTCTGTAGATGGCAAGGGAAACACCTTGACTTCAAATTATATCTATCCCTTTTATGAATAAAACAAGTGTATTTCCCCAAACTCAGTTGATCTGGGTGTGTTAGAAAAATCAGTTTAGTGTGGATTAATATATGTAATGAGCAGAATTGAGAACTGAGTGTCTTGTTCTTTGGTAGGCAAGTGGTTTCATAGTTCCAATCAATATAAACAGTTTTGTAGAAGCCAGATGAGAGGAGTGGCGAAGGGGTGCATCTGCTTCTCAATTCCCAGCTCTTTATAGAGCCATGGTGCTTTATAGACCTTTCATCTGGCCCCATTCCATGCTTTTTAAATAGGGATGTACAGCAGGGGGCTATGAGAACACTGGCTAATATGCCCATGGTTGATCTCACATAAAAATAACAGGGTTTCCTAATAACCACATTATTTTATGCTAAATCAACCATGCCCGTGTTGTGAAATAAAATGAAAATTCACATAAAATTGTAATGTAGCACAGGAAACCTCAAAGAACATTTAACTTTGAGTGGGGAATGCTGCCTGCCCATTGTATCTTCTCTGTTATTTAGGGAGTGACTGACTGCTTTAGTGTGCATTTGTAGAGGGGATGCCTGGTGGGGGGGTAAAAATCACTATTTCTGTTCCAATTGTGCCTCATGCACACAGCTGCCACATTCTTTACCTCTCAAAGGGTTTCCTGACCTCGATTGATCTTGTATTTGTCTTGTCTGTAGCAGCAATACTGACTCTTGTACCAAAATAACAGAATCCAGAGGTGACCTTTCCTCCACAGTTTCAGTGACACTACATTTACTAATTTGCAGGTTTTTAATTAGAACATAGGCTTCTTGAGTGTCATGATATGAAGGCAATGCATTTCATGTTTCAAGAATTGGGACGGTATGCCAAACAGATGCTTTATTGGGCATTTTACATGTGTTTTGTTAATATCATATTTAAACTGCTTTGTGATCACCCAACTTTCAGCACGAGAAATCAGAAGCTTACAAACTACAGCAAAATTTCTGAGATTATTTATGTGATAAACGAAGAAGCCAGTATTTCAAACCAAAGATGGCCAAGATTAACTCAAGCTCTTATTTACTACTTTTCTGGCCTTTCTTGATATATGGGGGTGTTAGGGTGTTTTAAGAACAGTTCACTATAGTGTCTGGCTGATAGCTATATTGCTTTGAAGGTAATTTATATGCATTTATCATAAATCAGTTAAGACATATAGTTTGCTTACTCATTGGACATGTGTGCCAGGTTCAATAAAGATTGAAGAATCTTTCAGAATAGCTCAGGGTCTGGTGGCATTGGCAGATATATAAATAAAATATGAAACAATCAAATCATGTCAGAGACAATGTATACTATAAAAGAAGTGAAGAGATAATACAGCTTGGGAATACATTTTTACCTGTGTTTATAATTCAAATGGAAAACTGAGGACAAGTAGTGACCACACAATTGTTCCTCAGAAATGACCGATAAGAGTGGTGGATGGTGAAGACAGAAGATAAGGAGGAAACTTGTATAAATCTCAAGTGAATGTCTCATGTTCAATGGGAAAATTTTCTGAGCACTTTGCAGACATTTAATTGCTATTTCTTAGCAGTTTTTGAAATCAGTTTCTTTGGCCAATCTTGCCTCATGCTTATAAGCAAAAGCAATATACTAATAGCAATTTTGTTTCTCAACAATTTCTTTGGTTTTCTTAATGGCCATATGAAGGCTTACTACTAGTTAATACTTTTTAGCATTGTAAATAGTTGTGTTAATGAAACAGATAAAAAATTACTGTTCTCACATTAGTCTTGATTGAGCCAATGTACAGAGGACCAATAATGTCTTATCTTCTGATTGCCTCTGACAACTGCTATCCACACATCATTTGGAAATTCACAGAGATAATTCTGCATTAAGCTGTTGTTGATTTCTTCTTCTTAACATATAATTTTTGTAGTAGTTACCTGTTTAAAATACCTGTCCTATGTCAGGACAGACATGGAGACTTAACACCTATATTGCACCTTACTTATATTTATTTGTTATCAAACATTTTCTATAATTTGACAGCATCTACCTAGCAGAAAGCTGAGTTTTGACTGGTTCATCATTGGGAAAGAATACTGAAACTTTATTTTAATGGTCCTATTCACTTTTTCCATTTAGATGATATAACAACTTTCCAATATAGACATACTTGCCCAATTTGAATATTGAGAAAATTGAGTGCCAACACTTACACTACCAATGAGAAGTACAAAGTCATAAGCATCCATTAATAATTATGGAGTAATTAAGCTTCACAACAATAGTGAGCATTTTAGCTGTAATTGGATGCTTATCTGACTTGGGATAGTATTTGTATGGAGGACAATGTTAACTTCTATACTAAGAAAATCTAATTGGGCAGTTGTGACACATACCTTTAATACCAATACTCAGGAGGCAGAGGCAGGCATATCTCTGAAGTTGAGGTCATTCTGGTCTACAGAATGATTTTCAGACAGCCAGAGATATACAGAGAAACCCTGTCTCAAAACCTAAAAAGAAAATTATAAGCAAATGCTTATAACCATGCACGTTACAGTAAAATATGAGTCAGTAGGTATTTTTCTTTGTTCTAAATAGTGACTCAGATTCATAAACTTTCCCACCAGTGTTCTGTAGTATCTAAGGCTTTCATTGGATCTGCCATCTCTAGAAGGTAAGAAAAGAGAAGATGAGGAGAGAGCACAATATCTAAGAATGGGATATTGGTTACACCATCACATTTTTTCATCATCTTAGGACATGTTTCTGTAACAAGGTAGAGTTTCCTGAGATATACAACTTTGTCTTAGGCTTAAGTGGGAAAAGAAATCACACACACACACACACACACACACACACACACCTCTTTCATTCTGAATTTCTTCTGTCACAGTTGGCTAAATGTGTGCTTAGTTTTGAGGAATAGAAAAAGGCTTAAAGACTAGTTTAAAATACTGGAAGTAGCCAAATTCTCTTTTAGAGGAATATTTGCACAGAGAGATTGTTTTTGGCACTTTAGGAATAAACGTGATTCTTCTCAGAATATTTCTTTGCCCATTACATATATGTCTATTGTGGGCTATGTTAATATGTGCAAAAGTATCTTTACAGTGTTGCTGCAAATAGTCTTCTCCTGCAAAAATTCAGTTCCAGAGGATTTAAAGAAGAGAAAGAAATTGAGGATATTTTTTCCTATACCAACTAGACTGTACATGCCAGTATTCAACTATTTATCTCATAGCCTAGATTCTATTTGGCTTACACATCTTTGTTAACACAGAAGGTTGCCCAAATCTCTTAACTAAGTAACTAGATTCTGGAATCAATGAAATAAACAGTCATGCTACAATAATGTTCACAAATAGGCAAGAGTCAGATTACAAAATAACGTTATGGAAACATTTTCTTTGTGTATTTGTTAAGAAAGCTTTCTAATATATAAGTTAGGAACATCTTTGCTTCTCCTGTGAGTGTCCCTTTTGTGTTTGCTAAATCTCAACATGGAAACAAACATTCCCCAGTGGGAATCAAGATATCACATTTTCTGAAAAGTTTAAAATGGTATAAAACTATGAATCATCTGTTGATCTTTTTAGCACATTTATTGTCTTTACAATTTTATGCTTGGTGCTGGAGGCCAGTGGCTCTACATTTCAAATCAATTTTGTGTCATAAACACATGAAAGGTCAAAGAATTCCCCATTCCCTGTAATAATGTGAAATTCGGTGAAGCATTTAGAAGAGTTGCTGGTGCTGCTATCCACCAAGTACTGAGGCAGTCCTTGGACTTCTTTGGGGACAATGGGTTATTTGATTCTGCCTGATACCCATTGACTGAGTTCTTTGGTCTGTAAAACCAATCACACAGTACTTTATCATCAGTACTTTGTTGACAGTTATCTTTTATGTTTCTATGCGTTGATTAGAATAAACAGATCATTTCTAAAGCCTGCATTTTGACAACCCAGATACATCTAAATGAACACATCATATTAGGATTTTTAACAAAAATCACTCCAGTGATGGTTAACATAGGTTGTATTGAGAATATGAGGTATATTTCTAAACCCAAAGCCCTGAAAGGGTAACAAGAAGTTACACAGAGCAAAACTGGTATGTGAACATATGTAGTAAGTACACATCAGGGAGATGTATAAGAATAAATCTCCCTCTCATGTATTTCAGAGTCCTTAAATCAAATGAGCCCTTTTTATTCATGAAAATCACTAATGAAAAATGGTCACTCTCGAAGACTTTGGAATACTTTATGTGGCCTTGGTGGACCTTGAGTTTTCATTATTGTATCTCTCCTATGGAAATAGTCACTCTTCTGTCTTACAGGAAGGGCAGAGAATTGAAAAGACTCTGTAACAATGAGCCAGTTTCCAGTGAAACAGAATGATGTCATTGCTTCCTGAGGCTCTAACTGGGAAGGCAGTCTTCTTTTAGCTCTTTTGGATTCCTCATCTGTCTGAGGCTTCTTGTTATAAGAGTGGTTCACTCCAGAGTCTTTGTCATCCTGGTATATATTGATGGAAAAATTCTGTAAAAAAGGGTGTGTGTGGTGGGAATTAAGCAAGGCATCTTTTACATTGATTCTTTTATCTTGGTAAATGTCATTGGTGTTATAATATTGTTTTGGTTGTTTATAGAAAACTCCCTCACTCTCCTCTCTACTGTTTACAAGTTTTCCTCCAGGTACCCCTACTCCAAGACAACTTGATCTCCTATTCATCACTTGTACCCACATGATTTCTTGAGGCAAAGAAGTTCCTACTAGTCTTTGATTTCATTCTGTTAGGTTGATCTCCATTCATTGTAGTGGTAAAATGAGATGATCAACACAAATTTGATGAAGTGATAGCAATAGTAGTTTGAAGAAGATTGTCCCTTCAACTTACCTCTTTAGTACATGTTATGCATTTTCTTTAAAATGTTTCATGTGTAACCATAAAATGAATAATGTGTGATTGCTTCTAAACCAATACTGTCCTCTGAAACTTTTTACATCTCATTTCTGTTTGTATCCCTATACTTTAAAGGCCCTTAACTGGCCAACGGTTACGTTGTTTAGCCAATGGTATAATTTATGCTTAGAATTTTGAATAGCAGCTACCTGTGACATGGAAGGCTAGTGATCTAGAGGGCTAGAATGGCCAGGAAGGTTTTTGTAACAAAATGCAGGTGTTATGATATTATTCATGGTAGCACATATAACCCAACATCCTTGGGATTAAGTTTCATTCTTTTTTTAAAGACTTATTTATTTGTTATTGTATGTGTGTGGGTGTTTTAACCTGACATATATTATATGTCAGACCAGAACCCCAAAGAGAATGTTGGATTCCATGGAACTGGAGTCACATGTAGTGGTAAACTGACATGTAGGTGATGAGAACCAACTCTGTGCCTTTATAAAAGCAGCAAAGTGCTTATACAAATGCTTGGTTATTTTTCTAGTTGTGTCAACTCACTCCTACGACCATTCCATGATAGTCAGTACAGATGTGGAAGGCACAATCAGAAGAAGAGTTTATAGTTTCTCTAGAAGGAGCAGCCCATATAGCATTTAAAGTCTATTGGGAGTTTGCAGCCTTGGATCCTGTCACCTATGATATATACATATGAGAGAGAGAGAGAGAGAGAGAGAGAGAGAGAGAGAGAGAGAGAGAGAGGGAGAGAGAGAGAGAGAGAGAGAGAGAGAGAGAGAGAATTAGAGAGCCAGAGCCAGAGAGAGATTGTAAAATTCTGTTTTAGTGTTACTGTTTTGGTGGGCTAAATTGAGTGATGACAGAGAAGTCTGACTGAATTTTAGTTAGCTTCCATTCCTATTGACCTTGTGCCAAATGATGTATCATTTTTCCTGAATCACTAGCTTTATTGTTTAAGAGAAAGGAAGTTCCTTGGGTAACTTGACATCAGGTAAGTGACCTCAATCCTTTTGCCCTGGATTCAGACTTGAAGCCTATCATCCCAGGATTTTCTAAACCTTTCAGTGAGGGATTATAGTCAACAAATTTTAGGTTCACGAAGGAATCTGGTGGCTAAATATTGGGATGCTACTGTGCTTGCAAACTGTCAAATGAGAAGGACAACCACCTTGATTAAATGAGTGGCTCCTCTGCATCCCTAGGCCCATTATCAAAAAGGAAAGGCCATGCTTACATAATAGGAAAATCACAAAATAAAAATCAAGCAACAGCAACAACAACAAAAACCCACAAAGCTTACTTAATTAAAAAGTTCCTTCTAAAAAATTGTCCCTTCCAAAAGTCCTTATTAGAATTACAGCCAGGTTTTGGGGGAGCATATGTCTGTAATCATAATCTTGAGGATCAGGAGTTCATGACCATCTTCATACCTGGCTGCTGAGTGAGTTCAAGGCTAGCCTAGGATATGTGAGACCTACCAAAAGAAAAAAGAGGAAGGGAGGGAAAGAGGGAGAGGAAGAGAGAAAGCAGAAAGAAAAGAAAACTAAAAAAAAATTGGGGGGGGAAATCCACTACTTTAAAAAATATATATAATTTTGTATAATTTTGAGAAAAAGCTTATTTTTAATAACACATATGTTGTTTTCAGTTATTCATTTTAAACTGTCATTTTCTGTCTGTTCATAGCTTTCTGGAAGGACACTGATCTAGAAAACAGAACAGGTATTGTCTGGTCCCTTCCTTTCTCTGTGTGTCTATACATCATCTTTCACCTTTTATTTATGGTGTTTGCATAACTCACCTGTTAGACGAAACAGGAGAAATTGGTCTTTTATGTTTCTTATCTCATTAAACATTAAGAGTCTGAGCTAGTCTCTGAAGTTGGTCTCAGAATCTATATCCAAGTAGCAGATTGGCATCTCCATGAATAGTTATGCTTCCTTAATAGTTTACCTTTCTTCCTCCCAATAAATGCCTTCTGGCTCAGCAGTTCCTGATCAAGTCCAGCAAAGCAGATACTGACCCTCTTATGTGGTACTCTTGGAAGTTTAATTATAGATGGGTCAACTCAAACTCTTCCTGGTGCCTTATATTGACACACTTTCAAGTTTATCCACAACCTTGAATTTGGTGTATAGGCCACAATTTATTTTAACAAGTGACAACATAGTACTTAAACTCTGGTAGTATCTCTTGTTTTTTGCAGGATTAATCTTGAACCTTCAGAGGTGTTCATATCTTTGATCCAGTCTTAAGTTATGTGGACAATTTAAGCAGGAGAAAATCACCTTGACTTCCTGTACTTGAATTTCAGTAGGTTTATTTGAGGGAGAAGAAACAATTTGCAAAATATTGGCAGGGTGTTTTAAGGGTGAAGGATGTTCGAGGGGAGGATGCCATCATTGGTTACAGAAAGTTAGAGGAGCTTTATTATTAAGACAAGAATAAAGGGAGAAACCATCAAAGATTCACATCAAACAGCCTCCCATGCTTCTGCAGGTGTCATTTGCTAATTTCAAGCCTGCCAGTGGTGTCAGTTGAAAACAGTAATAGAATTTAATGGTAAATCATTTGGTCTTTTGATCTGGACTGTGCTATTTGGGGAGGATGAATTTGGAAACTTCTGTCTAAGACTGAGCTCAGTAGGCTGTGACCCTACAGGCTCCTGGATGGCCATTTGTGCACTCACTGAATTTTATAATTGAGAAATCAGGGCTCTAAAAAAGAAAAATGAATTCATGAAAATGTACTACTTGGTGGATATAGACCCAGGGAAGCCCCCTCTCTCTAGCCTTCCATTGAGTTCCCTTTGTGTGATGACACATTTGTCTTAGAGAGGCCAGGAGGAAGAGCTTCTATTGTTGAAGGACAGTAAAAGGGGGTCCCCAACTGAGAAACTCTAAATGATTCTTGATGGGGTTTGCAATTGGATTTTTAAAACCTTTCTCACATCTTTCTAAAAGTAAGGAAAATTAATAATCTCTCTAACATTAGTTATTCAGTTAGCTTCCTCCATCTGAATAAGAGATATAGGAAAGTTATGTAAGAGTTGATCATAATTTTAGTGGGTCTTAACTCTCCACCTCCATGTCGTTAAACAAAAGTCCTGTCAGCTAGTCTTAGATACTCTGAATAGAGACCTTAGAAATGCCTAACTTTTCTCCATTTAATTTTCTTCATCTCTATTTATCAGTGACTCTTGAGTCACATCATTCAGACATTTTAAGTGCCCTTTACTAACTCTAAATATGATTCAAATATGTCCAAACTCTGTTGGTACCATCAGGTAAAGGTAATAAGAAAATAGTGGTGTGGATAATAATCCTATTAAGTCCTTGTACCATCTGTTCTTTCTGTCAAGATTAAATATGTGATATTTACTGCTGGGCTCATAATTACTTGTATGGTTGAAATAAGAAGGCATGGAGTTGATGATACATTATGTTAGTCAAGTGATTTTCCTTATGGGTGAGGAACAAAGTTTCTTCTCCTTAGAAAGAATTGAGAACCCTGCACATCAGCATCTCTTGACTATCAGTCTCTCCCCCAAATGAAAGGTTCTGTGCTTTAGCCATTGGAAGAGATTGATTCACTGTCATGATTTCTGAGCTTTGTGGTTGTGGCTATTAGAGAAGAGGGTCAGGAGAAAGCAGACCTTCCAGTATTGAGGTAAAAGTTATAGAATAAGGGATAGTTAACTCAAGATAATACTTGCAAATTTCTAAATGAGACTTATTTTTTCTATAACCAGATAAATTAAAATTGTACCTTATATCTCAATTTCCAATTGAGTTCATTCCAATTGCCACTTGCCTTCACCTCCTAATATTTTTCTGTGGTTATTTTTTGTTTTTGTTTTTGTTTGTTTGTTTTGGTTTCTGTTTGAGACAGGATTTCTCTGACTGTCCTGGCTGTCCTGGAACTCACTTTGTAGAGCAGGATGGTGTCAAACTCATATTGATCTTCCTGGTTTTGCCTCCCAAGTACTGGGATTAAAGTACTTACTGTGTTTTAAGCACAGATCATTGATATGATTTCACCAACAAGTTTAGTCATCCCCTGCCCCTCCAAGGAAGAAGCTACATGCAGTGTTTCAGAATGAACTTTGACATTATCTTCAAACATTTGAAATGAGACACAGAGTTCCAGGGGTAGCTATAAGGCAACAATCTCACTAGAATCATCCTCTGTGCCTGCAGTGGGGCCCTGTGAAAGTCAGAATCTGTCCTCCATCAATTTCTTGACTGAAAATAAGGCTCTAGCCCCTTCTGCACCTGAGGGTTTCCATCACATTTTATATTCCATGTACATGGCTCCATTGTCTCTCATCCCTTTTCTTCCTTTTAAACTTTACAGAAACTATTTGAAGTTTTATTTAAAAATTATCTGGCTGTTGGAATAATGCATCTCAGATGCAGATTTGTGATTGTTTAGATCTCTCTCTCTCTCTCTCTCTCTCTCTCTCTCTCTCTCTCTCTCTCTCTGTGTGTGTGTGTGTGTGTGTGTGAGTGTGTGTGTGTGTGTGTGTGTGTGTTCCTGTGAGTGTTTAACCTGATGTGAAATACTATTCACGCCAAAGGCAATAATTTTTCTTTTACTCATTTAGTGTTGGCCAGATTACCTTGACTCTCCATTTATAGAATGTTTCACCCAAAACTGCTGCATTTTGAGCATGCTGATTTAGTCTAAGACACTTATTTGTATGGTAATTAAATCTTAATTGTTCATGTTGACTTTACACACTTTCTACACAGTAGCATCTCCAGGGGAGTCCTGAAAGAACTAGAAGATTCCTATCCTCCTCCTGGTGAAGCTCCTAATTAGTGAGTGGCTTTGCAAAAGTCATTTCCTATTACAGGGCAAGGTAATTGAACAACTCAAAAAATTATTCTCACAGGAAGGTCATCATTATAGATCAAAGGGTTTGTAGCTGGCTTTGTGTTTACTTTCCCCCCTTTATATCATGTAGATTACTTTCTGGTGCCATGAACACTATTCCACAGGAATTTTCTTTTATTCATTATTAGATAATCTGTTTCTAATGAGAGATCTGAAAAATCGGGAGGTGGAAAGGATCTCAGAGAAGTTGAGGAAGGGAAGCCATAATCCAAATACGATGTATAATAAAAAATATCTATTTCCAATAAGAAGAAGATAAACAAGAAACTGAATCTCACATCTGAGTTTTATTTCTCCTTCCAGTAAAAGTTAAATTCAAATTCTAGGATGAGCACCATATTGCCTCTAAATCAACATTAATCATTTGAAGAATCAGTTGCAAGGGCCTTGGGAGAAGGAAAAGGGACAAGCTAAAATAGGTAGCATAAAATCTGCTCTTTTAACTTTGGGTCACTCAAATCCATTTTTTTACTAGCTTGAGGAAAACACACAGAGAGAAATTATCATACAATGACATTAAAAGGAATCTGATCACTCTGATGCCTTGAGAAGTAGTATCATCTTTACCTCAGCATCTAGGGCCAAACATGCCTGTAAGATCAACACCACCATCATCCCGTCCCTCTCTCTGCAGATTGCATACATTTTATTCTAATACATTTGTGTCATGGTCCTTGATGTTTCAATGCATGTCTCAAAAGTCTTTATATTCTGCATAGAAACTAATTTGACTATGGAGCCTTCATTGTTTGAGCCATATGAACTGATGTTCTCTTAGAAGTTTGAGTATGGCCAGGCAATGGTGGCACACATCTTTAATCCCAGCACTCAGGAGGCATAAGTAGGTGGAGCTCTGTGAGGTCAAGGCCAAACTAGTCTAAAGACTTGAGTTTCAGGACAGCCAGAACTGTTAAACCGAGAAACCTTGTCTCAAAAAACTAACAAAGAACATTAACAACAACAGCAACAAAAAGAAGTTTGAGTATGGTATATCAACCTTGGCCAAGGGGCTAAGGGGCCAAGAGTCAAGTGGTCAAGGTCACTCCCTAGCAATGTAAAAGATATTATGGACATATATAAGCCCAGTAAACAATTATCATTTTCATGTCAGGTGATGTGCCATCTCCTGACTGAATGCCACATGTTCCTGGTACTTCTTAAGCATGTCCTCTATAGGAAATATTTATATTCTGAAGATAAATATTGTTTTCCCCTATGATATCAAACTTGTTTGTTCCCATTTCCTAGAAACTCAGACCTAATATCTCCCTAACTTAATCTGATTAATTGATCCTTGACAAGACTTAATGTGACTAATTGTGATTGAAAGCATGACTCCTTCCAGATGCAATGTTATCCTGGATGTCTTAACCGTTGAACAATTCATTAATATTTACTGGACTTACCACTTACTAAACTCTTGGTAGGGAATATGTGTAGTTAAGTCAATTAAGATACTACTTGTACCAGGTGGTGGTGGTACACACATTTAATCCCAGCAATCAGGAGACTGAGGTGGGAGTATCTCTGTGATTTTGAGACCAGACTGGTCTACTCAGCCAGTTTCAGGACAGGCTCCAAAGCTACAGAGAAACTTGTCTATAAAAAAAAAAAAAACAACAACAACAATAAAGCAAACAACCAAAAGATACTGCTTGCCTGGCACATGAATGAAATTTGTCTATGACATTAGTTTGCAAAAATGTTTCCCTGTTCCACAAGGCAGGTACACTACATGAAACTATGTTTTCTTGAGTTAACAATGGTAGGAGTTACAGAAACTATCTCAAATACTTATAAGGTATAAATAGCATTTGGAATTATATGTGCAACGTATCTTTGTAAAGAAAATATATTTGTATGTATAGTAGCTATTTGTAGAGGAATAGTCTTTTTATTTAAGTGACAGTTTGAATCTTTATTCTCAAACTGAGTAGGTAAACATTTTTATTACCACCATGTGTTTGAAAGTGACTTTCCAGCAAAGATTCAGTTCACCAATTCAAGAATGGATCTTTGAAATTTGTTATCTGTTCTATTCCCTTTGTGAAATAGAGACAAACCTAGACATACCAAGGAAGAAGGGATTAACATCAAGGAATTGACTTCATCCCATTAGCCACTGGCATGATCATGATATGAGTTGGAACAACTAATTGTGGGTAGTGTCAGACCTAGGTAGTGTGCTTGGAGTATGTAAGAGAGGTTGCTGAGCAAATCATTGCAGAGCAGGATTCCTCCATGTTTTTTGCTTCAGTTTGAGCCTTGGCTCTAAAATCGATAATAACTCATAAGCTAAATAACCATTTTGCCCTTCAGGTGCATTTCTTGAGTGTTTCATCACAATAATAGAAAGAAAACTAGAAATGGTACAATTTGTTCATGCTCTCTTTGTGCTCCAATCTGAATGCCTGCCTATATTTTGTGTAATATATATATATATATATATATATATATATATATATCTGTGTGTGTGTATCACAAACTATTTATCTCATGTGTATCTCTCTCTCTCTCTCTCTCTCTCTCTCTCTCTGTGTGTGGGTATCACAAGCTATCTCAGGAGTCTTTCTCTCTCTCTCTCTCTCTCTCTCTCTCTCTCTCTCTCTCTCTCGTGTGTGTGTGTGTGTGTGTGTGTGTGTGTGTGTACAGAATAAAATTATGGATAGCAGCATAAAGATATACCACTATTCTTTTTCATTTCTATCTGCCTTTATCTCTCTCATGTTTATCTCTGCCAAATCTAATGATATCCCTAGCCATGACCCTACCTATGGGTCTACCCAAGTCCTAGCCATAGCTTAAGCCAACATGTTAACCCTTGTATTGCCCTAGAAATAGCTGTTAGTGATAATCATAGAAAAAGTTATAACTATAACTTTAGCCCTGACCTTAGAAACAATCATAGCCCTAGCTCTAGCAATAATCCTAATCCTAGCCCTAGCCTTGCTTCTACTGATAGTCCTAGCCCTAACCCTAATAATTACCCTAACTCTAGCCAATAGCCTTAATCATAATCCTAGCATAGTCTGAACAATAACCCTACCTCTATCCCTAGTCTTGGCCCTAGTTATAACTCTATCCCTAGTCTTACTTCTAGCTACAATTCTACCCCTATTCCCAGCCCCAGCTCTAGCCCCAGATCAACCTCTGGCAATAACCCTTGCCCAAGCTGTAGTACTGGTCATAGCCCTAGCCTTGGCTCTTTTGGATTATGAACTCTACTTAACTCTACTAAGTATAATTTATAGTACATTTTATTTCCAGAGCTGTGTTGTTTCTTGAGGCTTAGCAAAGCATGTACTGGTACTAGCCTACCATTCATAAAAATGCTAATATTTGTCAGTGCTATCATCCCTGTACCATCTATATACTGTTTAGGCTTCTTCATAATACAGTAAGAGTATTATTAACTTCTAGATTAGTAAAATTTCCCCACTACAATGTAATAATGGAGATCACTAACTTTGGAAGGGGTAACTTTGTTTCTCAGTTGTGGAAGTTCCTCTGAAAGATCAGACAGATCCATCATTTCAAGTCTCTGGCAATTATATTGGATGAAAATGGTAAGGGGAAGAAACATGAACAAACCTACACATCTCATGACCTAGAAGCCAAGCAAAAATGAAGAGCCTGAAGTCCCACAATCTCCTTCGAGGTCACACACTCAGTGACATAGGAACAGCCATTTAGTTGCTTTCACTTAAGAGCTCTTCCATCTCTCAGTAATGTTACCCTGGAGATCACATCTTTTTTTTTTTTTAATGTATGCTCCCAGGGAACTTATCCAAACTATAGCATCACTTATACTCAGGATGACACATACTTTTCCCCTAGGCAGCAGAATCAGATAATATTAAAGCTGAGGTTTATCAATGCTGTAGCCTATATTTAAAATTTTGAATGTTCCAGCGTTCTTATTATTCAAGACAACAGTATTCCAAACAATAAATGAAAAAAAGAAAAGAAAAACTAAGCCATTACATAGGAATTGGCATCAGGTATATGGACTTTTTTAACCAAATTATTTAAATAAATTGCTAGCTTTAAAATGAGGATTCTTCTTATGTTTTTTAGAAGTTATAAAGTAAAAAAACAATAGGTTTTAGAGCTGTAAATAGGAAACACAAGGCCCTGGAACGTACTTTTGCTTTAATGAGAAATTTCTTTCTCTTAAGTTGAAATGCTTTCTGTAGCAAGAAAATCCATTCCTTGGTTTTTCAGTGGTAGAGAAAACAGGCTCTGGAGCTATCAACAGCAGTTGATGGTCCCACTGGGATTCTCCACACCACTTTCTGTAAAAAAGAGATAATATTAATAGTCCCAGTCTCAGAAGCTTGTGAGAAGCAAATGAGTCAATTGATTTGTAGAGCAATTAGAATGGTACCTTGTTCCAATAAATACTCCAAATATTAACTATTTCAATTACTAGAAATACAGGAGCATGTCCTTTAGCTGGCATGCTGAATTAGCTAGCTCCTTTGACAGTCAGAAATCTAAAGAATATGTATTTTTTTAAGGTTGTAGTTATTCTTTTTTTCTTCTTTTATCCTTCTTTTTATCCCTCAACACCTGAGCTAGGAAATGTAGACTGATATTTGATGTTTGACTCCATCTCAAACATTTAATTTTTAAACATCTAATTGTTTAGGTTTTCTTTTCATATAGCTGTTTGAATACCTCAAGGAATGAATAAAACTTCTTTCAAATTACCCACAGGGTAGTGCATTCCTCTTTTAACAATTTCTATCTTACTTTATCATCTCAGAGCTTAAATTAAAAAAGATTTATTTTAACAGGTATTTCCTTGGGTACTATATTCCTTCATTTCCTATAGAATGCAGAAAATTACCTTACATAAACTCAGGCACAAAAAAGGAAAATAAACATACTTTTCATGGGGCTTGAATATTTTGCTTCATTTTCATGCAGATTAGTTTCTTTAATTTCTTAGACTGCCCTCAGCTTAAACATGTTTGATTCAATCTATAGGAATGATGTGTGGATAAAAGAGTGTGAATATTACCAAGGTATATGCCTATCTGGAACATGTGTGTAAGAAGTTGCATCCCATTTCCTTTTGAAAGTTTGCCCATTTGTCACCTTCTACCTCCTATCTGCAGCCTGTGGGTGACAATTTCTCTTCTAGCATTTAACACCTGGATTCACAAACCATAAATTAAACTGAAGCTTTTGCCCCTCTAAGGAAACTAATACCTTCTCTTTTGTTACTTGTAGAATTATTGTTTGAAGGAATTTATATATACCTCATGTAAAGATTTTTAATTACTTCAATGGTTCTTTTGATATTCTTCATCATATTGCTAATTAACATGCATGTAATGCACTATTAGTTATCTTTTTGTTTTAAGAATTGAGCTTTATGGAATTGGAAATTTTGGTCTTTCTTGACTTTTGCCTGGATATGCTCACCAATGCATAGTTCCTGTGAATCTATATGACCATGTCTACATCCACAATCCATTTTCTAATCTTCCTAAAAAAAATACTATTATTTGGTTACAACAGTATTTATTATTTATACTGTTATGACCTTTTCCCATTCTAAATGTTCATTTGCTAAATTAACTACATACTTTAACCCAAAGTACTTATCCACTTCCTCCATCTCTGACCACCTATTGATATTAATTTCTAGCCTATTGATACCATTGTCTAATGTCAGGCTGTTAAACAAAAGACCAAGTAAAGAGCAATTTGAGGAAAACCATCTATTTCTCCTCACTCTTGCTATTCCAGTTTCTATCCCCATCTTAACAGGATCCTCTCATTTGCATTTCTGAATGTCACTGGATTGTGAGGATACTCTACAGTATAACCTTAATTCAAGATCCCTGATTTAATTACACATGGAAGCTCCTTTTTCTAAGTGGGAACACATTCATAGTTTGGGTGAATGTGTGTCATGACACCATTGTTAAGTCTATATACTGTATTCCCCTTCCTTGTTTAGCATCTTCATTGCAGTAGAGCATTGTCTTCACTCATCTTTGCAAAGAGTACATGGAAAGTAAATATTTAGAAAACTTCATGTGTTCAAAATGTCTTTATTCTATTGCAAAAATCATTAGCCATTTGTTTTGGGACATATTTTAAATGTTGGAAATAGTATTTTCCAGTATTTGGTAGGCATACAGTTGCTGAAACTCTCCAAAAGTCCTAAGGCAATTTTAGTATCATAACCTAATATGATTTTCTTTGTCTGTAGAATCTTGCAGATCTTATAGAATTTGCTTTTTTTAAGGGATGCAATTTCTAGGCTTATGTCCAGTGGAATATAGATATTTTATTTTTACTTCACATTTCTTTCCTTGCCTTAAATTTGAGTTAATGGGCATGTGATGGGCAAAAAGACAAACTTTATAACTATCTGACTTCTGGAAATGTGATGTTCTACCTTCTTTATATTAAAACAGCATTCTAATTCTCCTTCCTTATGAAGACCATTCATTCATTTGGTTGATCTTTGGGATCATTTCACATAGCATTGCACCAGTCTCATTTAGGTTCATAACACAGAAAAATCTACTTTGGGTTGGTCATGCCTCCTCCTGACATTAGAGTTCATCTTAATAAATGATCTTGTCAGAAGAGAGAATAGGATCATAGAATAAATTCCCACTCTTTCCAAGATTTAACCTTATTATGATTGTTCTTTTAAATTAATTATTCCATGGTGAATTTTGCTCCTTATACAGTCTAGTAGAAAATTACATGGGTAGAACTTCAAATTTTGTGCAAACTTGTCAAATTCTGTTCGGGATTTCTGTAGTTTGGAGGAAAGACAGGTCCTTTAATGCATCTGCATCTCAGTTTTGCCATTTGTCCAGTGTAAGGGGTTAGACTCAATTAGAAGTTTATGAGCTCAGATAGGTATCACAGATTTTGTTACTTCCTCCTGTTCCGCGATGGAATTTCTAACAGACATATCTTAAAGATTCCTTTTAGTTCATGGTTTCAAGGAATCCAGTCTATTTTAGCTGGGAAGGTAAATTAGCAGTCGTTCCCTCTTCAGCACCACTGGAAGCCCTTGGTTGTCACTGCTGTATTTTGATGCATTAGGACCCAAAGAGTGCTCACACTGACCTATAACCCTTAACGCCTGACCTACAGAGTCCCAATTCCTCCATCTTTTCCATTCTTAGTTTCCACAACATCCTTAAATGATGCCACTTGCTGAGTACCATATGTTCAAACACAGGAGCCTGTGGAGGATATTTCACTTTCAAAGTCTTGTGGTGGTTTTATGGGATTGCCTCAAGTAGATTCCTGTAAAGAGTGAAAGGAGTCGGCATGACTCCCTTTCCCTTCTATCTCTGGTATAGCCCCTTTTGACTATTTCCATGTAAACTTCTCTGGCTTTTGTTATTTGCTTGTGCCCTTTGGAGACCAGGTTTTTCTACCTCCTGTCTTGTTTTTTTCCATTACCTCCTCTTGGAGACTTCGGAGATTTTTACTATCTCTGAAATCCCATGATTTCATATGATACTGTTGTTCTAGCCTTTCAGATTTGAGACATGAATGTTCCACATGTACATGTCTCATCTGTCGATATTTGTGAGCACAGTAGCAATCCCTTCATAGCATGACATGCAGTTTCTTCTGTGTTCTGGAATGACACAATGTGTGGTAACTCGCTTAAATTAATAAAGGAATGCAGTAATGGACTGGAGATATATGCACAAAGACTACAAATATACCACCAGGGTAGAAATGGTTCTTAACTTTTGCAAACCTATAGAATACCCCAGCAGGTGGATGCTTTCAGATTAAATAATCACTTTACAACCCTGCTGGAGATTAGTTATCCATCATCGCAATGTAGACTGCATTTTGAGAGAGAATTGTGGAAGGATTGAATGCAGAATGCAGTGGGAATGCGGTACTAAAGGAGTTATTTCTTCCATCCTATGAAATGTATTTTAGTCTAGCAGATAAATTCTATCATTAGACATTTTTATGCACTGTCTGGCTGTGTACTGGCACCAACAGCTTTGACAGACCCCCCTTGACAAAATATAAGAGAACAAATAGCAAGTCTTCTTGAATAACAGAAGACCTGGGGAATAGTAGAAAATAAATAGGTGTTTTCCTATAGAGACATTTGTATTCACAAGTAGAAAAGGGTGTTCAGTAGTTGTTCACATTCCTAAAGAAGATAATGGCAGTATAATTAGAAAAACAATTATAAAAATGTACAAATATTTGATTTAATATGTTATGTGTTTGAGTGAATATTCTATAAAAGTTTGAAGTATAACAAATAACTGGAGTTTCAAGGAGAGAGAAAAAATTTAAATGGCATAAAAATGTGATTTATAACAATAAGAGATTTGTTTCTAAACCAAGTGGATAATTCAAAGATGCAATGTGTTATAAAAATGAACCAAAAATAAACTAATAATTTCTAATTTTAAAGTAACCAAACTTTGTAATAAAATGTAAGATGATGACAAGACAGGAAACATCAAGCATACAAAAAGAGGAAAAATACTAAGACTCTTCTATCATTTATCCTGTTGGTATTTCTCTTACCATTTTTACATGATAGTGGGCCAGTGTTTGGGTTAAAACTTCTCAAAATTCAACAAGTTGGAAGGCACTTTAACCCCTAAACTTGGGTGTACACCTGAAGTTTTCACTCAGAACCGTGATTATGCTTTAAAACCAGGTTCCAATGTCATGTCTGGATTTCAGTTTTAAATCTGTCCCAAATGATGTTAATGAGAATGGTTCCCTGTTCATTTCAGAGAGCAGGGCTTGTGCTCAGCAGTATGGGGACCCTGAAAGAATGAAACCGAGATTCTCCACCTGGTATCACAAAATAAAAGACAGTTGTTTCATAAAATAAAAAAATACATATTACACTTTAAAGGAAAGAAATACATAACCCCTGAAGGTATTTGTCTCCCTTCTAATCACTACGGGTGGATTGTCTAATTATGCTTCTGACCAACCAGGAAGAGTGCTTCCAGCCTTGGGAAGCTCCCTGGCTCATTTTTGTTCAGCACCATGTTTCACTCATCATAAAGATAGAGTATGAACCACAAATCTCTGAGTTTAAATCTGTTAATTATTGAGTAGGAACAGGATTTATGGGAAATGGTGGGTTTCAGCTTTAATAAATAATGGGATTGGTTCTGCCCAATGGCAGATGTGTGCAATTCTCATTAAATTCAGGGACAGTTATGCAATTGAATCAAAGCAAAATGGTGTCTTTTACAGAATATTCTGATTTTGGTGAAGTATTCACCATCTCTGAAATAGTGGAGAGATACGCTATTCTCTTTAGAGAACACAAAATATCTTTTATGCAGGGTGTAGCAACACATTTTATTGTAGAATATACAACTAAGAAAATGCATAAAATATGTTCATCCAAAAACTGTTAAATAAAATTGAGTTATTAATGGTATTAAAAGATATTCTCAGATACTGAGCTCTGCATAGACTAAGGGTTCATAGATAACAGCTGTTTAGTTATTTCTCAGTTTTCTGAACATCCAATTTTGACCATTGTCTTTACCAGATTATAACAATAACCAATAAGATTAAAATAGTGGCTGAGATATCAAAAGGAATCCTTTAACAATTAGATGGAGCTTTTAGGGCACCTTGTCAGTGATTGATAAAATGAACGTGGTCTTCGCTTTACTACCTGGGTATCACCCTAGAAGTGCTTCCATTAATACATCTATAAGATGTCTAAATGCTATCTGCCCAGTTTGTCTCCCTGTGATGCTACAATTAAAAACAATGGTACTATGTTAAGGTAATAAAAGTGGCTAGATGAGTTATTTGAATCAGTTTTGAAGAAATGTTTCAATACCCACTATGACATCTAGACAATTGAATTCTAATCTCTGGCTTCAGGATTTTAGATGATTGATGTATCAGAGCCTGCATTCTTTTATAATAAACATCACATTTGATGACTAAAGGTGGTGGTGACAGTGATTTGAGTGTAGGTTCATGGAACACTTGACTCCACCTAGGGTGACATATCATTTATGATTTATTAAAGCTTGCCTGAGAATTGAGAAAGCAAAGCTAGCCACAAGCCCTAGAGGACTGGCAATGGTGATACACAGCTTTAAATCCCAGCAGCCCTACTAGCTATCCGTATTTTTTCATGCTACATGCACCCTAACAAAATAATTCTTTCATTGTTTTTATATTATGGATTTTTGAAATAAATTTTTAATGAAAATAGAATTACATCACTTTCTTCCCTTCAGCCTTCCTAGCTACCCTCCTTTGAAGCCCTCCCATGCCCTTCCAATCCTAAATCTGTAGCATCTTTCTCTTTGTTGTTATCATTACACAAACACACACACACACACACACACACACACACACACACACACACACACACACAAGTTTACACAAATATATAAATACAGCCTAGTGATCCATTTTAGTTGTTTTTCTTTTTTTTCCCAAGACAGGATTTCTCTGTGTAGCTTTGGAGCCTATTCTGGCACTCGCTCTGGAGACCAGGCTGGCCTCTAACTCACAGAGATCCACCTGCCTCTGCCTCCCGAGTGCTGGGATTAAAGGCATGTGCCCCCAAGTTGTTTATTTTTACAGTTAACAATTCATCATCATATCTTTAAGAACAAAAAGAAAAACTTTTCAGAGAAATTTCTACTGTGTATATATTTTCAGTTGATTTCTTCTGATGTCATTGTGTTTCCTCAGGATTATTTCTCATTTTAAGAGTCTTGTTTGATTAGCTAAATTTCTTCTAATGATCCAGTACTCCTTAATTATCTTATCTATAGTTCTTAAGAATACTTATGATTGGAAATTGCTCATTATGTGGAATTTTATCTCAAGTAAATTTCAGATAAAAATAATGCAACAGGACTTGAGTGGAAGTGGAAGCTAAGTCAGTGTGTGTTCTTTTGTTTTCCCCATGTCAATGTGATTTTGTATGCTATTTTCAATTTATTTTATGTAAGAACATAAGAAGAAAAAATAGTGATTGAATATGGAGAGTGTGGAACATTGCCTTTGCTAAAGAGCAATCCTAGATAGAATGGAGAGAGGTATGTATGAAGGAAACCAAATTTGATGTCTGCTGTATTTCTGTAGAATTCCTTATGCAAATTGGCATTGAATTCTTATTGGCTTCAATTTAATCCAAAAGACACTGTGTCCTTATTCTTAAATGCTGGAAAAGTGTTACCCTGTAGACACCAGTATTAGAATATTTAAATGCAAAGTTTCAAACTACAATGAAACCACCTGCTCCATCTTGCTGTTTCTAGGCAGGAGGCATCTATAAAATTGTTTTATTAAAGCAGGAGACTAGAGATCAAAGAAGTTCATTGCCTTCTCTGCATGCCTCAAATTCAAAAAGGATATTTCTGTCAACTTGATACAGAGATTTGGTCCATTTAAAAAGAAATATTGCAAGAGAAGATTTGAAACATCCCTTCAAAAATACACATTTATTATCTTGTTTTGTCAGCACCCCCTCATACTTTTTTTATTTTTTATTAGTCCTTAGTATTGTGGGTTTTGTTGCTTTGATTAAAGTTGCCTGGAAGTCATATTAACCTCTGAGTCTCTACTTCAGTGTTTATTAAATATTGATAGGCACATGAATCCCCTTGGGAATATATAGTAGTTCTGGGGAAGATAGGGAAGTTCTGTTTAAACAGATTCACAAATGATATAATGGTCTTGATCCAGAGGAGATTTTATAACTCCAGGAAAGGCATAAATTTAGATTTCTACCCTTTTTTGTCATTTTTTATATGGCACTATAGTATTTGAATTGAAATAATTACATTCTGACCTGGTATCAATTTCTATAATTATTCTCAACACTGTCATAATTTCTGCATGTGAGGCAGGGTTTTGATACTTAATATAGAGGACTAAGAGTGTTCTGGAGGCTAATGAAGCATGTGAAGTGACATAGAAATACATGTTATGTGCTGAGATCCCAAAAACGTAAGAAGTCAATCTTCCTGTTGAATTAGAAAGATTGATTCTCCATAGCCTGTGTCATAGAGAGGGGCACTGGTAATTCTTGGCCTTGAACCTGCTTGTTGCTGGCAGGAGACTTCTGTGTTTCTGGCTGGTTTGTCTGTAATTCATATATATAGTTTTTGTTAATAGGGCCTTTTGCCACCTATACCACCCAAGCACAAGCATGCATCCACACATGCATATGCACTTCCTCTGAGTAAGGATCGAATCACCTGTTTCCCTTCTGCACAAGAACCACAGAAGGTAGAAACATCACCTTGGAGTGGAATCATTTTCATGTGAATGTCATGGCTAGCAAGTCAAAGACTTGACCCTATTCATCTCCTATATGTGAAAAATGTCAGTGGTGTTCCATATCTATATACTGCTTCTACACCAAAAGGGAATGACGACTATTTCTCTTTTTACACATGTTTATTATGAACACTAACCATTTTTATAGGTTTTCTGTAAATACAATTAGAGTTGAATTAAATTTAAATGACAGCAGTCCTACCATTTTTTGAAGTTTGCAAGTGGGCTGTTGGGCTCTTTAATTGCTTACTAATGTAAAAAAATATCATTGTTAGTAAAGCATAAATCATGGCAATTTTGTCCTACTAGAGGCTAAAAGCAGTGCAAGATGTGGTAATTAAGATACACTAATAGACCTGGCAATTTCTATAATAGGAGCTTTTAACAAGGTGGAAAGGAGCATGTCATCTCTCATGCAACAGAAAGGCAACAAAGAAAATAGGAAATTATCTTCATATGAAAGAAATCACCTGCAAAAAACACACAAAAACACAAACAAAAAGAAAAACAAAACAAAACAAAAAAACAATAGCCAGGCATCAGGTAGGGGCTAACTTTCCTTTGTCATTCTCTCTGTGTTTTACTTGTCACCTCACAGCACATGAGTACAACTTGTATAAATGCATAAATTTTATGGACTAAAGGGGTCTCCTTAGAGCATGATGACTTTGGTTTTGTGACCATGAAATAGGAAGCATATAAATAGCTATTTTGGGGGATTTGGAAACTGAGACTAAAGACAGACGCCTTCCTTTGAAAGGGATCTGAGAATTTGCTCTTATTTATTTATTTTACTTTTCATGAAAGACTCTCAAAAGTTGTCAAACTAATATACCATTTTATTATTTAAAAATTCTCTCTTTCCTGTGATGTTGGGCACATGTTTCTCATATTTGAATTATATAAAGGGCATTATAGGAAAGTAGGTAAGGAAACAAAGACTGCGCACCCAGTTGGAAGGACAGGAAAAATCACCAAGTCCTGAGATTGATTGCCTTCAATGTGTACATTTGGGTTTAAATAAGCTTTGACCTTCAGAGCCCATACATGAAACAAGTCAGCAGGAATGACAATGATCTGTTCCCCCCTTGACATTTATTTAATCCAATTGGTAGTGATTAAAATGTCTATACACAGGAACATCCTGTGCCTCAGAGACCAGCAACTTCAGTTAACTTATGGCTCTACCCTTACATGGAGCTTTTCACTAGGGCCCTCAGGATGTGTGTTCAACATTAATGCTCATTTCTTACTTAACTTTTCCTATATAAAATAAAACAAAAATAATAATCAGGCCTAAAGACATGGATCGACAGTTAAGAGAATTTGTGGCTCCTCCAGAAGACTGGTTTTGGTTCCCTGCACTCACATCAGTGGGCTCACATCTGCCTGTTACACCAATTCTTCGGTCCTGAGATCCTCTTCTTGCCTCCCTGGGAACCTACAAGCAAACCCAAGCACTCACAAGTATACACATTAAAAACATTTTTCTTGCCACACTCTTAGTTGTTTCGGATCATTGGGTGATTCAGATGGCAATTTTACTTTCCACAATAAAAGTAATGATAAGCAGAAGCAAAATTAGGGACCAGACATACACTAAGTACTATTATATAATTGCAACTTTTGGTGTGTCAACAATAGGCAGTCTAGAGGCTGAGAAAGAACAGGCTTAAATATTTTATAGTGTTGACAAGGGGCAAGAATCAAGCAAAGAAAACAGTATTACAGAAAGCATGAAGGACAGTGACTGAGACCAGAGGAAGCTTGGCCTGTATTGGAAAATGGAGCATAAAAAGTGGGGCTGGGACACACCATCAGACATAAAGAAAGAACACAGGTTACACCATGAAAGGCAAAGCAGAGAGTTTGTAATATTGTGTAAATGGAAGTCTACTAGAATGTGAGTCTGATAAAAGCAAGAGTTTTAAACAAAAGCATTGTGGAGATAAATCATGTTAAAATGGTTATTCCCCTATGTAGTGGTTCTGTGGATTGTTGTATATGCTCAATTGTCAGAACCTAGCCAATATTTGTTCCTAGTGCCAATTTCCTGAATTTGAGCCTTAGGATTGTTACTTAAGAGGTAATCATTACAAAAAAAAAAATGCGTGAGGGAAGCAGGATGGCTTTCTTCATGTTTCCAATAGCCTTTACATATGCAAGTATTTAAAAAGACATTTAGAGACTAGACATCTTCAGGTGTACACAAAAGACAGATTATTGGAGCTTGAGCTGAGACAGAAGGCAAGGATGAAGTAATTTCAGTGTGCTGGTGAGGGATAGTCATGACTGTAGAGACAAGGGAGTGGCCAAACAAATGTCTGTTTTGTGAGTAGAATAACAGGACTTGATGAATCAATCATTAGATATGTAAAATTCAAGAAACAGGATACTGAAGATCAGAGATACCCTGGGGCAACTGGCTGGGTTTCCATTGCTGTTGTGCATTAATTTTGGGGTAGTCAGAAACAGACATGGTAGTAGAAGCTGGGGAGTTTAGGATAGCACATTTAGGTGGTTATTTTTGTCTGGAATAGAGAAGAATGGGACTAGCATAAACTTGAGAATACATAGATAGTGAAAAAACAAATGTACCTAAGGTTATTCACTGTGGCAAACAGTGACCAGAAATAAAGGAAAGAGGACTGGAGAGATGGCTCCATGGCTAAGAACAATGGCTGCTCTTCCAGAAGTCCTAAGTTCAATTCCCAGCAACCACATGGTGGCTCACAACTATATATAGTAGGATCTAATGCCCTCTTCTGGCATAAAGTTGTATATGCAGATATGGTACTAATATTCATAAAATAAGTAAATAAATCATAAAAGAATAAACAAAGCTGTCCTGAGTAGGAAAAAAAGAAAGGAAGGAGCAAGAGTCACTGACATATGATCAAAACTGTTCAAGAACAATGTCACTAAACAAATATAGGAAACAATTCTATAATGAAAGAATGGTACATTGTACACATTTTTCTGAACCTTTGAGCAGGAAGTTAATATTCATTAAATTTAACAATACAGGGACATCAAGATGGTACAGTTGATAAAGGTGTTGCAACCGAGGCTGTCACCCAGATTGCTACCCCCTGTATCCACTCGTGAAAGCTTACCGCTGGCCACCACAAATGTAACATAGGACACATACATATAACACATAAACACACACACACACACACACACACACACACACACACACACACACACACACATTCAATGAACAAACAAATGTAATTTTTTAAATTAGCAACACAACATCTTGATTAAGTTGATAATAGTATCTTGGATTAGTGGGACTGTGGATGTCTGGGAGAAGATAAAGTAGATACTACCTAAGAAGGGAGGAGTTCAGTGTGGTCATGACTGGAGATCGTTGTATATCAGAATAGTTGGTTTAAGAGCAAGATGACTTAATATCTTCATGCTGGCAGTCAATGATGGGGTCACAAATGTCACAGATATAAGAGAGAAGAAGAGAATTACTGAAGGATCACTCTCCTTGAGATGAAAACAATGACATTCGATATGTTAGTGGATGAAGAAATTCACCTGAGAGAAAAGCAAGAATAGATTATCCAGTGAAGCAGAAATGAAGGAAAATGTTTTTGCAAGGAGGTTTAACATCATAAGAAGAAGATGGAATGATCTATTTTGGACATTCTCTTTTCTTATTACTGAAGTAGAAGAAAGAAACTCTAAAAGTAACAGAGAGGAAGATACAAGGAAATTTCAATGGGGAAAAAGACAGACTACTTTATCAATAGAACTAAGAAACATATTGTTTCAAGGTAAAAGTTGTGCCATCAGGAAGTGTGTGTTATTTTATCTAAAAAACAATTTGATTCTCAGGTGAGACACATGATAGATGATGTAGCATATACACCTGGAATATAGATAGCCTTTACCAGACAGGGCTCTGTACTTCTGTAGAGGAAGTACTGTGCAGGATAGTGGATTATTTCACAACATCATGACTATGAAGTCTGCTCATAACTGTGACAATGGTCAGCTAAGGCTCAGCCAAAATCACAAAAGGAGACACAATTCTGTAACAGGATGAGGGCATAAATTAATCTGATTCACAGATGGTGTTAATTACTGAGCACGAAGAAGGATATTCATAAGGAAAAGGAGAAGGGAAGGAGAAATAGGGAAGTAGATCACATCAAGACAAAGAAAACCATGCAGAATTGCTAGAGAAATTTAACTTCTGCCTATGAGACAAACAACTATTCTTATAGTTTCTCAGAGGTAGATGTATAAGCTTTCTATGATGGGATAGCAACTCTTTCTTTTTTTCCTATCTACTAAAATATTTTAATTTTGTTTTGTATTATGCTATTTTAAAAATTTCATATTCTTAATAGTTCTCCTGGTGATTGTATGACAGCATTTCTTTAGTGGCTGTTTGTGGCAGACTTTAGAAGCAACATTTGAAATTAACATAAGCTCATAGAACTATGAGATTGGAATGATCATGCAACTATCCTAGTAAAACAAAACTCTGAAGGATATTTGTTTTATAATTCATTTGTATATAGAATGCAAAACAAAAAATAATCAAAAGAAACTGTAGGTGGCATTCTCTTTTTAAGATATGGTTTGTAAACTTCTAAGGTTTATAAACATACTATGAGAAGAAAGAAAAAAAGAAAAGAAAAGGAATAAGTAAAAGCTTATCAAACTGATAACAATATTAGAAATTGAGGCTGATCTGGGCTGTGGTGTCATTAAGCACTTCTTTAATCTCAGCATTAGGGAGGCAGAGACAGGTAGATCTCTGTGAGTTTAAGGTCAGCCTGTTCTACATAGTGCCAGACGGGCTCCAAACCTACACAGAGAATCCCTGTCTCAAAAAAAAAGAAATAACAAATGATAGAAAGAAAGAAAGAAAGAAAGAAAGAAAGAAAGAAAGAAAGAAAGAAAGGAGGGAGAGAGGAGGGAGGGAGGGAGGGAGGGAGGGAAGGAGGGAAGGAAGGAAGGAAGGAAGGAAGGAAGGAAGGAAGGAAGGAAGGAAGGAAAGGAAGAAAGGAAGGAAGGCTGAGATCCCAATAAGCATAGATTTACATCAAGAGAGCATGAGCAGAGAAATTCATTCACATTACATAGTGAAGAACATCACACTAGTTAGTCTTCCCTTCTTAGGGATTACAATTTATAATACCTAGGAAACCCAGTGACTGGTTTCTCAAGTTCCTCTACAGGTGAATATAGGGTAGATTCCAAGGAATCCTCTATGAGAGGTTGGGTATACTTCCATTATTGCCTATGAGGCTCAGTAGACAGACATTACAAGGTAGAATCTGTGTGTACCACTCAGGCAAGATTCAAAGAAACAGGCCAATTCAAAGGGAAATACATTTTTGAATTAAAAGTTACCCTATGTTTGGTTCTTTCAAAACCAATTCCATGATTTAAAAAACAAAAAACAATAAAGAAAAATAAAACAGCCACATCCCAAAAAGGTAAATAGCAATCCACATGGGCACATGTATCAGACCATTAATGTGTCATAATCAAACTGTTGCAAGGTAAATCTAGGAAAAGTATATTAAAGCGAGTAAAAATCATAGTTATCTCAAAGGAGTAGAAATAATAATTTACAGCCAATTTAATAAAAGTTATGGAAATCAAGAACCATAATTTCCAAATTAGATTCCTAAAAGCATCAAAGATACCCTTCAAGAGAATTATTTTGGAGGTATTCTTCTATCCTTAAAACACATAGCTTTCTCTGTCTGAGATGTTCATTAAGTCTGACACTTGTTTTGTTAGGAATAGCTTATCCATTGACATTTAATTATTAATGTGTTTGTGCTTATCTTAATCCTACCATAGTTTCTCTGTTGTGTTTTTCAGTGATTTCAAAGTTCTCTCACTACTTTCATGATGCTTAAAACAATTTAATCTCTTAGAATGATTCATATGTATCATCAAATTCCACTGCTACTATTTTTATACACATGCACATACTTATTACTAATTTTTATACATACACAGTTTTTAAGTGAATTTGTCTAGGGATGATAGCATTTGCCTTGGATTCATTATAATCCTACTAAGCTATTATTATCAATAATGGTAGAATCTTAAAATACTGCCTTTTTAAAGCTTTGTCATTCTAAAATTATCTGAAAGCCTAAAGGACTGTTTCTTTTCATTCCATCTGGCATTTGCTTAAAAGAAGTTTACAGAATTTTGAATTCCAGATTTAGGTTTTGCTTTGATGTAGGTTTGTACCTGCCTGATAACATGAGAACATGTGTATTTCTTCATCTTAGTTTCTACTTTGATAACTTTTATTGAACATGTCCTTTGACAATTTGACAAAAGTTACTAGAGTATTCTGATTGCTGTAACTTCCCATCCACCATTTGTGTTCTCTTTTGAAGGATGCTTTTCATGTACATCATTACTATTCTTTTGAAAACAGAGTCTAGTTTCTAGGTGTTTAGCATATTTTTCTTGGCTTTACCATGCAGTATGAAGATGATGCTTTGCAGAGTTTTCAAACATGTGTTTATCTCACTTGTAATTTGTTGAAGGATTTTCAACTCCTTAACCATATGTGCTCAAGTACTGATTTTTCTTCAGATTCATGCTTTCAACAGTAGACCAATTCCTTGCACAGTAGGTCTTTATGCAATGTCCCTCCATCTTTTATGGAGTTTCCTATAAGTCCAAGTTCTTAATAAGTAGCTGTTCTTTTCTATTGACATTCTCCACTTCACTAACCCTGTTTTCTATGGTGTCTAATTGATCAACTCATGATTACTTCCTGTATATCAATTTTATAAGTCTAGAATTTTAGAACTTCTGATTGTTCAATGAAATCAATTATTTGCATGTGTTTCCTCCAATTTTATACGTATTTTCTTGAAAAGAGTAACTATAAGTATGTTAAACCTTTCCTATTAACTAAAATCTCTGGTCATTTCAATTGTATTTTCATACCCTTTCCAAAGACTGTCTTGTTTGGTCATGACTAGATTTTTTTTCCTGAATGCTAAATAAGTCTGTAAAACATTCAGGTTACTGAACATAGCATAGTGTTTACTCTTTGCTCTGCTACAACTAAAGAACTCCTGGAGCTCAAGAACTACTGGAACTACAACTCAATAACTGAGCGGTGTCAGAATGGTCACTAGATCTTCTCTCCCCTTCATCCTTGTTCTTAGGATATGCTTCCAGGACTTCTGACTGGATTTGGTTCTTCCCATTAGGCCCCAACACATAACCTTGTCTCCAACAGTTAAGGGCTGTTAGAAACATTTATTTTGTTCCTGAGATGCAGTCTCAGGATCAATTCATGGACCTGTGTAGCTTTAGAATTTGTCACTATCTTAATTTGGCAGCTTTAAGTTTGTTCTTCTTCTTGGCATGCAGGCAGGTCTCTTTTGTTTTTGTTGTTGTTGTTACAAAATAACAATAATGAAATCAGCTCTACTAGTTTCTATGTCAACAAGACAGACTGCTTCTGCTTATGCAAATCCTGGTTGAAGAACTCTCAAATGTCCCCAAGGTAAAATGTCTATGTAACATCAGCTCATCTTCATGAATTTTTTTTCTCTGAATTTTGTTCCTCATAGCTTCAGTGAAAATGTAAATGTCACAAAGCTGTAACCCTAGATGAAGATCTACAGTGGCTGCTGAGACAGAAGAACCAGTTTTCTCCAGGGAAGAGATAGGTTATCCAATATTGAGCAGTCAGCCCTAAACACACATGCAAATGTGCACCACCAAAAACTCAGCAGGCTGGGCTGTACTTAAATACAGATATTTGTTTATGTGTCAGTTTATATGTAACAATAACTAAAGAAGAGGAGGTCATGAATTGGAGATGCAGTGGGGAGAAATAGGGAAGGAGGTCAATAAGGAAAAGAGAGAGGCAAATGATTTAAATGCAGTTACTAACGTATAAAAGTCTCAAATTAAAATAAAAGCAAAAAGAAAAACTACAGCTTTCCTAGTAGCCCATGGAATTTGGTAATTCTAGCTAAAATTGTTTTGGTGTATTATATTCAATAATAAAACAAATCACTCCTTAGAGTCAACAAAATATTTTCAACTTTCCTGGTTAAAAAAACAAAAATGACCCATTTTATTATGTGAAGAAATTTCAAAGCAACATCTTTTATACAATAAACAACATGAAATAGTTTTTCCCTCAAACTGAGTGGGTTTGGGAAGATGTTAAAGGTTTGAATGCTGACTATTTTCCTGGCAATGTGGCTCATTGCAATGCATTATTCTTGGGACACAATTATTAGTAGATATAATTACTATAATTAGTGTTAGCACTAGCTACTAGAACCTTGACCAAATACTAGGTCTTTTTTACTTCTCAGCATTTCCATCTGTAAAATATGAGAGGAAATATCAGCTTCACATACTAATATGGGTGATAAAATCAAAATACACTTATCTATTCTAAATTCTGTATTCATAAAGTCTTGTTTTTTGCATACTAGGTAGCATAGCTCATACAATATATTCAGTAAGGGATGGTGACTCAAAGAATGTATTACTTACTCATGGTAATTCTAACCAAGTCTTTAACTCTACTAAGGCATTGTTCTATTACTCATACTTACCTATTTAACTCAGAAATATAGTTGCTATGAGGCCAAAGATAATTATTTAGTTAAAGTTATGATATGCATATGTTTTGGCTGCATTTTGGTCTCAGAAGTGTGGAAATCAACAAAAATCACTTAACTTAAGCCTTATGGTTCATAACTATGATCACTAAGGCATTATAAAAGTATGCAGTTAATTTTCCCATATATTTTCAAAATAATGTCAGTAGTTTTATGCATGGGTGGAATGGTTAGTATAAAATAAAAGGAAAAATGGAGAGAAAGGAAAAAATAAAAATTAGAAAATATATTCATGCTAACTCTTTCAAAAGGCAGTTTTTACATTTTGGTTAAAACAACATATTGGGTTTCTGCCTGCTGAGTTTAAACCCAGGTGGTTGCACATTTGTAGTTCTCGGGTTGAGGGCCTGTAGCTGTGGGTCTCAGTAGCTCCTTGGGTGATATTTGCACTTTGTTGTTGGCCCTGATGATCTGATTCCATGACATCTGTTACTGAGACAGAGGAGAGCAGATATGCACATAAAGTCTCAGCGAATCCAGGCTGCATGTCAATGAACCCTGCTGCTATTATCTTGCCATTTATTCTGTGGCCTTTGGGGTTTTGACAGGCAATACCCAATCTGTTTTTCATCAGTTTAAATCTCAATATTTACTTTTAGATATTTTACTTTGAAATCTTAAAAATATAAATAATAAGAGCATTGTGCTCCTCCGTGTCATATGGAATGTGCCTTTTACATATTCAGGGATTTGGGTACAAAATAAAAGGAGAGAAGGGCTATGTTACATTTGATAAGAAAAAGAGAGAGAGACTGCAAATGGAAGCAAATAAAATTTGTAAAAACAAACAACAAAACAGCCAAATCAAATCACCCATTGTGTATCTACTAGTGCTCAGTGTTGGCTTGTTTTCTTTCTTGAGGTTACTTGAAATTGCCATCATATAAGCTGGGATTCCCTCTCTGTCTAACATTTTAGCAATCTCCGTAATGAAATGATTTTTAAATTTCATGATGAAGTCCAAGAATATTGCTGTTCCCAGTATGTGTTGATTGCCTAATCACCAAGATCCTTCCAGATGCTTTTCCGCTACCTGAAAATAAGATATGGATCCTGACCCTCTTCATCAAGTGGGCTTATGTAGGCAATAGCAGAGGCAACGTGTGGTGCAGCTTTTTAGAAATGCAGAAACACAGCCCACCCTCTCAATCCACACACAGTCCAGTGGAGCCTGCATTCCAATGAGCTCCTTGGCTCATAACACACGCACAATAAAGTCAGACACTTTCTGGTGTAGGCTATGGGTTGACAAAATGTTCTCTAAAGGAAGAGAGAGTAAATATTCTGGTTTTCACAGGCTGTGTAGTCTGTGCTGAAGTGACTCAGCTTTGACATCAGTCTGAAAGGCTTCTCACAGACAATAGCTGAAGGAATGGTGTGACTGTCGTTCAATGAAACTTCATTTGTGGATGTTGAAACTTGATTTCATATCTTTTTTACATACCATAAAATGTTCTTCTGCTATTTTTATGATCATGTAAAATATGATTTCTCTCAGCTTGTAGACCTTAGGTAGCAGCTGGTGCTCGAACAGGTTTGTTTTCATCTACCTGATATTAGGAGTCTCATTTTCCTTATTTCTCTTGAGATACTGTCATCCATGCCTGTCATTGCCTGTTCAGGGACTATCACAAAATGCTATAAAGTGATTGTCTAATTAAGACACATTTAACCTGGGCCTGGTGAAATAGGCCTGGTATCCTAGCTTCTAAGGAAGCTAAAGAAGGGAGATAGCAAATTCAAAGCCATCCTAGACTGAAAAATGAGTTGAAGACCAGCTTGGGCAATTGGAGACCCTGTCTTAAAATAAAAAGTTAAAACAAGTGTTAAAGAAATCACCTAGCATACTCAAGGGCCTAGGTTCAACCTCCACCACTGCTAAAATATATACATAAAGGACACTTATTCTTGCATCATTGAGAAGGCAGAAGAACCCCAGATTAAGGTTCCAGTATGTAGGATGATAATGCTTTTTACGAGTTGCCTGTTTGAAAGGGGATGGAATAGGGGGCTGGGGGGGGCTGGGGAGGGCGAGGGAACTTGGATTAACATGTAAAACAAGATTGTTTCTAATTTAAATTTTAAAAAATCATTAAAAAAGAGTTGCCTGTTTTTTTTGATCCCACCATGGTCAAAAGAAACCTCTGGTATTTTCTCACTTACAATAAAGACACCAGAGTTACAAGATTAGGGGGTTGATCTGGCTGCCTCTTAGCATAAATCACTTGCATATAGACCATATCTCCAAAGACTGTTACTTTGTGTTTTAGGGTTTACCATTTGGATTTGAGAGGGCAGAGACTAACTTTTAAGTACACTGTAGAGTGAAGCACGGCTGTCTCTAGTTTCTCCCTCCCTCACTTTCCACAGTTTCTCCCCATTCCCAATGTTTCATTGTCTCTGTTACCTTCACTTACTGTTACAAATTTATGACAGAATTTCTCCTTTCTTCAGCTAAACCTTACTTCACACCTGCAGACAATGATGACCAAGATGGAAAGATACAAACAGCAGTACTGAATTACTGAGTTGAATCGCTGAGTTGATCTGAGTTAATGGTGAACAACTGGAAATGACAGGGACTGCCTGTGCCAGTTCCTAAGTCACCCAGGTTTCTAATTAATTCCATGCTCCTCCAGCATCCTTTTGGTCTTTTCTCTAAATCTTTAGATTTGGAGATGATGTGGATGGAAGACTCATCCGATTCACTTATGGAGAGATTAAATGCATTTCATTAGGGTTTTCTTCAAGAGGCAGCCTTTGGGGATAGCTGCTTGTGAGATGTGACTTAGACCCCAGTGAGATCATTATCTTTACTTTTTCAGTTTTCCAACAGAGTAAGGGAAGTAATTATTGTACTCCTCATCTTTCATAATGCACGTCTTTGTCCCTTTTGCTTCACTTTTGCTATTAAACGCTTATATGGGAACCGCCATAAAAAGGTTCTTGTTTAACAAAGTGTGCTTGTTATAGCATGTTTACCATTAATATTTTACCATTGTCAACAATTAATCTTAAATATTAGGACACAGTAAACCCAATTCTCTAGACAGCCATTTTATATTGTTTACTACTGTATATCTTTTAGTGTTTTGCTCAGACTTAATGGCTCCATTCAGAGCTTCCCTTGACTTGCTTAGGAAACACTTGCATTAGTGATTCATGCTACAGATAGGGCCTCCCAAAGGACTTCATCAATTATTCTCAAGGGTTAGCTGTGCCACAATCACAGTCTCAAACCAGGAGAGTGCACATCTTATGGATAAACTTACATGTTGCCTATCTGCTTCATTGGCTTGGTGTAGAAATTGGCATGGTTTTTCTTCTGCTTTATACCATCAGCATTTCTAGCTGGGGCCTGAGTCTTTGATTTATTTATGACTTTAGCCATACAGGCCATTCCAGAAATACCATTGTCACCACCAAGAGAATGTCACTGATAAGGCACAATCATTCTTGATGCAGTACAAATGTGCACTAAAATGTGAAAAGCACCTGCATGTCCTGCCTGGGGTGGGCCCTTGTCTACTGCATGCAAACAACAATTCAGAAGTGCAAGGAAACATGGAGGATTCATAAAAGGCAAATGAAGACTGAATAGAAATGCTTTGGACTGAGGCATCTATCAGCATCTAGAATGTTCTCTTAGGGAAGCATTCACTTTGATAGTCCATTCATTCTGGACTTATTATGTAGAGAAGCCAGCACATTTGTAGGATGTAATTGGAAAAGGTTTTAAAAAGAAGCCGTTAGAGGAATATTAAGTTTATTTTCCAGACAAATCAAAATAATTTCCCATTGTTATGTCATTATGTTGGTAACACATGTGTCTTTGTCTTGGATATTTCTTTCCCATGTAAACACTTTGGATGAACATAGGTTTCTAGTTAAAATTAACTTGCATGATTTAAAAACTGTTGTGTTTCAAGTAGTATTTCTTCTGAGTGATAAAATTTATGTGTATGTGTGTTTGTTTTTGTGGGTGTCACATCGTGTATATAACTGTCCTAGGTAGCTAGAAACAGGCATAGAATTTGAGAGGCCCTGGTGATTGAAGTCTGTCGTACGTGGGTCTTGGAAATCAAACTAGGGACCCATGGCAGAAGAAGTATTCTTAACCACTGAGCCATCTCTGCAGCCCAAGTAATGTTTCTTTAGTGATATATGTCTAAAATGTTATTTCAGAATACATCCTCCTGGATATGAAATTATGTCTGATTTCTTTAATCCAGCTTGAAGGAGAAGAGATAAAGAGATTTCTGAATTACATGCTTTTGGGGCTTAAATGCATGATTTATCCTTTCTGATTCTCAATTTCCTCAGTTGTAAAATAAGGGTAAAATCTTTATCTTCCCACGTATTTGAAGCTTCATACTATGCATGCAAAATACCTGGAAAAGTAATTGCCAAGTTCATAAAATAGATGGTCAGCAGTTTGTGATGGTTCCCATCATTATTTTTAGTGTTAAAATAGCACTGATACCTATTGATCCTAAGACTGGCACCGATTTGCCAAACTAACTTTGTAGTATCAAGCAGAAGCAAAAATGTAATCTTATTGGGACCATCTAGATTGAAATCTTTGCATGCTGGTCATCTTGTATTAGACATTTTCTTCATGTCTCACCAAGTGCCTGTCTATGTGCATTGTTGTTGAAATGAGCAACATCCATGCTCTTGTTCCTAAAAACTCTCCCATACTTTGGGGGGAAATGAATACAGTAAATTGTGCAACAAACAGTATGCCAGAGTAAATTTGCTGCAGTCTTCCTAATACAATAGCTATTATTTTTTACCAGTTTTAAACAAGAAACTTTGTGCACATCTTACATGTGTGTATCACACTAACTGTCATAGAAAGGAAACAGCCGGTTAGAGGACAATACCTTAATGAAAGACAGTTCTTAAACCCATGTCTGCCATCTATAAATCAGTTTTTCTTCTATCTCTAATATATTGATTTCAAAGTTACTGAGTGGGGAGTGAATATTTCTCTCCCACTAGTTTATTCTGAGTATTAGGCAATGGTAGGAAACAGGCAGGGTTTATTCATCTAGTATTGTATGTCCTCATTATCTTTGGACAGAATATGTTATTAGATGCTCAAATTGACTATCTGGTACAGCAATTAATTAAAATTGAATGCTCTTACCTTGAAATCTTAGTGTTTGTGAAAAAGAACAAGGCTTTAAAAAGTCTTAACATTTACTGATTCCTGAGACAAAGGCTAAAGGGCAGACATGAGTAACTATAGATTCTTTACTTGTAGCTCCGTATATTCTTATGCTAAGAAAAAATACCACCTCAAGAGTTAGATTTTTAAACTTGATATGGTGTAAACATTTCTTTCCAAATGTTCCAGGAGATAAATTAGTTCTAAACTTTTTAGCTTTGGCAAGCTATAACTAGAGAAATTACAATCTCAAAGTGGATTAGTATAAAAAGGAAAAGATCAAGTTGCCTACATGAAAACAAGAGTATCAAGTGGCTAGAAAGATGGCTCAGCAGTTATGAACACTTGCTGCTCTTCTGGAAGACCTGAATTTAATCCCTAGCACCCACATCAGGGTGCTCACAACTGTCTGTGATTCCAGCTCCTGAAGAATGGATAGTTAATCCATACACGTGTCACACACATAAATATACTCACATATACATGAAGAAAGGTAAAGATGAGTCTTGAGAAACAAGACAATTTAAAATATCTCAAAGAAATGAAGTTGTGAATGGCATATCTTGAATGTTTTATTTCCTACACAATATACTTTCCCATGAATTTGCACATCCTAAAAACCTGTGTTATAGTCATTATTTAATCATTTTCCGTATATGAAGATTTTCAATGAAGGGAATGAGAGATAATTAGGATTCTGTGTGGGTTTATCTTTAAGATTTTATTGTTATAAAGACAATGATAAATATAACAGGGCACTGTACTTCTAGAATTGATCCCTCCATCTGATGAACAGGAGTGGAGAACTATTACATCATGCCTTAGAAATGGCCAGGTTGCAAATAGCCAATTCATTGTTGCTTCTAATTTGGAAGCTGACAAATACTTGCTTTATTGCCCTGTCACATGCAAACTCTATCATTCTGCTTACACAGCACAAGTCAGTAACCTACATAATTCTTCCAGGATATTCTAAAAGCCCTGAGGCAAGAGTTCATACTGTATGCATTTGGCATTCAGAATCAGATATGGAAGTGCCTTCAGTGATGTCCTGGGAAAATTTCCAAACATTCAAAAAACAATTTTTGCAGCTCATCATCTTTGCATGCATTAGTTGTCACAACCTTGATAATGTTTGCCTTGGTCATATATTTATCACACATTGGCCATTCGAAACTTGGATTCAGCAAACTAAAATCTATTGTATTAAAGCTGCTTCACTGCCCATGGAAGACTGAAACATTACAGAAAGTGGAAGAGTTGAAACAAACTGGGGATAACTTATTAAGCTCTTACTCATCTTACTTTGTAAAACATAAACCACCACATTGAGGTACTGAGGTAATTAATGATGTTGGAAGTACTACCAAAAAAAAATCCGAAGTGGTGGCATGCTCCTGTAATCACAGAACTGTGGAAGCAGAGACAGGAGGGCCTGTTGAGCTTGCTAGCTAGCCTGTTTAGCTGAATCAGTCAGTGTAGCTGCAAGGTCAATGAAAGACTCTGTCTTAAAAAATAAGACATTGAGCAATTGAGGGAGATACTCTACATTGCTCTTAGGCCTCCACATGTAGGCATACTCTCACTTATGAACACACACACAATACTCACACAGGAAGAGACAAGGGATAATACCTTAAACTCAGTTTGTTTCTAATGTGAAAGTATTTATTATTATAGTAAAATTAGGGAAAAGGGGAATTAGAGTTTGAATAATTATAATAATTGATACTAGTCACACAGAGTGATACTCTTGAGAGTGAAATGGTAACTGTTTAATATACTACCCTTTGTTCTAGACAAATTTAAATTCAGACTCACTATTTTACATCATTAATCTAAAAGTATATGGCAGAGTTCTCAAAACCAAAGTTAAGCAAGACAGTGTATGTGTTGGTGAACTGAAACAACCCTCTACTAAGAAGACTGCCTGAAGTATATTTTGTACTTACTTGAGTACAAATATGTAGTAAGCAAAGTATGTTTTGTGTTCATAACTCATGTGTTTGATTTGAGATTGTTTCATATTCTCCTGTAAGCTAGGTGTGAAAATTCTATCCATGTTCCTGTCTGCTAAAATGATAATGGGTCTGTCTGCACTTGCATTTTATTCCTGTTCCATGCTGACATCTTTTGAAAGGAACATATGCCTCTCTGAACCTTAATGTCTCCATCATGTATCTGTTCATATCTGGACCTCCATTGGCTCAACTATGCTGGTATCATATTTATAAATCTACTGTCACTGGAGAAGTCACATAACTGCTTCTTGGCCTGTTCAGGTGTTCTGTTTATTCAAACAAGTTGATTAGATATATATGTCTGCAATCCTCTGAAAGTCCGTGCTGTGTCTATGAGCAAATGGATGGGTCTTTCACTCTCAACATATTGTATAGCTTAAGGGGCAAAGCAGAGCAAAACAGCTATTTTAATATCTTGTTGTCATGCCCATCAACACAATTTCTGATTCCTTGTATAGTATACAGGAGCTCTTATATATTGCAGTCTACATGGGTAAAGGGCATACAGGGCCTTAGGAACTAACTTCTACCTAGCAAGGCCTTTGAACTCCTGAAGGGTGGCAGAAAGAAGTCCCTCTACAGTTTAGTGCCTGCCTCTCCTACTCACAGCTGGTGAAGGTCTGCTCATGGTCAGTACTTTTGTAATGAATTTTAAGACAGAAGCAAACCACAAAGACCCTGGATAGCATTCCTCAGTGTGATCCTAGCTTGGTTGGGATACTGATTCCCACAACCCTAATTATGATTCCCTTTGTAGGTCTAAAATATTATGGTAGTGAATTCAAAAATAGCTAGAGCTAGAATATCTCCAAACAAAAAGTTTATTTCTAACATTTGCCCCATTTCTTCCTCTCCATCTTCTCCCTCTGTAGAAGTCTCCCATAAACTTCAGTCTACTTCTCTAACCCCCTCTACTTACATCCCATTTGTTTGTATGTAGCAGAAGGCTGATGGTTAGAGATTTTTAAAGAATCTACTGGTAATGTATATTTGACCTATCACAGGCACCTTCCAAATATCTACGGAGCATTTATTTTGCTGTGAATTTCTAAGAAATTAGTAATGATTTAGGAATGATATCCATTACATATTTCTAATTTTGTTTTTAAAAAGATCCAACAGTAAAACTGTGAGAGTTTTATCTGAACATCTATTTGTAAAGGAAAGGAAAGAATATTTGAGAAATCACATCAAACAAATATATTGTGCTGAAATAGTCAAAAATAGATGATTTTTCTACATGTCCTTAAGATATTAGGCAAACTACATTCGCTTTCTACCTTATAGTATCTTCATTGAATGTTTTTAGGTTTGGCAAACATGATTTGTGTATAATTGGGTTTCTAGGAAACAACCTGAGTGTTGAAGGCATTTATTCTTTGCACACTGTTACTATGGAGGGAAAAAATCCTAAAGAGATAGTACAGCTGTCCAGTTCACATGGCTAAAAAGAGTCAAGGATTTGATATAGGCCTTTTCCCTTTGACGTTTATTCTTCAACACATTCATTGTTTTACAAGAATATATATATATATATATATATATATATATCCATACATTCATTGTTTTACAAGAATATATATATATATATCCATACACACATTATTACAGGGAATGAAATGAGTTTTATATAGAGAATATCAGAAAAAGTTGGAGCATTTAGTTATTTTCTATTTCCTATGAGGATGTAGCGATTATCCAGCTAATAAAGAACTAAGGTAAATTTTGCCCTTTACCTTAGTCTAATCAATCACAAAATTGAGTTCAAGTTACAAATTTAAGAAGCACACAGCTTTTCTTGTTCTCCATCCTATAGATACATTATTTGTCACAACAGAGATTTGGTTTTGAAAACAAAATTTACAAAACTAATGAAATGGAAATTGGAAGGATGACCAACCCTCTTGGGCATATTAGATCTTGCCAAAATGTCATGGATGTTATCACAGAAATTTTGGAACAGCTGTGATAGTCTAAAAATACTTGTTAATTCATATCAGCTGTGTTAAAAAAGGTCATTTATAAAAATCTGCAAATTTTATTGAAATACTTCTTTTGGGGGTGAGGAAAAACATTTGCACATGTCACCATGTTCACAGAGCTTCCTGCCAGGGTGAAGAAAAGTGTGAACTTCCTAATGTGAGCCCAGTATTATTATTCTATCGCCTGTGCAAGACCAAATTCCCATAGAAAAGCATCAGGGTAATATTTGTTTTCTCCCTTTGTTTTGCAGCTACATATTTTGATTTTTCATAATTATAACAGAGTAGATAAACTACTTTGCATAATATTCCTAATTTAAAAAGCTAAAGTTTGGAAATAATCCATTATAATGGATAACTTCGTAATATTTATTACTCAATGCTAAACCAGAACAAAAATGTTTCATTTAAAACAAAAAATTTATACTCTATTACATTGTTTAAAAAAACAATCTAACATTAACTGGTTAAACACAAGTCCTCATATAAACATGATTCATTTTATAATAGAATTTAGTAAATGTAATATGGTATTAGGTAAAAGTTAGAAAGATACTATTTAAATGACAATTTAATAAAAATGGATAACTTGTACTAGGGTCATTGTCTTTATATTAAATTTTGGTTGCATGTTCTCAGAATGAATAAAGTGTTATCTATTGTCTGATATTGAAAAAAATATTAATGGGAGCTTTCTTTTATTAAATACTTCAATATTAGTCTGTAAGATATTTTGTATGTGAGGTTTTCTCATCTTTAAAATAAAATTTCGGTTTTTAAAGTACCTCACATCTTCTCTTTCCTTCTCCTCTTGTTCCCTCTCTTCCCCTCCTCATCTCCTCTCCTATCTCCTCTCTTTAACTTCTCTTTCCAGTGTCTTTTTTAAATCAAGAAACAGATTCAGCATTACTATTAATGAAACCATAATTATTGGATATTGCTATTTTATTACCTCTACTGTCACTGCTGGTTGTAGATATAATTATTTCTCCATTTCAGTAAAATTGTTGAACAATGGTTTATAACAATAAAGTATATGGGGAATTGAAAGTGACGGTTGTTATAGGTATTTCATTGATATTGTAGATAATCACATTTAAAGTTCAAATTGATGATGGATCACATTGATTAAAGAGTCAGAATTAGATATAAAAAGAACTCCTAAAGGACAGCTTTGGAACAAGTCCAAAGATAATATATTGCATCATGTAGAATGGACACAAATGGTTAAAAAGACTAATATACCATGGCTGTTTGTTAACTTGAGATAAGATGCTAATTCTGTTGCACCTAATGGGAATCTCATATCCTTTCCCAGGCATCTTATTCTCTGCTGGGCTTTCATATTTGGTGCCCCATTATTATTGTTATTAAGCCAAGCCAATCAAGTTGAACTAATTAATTTCTGTCAAATGAATCAAAGTCTAGTGAACAGAACTAAGATGTTATTTTTCTAATCATTTCAATTCTCTCAGAGTCAGATACATTAACATGGTGCTTGTAGTGTATTAATATAGGATTAGGTGCACTGAAGTTTAGGGTATAAAAAGCTATACCAAGAAAAGATTAAGCATTTGCATTCTTTAATGCAAATCATATAAAAATAAGAGATTGAATAATATAATGGCTGGAGCTAAATCAGAGATAATCTTTTAAGAAAAAAAACATGTGAAGGCAGTTTTCCTTGTTGAGTCCAATACTTAACCTATCAGATGCCAAATTGTGAATTTAGCCAGTGAGAATGGGGAAATGTTCTATCCCTTTTGTTCCCAGAACAACCACAAAGTGAAATTCCACAAAGTGCAAACATTTTCTCATCAATATGTTCTCAGATAGATCTTTTTTCATGAGCCTCTCAAATAAATCAAAACCTACTCAGGGAGCCTGTGCAATTGTGCATCAGGTTAAGGCACTTGCCATGCAAGCTAGAAAGTAGGAGTTTACTCCCTAGTCTGAAAGATGAGATTAGCCTCTCTGTACAGCTGTCCTCTGACCTCCACATACTCAATAGGGCAGGTGGTTCCCCTACATAGTGCATAACCATAACAGCAGCAGCAGCAGCAACAATAAACCTTAAAAGCTATTCTTGTGCTAGAGAGGAAGGGATGAGAAAAGCATCTTAATTTAGCAAATTATCTTCTTTTGATCCTTCCCTGCTACTAGAAAATGAAATAACTATTTCAACATAACAATGGATCCCAGTCTTTTCAAGTGCATCCCTTATGTTGAGAAACGGGAACATTTAGTTTTTGACACAATTCTTTAAATACTGATAAAATGTATTAAATTTAAGTGTTCCTTTGTCTTAGCTTAGTTTCAAAGGGAGAGTAGGTAACTTTTTTTGTCAGTTTCATCATTAATACTGGTATACTTAAACCTCTTCAAAAGAAGACAAGCCTGGTAGGAGAGGCTTGTAACCCCACTACTTCAGAGGCTGGAACAGATAGATAATGTGTTCAGGGTCCAGCTGTGTGACAGATGACTTCAAGGCAGTCTAAGCAACTCAATGACATCACAAAATAAAGAAGGCAAGAGGGGTCTTGTAGTCACTCAGGAAGCATAAAGTCATAGGTTCAGGGCCCAGTACTAGGTGGGACAAAATGATTAAAAATCATTGCCTGTTAGAAGAAAAAAATAGTAAACCTCTAACTTTACATACTTATATTTTAAGTTGCATGGTAATTTTATACCAAATAAATATTGGGCCACACCAATAAATTTATTTTCACATTTGAGTAATGAAACTATTTAAAGGTATGAGAAAAACTGGAGAAGTTCCAAGGGACAGAAGACCAGCTGACTGAGGATAAAGTGTGATTCCAGATGGAAAGTGACTTTGAGATTGTGGATTTCTACTCATAACATATTTAGAGCATCGTATAAGACAAGATTACAATATCATTCCAAAAATGGAGAACAAAATAACTAATCCTATCATACTCAGACATAATTTTTCATTATTTTTTGAAAGGGGAATTTTCAAGCACAAATAATATTACTTGACACAGTAAACATCAGAATGGCATTGGTGCTTTTTCCACAGAGATAATGCCCCAATCTGCATTGCTGATACATATGGCTTATCTGTAGACATGGGTTATACCACAGTGACTGAAAAACTAATCTGGCATCTGAATTAAGATGGGATGTCAGTGTGAAGCATATTTTAGTTTGGAGAAAGCCTTATTGGCAATGGGATATTAGTGCAGCAGCCCAGTAGTGATATTTTAATATTGATAAATAATAAACTGATATATTACAATACATAGTTAAACTATATTAGGAAAAGTAATTAATTTGTTGTTGTTTTTTTTTACTTTTTTCACTTGGCAACTTCACATTTAAAACTACTACTGCATTTTATATTACCTGTCATGACTATTGAGACACACACACACACACACACACACACACACACACACACACACACACACATATATATATATATATATATATATATATATATATATATATATATATATATATTCTGGTAGATTATCAAAAAATGTGATTGGCTACAAATTGTGTGTTGGACTGTGAACCAAAAGGACAGAATTTACCTTGTTAACATAGTTGAGTGGTAAGAGCAAACACTAATTCCCAGGATGAATATATCAGGAGAGGTCTAAAGAGAACATCTAGAGGAGACTCTATATATATCCTGATATCAGAAAGGTTATTGGAGTGTGGCCTGGGAAATAATTTGAGGGAGAGGATGAATGGATTTCTATGTGTGGGGCATCTGAAACTATAATGTACTGAAGAATGTACACAAAGTGTACAGCAGTGTTTTTGAGGGGCATAGGGTGCTTGGAACACTAAGGTGACCTTTCATATATAATATATTATATATGTAATATATATTATATAACATATAGCTATTATGACTTTTTAAGAAAGTCAGAAGGAGTAGGAAGGATATTTGCCACATGATTGATAGAGGCCATGATTGTTACTTTGCCTTCTGTTTGAAGTCTCAGCTCTGCCCCTGGCTTGTGTGATCAGGGTATAGCTAAGAAACAGAGATAACATCAAAACAGTCCCATAATGACAAACTTATTATCCTCCTACAAATGTCAGTATCTTGAAGATGGAAATCACTGATTTAGCATTCATTGGAATTTCAATCTCACATTTTAATCTCAAATATTAATAGACTGGAACTCTAACATATTAAATGGCTTATTTAACGTATTAAAACTAATAAGAGATATGATTGGATCAGAATCCAGAGAGTCTGTCTTTCAGGCCTGGGTTTATCATGCTAAGCTGTTTTTCATATTGTTGGGGTATTCTGAAATTCTTAATCACTTCATGAAGCTCTTGAAGCATTGTAACCAGTGTTTTGTGTCTTTCTACCTGTTATTGTCATAGATATATTACTTTTAATAAAATGATTATCTTTGTTCAGACCAGGTTAACCTTGAACTCATAAAGATCCCCTTGTCTCTTGTCTGCAGAATTCTAAGAATAAAGTCATGAACTCTTTATATCCTGTGGCATCATTTTGTTCACACATTTTTTGTTATTTTATTTCTCTATAGTCACCTGTTCCTATTTGTTTGTTATTTGTTTACTGTTTTTGTCTCAGAAAAACAAAACAAAAGAAAGCAAATGCTTTGTGGACAAGGCTGGCCTTGAACTTCATGATACTTCTTTACTTTGTTCATTCCCAGTCTTATATTTCATATTTAGAGAACAATTTTTAATTTGTTGAAGAAAACTTAGTTGATAAACTCTTTTCATAATGTTGAATAGCCATTTAATTATTTGATAAAATTCTTGTATATGTGTATGTGCCTGTGCACCCAAATATGTGGTTATGCATAGATAAAATATATAAATTAGGTTCATGTATACATTCATGTATTTATATATACATGTTTATGGGTATATGTATACTAGAAGTAGTATAAAGCCATTAAAGGGTATAAATCCATAGACTAGAAGCATAGTAAAAATGTAAGATTTTAGATGCACTTTGTAGGGCAGTAATTTCTCCAAACAAAACTATTGACATTTTCTGGGATTGACCAGGGTAGCATCTTGGTAAGTTTCCAAAGATACACTTGGGTGGGAAGATTCAGCCTCATTGTTATGGCTATCCAGGTGTTATGTGGAGAGATTACTAGTTAACTCTATATGGAGTCATTGAAGGGTCTCTTACAAAAAGCTGCCTAACTCACACCATTGAACCTCTCCTCTGACTTTCCATTCCTTGCTTGGAATACACTGTTTTTCTTCTCTCTTTTGAGACACCTACCCTGGCCAATCCCAGAAAATGACAATGGTTTTGTTTATAAAATTAAGATGTGGTAGAATCTTCCTTGGCTATTACAGGTCAATAAATAATATAAAAACAATGATGGAAACAGGATGTCTGCCATCTGGCTAATTGCTCTCATGGCTGGATTACCTAGTGAGACTACCTGGCCTGACTATTTAAAAACCATGGACAGAAGAGGTTAAGCAAAGACATAGCGAGAGAAAGACAGAGAGACAAGGGAATAAAATGCCTAATGTGAAAACTCATGTCTTGGCTTCTTCTCCAATTTTATCACAATAGCAAATCTTTCTTCTTTAATATCTGGAGAGTCACAAGATAAAAGAACAATTCTGAAGCAGAGAGAATTTTTCAGGCCTGGAGATACATAGATTTTCTTAATTTTGTCTGTACATAGACTTGCCTGAGCACTAGTTATCCAAGGGTCTTTACCTACTGCAGTGTGTACAAGCTGGTCAGTACCTGAGTCTCTAGAGCAAATGTTTCTGAAGCTGCCCACAATAATAGCAGTACCATGGTCTACCTCCAAGCACATTTTAGTGACTTTTTCTGAATTGTAAAGTGATTCTCTATAGATGGTCATTTCTAAGGCATGTGTAGTCTTCTCTGTTACTGTAGTCAAATAAATAATTGTTAAACCAAAGGAAATATTTGGACCTAATGGAAATATTTTCACTATCCCTGGCTGTCCTTTCAACAAACTCTTCTTGGGTATTATGTCTACATTTTCACTGTGTCTATGTGGAACTTGTTAATCCTACTCCCAGGTTGTCTCATCTTCTAGTTTCTCACCCTTCAAATAACCGAAATCTACTGGAAATATAAATCAGAAACTAATGTAAATACTGTGTTTACATTATTTAGCTGGACTGGTATATCTGCCATTAAATTTAGTGCTCTGGTACTCATGAAAGGGTTTCCCATTCCCTCCATTTGACGTCTCGCCTGGTTACAGGAAATGGCCAGTTCAGGTTACATTCTGCTATTGCTAGGAGTCTTAACTGGCATCTTCCTAGTGGATTGCTGGGAGATTACCTTGCGCAAGGTTTTTACCAGATCTTGAAGTGCACCCATTTTCCAGTAGTCCCTTTCAGTACTGTTCCCTGAAGAGGTAGATTTTAAGCAGATATTTTGTAACTTTTCAACCTCAAAAGAAACTTTGTAACTCTTAGACCCTAAGTCCTGACAAGCTTAGGCTTGATGTTTGTTTGAAATGGGGATGCTGGAGAGTGGCCATTCTGGACTAACAGCACAGGTCACTTACTACTTTAAATTTCAATTTCCTTATTTATGAATTGGGAATCAAATAGCACCTGCTTCTGAGGTTTGCTTTGAGTGGGAAACAAATTAACATGCTTCAGTGCTGAGAACTGGACTTAGCATGTGGTAAGCATGCATAAGATGTGACGAACAACTAAAATTATCCTAGTGACATTGACATGGAGTTATTTGCCAATATGTACAGCACACTTATTCTTATTTATTTATTTGTCTTTTAAATATAGAGGGAGGATGCTGCATTAGGAGTAAGGGTACATCCTCTGCTAGTGTTTTTAGTTGCCTAAGCTGAAGGGACCCCTGTTTCTTATTGGACCTCACCCTTAAATATTTAAGAAGTAGTTGGGATGTTTGAAAGACAATGTAAATTTCTAGGCTTCCTATAGATATTTTGATTCTATAATCTTGTGAATGGACCAAGGTGAAATGTTTTACAGTAAGCATACAAGAAAATTTTTGAACCACAGACTAGGAAACTTGGGCAAGGTGGCCATTCAATTCATTGCCAATTAGCTCTGAAGTGTATACCCCCATGCTTTAGAGTAATAAATGCCATGTTTAAATACATCTCACATGAATTTTACAAAGTGCATGAAGGCTAATTTCAGAAGTCATATTAACTCCAAATTTGAATGCCTCTGTTACCTGTTTATTGGGCAACTTAATTTAGAAAGGCTCTTTGATGAATTTTCATCTATTTTTCAACAAAACCCTGTTGCAAATGGTGAATTATGCATTAACATATGTTCATGTTAATTTATACATCACTGACAGATTTTTGGCATGGGATCAATAACTCACAATTATGTTTTAATATTTCTTTTATTAAAGCTGTTAATAATTTGGGATTATCATTTAGTAAACAATGTGTCATTTGAACCCAATGTAAAGAAAACAGCAAATTCCAAATTTGGAAGATGTTGACTTATTTGTCTAAGGACAAAAGCATGAATATGAACTGATGAGCTAACTGTCTCCTGTTCTTCTCAATTACTAGCTTTGCAGCCCTGCTTGATTGTCTACTATTGGTACCTTGCCATCAGACATAGATGCAGGATTTTGATGTTACTACACAAGTCTCTCTGATGTCCAAATAATTATAGACTAACCCATTTAGGTTACAACACTTCATATAAAGATTATCTATCAACTTCCTTCCAAAAACATAATGCTTTGTTGCTTTTTATATATTCTTTGGAATTAAGGCAAAGATTCCTACAAAGAAGCTAAAACCAGGTTTCTAAGGATATCCCAAAATGTGTTTGTATATAGTATAATTTTATTTAAAAGCAACAGGATTCTAAGGAAAACTTTCCTTTGGGAAATAATGGTAGGCAAAATAATTTTGAATGAAATCAAGAAATTAAAGGATAATGATTTGGGTGGGTAGAGATATTTATTCTGCTTTGAAATATTATTGTACAGCCTTTGATGAATCCCTTTTCCTTCTAGCTAATATAATTATTGATGCAACTTTGTATCACCTTTTTGGAAACATTAGAAAAATGGAGTTTCAAATTTTTAATGCTTAGTATTTTATTCACAATTATTAATTTATATATTTGGAGCTACAAAATATGACAAGACCATTCCAATACCAATATACTTCACATACTTGAAGTTATCAAGATAGCATCAGTTAAATGTTCATTTCATCACTCAGGTAATGGGCATCAGATTCAAATGCAACTCACAACCTAAGGTTATGTCCTGGGTGGACCATATTAACACGTTTGCATCTGCCTCTTTCTGTGGTGGAGGGGAGGGAGAAGGAAAGACATTTGTAAACAATTAACAATACAAGGCTGATTGGAAATTAAATACTTAACAAATGTAAGGCTAAGTGCAGAATAAAAACATAATAGTTCTTGTCACAATGTATCAACTCCTTAGAATTATACAAATGAGGGCAGAAAAATAGTTGAATTAAGGAGATATAACAAGAATGGATGAAACACAGGAAAGATGAGATCTGCCATTGACTTCTATTGTGTTTACCTGAGCTATGCTATATTTAGGAGACATACTTTTCTCATCTCTCAACTGAAAATCGTGATTCCTGCTGGCACCAAATAGCTCAAGTTCCAAATGAAATTTTTATGAAAATACATTTTATATAATATAACTTTAGTTTTAATATAGGACCACAATCCCTACTAAAACATTGCTTTTGAGACAGAACTCATAATCTAGCCATTCTTCTTTTCTAGAAGTCTCAGAGGGAGAATTGTCCTTGAGGGAAAGCTTATATGTAAGTTAGGCCAAGTTGAAGGATGTGTTATAAGGCAGTGTTTTAGGATAGGAAAGCCTTTCACAGTATTGATTGGAGTGTCTAGAGGGTCCAATGGAGAAGATAAGGGAAAAGCAGAAAATAACAGAACATAGAAACAGAAACCTGAGAGAAGATAGACAGCTGCCAGTCTACAGGGTAGATAACACACCAAATGACCTTACTGTCAGTTTTCACAAAGAATCAGAGATGTTCACAACCATTAGCTGACTATGACAAGCTTTACACTCTGGTGTCAATGAGCCTCTTCAGGTCCACATAATGAGCACAGGCCTAAAATAGAAAAGCCCTAGATTTGAGGCCAGACTCTTTAGTCATCATAGGTAAGTCTTACTTTCTTTATCTCTGTATTTAGACTGTCAATTTTGAGTATTATTTAAGGAGGATAATGAGGTAATTTGCCTGGATGTATTTGAAAGCTGTTCAAATGCAAGGCAATATTATTTAAGTACAACCTCTGAATATTCACAGAAGAACATGACTTCTAATTAATTTTCAACAGAATTGATGGGCTTGAATCTACATTCACACACTCACTTAAGCTCAAATGTGTACACATTAACACAGACTTATTTCACAGATCTGTGGGTTTGCGGGTATATAGAAGGAGGGATAGAGAATATATTCTGCTGGTACTAGTTTCATAAAAGATTTCCCTCATCAGTTTACAAGTATCAGCCCAAATCCAGTATGATCTGCATGTGGCACCATTTAAATACGAGATGTCACGCATCAATATATTCTTTCCCAGTGAGCGAAAGAAAGCTCACTAGAATCCCTTTGCTAAAATTGGTGGTCAGGATAACATCATTCTGATAGGTATATAATTTGAGGCTTTTACTGCATCCATCTACCTGGATTAACAAAGAGGCACACTGCAAATTATTCTGCTCCCTCTGTGATGAAGGAAACAATCACTGAGAGGTGTCTTGTCATAAGCATAGAATAGTAGATCTAGAGCAATTTACTCTTCCCCCTTTCAACTCCACTGTAATGTATCTGCACTCTGTGTTCAGTCTGCTGGGGAATGTGATTAGGAAGACACAAATACCATTTCTTTTTAAATAAAGGAGTGTTGCATTTGAGCTCACAAAATGTCAGCAGTGCTTGTGTTATCATAGAGCCCCAATGAATGATCTCACCAATGAGCAATTGGTTAGAAATATTTTTATTGTTCATGATTTATGGATGACATGTTTGAGTAATTATTAAGTGTATTTGTACTTAAATGATGTAGTCTTCCCCCAATTTTTTTATTTTTGGGGCAATGATGACAGCAAATGTGTTAAGGAGACTGGAGAAGTGAATGACTGCTAAAGGAGCTTATTCATGTCTATACATGTAGCAATTTAAGCCATTAGCATGTGCATGTGAAAGGAGATGACCACTCAAAGCAGTTTCCAGAGAATGCTGCACACAGCACGACTACTGTTAAATATACACACACCTATTCCATTTCAGTCACAAATCCAAGTTGTCCTGAGGTTAATTTTGCTCTACTTGTGGCCAGTAAAAGTATTTTCAAGAAAATGAAATTACTCTACCTACTTGGCATGCAGTAGGGCATTAGGTCAAGAATATCCATGTGCTGCCTACTCTGGGGAGGGAAGAGAGCAATGTGATCCTCAGGGGCTTTGCTTTATTTCCACAGAATGATTTTCAATGCAGCCCATTTTACCTCTGATACAAGGGGTCAGCAATACCTAAAGCAAGACCAGGATGAAACACCACAGTTTTCAGCTCTAAACCTTGTTCTTGTTCCTTATTATGGAACAGATAATGTCAACTCTTGCTACAAACTTAAATTGAGAGCCCAAGTTATTTAAAATTTGAGAGTAAGTATACTTGAATAATGAACTTATTGCAAATCAGGCTAATGTTTAACAGGGACAAGATCTCTCTCTCTCTCTCTCTCTTTCTCTCTCACTTTCTCATGTCTATTATCTAGCTATCTATCTTTTATCAATTTATCTATTATTTATCATCTATATCTAATCTATCTCCCTCCATATATGTATTCATGTATGTATTATAGAGAGATCTCTCTATATATAATTCTCACCTTTCATTTTTTTCTCATTAACTTTTCCAAAACACTGAATAAGTTAAAACATTATTCTTCAAAAAATAAGAAATAAGATCAAAATAATATATATGTGTATATCTATGTACATATGTACATATATAATGTGTGTACATGTACATTGATAGATATATACACATATGTGTGTATATGCCTATATGTATTTATGTATTCATGTATATATACATATGCACATTTTAATCAAGGTAACATATGTTTGTTTTGATGTTTGGCATAGGAACATAATTCACTGATACAAGAAATGAGAGATTTATCATAAAGATGTAAATGAAAACAAGGACCCAAAGATTTTGTTTTTGTATGCGTATTTTTTCTTTCTTTTTCTATAAACTGGAATATAGGAAAATGTGTATGCTCAGGTTTTAAGGAAGACTATGTCTAAAAATAATTACTGATAGATTTCCACAGACTGGGACCTAGCTCTAAAGTTGAACATAGCATTTTGCCATTTGTGGGGCCTAGTGAACTTGTTACAGCCAAGCCCCTGAGAGGAGGATCACTGTGCACAACAGGAGATGCCCGTTAGTCGGACACCCAGACATTGCTTCTCTGCTTCTTTGCTCAGAATATCATTAACTTCCTTTCTGGGGTTGTGCTGACTCAAATTATATACCTATTCAATATTCTGCCAACTAATATAAGTCTACCAGCTGTTTCTGATGGGAGAAGACATGACTAGTGAATATATATATATATTATATATATATATATATATATATATATATATATATATTCAGATGGCCATTGGTTAAGTTAAGACATTTGGCATGTGGATTTGCTACACTTGGCTCACATGTTCAATTCTATAAATCAGCTGTCACCAAGTTGAAGCAAATAATAAATTATTGTAAGCTAGTATCATCTGACACATATGAAGCAATGGGCATCCTGGGCCTCAACAGCAAATATTTAATGCTTATAAAATTAATTCTAGCTATGATTGAGCCTGCTTTTCTCATTGTATAAATCCAGCAACAACATTTCTGTTCTCACTGGCATATAAACAAGCTGTTTGCTGTAGTAGTGTATCCATAATTTCTCATGTACACACACACACACACACACACACACACACATATATATATATCTTTTTTGGTTTTTCGAGACAGGGTTTCTCTGTGTAGCTTTGGAGCCTATCCTGGCACTCGATCTGGAGACCAGGCTGGCCTCGAACTCACAGAGATCTGACTCCCTCTACCTCCCGAGTGCTGGGATTAAAGGCATGCGCCACCAACTCCCGGCTTGATCTGTATATTTAAAAACAAAAAACAAAAAAACAACAAAAAAAACGGTGTTGTACATGTTCCTTAGTTTGTGGCCCTAATCATACTTACTTAAGTTGAGGATGTGGAGTATAATTATTCCTGATCATATTTCATGTATAGAAAGGACTCACCCCTTGGTCCAGTCTTATCTAGCAAAGTCACCTGCAGATAAAAAGGTGATAATATGTCCATCACAGAGATTTCACATCTTTTTATTCTGAGAAAGTAATCGAACTGCCTCTCTTATTCATCTTTCTTGAACAGCACCATGATTAGTCCTACTCCAATCAAATGGCAATTTTCACCAAAGTTATATGCCAAAGAAACCTTCTAATGAGAAGCAATAGTAATATTGAAAAATAAAAATTGTAATGAACATAAAAATCTACTAGTATATTTCAGTAAACATAAAATATGTTCATTGTATCATGCCATAATGCAAAATAAAAGCATACTATGTTTTAGAAAGTTCATAATTTTCAAGAAATTGTGTGTGTGTTGTTTTTCATTACTGTACTTGACGTGCAATACATAAGAATAATCATGTGAAATGGGGCACATAGTATAAATACACTCAGGCATATACACATACACGTAAAACATACCTATACATATATGTATATACACACACATATATACATATGCATATACATACATATATATATGTATGTATACATATGTACAGGGAAGCATAAATAGATACATACCCACACACAAATATAATAGACAAAGAATGTTTTGGGATATAGAACATGAAGCTATTAGTAGTTAAGGGATTTATTGAATCACTGAGCAAAACATGCAGTAAGTTGGAATAAAATGTATGTATGAGCTTTTGCGCAGATCTGACTTTGGATTTGACTCCTACTTCCATTACTTTCTCATTGCCTGACTTTGTAGTAGTTATTATTAAATATTTATAAGAAAGTCTCAAGTTTTGTTAGATGAAAAATAAGGATTGTAGTAGGTGTAAGTGAAAAACAGTTCTCATCCCAAAGGGAATAAGAGATAGTTTATTCTGAGCCAAATATGAAGGACCATTGCTTAGCAACACAGATGAGAGCTTCTTTGAATGATGTGTTTCACCACAGTGTAGCTTCATGAGTTTTTTATAGTCACAGAGTGAAAGTTATAAATCACAACATTTACCAAATAACTTGATGAGGATATCAGGTCACTGGGTTACAGCAAAGCAAACAAATCTCTCTTAGACTTTGGTTGTAATGTGGTGAGAGTCTTTGCTTCTGTGTTGGTGGAAATGAAGTAAAAACACTTCATGGATTTTACCTGGTAATCAAAAGAATGTTAGGATTGATATAAAGATAGGTAACTCATAGAGGTTAAGGAGACTAAAGATAGCCTAGGTAATCTTGGTGCATTATCTAACATTCTGATTCTCCACGTTCATGACCTTGTGGAATCTTAAACACAGTTATGTTTTATTATTTTGATAATTTAGTTCACATTTGCTTGTCCTGGAAACAGAAGATGTAATAGATATAAGCATGTTTAATAAACCACACCTGGGAATTGATTACCAAACAATAATAAAATTTTAGATTTTAAGTGTACTGATCTTTCCACTCTACCATATGTTTAGAATTAAAAATAATGTCTCATAGAAGATAATGAAGATAAGAAAGGTTCACAAATGTAGAGGGGCATGTGTTAATTATATTTTGTCACCCAAATTTATCTGATGTTCAAAAGTATAGTCATAGATAAGTGCCCCCTCGCAAGGCCAGTCTTCAGATCTTCCTTATTTGTTCAAAATACCTCAATACAAGTTGCCAGGTGAGGAGCATGGACAGCATGTCAGCTTGCCCAATACCATTCTCACATGCTTTCTTTACTTCCAAATAGATGGAAAGACAGTCTGCATAAAAGTTCTAGGTGGATCATTCTGCATAGTAAAACACTGATATTTCACCAAGAGAGACTATGATGACATAAGGGCACAATGTTCTCTGACATCAGTGTATTTCTTAGTTTCTATTAATTGTGGATCCATTTGGGATGCACTTCTAGGTCCTCGAAGTTCTTTCACAAAGCAGGTGATGCCTGTAAGCTGCCTCCTCTCTTCTTGGCAATCACCAGGGCTTCTTTCAAACAGCTGAGTTACATGTGCATTATCAAGCTCTGCAAACTTTCTTTGAGATGTGTTATTCATATAAACCATGGAAACCTAAGATACTATGCTTTGATCCAGGAGAGTAGAAAGCTAGCATAAATTCTGACCTGAAGAGCAGACTGGAAATGGCCAAGGTTCTACTCCATATTTACCAACATAAATCAATGAAAATAACTTTAAATAAAGAAATATGATGGTCAAAAGATAAATTGTTTTAAACTTATTTAAAAGTAGGGTAATGTATTCATTACAAGATGTTTGGGATTTGGCATTCAAAACATTAAAATATAAAATATATTTTCCTGGAGAGGTCATTAATACATCCCAATTCTCTTTCTAAAGCAGAGAGTTGAATTATAGCCTCCTTGATATACAGCCTGTCTGAGCTTTCCCTTTAATTCCCCATGTTTTCTTTTCTCTCTAACTTCTTGGCTCCTAAACACTTCTCAATTTACTGATCCCTTGTAGAGTATTTTGACTGCTTCACTTGACACCCAAATTCCCTTCTCCTTTGTGTATTTTGTCCTGTTTCTCCAAGGCAAAGGACCTACACTCATTCCTGGAAAAGTCCTTTGGAGTTCTCAAGCCCAATGGCTCTTTTATTCTAGCTCAAAATTAGCAAGCAGAGAAATAAAATAATACCTTAATTGAAAAAAATAAATACCTTAATTGAAATTACTATTTTATGCAACTCCCACTCTCATCTCCATGGCTACCTTGGCTCTTTCACTTTGCAGAATACAAACAGAAGAGCCATCATAAGTTTTACAGTGACATATATAACCTCAAAATCATGACCAATCTTCTAAAATATCTGAATTTTTAGGGGGAAGGGGCTGTGATTTCTAATGTTGATTGTACTCAGATTAATCTAAATTCAAGTGCTATCTTTTATTCCAGTTTCTTCTTGATACAAGAAAAAGTTTACACTACTACTCAAGAGAACTTAAAACAACACACAAATATAAGCTCTCTGCTCATGATTATACCAACATATTGAACTGTATACACCCATTCTCTTGATAATTTGCATTTAACTGTGGGAACTAGCCAGATTACATTTCATTGTAGTCATTTTCATTGAAGTAATTTTGATAACTTGGCCCATTATTACAAATTGATCTATATAGTGAATATATCAAAATACAGAATGTAATTGATACTAGTTTAGTTTCAAAATATATTTCTATAAAAGACAGATCAAAGTTTTTAACACATTCTTGAGAGAGAGAGAGAGAGAGAGAGGGGGGGGGGAAATTCATGTAGTGACGTACATACCTTTTTAGAATACACAAATGATTACAACCTCATAATAATCCATAGGTTTGTCAGGCTCTTTGATATCCTCCCTAACTTACTTTGCTTATGGCTAGTAATTTCCTTTCTTAAAATTTTGACTTACATAAAAGGATGAAAATGATGTTTAACTTTTTGTGTTGGAATTTATTTTGGCTATCAACCTTCCTTGCAGAACACAAGTTTCTGCACATGTCAGTGGTTCATTTGTTTTTATTGTTGATTACTACTTCATGCTATATAAGGACAATCATTTGTCCAACCATTCTCCCACTGAAGCAAATATAGACTCCATCAAGATCTGAGTTACATAAAAAGTCATCTCAAAGATAAGGATATTAAGACTCATTCATTTACTGAACAAATATTTATTGACAGCCTAATGGCCATTGGACATGTGGAAGGTGTATGTGTAATTGAGAAAGGCTAATTAACTTATCTCAGGTCACAAATTTAGCAAAAGCAGTGATTAAATACTTCATTGCAGAATGAATGAAAAAAATCTCTAATACTTGTTTTCTTAGCATCATAAAGCAATTTAAGAAGACAGTTTAAGCTTAAGTTACATCATTCACTAATCTTCAACTTGTTTTATACAGAGAACTACTAAGTGTTATTTTGAAAATGCAGTTTCTGTTTAGCCTGTCAAATCCATCCTATTACTTATCCTTATTTTCAAAGAATCCAATAGCTAAGCCACCTGACATTCCTGGCTCCTTATTGTAAGTTTTGTTCAACCTCATTATGTGTAGCTTGAATCCAGATATTGAACACAATATATCATTAAGTCACTAATAAACTTTAGACTCTCCTTCACCACATTCTACCATCCTCCAGTGTCAATGAGTAATTTATCTTTGGCAGCAATAAGCATAAGTCCTTTTTGAAAGGAGGGACATGGCATTATCAGTCACTGCATGTACGAGTTACAGCCAACTCCATCATGGAAGAGAACAGATGATTACAATCAATAATCAATCAAAGAACCCATGACAGTAATCATACATCACACTCCACTGCAGAATCTTTTCCCAAAGGATAATATTTGAAGATGCACTTTCTGGTTATATTGGTGCTCTGCCACTGTCCAGCATCTGTCCTTGGTGTGGATTAAATCTAGAATATGGAGAATCCTACTTGGAAAGATTAGCAACAACACAGAAAACCTAACAGAAGAAAAGGACATTTTTTTCTAGTCTTTACCTGTATCCCCATTTCTTGCTGTTCACTCTATTATTGAGATACAGTACTTGCTGTTTCATTCTGTTTTATGATGCAAGGTTGTACTAGATATATCAGGGGCAGCACATCTACTGCTAATGAATTGAATGAGTTTGTAAAACCTGTCTGAAACTTTATAACTGGATGTGGAAATTATGTCTAACAAGATAAGCTGTCCAAAAGATGATATGGTACCCATAAAATCATCTTTAACTTTGAAATTTTTTCTGTGACTTTTATTTGGATATGAATACTTCCACAAAAGGACTAAAATAATTTTCAGAATGAAAAAACATACACATAAAAAAAATCTACCTGAAGCAAAAGTGATACATTCTTGGAAAATTGGTATATGGAATTTCTAAACTCAGTTATTTTCTATTTCTTAGCATCTACTATATAGTGAGAAAATGTTGATTCTTGCCCTTAAGGAATAAAATGCCTGGTGTAAGAAGAAGATGTCTGGTTATATAATCCAAAGTGCTTAATGTTATGGGAGATTTTGTTTACAGTGCTTTAGGAATAAAGAGAATAAAAGTTAAAGGGCTGGAGTAGTCTGAACCTCACATAATGGGTAGATTTTAAATTTAGAATGGGAATGTATGGGCAATTTATTCCCAAATGAAAGTTCTGACATAGAGTACAATGTTACAGGAGAACACAGAGTGTCATTGTTAAGAAACAGTGATAAAATGGAGCATGAAGTTCACTAGAGGTGGACTGTAAAGGTCTCTGGTGTCAGGCTGTCTAAGATTGGGGTGCAGAGGCAGTTTAGGATCTTACTGTACTATTGCTACTACATAAAGAAGGCTATTCACCACGTGCAACATCTTAATGTGCTCCAGTAAAAGGACATCTTAGAGATTCGGATTTCAGCAGAGATGTCCTTCCCAACAGACATGAAGAGAAATGTATTGATCATGAGCAAGGTCATATATTTTAACATATTCTTTGATAAATCTCAAGGTATTAATCAAACTAACAGTTAAATGATTTTTGGGAGAGTTGGCCTCCATTCTGCACTTCTGTAAGACTTCCATTCTTTAAAAAGATACACTAGTCAAAAGTTATTCTACACTTGAAGGGTCATTTGAATGCTTTCTGAGAGAAATTATGGGAGAAATTTAATTACCTAAGAAGACTCCCAAACATTTTTTGCAGAGGCTCTGCAGCTATAAAAATGATCTCCCTCTGAAGTTCTATACTGTTAACTACCAGATTCTTTCAAAAAACTAGGTTTCATCATTATTTTGTTCTTGTGAAGCTGAGGCTCAGCATGGTACCTCTGTAATTTTACTCTTCCTCCAGGAGATAGGAAGTGTCAATAAGTAGGTCTAGGAGCCCTAATGTTCAGGACTATTGGATTTGATTCTTTTATATTGGAGAGTTTAATCATGAATCCTTATTTTCTTTGAGTTTCTCCTCAAGTCCTAATCTTAACATGAAAAAACTTCTCCTATCTAGAGAACAAACGCAGACTGAGAACAATGTTGCTATACTTTTGCTTCAGGAAATAGCTAAATAAATAAATAAATGCAATAATAAGTAAATAAATGGATGCAGCAATGTTTCAAATCTCTTCTAAGATATATTTAGAGTTGGATTGCAAAACATAAACACAAGGCTGTGGGGTAGCATTTTAAAATTATTAGCTTTCATAAGTTCTAAAATTAGGCTGTTTGTGGGTAGGTTTCTGGAAATGAACTTTTTTAAAAATGATGTTTTCCATTCAATGTGGGAAAGTAAACACAGTGCCTGTTGAGGCTGCTGCCTGGAGTCAAACATGGAGTCTGCTGAAGCAGTCTCCCAGGATATAAATACCTCCCAGGATTTGTAACTTGAGGACTGCAAATTACCATCTAGAAGGGGTAGCTACAGCCTACAGTGTGTGTATATTTTTGAAACATACATAATGATCCCCTCTCATTAAATACCTTGGAGAAAGGACAAACAAAGAAGAAAAACAAAAGGAAAAAAGTGCAAAGGGAACAATAGCCCATGGCTTTCATCTGTCAACACAAAGTGTTTATTTTACCCTCCAGAGACCGTGATTACTCTTAGTGTTAGTCATTTAATGACCATCAAGGTTGTTACAGGTTTTATGTACCACCAAACTCACCTGTGTGTACATGTACAAGTAAGCATGTACAAGTAAGCATGCATATACATATGCATATACATATACATATAAGCATGCATATACATATACTTCCAACATAACATAAAGTATTATTAGTTTCTCTGATCAAGTATAGAAAGACCACATATATCCATCTGTCTTAGGTTTTTTGTTTTGTTTTTGTTGTGAACAGTCACCATGACCATGGCAACTCTTATACAGGAAAACATTTAGTTTCAGAAGTTTAGTCCATTATTATCATGGTGGGGAGCATGGCAACATGTAGGCAGATATGGTGCTGGAGAAGAAACTGAATTTGCTACATCTTAACACACAGGCAACAGGAAGTAAACTGTTTAACAATGAGCTAACTTTGAGCAAAAGAGAGCTCAAAGTTCACCTCCAAAAGACACACTTCCTCCAACAAAGTTACACATACCAATAGTGCCACTATTTATGGGGGCCATTATCTTTCAAACCACCACACCACTATCCATTGACTTTATGTGTTTCCTTATTTTGCTAACAATGTATATTGTGTGCCCTCTTTAGGCTGTAATTGTTGCACTCACATTTAAAATATCAGATCAGGTATCAAACTATTGGAAAATGGAATTATTTCCTTCATTCCCAGCATTAGGCCTAGTGTCCATACTTGTAACCCAATCTGGTAAAAGAAGTGTAAAGGGGAAATGGCTAGGTTTAGGCAGCCCAAAAAGGCTATTGTAATTTAAAAAGCAGCTTGTGAGTGGAATGACACCATGTGGCAGAGATCATGGAGGATTTTTTATTAGATAAAAGAGAATGGAGAGAGGGAAAGGGGAGGGGATGGCCTTTGGGAACAGGAACAGAAAAGAAAAGTGGCTGGGGTGGTGGGGAGGGACAGAGAGACAGACAGAGAAGTAGAGAGAGAAAGAGTGACAGACAAGGAACTGACAGACTGGGAGAGAGCAAGAAAGATGGGAGGTGGGCAGGGCTCCTTTAAAAGGGAACTTAGTAAATTGCACAGGTGGTGCTCTTAGTGGCTACAGTTGAGGATGTATCCTGTTATAACCCCAAAGGACACACCAGTATAGATACCTGAATACTAACAGTTCTCCTTTTGGCTACCCATCACAACATGCTAGTTTAGAAGTAGTCTAAAGAGAAGAGTAACAGAGTAATGGTGAAAAACAGGAGATTAACTCAATATGGAGAAAGAATGGATAAAGATGGTCAATAATCAGAAATCCATCTTCTCAGTACTGAGCTGAGGGTTAGGCTTAGTGAGAGTCCAAATTGTTACAAGGGCCAAGGAGTGTGCACAATTAAGCAGTCCTAATTAAGGTGTGATCCTGTTCAATGCTGCCTTAGTTCTGGTCTTGCAAGGTGGTTTAAATAAATGAGCCTTATTTCTTGAGGAAAAAAAGTGTACCCTTATGGATGTCCTGGGTAACTGGATTCCTTGGAGGTGGTCTCTTTTGCTGTCCTGCTACATGAGGTGACTCTAGAGGAATGATGTAAAACAATAATTTTCTCTGAGCCTTCAGTCATTCTAAGGAGACAAGCAGGAAATGAAGACACCAAGATTTAGTCCAGCTTTTAGTTAACTTGGAGCCCATTGAAGAGTCAAGTTTTGTTATTGTTGTTGTTGTTGTTTCTAAGTACTCTTATGATCTCTGCAGAAGTTATTCATTCATCAACCTCTCCTCACTTAGCTCACATCATGAGGCAGAGTAACAACTCCTGCCTATCCTTACAACTACAGTAATGACAATCTTTTTTGCTTGTTAGACTTAAAATCCAATTACAATTTCTTCTTTGCTCCTCAGATACTTTTATTGTATGTTTTCTTATTTTAACATTATGATGTAATATTTTTAAATTATTTAATTTATTTTTGGATTATAATATAATTACACACACATACACACATACATATACATATATTTCTTACATTAAAAGAATACATACACATTTTTATATACTTTCAACTCCACCTGTGGTCATTTTTCTCATGCAACCTGTTCTACTTTATCCATCCCCTTTCACATTTGGACTCATTTTTCTCTATTAACCACTTTGTAATAAATCCTGCCTAGTATTTTGGTTCTGTTTAAGACTCCTTATAGTCCTTTACCTGGAATTAATTCAGTATACTAAGTGAATCTTCCTTGTCTTGGCATCTTGAGTGGCCCCAGCAAAGTTCCCTGTTCAAAGAGTCAGCTTGGCTGTGTGATGATTCTCTAGAGAGCAGCTATCTTGATGCTGTCACCCTCTTGTCTTGGTGTAAGTCCTCCCCAATAGTTTCTTATAAACATGCTTTTCCTTTTAAATTTGATTGTAAAATCCTTCATATTAGAGGTTTTCTGTTCTTCATTTGCATATTATTTTATAAAGTATAAGACATACCTCACTGTAAATAAGTTATATTAACTGAATGAATGAGTGAATGGATTAATAAATGAATGAATAATGTGCAGTTGGTATCATGTACTTAATCTGACAGACATATAGTAAAAAATTGAAATCATCTTTTTTGGAAATTAATGTGATTTCCTTAATTAAAAATTAACCAGCAATTTGGTTTTTTAATGTTTAAATATGAACTGGTATACATTTTCTTTAAGGTACAATATATATATATTATATATATATATATATATGTGTGTGTGTGTGTGTGTGGTGTGTGTGTGTGTGTGAGAGAGAGAGAGAGAGAGAGAGAGAGAGAGAGAGAGAGAGAGAGAGGGAAAAATTTATTTGTCAGTTCAAACATACGCATACACCCGTGTGTGTGTGTGTGTGTGTGTGTGTGTGTGTGTGTGTGTGTGTGTGTGTGTTTAGCAAAATTACAATGGTAATTCTGATGGTTTTCATCTGGTAATTTTATTCAAGATGGGTATTGAGGGGCTGCATGCACTCTGGTTGTGTCACTCAAGCTTCCATGATTTTTTAAAGACACAGTGGAATCATTACTGCATCACTGGGCCACTGATGTTGCCTCATTTTCTTTAAATGCACTCATAAGGAAGTTAATGTTACTGTTATTTTAAAAGTATATCACCTTTATCACTGTTTTTACATGATACTGTTGCGTAATTTTAAAGAGTAATCAAATATTTGTTCAAGAAAGCATTTGCTCTTAAATGCAGAGACTATTATTTCTCTAAAATACAGTTTACAGTAGTTAGATATTTTCAGCATTGTCTGGTTACTGAAGAGAATATTTGTACTCAGGCCTGAAACACAAAACTTTAGTGCAACGAACCAGGAAATAAAAGAATATTGAAAGAAATCCTTATTTTTAAGATGTGTTAGGAGTTCACTTATTGATATTGCTTTTCTTGTGTAATGATACCATTTCCAGAGCAGGGATACTGTCATATCTAATTTCTGTTTTCTCCTGATGTCTAGTTTAATACCTTATTGAACAGAATAGAGTTATTTCTGATGGCAGAATTACTTCTAAATAAATGAAATAACCCAGAAAATAAGTGTGCTTAGTTTAAAAAATGTGGGGGCATAAAAGAAATGTAAGAAGCATAATCCTCCCATTTCACTTGCTACAAATGTTGACACTCATTTGAAAATGATAGAGCTGCCTAGAGTCATGTGTACTCACATTCTGGCAAGAAGTATAAGCTAAAATAGTCATGGATATATTTATGAGAAAGATATTTCATGTAGAATTGGAGGACGTACAGTTTATTTTTTCGTTTTTAAATTTTATAAATATTATTTAAATTTTTTAGTTTTTGTCTTATATACCAATTACCCTTCCTTCCCCTTCTCCTGATCCCTCATATACTCCCTTCCCACCCACCCATCCACTCCTCATAGAGGGCAAGGCCTTCCTTTGGGAGTCAACAAAGTCTGGCATACCAAGTTGAGCCAGGAACAAGACCCTCCACCATGTATCAAGGCTGAGAAAGGTATCCTACCATAAGAAATGGGCTCCAAAAGCCAGTTCATGTCCCTGGGATAGGTTCCGGTTCTACGTCTAGGTGCCCACTACCAACAGATCAAGTCTCTAATGAGCAAAGTGAAACACAAAAGTGAGATGATACAGAGAGCGACAACAAGGCCAAGCAGAGAAAATTGTTCATCTTCCTTAGGAATAAGATATTCAGCTAGTGAAAGAGTAAAGAATAATGTCAGAAATATACACTTTGCTGCAAGTGGGATTCTTGAGCGATGGTCCCAAATATGTAGGTAAAAATGACAATTGCTCTTCTTTCCAGAACTGGAAACATCAAACAAGTGTTGATTGGAAGTGAAATTCTCTTTTATGTCCTGTAGATATAAGGGAGTTCCAATTCCTATCATATGCAGCCATGGAATAAACAGAGAAAAATAAAATGGACATAAGTAGAATAGTCTGGACTTTTAAAGACCTTTTCAACTAGTTATTTGGTATAGAGATGATTTCTCATTTGGAAGTGTTCTCAGCACTAAGCACAGATAGTGGAAGTTGAAGGCAGTTGGGGCAGGAAGCAGGACAGTAAAACAAATAAAATATCAAAATATCACTTCTTGTCTTGGGGTATAACATTCTACAACTGTATTTTCTTAAACATAAAATTGAGTCTTTCAGCCATTTTAGATTCCTCTATTGAGAATTGTCTATTTAGTTGCTGAAAGACACATAAGAAAATTTTCAACATCCTAAGCCCTCAGGGAAATGCAAATCAAAACAACTCTGAGATACCATCTTACTCCTGTCAGAATCGCCAAAATCAAAAACACCAATGACAGTTCATGCTGGAGAGGATGTGGAGAAAGGGGAACAATTCTCCACTGCTGGTGAGAGTGCCAACTTGTACAGCCACTTTTGGAAATCAGTATGGTGACTCCTCAAGAAAATGGGAATCCGTCTACCACAAGATCCAGCAATTCCATTCTTAGGCATATACTCAAAAGAAGCACATTCATACAACAAGGACATCTGTTCAACGATGTTTACAACAGCACTGTCTGTAATAGGCAGAAACTGGAAGCAGCCTAGATGCCCCTCAAGCGAAGAATGAATAGAGAAAATGTGGTACATTTACACAATGGCATACTACTCAGTGGGAAAAAAAAATAATGTAATCTTGAAATTTGCAGGAAAATGGATGGAACCAGAAGAAACCATCTTGAGTGAGGTAACCCAATCACAAAAGATAAACTTGGTGTGTACTCACTCATATTCGGATTTTAGACATAGACTAAAGGATTGCCACCCTACAATCCACACTGCCAGAGAAGCTAGTAAACAAGGAGGACCCTAAGAGAGACATACATGGTCCCCTAGAGAAGGGGAAAGGGTCAAGATCCCCTGAGCAAATTGGGAGCACTAGAAGAAGGGGGAAGGAGCTAGGAGAATGAGGAAGGGAGAAGAGAAGGGATGCAGAGGACATGAGGGAGCAGAAAGGTTGAGTCAGGGGAAGAATAGATGATAACAAGAATGGAGATACCATAATAGAAGAAGACATTTTAGGTTTACAGAGAAATCAGGCACTAGGGAAATGTCTGGAGATCTACAAATATGACACCACCTAACAATCTAAGCAATCTCCTCTCTGAGATTGATGACTGACTTTTATGCCACCTGATAGCCCTCATCCAGCAGCTGGTGGAAGTAGAAGCAGACAGACACCCACGACTAATCACAAAACTCAACTGGAACCCAGATGCAGAGAAGGATGAGTGAAGAGCAAAGTGGTGAAGACTAGGCTGGTGAAACCCACAGAAACAGCTGACCTGAACATCGGGCAACTCTTGCTCCCCAGACTGATGGCTGGGATACCAGAATGGGACTGATCCAGACCCCAGGAATATGGAGTTCAGTGAGGAAACCTCAGAAATCTACGGGACCTCCTGTAGTAGTTAAGTACTCATCCCTAGCATAGGTGTGGACTTTCCACGTAGAGGAATACTCCCTGAGCCAAGACACACGGGGATGAGGCCCTATCTCAAAGGATACGGTAGACTCTGATGACACCCTATGGAAGGCCTCACCATCCAGGGGGAGCAGAAAGGATATGTGATAGGTCGGGTTTTAGTTTCTGGCGGGCGAGGACAGGAGGGAGAAGGGAACTGGGATTGTCATGTAAAACTATCCTGTTTCTAATTCAAATAAAAAAATCTGAAAGAAAAATAATACATAAAATTGGGCTGTTCAGCAAGTCCTCCTAGGACCTTGCCAATCACTTACATGCTAAAATTTGACTGTTTTATCACATTAAAATATCATTCTGGCTGGGCATTGGTGGCGCACACCTTTAATCCCAGCACTCGGGAGGCAGAGGCAGGCAGATTTCTGTGAGTTCGAGGCCAGTCTGGTCTCCAGAGTGAGTGCCAGGATAGGCTCCAAAGCGGGAAACCCTGTCTCAAAAAACAACAACAACAAAAATATCATTCTGACTCCATCCTTTATTTTTTATGTACTGATATACTATCCACAAAGAAATTATCATAAATGCAAAAACACTATTGGATACAATTTTGTTCCTGTGGTAATTTCTCTCATCATCTTAGTATTAGAAGGCAACTGTTATGAACAAGATGGATAGAGAATGAGCAAGAAGTACATGCATTTGCCTGTCAAAGTGGCAGGTAAAGTGAGATTAAAAAGAGGCCTACTCAAAGTTGAGTTACAGAGCTACCAGAATTCTAGTAATACCAATGGCTTTAAAGTATAATTCAGGGAAAATGTGTCAAAATTGGTTTGTTCTTTTTGTCTTCTTGTTCATGACTGCAGAATCTTTGTGAGCTCACTAAACTTCTTTTCATGAATCATATATTTATTTAATGTTGGATGGCATCTGCAATTTCATCAAAAACACCCTACGGGCCAGAGAGATTCCTCAGTATTTAAGAGTTTATATCTACATCAGGTGGTTCACAGCTGCCTGAAATCCAGATTTAGAGGATCTGTATTCTCCGGCCTCCTTGGGCACTTACATTCCATGTACAGATGCACACACCATAATTTAAAAAATTAATAGCATTTAGTTTACTATATTTGTGTCCTATCATCTCTTAATTCTTATCAGAACATGAGTATATGTTTCTATGTCTATGGTATTCTTGAGAATAAAATGAAGTATCAATATAAAAGTTGAGTAAGTAGCAAATCAAATATAATCTTCTTTATATCCAGAGACATCTGCTAGCCACTGTAATTTATTTATTCACATGTAAACTGTGCAATGTAATTTATTATTTGCCACTCAATTGGATTTTCATTATAATTACACTATTACCTATTTCAAGAAAACTGTATTAGTTGCAACATTTCTATGTCAACAAAGATGTCTATGTGGATATGTTTTATCAGATTCTTTTATTCAAAGGAGAAGCTGATATTTTAATATTTTTCTTAAAATATAATTACATTACTTTTCCACTTCCCTTTTCTGCCTCCAATCCCTCTCAAAACTTTTCCATGCATCCCCACTCTTACATTAATAGCCATATTTTGTGATATTATTGATATCACAAACATATATGTACACACACACTCACTCAGTCACACATCACACATACAGCCTACTGAGGCTGTTTTTGTTGTCTGTGTATATATGGCTTGAGGGATAATTTTCTGTCATGATATTACTACCTTAAATTTAAAAATCTAATAATTTTCATATTCTTTCTTTTTCTGTATCCTTGGCTTTCCTGGAACTCACTCTGTAGACAAGGCTGACCATTAACTCACAAAGATCCACCTGCCTCTATCGCCTGAGTGTTGGGATTAAAGGCATGTGCCACCAGTGCTCACATTATAGTGTTTCTTTTTTTCCAAAACATTATTTTTTATTAGTTCAAATTAGAAACAAGCCTGCTTCATGTATCAATCCCTACTCCATCTCCCTTCCCTCCTCCCCCACTCCCCAACAACTCCCCACCCCCCCTCTGCTCCACATGGAGGGTAAGACCCTCCACAGGGGATCTCCAAAGTCTGTCATATCGTCCTGGGCAGGTCCTAGGCCCTTCCCCATGTATCCAGGGTGAGAGAGCATCCCTCCACATTGGATGGGTTTCTAAAGTCCTTTCTTACTTCAGGGATAAATACTGGTCTACTACCAGAGACACGATAAAGTGCCAAGGCCTCCTCACTAAAATCCATATTCAAGGGTCTGGATCAGTCACATGCTAGCCTCCCAGACATCAGTCTGGGGTCCATGCATTCCACCTAGTTCAGGTCAGCTGTTTCTGTGGGTTTCCACCAGTCTGGTCTTGACCTCATTTGCTCATCACTCCTCCCTTTTTGCAAGTGGGTTCCAGGGTTCAGTTCAGTGTTTAGCTGTGGGTGTCTGCCTCCACTTCCATTAGCCACTGGATGAAGGCTCATGTTTATCTTTTTGTGATTGGGTTACCTCACTCGGGATGGTTTCTTCTAGTTCCATCCATTTGTTTGCAAATTTCAATATTCCATTGTTTTTTCTGCTGAGTAGTACTCCATTGTGTAAATAAATGTACCACATTTTCTCTATCAATTATTCAGATGAGGGGCATCTAGGTTGCTTTAAGGTTCTGGCTATTACAAACAATGCTGCTGTGAACATAATTGAACATATGTCCTTGTTGTATTAATGTAAGCTCCTGGATACCCAGTCTTATAATTGAGACCTGAAAGAAAGGGGAAGATCATTTTCCAAAAGTCTATTGTGAAAAGATCATTGAGGCCTGAGAGACTTGGTGATTTCTTGGAGTTAACATCATCTTCTCTGGAAAGTGATTGGACAACAGATAGTTGGAAGCATCATCAAGCTCTAGGGAAGGTTTTGTTGCCTATGATTCTGTCTGAAAGTATCAGATCACTTGTTGACCATAGCCATCCAATCAGTTAAGTAGAGCACCTAATAACATGTACCCTACATATGATAATTATATATCCTGATGTCGTCATGAGACAAGAAAAGGAGCCAAGAATGGACCAGAGGTTAATATTTCCAACACAGAGCTCTTCCCTCCATTGTCTGCCACTTCACTCATAAACAATGCCTATTCAAGAACCATATGGTCATCTCCTTCTGCTCTACTAAGCAAGAGGAGGACTCAGAATTGGGAAGATTATTTTAATTGCATCTTCCAAACACTGGTGATGACCTCTTCCATGCCAAATTATAAATAATAAGAATAAGCAATTTATATGGTTTAAATGCTTAATCTCTGTTGTCTATAATGTTTGCAGCTAGCTTTCATAGATTTGAGAAGAAAAATAAATAAATTTTGCTCCTAAGTCCTTTACATTCTAATACCATTACTTTCATAAAGACAACTTTTCCTCTTAGAACAGGAAATTCAAAGTCATGAACAGATGGACATGAGATTCTTTATATTCTCCATATTTTATAAGGCATTGGCTTAAGTTTTACCCTGTCGGCGGCTCAAAGTAGATGCGCATCACCTGGTCTTTGTCCTTATTGAGAAGCCAGGACCTGGCCTTGCATCCTTGAGGTCTACAGCACAGGCTCTCAGCAGCTAATTTTATAATGAACCTATGGTTTGGTCATGAATCCACGTATTCTGGGCAGATCTTGCTGCAGTGCTTAAAAAGAAGACATGCTTTTAAATGTGTGTGTTTTTATTATAGAATGATACATTTCAATACTACTTAATGCATATAATAAGTATAAAGGGTTGTTCTTAGAACTCATGGTAAAAACAAACAACATATTCAGTTTTTACTATGGAGTGATACAACACACATTTCAGAAACTTAAGGTTTTTTTGGAGATGTTTAATAACATTGACTAAAAACATGGAAAGAATAAGCGGGCATTAGTCTGAACAACAACATATTAAGATTACATGATATGGCTTTAATCCCAGCACTCTGGAGGCATAGACTGGTGATCTCTGTGAGTTTGAGGACAGTCAGGACTACAGAGTGAGTTCCAGGACAGACTCCAAAGCTACACAGAGAAACTCTGTTTTGAAAAACTGAATAAAAAGGAGTGCTTGATACACACACACTTTTAAGTTTAAGGTTTTTAAATAAAACTAAGAGTAACAAAAACAATAAAAACTTCATCACAAACTCAATGTGTAAATCTAAAGCTAAAGAATCACACTGTGATATCATAGATGCTAAAGAATTTATAGTTAAAAACAATAATAAGTGCTGGTAATGCAGTTCAGTTAGCAAACTTCTTCTATATCATGCATGAAGCTCTGGGCTGGCTCCCAATGTATGGCATGATGGTACCTGCTTTTAATCTTAGCACATAGTAGTTACAGGCAGGAGGACCAGAAACTCAAGGTGATCCTCAGCTACATGGAGAATTTAAAAACATCCTGGGCTCCTCAAAAGTCAATAATGAGAACAACAATCAAGCATTATAATGAATTGGAAAAAGCTGTATTTTATGATCCCACTTTAATATACCATAGAAAATTAAGAGCAACCATAAAGTAAACTTCAGATCTGTTATGTGAGGATGAGTTAAAAATGATGCTATCATTTGCCTTGGAGAAGTAATAAAAGACTGTGATTAATGCCACTGAAGAGTTGGCATTCAGCCTGAAAGAGCTTAGCTTAAGATAGTGATTGATCCACACATTCAGCATTTTCAGGTTAGGAAAACCAAGAAAGCAGGTTTACCTTCATAACATGAAGTTCCTTGGTCAGATTTTTTGGGAGGGGTAATGGATCCCTGCAGAGTCTGAGATCTTTGTCAAATGAAGTCTGGGAGGGGAAGGTTGGAGAAGTGTTAATAAATAAATAAATACAGTGTGGACAGAGCAAGGCATGCAGGTGTAATAATTCTAGTAATTATATCAGAGGCAAAGAAAAGAAACATGATGCTAATTGTATTGTAGGCAATTATGTTTGATACAATAGATTTTAAATGTTACTTCAACACAGGCTTATTAGATAATAATAATAGGAGATCTTGTATTACTTTTATTTACTGTTGAGCTTTCAGAATCAGGGGTGCATTTTACAGATATAGCTCATCTCTACTTTAAGTAGCAACATTTCAAGTCTTCAACATTTGCTTGTGGCTCATTTCTGTTGTATTGGGTAATGCAATTTTAAGCTGAGAAATTGTAAAAACCTGGCTCAGTGAGTCAAAGTGTTTGCTGTGAAGGCAAGAAGACCTGAATTCAATTCCCTGCTCCAGGTAAGAAAGCTGGCCATGGCCTTACATGCCTGTTAACCCTGCATAAGGTATTTGGAGAACTGCAAATCCTGGGAGCTGCCTGGGCTACAAAAGTTGTAAGCTTCGGTTTCAAAAGTTGTAAGCTTCGGTTTCAATTATATACTCTGTCTTAGAAGATAAATTGGAAAACAGTAGAGGAAGACAAAAGATATTCTCCTCTGTTACAAGGCAAGCAAACACATGCACATGAATCAACACATACACATATACCACACACACACACACACACACACACACACACACACACAAACACATACACACAAACTCCTCCTCCTCCTATGGATGATGATAAAGAAACCATAATACCAACCTTGAATTGATACAATCCATAGACTGGGCCTGATTCCCTAAACAAATGCTCTTTGGTGTCAGGTTACAGGTTTAGATATGTGGGAAAGTTGCTAAGCCTGTGGGTCTGTGGAGGAAAGAGGGAGATGAACAGTCAAGGTCACCCTTACCAACATATTACTCCAGTATGAATTCTATAACAGAGCTCTCTCTAGAATATAAAAACCAAAGGAGCCTCTGACCTTTATTCCAAGCCAAGGCAAGAACCTCAATAGAGAGAATTACAAGATCTCAGGCCTTACCACTGGTCAGAAGCCCTCCTGGCAGCTGTATGTCTTTAGTTTGCCAGAGGTAGTCAGGGACTGCAGATTGCCATCTTCATCAGTGACTTAGACTTTTATAAGTTGCAGAATCTGATGTATTCCAGCAACCTCTTGCCAAAGAAAAACTGTCAAACATTCAAGGTGGCAGTATTTGCATTACCACTCAAGGCATGTAAATTTTGGCATTCACAGGCATGTGATCACTTTGCCCTTTATTTGGGCATGGAGTTCTTAAGGGGAAGAGAAGAAAAGAGAACAATAAAAACGTTTCCTTAAAATATCCTTCATTGGTTGGGGGCCTTGGCCATTATCTGTTTTCCTTGCTTATTTTGCATGCCATTGTTGGAAGGCTTTTTTCTGCTGTCACAGAATCTTCCTTGAAGTCCACACCTTGTCATGCTTGGGAAAGAACACCTGGATGTAACTAAATTGAAGTACTGTATGTTTTGACACCAGCCGAGGAACAAGCAAGTCATTTTTGTCTATTTTTAATGTCATCCCCATTGGCATTTCCATCTTTTAATTTTTTTTCTTGTGACACCACAGTCACACTTCCCCCTGCTGCCTGCTTCCTGTGGTGCTAAATGCCAATGATCATACAGGTCACATTTTATATCTAGAACAATTGACTCAGCATGCTGGGATTTTAGTTTGTTTCCTTAGGTCATGCTCTCCTCTGGGATTCTTGCCTGTCAAGACTTGAGAGAGGAGTAAGAAGGAAGAAAACATATGAAGTTTCAGTCCCATGTAAGCTTTCTGCAATGTCACCTTAAATTACACACACAAACACATACTCACACAGAGACACAGACACACACAAACAGACACACACACACACAGACATACACACCCTTTCTTTAATACTGCATACATTTAGCAGAATGGTATTAGTTGTTTTTTTATTTTTTTTGTAGTTAAGGTTTTTGCACTAGTAATTGTTAAAGGTGTGGTTTTTATCTTATAGAGTGCTGCTTAACCCCAGTTAGAAAGTAGTTGGTTCCTTCCAGGATATTTCTGACACTAATATACTAGTTAATTCATACTCTCAGTCCAGGTAGAATTTTAAGTTGAAGGGTTCATAGCTGGGTAAGACTGATATTTATTTTTCTTTCTTGGTAGAGTGCAAAGCGCCTTCCAGCACTGTGAAAGCTAACCAATAGGAATGAGGCTCCCATGTCAGTAACAGATTGATTTCTTCATATTCAAAGAATTAAGTATATAACACTTTCAGCAATGGGGGCTTAATGTCAAGGTTTGGGAATGTAATTAAGAAAATTGGCAATAGTTTTAATCTCATAAATTCTTTGGGATCTCATTGGTCAGCAACTCCAAAAGAAGTAAGCCATGTCAAGGACCAGGAATTTTATTTACTAATCTTTAGTGCCTAGTGAGGGAATTGTTGACCTACTGTGGTATAATTTCATTTTAACACTGTCTACATATTATCTTATATTATATTATATATATGGAAATTTCTAGAGTAGTAGGTTTTCTAATAACTTTTTGAAAATTGTTTTCTTGTAAAACAGGTTCTCACTAAGCATTTTTGGGTGGCCCTGGATTAACAGCAACTGTCTGTCTCCACCTCCAGAATGCTGGGATTAATTAAGGGCAGGAGCCACCATTCCTGGCTGTTAGGAACTGTTTAAGGACTACTTAATAGTTCGGTGGTGCATGGTAAATAAATGGATAAAATCTAAGGAATCCCCCAGCACATCCATTTTGTACTGCAAAGATAAGATGTTCAATTTGATGGTTGAAATAAGGTACTGTTTGATTGAGAGGCATTTTATACCTTAGCAAAGAGTAGCTTTTGAGGATTTAACAGGTCCACAAGATACTGAGTCAGACTTGGAGGCTACAGCTGAAGGATTGAAGGGAAGTAAAAACTTGAAGGTAAATTCTTGAATTTGTTTTTGAATGCTTAGGGATGACTTCCTGTGCCATTAAGTATAAAAGGAAGTGCTAATAAACAACAGACCTTTTTTTGCTGGGCTGATACCTTCCTTAGGCATCAATGGCCACTGTCTCTTGGTGATGCCCATGTATGAATGCCTAGCATATTGAGACTGTGTAGAAGAGTACCCTAGATAGAAAGAGTAGACAAATCAAAGCCATGGAACAGTAAAAGAATCAGGAACAGATAGTCAGTTTATAGAAAGTATCATTGCTTTAGTTCTCTAGAGCAGGGTGAGTAGAACACTTTTTTTTCCTTTGTAGACAACTAGTTCTTTTCTCTGATAGTCCTTGGTAAAGAATCAATCAGCATGATGCCCACCATAGAGACTAATGACAGGATGTAGATATGCCAATTGTGAACACATTGCCAGGGCCTAATCCTCCATTTTTATAAAAATGAATCCTGTCACACAATAGGTAAATAGACTGTGTCTATTATCAAAAAAGAAAAAAGAAAACTGGCAAATTATAACTCCAGGATTAGCACCTCAGTAGCTTGAAACCTTGTCACAATTTTTTTCTACTAAGCCATTTTGGGATAATTTTTCCTATTGGCACTAGAGCTGTTGCTTGGCCAATTCTCTTGCTCTCTGAACCTATAAAGCAGATGGGAACTGCATGTAACTTGGGGAAAGAATGCCAAAGAAAAAATGTTTCTACCAAATTGCTCCCTGTGGATCCAATTCAGAAGTCTGTCAGGCCATGGGAAGCCAGGAGAACTGTATTCCATCCAGTCTGGGCCATAAGGTCAATGAAGTGACAATAATGTCAATTATTTAGCTAATCTAAAGTTTCTTATAATTAAAACAAAATAAATTCAGTTAAATGTAGACTCCCTATACAATAATGATACATGTGATAGCATTTAAATGAAATGGCTATAGTCTTGGTTATTTAACACACCCAGTTTTTGGAAGAGGCTAACTTTCTGTGTTCTCTTAGAAAATTTAGCAACCACTGCTTATAGCATGTTAGAATTGTAAAAGAAAATGTGGCATTTTAAGTGAAAAGAACAGCATAAACAAAATAATGAAGATGACTATTGAAGGTGTGTGTGTGTGTGTGTGTGTGTGTGTGTGTGTGTGTGTGTGTGTGTGTGTGTTTGTGTGTGAGTGTGTGCAGGACTGTGAAGATTATGATCTCTTTCTTTCTTTTTTTCCCCGAGACAGGGTTTCTTTGTATAGCTTTGGAGCCTATCCTGGCACTCTCTCTGGAGACTAGGCTGGCCTCAAACTCACAGAGATCTGCCTGCCTCTGCCTCCCTAGTGCTGGGATTAAAGGCATGCACCACCAACGCCCGGCCTATGATCTCTTATTATAAAAGAAGTTTGGAAACTTTTTGGAAAAGATCAGGTAGTAAATGTCATAGAACTTTTTCTCTTACAGCGTCTCTGACAAAACTAGACTAATTCTGCCATACGTTGTAAAAACAGCCACAGAGAGTCCATAAAAGAATGTTCATGGCTTTGTTCCAATAAAACCTTATTGACAGAAACAGTTAATAGGCAGCTCTGTTCTTCAGATTGTAAGTTTCTGTCTGTGGACTTGAGTAGAAAGAGAAGAAACTGAATAAATAGCCTATAAATCAATATCTAAATATTCAAATATCTAAAACCTCCTTTTAGCTGTTCTAATTTTAATCGCTTACATGATAGCATAATACTTTTTCTTTTAGGGTACTTGATCCAAATTTTCAATATACTGCCTTTTTTAACATATTGATTTCTGCTTTCATGCAGGCAATACTCTTTTAAAAATCCTGTCTTTGTATAGGTCAATACTTTCCATAGTATTGAAAAGCAATCTGGCCCAGAGTAAACATAAATAAATAATATACAGTTTTAAACATACATCGTAACAACAGTATATTTGTTTCTTTTGTGTAGATATAAAGGGTAAAAAATTACATGTGCTTAAGAAAAATCTGCTTCTTTTATGTAGTTGATACCAAAAGTGTTGAACAACCATCTTAAGAAGTAGCACTTACTTAAGTTTATGGCTTCAGACAGTCCCTGTTCATGTGGCCCCATGCTTCTGGGTCCATTATGAAGCAGATCTTCATGGTTGGTAGCACAGATACAGGAGGAACCTTTTACCTCTATGTGCATAGAAAGGATAATGATATAAAATGTCCTAGAAGCAAATAAAATGTTCAAAGGCATAACCACCTAGACCCAACCCCTCAAACCAAAATTCATCACTAAACTGGAGAGCCTGTATGACCAACTTTTCTTGTTTCCTCAAACTAAGACTTCTGAGACTTGACACAGATTTGTTTTAATTTAATTTTTTTTAATGTGTGAATATTTTGCCTGCATGTGTGTCTGTGTACCATATGTGTGTCTGGTGCCAATGAAGGCCAGAAGGCAGAATCCGATCTCCTGGACCTAGAATTACAATTGGTTGTGGCCTCAACTTGGGTGCAGGGAAGAGAATCCATGTCATCTGGAAGAGCATCCTGTGCACTTAACCAATTCTTCAGCCCCAAAACATATATTTTTAATGATAGAAACAAGTGAACAAGTTGGAGATAGATGCTCATACTAATTAGTCCACATTCATATTTTACATGCTCTCAAGGCAGGTTTATATATCTATTGAGAGTGGAGAATTGAGAATGAGGACTAAGAAAAGTTACTTGCATTTCATATATGTAGAACTAACTTTGTTTCTCCAAATCACTTCTACAAAGAAAGAACAGATGAGTGATGACATTCCTGTAGTTCTAAAATTAGATCAATGGCATGTAGGATCTGAGTGGAAAATACTCAAATCTTCAGTTTTGGACAGATTTCAACAATCCAGGATATTTTTCATGAAATTTACCAGAGACGTTTCAATTTGTATACATGATTAGTGGAATTAAATTCTCCAGACACATTTTGTCTGAAGCTGATATATGAATAATATGACTAGCATGCCTAAAATGAAGTCTATGCTTTCATATATTTACTTGATTTTTGGTATGCTAAAATATAAGTTTGGACACTGATATTCTTGAAGGTTTTAAAACATATCATTTATTGATTTAACTGTGGGTGTTGATGTACCTCCTTCTTTCTAGTTATAGATTCACCCATTTAGAGGTAATCACTTTCAGAGTATGGACATAGGACAGAAGAGAACGACATGGAGAGTTCTACTAAGGAACCCTTAAATATGTTTTCTCACAGTTCTTATAAAATTGAACTTCCAAACACAGGAAGTGACCTGTTACATTTTGAAGACAACACGTGGATGTAAACAAGCTTGAGTCACTCTGATGCATTTAACATTTAGCATCTCATTCCTAAAGTGATGGCTAGAGTCACTTTGCAGACAGTAGAACTGGAGGAAACTGTGGCCTTGATATATGGCATTTTTAATGTTTTCTCCCCACTTCTATCCTGTTGCTCTTCTCAGAAGCAATGACTCAATCTGACCACTCCCATGTGCTTTCCTGCCTTCACTCTTGTTCATATAAAACTTTGTGTTCAAAAGCATGCTTACTCTTCCAGCAACCTTGTCTCTGTGCCCATTCCTTAATGATTAGCACAGGTGCTTGTTTGCCTCACAGTGAATCAGGGTTTACTGCTTCTTTCTGTTGCCTTATTCTTGCTACAGTCACTAAAATAAGTAATGTGATACTGTAGAGTAAGAGAGTCAAACTCTAGGACACTAATTGGAATGGATAATTTCACCTTTAACTAATAACATCTTTTATTTCATCTAACATTCTTGTTAGAATGGAATTGAATCATTTGATATGCATGAAATTACCTGATATTTACAATATAGAGTATTATTTTCATAGCTGACATTTATTTTATATGGCTGTGTAAAGTACTTGTACTTTTTCAGAGCTTATCACATTTAATCTTCATAACCCTACATGTTATGTGTGATTATAATTCCCATTCCAGAAATGAAAAGTTGTGATTCAGGGAGGTTACATAACTGGAGTCATATACTACACAAAGCTGGAGTCAGACTCCAAAACCAGCAGGCTAGTACTCACAGTCTGCTGTGTCCTGGTTCAAGCAGAATTACTTTGAGCTCTGACATTCAAATTGAACAGAATCCTAAAGTAATTGCTATAAGCATCACTTCTTATCCAGTCAGATGCAGCTGTAGAGGACAGTGGACAATAAAGACTAAACTACCAGCACTAAGAAATTGTGTCATCCAGAACAGACTCAGCAGAGGAAACAGCTGCCTCCTAAGGCTTTCTGTGAGTTCTACAAATTGAATGACAATCCATGAGTTTGTTATGATCTCAGTCAGTAACTGCATATGTAAATGCAGAAAGAGAAACAAAACTTTAGTGTGAATGAATTTTAATTCATTTATATAGTATTCATCTTTCTCAAATGATAGAACATAATATTCCATTTCATTGTGTAGTATGAGTATACATTACGGCTTATTTTCTAAGAGTAAAGCATAAAAGATGGGCAGAAGAGAGTAACTTGTCAGTACAAAAACCTGACCCTCACCATCTAAGCAGTCAAAGTTTATGTCCAGTGAGTTTTGTCATGTTGAAAGGATGATACTTTCGTGCAGTGTCATTAAAACAACACTGTAGCTCCTCCTACCCAAATTCAAAGTCACATAAGCATGAAAATAATACCAAACTCCAACTCACAAACATTCAAAATACTACTTGATCAGTATTCAATAAAACTACTCAAATCATCCCAAACTCAGAACGCTTGAGAAACTAGCTCAGAAACAAGGAACCTAAGAAGACTAGTGATTTAAATATATTATGGGATCCTGAAAGACAAAAGTTATACTGAATATCAATATAGGTTCACTTACTGAGAAGAGTTGCCACATTCTTATATACAGAAGGCTGTTATGGAGTATATGGTAACATTATATTCTCTTTACAACCTAAAAACAAAACAATTCTTTAAAATCTTTGTTTTAAAATAAGTGAATAAGAGGTATACATGCATCAAACAGAAACAAATACATTCATGTGTCTGTTATTAAAAAATGTCTGATTTTCAAATACAGAAGTAATTCTGCTGAGTACAGAAAAATAAAAAAAAAAACAAGGTCAAAGAAAATAGTGTTGAAGTTACTGAACAAGGAGTGAATTCAGTCAATGACATAAGTACTAGGGTTTTGGGCCAATGATAGAGGTCATAGCAGAGCAGCCATAAGGAGGACTTGGCAGGCATATGCTCCTAATTGAAATGTCAGCTGTGCTGGGTTTAATCTATGTGTCAAGGCTCAGAACAGGTGGAAATGGAAACAAGGTGGCATCCTACTCCTGAAATATTAATAGTGGCAATGAACTTCAACTTGACAATGAAATGGGTAGTAATGTATTTAGAAAAAGTGGAAATGCAAAGAAAGCCCTGCTATAGACATTAATAGATATGAGGGAATACTTAACATCTGAATCAAAAATTTGGCTACCAAAACATAGGAATTAATAAGATCACAAGCACTTCTGTTAATTAGAGAAGGATTCAGAAGTATGGAAAGGCAAATGATGTCTTTAACTAAAATTTTAGTGGTAGCATTGCCTACTTTTCATAGGCAGAATTTTAATCATGAATGAGATGCTCTAATTCACAAAGTGACAAATGACAAGAAATTTTTGAAAGGTTGTGTGGTCTCCTTTCTCTTTATGACCGCCACTCCCCACACTTTGCAGCATTAATTAATATCATCAATAGAAGAGACACTGAAGGAAAGGCAAGGTAGTCTGCTGGACCAGAAATGAGTCAGCCATTGCTTCAGCAGCAGATAAATCTTATGATATATATATATATATATATATATTATATATATAATATATATATATTGAAGTTTGGGTCTGGGTGTAGGAGTTACTAGTTCATGTTAAAGCAAAAAAAAAAAACAATATGGAAATCATATTCCTTGACTTCTCTATGTCAAACTCAAAGGCTCAGAGAGATGAATAAACAGAAACAAAGTTTTACAGCTCATCAGGTAGTGGGATATATACCAACATCAAGCTTCTAATTTGTAGCAAATTGATAGCTAGGAATAGGTAATAGGTATTATAGGTCAAAGGCAGATGAGAGTCCATTTTCAATTTTTGAATAGAAGGAATCCAAAGCAAAGTGACCAAAGGGTTGTGCAAGACACTCACAGTCACTGATAAGACCTGGATTCCAAAAAAAGCAGTGAGTGTAACAGTGTGTTATGTATCCTACATGTTCCCATTAAGCACTTCAAGCAGTTCTTATCACATTGAGAGGGTCTGAGTTAAGACTGTCTCAGAAAAAGCCTCACTAGAAGGGAAACAATATAACCTGGTTTACTGTGAGAAAAGTATAGCAGGAAAAAGTAAAAGAATTAATGGAAATATTTGCTATGGTAATAGTAATTTTCATTTCTTTACTTAGTTTTGTTTGTTTTTGAAGCAGAGCTTGCTTCTCACACAGGCTGGCCTGAAACTCATGGTCTTTCTGCCTGAGAGCCTTCAGTTCTGAGATGTGTGCCAACATAACATAGTTTAAATCACACTTCATTCTTTTTTAAAGGCTTTTTTTAAAAATTAAAGATAGATGTTTTTCATACAATATATTCTGATTATGGTTTTCCCTCCCCAAATGCCTCCTAGATCCCCTTATATTCTCACCCATCCAAATCAACACATTTTCTTTCTCTGTCTCATTTGAATACAAAAAGCCAACTAAATAAAGTAATACAATAAAAAGAATAGTAAAATAAAGTGAAACAAGAAATGAAGAAACAAGAAAAAAAGAGCCAAAAAAATCATAGGAAGCACATCGAGATGCTGAGACACACACATTTGCAAACAAGAAAACCTATGAAAACAAAATAGGAAACCATTATATGTAAACAAAGATTGTTCGTTCTAGTCAGAGACCAAGAAAAGCATCTAACACATTCAGTGCAACTATGCAAATGTAACACTACAGCCTATAATATTATCTATATTGGTAGTACAATAAACAACCAAGACAAATTTATGTCTTCATTTGTTGGGAAATAAGATAGAGGAGGGGGATTGGAAGCAGTCAGGATGTAAAATAAATGAAAAATTAATAATTTGAAATATATAATATTTTTGCTCCCAAAATATAGTGCTTTGACTTGTAATCTGAAAATAATTGTCTTTTTTGTTGTCCTTTTTTTGGTTTTTTGAGACAGGGTTTCTATGTATTGTTTTAGAGCCTGTCCTGGAACTGGCTCTGTAGACCAGGCTGGCGATAATTATCATAATCTTTCAAAATATATGGATAGAGACTACCTGTCAATGAATAAGAAATAGGCTAGGCAGACAAAATACAGCTCACTCTCATTCTGTTGTTTTCCTCTACTATAACAGATTTAACTTGATAACAGTATTAATATCATAAAGACACAGGTACTGCAGTGATGGCAAGGGATACAGTGAAAGAGTTTTATGTGCTATAGTAGCTTTGAATGAATGCAAGTGACATTGATCAAGTTACATGTTGAGAATTGGGGATGAGATCATTGATCTGCTACTCAACATGAAATCTTGTTCACTATTTTGTTTTCCAAAGAGGCTGGTACTGTGCTAATTTCTGAGAATCCAAAGGATCATGAGGAAGGAACCCCACCTTCATGCTGTGAGTGAACACCCTAGGAAGGAATCTAAAACAGGAAGCCAGTAATGATTGTGTAAAGAAAGTGACTATATAATTCTGGAGGCTCTAGAGTAATATGAGAAACTTAACTAGAAGGGTGAGTTGCATGTAGGGTAAAGAGGCATCAGTTCTCATATAGACAAGCTCTTTGGGTTGCTTCCTAGGAACCAATATTATAAAAACACAAATAAAAATAAATGCAAAGATACTCAATGGCCATATGTAATAAAACAGATGACAGTTACCCAATTATGCATGTAACTGAGACAAGTTATAGCCATTGTGTGGAACAGTTAAATCAATTAACAGGTCAGATATTGGAGGAATAATTCCATATTTGTCTCACTGGTTGGTCATAGTAGGGAACTTATTTAGTTTGCTAATTTCAGTTTTGTTATTTATAAAATAAGGATAACAACAGAGACTGTTTCAAAGAGTTATTAGGTAATATAAGTACTTCATAAATGTTAGCTGTTATGATAATTCATAGCAAATAGAAATGGACTCAAGTTAAAGAATGTGGGAGACATGAGACAGAAAGCAGCTTTTGACCACCTTCTAGTCAATATCCTGACTGTACAGACATACATGCCACACACATACATGCACATACATCTGCACAGATACTGAACATACAGGCATAAGTTTAATAAAGAAAAATCACAAGCCATAAAAGAAAATTAACACTTTTGAATGTGACCTATCATCTTGTCCAAGAAAATGTGCACTAATTTACACCTGAAAGAGAACCAATGATGTTCAGATGATCACCCACACTTTAACTTCCCCAGAGTCTTGTGCTGCAGTGACTTCAGAATAAACCACATTTTAATATAGTTTGCTATTTAGCACTGTGCTGAAGGATTAATCTAAAGCACACTAGAGTTAGTACATGTTTACCAAGTCACTGGCTGTAGATATTTTAGATGAGAGCAATTAGTATATTGCCTTTTCTTTTGTGATGCCAGAGAGCTATATACTAGATAAAAACTGACAACAAGATCTATTTAGTTATTCCTTTGCACCATTTATCTTTAGGTAGAAACATAACTGGCTAGAGTGATATTTGGGGGCCTATGTATGATGCACAAAGGAAACAAAGGGATTAAAGTTATTCTGTTATTTTTTAAAATAAAAACTTTGGCTTGGTAATTTAGCTCAGGAGATTCTGACTTTTAAATATCCCATTATCTGGCTTGATTCATTTAACTTCAATTGAAAAGAATAAGTCATTCTTTTAAAAGTATGTTATTGACTATGTTATTTCTGGTACTTCTAGAAATCATTTACTTGTCTTTAAACGAATGTGTTATTGTTATTCATCAACAATTCTTCATGCACCACAGTCATTGAAATACCCACAGGTCTTGTGTGTTGGCTAATCAATATTTGCTATGATATGGTATCTATGGTTCATTAGAGTCCTTGCTTATATATCTGTACATACCTTTAGTGAATGCCTAATATATTTTAGATCAAATTTCTCTGAATTATTTTCCAATAACTTTATAAATCTACACCTAATTTGAAGGAGAAGTAGAATATAGAAATAGTCCCTAGATACCAATGGTAAAAGATCCCCTATGGAATCTTCCACCTTAGCTGCAGAATTTTGTGTTGCTCATCTAGGGCCAAGAGATTTGCTTGAGAAGACCATTGTAACATAAATACACAGAATTATGGCCACGGTTATGCTATCTATTCATGGTAGTTTTTACTGTATCAAAAGCATTATTAATGGCTGGAGTGGGCTAGGATGGGAAGATCTGGAACCAGAAAGATCAAGATCATAATAAATATCTTTTTTCCCCACCAATAACACCTGGAATTCACATTTTTATGTAGTTAAATTATGAATATTGACACTTCATGATGCAATAACATTCATAGCACAGTGAGGGTCTTGCTTAAGACTGGTTTGGGATTTCAAATTGATCCTTAGTTTCATTGAACACTTTCTCCTCAGGGGACAATCTAATAAATAAGCACTATCTAAGCGTATATGCTTTTCTTATTTCTTAAAAAGTATAGGTATAAACTTCCATTAGCAAACCCTGTGTAAGAAGGCAGTTTATCAATATGCCATGAATGTTTATTCATTGCATAAAAGGGTTTTAGGTACAGAATTATACATCTCTGAGTTGCATTAAATATTGAGCCTCGCTTCCTCATTACATATCAAAAACAACAATTATATCTTTCAAACCTTCATGAGAAAAATCTATTGTCAAGAGCAATATATACATATATTATCTTCCTGCAAACTTTAGTGAGGTGCATTATTCATTTGGTGATTGACACAAGTCTGGCTGGGAGCCATTAGCTTGCAAGGCAGGAATTTCTGATTCTTCCATCTTGCTTAAAGAAGTACTATCTCTTTTCTTAAGAATATTTTATTGACTTATTTTCAGTATTAATATTAGTATTATTCAGTGTGTTTAAATCACTGAGGAAAATAAAAAAATCTTTATGTTCCCATTTGGATAGGCATAATTTTAAGATAACAAACTACATGTATTAATTGAACAAATAATCACTAGGATTATATAATGGGCATAGTAATGCAAAAACTGTTAAAATTTAAAACCATAGACTATAAAGTTTGTAGTTATTAGTTCTATAAGTTATATTACAACTTTAGAGGCTTCATTGTGTCACTGCTATGTTTGCTTTTTTAATAAGTAGTGTTTATTGTTTTTTGAAGAGGAAAATAGCAATGGTAACAAATTCTTTAAGAGTTCTAAAAATAAGCATTTCTTATATTTTTGGTTGTGAGACTAGACTTTAATGTTTGAGCCATCTCTCCAGCCCAAAATAAGCACTTCTAATTCCTCAATTTACAGGTGGCCCCTTCTATTACTTCCAATTGAATTCAATATCATATTTTTATGTATTTGATTTTGTTTTCAAAAGAACATTAAGTACACATTTTGTGTTTTTCTGTTTTTAATAGAAATTCTTAAACATGAGCTTTTATGATTTGTTAATATAAACATTTATTGATTATCTAAATAATCAAACTCTTCCATCATGAGCCAAATTTCAAACTATTATTTACAACTTAAGTTATTAAAAATAAATCTTTTGGAGAAAAATAAGGTTTTACCAGTAAGAATACTATCTACTTTAAGCATTAATAATTTGTTTACCAAAGTAATTTATTGGGCATAATTTTTTTAGTATATATAATACTGCATTTAGTAAATATCCAAAGAAGCATGGACCAAAATGGTGTAGAAATTATTATTATTGTTGACACAGAATAAGAAATAGGTAATATAAACATTGCTATATTTGCCTACATTCCCAGTCACACTGGTAGTTGCTCTACAGATATTGGCTAACTGCTCTGTCTATATTTTATTACATATCTGCATAAACAATACAACTAATTTTCATATTAATTATATACATATGCATCACTTTATTATTATGGATAAAGACATGTTATTTTGGAACTCTGTAATTGCTCAAAGGGTGGACAATTTTTTCTCTTCATATTTGATGATGAATATATGTATCTTGCCTGTTTCATATTTTGGAGACAAAAACCAAAGTTCATGCCACTTAGGTGACAGTGTTTTCTAGTATCCAAATAGAGAGATCAGGTGGCAGTGAGGAGGAAAAGCCAGCTCTCCTGGTTTCTGTTTTTTGTTTTTGTTTTTGTTTTTTAATTTAAGAAGCACTCTTATCTACATATCAATCCCCCAATTCCCTTGCCCTCCCATCCTCCCTGGCTCACAACCGACCCCCAATCCATCCCCACCCACTCCCCAAGGTTAGTGAGGCCATCACATCATTTTTGGAGGGCTCAGGTCCTCCTTGCTGTATCTGGGCTACAGTAATATCCCTCCATAGGGAATGGGCTTCCAAAGTCCATTTGTGCTCTAGGGATAAAGACTGGCTCCACTGTTAGAGGTCCCATAGATTGCCCTGGCCTCCTAGCTGATACACACATTCAAAGGGCTTTCTTTGTTCAGTCCAAAGCTGCTTCCCCAGCTTTATTACTATGCTCTCTGTGCTTTCACTAGGACAGGCCAACTATTTCTGTAAGTTTCTCCAGCACCTTCTTGGTTCCTTTGCTCATCTCTCCTCCCTCTCTGCAGCTCGATTCCAGGAGTATGGCCCAGTGTTTAGCTGTGGGTTCCTGTATCTCCTTCTATCAGCTACTGGATGAAGGCCCTAGGAATAGCATCCGAGATAGTCATCAATCTCATTATAAGGGAAGGGCATCAAAGGTGGCCTCTCCACCACTGCCTAGATTCTTATTTGTGGTCATTCCTGTGAATTGCCTAACATTTGCCCTGTGCCAGACCTCTCTTGAAACCTATACTGGCTCCCTCTATCAAGGTATTTCCTTTCTTGCTCTCCATTATTCCTCCCCTGTCTCAGTCCTCCTGCTCTCCTTCCCCTCCCCTTCTACCCCTTTCCTCTTTCCACCTCCCTCCTCTCTTCCCCCCATGCTCCCAATTTGCTCAGGGTTTCTTGTCCCCCTCCCCTTCTTTGGGGGAAAATGCATTATTCTCTTGGGGTCTTCCTTGTTTGCTAGTTTCTGGTGGTGTGGATTGTATGCTGGTAGTCTTTTGCTTTATGTCTAATATCCATATATGAGTGAGTACACACCCTGCTTGACTTTCTGTGATTGGGTTACCTCGCTCAGAATGTTTTCTTCCAGGTCCATCCATGTGCCTGCGAATTTCAAGATTTCATTGTTTTTTCCACTGAGTAATACTCCATTATGTAAATGTACCACATTTTCTTCATCCATTCTTTGGTTGAGGGTCATCTAGATTGCTTCCAGGTTCTGGCTATAACAAACAACACTTCTCTGAACAGAGTTGAACGTATGTACTTGTTGCATGAATGTGCATTCTTTGGGTATATGCCCAAGAGAGGAATTGCTGGATCTTGAAGTAGACTGATTCCCATTTTCTTGAGGAACTACTATACTGATTTCCAAAGTGGCTGCACATGTTTGCCCTTTCACCAGTAATGGAAGAGTCCTCCTCTTTCTCCACATCCTCTCCAGCATAGACTGTCATTGGTGTTTTTTATTTTAGCCATTCTGGCCAGTGTAAGATGGTATCTCAGAGTTGTTTTGAGTTGCATTTCCTTTATTACTAAGGATGTTGAACACTTTCTTAAGTGTCTTTCAGCCATTTAGATTTCTCTATTGAAAATTATCTATTTAGTTCTGCACCCCACTTTTAATTGGACTATTTGGTGTTTTGGTGACTAGTTTCTTGAGTTCATTGTATATTTTGGAAATCAGCCCTCTGTCAGATGTGGGGTTGGTGAATATCTTTTTCCATTCTGTGGACTTCTGTTTTATCTTCCTCTATCCTTTGCCTTTAAGAAGCTTCTCAGTTTTAGGAGGTCTCATTTATTACTTGTCTATCTCAAAGTCTGTGCTATTGGTTTTATGTTCAGAAAGCAGTCTCCTGTACCAATTTGTTCAAGCGTACCTCACACTTTCTCTTCTAAGAGATTAAGTGTGTTGAGATCTTTGATCCATTTAGACTTAACTTTTGTGTATGGATATAGATATGGATCTATCTGCAATCTTCTACATGTCCACATCCAGTTATGCCAATACTATTTGTTGAAAATGCTTTCCCTTTTTCTATTGTGTAACTTTAGCTTCTTTGTCAAAAATCAGGTGTTTGTAGGTGTTTGGGTTAATATCAAGGTTTTCAATTTGATTCCATTGATCTACCTGTCTACTCTTGTGCCAATACCAATCTCTTTTCAGAACTATGGCTCTATCAAGAGCTTAAGATCACTGGTTTCTGTTTTAATTTCATTTTTGCCAATGTTTTTAAAGATTATATTTCAAAAAATTCAAAAAATGTATTTTGATCATATTCACTCTTTACTTCAACAATTCCCATTCAATTTTCTGTCTTCTATTTCCCCATCAAGGTTAATGTTTTGTGCTCAAATATTGTTGGATGTGTGGTCTTCTACTGGAGAATGATCTATTTGTCAGGAGCTATAGATTTAGAGAATACGGACCCTTCATCTACCAATAGCTAACACTTGCCAATAGCCCCTTGGCTAGATGTATACCTTGTTCCCAATTCTGTTCCCCATGTTGGGAATTGGTATGGCTTGAACTAACATGGTTCTTGTGCAAGATGTCACAACTGCTTTGAGGTAATATGTACAACTTCTTTAGTGTGTCTATAAGATGCTGTTTCCTTATAATTATCCACCACTCTGGCCCTCTCTTTCTTTCCTCAATTTATCCAATGATCTCTGGGTAGTTATAGTAGAGGGTATGGCCTGTATTCCATTTTAGAAGGAACATTTTGGCATCACTTTTTCTCTGTACCTTGGCAAGTTGTAGTTGTGTTGGTCATTATCTGTGACAAACAGAAGCTAATCTGATGAAAATTGAGAGATGCCTTCATATATGGGTATAATAAGTCATTATAAATTAGTTCAATGTTACATACATTTAACAGAGTAATTTTAGTAGGTTCTCCCCTGTGGTCTAGGGTTTGTCTAGTTACAAGTTCTCGGTCTGATAATGGTGGCAGGTATGATTTTAATCTTGTGGGATGCTGCTTAAATCTAATTAGAAAGTAATTGGCTGCTTCCAGGATTTTTCTGCCACTAGTGTACTAGTAAGCTTGTATGATCAGGCCAGTTATAACTGTAGCTTTAATTGTTCATAGCTGGGTAAAATTAATGTTTATCTCCCCTAGTAGAGTGCTTAGTAACTTCCAGTACTATGAAAACTAAACAAAAGTGATGAGTCTTCCATGTTAGTACAAGCTTGATTTATTCATGTTCAATAATCCAAGTATATGATATCTTCAACAATGGTGTATTACTGTCAAGTTTTGGAAAAGTCACTAAAAGAATTGGCAGTAGTTTCATCTCATGATGTCTTTGGGCCTTTACTGGTAAGCCATTCTAACAAGCAGGAATTATATTTCTTAATCTCTGATGCCTAGGGAAGGCATTGTTGCCCTGCTATGATATCATTCCATTTTAACACATTTAATATATATATATATATATATATTATTAGCATATAACATATATATATTATTAGCATATAACATATATATATATTATTAGCATATAACACACACACACACATACACACACACATATATATATATATATATATATATATATATATATATCAGCCATTATACTACACTACTATCAGTGAATAAACATTCCCCTTTCCCCATACCAATGCCAGCAACTGGTTTTTTGTTGTTGTTGTTGGTGGTGGTGGTGGTGTGGTGGTGGGTTTTTTTGTGTGTGTGTGTGTGTGTGTGTGTGTGTGTGTGTGTGTGTGTGTGTGTGTGTTCGGTATTGTTTATTTTTGTAATCTCATACATTCTAATGAAATCTCAAGGAAGTTTTAATTTGTGTGTTTTTGGATAGCTAACATGTAGAACTTAAAAATTATATGTTTTTCAGGTATCTGTATTTCATTTGAGAACTCTCTTAATATGCCTCATTTTAAATTGAATTGTTCATTTTCTTGATGTTTAATTTCTTCTGTTCTTTGTGTATTCTAGATACCAACTCTGTCAGATGTATTGCTGACAGTTACTTTTTGCTTTCTTTGGGCTGCTACTTCACTAAGTTGATTCTGTCATTTATTGTTGGCCTAATGCTTATGTTGTCAGTGTCCCATACAGAAAGTTGTTTCTTGTGCCAATGAGTTTAACACTATATCTACTTTCTATTCTATCAGCTTCAGAGTATCAGGCCTTATGTTGCAGTCTTCAACCTGTTTGAAATTGAGTTTTGTCTTTAGTGAGAGATAAGGACCCAAATGTATTTTTATACATTTAGATATCTGATGTGACCAGCACAAAATTTCTATCTTTTTTTCAATGTGTATTGTTGACGTCTTCATTAAAAATCAGGTTGGTGTGGAAGTATAGATTTATATGTTTCCAGTCAATTCTATCCTGCTGATTAATGAGTATTTTTTATTACTATAACTCTATAGTATAACTTGAGATTGGGGATGGTGATACCCTCAGCAGGTTGTTGTTATTGCTTTTCACAGTTGTTTTGACTATTCTGGATCTTTTACATTTCCATAAAAATTAGGATTGATTTTTTTTAAATTTTTGTGAACAATTGTATTAAAATTTGTTGGGCATCACATGAATCTGTATTATGCATTTGCTAGTGTAGATATCGTTACAGTATTAGTACTTTCAATCAATGAACATGGGTGAGATTTCCTACTTTTGGTATCTCCTTCAATTTCTTTTTCAGTGTCTTAAGTTTTCATCGTACAAATCTTTCACTTCCATGATTAGAGGTGTTCAATGATATTGCTCTAGGCTGTTGTTAATGGTATTGTTTCCTGCTGTAAGAATTTTAAGTGAAACAATACAAGCATTTTTTTTTCTAGTGAGGTTCTGTAGTGGGATAGACATTTCAGTGATGAAAAGACTTTCTGTATTCTGAAAAATTAGTTAAATTTGATATAGAAGTACCTAGCTGGAGATTTAAATGGGACCTTGGATAACTTCACCACTTATTTGCCAAGCAAAGTAAATAAGGATGAAAGAGATGATGGGGTTTGTATAAGTGATAGTAACTAGGAGAATGGTTCTTGTTTCTCACTGCTATCCCTTCCACTACTCCATTTATCTTCAACCCAGAGGTTAATTTGCTTCACTATGGTGGTAGTTACTTTTCTCACTATAGTGACAAAATACCTGCCAGAAGAAACTTAAGGATAAAGAATTTACACTGCCTCATAAATTCAAGAAATTTTAGTTATTCATAAAATGGAAGATATAACAGTTGGAGTCCATAGAGGAATGAGCACTGGCATTCTGCTGACTTCCCATCAAGACCTGAAGCAGGGAACTTAGACTGGAACCAGAAATGGGCATCATCTTCAAGACTCACCACAAGTTTCCACTACTCCAGTTCATATATTTAATTGGAATACAAAGGCAAGTTTTCTTGTGTCAGTTTTATCTATCTGAATAAGTTGGTAGGCTACTAACCAAAGCCTCCAAAATCTTCCCAAATAGTGCCACCAGCTGAAGTCGAAGTGTGCAAACTCATAAACTTGTAGAGATTTTTCATATTCAACTAATAATACTTATTAATAGAAATAGTTGATTACCCTATCTCTTTAAATGCATTAGAGATAGAAATATTTGTGTGAAAATGTATTTCCTTTTTCTTTTTCATGACATAAAAGATTTTGACAGCTATGAAACCAAGCATGAAATGCTGACACAATATACAAAAGGACCAAAATCAAATTAAGAGATAAAAAGAAATTCTTGATCCTGCAATATGAAATTATATGAATAATACACAGCAGGCTTGAGTGTTACAGAAACAGCCTGCCATAGCCTGATTCTTTTGTTTAGCACTTCTTCTGGTCATAAATCTTATCCCAAAAAAGCCCCACATTTCCTTAGCTAAATACATTTTAGAATGCTACCAATGCTTTTGACAAAAATAACAAATATTTGTCATATCATGTACAAAACAGAGGAGGAGAAAAGGGTACGTAAAGGTAGGAAAGGAATTGGATTAAAAAGGATCAAATATACGAGGGGGAAGGTAAGGAGCTGAGAAGAGAGAGGAGGAAGGGACAGGAGGGGGTTTATTATTTATGAAGGTAACCAAATGGATGTATGAGGAGCTAACTTTTAATGTTTCATTCATTTCCCAATAACTAACACTCCACAGAATAATAACTGCTAACAAAAACCTTTGGAGGCATGGATAAGAAGATTGGATGTTTTCTACATTTGAAATTAGTACTTCTTTTTTCATATTCTGCTTTCATCTGCTTTATTGGGAAATAAGTATTTTAATAAAGAAAATCCCTATTTCAATACTTAAGCATTGACTCAAACCCAGAATAGCAAACTTTTTTTAGAATCAGAAGATAAATAAATAGTATGTATTTTGTGCCTTGGAAGCACATGGTCTATTTTCAAGTATTCTGGGCTGCCCCTGCAGTAAGAAGTCAACCACTATGTAAATAAATAGTTATGGCCATGTGGCAGAAAGAAATTGTAATCACTGAAATTAAATTTTGTGCAACTTTATATGTCAGACAAAATTTTGGTAATTTTTCAACTATTAAATTGACAATAAGCTATTTTATCTCCCTTCTGTGTGATAGGAGATAGGTTAAACCACAGGCCCTAGTTCATTGTCTTTAGTCTCTATGGCCTTGGTTCCTTTAACAAAAGAAGTGAATAGACTCATGAACAAATAAGTTTCCAAGAACTGTCACACTCAATTCATGTCCTATAGAGTGGGAAAATGGAAGAAATAAGAGAGATAAATATCTGGATGTAAAATAAAATGATCTTCCTTCCAGATGTTAGTGATATTCAAATTCATGATACAAAGAAAAAGAGTATGATGAAGCAGCTTTGCTTAAAGTTTTATTAATTTCCTGATATATCATAAAATGATAATTCAAAAATTTACTAATATTACCAGGCATTTATATTCAAGGATATGTTACATTTATGATTGCCTACATAGAGTTTAAAATGCAATACCTGTATTTTTGAAAAAGCAGAAACATAAATATAAAGTCCTTTGATTACTCACATAATGATCCACTGTGATCATTTTTAGAAATCTGATTGTTTCTTACCTCTACATTACTTTACATGTATTTTGAATGTTTTACTTGTGGCTGATAAAGCCATGGTGAAACACATATCAAACAAAATGGTATTTTGTGTGTAACAAGAGCTTCATAATTTGAAAACTTTTCTACAATATTACTACTTTCTTGAAAACAATCAATCCATTTCTCTCCATCTTTAGAAGCCCCAGTCATGGTCCAAGCGTGTCCTTCACTATATTTCTCATTTTATTAGGGTATAGATGATTCTACTTTCATCATTTTGCAATTATTAATTGGAAATGATTTATTATAGGCTTGATAACCTTACCCATGACTTAAAATGCTGTGTGACAGATATCAAAGTAAGGTTCTCAGAGGACTGATGACCAGTCCAGGCAATGGTTCAGTGAACAATGAGGTATGGGGTCATGTGACATTAATGACAGATGATGAAAAACTGAGTGGAAAAATCAGATACTCAGGTAAAAGGATTATATTCTGTTCTTAAAGGGGGCAGATTGTAATGTGTCTTAAATACAAACACTTAAAAATTAGGAACTTGGCCGGGCATTGGTGGTGCACGCCTTTAATCCTAGCACTCAGGAGGCAAGGGTAGGCGGATCTCTGTGAGTTCTAGACTAGCCTGGTCTACAAGAGCAGTTCCAGGACAGCCTCCAAAGCCACAGAGAAACCCTGTCTCGAAAAACCAAAAAAAAAAAAAAATAGGAACTTGACACTTTCTCCTTAAATGACATCATGTTAAGTCAACAGATGTGACTTTTATGATAAGTTTGATATCACTACCAATGCTAAATCCAGCATTATTAGGCAATGTGAAGATTCTTCAGATACAAAGATATTATGATTCTTATGTCAAATTGTTTTTCTTTGTTTAAGCCTCCTCACCTTTCAATCAAATGAAAACACAAATAAAAAGGACCCTGTCAAGTTTGGATGAAACACAGAGTGGCCACACAATTATCTGGCAAACATATCATTTCCTTTTTAGTTTGCAGGAAACAAAAGACACTACTCAATTTTGCATTTCCAAATGCTGTTACTCCATAGAGTAATTCTGGATTGACATGATTAAGAAAAAGTGAAGAATGCTTATTTTCAAGTATGCAAAAAATAGTTAAAGAGTTCTCTCTAAATAAAACTAGTAAACTTTGGTCATTCTCTTGAAACAAAAGCAAGAAGGTAGAGTTCTGAATTTAGCCTCTGCTTTGTAAATATGTTTGAGCTTTGGATAGAAAACACAACAGCAATATTCTGATACCTGTGACCAGTAATCTTTGACCTATAAGACCTGTGACCAACTCAAATACTACTTCATAAAGTCAAAATTTACCTTTCTTCATTGATGTAGAAGTATCAATGCTCATAAATTTCTAAGTAATAAGACAGCATTTCATGATGCCAAAAGACAAGTAGTCAAAGCATGAATGGAGTATTGCTTTTCTATCCCATAATGATTTTGGTAACCAGATTTACACATAAGTACATATGACTAATTAAAAATTCCAATTTATATTAAATGTTTTCACTTTAATTACAACTATTGCCAAAAGCAGTTCATTAAGTGTTCTGTCACTTCTCCTTATGAAAGTGTAGGTATCAGAATAATGAATATTCAGTTACTGAAGTTGTCAAAATCTATTAGCCTAAAAGAAGTATAGCTTCCTGTCATGAAAGACCAGTTAGCATATATGGCAATTGCTGAGTGTCCATTGAAGCATTTCTCTGGAATATTAAAGAGAGGTATGTCTAAATTTTAGAGTACTATCCACAGTTGTTGTGTCCAATAAGAGCAGTAACAAGCAAGACTAGAAAGGCAACTTTTTGGTACAAAGTTTTGGAATCTTCCAGGAACATTGAGTTTAATTTCAGTGAATCCCTGGTGAATATGCCTGCAATATCACCAGTGTGCCATTTGAGTTGGATAGAATTAAAATACCAATCTGTCTTTAAGCAGCTTCTCTTTGTTGCTTAAAAATATTGACTTAAACTTTTCTCTATATTTGTCATCAACCCTATTTTAAAATGCATTGCTAGAAAACTTGTATCATCACATCCTTTTATCAAGTATTTAATTTCTTACACTCCATTAAGGTAATGTAATTGGGATACAATTTCCATCATTTTGCCAAACTATGGCATGATACCAGAAAGTTTCTGCTATCCAACTCCAGTTAATGTGTGTCATCCTCTGCATCTCATTGGCATAAACCAATATTTGGGAAACTGAAAAGAAGTAGACATCCTTGGTGTTCCCCACTTTTTTTGCCAATTTTATTTTAAAAATAAATGTTTTATATATCTTTATATGTTTATTTGTTTGTATATGTAAGAGTAATATGCCTGCATGTGTACCATGTATGTACCTGGTACCTGTGAATTCAGAAGAGGGTATTGGATTCTCTAAAAATGAAATTACCAGTGGTTGTGACCTCCTATGTGGGAATCAAACCCAGTTCCACAGTAGGGGCAGTAAGTGCTGATGGTGATCATGCCAGTTTTAATCCGTTATCCATAGTGATGCTTTTCTCTGTTTCTTGTGACATAACTTAACTTAAAATTCTATATTAATTTTAAGATTCAAAACATTTAATTAATAGTTTATGAATTTAAAATATCTTTTCTTCAAACAAATATTTGAAGAATAATTATTTTCAAGAAGAAAATAGTTTACTATTTGAGATGATTTATTTTCCATAGATCTATAGGTCCAGATTTTGTTTTCATTATATTTTGTGGTGAAGGATCTTTTTTACTAGCTGGTAAAATGTAGATACATAAATGCAAAGAAACTGCTCAAGTACACCATGGGAAATGTTAGAAATTTCCTGAGCGCTCTTAAGCCTATTTAGGACCCTGAAATGCATCAAGAGACACTCCTTCCAATCTATGGTAAAGATTTCCTGGGCAAATACACGAATGGCCTAGGGGTCTTTGTATGAACTGTATAGGTAAGAAACATAAAAGCCCATGTTTGCCACAGTAGGCATCAAAGAGGTTATTTCTCACATTGCAGACAAAAGAGGAGCATATTAAAGGGGAGAGAAATTGCAGTGTTTATGTGTCCAACTAGATAAAGGGAGAGCACTGTAAGACACCTCCTCTTCTAGCCTGATGTAACTGCATTTTATACTCCTTTAACCATCTTAGAGAATTACATTTGCAAGAGTTTCAAAACTGACAACTTTTTCATAAATTCAGTATCTGTTCCATTTGGGGATGGTAAGAATTAATACCTGGTGACATCTGTTTTTTAAGAATTATGAAATAGGGAAAGACAAAATGGATGATGTTTCACAAAGCCTCATACTTAGAGTTCAGGGAGAGCAAGATGCATCAATAAAATGACTTAAATTCCAAAGCCACTGGAGAAAATAGAGTAACAATATTTACATAGAATTATGGTTCATGAGCTACAGAGAGTGGGCAAAACATAGCTTGAACATTTTTGTCAATTATACCATATGCCCATGATAAAGAATGGAATATGAATTGCTGTGCCCATGTACTAGCCCAGAAGGGAGGACATGCTCTCTGCCAGTGCCTGAATGCTGGAAATTCCCTTTGATTGCAGAATGAGCTAAAGGGTATCATTAACTTTTATTCAATATTTCAGACAGTAAAATCCAGGTATAGATTGTTATTTAAATTAAATTGGACCCTGCAAAATTGTGACATTCATGTTTTAATTCAAAATTGAAATTTTGTAAAGTTCAACGTAATATTACTTTAAAAGCCAGAGAGAGTTAATTATCTTTCAATAAAATGTCTATATGGAAATACTGAAAATACCTTAAAAAGTCAGTTAATATAACTGTGAGATATTTGTTAAATGAATTAATATTGTTTTAACAATCAATAAAAAATTTTCCCAGGGAAAATCTTTTTAGGTTTATTATAGGTCCTGCCTTCTGTGAGATAAGCTAAACTGGCAAGGCAGAATATCAGGGTTGTCAGAGAAAGCACCCTGGAGTCAGGTTACCAGGTCTCATACCCTGGCTCTCCTTTGGACCAGATCTCTGAAGACAGGTTTAGATTCTGCTTCAGTTATCTGGTTTCAAATTGATCATTTTCATAATAAAGCCCAGGGATCATTTAGGGGAAAATGGAACCAAAACCAGTTCTGTAGAATGACCAAGATGGACATCATACCACTCTCCATGTAGTGAAATATCACAGTTCTCTATGTGCATAGGCACACATGTTTTCACAAGCAGAGAACATGTAAAAAGTTGCCCATGTCTGAATAAGGTCTGTGGTTGCCTATACTGTGAAAATATCAGTTTCATGATCTCAATAGTCTTTTACTTTGATAATATAGTTATGTAAACTTTAGTGCTAGCTAGGGAAGGCACTGGGTGATGAGTAGACAGGACTGAATTTTTGCTTTAGCAAGTTCTTTCAGTTTGCATTTCTAAATAAAAGGCTTAAATAAAAACTTAACGACACTACAGTCCCACTCACATATATTTTTTCTAAGAAAATGACATCTCAATGTAATAAAAATGTATAAAAGTGACCAGTCTGTCTATTCATAATCATTTCAAGCTAGAAACAATCAATACCATACTGTCAAGCAAATGGGTGCACACTGTTCCTCATCCAAAAGATTCCTTAACAATGCAAGAATAAACTTCTGGTGTAAGAGAAAAACTCCTTATAAGAAGAATATACAAAGGAACAAATGTAGATCCTCATGGGGATCATTGCCATAACTAATGCATAAATAAATAGTTTCTAGACCCAAAAGTGCCATGAGGGCTTCAATGGTGCCTATTGTAATCACTGTTTCTTCCAAAACAACTCTGTTTCTAGCACTAAATGAACTTTAGATCTTATTTTTCTGAATTGTATGAGCTGGCACTTATATTGTGTGTTTCATGCATTTATTATATCAGCATGCCAATGAGTAACTCACCCATATACTTTCTTATATGTATTCATATACTAGGAACAATCTGGCACTCAAATCAAATTCTATCTAGATTGAAGGTGTGTTCTCTATATCCGTGTGTGATCAGTTCTAAGTTAATAGTATTCTTAAAGTCTTTATTTTTTCAAATACATATTTCAATTTTATATCTTGTGAAGATGTATTGAAATTACAGGTATTGTGTGATTTGCCTTAGAATTTTGTATGTTTGTGTGTGTGTTTGTGGATGTGTGTGTATTTGTGTGTGAAGATACAGGCCGGGATAACAGGCAGCATATGTGCTGACCACGCAAAGTCAGCTTTTATGATAGAGTTGTTATAGTTTGAGAACATGCTTTGAATCATTTATAAGTCTGTATAATAACAAGTTATATCATAACAGGATTTACTGGACTTTTATTGCCAGCTACACAGCCAGCCAGCACTTATCTATCAATCTGTCTCGTGTATGAAGTGCTGGGATAATAAAAGAAGGCTTTGCATTATCTGAGTCTGTAGTCTGCAGTAAAACATGCCTTGGTCCAAGTCCTGACATTGTCCCTGGCCAGGCATGTATGAATTATTCAACTTTTTTGATCCTCTATTTCTTTACCTGTTTGAAATGAACACAGTCCTAAATGTCAGTCATATAGGGTTATGGTGTGGACAGCAGGCTCTGATTTCTATCAAGTGCTTGGCAAATGTTAGTTACCTCCATTATTGCTATGTGTCCTCTAGTTATTTGGTGTTACATATGACTTTACGATTTAAAGAAGAAGAGATACCAAGTGGCACAGTATAGTATTCCTTCACTTAAACTCTGGAAAGCCTTTAAAGAACATCAAACACTTCCCAAATGTGCCTGGTAATTTTAAGCTTCCCATGCAACAGGGAGCATCAAACAACTGAAGGATTTGACTAATAAACAGTAGAAGGAAATTGACATTATTTTCTGACTTTGTGTTAAAAGGAGAATAATATGGACAAAAATATGGAGGAGAAAGGAGAAAGGTGGGGCAATGAAACAAATATCCAATAAGAATGGTATTAACTGTTCTTTTGAAAATATGGTTTCCTTCTAGCAAATGATTCATGGTTTTATTAGTACTGCTGCTATAATCAGAATGAGTTTTAAATACTGAAAATCACACAGTCTTGTTCTCAGTTTCACCTGAGTAGCTAACACTTCTAATATTGGGATATGAAGGGCAGAACTAAAACTTGAGCATATATAATTCTTTTTCATTTTTTCCTAACATTTTTATGACATTTTAATTGGTCTTTGATTCTTTCATACATGTATTTCATACATTCTCTTTACTCTCCCAATTCTTTGTCTATTTCTTTTCAGGCCAACACTCCTTCCCAACAAATATCTCTCCTATATTCATGATTTTCTGTTGTTTTGCATTGAACTAGGGTATTTAGTTTGTCTACTGTTTTAGAAATATCCATTAGAGCCTTGGACTTGCCAGTGAAACCCCAACTACATCTTCTGTTCAGCAAAAAGCCATAGAATGCTGTGAATTTCTTCTCTATCCATAGCCAACTGTTGCATGAGCCTGAATTGAGCATACCCATTTCCTGTAGGCCCAGTGGAAGTGAGTTCACAATTGTCATGTCCACACTGTACTGAGAAAATAGCATCCTACAGCCCTTCCCCTTATCTGCTTGCTCTTACATTCCTTCTATCTGTTCTTCATCAGTGTTCCCTGCTCCTTGAGTAGATGACATCAAAGTCTTGTTTATGACTGGGCCATCAGTCTTCTTTTATTATTAGCATTTTGTGCAGTCATGGGTTTCAACACAAAGACAGGATTCTCTGATTAAGACAGAAGGTAACTGTTGTCTCGTCAATATAGATATAGATCCATAGAGGAGATAAAGATACAGCTTGAGCTAGAGTTAAACAGAGCTAGACAGAGGGAGAGAAATATAGAAATAGTACAGATATAGGTAGAAAATGCTGTATCAAGTATGACCCCAACTAACAATCTAATCAATATTGAAGGCTATCTTTACCCTTCTCCAATAATGAGATTGATGACTACCTTATATACCATCCTAGTGCCTTCATCCAGTAGCTGATGGAAGCAGACACAGACACGCACAGCTAAACACTGAGCTGAATTCTGGAATCCAGTTGAAGAGAGGGAGGGGCAATGAGTATAGGGGTTAAGACCAGGCTGCAGAAACAGCTGACCTGAACAAAGGGTTGCTCATGGACCCTAGACTGATAGCTAGTAAAACAGCATAGGACCTTTCCAGACCCCCTGAATGAAGATGTCAGTTTGGAGGTCTGGGCAATTTATGGGGCTTCTGGCTGTGGATTAGAATTTATCCCTAGTACATGAATGAACTTTGGGAGCCTACTCCACATAGAAGGATGCTCTCTCAGCCTAGACACAAGGAGGAGGGTCTAGGCCCTGCTCCAAATGAGATGATAGACTTTGAAGATCCCTCATAGAAGGCCTCACCCTCACTGTGTTTCAGAAAGGGTTTGGGATAGGGGGTGGGGGAGGGGGCAGGGAGGAGAGGAAGGAGAGGAAACTGGGATTGAAATGTAAAAGAAGCTTGTTTCTAATTTAAAATTGATCTAACTACAATCATAAAAATAAAAGGTAAAACAAAAAAAGAAAAAAATGGTGTATCAGTTTAACTAAGACAAGAAATAGATCACTTTGTAGGACTTAATACTTCCTTAATCAGAGAGGCTCAAAGAACCTCAAAGCCAAAAATTCTGGTGGAGGTATCCCATCAGAGATAACTCAGGACTAGGGTTTTGTGTAGTGACCCATTACTGCTAGGACTGCCATTACTTCACTTTTGGAGAGTCTGCCTTTTTAAACTTTTTAATATTTTCAATTGGATTACAAGGTAACAGGGTTCTCTGTTCCCATAACTCCTTTCATGTTGAATATACCTTCACATTGTTCCATGTGTGTTATGACAATATGATTTCATTTTTTCTGAGATAGGATCATGCTAGGTAAACATAAATGGCATTGAAATCACTCACAACAATCCTCCTGCCTCAATTTTCCAAGTGCATGGGTTATAGTTGTATGATGCCACATAAGCTGAAACTAATAATTTTAAGAATACATTTTTGGGGGGTTTCGAGACAGGGTTTCTCTGTGGTTTTGGAGGCTGTCCTGGAACTGGCTCTTGTAGTCCAAGCTGGTCTCAAACTCACAGAGATCCACCTGCCCTTGCCTCCCAAGTGCTGGGACTAAAGGCATGTCCACCACCACCCACTAAGAATACATTTTTGAACAATAACTTGTTGGGATTTTTTTCTAGATAGCCTTTCTTCACTGTTTCATTTTGTACTGTGATGTTTATGCGGATAAACTCAGGTGGTTCAATGTCATAGTTTTATTAAATTTGTATTAGAGAATACATTTTTTATTTCAGTTGGTGTATAATGCAAGTCAATTTTAGCTTGCTTTGGTAGTATATTTGGAGCTAGAAGTTAAGGAAATCCTAAAATAATAAAAAAATATTTTGTACCCCCTTCTTTTGAAATTCTTATAACTTTTAGTATTTCCAAGGGTGTCATCATTATTTTTAAGATGGATATTAGTTTTATCTGACATGTATAAAAAAGTCTGCATCATTTGAAGTTCCTGAGGAAACAACCCAGAGCTCTGCCTCAAACATGATGCAGCTTCTCCAACTTCAGTGGTGTCTCAGTTGAAAAGATTCAGAAAGAAGAGTCTGGGAAGGAGAGCAGCTGAGGAACATTTGTTCATATGGGTGGGTAGTTGATGTTGGCAAGGGACTCACAGAGACAAAGGCATCTGTGGCTTGATTCTCCCATTTCTGATAGATACCTGCTTTTACAAGCTTGCCTCTCATTTCACAGTATTCATTTTGGACCTCTTTAACAAAATGCATTGAGACCCTTTGACCACCCTTCTCTTCAAGCTCAATCATGAAAATAGTTTTCATCTGCTCACTGACTTTCCATTGCAATACTGCAGTTTCTGTGGAGTTTAGAATGACTTTCCAATATGTGAGTTTTATAGATCAATGGACCCTTTATTCTCACCAGCCCCTACCTCTCCAGTCATTTTCTTATCTTTGTGATGAGAGACATAAAATGCTTTAAAGGCATCACGTGGTAGTAGAGAGTGGGGCAATGTTGCTATTTGTCAGATCCAAACCTAGAACTGCTTCAAGCCTAGGACAAAATTCCATAATGGCATTCCTTGTTTCTGTTATAGGCCTGTAGACATTTGAATATGAATAACTCCAATTTCACCCACTTGGTTCATCAAGCAAAATATGTGACAATATATCCTGATCCATAGAATTTTGTGGGCAAATTATTTACCAAAAAGCATGTACAGAATTTTCAGGGAGATAAGTCTGGTGGAATATGAAAATCTACTTAGGTCTTATATATTACAAAAATTACAGTATGATTAAGGAAAGTAACACAAAGAACTTAAGAAGGCGTTGATATTTTTAGCACCACAAAATGATAATTTTGAACATCAGAAGGCAGGGTATGTCTATTCTATGTAGTACAATCTATCAATATAATTTGGATGTTATAAGCCAGCACAATCTAAATAGGCAAAGGAAGTTTACTGGCAATAAACAGAGGCATTTAAGCACAGCAGAACTGGGCAGTTGGTTAAAACCATTTCCCATTTCACCACAAACCAAGGAAACGTGTAGTCTACAAAATCAGAAAGGAAAGAAACAAAAAAGAATGACTACAAATAAGGTTTCTGTCTCTCTGCCTCATTTTTTACCCTCTTGCTTTTCTGACTGCTTCACTGAGATTGCAAGAGAGCTCTGACCTGTCTTTACCTGATTTCTGAGCTGATGACAGGCATAGCATGTTCCCTGACAGAAGTCTGCTTCCTGGTGATGTAGACACAGGCTCTAGGGGAATCTGTGTCACAGTTTCCAAGGCTGCCTGCAGTTGAGGGACCTGCAGTCAAAGGCTTCAACAGTGCTAGAGTTTGTGGGCTTGGTTTTGAAGGCATGATAAGGAGTGGGCCCCCTGCTCGTGGGTGCTGCCACCTTGCTACCTCTGCCTGTCACTATGAACACAGGACCACTGTGTGCATTGAAAAAGGTCAAGGGAAGAGCAAGCTGTCTTCTTGGAAGTGATATGGGTTGGGAGTGGGGGTCCTTACATTAGAAATAATTGAATGTGGAGAATAATCCTCATTCCCCAAGGGCACATTTTAATAATGCAAGTGACTGATTCACTTAATGTCTGCCTGACTCAAACTGTGCATTGCCTGGCTTTTCATTAATAATGAATCCACAGGTAAACAAAAGCTTCACATTAAATGCCTCTTAAAAGTGTTTAGTGTCTGCTGCCAGAAAACCTATTAAGCACTCTTGTCTAAGAAAGGCTGACCTGAAAAGAAGCTGTGGGTTCTACAGTGGAAACACCATTTCTCTGCTGTCTGGGAAAGGGAAAGTTCACAGGTATATATGTTTGGCACACTAGGAGACGTTTCACACAGGGTCCTAATCTTTGAGCAATAACATTTTAAAGGAACATAATAGTGTATAATAACACTATGCATCATCAATAAAAATTAAAATGCTTAATAAGTTTAAAGAAATTGGTGAGGGATGGCAAGTCAACATGTCTTTTTTCTTTGGACCCAGCCTCTAAATTACCATAACTAAATAATCTTGTTTTTTTTTTGTTGTTTTGTTTTGTTTTTACTTTTGGTCTGAAGTATGACAGACTATGGCAATATATTTCAAAAATTATTTTAAATCACAATTATTTAATATATGTTTTTATTGTGTTTGCACCACTAAACTAATATGGTGCTTCATTCAAAAAAATGGTATAAAAATATTCTAAAATTGAAAGCTAAGATTTAAGTTTTCCTAGAATTTCATTTCCTTTGTTTTCTTATTTTTTTGTATTCTTTTTACCAAGTGTTGAATTAAGCTCTTATGGGATCACCCTGTCTAATTTTCTATTATATTGTTTGACTTGGCCCACTAATTCATGTCTATCTAGGAGGAGGGAATTTTCCAACTTGGAAAATGGCATTGGGATTTTCTTGTGTATTTCTTCCACTTTTAGAGTGGATAAAGAATTAAGCAATACAATAAAGCAATTTGTTGCACACTTTGTTATTAGCAGAAGTTTATAGATTCTAGTTTTCCAAATTCTAGGACTTGCCCTCTAGGACATGTCAGTTCAGCATCATCTGGAAGCCCTGACAACCTCGTGTACCAAGGAACATCTTATCTATGCACAACCCAGAGCAAACACACTGCTACATCCTCTGAACATTCCCCCTCTTCTCTTCATTTATAAGCTGTTTGTCTTTGTGTGGCATGACAAGAATTGCTCTTATGCCCAAAATGCACCTTTATAATCAACTCTACCTCATTTATTTGACACTATCCACATTGGTTCCATAATTTGTTGTTCATTAGGCAAATATTTAAATGTCTACAATGTTTAGTGTGATTTTTATAAATTCTTTCACTAAAATGGTAAAAACTTTTAAAAAGTTTATTAAATCCAAGCATCCTAATTTGCTGTATTTGGTGAAATCCAGGTATTTTTCCCTTGTTTTAAATGATGACTATTTTGACTATTTATGAGAATAACTACATGAGTGTGGAAGCTTGCCACTGTGAGTGAGAGTGTGCATAAAATAAAAGTGTACACTTCAGCATTGGGGAAAAACAAAATTTGATATGAGAGAATTCATAACAGCTGTGAGAATTCTTAGGCACTCTCAATATTAGCAATATTTCTTTCCAGCTACACACTCTTTTCTTAAGGCCACTGAAGCATAATATTATAACCTTTTTCATAAAACTGTTAGGTAGAGCTATATAGAGTAGTTCTTTAGAACCAAATGTAGAGAAGTCCAGGATTTGGGAAGTGAATTATAAAAATGGACTGATTTAAGTGTAAGAAAAAAGCACTAAAATAAATTCAATCTGCCGAGTCAGTGCAATCATAAGCTTAATGTAGTTTGAAAATATAAAACCTGCATAGTTTTAAGTCATGAACCAAAATGATGGAATGAATTCTTTTTTCTAAATAACTCTGTTACTTCTGTCAGCAGGAGAGTAGGTATGGGTTTTGAAGTCACTTATTTGATTAAGTTTTTGGGGTTTTGTTATTGTTGTTTCTCCCTTAATATATTAGAGAGTAATGAAGAAAATAAGATGACTGAGAAGACAATATCTTATAACTTTTCATATTTGAGAAAAAAAAGCTTTTTCAACAATTAGTGTGTGTGTGTGTGTGTGTGTGTGTGTGTGTGTGTGTGTGTGTGTGTGTGTTTAGAAATGTATATATCAGGTAAAGAGGCTTGTTGTCACATCTAACAAGCTAAGTTTGATCCTGTGGACACACATAGCAGAAGGAAAGAATAGATTCAAACAAGTTGTTCTCTGGGCTCCACATGGGCACACACACTGACCTGCAAATTATTTTTTAGACAGGCATATAAACTCAAAAGCCTTAAGAACTGTAGTAGACTTCACATATGCAAAATTGAGAAAGTCATTTAACCTCTGCCATGGTTCATACAAACAATGCTCTCTTTACACAGAGTTGTATCTGCTCTCATTGGATTATTATAATGTTTAAGAATTAAGAGACAAATTCATCAGCATACCTGTGATTAAGTATTCCTTTGTCCTTGCCTCTTTTGTCATGACCCTTTGCTGTCTGTAAGGTGGGTATATAGCTGAAATATATTGAGGCTCTGTGTTTCACAACCAATTACACTATGTTCCATGACTAGAAGTAGTTTCCTTTCATATACATCCCATTTACTCCAAATTACTCACTAACTTTAAATTTTTGTGAATAAGAAAATTACTAGCCCACTTCTATGATTTAAAGCAAGTGACCAATCCAAGTTATGGAGAACCTGATCACAATTGAAGATATAGGCCACAGCAGGAAACAAAAAAAAGGTCAGTGGTATAGAAAGTATAAACCTCCTTCAGTGAGTCCATGAGGTCAAGTAGCTTCTGGAAGTAAAAGTTCTAGTTTGTATGCCATTATCTGTATTTTTGTACTGTCTGCAAATAAATATTCTTACTCTTTTGCAAGATCAATTCATGGGACTTTATTCTTTTCCTGCTTCTGGAAACATTAAGTATGAAAGCCTGGTGATCTTTGACTGTTTAAGTACATTATTGGTCACTTTGCCCTTTATAAATGCATCATATGGGGACTGGAGAGAAGGCTCAGAGGTTATGAGCACTGACTGCTCACCCAGAGGTCCCAAGATCAATTCCCAGCAACCACATGGTGACTCACATTCATCTATAATGAGACATTGTGCCCTCTTCTGGCGTGAGGGCTTATGTGCAGGCAGAACACTGTATACATAATAAATAAATAAATAAATAAATAAATAAATAAATAAACATAGCATACTTCAAATGTAATTTTAGACAAATAATAGTAATAACTGCCTAAAGAAGAGCACAAATATTTGTGCCTACCATCATAATTCATACAATGCTATCTCACTTGATCGTCACTACTGCTCTGTGAAAGGAAAACTTGGCCTTGGTTACTTGTTTGAGAAGTTTGTAGGATTGTAAGTGTAAATTTGTGCATTACTGGTCTACCTGGTCCAATGTGCTTGTTGCTTTTGTGAGGCATATCACTGAAGAAGTGAGGTAAGGTATATAAGGTAGTATTGTAGCTAGTAAAAATTACAAGGTGTTAATATGGGAGTTTCATGTTTTACATTGATATGAGTAAGGTCAACAAGGGCTCTGCTCAGTTTTGCTTATCATGAATGTAGATTTTCATAATGTTCATTGTTCATTAGCTTATAATCTTGTTTTTAACAACTAGTCAAGACTTTCATGGCATGAATCTCAAAAACATTAACCAGTAAATATCAAGATGATTAAATTTTGAGGAAAAAGGAAAGGTACTGGGAAAAGACAGTCTTTACTTAATGTACACTCTGGCTTGGAATATCTCTAGCAATGCTAAGGTCAAATGGAACTTGATAGGATTTTCATTCTCATCTTGAGCTCTAGTACAGCCAAGAATTATTATAAAGATAGCAAGAACTCAGTCCAGCAATGTCAAGGATGTCGTTGCCAGCAAACATCTACTACTTAGTATACACTCTCACAGAATTACTACCTCTATATCACTCATTAAGAAAATAACACAATGTTTTCCCTATTTCAAGCATGTATTGTGTATTGTTCCTTGTTCTTATCTGCCTAGCATTATACTTATGAGACATGTGTACATTTTGGGTGTAATTTTATTTTATTTCTCTAATTGAATAGTATTCTATTCATGGGTATGTAGGTTTCAATTTGTCAACATATATAAATTTCAATATTTCCATTTTATAGATATGGAAATAAGGTCGCTACAAACATTTGATGGCATGAATCAAAACAATATAATTCAGGAGTATGTATGTAGATGACTATATACATCTTCAAGTTTTCTTATCCGTAGTTCCACAACCAAAGAAGACAGTTTCTTTGCCAAACATCCTTGCAATCACTTGCATTGTTAGACATTTTCATCTTTGTCAATCTGGAGGATGGATAATGATATCTCAAGGTAATTTTTAATTTGCATTTTACAAATCACTAATGAGCTTGGGTGCCTTTTCATATGCTTATCAGGTACAGCTTTCAGGTTTTAGACTGCTTTTTCAAGTGTTATAGCTATCTTTCCATTGGCTGAACAGCATTATATTTTTTTTAATTAAATAAAATACCACTTTAGAGTTTCTTTGCTAATGTTTGCAAAAAGGCAGTTCAATCAGAACCCCAAAGATGAGTTTTTAAGTTGGTAGTTCAGTAGTTATTTTTAACCATCATATAATTGAAAACCTTTTTTCCCTTCCTATTTCTTTTTCTTTCCCAGATAAAGTATTTGACAGTTCCTTTTTTTATCATCTTTTACAATTCCCTTTAAACAAAGTAAGCAGAGGCTTGTAATTTACAGCAAAAACGATTCTCCAAAGCAAGAAGCTTGCAAGTAGTCCTTCTCTGACCTTTGACTTTAGGGAAATGTCTTAGAAACAGATTAATGCTTGCCTGAGATTACTATTGTTTAAAATTCTGATATTGCAAGGCTAGATTTAAGAAAAGTGAACCTTTAGGAAATGCCAGAGTTAGTATCAAAAACAAGTGATTGGACAGCGAATGATTTAAAATGAGCAACATGATGACAGGTAAAAAGAGAGGTGATTTCGTCTACCCATGCTAAAAATGGCTTTGGAATGATTTATATGCCATCAACTCATTATGCCCCTGACTATTACCAAGGATCACCAAGGCAACAGGGATGATTCCACACACATAACCTCAGGCTTTATCTCCTTCTTCTAATGTGATTTAGATGTACCTTCTAATGTGTTAGTGGGACAGAATTGTGGTAGGCTATTGCTCTCTACACGTCTGGATTCAACTTACTCAGTTCTATGTCTGTTATAGAGACAATAAAAGCTATACTTTTTATGTGCAATGAGCATCACTATGGCAGAAACATGGCAAACCTTCCCAGAGCTCATCCCTGAACTTAACTATGGGTCTTGTTTTAACCACATAGATTGCTGTTCAATAGGATCACACATGTCAGGGTTAACGGTAATTTTTATGTATATTTTATGTATATTAGGTCTTCTATTGCCTGATATATTTTTTTCTTTTTAGTTTTTGGTTTGTATGCACGATTGCAAATTTATGTCCTTTAAAACATTTAGTATCCATGGTGACTTCCATTATTATTCATTTTGGTTTTATTGTCCTTTGTTCTTCTATTTTCCATTAAATTGAGTCACTTTGTTTTGAGGGATATGGTACCATGTTTAGAGAAAGTGCACTGTAAAAGTGACTTACTTTAAAAGCATATTGCAAAACAAAATTACAAGAGAGATTAGATAATTGAACAGCTGAACTGTCAGTAATTGAAGCAAATACTTATAAATTTCAAATTATGTTGTAATGGACAACAAAATAAATTCATATATTTAAAACTAGAACTTCATTTCAATCTGCTTATATACTTTTAAAAAGAAATAAATGGATTTAGGGAGGAATAAAGTGGTTATAATCTTATCTTTGTAAGATGAAATGAAATGATTTCTTCTACAAATATTTCAGGTTGAATTCCTTTATTTTGATGCATAGTTATCTTTTTAGGCTAAACCTATGCAAAATATTGTGAAGTGATTTCTTTGGGGCATAGCGACACAAAGAGTGCCATGGCTGGAATTATCTTATAAATCATCTTCTCATTCTTGCTTTAAACATAATTTGCCCTAAAATGCATAACATAGGAAGTCACATAGCCAGGCATAGCAGATGATTTTTTATTTTCTTCTTCTGAAAATTATAAAAAGACTGCTGTGCCCTTTATTTTATGCTTTATAACATACGTGTATTGGTAGTACTCTAATCCTTGGGATTAAACTAAAAGGAAAACACATTATTTCATGACAAGAATTTTAAGAGGAGTACTGTGGTTTGAATCATAAGAGGTTTTCAAGCTGCATACACCCCATCTCCTGGACACAGCCTGCAGCCTCTCATCACCATGTACTCATGTCCGTTGTACATGGGATGGGTCTATTCATAAATTATGGCAGGAAAAATGTAAAATCGAATGAATTTACAAAGGATGACTGGGCCAGTAGAAAGTTAGTGGGTAAAGGCACTAGCACCGAGGCTCACAACCAAACCTCTGAATTTCATTCCTGGGACACCTGTGGTAGGAAAAATCTGACTCAGGTGACTTTTTCTCTGAAGTTCAGGTGACATACACATTCTCTGTCTGTCTGTCTGACTCTGTCTCTTTGTTTCACCCTCACAAATAAATAGATAACTAAATGAATGAAAAAGAAACACAATTGGCTCTAGAAAATGCAGCAAGAAATACAAGTGTTATTAGTTTTATTTAGACATTAGTTTTATCAAAATCAGTAATTTAGTAAATTATGCAGCTGGATCAGGAAGGAATAGGCAACATTAGACTGGTGATGGTATTGTGCCAGTGTTTCAGACTGTCACAGATGCTATTCACTCTTCTTCAGAGTATGCTATACTGTTTTTCTTCTGCAGAAATTGTGTACCCCACTCTGGCCACTGTGCAGCAGGATGGGTTCATATTCCACAAGGTTGAACCAAGTCACCTCCCTGTGTATCCACTAGCATCTTATACTCCTAGTTACAATGATTGATTTAGGGATAACATGGATTCAAACAAACTCAAAGATGTGCTGACAGGCTGGATTAATGGCTCAAAGGTTAAGAATGTGTGCTATTCTTCCAGAGGACATGAACTCATATTCCAGCACCCGTGTCAGGTATCTTCAACTTCCTGGAACTCCAGTTCTGGTGGATCAGATTTCATGTGCATTCACCTGTACATACAAAAATAAAGTAATCTTTGAGCAAGCCTTTCTTGAGAGAGTTCTGGAAATTTGTCTCATGCTGATACTAGATGTTCCTGACATCATGCATCTCTTGAGGCAGACACTTTAGTAATGTGGCAGTCCCACTGTAAAAAATAGCGCGCTCACACACACACACACACACACACACACACACAGAGAGAGAGAGAGAGAGAGAGAGAGAGAGAGAGAGAGAGAGAGAGAGAGAGAGAGAGAGGTGGAGGTGCATTCTGAGGTGGTAGAAAACGCAAAATCTTTAGCTCCTGAATTAAGCCATACCTTCAATAGCATATACCAATTACATAAATTAATCAATCATAATATTCATTATTGTTTTGAGCCAATACATATCTATCACATTATATATCTTAGTAATGCTACATGTATCTGGAAGACAGAAACCAAACCTGAGCTATGGCTCAACAGCAGCTATAGCACAGACAGTGTTTCCATCTCTGCCACCATCATCACTGTAAAACTGTAGATTTTGTTATAAGCCTTCTACAAACTACCTCCTTTTATTTCTTCATTTACTCTGAAGCAGGAACAATTGCCATTCCATATTTTTTCAGGTAAGGAGGCTTGGCCTTTATTGTGCCATGCGTATTAGAACTAAACTTCTAAGCACAGTTTTCCATGGAATCCAAGGATTATAGGATCTGTCACATGACTTCATATTCATACTATTTGTTCAATTCTAAAGCTTCTATCACCTCTCTGCCCTCCCTTCCAATACTCAGATGAAAGTCCTCTTTCTGTCTTTTAATATTATTGAACAACTAAGCCATCAATTATTATTTTAACATATTTAAATAAATATGTATAAAATTTATTATCAAAACCAAAAGACAAAGGTTGTTATACCTGCTCAACAAAACATTGTTGCATGACTGGGGCAAGAAACTTTAACTTCTTCATCATAAATATTCTTAAAATAACACCCAAATCATAGTATTGCAGGTTAGTGTAGAGAATTTAGGAAAGAGTTTTACAACTTGCAAAATTATCTGCAATATAGAGTGGTTATAATTTTTACTCCCACAATATTGAAGTGGTATATATATATATATAGTTGCCACTCAGTTAATATTTACAGATAGGATTCTATTGAGGAATGGTATCATACATTATAAATATGCAAAGAACTCCCTGATGCCTTTGAGGCATACCACCTTTTACCTGCCAAACTTTCCATTCTTTGCCTTTTTCATTCCAGTCTCCACCTTTCCTGATATATTTATGTCCCTCTCTTTCTTCTTCCTGGAGCTCTTCAGCATAAGCCATGAACATGTCAGAGGTACACTGCTATTAAGAGGCCAGTGAACCTGAATTACAGTTTGCAAATTATTCCTTTAGAGTAATAATATACTCGGAGAATCTTTGGAAGTTTCGCTAAAAACTTTTGACCTATAAGGTAGATGGCATTGCTCAGAGAATGTATTTCTGTTGCCAGAAAGTACTTACTAGTCTGAGGATGGGGAATTAACTGATGGTGGCCATTAATGCATTTAATATGCACCAGAGAACAATATACAAACCAAAGGACTTCATCCCATTATCTTCTGCCACAAGCAATTTTTTATGATTCCTTTTATAGTCCATCAGGATAATGCAATGTAAATAATTTCTGAGAGAAGGCGACATCTAGAAAGCTCTATTAATTCATCATAAATACACACATGCAGCAGGGCACATAGCACACTTATTATTTCTGAACTCTAAATATATTAAGCTTAATTGAAATTCTTCTGCCCAATTTCCTTCACGTCCAAATTTGCACAGAGTTTTTAAAAGGTAGATGGTTAATGAAGGATATTTTTAGTAGTCATCCAAAATTCTCAGCCCTGTGTTATTAAAAAATGGCCTCTTTGGGTTTACTCTCTTAGAGAGCATCGGTTTTAGGTGTTCTCTCTTGCAGGCATACATAGATTGTGAGTTTTAACTGCGTTCAGGTTCTCTTATCTCCCTTCCAACAGTTCTGTGGGTTATTTAGGCATGGGTGTTCAGGTTTAAATATGGGGTGACTTGATTTATAGTAGCAAACCAATAAGCTAATGGGTCTCTGTGTGAAGTGACTGTGCCTTGGAAGCACTGATCATCAACTCTAAGACTTCAAATCACAGAAAAGGACCTTCGGTTGGAATAGTGCCTGTTTGCTTTGCGTTTTTACTATCTAATTCTGTATCACTTTGAGGAAGCTAGATAAAAGATGACTTAGGACAGGACCATTACTTTCTTTGATGACTTTAATATATCAAAACAGGAAAGGCTTCCCTGTAAAGTTCCCTAAAGGGGGACACTCTCTTTTATGGCTAACTAGGGGCTGTGAAATTGAGTCAGTGAAGTTGGAAAGGCATAGGGTGGTCCTGGATAGAAAAGAGAGAAAGCATCACATTGCTGCTTTCTGCTACATGTAACAGGTTAATAAAATCTCTTTCATGTGAGATACATGTGGCATTGCTCAGGGAACCTAATCAAAGTCAAGTGCTATGTGTGTGCTTTTCTGAACACTAGGTTTAGAAATTTAATATACAGCATGAAGGTCTTTGTCAAGTATCTGAGTAGCAAAGAATACACATGTAAACCTTTTGCTATTGGCCCTCTGTAGGACTTTACAAATGACTGAGAAGTAACATCTTTTATGAATTAACAGTTATAAGTAAGCCAATGAAAGCAATGGCTTTGAATGGTTTTCTTCCTCTCTCATCATTACAGTGCCTACAGAAGTGAGCACACAGTATAAATTCCATAGATAAAAGTGATCCATCCATGGCACAAAACATTTCAATGCAAAAGTAGTTTAGTTTGCCCCTTGCTTATGAACTGTTTGGAGATGCTGGGGTAGCATTCCCAGAAATACGTTTTACATGTCAGGGATTTTTACAATCTTGTTGATATCAAAGGTGACTAAAATATGTTTTAGAAAAATGGATCCCAATTTAACTTTTATTTTGTATTTACAAATATACCAAGTTATACAAAATTAGATCTTCTGCCTCTTCCTCCTTCATTTCTGCTCTTACTCTTTGGGTCAATTCTTCTCAAAGAAGATTGTCATATAACCAGTTATGAAATATCTCTGCAATGGTTTCCTTTCTGGAGTTTATTACCATCATCATTATCATTTTATTTTACATGACAATTGTGCCTTATACTTTGAAGAATAATTTAAGACCACCCTCTAAGTCATGAAGTTAATGAAAGTAGCAAATAAACTACTAAAGATGATCAAATCTAGTTGTTACTGGATCTTTTTTGTCTGATTTCACATTATAATATCTTGTGCAAGGAAAAGTTTTGAGAGAAAATTAATTTGGCATGCTCCCTCCAAATAATTCACCTTGTATAGCAATGCCACATTTCCATAACCTTAATTACTTTCTTTTCTTTTCCTATACTCCCTCGCATCTCTACATTATTCTTCCTAATATGTGTTTTCCATCAAAGTCTGCATACATTCTGTAGTTACTGACTAGAAGCAGAGAGTGAACATTCCAAAATCTGTGCTTCTTAATGTTCAGTACCTCCAAGGATGAACTGAATCAAGGAAGGATGATGGGGAAAGTACTTCTGTGTATGTTTATCTTATTGATTGTTGAATAAAATACTGTTTGGCCAATGGCAGCAAGTTAGGCAGGACTCTGTGTATGAATGTATTTATATTTTATCAAAAAGCTAAAGGGTCAATGTCAAGTTTAATTAAATGAAGCCAAATGAGTGTGAGTTTGCAGGTGCTTTCAGGAAAGTCTTTAACAAATAGGATGGTACTGTGATTTAGAAGACATGTCTGCCCAGGATTTGGAGAAATCAAACAAATACTGACTTTGAAGCTCCTATTGTACATTTATATTGCTGATCAAACTTGGCTGGCCATTTCACTAGCAACATATCCATGAAAGACTTATTGCTCATTTTTCGTGCTTTATTTTTAATAATGGGAACAATAATATTTAAATGAGTTGCTAAGTAAATATGTAAAAAACAAAAATGTAGTTATAACTAATTTAAGATATGGTATTAGTTTTATTCAGGCAGGGCTGTGGATTGAATGCTGGCAAAATGAGAAACAAAACTATTTAGTGAAGTCCCTAGAGTTTTATATGAAATGGTTTTAAGGAAAGCTGTTCCTACCCTTCATCTATAGAGAAGCCATTGCTCTTCCAGATAATATACCCTTAGAGGAAATCTCTTCATCAGAAACAATATGCAAATATTGTCAGGCTTGATTTGTAATACATGAGAGACTATAAGCCCTACACATTGTTTAATAAATACTCAATTTCTAATCTGCTATAATTATACAGATGTTTAACCAATTATACTGGTTTGGCATCTTGGCCAATAGACTCCAACTCATAGCTCTCTAGGCTACTTCCTTCCTCTATGGTTTTGTCTTACTTAGAGATGGCATCTTTCTAACAGGAAACTACCAGTGTTACAAAAATTTCCCCTTATCTTCATTCCTGTTGTCTAATATTGACACTTCATTCACTTCACTGTTCTTTAGTGTGCTCAAAGACTCCACTGTTCACTTAGGGATGTATGCAAAGGCAGGGTTGGAATTTTCCTACAGAAAATTGAAAATATTAACTACATATGGAATTTTATCTATCAGTGATTTGTTTTATATATTTGATCATACATATATATGTGTAATCACATAGAGTAAAAAGCCGTGGTGAAGTTGATTACTCTGTGTTAGACTCAGTTTAATTAATATGAAGTAGAAAAATCATGGGGGGCATGGAGAGAAGGCCTAGGGGTGGAGTGCTTACTCCTTTTGCAGAGGACTTGTGATAGGAATCCATCCTCCATATTGGGCATCTCAGTACCACCTGCAACCCCAGCTATATGGGAATTGATTTCTGTTTCTGTACATATACACATGGAAGCTCACAGACAACCAGATAAATAAAAATAAATGAAAGAAAAAGCACATAAATATGTGATTTAAAAGTGAGATACCAGATAAAAAAGTAACTAAATTGCTCAGCTATTTCAAAGGCAAATTAACTTCACAGTCATGAATTTGAAAGGAGAAGGAAATTGTGACCTCCAACCCAATGTTAATGAATGTCACTATAAATTGTAGTTTGGTCACATAATGTTCAGATAATGCCAGGTACTAAATTTATTCACTAAAGAATAAACTGTTTCCCATTTGTTTTACTATTCATATTCTAAGTATATTTGTGTGTATACATTATATATATATATATATATATATATATATATCATTTGATAGTTTATTGAGACATTATTATGAAGTAATTTATTTTGGATTAAACAAGACTATATTATCTCAGTCAGGCATAATAGGCGCTATTAACACCATTATGTAGTTGCTCACTACAAGTGATTCAAGTATTCTCTTCTACTGCATTTACCAACATTAGGGTAGTCAAATTAGAACAATCACAGTCAGATGCCTGATAATCAGTTCATTTGCTTTTACCTGAATCTCAGAAATTCATCATAAGTAGTATTGAGGAATAGATAAACCACTTTTCTATTTTCATTTTTATTTTCCACCTATGATGTATGCTTCTATTCAAAATGAGAACTCCTTGAAGATTTATTATGATTCACAAATTTATACTTGGTCAAGAATGGTATTGGCCAGTAGGATGGTAGGAATTTCTCAGTGGTTAAGAACATGGGGCTGGGTCTGGAGAGATGGTTCAGTGGTTAAGAGCACTGACTGCTCTTCCAGAGGACCTGGGTTCAATTCCCAGCACCCACGCATGGCTGGGCGTTGGTGGCACACGCCTTTAATCCCAGCACTTGGGAGGCAGAGGCAGGTGAGTTCGAGGCCAGCATGGTCTCCAAGCGAGTGCCAGGATAGACTCCAAAGCTACACAGAGAAACCCTGTCTTGAAAAAAAAAAAAAAAAGAGCATGGGGCTGCTTTTCCAGAGGACCTGTGCTTGATCCTCAATTCCACTGTAACTACAATCTAGGGTATCTGAAAGGTATTGTAGCAAATGCACAATGTTTGCATATGGAACACAGACATACATGCAGTCAAATAAGCATAGATATTAAATAAACCTAAGCATCTTAAGGATTGACATTAGCCTAAATTCCATACATGTAATTATTAGCTCCATTTTTTATAGCAATATCCAAACTCTAATGGGTGTGGTTTAACAAATATTTAATTTCAGGCAAAACAATGAGACTGCATTGTTACAAGTTGTGTCTTCTGATGTCACAACTACATTCATGGGTCATATTTGTTCATGGGTAAATGAAAGCTGTTGTTATGAAACTTAAAAACTTTCTGTCCTTTAGTGTCACTTTATTATTTATACAAAGGACTGCAGTGATGCTATTTGTAAGATCTCATATTTTTAAATAAAATGCCTGAAGTCTTAATCTGATCTAGAGGGTATTTAATGGGATAGTAAAATATCTATGAACAGCTGATGGAGCATGGGCTAAGAGGACCTTTTCTGTCATATTTACAGTGATTTGTGGGGATTTTGCTCCATTTCTATACAGTTTTCCTCTTTTCTTTTAAAGTTTCTAGCCTCTCACATTTAGTGCAGTTTTACTTCTTGATAATTTTGATTTTAATATGGTCATTTATTAGAGAAATCTGCACACTTCCTTATATTCAGGCAGGGCTTCCCACTATGTCATGACTGTAGCTTGCAACACAGATAAATGAATTTTCAGTTACTGTCACAATTGAATGACAGGATGCTCCTTTATGTATTAGTGATAAAACATTTTATGTTAAATGAATTACTTCAGCTTGGTGGTTGTGGGGTTGATTGGTAAATCTCTTGAAAGTTATGCCTTATGCCAAAGCTTGATTTTCATTCCCTCTTGATTTAATCTCTCCCTGTAAAAGGCCAGAATGCATGTTCGAATCCAGGTATGCCAACACCATTTGTTGAAGATGCTTTCTTTTTTCCATTGTATAACTTGAGCTTCTTTGTCAAAAATCAGGTGTTCATAGGTGTGTGAGTTAATATCAGGGTTTTCAATTGTCTAATTATGTGCCAATACCAAGCTCTTTTCAGGACTAGGCTCTATAATAGAGCTTGAAGTCAGGGAGGTGATATGCCTTTACTGTACGGGTTTGTTTTGGCAGAATGCAAAAAGTTAATTTTTTGAAAAATTCAATAAATGTTACTGGATGACTACAGTGTATAAGCCTATGCAAGATTCACATGTCAGGAATGCTGTCTTCTCTTTTGTTTCTCATAGCCTAATTAGAATGACAGGTATTAATCCAATAAGCACAGCAATGAAAGAATAATTTCTAGTAGCTCTAATTGTAGGAAGAGACACATATAAGACAGACACCAAATCTTCTTAAGCTGAAAAGCTCATGTTGAAACTTCAAAGATAGTTTGGAGGACAAATGATAGCCACAGAAGAGCAGACAAGATGAATATGCATGTATGATATCCAGGGAAGTGGGCACAAGGGAAGGGAACATGGAACATGGATACTCAGCACATTTTGAAAGGTAGTGTTCATCTTCAATGCAGTGAGAAGCCAATAAGTAGGTTTCATGTTAAATGATACCTATTTTTTCTCAAGGGTTTGTAAATTCTAATAAAAGTGTATTCTTTGGGTAATTAATATAAACAAAATAGCAATTTGTACACTGATTTAGCTTTGAAAGGTTAAGTGTCCATAAATGACATGTAGCAAAAATTAAGTGTGTTTTTAAAATACTTTCGAAGATCATGAGTGCCTTAGTTAATCCCAGTATTCATAATTGGTAATTATTTCTTATTTTAACTTTAAAAACTTCCTAGCAACATACAGTGGTTATGTGCATTAATGGGGCAGCTAAGCAATCAAACCAATTGCATGCAAATATGTTTAATGAAAAATATTAGAGAATGTGGGCTACTGATGCTTTTGATTTGACATTAAGAGATTTTAGAAATAAGAAAACCACTGGGAGAGATGGTTCAGATAGTTAAGGGCACTGACTTTTCTTACAGAGGATCCAGGCTCAGTTCCCATCACTCATATGGTGGTTCTCAACTGTTTCTAACTCCTGTTCCTGGGGATCCAACACACTCTTTTTCCTTCTGTGGGCACCAATAACACATTCAGTGCGTATAAACACATTTAGTAAAACACTCATACTTTATAAAATAAAAGTATATCAGTTTGGGTGTGGAAATTTACTCCAGAAACAAAACAAATGCATTTATTTCAGTTACAAAACTAACTTGGTGTGTAGGTAATACAGATGCTATGAATATTCCCAAGGATGAAGCACTGAGCTTTAAGGGTCATTGGTTGGATTGCTCTGAAATCTTTTGTTTTGATATTTTCTGGAAAAGCAATTTGTGTACAGTATTTTGACTTGTTCTTGAGATGTACCTGCCTTGTTTATTACCTGTCAGTCTGTGAAGCCTAGAGGGATGAGTCTGTACCATTTTACCATGCCTATTCCTAGGTTTTGTATTGTCCTCTTCATTCAGCCCTAATAACATGCTGCTAACATTTTTACTTAATCTTAAATACAGCTCAGAAATAAAAGGACCACATAAGCCTTCTGTGTTTATAGTGTCAATCAATTGGAGCCTTCTAGCAATTATTGACTAATTAATAGTTATCTTAGAGAAAACAGAGAATTTACTAGGGATTTATTTGTGGAATTACAGAAGATTGCCTTGTACAACTCTATTGCTAGTGAAGTTAATGTAGATAAGTCCTAAGATAATAGAAATTTTAGAGAAAAATTCATTGGACTAAAGCTTAGAATCTTTGCTAATTTCTCTGCTGATGGTCTATTCACAGGATCAAGGTTTGCAGATATGCTTTTGAAATTTATGTGTTGTTCCATTTTAATATTCTTCTATAATAAATTACTTTAGTTCTCTGAAAACTAGTTCAAGGCCAGGACATATTAAACAAAAGTGAAATGTCATCCTTTGAAGCTAGTTCTGTTGACTCATTGTACAAACGGTCCACTTATATGCTTTAGTTTGAATTGTATCTACTTCATTTATAAAAGGCTCATGTAAAGAGAGGTGCATATAAGTATGCATATTTAATTATGAGAAAAATTAATTTGCACACTGGAAGGATGGCTCAGCAGTTAAGAAAATTTACTGCTTGGCAGAAGACCTGGGTTTACTTAACAAGGCTCATATGACTTGGCTCACAACTACCAATTAATCCATTTCTAGGGGATCCAATGCTCTCTGGCATTGACAAGCACCTGTGGCACACATAAGCTTAGACAGAGACACATAGCAAAATACAAAATAAAATAAATGAATATTTAGAATATAAATTTTATTCAAGATTTGGCCTCACTCTATGTTTATTTGTATAATCTCCCTGTTATATTGTCACAGTTAAAGGACTCTCTAGATGCCAGAGCCTTAACCTATGTCAAACCAGGTCTATAAAATATGGTTCTTAAGAATATTTCTTTTGGGGTTACCAAATGTTTATGGGTAGAAAACATATACCCATTCAAGAGCCAGATTCATTAAAGGCTAAAGAAAATTTATAAACTGTTTTCTGACCTCAAACAGTTGACAGTCTGTGAAGCAATAACACTATTTTTTTTGACATGCTGATCATAATTTGACATGCTGGGAAGAAGCTGACAGCATGTTAGGGAATAACACCTTTTATGCATCACTGATCATAAATTGACACTTGGAGAGCTTTGTTGGTGGTGACATAGGTCGGCCTGATTTATGACTTAGTTTTGTCACTGTGAACAGATGCATGTGTGGAGACCCTCCAGCTATGGTTCTCAGGTTGTTTAAGTGAGAACAAGTGCAACATGGCAGGGTGGATGTGGTCATTAACAATGCATGTAGCCTGTTTCAATTCTCCCTGTACTAGTACCAATCTCTGTGCTTGGCACCATGTAAGCACTTGATAAATATGTCTGCTTCGTTCATCACCACAAAGATACCCAGATAAGCCTTTACCATCTCTAGTTGACCAATAGGGAGCATATAATCTAAGAATTGCTTTTTGTTCCTAGTTAAAAGTCCATTAAGCTATTAGAGTAATGGATTATACAATGTCGATTACAAGTAGATAAATGTCTTTAAGTAGGTTGTTTCTTTAAAAATCAATAGTGAACACAATTAATCTGGCATTGAAAATGTTGTGAAAATATATCCTCAAAGCATTAAAATTTTATCCACAATGCTAATTGAGAAGTTTATTTTATTATTTATGCAAAAAAATCTATGATTATTTCAAATTTCAAATAGTAAATGGCATTGGTTGATTCACAGAAAACCAAGCAACATATTCCAAATAAGCTAAAAAAAATCTATGTAAGTAATCTTAAAATTTTAAGACTTTTATAATTTTTCTTTTAGAAAATACATGATTATTTCAACAAAGAGAAGTACATATTTTGCTCAAATTTGAAATAAAATTTTATTACAAAACATGTCTCAATTTAAAAAATAATTAAATTACCAAATTACTGCTAATATTTTAAGGCATATCCCTATAAGCATTCAAATATATGAGGTAAAATTAGAATACCACTCTATAACCTGCATATTACCCCTGACACCGTATGTAAAAATGTTACCAAAATATAATTTTTAATGAATGCTTGAAATTAAGTTATCATCTCTATTTCTGAAAATTTTTCTTTCATTAAGAAATTATTGTTCATACATTCTGACTTATAAAATTAGTTATTGATATATGTCATGAAAATACAATTGTATGGAAGGTATCTTCAAGGTCCTTATTGAACATTGGAAAATTACACCTTTTTAACAGCTTAGAGGGAACAGGATAGTCATGGAAGGAAGAATTCAAACAGTCACACATTACAGGAAAAAGAAGGTAGAAATATAACTTCATATTCTAGCTAAGTTAAAACACAAAAAATTACTGAATTCTTTTATTTTCTATTTTCACTCTTGCTATTATTTTAATGTAAAAGCTAACAGAAGGAAAGTTTTTCAGATAAAAATGGGTTGAGATCTCTAAATAATTACTCTTTTCTATTGTGGAAATGAATTCTGTTTGGAATTGAAACATTCATTCAAAATAGCAAGTTGATAGATAGTTCTACCTCATATTGTAGAAGGTGCTTGTTCCAGAAGGCAGGACCCTTCTCCAGAAGTGCCAGAAGTAAGTTTAATGCAATTATTTGATGGTTTCCTCTTATTTCCTTGAGGTCCTCGGTGAACCATCTATCAAAAGGGATAGACTATATAATGACACTTTTATGTATTTTTTTTCAGGCCTGACCTTTTGGCACTGGACAACCAGTTGGTGTGCTCTTCCCTGAGAAAGAATATATCTCCTAATTTCAGTGTTACTTAGGTGCCTATCAGTCTCTGTCTAAAGTTGAGGACTCATGAGCTTTCTGCCTTCCACATTAGCATGTGTATCAGTGTGGTCCTTGTTCAGGTAGATAACCATCTTGAAATGTTGGTGAGACTTTATGGGTATAACAAATTATTAATATATTTAGGGATACAGATAGATAGATAGATAGATAGATAGATAGATAGATAGATAGATAGATAGATAGATAGATATCATAAATTTGAAAGAGACAAGAGAGCACAAGTATAAATGGGAGTGTTTGGAGGGAGGAAAGGAAATGGGTAAATGATGTTTAAATATTTTTAAAGGGACAGCAATATTTTATAGATCTTAAGTAAGAGGTTAGTTACATGTGTGAAAGAAGTCAAACCTGCATTCTAGGACAAGTGTTGCTTTCTGTTTGAGACCTGTATGTCTCACTTTATCAGCTCCTTTCTTCTAGTTAAACTGAAGAAACACCAACTTTACCAACTTTATCTGGGCACAAAAGCCCAGGGATATAATAGATAGCATTCATTGATTTAAAACTCTTCTTTGTGTTCCTTGATAGAATGACAGAAACAACAACCCATATCGATGGGGAGAAAGGCATTTGACATCTAAATGTGGTTCCTATATTTTGAATTGTTCAATATGGTGATGAAAGGGGTATTTTTAACTACATTGCCAAGGCCTTGCTTATTCGGGGCATAGGAAAGAGTTTGCTTGATGTAGGTCTCACCTTTCCTTAGGATATCTCCAACAAGCATGCTGCTTCTTTCATAGGCTCAGGATGTAATCTGTGAACTGAGACTGAGTTATCTGTATGCAAATCATCTTGTCAAGAATGTTTCCCAGCAGGGTTTGGTGGCACACACCTTTAATCGCAACACTCAGGAGGCAGAGACAGGCAGATCTCTGTGAGTTCGAGGCCAGCCTGGTTTCCAGATCGACTGCCAGGGTAGGCTCCAAAGCTACACAGAGAAACCCTGTCTTGAAAAAACAAAAAACAAAACAAAAAAAGAACGTTTCCCACTCTCTGGAGTGTGCATCTAACACATTCCTATATCTGAGAATCTGGCCTAAACTCTGAATTCAAGTTTTAGTCATACTGGGCTTTACAGAAGCTAACACTTGGCTATATTTCTACAAGTGTAGTCTGCTTCCTCACCAATTTCTCTGTACCAGGATTCAACCAGTACCCAGAGTGGAGATTATTGAAAGTGAAGATGTTGGATAAGTCTGTTGTTGACAATTTCCTCTTAAAAACTGGAACTGTGCAGACACTGCTAACTGCTACTCTGTTACCTTAAACTTCAAAATTTGTATTTTTGTATTTACACTTCCTTAATCATTTTTAAAGCCATGACTAAGTGTATGTTTATTTAAGTGTAAAATGAACAGGGAAATCCTGAAATTAATACATTAATCTCGGCAAAATTTTTAAACTTTCCTTTCATTTTTAATACTTAATTTTGCTTTCTATTTTAAATTATTTGCTTTACATCCAGACCAGAGTTTCCCCACCCTCCTCTCCTCCCAGTCCCTCCTTGTTACATCTCCTTTACCCTCTTTCCCCAATCCACTCTGAAGTTTCGATTCACAAAAGGGCAGGCCTCCCATGGATATTACAACAAAATATGGCATATCAATTTGCAGTGCAACTAAGTACCTCCCTTGTATTAAGATTGGACAAGGAAACCTATTATGAGGAATACAGTCCTAAGAGTTGGTAAAAGTGCTAGAGATAGCCCCTGCTCCTACTCTAAGGAGTCCCACAAGGAAACCAAGCTACACAACTGTAACATATATGCAGAGGGCTTAGGTCAGTTACATTCAGGGTGTCTAGCTGTAGGCTCAGTCTGTGTGAGCTCCTATGAACTAGGTTAGTTGTTTTTGTGGGTGTTCTTATGATTCCCTTGACCCCTCCCCCACCATGGCTCCTTCAATACTCTTCCCTCTCTTCAGCAGGATTCCCTGCACACTGCCTAATACTTGACTGTGGGTCTCTTCATCTGTTTCTGTCAATTGCTAAATGAAGCTCTCTGATGACAATCAGGCTAGGCACTAATCATGTTTGTCATTCTAGATCTGGGTACCTCATTCACAATTTTTTATATAGTTCCATCCATTTGCCTATAAATTTCTTTTTTAATTTTATTTTTTATATATTTGAATTGCAAACAAAATTGAATTACATGATGATCCCAGTTCCCTTCTCTAAGTCTTTGTTCTTAACCTGAAATTCTTTCAGTTAGATAATAATTTGTCTTACATGGGATAGTCATGGCCTCTGCAGCTAGTAACAACCCAACTCATACTTATTGTATGATAATAACAATGGCCCCTCCCTACACTGACAACTGACTATGTTGCCTCATCTTTATCAGTTGTCTCTGGTTAACAAAATCATCACTACACCGTCAGAACCACTGACCTCTGGGTGGTAAACACACTGTCTCTTCTAATGTAGATGGAATAGCTAAGGGATCTCATCAGACAAAAAGTTCCTGCTTTCCTTTGGTGCATGTGAAGAGCCTTGAACAATAAAAAAAATTTACAGAGCCTGCATTTTTTCATTGCAGAAGATAGATCACACAATATATCAAGTCTATGTTCTTAGAGGAATAGAAAGCAGGTAATTGGCTAGGAGGAAATCACAAAGGTCCAGTTTTTATTTTATTATTTTTTTAGCAATACTTATTCTCCTTAAGAAAAGGTCATTCTAAATCATAGCTCTAGGAAAATTTCAAAAACAAAGGCATACTAAATGAGTATCATGTAAATGCTTGTGACTCAGCTGACTTTAAAAAAAAATGGCTCAGAAAATGATTGTACTTGTGGAATGATTCTGTTCACTACTACAAATGATTGCTTACTTATTCATGTATATTATTTTTCTAAACCTGATAAGATCATCCTTTCTCAATTTTGTCTACTGACACCTCCCCTCTCCTTCTGGGCATTGACATGCTTCTTGGAGAAGAAAGAGCTGAGTCTTCATCTCCCTTTGCTATTACTTCCCAGGTCTTGCCTTGGCTTGATTCTTTCTTTCCCAATATTGCCCTAGATAGGATTCTAGAACTCTTACAGAGACACCCTCCCACCTTGTTACTTGACTATTTGTTGCCTGTTAGTATTCAGGGATTTTACTGGCCTGTCCTTGGGGTTCTGATAGGATACACCCTCAGGTGCAGCCACTAAGAGCACCACCTGTGTCCATTCACTACTTCCCTTTTAAAAGGGTCCTGCCCACATTTCATCATTCTCTCTCTTCTCTCCCCCCTCTCTCTTCTCCTCTCCTCCATTCCCTCTCTCCTCTCTCCCACTGCTCCTGTCTCTGGAGATAAGTCTCTCCACTTCCATTGCTGCATTTTATGATCCTTTTCCCTAATTAAATCATAAACAAAAACAAACCCTTGCTTGAACCCTGTCACATGGCATCCTTCTCTCTTGTGGCACTTTTCTTAAATTGCAACATTGCCACTATTATAGTAAGAAATTACCAATATGGAGTCAGGTAGAAATATAAGGGTATTTAATAGGGAAAAGCCTTACTTACAGAGCGAACCAGCCAGCCGGTGGTAGTCTGTACAGCAAGAAGCAAAGAGAAACCGAAACCGAAAACGCAGTCCCCCTACTCACTCTGACCACGCCCTCACAAGCCCTCAGGTACTCCTGTAGCCAGCCCCTAAGAAGGCGTGGCTACAGCTTCCCCTACAATTCCCCTTTTAGTCTAAAAGAGGATTAAAACTTAACAGTATAAAGGTAAAATATAACTAAACCCTAAAGTCATAAGCTATTCCTAACTAGGTATATACACTATCCTAAGTGACAACAATGGGGAAAGGGGGCGTAGCATTCTCCAAGTTACTTCCTGCTGAAATGGGACGTTGATAGTCATATGGGGTCCTGTAGAAAGAAAATGTTAGTATCCAGTCCATGTTAGATGGGATTCACTTGATTGAAGGTCTCGCTTGAAATCCTCAACTTGATTGAAGTCAGTACCCGAACCTCTGGCCGGAGTGTCAGTTGAAATGGAGCAAGTTGGATCCAGTGCAGTCGAGGAGATGTGGCCCATTTTCTTTCCAGGGTGTCCAGGGATTGCTGTCAGGCAGGTCTTCATTGGCTGTGTGGGACTCAAACATAAACAGTTAGCAGAGAAATGTTTGCTTGTGTATGTACACATGCTAGGGAATGCAACCATGAGAGCATAACAATTATGAAAGGGTGTACACCTTGAGAGAAAGATCCAAGAAAAGACAAAGACAGTCCCCAAATTCTTCTTTTATTCTGTATTACATCAATTGGCTTCTTGATACAACACAGAAACACTAAAGCTTAGTTAAATAATGTGCTTGGATTTTAGAGGAGGAAAGCCAAATCCACCTCTAAATCCAGCATTGGTTTAATTGAATAGGGACTAGGAAATAAAGAGAAATAGAGTTTTTTGAGAGACAGCTGTAAAGTTTACCGTATGGCACATTCCTTCTATTTGATGGTATAGCTACCTTTTCTTCTTAAGCATCTACCCATGTAGTGTCTTTTGCCTTCTGAAGATGAGTTTTCCTGTGAAGATAAAAGCAAAACACTTCCCTTTCCTTTGGGAGGTTTCTATTTAGTTTATAAGATATACCTTAGTAGAATACCTGTCATTTGTCCTTGTCAAGAGGTTTTTCCTTTTCCAGTCGAATCTTGATCAACTTTGATGGTATCCAAAGTTTTTCTTCTCCTGTAGAAACCAATGCAAAACCCCTACCCCAACGTAATACATGTCCTGGTTTCCATGCAGAGGTTAGTACATCTTTGAAGTATACTGGCTGATTGAGTTCAGCAGTTTTTTCCGTAGTCCAGTGTCTTTCTGCAGCTGTTTGTCCTTTTTCATTGGCATTAAGAAAGTTTAGTGTTAATAAAGCATTATGCAACCTATGTTTGGGGGGTTTAGTCTTCCAAGCTTGTTTGTTGAGCATCTCCTTAAGTGTTCTATTAGATCGCTCAACCACTGCTTGTCCTGTAGGATTGTGTGGTATACCAGTAACATGCTTTATGTTATAATATTTGAAAAATTGTTCCAATTTCGTAGAGACATATGCTGGAGCATTGTCAGTTTTTATTTGTGCAGGTATACCCATAACTGCCATCACCTCTAGCAGGTGTATAATAACAGAATCAGCTTTTTCAGAGTTAAGAGCAGTAGCCCATTGGAACCCTGAGAATGTGTCTATGGTATGATGCACATATTTCAAATTTCCAAACTCTGCAAAGTGAAAGACATCCATCTGCCAAACCTCATTTCTCCGAATGCCCTTAGGATTACAACCTGCTGGCAATGGAGTTTGATTATAAAAGGAACAAGTAGGACAGTTTTTCACTATCTCCTTGGCTTGTTGCCAAGTGATAGAGAAGTCCTTTTTCAAACCTTTGCTATTTACATGATGTTTCTTATGAAATTCTGAGGCTTCTAGCACACTTCCAATTAATAAACGATCAATCTCATCATTGCCTTGTGCTAGTGGGCCAGGCAGACCCGTATGGGATCTGATATGTGTAATATACATAGGATTACTTCTGTTTCTGATAGTTTCCTGTAATTGTAAAAACAGAGAAGTTAATTCTGTATTATCAGGAACAAATTCTGCAGTCTCAATATGTAACATGACTCTCTCTGCATACTGAGAATCAGTAACTATATTAAGAGGTTCTGTAAAATCCTTAAGTACCATGAGAATTGCATATAATTCTGCCTTCTGTACAGATGTATATGGACTTTGAACTACTTTACTTACCTCACCTGCTTTATAACCTGCCTTACCTGATTTGTTGGCATCAGTGTAGAAGGTAAGAACTCCAGAAATGGGAGTTTGTCTTACAATACGTGGAAGAATCCAGACTGTCTTTTTTATGAATTTAATTCTGTCAGTTTTGGGATAGTTGTTGCTAATTGTTCCCAAAAAGTCAGTAAGAGCTATTTGCCAATATTCATTATCTTTCCATAAGGAAGAAATTTCTTCATTAGTTAAAGGTACTATAATTTCTGCTGGATCTTTTCCAGTCAGCTGGCGAAGTCTTAATTTACCCTTTAAAATCAAATCAGAAATCTTTTCTATATATGTCTTTAACTTTTTATTCTGTTTATGTGGCAGAAATATCCATTCCAATATAGTGTCTTCCCTCTGCATCAGAATTCCAGAAGGGTATTCTCTGGATGGCAAGATAACCAGAATACAGTCTAAATTAAGGTTTATCCGATCTACATGTGCATTCAATATTCTGTTTTCTACCCATTGTAACTCTTTTTCTGCCTCATCAGATAATATTCTAGGACTGTTTAGGTCCTTATCACCTTTAAGGGCCATTTTTAAATGCTTTAAGTCATGTCCTTCTACACCAATAATTGTCTGTAATTGAGAAATTTCCCCTAATAATTTCTGAAGAGAATTAAGAGTTTGATACCGATCTCTCCTAATTTGTACCTTTTGAGGTCTGATTCTCTGTAAGTCTATCTTGTAACCTAAATAGTTAATAGAATTTCCTCTTTGTATCTTTTCTGGTGCAATCTGTAATCCCCAACGAGGCAGAACTTCCTTCACCATTTCAAACATACGTTCCAAAGTTTCCTTATTAGAATCTGATAAAAGAATATCATCCATGTAATGATAAACAAGAGATTGTGAAAATTTCTTCCGAATTATTCCCAAAGGTTGCTGTACAAAGTGTTGACACAAAGTAGGGCTATTTAGCATTCCTTGTGGCAAAACCCTCCATTGATATCTCCTAACTGGCTGTGAATTATTAAGAGTTGGTACAGTAAATGCAAATTTTTCTCTATCATTTTCCTGTAACGGTATTGTGAAAAAACAGTCTTTTAGATCAATGACTATGATAGGCCATCCTTTAGGTATTAAGGAAGGTAATGGCATTCCAGGTTGCAGAGAGCCCATTGGTTGAATTACCTTATTTATAGCTCTCAGGTCTGTCAGCATTCTCCACTTACCTGACTTCTTTTTGATGACAAAGACAGGAGAATTCCAAGGACTGGTAGATTCCTCTATGTGTCCAGCATCTAGCTGTTCCTGTACTAACTTTTCTAAAGCCTCTAGCTTCTCAGAGGTCATAGGCCATTGTCCTACCCAAACTGGTTCATCTGTAAGCCACTTCAATGGCAGGGCCTTTGGCTCCTCTGAAGGTCCATCATTTGTACCTAGTTTCTGTACAGCATGGATGGTTGGTAACCGTTTTCCATAGCGTCTTACCAGATCTTTTTCATAATTTGTATCTGACACTGGAGGAATATTAATCTGAGTATTCCATTGCTGTAAGAGATCACGACCCCAGAGATTTATAGCTATATCTGCCACGTATGGTTTCAGTATCCCTTTCTGTCCTTCCGGTCCAATGCAGACCACTGAGTTAACACTCTGTCGAACTCTAGATAGAGTTCCAATTCCTAAAAATTGTACATTTGCCTCTCTAAGAGGCCATTTCTGAGGCCAAGACTTTTGAGTAATAATAGTTACATCCGCCCCAGTGTCCACTAAGCCAGAAATAACTTTATTATTAATTTTAACTTTTAACTGAGGCCTTTTATCATTAATAGAAGCTTGCCAAAATATGCGTTTCTCATTTTGTCCATTCACACTTGATTCTTCATCACTATTCAAACTACCATCTAGAGCAATATCTTTTTTCACAATATGCAAAGTACTATCTATTGTTCCTGTGAGAGATTGTCTTCCACTGCTATTGGGAATGACCTGACCTTTCTCGATGTGGGGGTACTTCTTGAGGCCCCCCTCGGGGTTTCCCGACCTTAAGGGGTTTCCTTGTATGTCCCTGGTCGATCTACATTCATTGGTCCAGTGTCTGCCCTTACCACATCTTCTATACAATCCAGAAGGCAGTGGCCTTCCATATGAGGCATTGTTAGAATTCATTTGTCTACAATTTCTCTTAGTATGTCCCATTTTACCACAGTTGAAACATCTAGGTTCCTGCAGCCTTCGTGGTCTCCAGGGGAAGGCTCTTCCTACCCAAGGTTCTGGTTCATAGTAGTAGTAACCTCTAGCCTCTTGGTATCTATGTTGACCTCTGTAAGGTGCTTCTCCTTGCCAAGCCCTTACATCCTCACCTCTAGAACTTTTAATTTCCTGTTGCCGTTTTAAACCTTTGGAGATGGCTTCTCCTACCCAAGCTCCAGTATCTTGCACATTATAGTCAATGTTGGCTGCATACAAAACCCATTCTTCTAACGGAGCTGATCTGATCTTTAAAGGCAAAAGTATTCTTTTGCATATAGGGTTTGCATTTTCATAAGCTATTGTATATATAATTGATTGTCTTGTTTCTGGATCTGTTACCTGTAATTCTACTGCCCTAGTTAACCTTTGTAAGAAGTCCTGGAACTGTTCTGTAGGTCCCTGTTCTATTCTGGTATAAGCTTCTAGACGTTCTCCTGGCTCACGAACCTTATCCCAGGCATTTAATGCTGCTTTCCTGCAAAGAGACAGTATATCGTCATCATATTCAGCCTGAACCTGTGGGTCAGCATAAATACCCTGACCAAGAAGCTTATCTAGAGGCGCTTCAAAACCTTCCTTTATGCCCTGACGTTCAAGGAGCTTTGCCTCTTCCCTTACCAATGCCTTCCACTGGATTTGGCATGAATTCTCAAGTACAGCTGCTACCAATCGTTCCCAATCTGTGGGTGTCACCCTGTTAAAGGTTGCCCATGAATGTAATAGCTGTTTTACGTATGGGCTATGGAGACCATATGAGACAACTGATTCTTTAATATTCTTAAGATCCTTCGGCTGTATAGGTTGCCATTCATAAGCCATTCGTCCATGAGGGTGTTTCTTAGAAGCTGGCTTTTCTACCATGGTAGCTGGGTACACTAATGGTGTACGAGTAACAACCTTAGAAGAATAGTCACGATACCTGGGTGGAGTAGGTGCCTGGGATTGGAGTGATTCTGCTTCTGAGGCATCCCACTGATCTTTAAGCCTAGCAATGATATCCTTTTGAAAAGTTTCAATCTCCTTAATCATAAAAGATTCTAAGCACGTTAGTGAATCTGTAAATTGCTCTAACTGCTCATCTACACGTTTTTCTAGGTCTTTCATATGATCATCCTTAGACAGCATCTGGATGGCATGGAAACTGCCTTCTAGGTATTGGAGTCTAGATTCCAGGTCATGATTTGCTGATTTTGAGTCCTCAGCAATCGACCGTATGGACCTATGTAATCTGTCAGCCCTGTACTGTAAATTATCTTCCAAACATTCAAATCTAGACTCAAACTTCTGATCTGCTACCTTGGATGCTTCAATGACTGATTGAATGGCATTGTCCAATTCTTCAACCCTATGCTGGGTATTTTGCACCATTGCATCTAGTTGATGAGTAACATTGCCTATCTGAGTTTCTAGCTGGCTACAGATATTCTTTAGCTGGTCATGGTCTTCTGACAGCCTAGCCTCTAAGGCCTCAGACATGGAGGATCTCTCTGTGTTTATCTTATCATAAATACGCTGTATCTCATCAGACAACTCTGTCTTTAGTGTATTGGACACAGAGCCAAGCTTATCATCCAATTTCTGTTCCATTTGCTGCACAATTGTGGTCTGACCTAATCGTAAAGCTGTTATTTCCTGTAAGCAGGTGGTGAGGTTATCCTTATCTCTATTCCTGAGTCCTCTGACTAGTAATACTATTTGTACCAGCAAGCTAACTGCCATGACAGCATATAGCCCAATAATTGGTAAATTAGCATCCTCCTCAAACAGTGAATTCACGTAATAAGCAAAAACATTACCAATTTTAGCAAATGATAAATATTCCGCCATGATTTTACCTGATTTCCACTCCAGATGCAGTAAATATATTTGACCAGCAGGTAGCACAGGCCTTCAGTTATTCCGAGGCGTTTGGCAGCAGTCGGTCAGCAGTGGAGCGAGGTCACAAAAGCTCCTGCGCTTATCTCTAGGCAGCTAGAAACTGGGTGGATGGCTCTGAGCAGCTCAGCTGCCGTGGGTCAGCTGCTAGCCGGGAACGCAGAGCGAACCAGCCAGCCGGTGGTAGTCTGTACAGCATGAAGCAAAGAGAAACCGAAACCGAAAACGCAGTCCCCCTACTCACTCTGACCACGCCCTCACAAGCCCTCAGGTACTCCTGTAGCCAGCCCCTAAGAAGGCGTGGCTACAGCTTCCCCTACACACTATTCTTTCCTTTCTTGTTTAGGGTCACCCTGCAATGTCTCTTACATGAAATAAAGACATTATTTAAATCCTGAATGTACATAATTAAATCTCATTTACTAATATTCTTAGTTAAAGTAGCTTGATCATCTCTTCTTAGCATGTTTCCTTCCACTTTTGAAGAAGTCCAATTCATTTCATAACAAATGCATCTGAATATCCCAGTTTTAGCTGAAATCTTGAAATTTCAGATAGTTCCTAAAAATGAAATTTAATGTGTGGCTTCCAGTTTTCTTCTTATAATATCTTCTATGTAGTCTATGTTGAGATTATAAAACAATATCATTTTCTTTATTGCATTTTTTATTTTCCAACCGAACTTGCTCAATATAGACACATTAATTATTCTTGTTTCTTCTTTGTTTAAAGTTGAGTACTTACTTTAAACTTCCCATTCCTTCCATTTTTGACATCCCAAGATAACACCTCATGTGGGGACTCAGTTGCAAGTTACCACTTACTCTCTCATAACTATTTGGATTGTGTTCTTATGCTTTTTTCACTATAACTGCCTATGATATTTTTTCTTGCTTCTATTCCAATAGGTAAGAAATTCCTTTTCATTTATGAAAGTATGCTTTTCTGGGACAAGATATCTGAAAACACTAACTTTTGCGAATGTGCACGTAAATCTGTGAGCAGAAGCAAAGGACACACTGGGACTGCTAGCTGCTGGACCAGAGCTTCTGAGTTGCACATCTCAACCATCAGAAATTTCACCTGTCAAGGGTTTTCTGCTTTCATTCTTTTAGAGGCTTTGTTTGAAGTCAACAGATTTAATATATATCCACATTTTGGTCCATGTTCAGGCATTTTATTAAAGTTTACAACCTGGAAGGACAGGAGCATTTATGAAATGGCTCATGTTTTATAGCTACTGGCTCTCATTTGGAGTATTTAGCATAGGCCTAGAAGTTACAAGTCTCATGGTCATTTCAGTTATTTATAACACTCATCTATTGGTGACTGTAACATCATAAATATTTCTAAGTAATTGAATTAATATTCTACTACTGAACTCTAGACTTGAAGAACAAACATACTCATCATAACACATCTATTGTTTTTTTTTTTTTTGATAGTTTTGCTCTGTAGCCCAGATTGGCCCAGGACTTGCTGTATAGCCTAAGCTTGCCTTGAATTTATGCACATTCTCATGCCTCAGTTTTCTAAGAGCTGGTATTATAGACATGATTCATCACACCAGGCCCAATACACCATTTCTATGTAATTTCCAGATTGCTACTTCACATGGTCAGAACCAGATGAGTTCATCAGTATTCTAGGATCAGAATGAATCTGATCTAAATCATAGAGATAATCTTAGGGAGTAAGTCTCAGTGTGATCTCTGGACCACCAGCAACATTACTATGATATATAAGGTTAAAACTGGATGATTTCTCCTGTATGCCATTCAGATTGCATTGTCTACAACTGCAGGGATGAAATAATTTAGTTTTCAATAGCTACAGACAAATCCCACATACCCACTTACCAGGCTGAGGTCAATAATCTTAACTTGAATGCAATTAGCCATTCAAGAACTTCCATATTCATTTCTTACTGACTTTGTTTCCTTTCTATGGATACTTATGGAGCATGTGACCAGTTACTACTTATGACAAACCTCCAAGGTCTTTGTCTCCATGGCAGGCTGCTGGATATTTTTCTTATGTTCAAAATATGCATCCCTCTGAATTTGAATCCTTATAAGCATCAAAGTAGAAATGGTACAATTATTTTATTTTTATTATTTTATTTATTTTTTGCTAGTAAAGTCAAGCTAAACGAAATCCTGTCTCCTAAAGTCAATTTCCAGGAAGTGTCTTTGAAAAAACCTATGAAATTTCAAGTAAATGAAGTTTCATCTTGCTGTTAACAAGGTTGCCTTGCCAAACCTGTCACTGGAGCTGACCCTTTTGTGTTACAACGGTTGCTCCAGCTGGAGCTATTGGCTCTTAATCAGATGTGTTTATACTTTTTCATTCTCACTTGATTTTCCCTGGCCTGCTCGGCTTGGTATTCAGAGTTGGTTCATTACCGAGAATATTGTTGCAACCCTGTCCTGAGATTTCACTGTCACTCTCCAGTGATGGGTCAATATTGCTTTCACTGCTCATCACTAAGTAGAAAATATGCCATCACACCAATTAGGTGGTTTAAACATTTTTTTTTCTGTTCAATCTTCCTTTTAACTGCCAAACATGGCCTATTACTGAAGGGGAGGAGACATAATTGTAAGAGAGCAAACCCTTAGTTGAGAGTGTTGGAAAGACTAAACTTGTGAAATACCAAAATCTTTAGAAGGGCAAATGTCAAAGCCAGGAACCATGGGAACCTATGCACCCTCTTGTCTGTGTATACAGGCTGCAAAAGCAATGATCTATCATTTGAAAACATTTTGTCTGGACTAAAAGTAGCTTACCACTAATTGTTTCAAAGTAAGACATTGAGCATTGTCTCTAATATCAACTAAAGAATTGACTGACTACTTCTTGCCACCACCACTCTAGGAGACTCTTCCACAAAGAGGTTCTTTCTACCTTTTCTTAGAACAATTTATGAAAGCAAGATGCATTAATTTTAATTGCTTCTACTGAGTCAGAAAAGTTCTCAGGATTAGTAGTTGCAGTTAGTAATCCCAGATAGGAAATTCAAGAAGCATTAGCCCCCTGCTGATTCTAAGGGGAAATATTTGAGCAAGAATAGAATTTCTAGGAGAAATTACAGCTATTGACTGCACAATTAACAAAAAATTGCCGAAAGAATCAACAATATAATCAGAGAGAAAAGAGCCTGAAAGCTGTATGAATCCTGTGATGACCCATGGTCCACAGATTCTTGCCAAGAGAGAGACCATATTCCATGGGCTTTGCCTCACAGAGACACTTTTGACATGCAAAAATATCCTGATCCAAGACTAGGCTGTACAGCTTCTGATGCATGGGGTTGTGTGTGTGTGTGTGTGTGTGTGTGTGTGTGTGTGTGTGTGTGTGTGTGCGCGCGCGAGCACGCGCGCATGCTTTATTTATAGTGTACCAATTAACAAATGCTGAGGCTGAGGATAAACAAGAAATAATCTTAATTAGGAAGAGGGCTAAGAAAGTTCAAAGAAGGGAAACATATTCAAGGAACACAATATGGTTGCCTGATAGAAATAAGAGATTAGATGAATCTCCAAAAGAGAATGAGATCTCAATAGATAAATATGCTAGATTAAATATTCCAAGTAGAGATAGCATTTGAGATAGGTGTGGAGGTCCAGAAATTTGGTCACAATAAGGGAATGCATATCTATGAGTAGCTGATAATATGGATTGAGCTGTGTGGTTGGAGATGAATGATAGCCAGAAATATGTGTAGAAAGCCAACTCTAGATCACCCAGGATATTTGAAGTGATCCCAGCTACAGTTCTCTCTAGTAAAATCCATGCGGTGGTTTCAATAAGTTTGAGAGTTAAACAAAAAATAAAATTTGGATGTAATTTTCATTAGTTTGAAATTGTTCCACACAACTTGGGCAATTTGAGGGGGATTTAACTGCTTCCAACTTATCTAAAAGTATTTGAGAAATCTAAGAGTATGACATCAGCAAATTCCAAGGCATCATCTTAATACTGTATCCCTTTGAAGAGAAAGGATATTTTGTCTTCATATGGTGGAAGGGACAAAGGCATAAAAAGCAACTTTCTTTGTAAAGTCCTCACCACCTAACCATTTCTTCAACAACACACTTTCCTATAATGTCCCATTGGGGATTAAGTTTAGACATGAATATTGAAGGGGACAAATAGTGAGATCAAAGTGACAAAAAGTTTGAATAACAATAAAGTTAGGTTACTAGAGAATAGAAAGACTGGAATCCAGAAAATGGATTCTCAATGGATGGGCTACAATGAGATTTATAGGCATCCTTAAACAAGAACTTTTAGAACTGGTGTCTTTAGAGATGCGGTGTATGATAAAAATATAAAGTCATTCTAAACCATTGTCAGCAAACTTTTCTATGAATGGTCAGATACTCCATAATTTTAGTTTTGGGAGCCATATGGGCTCACATCACAGTTACTTAACTCATCAATTGTAGCATGAAACAACCATGAGGCATCATGCCAATAAAACAGAATTTAAATCCAAAGGTTGGCGTAAGTGAATGAACATGATTTTCTTTTTATTCTTTCAAGTTTTTAATACCAATTTAAGATATAGAAGAACACACATTAACATTCTCAATTTGAAGGCAATATGCAAACAAACAATGCTATATTCATCATTTGTATGGTATGTTGCTTTATGTTGCTCTGCTCTATTCTACACCATTGTTCCTTTTCCTTGACTACGATGCCATTACATATTTTGGCTTTTAAATTATTAGTAACTTTCAATAATTAGTAATATTTTCTATATTGAATTTTTCCTGTCTTCTCTATGAAATTCCTTTCTTTACCTATTGTTTTATTTCCTGTAAATTTTACCTTGATGTTTAAGGATTTTGTTCTTAGAACTTCAGAAAAATTTGGGCAGCAGAAGGAGGTACTTGGGAGAGTTTGGATGGAGAAAAGGGAAGGGAGAGATGATGTAATAATATCATAATCTCAAAATGATAAAAAATGAAAATATAGATGTAAATAAAAAGCCACAATTAATTCAGATGTGGTACATTTGAAAATATACATATATACAACTTAAACAGTTTGTGACACGGGGTCTTTCATGAGTATTATCAAAGGACTTCCCTGCAAAACAAAGGGTGATGCTTTCCAATGAAAGAGAATTCACTTTGTAAAATATTTATTTTGGATTTGCATTTATCTCTGTCAACTTTATGTCTACAAGCATCAGAGATACTTGGCTCAGTGTGAATATTACCCTCGACCTGCTAAGAAACACACAAAGGTTAGTAAACTGTGAATCTAATGCAATCAGTTAAAGTCATTCTCTTAAGAGATGCATTAATTAAAATGTGGCTGTCCAAGGATGAACTGGTTTTATACCTATTAATATTCAAATGAATTACAAAGCAAATACAAATGATGTACCTTTTATGCCTAAATCTGTTGCAGCTGGCAGCATTTAACATAAGCTGTTCCCTTTTGATCTACTACTTGTCATGATTTGGTTTATTTTGGACTGCTACTACTTGACAAAAGAGGACCTCTTCTTATCTCTTGTTTGTATTTGCATAAGATTGTTTTACCTAATAAATGTGATTGTGCTAAAAATTAATGAGGGGCACTATTTAAAGATGGGGAAATTACTGCCTGGAATAGTACAATTTAACAGGGCTAGAAAAGTTTGCTATTTGCAAATAAATAGATTAAAAACAAAACAACAACAAGAAGAAAACAGTATATTGACATTGGCAGGAAAGCGTAGCATGGATTCTTTTGACTTGTTCCTCTGCCCTTATCACACAGAGATCACTGTGTCAGAACTTCCTGGGAAAGACTTTTAGACTACAGTATCAGGAGCGAGGTCCTGAGAATTTCAATCAGAATCTCCAGGAATAAACACTGAGCATAGGCTATCATAATAAGTTTCCTCTATTAAATATCATGTAATTATGCATAGCTTAGGTACCATTCTTGATCATAAAAAATGGGATCTTGGGCCACTGTTTATGTGTCTGTACATTTTCTCATATTAGTTTATGAAGCAGGAATACATACAGTCTAAGCTCCTTTCATCTCTGAAATTGTGTATATGTTGCATGTTGAAGTCCATAAGGAAAAAGCAGAGCAAGAAAACAACTGAGCAAAGAAGAAAATTATGCTTTGAGAAGTTTAGTTTTTGTTTGTTTTGTTTGTTAGATTTTTCAAAACACAGTTAATTTTGAGATATACTGAAAAGACAGGGAAGTAAAAAAAGACAATCCTACACACACACACACACACACACACACACACACATATATATATATATATATATATATATATATATATATATATAATATATAATATATATATATAAACACATGCACACATATGATTTCATGTGCATGAACACACAGGCATAAATATGTGTATACATGTGCAAACATGTATGCAAGTATATATACAATTTGGGAATGCACATATATACATACACACATGCCTACACATTTTAAACTGACAAAGCAAACCATACATTACAAAACAAAAGTGAGAAAACTACAAAACATAAGTAAATATTTTAAGTACAAAGTCATACAGTGTCACCTTTAAAAGAAAGACCCTAAAACAGTAGAAGCTAAGCTTTTGCTCGAGAGTTTTATTTTGCGTAGATTATAGGATGTTTTCTATTTAGCTTACACAGACTGTCACACGATTCATCTTGCCCTTGTTCATACGCCTGTTTACTCAGAAATGGGTTGCCTCTGAGTTTTCTTCTACTCACTGTAATTCATATCAGAGTCTATATTCTTATTGTTAACTTCTAGGGTTACAGTAGTGCAGGGGATTTGCTAGAGTTCTAAAGAATGATAATAGCAAAGACGGTCAGTAAAAAGTTCTCATCCGATTTTCTTCAAAAATGCTTTCAAAATAGCAGTGCTACCTTGAGCTTGTTAAAGTATGTTTTCTTCATATAACCCTGCTGTTTGAGAATTAAGAGTCTCATCACGTCATCTGTGGATTTCTGTATCCTGGTTACTGTGCCTCTATCTTCTTAAATATTACCTGCTGAATCAATAACATGATCTCCAATGAGTGAGTTAGGCAGGAAGCTCACAGTGGACAAGAACAAAGGGCAGCTTTGGTGTGTGTTGGTTTTATTCCTTTCCAGAAAGAAACAGCAATGGCATACTAAATGGCTGTTTAATTTCCCCCTCTCAGAAATCCAAAGGACTTATGCTGCTATAAATATTTAACACAATTAATTGCATTTCAAAAGTGCTGTTTTTTTGTTATTTCTAAGTTGGGGTAAAAAGAACAAAAATGGAAGAGGGCTGTGCTCTTTACCTCTGTTCTTACTGTTCAGGAAGGAAAGACTTAACAGACTTCCCCTTTCATCACAGAGGCCAGAACCACAGGGGCTAACCTTGAAAGAAGCATAGGAGTGCAGCCTTGTCTTTCCTAGTTTCTTACTGAGAGGAAAAGGAGATGGACAGAAGGAACAGATTTGCAGTTGGTTGTGTGTTAAACATTACTATTCTGCTTGTAACCAGTCCTATTTTGTCATGGCCTGAACTGTCTCTTCAATTAATTTATATACATTTTAAGATCAAAGATTAGTGTTCCTGATGCCTGTTCATCATCATGATTAATCAAAAGTGAGCTCTTAAGTAATGTTCCTTGACACATGATCATTTCACATTTTTACCTGATTAGGAGCAGTGCAGCTTACTGCAAACAACTTGGGTTCTGGCATTTTTGAAGTGTACAATTTGATTAATGAAACTTCCATTTAATAGTGATATCATGGCTATTGACTTGCTGTGTGGTACCTCTGAGACTTGTTTTCTTTTTCACAATATTAAGAGCAATAAGTTCATTAGTTTTGTTCATAAACATAAACATGGAAATGTGTGTCATAATTAAGCATGAGAATGGAAAAATAAGCACCATCTTTAATATAATGTTTCTGGGGTGGGGTGGGGCAGAAATGTGCTAAGTGACAGGTTTGCAAGACACAGTGGACTTTTTTATTCCTACTGTTATGTGACATTTCTTTTAAAATGGTACAACTAAACCAGCAAAGAGACAGCAATTACAACTAATAAGCTATTGCATTCAATTTGTTAGGCTTTCATTACTGCTTCTACAGTTGCTAAGATTAACTTGCCATTTGTTTTCACATTGTTGTAGCAAGCAGTATAAAAAGATGCAGCACTTCAGGAGAAATGTACAACTCCAGAAAAATGCCATGTAATAAGAAAACTTCCTCACTAAGCAGTATAGAATGCAGAATAAAATGAATTTGCAACTGAATGTGGACAAGAACATTCAGCCCTACATTGGTGTTGTGATACACATTGAATGGAGAATGCATGGTGCCAGGCTTGACTGCAGTAGGGTGGCACTGCTATTCTGATTTGCGCTGGCACTGAGTAAATATTTCCTGAAAAAGGATCCACTGCATATGGTTAATAGAAACGGATACCTTTTAATTCAGAGCATAATGCAGAGCTGATACCTAGCAAAATCTTTTCAATAATCTTATGGACCTGATAGATGACTTATCGACACAACCAAGAACCACTAATTTTATTATGATAATTTAAAGAATGTATGCAAAAATCCACAGCTTCTCAAAGTGCTGAGAATAAATGACTATTGTATGTTCAGTCCTAAGCAGGTCACCCATGTCATCCTTTTCTAGGTCCAGAGAACACTGCAAAAGATAGCAGAAAGAATCTGAGAGTCTGATGGTGGGAAGGATAGACATGAATTGTTAGCATGGACACTGCAGTCATGGACTCATACCACCTGTGGTTCCCAGAATAGGGCCTGCAAATAACTGAACACTCAATTCAGACAGGGATGAAGATAGTGACACAAGGTCCTGACTTTTCTTAGGGGGAACTGTATAGTTTTAGTTGATGTTTGGGAAAGGGGATTTATTGTTATCTGTGGTGTAGCCACTTGTGAGTCCCTCATACCTCAGTGGTTAGTTCCATACCCATGCTCACAGGGGAGGACCAGGTTAAACTCAGTGGATCACAAAAGAAAATAAACTGAAAAGACATGCAAGTAGGAAGAGAAACAGAAGGATAAGGATTGACAGGGGTGAGAGAGGAATAAGAAAGATGGGTATAATGAGAATGATTTATATACATGTATAAAGTAGTGAAAGAATAAATTCATTTAAAAAGAAAAGAAAATGTACTCTGTGGCATAAACCAACTATAGGATCAAAGGAAGTGTCTCTTTTCTTTCTTTTTTGTTCATTACATTTTAATATATGCTTCTGATTATTTTAAATTATTGCATCAGGGGCCTAATATAACAAAAACTTGCATTCTTTCTCATAAAATAACTTCTTTGAACAAATAGTATCTCTAAAGCATCTGTTCTATACAGAAGTTGAACATCAGGATCTTTGACCTCATGGTGTCAACACAGGGTAATATAATCATGATGAAAGAGAAAAATACTTTTTTGCCTCATAACACTTTGATTGAACATTTTTCCCTTATAGGTATTTTCTTGTATTATTATGGTTTCAAATTGTGTGTCTTTCATGGGATTTTTGCATGTGTGTAATTGTGTCTCTGCATCCATATGTGTTTCTTGTGCTTTTTCTTTGCTATTTTTTCTGTTTGTTTGTTTATTTTTGTCCTATTTACAGGTTTGGCTTCTGGTTTTTATCTTATTTCTTTTTTAAATATTGTTTGTTTTTTAATGAGAGAGAGCAGGAATGGTGGGGACTTGGGTTAGTGGGGCAGCGGAAAGGAACTGGAAGGAGTTGGGTGAGGGGAAATTATAATTAGAATATATTATATGAAAAATATATTTTCAATAATAAATCACTGTGCTAATATTAAAACAATGGTTCAAATAAACAGTAGATGTTTGGCATTTTTTAAGTTTTCAGTAAAAAGAAAACAATAATGATTTTATATTTAAACAAAGTATTAACTGCTTTAAATTTAAATAAAAGGTGGAAGTAATTTTAAGGAAATATTAGGGGAAATAAGCTCATATCAAAGTATATTATAAAACATATTAATTCTTTGAGTTTTAATCCGTTTGTAAATTATGCAGTTATGTCCTTTTACTTAAGAAAAATCACAAAGACATTAAGAGTCAAAGTTAAATAGCTAATAAGTGTAGCATAAGATGTTGATTTTCATATCTTAATTTAAAATGTCATATAACTATTTTCTAAAATAAAAATTTAAAAAGTATAAAATATGAGGCTCTTTGATAAATCCTAGTCCATCAAAGACATATAAAAATTATTCATATCTTATCTGCAGTTTGTCATTAAGTCTAGATATATTCAAATAAAGCACAAACATAAAGGTGACTTCTTATAACATCATTTGAAATTTGTCTAGCATTTCCAAATGATTCATCAATTATCCAATTTCAATGAAATCAGTAACACTAGAAAAAATTTACAAAAATTAATATTGAAAGGTAAAACTCAGAAATGGTTGACAAGGACATGGTACAATGCATTTTACCACTTGAAGTTCTTTGGGGAGTCTGGAAAATAGTTCAAACTTAGAACATTTTGAATCAATACACAGTTTTATTTAAGTTGGTGTGCTGTTTATTTTTAAAAATCAAATATGTTTCTTCTCATTAGCAATTAAATGCATTTAAATAATATTGTATTCAAAATATCTGGATCAATACAATGGGCAGGTATTTCATACCATGAGAATTAATGTTTAAATCCTATTGAATAATACTTAGTATAGACTAGATGTTATAGCATAAAGGCAAGACAATTCCTGTGGTAGCAAACAGAAGTTAATTTCTTGATCATTCTGACTCTACTTATCAATGGATGAGATGAAACTCTCTTTAGAATTTAGTCATAAATACCTGCAGTGATTCTAGCCTCTGGTAGTCTCTGCCACCCTAACATATACCCTTAAAGTTCAACTTAGATGTCACTGTCTAGTAGAATAGTGAGAAAGAGGAGTAGGCAGATTAGCAGAAACTCAACAAGCTGTGTTGCCAGGACACAATAGAAGCATGTGTTGATTAACACAAAGTAATTACTACCACACAATTCTAGCACTTATTGCTTGTGTATCTTTAAAATTTTTGCTCAAATTCAGTGATTTAGTTACCTAATCCATTAAATAATAAAATAAACTGGGCTCAAAGGGGCTCCCAGAGACTAAAAAGTCACTCAAGGAACCTGCATGGGACTGACCTAGATATTCTGCATATAATTATGGCAGTTGTGTAGCTTGGTTCTCTTGTGGGACTCCTAACAGTAGGAACAGGGGCTGTCTCTGACCATATTCCTCATGCTGGGTTGCCTTGCCCAGCCTTAATACATGGGGAGGTGTTTAGTCTTACTGAACATGATATGGCATTCTTTGTTGATACTCATTGGAAACCTACCCTTTCCCAAACAGAAAAGGAGGAGGAGTGGATTAGGAGTTAGGAGCAGAGGGGTGATGGGGGAGGGGACTGGAAGGGAAGGGGAGAGGGGAAAGTCTAGCTAGGATGCAAAACAAACAAACAAACAAATTTATTAAAAATAATGATGTTTACCCTATCAGGATTGTAATAGATACATTTAATAACAACATGAAGTAAGTATTATAAAACTATAATTATTAGTATTGTTTTAAATACATGTATGTACATTTTCATTATTCTAAAAAATATGACAGCTACTTGAAGGACATTAAAAGATGACTGACAAAAAGCATGCAGGACTATATATGTAAAACATTTTACTGCAAGTAATGATGACTATGAACCTGGCTTCAATGAAAGAGATATGCACTGCCCCAAGGTTTTGCCAGTATTAGGTTTTAGTGGAGGGTAGAAATTGGATAAGAATTTAGATGTTTAGTATTTGATATAAATTAATAAAAATGTCAAGTTTCTCTCTTCATGTTACAAAAGTGTTTGTTACTGACCTGGAATTATAAGACTGGATTATGAAAATAGAGTATGTAAAACAAATAAAATGTTTCATAGTAACTGAGGATGATGGAAATTTTTGAAAAGCAAAATTAAGCTGAATTTAGCATAGCCATGAAAATTTGCTTATGAAATATTGTTTGCAAATTCCCCCTTTTTCAACCTCTTTTGAAGCTATCATAAATTGGGGGTGGTGAGTAGTAGAATATTATGTTTCATGTGTCTATAATTTTTATGAACATTCAAATGATAATGGAGATTTTATTATATTATTCATAGTGATTTATATATTTATGTTATACTTTACTCAAAAATAGACACCTGAATTTCAGTTACTCAGCACAAAGATGGTATTTGCAGTATGGTTTGTCAGGAACCTGATCACTTCTATCACTAAAGGATTTAAGCTAGAGAGACTGCAGAATCCCAGCACACTGGTATCTCAACTCAAGAACTCCAGGGCCTCTTTGTCAGTGAAACATGGTCATGTGATAAATGACTTTCATGAATGACTCCATCAGAACTTGTCATTTGCCCCTGTTAGGCCCACATGACTAAGACTGGGTAAAAGAGCCAGGTACTGTGGGCAATTGAAATCCCTAAAACATCTGGGTACCACTTAAGTACTAGATATCAAGATCTGATTGGGCTAAGTAGCTTGGAAATGAGCAGTTTCATGGCAAGCTAACAGCTCACATTCTGGCAACCAAATAGCTGTGTCCTCAGCCAGAGGCTTACAGCTCAGATCTGATTCAGACAAATCCATTGGGCAAGGAACATCCTTTCCAATGTAGGTTTTCTGTTTATTTGAATTTAGTTAAATCATTTAAATCAATCTGCATTTTTATTATCATAGGAAATACAGAAATATTCTAAAATAGTTTAAAACAGCCATCTGTTCTCATAGGAAATGTATAATATTAGAGTGTTGAAGGAAAGCACTCATATTCTAAAATAACTGGTTGTGAATCCATGTGTTATGATGTGCAAAAATGATGTAAGAAGCAGTGAGTAAATAAACAAAACATACTAAAATATTCAGGAATCACAGAAACAAGAATGGATTTCCAAGAGGTGACTACCTTAAGTTGGGCCTTGAAATTGGCTGAGCTTCAGGAAAGATTAACACTGTTGTGGCATCAGACAAACAGTATGTATTGTGGCTTAAATATAGGAATGACTGTGGCATACTTCACTGAGGAATCAATTTGAATCCTTTGGTTGTATATTCAAAGATAATTTCTTATACTTTCAGAGGAACCTCTTCAAATGAAAGTGTTTTTTTAAACATATACATATACATGTATACATACATGTATAGGTAAATATGAATACCTCATAACCATTCAATTTACCTCTTTCTTTCTCTCTTAGTTGAATACTGTTTGCTGCTCTGTACAATACCTCTTAACTCTACTAAATCAGAAGCCAGCCTTTTTCTAGTAATTAAACAAAATATTCTATAACTGATATATATCATATGCCATATATTACATATACATGTCATATATAAGATAGACTTTGTTTTGAGCACCTAGGATCATGTTAGGACCCATGGTGAGATTCCATTTCATTCTAATAGAAACAAAAGCACAGCAGATGAGATTTTCAACCATGTGTAAAGGCACTTACCATCAAACCTGAACCTCTGAGTGCTGAGTGTGAGCCTCAAAAATCACAAGGTAAAAGGCAAGAGCTGACTCCTTAAACATTGTCCTCTGACTTACACACACACACACACACACACACACACACACACACACACACACACACACACACATGCACATAACACACATACAAAAACACATGCACAAACACACACACGTGCAAACACAAGAGCACACAGCACACACTCTCACAGTCACACACATGCACACATACACATGACCACACATACATACACACAGATGTAAAAAATTAAAAGGCTCTACAAGAAATTAACTTACTAGTGTTTGACTATCCCTCACTTCAGTGGAGCAATGGGTTGGAGGAGTGGCTAGGAGCTTACCATTGGAGCGCATCGAATACCAACTTAAGGAACCTGAATTTTGTTTGGAGGAAACTATAATTCCTATCATGTCTTGAAAGTAGCTACTTGTAGCTTTATACTCTGCTCTGTGAGCCAGAATGCTTGAATGTGAGCATAAATTTTGGATTTGCCTGAGGAGAAAGCAATATCTAAAACTTACAGAGGTACTGTAAGAACCAAATTGTGCTCCAAGTAGCCATATGCCCTGGTTTGCATCTTACAACTCACATAATTTCATTACAACAAATCTTACCATGAGGCAATTATACCCGTTTTCTCGGGACATGAATTCCCAAAGGTGTAGCAACGCTCAGATTCTCCAGCAAATGTTTCAAACAAGTCTCAGACTGAAAATCAGTGCAACACATTTCAATAAGATATGATTCTAGACACACACAGATTGAGACATATTACTTGCAAGTGTAAATAAATATAAGAGCATGTTTCATTCTGATTTCTGACAGGAAGGCATATTTGATTCATATGTTTAATATGCTTTGCCTCTTTTGCAGGGGAAGAAATGTTGGAATAGCTACACATCACACCAAACATTTTATAAACAAGTTTTGTTTTTTTTTGTTTTTTTTTATATAAATAGGAGCTAAGATCAGAGGCAGAGAGGTTGGTTAGGACTTATTCAAGGAAGCAGTTTAGCTCAGTTGACAATCCTATGTTTATTTGAAGATTTTAAGACAAGAAGCTGAGGCAGTGTTCTTATTTCTGTGGACCATTTAACTTCCTAGGTGGCCTAAGCAAACCCTCTTCTGTAAATTTAGTTGTAATTCTAACCTTTATCTGAGCCAGGCAGTTCTGAGGAATTGAGTCTGGTGATAAAGGGCCAAAGATCCTTTGCTAGGATTTTTAAAAGTATTGTAAATTTTAAAAAGCAAGAGAGGGAAAGACCCCATGCAAGAGAGTTCAAGTGGAGGGAAAAAGAAGGGGAAAGGGGAGGGTGGAGAGTGGCCCCCAGGGACAGGATCAGTGGGAAAGAGAAAAGAGAGGAAGAAGAGGGAGGGAAGAAGGGAGAGACAGAGACAGAGACAGAGACAGAGACAGAGGAAAGGAGGGGGGAGGGAGAAAGAGAAAGGGATGGGAGGTGGGCAGGGACCTTTTAAAAGGGAACATAGTGAATAGGCACAGGTAGTGCTCTTAGTGGCAGCAGCTGAGGTTATATCTTGTCAGAACTCCAAAGGCAGGACAGTAAAATGCCTGAATACTAACAACTAGGACCAAACTTTCTTAAGTAATGAGTTTTCTTTTGTGTATGATTTGCAACATCCTGCTGTTTTTTTTTTTCCTCCAAACAACTATGCTCTATGATTTCCAGTCCCAGATGTCCTGTATTTTCATATGAGGGTTGTATTCTGAATTTTGTCAAGTGATATGCCCTTAAATTTGGTTTGGAAAACAAAGATACAAATGTACAGAGTTGAATGGGGAGGTGGTGTCACTTGCAAGAATGGAATTCTATGGGACAACAGACAATTCATCATTGACTGGCAGGTGGCATTTTCTTTTTAAAACATAAAAGGGCCAGCCTTTCTATTTGTATTTTAGGGAAAATTTCTCTTAAAATATGTTCTTTTGACTAAAGGAAGTATTAATAAGTCTTTGTTGCTTTTAAGACTGAATGGTTTGTGAAGAAATATTGTACACGGTAAAAATATTGGACTGGATTGAAAATAATTGAGAGTAAAAAAAAAAGATTTTTTGAGCATTGATTATCATGTTAAAAGGAACTATATGAAGCCTCCAGAATACAAAAACAGCTGTACTCTTGTCCACAGAGAAAATTACAAGATTGTGGCAACCTTTGACCTTGACACAGACCTCTACATGGGACTGGAGAGCTTTTTTTTTTTTTTTTTTCTAGAACAGATAACAAGTTATGTAGGTTTTGTGGGCCTTGTGGACTTAGGAAAAATAACAAATCCTCACTACTGGTCAGATACCCAGGAAGTATGAAAAGTAAGTGTGTCTGCATTTCCATAAAATCTAACTTGTAAATCTTTAACATGAGACTTCATTACAATTTTTCACATTATAAGTCTTTAAATCTGAGTTTTATTTCCTTTAGACCCTATAAGAATACAGTAGCAGCTTCCATAATATAACCACATGGGAACTGGTAGTAAGCTAGATTTTGGTCATGTGATACCATTTGCTGGGCTGGTTTCTTTGAATATTTGTGGCATTTACTTGTGTCCTCTTGTCCCAGCTTCCCTTGTGCCCTTTATCAAAAATTGGTAATGTGTTTGCTGAAATGGTTAAAGTAAATGACAGTAAAATGAATTTGGCATATTTAATTGGTGGTATTACTTGTCATTAATGTTTGCTTTTACTGACTCAATTCATAACTTTTGATAATTCCTTCCTGACAACCATAAGGTGTGGTGCCAAAATTTGTAAATTTCTGATGATCCCAGTTCATCAGTGAGAATCTCCTGTATGAGTGCTTTTAGCCATGGCACGTTCCCCTCCAGACTTCTCTATTTGGAGTGATTCTTAGCAGATCTGAAAGAGTCACTCAGATCTCACATCTTCTGGGAATTTTTCTATTTATCCTTCACATGCTGACCTGTAAAATGTGAAATTTAATCCACAACTAATTATATATGGCCCCATATTATTTTCAGTTCTCTAAAGTTCACATGGATCCCTCCATGAATACCCTGGCTAATTGTTTAGCAGTTCTTTCAAATAAAGCTTGCATCAGAGCAGATACCATGGTGGAACAACTCAGTCAAAGGTTGTTCTGTTCCAAAACTTACAACCAAATCAGCACAGTATTTCTATATTAGCTTTTTAAAAGAAGCATGGATTGAAGTAGCATAGCAAACAGACAATGAGTGGTTTGGGGCATTTACTTGAATATTCGGATAAGTATTATAACCTTTGCTCGTACACATCTCAACAATGTGATTTTAAGAAAGGGAAATGAACTCTTCAAGCCTGAATTTTTCTCATATATAAGGGGCAATAGTGCCTTCATTGCTGATGACAGTAGAAAGTTAAATGTCATGATCTATTATGGTTTGAAATAATGCTAGTCACTATGTGCTCATGTGAAAATATGAAGGATATGAATGATCATATTTTTGCATCACTGGATAGCATGAAAAGATAGAGGAAACAACATAGGCTTTGAAACTTAACTTTTGACTTGATCTGTGTCTTTCCCTCATGAGTGTTCCATTACAGGCATTGGCTATGATCTCTGTTTGACTAACCATTTCTCAGTTGATGTAATAACTCACATCTCCTCCCTTAAAATGATAGAATCATATGTATTCAGTTTGTCTTGATGTTATCTCAAAATCAGGAAGATTTTATTCTTATTACTTTTTTCTGTTCCTCTGTGTTTTGTTTAGTATGTGCCCAAGTAGTGAGCTGTATAATTCAGAAACTTGAGGATCTTTCTGGGTTTCATTTTTCCTCTATTCCTCCCACATCACCATTTACCTATTATCAGGAAATTTCCATTGGATTCCATCTTAACCGTATTTTTTCAACTTCATTTATCATCAGCACAGCTCCTCTTTCAGCTCTACCATTTATATAAGTCACTATCATCAGAATGGTTTTGATTGTTGTTTTAATGCAAATATGGCCTTATCATTCTCAGTGTAAAATCTTTCAGTAAAGCTTCTTGAATTTTATAAGCTTAGAATGTGGCTTAGTGTTAAAGTAATTCACTAATTTTACATGGCCTATATTAATGCCCAGGACACACACACACACACACACACACACACACACACACACACACACACACACAGAGAGAGAGAGAGAGAGAGAGAGAGAGAGAGAGACAGAGACAGAGACAGACAGAGAGACAGAGACAGACAGAGACAAATACACACACAGAGAGAGAGAGAGAGACAGAGACAGAGAGACAGAGACAGAGAGAGACAGAGACAGACAGAGACAAATACACACACACACAGAGAGAGAGAGAGAGAGAGAGAGAGAAAGAGACAGAGACAGAGACAGAGACAGAGACAGAGACAGAGACAGAAAGAGACAGTCAGAGACAAATACACACATACACACACACACATAGCAAGAGCAAACAAAAAAAAACAATGAAATTTTATGGTTAACATATGGAGACTGCATTTTTAATTCTTTCCAGGCCTTCCTGACTGCCTCCTGCCTCCTCCTTCACCCCTTTCTTACTACAGTCTCAATTCTAAGGATAATGTTTTAAGTTTATTAGTTCTGGCTTAGATCATTGACCCTTGTATTACTTTTGTTTTTAAATGCCCAGCATTGCTTTAAATGAGTTTGTTCATAGAATAGCTCCTTTAACTTACACATCTTGATATATATATATATATATATATATATATATATATATATATCTTAAACATTTTGCTGTTTTACTGTATGAAATGTCTTGCATAACACCTAGAATAATTGTTATCAGCCCAGTAACTAAGCATGTCTGTTAATTAAAAGTAAGAATTATCCTGCATATAACTTAACACTTTGTGTTAACATATATGCAATTGAATTCCTTAACTTGTAACATAAATTCTCTTGCTATTGCCAACAAAGAGTGTGAAAAGAAATGGAGGCTTATATATCAGGAAGACTGATTGATAAAAAAAAACCTCAAATTCTTACTTCTCTGTTTCTAATTTTATATCAAGGGAAGACTCAATGTTGCACATCACATCTCTAGGCAGTCCTCCCCCTTCTGATGCTTATTAAGAATTCCTTAATGTTGTTTATAGGGAGTCTTACTATTTTTACATACTGTATCTCATGGTATAATCACAAAAAACTATGATAAATACAATGGAGATTTTGATTTACTTATCCTTAAGGAGAGTAAATTGTTTCATTTAAAATCCCAATGAGTTTTGTAAGGTATTCAGAAGTGTGTATTGGTGTGCACCAAAATAAAAGCTAGCTTGAGAGCTTATGTAAGAGTTTTCCACTTATGTTACTTAAGCCACTTGTATTTTCTTCTCTATATCCCAAAAGGAACTATGACTTTCCTTGTTTAAATCAGTAACTGATATGACCAGACCCAATAGGGAAGTTACACATGTGGGCTGAGATTACACAGAAGGACATACATGAGCTCCAACATTGATGACATTACCTCTAACTCTGGGAAGGAATTTTATCCTGCTACATCCAGAGCTAATGGAATACTGAAATATAGTCATAAGGACAGAGTTACATAGACTTCCAATTAGAAGAGAAATGGTGGAGAATGTGTTAGTATTTGAGCCAGGAGGTTAAGCAGAGAGCAGATGGGTTCCCTACTGTTCACAAATAGCTTATCTGCCACTAACACTTTCCAAATTGGTTTTCCTTCCTTTTTTGCCAATCTTTTGGAGTCAGATTAGGAAATTCCAGAAAAGCATATTGTCTATCTGACTGCCATATTTTCCAAATTCTCTATATGCTTCATACATATAACTTAAAAATAATATGGGAACTCTCAGTTGACAGAGAATACAAGCTGTGTTGGCATGTGAGTTTCTGACATTATTACAGTCTTTCTAGGTGGATTAAAAACTCTGGGACTGTCACTTGGGACTGGTCACTCCCTCTAAAGCAGAAGGCTGTCCTTCAAAACTAAGTAGGAGATTGTGTAATATCTGTCTGCACCCTGCTTTCTGAGAGTAAAGGTATACCTAGCACCCCATGCTTTTGGTATCACTGATGTCTGTGCTTGAAATTTGTCTAAGGCTACTTTACCATACATTCTGTATAGAATTTTTAAAGTTGATTCTTATTTGTTTTGTCTTTAAATATGCCAGGGACAAAGAAAAGTATAAGAGGGAAATTGGCAAACACTTTATGTGTCCATAATGAAATCATAACCAGAAAGACAATTCCATGGTGAATAAAAAACCTTGGATATAAAGCATGTTTTATCAGAAAAGTCTCACTTTTTTGTAAGTATATCTTGCACCATATACATAAGTGTGTCTCTATGCACACTAAGTTGATGATATCAGGGGATATGAAAAAATAGTAACATGCAGACAGATCATTGGGGCATGCCATATATAGTGGTAAATGAGAGGATGCTGTTTGTCTGGTGTGAGAAACATTTACTCTCTTCTTTCATTTATCCAATTCATTCTACATTGAATTAAAATGAAAGAAAGGGAAATGATTGCTTTTCCTTTTGGCAGAAAATGTCACTGAAATGTCAGAGTTCTCTCTGTGTGATCACATATCTCTTAAGACTCAGTAGCTGCAAGCTACTGAAACACTTAACTATTACAGAAAACATGATTTCAGAGTGAAATCACCATTTTCAAGAGAATGGAAGTCAGAAGCTTTGGAATCATTCAAGTAAACTCTGAGCCACAACCAGTAAAATTTTATGAATGGTCCTTAGGTTCTGTTGAATTGGACAAATTTACATAACTCTTACTTTCTGCCCTGTCCTCAGGTCACATTCTTTGAGTGCTTTATTCAACTCTAAGTTTCTATGCCATTTAAATGTACTTAAAATTCTCTTTGAAGGATTCAAAGTGGTCAGAATGCCCCCTTTGGAAATGATGTCCTCAGATAGGATACAGAAGTATAGGGCTTCTTGTCAGGCTGTGAAGTTATTCCTGTATTTGGGTAGAGCTAATATGTCACACAAATCATCATCTCGTATTATAAAGATCCTAATCCAGTCTCTTGATCACTATAGAACCCAGTCCTGTTAGGCTAATCTCCTTCCCAACAGGATCTCTTTCTTCATAGCATCTTAAGATGAAAATACACTCCCTTTGTTAACAGGATGAAGAACTCTTACATTACTGCTGGAGCTGGTTTTTTTTTTTTTTTTAAAAAAAAAAAAAAAAAACACTTGGCTTCTTGGGATCAGTTCCCTACCTTTTGATTTAAATTAGAACGCTACATTGTATCAGTCATCAAGTGCTCCAGGTTTCATTGTATTCATTTGACAGCTTCTCAACCTTCACTTTACTTTTATGATCCTTAGAAATGCTAGCCAGAGGCGGGCATTGGTGGCACATGCCTTTAATCCCAGCACTAGGGAGGCAGAGGCAGGAGGATCTCTGTGAGTTCGAGACCAGCCTGGTCTACAAGAGCTAGTTCCAGGACAGTCTCCAAAGCCACAGAGAAACCCTGTCTCAAAAAAACAAAAAAAAAAAAAGAAAAGAAAAAAGAAAGAAAGAAAGAAAGAAATGCTAGCTAGGTCTTGGTTATTCTTTGACCTCCCTGTCATATTTTAAGACTTGAAAATGAATGGAAATTACTTACTTAAATAATAATTCTTATAGTTTAAAGTTCACAAAAAGTTATTACTACCAGATATTTCTTCAGGGAGAAATTGTGGGAGATATATGTAGGTGATATGGGGGCAATATTTACAGGAAAAAATATCTTTTTCCCTTTGTGTAACCTCAATGGATTTGACTTATTTAATTAACCAATTACATTCGTGTTATAAGGGGGAAATAATAGCCATCATGAGAATCAATAAACCAGTGTATAATACTGATAAAAACCAGCACTGTGGGTCATTCATGGATATCTTATCTTTCAAAGACTTTATAATGAGCAGGAACCCCTAGTACATTATCCCACCATTCAAAACACAGACATATAAAATGTTGATTCAGCTGAAAACAAAGTGTTATGTTATCTTAAGTATGTTGGAAGTTAAAGGTAATAAAAATGAATTATAGATAGAAGGTGGGTGTGTGCAGAAAAATATAATATGATTGTAAAATTAGAAGCAAGAAAACAGTAGACAAATTTTTGGAGGTAGAGAGTTCTGAAGTATAAGATATATAAAGATATTTCATAAGGAACAACTGAATTGAGTAGATTGTACTAAGTGTTTTAATTACCAGGCTGAGGTAATGCCTGTTTCAATGGACAGGGATTGAGCTAAAACTCAGATAAAGTAAATGCCAAGGTGAGGGTTAGGTCCTATGATCATCAGTCTACAAGGAGAATGTAGTACAGCTTGAAGATACAGAAAATAGGCAGCAGATAAAATGTTGAGTGATCTAAAATTATATAATAGTGACATTGCAGACACTCAAATGTTGACACTCTAATGTTCCCCTGTGAAAGGGGAAATGAGAAACATGGAGTGTTTCAATAATTTATTTTATCTTGACAGCTGTAAGGAAGGGACCAAAATTTAGTAATTAGAGGTTAAACACAAACAATACCAGACCAAGTAAAAAGTCCATCTGAGATAAGATAAGCAAATTCAAATATTTTTGTTAGTGTTGTCTTTTTTTTTTAATTCTCACTTTATTTTAGTTTTTTCATTATGAACCTTTTTTTAGTTTACCGTATACAACTATCAGCACTAGCCATCTACTAGCCCCCAACACACACTTAAGTGGGATATTCTGTTCAATATACTCAGTGGATATCTGAAACTCTAAAGAAGACTAAACTCTATATTGTGATTTTCCCATCTATAATGTTCAATTTATAAATTAGATACAGTGAAGGATTAACAACAGTAAGAATAAATGTGATAATTAGTGTTAATTGTTAACCTGAAGGAATTTAGAATCACCTGGTAGATGAGTCTCTGAAATGTTTATGAGAGATAATGTGGGAAGACCCATTTTCTATTCCCTAGGCTAGTATGGGATTTTGGGTTGTGCAGAGTGGAAAACGGACATGCCCCCTAGTTTGCATATATTCCTTGATCTCTTCTAACTACAGAAGTATTGTAACCAGTTACAACAATGTCTGCTACCTTGATATCCCACTTGAGGTACTTTATGCTTTGAATTATGAGATATGATAAACCTTTCCTCCTAAGTTGCCTTTGTCAGGTGTTATCATAGTAGCAGAGAAGAAACTAAGAAATATAGCACAATGAGGACAGTATACGGTAACAAAATTACATGAATGTGATATATCATGTCCAATCATCTGTCTCTATTTACTGCCATACTGTATTGAGCACATGAGAGGTCTACATGATGAGGTGAATCAAGAGAATGAATAAGCAGTTACACAGACTACAGATGTAGCCTGTTTACTTGAGGGCAACTGAAACAGCAGGAATTTCTTTTGGTACTTCCTATTTTAAAATTGAGGTTTCATTCTCATTATAGCTCTTAGAAACCATAGCATATATTTTTTCATACCGGATTAATAGATAACATTCTCTTTTTCATTTTGAGAAATCACTTTATAGTTTCCCTCTGTCGTAGCCACACAAGGGATACTTAACTATATACTCTACCACAGTACAACAGTTGATCTGCTGGCCCTAGGGGCTACTGAGGGACATGGAGGAACTTCTGAGTGGATGCTAGACTATTCAGACCCTTGGCAGGATGGTGTGGGATGAATTACTCAGAGTGGCATATAATTTAAGCACTTAAATTGTTTATTTCAGAATTTTATATTTATTATTTTTCATAGTGTTGACCTCAGGGTCAACTAAATTCTCAGAAATCAAAAGCACAGATAAGGGTTGAAACAATACCCTTAGTGATCAATCTTTCTTAAAATTTTCTTCTAATCCAATCTTGATAGGAAGTTGCTTGCTTGTTTGATTTTATTGTCATGTGTTTGGTTGCTATGTGTGATCTTACTTTTAAAAATGCTGTAGAGAAAAGGGAGTGTATTTTCTTATGATAAAATGTAGTAAGCATAAGTTGTGTGCAGTTTGTCAGCAAAACATGAAAGGAATCTTATTTTTCTCATAATTTTCAGACATTTTTCAATCATAATATTTAATAAACTTGAATTTGAAAGACTGCCTGCCAGATCAACTTAACTTCTTACTCAGTTTATGAGTTTCTATGTAGCCTAAGTTCTAGCTGGAAGGTATAACAAAAACCTAACATGAGACATTTAATTTTATTGAAGAAAAACTACTCAGGGTATTAAACAATGAGTTACAGGAAAATGATCTCATTTGGTGTGTTAAATATATTATTGTGCAAATATTTTACATTAGGGATAATTTTCATCATCAAAGTAGCAAACTTGATAATGTAAATGTGCCAGTGAATATCATCCCTGCCTTGATTTCTGTCAGAAAGAAAATTCTCACCATGTCTATTAAATACTGCAACAGAAGAGACTTTACAAACCTTAAGTACGACTTCCTGGCAAATCAGCATTATGTTTTGGCTTCTAGATCATGGTCACGGTTTTTATTAGCACACACACACAAAATGGTATAGCAAAAACCACAAGCTCACTCATAGCCTTTTTCATGGTTGATGGTGAGGTTCTTAGCAATATCTTCCTTATATCTAATGGAAACTCTCCTTCTTACCAAGTTCCAACCATTTTTCTAAGATATCTTGCATATGCAGATAAATGTAAAGATATTCACTAAAGCTCCTCATCAGTTATCACAAAAGCACTTCCACTCAACTGAGTCACCTTTGCAAAACTAAACAACATTATTTTCAATCATGTCTCCCATGATCTAACTTTTGACCCCTTCACTTCTGGTAAGCTGTACTAAGCCTTGGCCTCTTGGGTGTCATCTAGGGATTTGATGCTTAAAAACAACCCACCTCTCATGCAGTATTCTTAAAGGTTCTATACTTTAGGCAGTGACTTATGTGCAACAGCTAATTGCCTTAGCTTTTTAATTAGAAACAGCCAGACATTTTACCTCAAATGGATTTTCAAGTAATCAAATTCTCTAAATAGCCTAAAATTTAACATCTTCGAAGAAAACATTCTCTGCTTGTGTTTGTCACTTGTCTGTCAACTCTAAAAGTAAGTCAGTGTATTTATTTTTTATACCACCTGTGCCCTTTATACCTACTGTTTTCATATACCGAAGGACATACATATTTATAGAGATGGGGATTTCTGCACATAGCCATAGCTGTCCTGAAACTCAAGCTGTAGATATGTCTGGCCTCAAACTTAGTCTCCTGAGTGATGGGATCAAAGGAACACAACATAACACCTTTCTTATATTGAAGGATGTTCTTGGTAAATTTGTTGTGTCTGGGTATGTTTGGAAATTTCCTGGAATTCCACTAGCCATATGTCAATTAGTTTATGTCAGTTACAAAGTACTTGAACTTAAGCACAATCAAAGATAGAATTCTGGGTCACTGAAGTAAGCTATTGCTACTGCTTTTTTTATTTGTTAATTCTGTAGTAGTAATATTTTACATATGCTTTCAAAGATTGAACTACTTTCCATAAATATAAATGGCCTACTCACCAATAGTCTCTGTTTACACCTAGCTCCAAATAGTAGTGTTCCCATTCCCCCATTTAGTCTATAAGACCTTGTAAAATAGTTTTCAGACATCAAAATCTGAGTCATACACAGCTGGTTCTGATCAACCCTTCAATAAATTCTTACTCTTGATAACAGTGGAAATTTGTGTAATGAAAGCCACCAATGGCACCAAGATCAAATTTCTCTAGGCAAAATCCAGACACATTGTCACAAACTTTCCTCTAATAATTTCCATTCTTTTAGATGTAAATTAATTATTGACAAGAGTGATCAGTGTTAGACAGACACCATCACAAATTTAGGCCTACAACTTGGTGTTTCAAACTCTGACTTGACACTTAACTCTGTTAGAAGCAGGATGTTTGATTAAATCACTGTTTCAACTAGAACTGTAGAAGTAACTGGAAAAAAGTCTTCCTCAAATGGATATGAAAAGCCAAGAAGCCCATTTTTTTCAAGTTTACAAATTAGTTAAATGGCTGAGGCATGTCAAGAACTATCTTCTAAATGCTGGTCCAGTTCACTTTAGAAAAAGCCCCGGATTTAGAAAATTGAGTTATTTCTGGTTCATATCTGATGTAGTTTTATGACTTGGGGCAGAATTTTCACCTCTCAAACACTTTCTTCTGTGAAGTGAGGAGGTTTCAGAATTAGGATCAAAGTTTCCACCACCAACTTTCTTATTAATTGGAACAGGGAAAAGGGACCCTTCACTAGCTGGCAGCTGTGGCTTGTTTAAACCTTTGGCATTGCTGCAGAAGAGAGATTACTGTAAGGGATTCTATGTCTTAGGCTCAGTAGCTATCAAAATATCAAGATGTCTTGGCTGTGTTAAATTAGCCACTCTCAGAATGTTCAGTATTAAAACAGCACTTGAGTAAAATCTCCACCAATCTCCCTAAGGTTCCTAATAGAAGATAACTGCCATGGTTCTTTTTTTTTTTCTTCCATTTTTATATTTGAATTAGAAACAAGATTGTTTTAACATGTCAATCCCAGTTCCCTCTCCCTCCCCTCCTCCCCTACCCACCTCCCCAACTAAAACCCTACATATTACACACCCTTTTTACTCCCCAGAGAGGGTGAGGCCTTCCATAGGGGGTCTTAAGAGTCTGACATATCCTTTGGGATAGGGCCTAGGCCAACCACTGTGTGTATAGGTTCAGGGAGTATTCCACTATGTAGAATGGGCTCCCAAAGTCCATTCCTATGCTAGGGAAAGTACTGATCTACTACAAGAGGCCCCATGGATTTCTGAGCTCTTTTCACTGACACCCATGTTCCTGGTGTCTGGATCAATCCCATGCTGGTTTCCCAGTGATCAGTCTGGGAGCCAAGAGCTGCCCCCTTGTTCAGGTCAGCTGTTTCTGTGGGTATCACAAGCCTGGTCTGCACCCCTTTGCTCATCACTGGCCCCTCTCTGCAACTGGATTCCAGTTCAGTTCAGTGTTTAGCTGTGGGTGTGTGTTTCCACTTCTATCAGCTGTTACCACCCTGAAGCCCATCATCTCATCTTCCATGATTCTTTAGTGAAATTTCTCATCTCTCCTTCTTCCCCACTCTTCCTCCCCCGCCCCGTCTCTCACCTGATGGGTTTTATTTTTACATTCATTCTATTTTATGTGTCTCTGCCTTTATTTGATCATCTAAATTATTCTTATCTGGTGCCAGATTAAGTTAAATGAAGCAAGTTAATGTTTTCCTTATGCTTCTTCACAGTGTTTGCTCTCTTTATTAAGTAGCTGTTGCAAAACAAATAATTATAGTATGTGACTTGGAAATTTACAAAATAAAGAAGCCATTACCTTTGGTACTATCATAAGGAACTACGTGGAAGATGTTCTACACAAGAAAGGGGCACAATCATGGATTCCTATTGATCCCTTCAAGTATACAAAGGGAAATCAGCTGACTTTAAATTTCAGCGAGTTTTTGTAGCCATGAGGACTAACTCCAAAACAACACTTCCTCTTCTTGAGCTGTTCTCAACACTGTTGGTTAGAAGTCTGGGTCAGCCTCAATAGAAGCAGACACTGAACATAAGGGATACTGGTGCCAACCTACCTTCAGGCTTGTTTATTGTGGGCGAGGTTTATAGGGCATGGCTAGTGCCTGCCAAATCTACTGTCGTACTTTAGAGTCGATGTTAAATACTACTACCTGTTTTCTTGTAACTTGGCTAATGTGTTTAGACACCACTGGGTCCAAATACTGGAAATTCAACAAACAGAATTAATCGATTTTCCTCTAACAAGGTTGTCCTGTAGAAATGGATACTGCCACACCACACTGTGAGCTGCTTAACACTTACAACTTAAATAACCACACTGGTGATGAACTTAGCTTTGAAAGGGGGATTAGAGTTCTGTGGCTGAAGACTGCCAAAGGGAAAAGGCTGTGGCAGTGTTTGGGTCTCCGGAGGGCTCATTAGAAGAAAATTAAGTGAGAAATTCTTGCCTCCTCCTCCCTTCAACTTACTGACTTTGTTCCTTTACCAATGCTTACAATGAATGCTTTCAAACTCCCTCCAAGGTGCATTCTGCGCTTCAGGGTTTGACCACTGGACCTGGGATTGCATTTTTAACCAAAGAAATCATCCCCATTATTGGATCAGCTCAGAGGGAAAAGGACATTTGCTCTTACACGGTGGCATTCGATTCTGAGGTCTCTAGGTATTCCATGGCTATTTATTCCCATCTGGACACAATTCAAAGTGTGAACTTAGATGTTTGCAAGTCTCTCTGCTTTTGGCCAAAGTTATTCTGGAGCTGATAATTATACTAGCTGAAGCTTTCTCACACCTTTCTTTCAAGAGGGACAAGTGTACTGAGTTATGGACCCAGGGCTAGTTGAATTGGCATGAGGGTAGAAAATAGTTTTTCTTCAAAGGTTCAGGATCTCAAATGTGTTCATTTGCCATTTACAGTGGAATGCACATTATTTAGTGTGGATTTGCTTTTCCTATTTTGTACTTTCATAATAATAAATTTTCAGACCTTATAAAAATACTCACAGAGAAGACAAACATTAACAGTGGATTAGTCAGCAAATACTAAAATGAAAATAATTAAATAAACCAACAAAAACCTCTCAAGTTCTAGGCACATGTGGAATGTAAATCAATCTTCAACAGAAACAGTCAAGAATTGAGAATGCTACTCTGCAGCCACCATTTGGAATGATTCTTATTTTTTTCTAATAAGACCAAAAATTCTCTTTGAAAATCTACATAATCTTTGCATTATATTTGAAAGTAGATACTCAACAGCTGGGGTAATAGAATAGGTACATGATTATAAATTTTTTATTAGGAGCATATGTGTGATTATTATATTTTTCTTCTATAGCAAGGAAGGGAAATTCAAATTATAAAGGAAAACCTGTGGCATTTGTCTTTCACTTTTAAATTGCATCATTTTGCCATTAAAATAGCAGGAGCATTAGGATCAAGGTAACCAAAGAAGATGGCTTCTTCTTCTTAAAGATGTACCCCCGGGAGAGGCCAGGATTTGATATCTGCAGTTTGGGGAGATATTCCTTCTTAATTGTTTTATTTCTAAGGGTGAATGCAAGAGTAATGAATTAAAATTGTCTATTCATTTATTTATTTGTTTTCTCCTCCAACAGCCAACTGTCAGACTTGCTGTCTTGTGTGGTTTAATCTCATTACACAGCTCTCTGTGTCTAAAGCCTTAAACTAACAGTTCGTAATGGGATTACATAGGCTTGCTTGTTTTCCGCCATTTTCCAAGCAAGGTTACTCAAGGACAATTCCCTGTCCTGCTTCTTACATTGTATTTTATTTGTCTGTCTATTCACTGAAGTTTTCATCTCACTTTCCTTCCTTCTAATATTCATTTTAAGATCTTTAAATAGACATTCTCTCCCTCCCTCCTCTCCTTCTCTTCTCCCTTCCTCCTCCTCTCTCCCCCCTCCCTCCTTCACTCTCTCTCTCTGGATTGTTTTAAAGCTCCTCGTATTGTCATCCAGGATCTCAACATTAATTACAATGCTTATGTGTGTGTTGAATACACAGAGAAAGAGGTTTATGGCAAGAAAACAAAATAAGAATTCTTTAGAATCCCAGAAATAGTAGGTAATAGAAAAATATTGACATTCAATCCTCCCACCAAGCAAGGGGTTCAACTTCAAGGGTACCAGGCAATTTCTTCTGTAATGAAAAGAACTTAGTATATATCTAGACAGTAATTCAGACAGACAAGATTCTTCTATAGAGTATTACTCAAAGATATTCCATTCACAAAGAGTAGCCTCCTAAACAGAATTTAAATTAATTACAGCCTTGCCTAGTGCAAATAAAATTCCATATATAAATTAAAAACTATAAATATCCAAGTACATATTAATTCTCCTTTTGAAGGACCTTTAAAGATGGTGAGAGAAAAATATAATGCCATTTTTATTGTTGTTGCATAGTTTAGTTCAGGTGAAACAGACTCATTACCTTCCAGTTGTACTACTCAGAACTGGCTTTAATTTGAAAATTTTAATAATGAAGTTTGTGGAAATTTCATTGCAGAAAATATTTCAGTGCTGATTGGTAGATAGGAGTACATTTTCCCATTGAAATGCAAGGTTTTTTTTTTTATGTTGTATTGCCCAAAGCCACTTCTCCATTTTGTCTTAAACAATAAGCTTTATTAGGTGTTTGATGGTAATATAACACACATCTTAAGGAATAAAAAGCACAAGTCTCATCTTCTTTGTACTGTAATTATTTTACTACCAAGAGAGTGGTTACAAAATAAAACACTAATTTACTAAAAGAGTTATTTCTGGCTATACACAGGATCAGCTTCAGGACTAAAACCCCCTGCCCCACCTCCAGATTCCTCAGTGTGTTTTTGGAGGGAGGTCATGGTCTTTTTTTTTTTCTGTCCAGTTATTACAAAAGGTCTAATATGATGAGAAAAGGTCTTGTAAGCTTAGTATATCTTTGGGAAACTTAGATTTCAAGTCTGTTTTACAAAGGGGACAATTTTTAGGAAAGGGGAACTTCTGAGAAGGAAACTGTAGAATCTGAATGCATGACTGGTTTAGATATCATGTCACCTCTTAGAGACCATGTCAACTCATATCTGTCACCCCTTCTCTTCCTATCATGGTGACAGTATTCACTAGTTGTCTTCTTCCCATCCTTGCTGATGTTTTTTCTTTTCTTTTCTTTTTTTTTTCTGAAATGCCACTGTGAGTAGTTTTGAGAATCAGAAGCTACCTAATAATGTCACAATTATTCCAATCACATCTGTGATCTGGAGACTAAATTCCAGATTTACCCATCACAGGCTTGAGAATGATACAATATTAGAGCCAGAAGCAACATTAACCCTGGTATTATAGGGTACAGTTTTGGAAAATTTACTCCAGATGTGCAATAATGGCTGTCCTGAAAGGATAAGAACATGAAACATCTCATGAAATGACAAGCAACAAATTCAAAAACATAACCTGGGTGACATGGATGCAAAGTGATAATGGACTTACATATTATGATAATATTGATTATAGATGTAATGCTTGGGTTTGGAGAAAGAATACTGGTCAGGGAATGCCTTTGCATAAGGTAAAACTTGAGAGAAATTCATTTATATTACTTAGATGATGGCAAAGAAGCATGATATGATAGATAGATTGATTGATTGGCACACCCATTCATTCACTCAGGAAATAGCGAATTGTCTCTAAACACCCATTTTAATACGCTTTGCTTTACTTGTGTTACAACTAAATATATTTTCTGCTATTATGAAAGTAAGTCTTCTCTTTGTGGCCACAAAACCCAGATACCCCTGCCTTCTCCAATGACCCCTGAATCCCCATTCTCCCTTTCATATTTTGCCAATTTCTTTTTCTTCTGACCATCAGTATTACAAAACACTTTGGTATTGTTCATTATGGAGTAAATAAATCACCAAAAATGTCTGATTCTACTTACTGCAAGCGTCTTGAGAGAGCTATCTTCACAGTTTCCATTTACTCCTTTACTCCTTTACTCCTTTCCTACTCTCTTGCAGGCACTCCCTGCTTAATCAAAGTGGAACCATCAAATATGACATATGCTCCAAAATAATATCAATCTTGAGGCCACAGCTTGCCTCATATCCCAGCACCTCTTCATGCAAACAGGCTTGTTCTTCTTGGACAACATCCTTCACTGCTACCCTCCTATCTCTCACCTCATCTTCTGTTTAGACTGTCTTTTCTCTACATAGAACCCCTAAATGTTTGATGTGAATACATTTCACTCTGTGTCATTGCCCCTTTCCACATGTTTACTCTTGGAGTCTAGAGAATGTGCATGAGCATCAGGATATCAGATGTCTAGAAACTGTTGGCAACCAATGTGTTTCTCTTCCCAGCACCTCTTTACTATCATTCTTGGAAATATCCAAGCTCCCATTCAACTTTTATACATAAATGCCTAATCAATACCCTAACCTTTGCCCATTGTGTTTTCATTTTGTATTTATTGGTGGTAAAGAAGTGCTAGAGACAGAAAATGGAGTTTGGAACATGTCGGATCAGCTTTCTTTTATCAACCTGCATCATTAATTTCACAAGTAAACCCCCTATTCTACAAAGAATGCATCTCCAGTGTAACTTCTTTGTGTACTTTATTGTCCAAGCTATTCATCATTTTCCTGAAATACTCTAATACCCATTGCACTCTCTCCGTCTCTCTCTCAGATTGGGAATCAGATCACCTATCCCTTAAACATTCTCTTTTTTTGGTTTTTCGAGACTGGGTTTCTATGTGTAGCTTTGGAGCCTATCCTGGCACTCACTATGGAAACCAGGCTGGCCTCTAACCCACAGAGATCTGTCTGCCTCTGCCTCTGCCTCCCAGTGCTGGGATTAAAGGCGTGCACCACCAACGGCTGGCTTCTATTAAACATTTTGAATTTCTTTCCCTTTCATAAGAAAATAAACTGGCTGCCCAAACCTAGATATCTTGAGTCATCTGCCACCCATTTTATACTTTCCCAAGCTGATATTAACCATTTATTTTTCAGTCTTGTCTTTTTGTGTTGACCCCTTCTCTGTATTTCAGATGTAACAAACTGTTTTATATGTTAAGGTTCTTGTTTTGTAAGGACATTTTTGCACCTATATCCCCATTAGTAAGATCATATTTTCAGTCTTTCTTATTTTGGGAGATGTTTGTAGGGGAGTATATCATATAAGGGAAGCCTGCATTGTCTATTACACAATCTTTTGTGTTTATTAGTTCTGTTCAAAGTTTGTGGCTATTCTGTATTTTTTTTGGGGGGGGGGTTGAGACAGGGTTTCTCTGTGTAGCTTTGGAGCCTATCCTGGCACTCGCTCTGGAGACCAGGCTGGCCTCGAACTCACAGAGATCTGCCTGCCTCTGCCTCCTGAGTGCTGGGATTAAAGGCATGCACCACCAATGCCCAGCTTATTCTGTATTTTCATTTGCTATTGTCTATCTCCTTCTCCAGCACTGAGGTCATCAGAGGTAACAATATTGTTCTCTTCTAGTTATTCTTGCATTATAAGTACCTAACAAGAGGACTTGGAATGAGATGGGTAATCAACAAACCCTCTAGATAAATATGGTACATGGGGAACTTTAGTGTTATGCGGATGTGTATGAACTGATCACTGTCTGTAAGTAGCTTACAATGGAAGGATAATGTACTTCTCCATGGACCTCAAATTTCTTAAACATAGAGTCATCACAATGTGATTATTCTGTGTCTTGCGTAAAAAAACAGAAGTAACCAATATTATCTTCATGGATAAGATCACTGTGGTTCATTTGAACTCATTGTTTTGTACTGCAGAGAGAAGTACTTATTTTTTTTTCTGTTCATAAAGGAAAACAAACAAGCAATCAGCCCCAAACCATTAGCTATGCCTAGAATGAAAGGGGGAAAGCAATTCACTCAACTCTTTTGATGATAGAGGAGATGGTCACCATAAACAGTCATTGGTTTTGCATTCACTCATGCTTGCAAGTCTTGGAGACATGGTTAGGAGATGTACCTCCTAACTCTGTGCTACCATCTCACACACTGGTTTTGACCACAGAAAAATGTCCTGGGATAGTCACCCCCTCTTTTTCCTTGAATTTCAGGAGGGTCTGGAGTGTGCACATACCTATACATGTAGGGGTCCTGGATCTCTCATTTTTTTTTCTGTGTTCTTTGGTACTCCGTGTAAACTGGCAGCTCTGTCTTCCAAGGCAGTTGATGTGCTGATATAACTTTCTGAGAAAAATTGCCTTTAACCTTTCCTATACTCAGTCTCTGTCTCCAAGTCTGAGATCTCATCAGCTATAGAAAGGGTTTGCATCATTCCTTTTGCTCTAAATGCTTCCTAAATTAGAGTATTCAATTAGGGTGACCTTAGAGAGTTCTTTTTCATTCCAAAGAGCAGAATATTCACAACTCTGTGCCTTGTACTAATAAAATATTTAGCACACTTAGAAACTTTCTTTTATTATGAAATTCCCCCAATACAATTGAGGCCTTTATCAGGAAAATATGCAACCCAGTCATGCAAAAGAGGACTCCCACCCAATTTTACTATAAGCAAAATATTCTTTTAAGTATAACAGCATCTCTATGCTTCATATTCAGATAGATATGTGTGCATATCAATAGAGTCTTGGGGGACTTCAAAGAATTGCCTGTTAATAAATTAATTTTATTTGTGTATTTGACCTTTCATGGAGTCATTTAGATGAACAGTCATAGATCTGTAGGTAGACTATAGCTTTTCAATGGGACTGTTTAAGTAACCATGCCATACCTTTGCTTTCCACTCTCCTTTTTCCAAAATGAAGCTTCAGACACTTGGGAAAACAGTGGCCTACAGGGCATTTACTTGAACTTGGCAGGTATAGAGGTTCCAAAAAAAAGAGAGAGAGACAGAGGAATCACTGTGGGTATTTTGTTTGCTTTTTTTATTTATTTAATGGAGTAGCCAGTGCCCTTTTTGAGAGAGCTAGCCTGAACTGCCACTGTCTCAGGTTCAGTGTTGTTCCATCACACTATGCTCCTGAAGTTGCAGGTATTTTGACATTAACCTGGAATGGGCATGCTTGTCCAAATCAGTGACAAGAGCCATCCTTGGATATCTAATGACTGATTAAGACTTTGCTCCTGTCTCTAATTCCATTATCTTTTAATTGTATCTAGGAACAATTATATTTAAATTGGTATACCAGTGATTATTTGAAGAGAAGATAGTGCCTATCTTTACAATTAAACTATCTTGTCACAAGCAGGAAGGGATTTGAATTAATCAGGTTTTGTAGGAATCCCACAGGAGACCAACAATCAATGTACAAATGAGTTCAGATGTAATGCCATGTTATCATGTTTTTATTTTGCCCAAGTTATGTACTTAAAACTATGACCCTCTAATTTTGTTTATAGTTCTTTGTTTAAAAAATGATCATATGCTGCCACCTCTCCCATTATTATTACTACTGAGTTTGTCAATTGGGTTCTATACATTACAGTTGGAATTTTTATTTTATAATTAAATTTGGGTGCTTTTGAGCTGAGAAAAGTATCATGCTATACCTACAGAAATGTCAAAGTTGCTAACCTTATTCAATTTCAACACAGTAATCAGACAATTAGGCTCAATGAAGCTTCTAAAATGATGAGAAAGGAGATCCTGGAGGAAATACAAGTAAGGGGGAACATCTGAAACCTAGAAAAGAACAAAACAGCACAAATACCCAATGTACTCTCAGAAATATTATGAACTGTAGCATAAGTGAGATAGCTAGTGTTTGTACACCCCAAGGGTATCCTCCCAGAGGCTTATGCACTGAGACAAGGAAGGGCCATCAGTTTGGGAAATCAGACTTTTAAAGTTTGGACAATCTAATTAGGGATTATTTTTGTTGTTGTTGTTTTTTCGAGACAGGGTTTCTCTGTGTAGCTTTGGAGCCTACCCTGGCACTTGCTCTGGAGACCAGGCTGGCCTCTAACTCACAGAGATCTGCCTGCCTCTGCCTCCAGAGTGCTGGGATTAAAGGCATGCGCCACCAATGCACTATTATGAATGGAATATCTAAACTATTCTGTTTCTAGTGTGTGGCTATACAATCTTAGGCAAACTGCTTTTTTTTATTGGGCCTCAGTTTTCTCATTTGTAAATTGGGCTGACAGTGGGGGCAATAGAAAGCTTTAGATGATGTTTAATGAAAAGGTGAAGCATAGTTCCAAAAATTTAAAAGGATGACACACAGTGCTAATCAAATGCAGAGCTGCTTAACTGAAACAAAATAAAGGTGGTGTTTATAGACTTCTGGATAGACTTTTACGAAGGAGAGACTTGGGTGTAAATATCTGGGGACAGATGCAATTCTCCATGCTTAGTTAATTCTTACAGTATTTCTAGAAAGAAGCACCAAGAAGCTGGGGCTTGTACAGGAATGATGACATTGTAGAAAGTCACTCTGGCGCATGACTCTTCTGATTATCTGCAGCTAGCCACTGTGTACACTACAAGTCACACCCATTCAGTTTTAAAGGGATGCTGTTATTCAATGTTCCAATGATTTCTAGAGATAGCCTCTTGGCAATATTTCAGAAACCTAACAGCGGGGAAAGTTTCTGAAATTTCAAAAGTGTTTTGGAATTTGGGGACATGACCTCAAAATGCTGTCCCCCCTTCATTGTTGCAATATGTCCATGAGCTGCACTGTCGTTCAGGGTCTTCTTACAGCAAGACCTCTCTTCTCCTGCCACCTCCTAGCCATTTAATGTCATCTATATACAGCACCTATTGGAAGCCCCACCATTCTACACAGGTTTGGCTTTTGGAGAATGAGTAATAACTTTGTTCTGATAAAATGAATTAAAAATAAATTAAATCAGTTTAGGAGTACTGTTTTCCAACTATCATTTGTTATTACTAATGTCTAGTTGTTATTTAATTGTGTGTTTATATTGAAAACTCACCATACTAAAATGATAGCTACAGGGCTGACTAATAAAGACAGAGAGAACAAAGGAAAAAAGAAAATGCTTATAGGAAGGATGCATGAATAAATAGCCACAAAACTGGCTCTTTTAACAAGAGTTCAACAAAATGGATAGTTTCTAGAGAAAAAGGTATCAGTGCCCAGCTGATGGCTTATCCTTGGCTCTCAGCCAAACTATATTCTTGAATTGTACTGTGCTGTTCTGTTGATACTCAGCCCTACTAATTAAAGGAATTTTAGCTCAGGAGAAAACGTTAATCATATTTTGGACCCAGGAGATTTCCTATTCTAAAAATATGATTTCTGGACAAACTGTTCAAAACAAGAAAGCCCCTCGATGGTGTAATGTGCCAGACTTAACTGTAACTCAGACTACTGCTAGATTTTACCAATTTTGTCGTGAGTCATATTGGTTTGAAATAGAAGTATGCTGGGTGACTTGTTTTTCAACTCAATGCAAATTAGTTTATGCTTTGAAATTTGCTGATCTTGTCACCTCAATTGGGAAATTGAGTATATTGATTGGCCAAATGAAAAACTCACTGAGGTCAAATGCATTTTAGGTGCTTCTTAAATTGTCCTCAATCATCCCTCTTTGGAAAGTGAGTCCCCAGATAACAGCATCATAATAAAGAAGGCTGACTGCTTTACCTCTTTGCTCTCTCTTTCCCTGGGAAGCTTACTCTCCTATGCAAGACATTTCTGCAGGAAACATGTCCCACAAAATCCCCCATAACATTATCTAAGTAACTTCCATTCATTTTCCAGCATCAGCTTCTCTTCATCATTCTCTCAGTATGTACTAGTCATTAACAAATCTTGTGAGTGAGAGAAATATGTTACATTGAGAATAAATTTCTGTTTGTAAGTACATAACCATGAGGATGATGCTGTCTTAATCCATTTCTGTTTTTCACACTATAATGTGAGTTCTATGAAAATAAGGACTGTGTCCGTTTTGTTCACTATTATGCCCTCAGTATAAATTATAAAAAAATTGAAATGTACTTGAATGGATGATTCTAAAGTACTGCACTGATGATTTTATTGAAAATTGGCTTTCATGGGGGGGTAATGAGGAACCAAAGGCAGATGGGTCCTCCAAAGGATGAAAAAGGATGTTTTCTATATTGCCCTGTAGGGGAATTTTTGCCATCCACTTCTTGAAAGCTCAAGTTCAGTTTCTTATTGATAGCTTTCTGTAAGCCTACAAATAGGTAAGCTGAATTGAAAACATTTCAGTACTGATCAGTTTTTCAACTCACTGTCCCCAACCTCTGTGGATTGCACTCAGATAGGTCCTTGTATCATAATGGGCAATTATTCTACCATTAGAGATATCTTCAGCCCTAAGCCTTGAGACCCACTTGAACTCTTCCAAATGGATTACAAACAATCATTCCTTGACATTTGAAGCTAGCCCCAAATCCCAGGATAAGACTCTAATGATTTTGACATTGGTCTCCTAATAGACACTGCTACTAAGTGTATTCTGAGCCCTGTTATCCTCAAAGATTGGAAACTCTGAATTCTGTAATTTATTTTATACTCCCTTCTCTTTGTTATCTCTCACTGTTAATGATTGTTACAAGTATTTTCTTTGGCACTATTATTGTTACATGTTTTTGGAGGCTGCCCAGTCTTCTTTGCTGTTGTTTATACTTCTAAAAGTATCTGATTGATTGCATGTCTTGAATTGCAGCTAAGTTTAATGGTCTCAGTTGCCCTTTTCATTTCTAAAGTTTAACTGAGATGGATTTCAGTTTCATTTCCAGGAATCCTTTCTGCACTGTGACGTTTTCTTCATTTCTGATCAAGGTTTGCCTTCAGGATTATTAAAAAATGTTAAATGACTGGAAGTTAGTATCCATTCTATCATTAAACATAAAACCATAATGAGAAGCACTGTAGGTTCGAGGACCAAATTTATTTTATCCTATTTTTTATAGCTAGTACTTAAGCATGTAATTGAGAGGTTGCTCTGTTTGGAGCTCATCAGTTTGATGTAATCACTCTGATTCCCAAAAGCAGCTTCTCTCATCCATCCTTTGAGGCATGATGAGAACCAGTAGGGATGAGGACTAGTAACTAGCAATAAGTAGGGTGACTTGCTACATAGAAGCCAGTGTAAATCTGAGCTTTGGATAATAGATTATCAAGTTGATTTTATATCTAAGTAAGCTCAGTTCAGCCCATTTCCCTTACATACCTTAATACTCCTTTTGTGAATTGGTGGACACAAGTCAAAGGCTTCACAATGCCAAAGAGCCTATAAGGAGGGATGAACCTGTGATGTTTTAGAAATCAAGTGAATCATGCTTCATCTGCAACAACAGTCACTGGTTTTACCATAGCATTTTATGTTCTAAAGAAATTTCTGTTCAGAAAGCCCTATTCAAGAACTCAATAATTGTCCTACATGACTTCAGAGAATAGAGTCAACTATTCCCTCTAACTCAGCAGTTCTCAAACTATGGGTAAAGAGTGACCCTTTGGTATCACATATCAGATATTTACATTATGATTCATAACAGTAGCAAAATTACAGCTTTGAAATAGAAAGGGAATAATTTTATGGTGGGGGGAAGGGTCACCACAATAGGAGGAACTGTATTAATAAGTCACAGTATTAGGAAGGCTGAGAACCACTGCTCTAACTATACAGCACCAACATCAGGAATGCAGATCTCAGATGTGAGAAAGTATAACTATGGAAGGGTATACAAAAGACAGCTAAATTATGAGACTCTTAGTAACATCAGAGCATGAGCAGGCCAAACAGAAGAGACTCCATTAATGTTAGCATAGTATCAGACTTAGAGGCCTTGAAAATCCTTGTCTATGCATACCATCTGTGGAGATGAAACTATCCTGTATGGGAGTCCCATGTTTTGGGAGAGTCCCTTTATTCAGCATAAACATCTCATTGTCTGCCTTGCTTTTAGTGATGGCCAGAAGCTTGCAGAGGTAATCTGAGAAGGGAGTGAGCTGGAGTATCTTCCCCAGACCACAAACAGCATAGATTGTTCACTGTTTGCTCTGAGTCTCTCAGTAGCAATACATTTCAACCAGTTAGGTGCTTTTCAAGCATGTTAGTGTTTGCCAAACACTATTTTGGCAGGAATCTGTAACAAAGCTTAATGCATTATGCATATTATTTTCACAGTATTTCATTGTATTAGCAAGTGTAGTATTTGTAGGGAATATTTGTAAATTCATTACCAAGGTATTATCATATTAATGACTGTTTTAAAAGTATTAGAAAAAATGTTAATATTCATAGGCACTGTACATTCCATGGTGAAGTGAGAATAACATAATTTAAATTTCCCCCCAAATTAGCATGTATATGTGAAAAATCACTTATAGAAGTATGAAGCAAACCTTAAAAACTGAATGACTTTGATATTTCTATGAAAACTGTAGGTTCGTTTTGATTTGTAATGGCAAGCGCTATCACAGATTAAATGATAATGAGGAACTGGTTTCCTTTAACAGCATAATTTACTTGTAGAGAGCTGGAAATCTTATTTCATCTGTCTGAATATATTATCATATTAATTTATATTAATTTATTTTATATATTATTCTGCAGAACTGTTCTTTCATTTTACAACTTGACTTACACTAATTTATGCATACACACATGGGGCTGCTTCTCTCTATGTGCACAATGTGTGTGCAGATACAAAAGGAGGCCAGAGATAGTATCAGGTCCCATGGAACTGGGGTTATAGGCTTTTGAAGACTTCCTAATGTGTGTGCAGGGAACCAAATTTGTCATCTGAAAGAGCACTGAAGACTTCTCTGAACCATCAGAACCATCACTCTAGCACCTAAATTATGCATTCTTATTTCTCTTTTGGCCTTGGACAATTTTTCTCTCTGGTCCCTAAGAAAGAACAAAATCTTATACCATGGCATAGTTTGACCAAGACATTTGTCTTGCCTGAAGCTATACAAGGAATTCAGTTATTTCCTGAGGAGTATGGTTCAACTCTATTGAGAGGCTCTTGGCATATGCTTATTATTCCTTTTATGGGGATCCAAGGAAATTACTAAGGGGTTCTTTTCTGTTTCTACTGAATTCATTATTGCTTCCATGGGGTACTAGAACCTTGATTTGTCTCTGGGCTTGACAAATAATGTCTAGAGAACTCTTCCCTTTAGAAACTGCTTTACAATACAATTCTGTCTCACTGTCAGAAACGTTATAGTTATTATTCTTTTCACAGGTTTCTATTCAGATAACTCCTCTGTCCAAGAAACTCAAAAACCTCTGCATGTATTACCTTCGGCTGCTTCACAACAGTCCTTTGATGCAAAGCAATTTGTTCTCATTGCTATTAAAAAAATGAACAGCCCTGGCTCAACACAGCACTGTGCTGTGCAACAAGTGACTGGAAAAAAAAACACCCTGATTTCCCTTAAAGAAATACAAATACACTCACACACACACAAAAAAAAACCAACCAACAAAAATGACTGTGCACTCTCTGTGGCATGACATAAAATTGATGTAAGAATTTATATAGAAACAGCACATTTAGAGATAATGATTCCTTTTCATATATAGTTGAGTTCTCCACATTTTTCTACATCATAAAAATTATGTCTTCATCCCATCTCATTCATGGTAATGTAGCCAGTGGGCATTAATCTTGTGTATTTTTAAACAGGATCTCATTCTTGACTCATGTTTGATTCTTATATAAACATAATCAATGAGCCTTGACCTTGTTTCTCTTCTTTGTGTGCTAATTCTTGGCTAGACTCAAACTGTCTCTGTTCAAAGACCACAGAAGGCTTAAGTATCTTTCTCTCAGATCTCAAACTCATATATTGGGTAGAAATAAGCCACTCAGAAATCATTCCTTGTTCATTTTGTTCCCAATTCTTTTTAAATTTGAAAAATTCTGAATTTTAATAATGTTCTTTATGGAACACTTCCTTCCAACTATTTTTCTTTGACAAAAGATGGTAAAATAGTCAGTAATTAGAAATGATTAATTATCTAAATTTCTTAAATTAGTGTTTTTTTAAAATCTGAAATAGATTTCAATGTAAAAGAGAAGGAGGTTTTACTTCCAGGCTGAAGTCTTCATAAAGAGGTTAATCAATGTCTCCAGACCAGTCAGCATAGTCTGTTTGTTTGTAACTTAAAAGTTCTCTGACATTGTCTTCTGGGCTCTGTGGAGCCATGTGTGGTGCACACACACACACACACACACACACACACACACACACACACACACACGTATATGTATACTTATATGTATATGTATAATGTATATGCATGTGCATATGTGTGTATATATATACATATATTCATATATGTGTGTAATGAATCTTTCTCTGTCACAGCAGCCAGCTCCTAAATATTGATGCAAAGAATTCTTATTAAATATGAAAGCTCAGCCTTAGCTTAGGATTGGCCCAGTATCTCTCATAACTTAAATTAACCCATTTAAATTAATATGCATTATATCACATGACAGTATCTCTCATCAATCTTGCAGTTCCTGTTTCCTCTTTGTGTCTCCTGGCTTCTCCTATGTATCTTAATCATCTCCTCCAACTTCTGCCCTCTGCAAGGAAGTCCCACTATACCTCCTGCCTAGCTATTGAAATTCAATTCTTTATAAAACAAATCAGAAATATGTCCTCACTCAGTGTAAGAATATCCTACAACATTTACCCCTTCTTTTATAAATAAAAAGGAAAGTTTTAACACTAAGGAATTAAGCTCTGTGCAGTATGAACAATCATCAAGTAAAATGCAAAAGGATCAAATTGTTCTAGCCCTGTAGTACCTTCATGAATGAGCTATGTAATGAGCTTTGTATACTTTTGCAATCAAAGGTGACTTTTAATATTTCTTATTTTTAATTAGTGTCGGTGTGTAATTTCTATATTTTACATGTGTTCATTTTAAAAAATACATAGAAATAACCTCCTTTTTCTTCTCATAAAAATTGTGAAATCAAATGTGGGTATGTTTTTCCCCACACCAAGTAGTGTTCTAGTTCTTAAGAATCAAAAAATTCACTTCAATTCTCACACTAGTTACTCAGAATTAGCAAAGATCTTACAGGTTAAGAGCTATATCCAACAGGCTTGCTTCTTGCTTTGGATGTTAATAAGAAATGCAAGCTGATTACTGCAAATTCAGAATTCTAAGACTCCCTCTTAATGCGCAATAGTTTGCTAAACTTGCTTATAGAACTCAGGAAAATATTTTCTTGTATTGACCAGTAAGATATAAAATAATTAAACAGACACAGATGAACATCCAGATAAGGTAGACATGGCTGAGGTCTAAAAGTGTCCCAAGCCAAAAAGTTTGTGTTTCTACAGTGATGGGTTGTACCAGTTTCCCATGATATACCATTGCTTGCAAACCAGGAAGTTCATCAAATCTAGTTGTTTAAGTCTTTGCAGTAACATTGAATAGGACATGTTAATGAACAATTTTAACCAATGGATTGCTAAATATAATTATAAAATAATTTGATTTAAACAAAGTTAGTTATATTTTAATTCTTTATGGAAAAAAAGCAAATTATAATCATAGAGACAACAAATGATAACCAAAGACATTATTAGCTTTACCCCAGTATTTCATGCAAGCAAAAAAGAGAAAGAAGAGTAAAACAGAAAAGAGAGAAGGAGGAAAGGGAGAGGGAGTGAGAGAAGGAAGGCATGGAGGAAGACAGAGAGGAAGGGAAGGAAAGAGAAGAATCAAAGGATTTAATAGAGCTTGGCCTGCCCCTCTGGCTTACATTTCCCTCAAGTCATTCATTAGGTGGTATCAAATTTCCAAAATTCTGGTCACTCAGATCTTTAAGTGACCAACTTTATCCTTCTAGGAAGTCCACCCCAAGTGAACTGATTATCATAAACTGAAGTGTGAGGGAATGTGGTTCATCATGAATAATAAAGACACCCCCATTACTTATAAAATGCCAGATGTTTTGAAAATTGTATGCAAAAAGGGAGAAAGGCCAACATATTTATTTTATTAACAATTGCCAACCATTATTACATGATATTCTGTATCAATTTCTGTATCAATAGTCACATAGCCCAGTAGTGACCTATTCTGAACATGCCAGGTACTAGAGTCTGCTATCTTGACAAGGCTAGAGAAGATTTACAACATTATATCTCTGATTCCTGGCAGTGGCTGGCCATAGTTGTTCTTGGATCACTGCCTTCAGCCACAACTTGTCACCCTTTTCATTTCAGTTGCTGCTGTTGCTGGTGGTGGTGGTGGTGTGGGGGGGGTAGTGTGTGGTTGTGTGTAACATCATTTAACATACCTAACTTTCAGGTTGGCTATACCCCTCAATGTTTTCCTGCTAAGAAACCTGCTTTAATTATGTACTGTGTCCTCAGTCAGCACAGTGGCCTTACTAATCTAATACATGGTGGCAAATCTAGTTCTGCAGGCAGGCTCTGTGCTGAAGTGGAGGCGATAGATATCCTTTCAGTAAATCTGGGACCTGATGGCAAATACATAACCCTTCCCATCATTACTAGCTGAATGGCTACTTTGGCAACACCTGTATTCTGCTCCTTTTCATTTATTTCTTTCATCTGGCACAAAAGAACATTCAAGATGTAAATATAAATCAAGCAAGTCTGTGTTCATAGAATTCTTGGGGTAAGAGGAAATTACTACTTGATAGGTTGGGGGGCTTTGGTGTTTTCAAAACAGTGTTGTTCATTTACTTATTAAGTAAACATAAATCATACTCTTGCTATATCATAGAGAGTTGGTTATACAGAAATGGGGATCCTGGCAAAGAGTGGTACGCTGGAAAAGAGGATCACAGAAGAAAGAAGTACAGGGAATGAGTAAGTGTTGATAGAGAGAGATAATGCTGGTATAGTGTGTGTGTGTGTGTGTGTGTGTGTGTGTGTGTGTGTGTGTGTGTGTGTGTGTACAGGTGTGCTCACCTGTGTCTGTGTCTATGGAAGCAAGAGGTCAATAATGCTTTCCTTACTCTTCCTCTCTCCCTTAGTTTTTTGAGGCAGGGTCTTTCAGTGAACCCGGATGTCTTCCATTTTAAAAAGACTGGATGGCCAGTGAGCATCTTCTAACCACCAGTACTGGGGATGCACATCCATATCCCGATGCCCAGCATCATTTACATATGTGCTGGGGATTCAAACTCAGTCCTCATGTTTAGGAAGCATTTTATCCACTGAGTCATCTCTCAGCTCCCTGGTGGAAATTTTAAGAACATGTTGATCTTAGGACTGGATTTTGAATTATAAGGAAGAATGATGTGTTCAGAAAGAAAACAAAAGCCCTATCCACTTAAGGGAAAAGTGTGAGGAGCAGTTAGAAATCAAAGCATAGTGTAGCTGCTCATCTCTTGGAAGGAGCTTCTTTCCACTGATAGGCCTAATGGTACAAATCTCTTTCTCATGATATCCCGTTTCTAGATTTGGCAGAAGGTTTACACTGTAAGAAATCAATTGGCACATGGTCTGAATGGAGAATGCCTGCCCTCAACAGGGCACAGGTGCTAACACTGACCTTTGGATAGATGACAGCAAAAAATCTCTTCAAAGGAGATTTTGATCTCTGTGCCTTATCACCTGAGAGTGCTGTGGCTCATCTAGATTAAATTTATTGCTGTTCAGAGTCAAAAATTAAATGTATAGGCAAACATGGAACTCATAAATAACTGTTTGCTGGAAAAATATCAGTCCAGAGGGCTCTGTGGCTCTAGATATTTGTTACTTAATGTATGGGAAAGACTTTAGATCCGCTAAAGGCTGTGCAGAAATCATATTGTTTTCAAAAGATTCTTTCTGTACTCATAAGTGAGTCTGTATTGTATGCTCAATTGCAGATGTGAGTTTCTGGCATTTAATAGAGGTAAAGAAAAAAGAATGAGAAATGAAAGAGCACAACTTGAAAATCAATAACCACAAGGGCCAAAATAAGGAAACTTTAACAGAAAAAAAATGATTGTGGATATTAACTCCAGAAAAGCAGGAACGTAAATGCCTTGGTGGCAAGCAAACATATGACACATAATTTTGTTGGATTATCTGTCCATAAAAGGAGTGGACCTTTAAATAGTTGCTCCCAGGGCTGTTTTTCTGAAGGTCTGCAGTTCTATACCTTAAAAAAATTAAGAAAAAAACGGATACTTTAGAATGCAATTTCAACTTGGAGAAACTGGTCTTCTATTTCCGAAGCATCTTTCCGTATTAGGCAAGACTTCATTGAGACCTTGCTTTCCCTTCCTCTTTCCTGCCTCATCTCCCTTCTTTCATTTTATTTTACTTTTCTTGGTGTAATGATTAAGGTATTAAAGGCAGAGCTTTTCTGAGACACAGCAGGAGGTGGTAGTGAAGGAACTGATCAGCAGACTTCTGTCATAATAATTGGAGTTACCCAAATATACAGTTTATATGAGTCCTGTTACTAATATAGGGAATTATATTCCATTTCTTAAACATCTGCTGTCTCTATCAACATTAGAATTTGGATCATAATTGTGGTAAGAATACAACAGGGGTGAAAGGAACAGAAAGTTCTTAACAGCAGTACTACATCACTTACCCCACACTAGAGAGTACAGGCCAGCAATGATGTGCCTATCATAGATACATAGGATAGACAGTGGCCACCACAGAACTGTTCTATTCTTAGGCTGAGGAGATAGTCTGGGACGAATTTTCTGTCAATATCTGGTTATATATCACAACAGGTAAACATTGATTGATAAAAATACTCTCTGACCCTGAAAGTCTTTAGCCCTATAAATTTGGCTGTGAGAATCCAATAAAGCAGATAGAATAAGCCATCACCAAGCTGTCCCCAGTGTTCAGGAGCACATAGAAAAAGAAAATTAAATGTTGCAGTTATACAATGGCTTAAACTAGAACACAGAAGTAGAACAGCCCATAAGTTAATACCCTTTCTGTCACTATCTGTACAACTTTAAAATTGAAAAAAAAATCTGTGAGTTGTATCCATACAACTAGGGTATCAACTTATGTAAGAATTTAAATAATCAAATAACGTTTCTGTATGTAATAAATTGAGCATGGTTCCTAACCTTAGATTATTCTTGATAAATGATAGTAGCTAGATTCTGGAATTAGTTATATCAGTGGCAGACATAGCTATCCTTGTCATACGCTGGTTGCTTCTCAGGGCTGTCTGTTTTTCCTGAGTTTAGAATACTCCCTACCCTACCACACAGAAAAATAACATTTCAGTTTGCTCAATAAATATGTATACAATTCTTAGGATGTATTACGAATCCATCTAGAATCAGTAGAGCACATTTGACAAAAGATCAATTTTCTTCCAGATACTAGAATAATGAAATTACATATTTAAAATGTTCCACAGATACACAGGGTAGTCAAGTATTCAAGAGACTTCACTACAGAAGATAGAATATAGTATCTGTTGGTATGAAACTGAGTATACATTAACCAGTGCAAATACATGTTGCTTACCACCTAATATGCGATAAACCATATACACAAAGTTAATAAGACACCAAGCTGAGAGTTTTACTGAGTATTGAAAGGAACCAAAAGCAATTATTTTCTTTGCATCATGTCATTGTAGTAGAGGATACTTCCTATTCATAGCAAATGAAAATTTGTTTTACTAAAATTTAAAAAATTATACAAAGGTAGAAGGACAATAAAATAAGTAGTATAGTGTAATAATCATATAATATTATAGTACAAGTAATATAGTGTCTTTACCCTAAGTTGACGGTTATATTGTTTTCACAAGTTTCTTTTTTGAAACTGAAGATATTTTTTAAAAACCAAAAATTCATGTAGAATCACCCTATCTTATCAGCTCTCAGACTTCCTGCAACCACTGCCACTAATTTCCAGCTTATATAGGTTCATCCATTAAAAATATACTTCAATATTTTCCATAGGTACATAAATATAGTATTTTATTCTGCTACTTATTTTTAATTTAACCCATATATTTAAAAGTTTACTTGTTTTTTATCTAGAATGTAAGATTGCATCCTATCATTTCACAAATTTTATTTAGCCATTCAAATTACTAAGTAGGAATGCAATGAATATCTTTAAATAAAGATTCAGAAGGGATCATTCATTCCCATAGCATCCCATAAAGGCTACGGAACGCCCATCCTTTTTCAACCGTACCTTGGTGGATGCAAAGAAGAAAGATTAGAAAGAGATTGCAACAGAATAATGTCTCAGCCTCAGTTTGGAAAACAAAAGTAGGGGGATGAGAAATGTGAAGATGTGACAAAAGCATGAGAAAAGGTGATGAGAACACGGCTCAACTCGAGCAGAGAGGAAAAGCTCCTGTCCACTGAAGGAAGGAGTCTTCTCCAGTTACTTGGAATTTGATAGTTCTTGGGAGGCATAAAGGAGGAGGGCTAAACCACTGGGTTAAGACTTCCACCTAATCCATCAGTTATAAAGGAGGATTTTTGTTGTCATAATCTTGGGTAGTTTTCTCTGCAAATATATGCTCATTTCCCAGTGGATGAAAAAGTCTTAAAAAAGTTTAGTCTTACCACATGCACACTGGTGCATAAGGACATACAATATGAGGTGAGTCTACATCATGTAGAGTAAGGTGGGTCTCTTAAGCAGTCAAACAGGCAGTTCTGCTCTCCTGCCAAATCCAAATAACAAATCTCTATTCTCTTTCTTGAAAGACAAATCCAACAAAGGTATTTCATTTCTCTAGATTTTCTAATACACTCAGAATTTCCTCAGTCTCCACAAGGTAACAGATGTGCCCCATTGTCTTTCTTATAGGAGTTGGTTGAGAAAGACTTGGAGAAGTTACATAGTCCATTTGGATGTTCAGCCTCATGAATAGGGCTCACTCATTCTTCTCTTCAACTGTTGTCTCACTAAAGGCTCTTAGGTTCTTTCAATAAAACTTGAAGAATGTATATCTGTGTGAGAGAGAGCAAGAGAAAGAGAAAAAAAGAAAGAGGGAGGGAGAATGTGTGTGAGAGAGAGTGAGAAAGGGAGAGAGAGAGAGGGGTTAGTTTTTATAGAATTTTCTTAGCTTCCTTGGTAGTAACATTCAGGAAAATGGCCATTAGAGGACTGGTTATGTAAATGTAGGAAGAGCTTTTGCTGTTGATAATCCACAAGAACCCACAGCCTTTTGCTTGCTATGAAGTAGACAAAGTTCTGAAGATAGAAAGTGCTTAAACAGAAACTATCAGTAAAAGGCAAAAGGCATGTTTGTTATGATATTTCCTTGTATCTAAAGGATAATTTTTCTGTAATACTACCTTTTAAAATGAAAACCATGGCTGAGAAAATAGATTTGATGTACCCATCATACTGTGCAAAAGCATTGGACCTTGCTCACTTAATCCAGATAGATTTTTAAGAATATCCTAGATCTAAAAATAGTTTAAAAAATTGACCTGATATCAATTTTCCCAAGTGTACACAGGATAAAATTATATGGAAAATCCAAATACTCATTTTGAATAAAAAAAGTGACTTTGATTAGGAATGTAAATAATGTTTAGGCATAATTCACAAAGATATTTGCTTATATTTACCTTTCTTCTTTCATTTTTCCAGAGGCATTTTTAAGTAATTGATTTTTTAAACAAGACTAACTTTTTTCTCTATGCATTAAAATCCATGTGACAGTAAAGAATTATAGCGTGACTAAATTATGTTTCTTGATAACATATGAAATATCAGTGTATTTAAATCAAGATTTTAAATTTAAATAAATAGGGTCAAAATGACTACACAATCTGATAAATGTTATAAATTATAGTCTTAAAAAAGAACAGTGGGAACACAGAGCTTTGGGGACTTCAACAGTTTGCCAAAGGGAAGGACACAATATCTGGAGATAGAAAAGAGGCATAGAAAGGAAAGAACATTCAAGAGGCACGTTAATACTCTGTCTTTATAGTTATTTATTTACTTAACTTCTCCTTCCCTGTTCCATTTGCTCTCAGTCTTTGAATAGTGTCTGTGAGTAGCACATAGATGTTGATTGCTTATTTATGAATCTCAGCTCTAGATTAAAAATATTTTAAGTATTCTTTGACAGATTCATAGATTTATGTAATGAATTTAGTAATTTTCACACAGAGACACATTTTTTTCCTTCTCATACTCCTTCCTGTCTCCTGTGGAACCTTTTCAACTTTCATGGTGTGTGTGTGTGTGTGTGTGTGTGTGTGTGTGTGTGTGTGTGTGTGTGTATTGTACTGAGTTTAATCAATTTGTTGCCAAAGCATGGGTAAAGGTATTGTTGATGGAGCAAGGACTACTTATCATTGGTTACACCACTGAAGAAAATAATAGCCAATAGTCTGTCAATGTCTCTAAGTTTTTCCTTATGAAAGCATCAGTCAGACACTCAGATTGTATTAGAGCCATGCTAAGTCTTCACTTGAACAAAATCACTACTAAAACCTTCTCTCCAAAATTGCTATTTCCTTTCCTTATTTTTTTACTTTTTTGGTTTTTTGAGACAAGCTATCTCCATGAAAGTCGTGGCTAGCCTGGATCTCATTCTCTACACAGGTTGACCTTGAACTCATAGAGATCTGCCTATGTCTGCCTCCCTAGTGCTTGGATTAAAAGGATGTACCATCAGCACCCAGAAAGTATTTCTAAATAACAGGTTTTGCAACTATAACATATAGATTTGGGGTTCGTGTCAAGATATAAAATTCTATTTTTTTAATTTTTTATTCATTTCACATAACAGTTACAGTTTCCCCTCCTTCCCCTCTTCCCTTTCACCCTTACCCCCATGACCTACCTCCATCTACTGCTTTGTAAGAATAAGACCTCCCATGGGAAGTCAACACAGCCTGGTATATTCAGTTGAAGCAGGACCAACACCTCCCCACTCTCCACTGCCATAGGTCCCACAATCAGTCGAGGCTTCAAGACTGTCGCCCATATGCAGAGGTTATGGTTTGATCCCATGAGTGTTCCCCAGCTGTCAATCTAGAGTCTACAGTGTCCATTGCTTCCACAAGTTCAGGTCAACTATCTCTGTGGGATTCTGTGTCATGATCTTGCCCCCCCCCCCAGTCATATAATCTCTTCTTCCTGTCTTTGAACAGACTCTTGTAGCTCAGCCTGGTTTGTGGCTGTGGTTCTCTACATCTACTTCCATCAGATACTGGATGTAGGCTCTATAATGACAATTAGGTTAGTCACAAAATCTGATCACAGGGGAAGGTCAGTTTAGGAACCCTCTACACAATTGCTAGGGGTCTTAGCTGGAGTCAGCCTTGTGGACTCCTGGGAATTTCCCTGGTATCAGGTTTCTCTTGTGCCCCATAGTTGTTCCCATCCACCTCTTCTTTACAGGATAAATAGGAAAGGGAACAGTACAAGACTCTATAATCTATTCTCCAGCAGTTAATAGTTCCCATAATGATTTGAAAATGCTTCATGCTGCTTCAAGAATAAAAGCACCTCTTCCCAAAAAGGACTCCACTACTTCATTCAAAACTCTTACTGTTTTCTTCTTGCTTCTATGAATTAAGCCATCTGGCCTCAAAATCCTTATACATTACTACAAAAACAGATTTTTTCTGCTGAATTGTAGAACTGAGGTCTACCTACCAGCAAATGTACAACTTCAGGTGATTGAATCTGAACTCTTTCCCCCACTCCATTCATCCCCTCCACCGTTAAGCAAGCATCCTGCTTTTATTTATGTACATTTTTTTTAAAGACTAGAGGAAAAGAACACAGACCGAGATCAGTAAATTAAAGTTCATTCAAGCACAGTTGTTGCTCATGAAAAACACTGTTCTGCTTGGTTGAAATGAGACACCAGGGGCTTGTTAAGGCTGCACGCCATGGTTGAACACCAAGAGTTAGACTTTCTTAAGGGGAGGTGAGACCTATGTTATTTAATGCCTTGACAAATTAATAATTGAGCTGTAGAGCATCTTGCCTTCATTGCAAATGGTGAGACCTAAGTGGATGCATTTTAGAACAAGTAAGCCTCTTCTTAGCTAATTCTGTTTCCTTGAACAGATGTAAGGGGAGTTTTTGGCACTTAGTTCACTGTTTTCTCTAGGCCATGGATGCAAAGATGTGGACATTGTTTGACTTTGCCTGTCACTGAAAATCTTCAAAACAGAAAATGTCTACTTTTACTCATGCAATGGTGAAGATGGTCACTAACACATGTACTTTTAAGCAGAATAAATAATTAGCTTTGCTATTTCCCATAGGTACTTGCTGAAATATAGGGGATTAAGGAGTGACCAATACTGTGAGGAAAGTTTGAACTTTGAATCCATGCTTAGAAAAAAAATTCCTCAAAGGAAGAAAGACACATGTTCCCTGTGCCCAGTTTGTATTCACTTCTCTTCCCTCTCTCTTCTCCTTGATTTGTCCCCACAGTGTGTGGGAAGCAAGTGACAAACACAGTTTTCCAGTCTTTGATACTCCAATTGGCTATATCCCCTCTCCTTTTGGCTGCTTTTAGTTGAGGTTTTCTGGTGAGGATTATACTGCTGGGTTACACTATATGGCAGTGACTCTATTTCTGTATTAGCTGAAAGCATTTTCCTGAATTTTATACTAGAAATAATTTGTTGAGGGCCACACAGGGAAAGGTCAAGGTCTCCTCAGTGTCCGTTATCACAGTGTTATATTAATAATCAAGATTTTATTTCAAACAGCTGGGTACCAACATCTCTCACAAATACCTGCCATATGCTTGAGGTGATATGAAATTTTTCCCTCACTACAGTTTGCCTGTATTTCTTACAAATCCGATTCATGTAAGGCTAAATTACAAACAGCTGGATTGGTGGGTATGGTGATGGTTAACTAAGAGATTCAAGCTCTCATTCTGTGTCAGATGGAGGGACCAAGCTGTTATTACACATTTGTACATTTGTTTCTTCACAGGAATTGGCCACCTCATGCCTGGGAACTGTCTTCCTCGCTCTCTTCCTGAGGTTTCACTATTTCCAAAGCATGTACCAAATATGTTTGCAGAACTGGATGTGGCATACTATAAAACCTTTGCATGTCACTTCTCTAGATTCCAGCTTTTATATTGTAATGGGTAAATAATTTGAGCACCAAAATGCCAATGTTTAGTCCATACTTCTGGATTTCTGATTCCTTTTGGCAGAGAGGACTCATTTCTTTTATTTAGTTAAAATATATTAGTATCTCAATATTGTAAGCAGCTACCTCTAACTCACTAATAACATATTATGAGTTGGATGTGATCCCTATTATTTGGGGTGAAACATAGTAAAAGGGGAAGGAACAAAGTGTTTTTTAGTGTGATAAAACAAACGTGAAAATGAAATTTTGGGCATGAATCTATTCAGGTACATACATGATTATTGTTCCATATGCAGCACTACCTATAGTCCAGTGAGGGAGTCAGCAAGTATCATCCTTGGAATTTCATTTGATATATTATCAATTGCCCAAGGACTCTAGATAATAAAAAAATGTTTGTTGTTTTAAAATAGCTGATAGATTTTCCACTCTTTTGCTCATGTGCTCATCATTAATGGATGCTTAGTATTGTTACACACAAGTTTCAAAACTCAGGAAGAGCATAGATAACAATTCTCTCTCAGCAGCCATCACAGTACCTTCTGATGCCATAAGGGCTATCCAGCCAGGAGGACACTTCCATCACAGTTGAAACTGGGTTTCAATGTGTTCTGCAACAAAGGTATCAGATTTCCTCTGTAGTAAGCTCTTACCAACTAGTTCAGGTAGGCAACTAAGAGCTGTGGCAATAGCCAACATCCAGCACTCAGATCTTCATTTAATAAACTATATCTTCTTTAAGTGGAATGATCATGAGGCTTGAAAATTTATAGACAGATAATGGCTGATGGGGGAAGGAGCACATTCTCAATACTGTAGCCACCAGTAAGGCACAAATTATATACCTGTAAAAACCCCAAAGAAACTCATTGGGTCATCCATATGTGGAGAAAAGACATAAAAGCAGAAAGGAGGCTAAGTGGAAAGAAGGAAATTCAACTGAAATCCATTTAGAGTGAAGTGGACCTTCCTCCTACAACTCGAAAGTTGCATGCATAAGAACAGGTGGTGGACATTCCTAGGTAAAGCAAGTTTGTTAAATATACATTCAAAATGGCAGTACTTCTATAAGAACAGAAGGTCATCCTTAGAAAACAAATGCAATTCCCTGTAAATAGATTTAGGATTCTCTTGTAGTAACATACGTTTTTTTTTTTTCCAAATATGCCACTCTGACTAGTTCTCTCCACTTATACATGTGATTTCTAAGACTGTGTCATGCCCATGTTGCAAATTCTTATGCTTGGATCTCCTGTACCGTTCCTGTTCTTCTAACCCTCATGCTACTGTCCTTGTGCTATGCCTACATTAATAAACTCATGTTCCCTGCAATTTTGGAAAACAAAATTCTTCCTCTTATAAAGGTACTTTAGGAGGGAGACAGCATTGGTAATTAGGATGAATATTATTGAATGAATATATATATGTATTTATATGTAATAATGAAGCCCATTATTGTTTATAATATATATGAACAAAACATGTGTATGGAATATATGAATAAAAAGTAGATAAAAAGGGCTATGTCACATCCTGCCTGTATCTCAAGACTTCTTTTACTACATTTCCCAGAGTCCTCCTTGACTCCTAGTCCCACATATCTTGCTTTCCAACAATACTTTATTTATCAACCAATAAGACAAACATATACACAGAAGGACCTCCCCCATCATGAGGCCTTCCATAGCACATCTTCAAAGTCTGTCATATCATTTGGCGCAGGGCCTAGACCCTCCCCTGTGTGTGTAGGCTGAAAGATTATCCCTCTGTGTGGAATGGGCTCCTAAAATCCATTTGTATACTATGGATAAATGCTGATCCACTGCCAGAGGCCCCATAGATTGCCCATGCCTCCTAACTGACACCCATGTTCAGAGGTTCTGGGGCTATCCTATGCTGGTTTTCCAGCTCTTTATTTGTGGGTATCCGCTTCTGCTTCCATCAGCTACACAATGAAGGCTCTAGGGTGGCATATAAGGTAGTCATCAATCTCATTATAGGGGAAGGGCATTTATGGTACCCTCTCCATTATTGCTTAGATTGTTACTTGGGGTCATCCTTGTAGATCTCTGGATGTTTTCCCAGTGACAGACTTCTCTTTAAACCTATAATGACTCCCTATATTATGATATATCTTTTCTTGTTCTCTATTCTTCTCCCTACTCAATCTTCCTGCTCTCTCATTTCCTCCTTTTCTCCCCTTTTCTTTCTCCCAACTCCCTCTCCCCTCCCCCCATGCTCCCAATTTGCTCAAGAGAACTTATCCTTTTCCCCTTTTCCAGGGTACCATGTATGTCTCCCTTAGGGTCCTCCTTGTTTCCTCAATTCTCTGGTGGTGTAGATTGTAGGCTAGTAATCCTTTGCTCTATGTCTAAAATCCATATGAGTGAGTACATACCATGTTTGTCATTTTGTGACTGTATTACCTCACTCAGGATGGTTTCTTCTAGTGCCATCCATTTGCCTGAGAATTTCAAGATTCCATTGTTTTTCATTCCCTCTGAGTAGTACTCCATTGTATAAATGTACCACAATTTCTTTATCCATTCTTCAGTTGAGGGGCATCTAGGTTGCTTCCAGTTTCTGGTTATTACAAATAATGCTGCTATGAACATAGTTGAACAGATGTCCTTGTTATATGAATGTGAAGATGATCAATAATTTTATCATCTTATCTCCCAGGACCTTGTATAAAGGAAACAAATGAAACCAAGTAGTCTGAGTTTTTTATTGCTTCCACGAATCTAGCTATCACTTTGTCTGGAACAGGATTACACAGCATTGCATCCAGGGACTCTCAACCAAATCTCTTTGCCTAGTGAAGAGAAGGCTCATTTGTATTCTCCAATACCCCATTTTTATTTGTGTTTATGCAATGCTTCACTGACTTAAGCTATTTAAAATTTTAATTTAAAAAGTCATCCTAATAAGAACTCATATAGGCAGGAAACAAATGAACAAAAACAAGTGCCACTGTTGCACACATGTACACTTTCCCAGCTTTGGACTGAATTCGATAATTTAGCTTTCCAAAAGATATTCACATTTGCTTTCATTACCAGGCCACAAATTCTTTTAAGCTACTGAACCCAATCTATTTCTTTTTAATGCATATTTTTTAAGTTCTAGTTAAAAATGTCATATGTAATGAGGGAAGATCCACAAGCCTTGCAAAAATACACATTTACAAAACCCACATGTGTACTGTCAGCAAATGCAGACTCAGAAACATTGATTTAATATATTTAAAAATAATGTGAAAAACTTCCTGAGTACTTTTGAATTCACCTTTCCAACTTCCCAGATTAAAACACACTATAATCCAAAGGTTAAAAGATTTGCGTTATTCCTATAATTTCATATTATTTGGAACTTGTAAATAGTCCAAAAGTTATTGCCCTCTGAGTCTCAGAAAGCTAGCCAATGTAAAGGAGACTTAAGAATTAGTTTTATAAGTCCCATGTCAGTGTTATTGCTACACAGGGCTCAGCTTTGAGTGTTCAAAAAATTTGTCCATTTGTCAGGTTATAAGAGAATCTCACCATTGTATTGTTTTGTTTCTCTTCACTTTTTTTCTAAGACAATACTTATTATTCTGACAACAGTAAGATTCTTTAGTGTATTGTTTTTATAGGCTTGCCTCCTATCCATCCACTTTACTGCAGAATTATAGTAAGGGACACTTTGTTCATGGGAACAAGCTTGAAATCTAGAAAAACATACAAAACAAAATGGGAGGACAAGTGATTAGAGAACTTCAGTCCTTCTCATCACTTTTTCACATGAAAGGCTGTGATAGGCAAAATCTCTGATGCTAAAATAATGAGTCACTTGAAGGCCAAAATACCATGACAAGACGGGAAAGCAGAAACAGTGTCAAATTACCTGCCCAGGAGGAGAGTTGAACTAGTATTGACTGAAACACATGTATGTATGGAATGTTTTGGTTTAAATTTATAGTGTTATAGAAAGTCAATGTGGATGAGATAACTGTATCAATGTGTCACTCATGGGGTCTATGTGGTGAAGCTATGACTATACAAATTATGGCCTATAAACATAGATTTATATTTATATCTCTGACTGCTGTCAAGTTACACATATCTGTAACTTGTCATTCACTCAAACTTAAGAATAGGTTTACTTCTTTTACCATCACATTATTCTAATAGATTTGCAGGTACATGTAAGAGTCAAGCTTCCCTGGGTTGCCTTTCCTTATAGAGATGAACAAACCATTAGGTAGATTCTGAGGTTTTTCCTCACAGGCTCATTCCCACTTCAACAGTACCAATGAAACTTGACCATGTATCCAAGAATACCTTCCAAAGAGAGGTTTTCTCTCTTGATGACAGTTTCTAGGGAAAAAAAGTGGTCCTATGAATTTACTTTCATGCTCTTAGTAAGACTGGAGAGAAAAGAGATAGAGACAGGATATAGATGAGGAGAAACATCACTACAGAAAGTTGCAAAATAAAAGACAATTTTAGATGTTAAAATGTTGACTGATGAGAAAAACTGAAAATGAAGCTCAGTGGGTACAAATAAAAAAAGTTCACTGCTGAAAACAAGAAAACATGCAGTTGTGTAAGAACCCTCAGACAGTTTAGAATTGCAGAATCAAGTGACTTTGATCATGAGTAAAGACACAATTCAGAAGCACACACACACACACACACACACACACACACACACACACACACACACACACACCCTGAGCAGACTAAAGTAATGAAGGAGACTTGTAACCTGTGAGCTTAAGATATCCTTTATTAGAAAAACACCAGCCAAATGCAAACCAGAGAGTGCCAGGTCAGCAAGGCAGGCCAGAGAGAAGGGGCTCCCATGTGCCTTGTCTGTCCCTTTAAACCCTGTCACTCATCATCCTGACCTCACCCTGACCATGTCTGTTAGGGCTTCTAGCACGTGTGGCTTACACTGTCCCCTACACTATAGAGTGAAAAATTTTAGATAGTAGACTGGCAGACTAGCCGGAGCCCACAGAACTGAGTGATTATAAGTACTTCATAGCAGCAAAAGGAGAGAAATTCTACTTCCTGTGATACTAAATCAGAGATGACAAGGATTTGGGCAGCCTAAAAAAAAGTTACTTGAGTAGAGAATGAACAGTTAAAGGGAGACAAGTGAAAAGCTGAACAATGAATAATAAGATACATCATCCATTAATCTTGATTAGCTGCCAAGTTGACTGACTTTTAGTACCCTCCCTAAGAGACTGCAGGATTTCCCACTGACCACTGAGGTCTAGGTGAGGATCTTTGGGTTTATTTCACCAAACAACTAGAGGAATACTAAAACAGTCAAGTCCCACTCATACACAGGGAATTTTTTTCAGGAACTTTAGATTGTTCATATGTATAGATATCTAATGGTTGCCAAATAATTCAGATCTTTAAGAATGTGGTAGATAAAAAGCACCTTGAAGTTAGAGAAACAGAAACTATACAGAAAACAGAAAATATCCAAGTCTAACAAGATAAAGCTGAATATTCTGGGAAATAAAAGCATACCAAAAGAAATGAAAAAGAGTTATGCAATAAAAGGGAAATCTTTCAAAGAATAGGAACAATACTCAGGAATGGATAACTAGGACTCTCAGTAGATGAAATGTATAGGACTGAAGGGTTGGGATCCTATGGAAGATATCTTTCATAATAGAATAAAATATAAAACATACAGAAATAAGAGCTAGAAAGAGACTGTCCAGAACAATTGTTTGATTTTTTTAATTTCTTGAATGAAAATCACTGACTGCTACTCTCAGTCTTTGATTAATAATGTTTGGGGTTCCACCTGAGAACAGACATTTCCATCAAGTGACTGGTAACTGATGATGCTGGTATATGGAATTGACTCACAGATTCCCTGTATTTGGAGGTTCAAACTCTGAGTGCTAGTGCTTTCTGCAAGCACATCAGAAAGCAGAAAGAGGTGATTGATGATAGAAACTCTGAGTTCCAGACTGAGAGGACCAGCACACTGAGCAAGCTCTTCATGGAAAAAAATAAAAAATTAACCCTATACACAGAAGTTAATGGTATGTAACTACAACAAGCATGTTAAATATTTTTAAACCATATTACCTCTATACTGGAAGAAAGTAAGAGAATAGACAGCCATTTTATAATTCCTAGCAACAGTAGAGCACCCATTAGTAATAATTACAATGGGGGATTCAAGTAGTAAGAATGATGTTCAGCAATATGAGAAGAACTGTTGAAAGATGAATATGATCACTCTAGAAGTGATCATTGAATGTGAATGTGGCTATGGGAGGAGATTTTTGTTTTACCACTGTAGCTTGAAAGTTAATTCGGTACTTAATGTGGTTGTGGATTGCTTTTGCTGCTGGTGAAATGGTTCAGTGGTGAAGAAGAACACTTGTAAAGCCAGGCAGGCAGTGGCACACACCTTTAATCCCAGCACTTGGGAGGCAGAGATAGGCAGATTTCAGTGAGTTCAAGGCCAGGATAGGCTTCAAAGCTACACAGAGAAACCCTGTCTCAGGGGAAAAAAAAACAAAACACACAAAAAGAGCACTTGTTCTTGCAGAAGGTTCAGCTCCCAGCACCCACATGGTAGCTCACACACATCCCTAACTCCAGTTCCAGAGTATCTGATACTTTCTTCCCTTCTAATGCAACAGGTACACATGTGGTGCACATATAAATTCAGGCAAAACAGCCATAAAATATTGTGAGATAACTTTAATAATTTTTGAATCAAGAAAAGAAATAAAGTATTGTTGTGAATGAAGAAGTCAGAGAAAATTGAATTATTTGAAGAGGGAGATAGAGGTAGAATGACTCATGTACATGAGGACATTTGGGATACTGAATGTGGAGCGAGTGTCTAAATAGCTGGAATACTTTGTCAATGGGGGTAGCCTGATAGAGATGGTGCTTTTATGCACAAACAAATATTGGGGAAAGTCATTAGTTAAAATCATGTCTGGTAATGTAAATGACATGTCACAAAACAAGTATCTTAATGCCAATAATTGCTGTGTGGTGTGGCTGTTGATTCCATTGGGCCAACATCATGGGAGGAATCCACAGTGAGTCAGTTCTCATTTAAGAACTGTACCACTCTTCTCTCTCCAATGACATAGGCATTACAGCCTCGCAGATCTTTATCTCCAGCTGTGCCTCAAATTCCTGTTGCTATTAAGGAAGCCAGGGCAGTGGATGGTTTTATGTGCTGAGTTGAGACATGAGTCCAAGATGTTGGATCTCTTTCTATGGAATCCTTCATAATTGACAGAAGAGTTTTCAGAAATACTATCTCCTGGTTGGATCATTTTGAGCCCTTCTCAACATGCAGAAGACCAAAGGAAAACCCATTAGCATCTTGATTGACATGCCCTTTTAGATGGCAATGGACTCTTCTTTCTAATATCAGAAACCAAAGGCTGATGGAGTTAGGATGGTCAAATTTGTGTCATGATTTATTTGTTTTATCAGGGATATTTCTTGTTATGTCTTACTAATGGAGGAAGAACTGTGCTGTGCTTTAGGAAAGCTATTTGTTGATGAACCACTAATTATAATATAGTTACCTCAGAGAGCCCAAATGTAATTATGTTAAGTTTAATTATATATCATTAATTATATAAAATATTTAAATTGTTAGGTTGAATTGTGCTGTACTAGATGCTGTACATTTTGCTGGCATGTGGAGCAGATGTGCTTGAAGAGTTTGGATGTCATCCAGAAGTTGGCGAATTGTAACTGTTTAATGGAGCCTGATTTAGACCATTTATTGAATAACAATAGTTACTTCTTTTTAGCTGTAGAACAATATCGAGTGTTGGGATTAAGCAGTTTATGCCTACATGGTGTTTCCTTAATTACACTTTAGTTAAATCTAACAAACACAGGGGACTCATAGTCTATTTTCTACTGTAATGCATCAGTGGGCAGCATCTCTTGTTTGGACTGGGAGAAGCACCTGCCTTTCATATCCATGAAAGTGGGACAACCCAGAATCCTGAATTTGAAAAGAGAACCAGAATGCAACCAAATGTCTTTTTGCTTAGAAGATCAATCACTCCCATTATCAATTTAACCATGTTTGCATACCTCATTTATATTAAATCCTTCAATACATCCATGTTTTCCTACATGGAGAATAAGAAAGAGTCATCCAAACTACCAACCTTTTTTTTCTTTTGTGGTGTGTGAATATAAAAACCTAATACTTACAGGATGTGAAGCTGTGAGATGTGCTGATATATGTTAAGGCTTGATAAATAAAATTCTGTAATTTTGTCTCTTATAGAGATAACTTACAGATGTACATAGATTTGAAATAAAAAAAGAAGAGAAATAGTAATTTAAATAGTAATGGTACAGAAAGGAAGACTACTTATGACTTTTTTTCTGCCAATCAAACATGGTATATAATTGAAAATTTTATCTTATTTTATGTACTGTTAGAAGTACTTTTAATCAATTCAACTCATATTTTGACAAATTTTCACAAGTTTTGGAAAGCACATAATTAACTTGTCTAAAGGAAATAAACACCGCATTCCCTCCCTACAATCCTCAATAATGTGTCACTTCTACCACATTTGAGGTAAATGAACTCTGCAGTTCATTGTTGAGCTGTCCAATGTCTATACTTTCACAAGTTGACCTGTAGAAAAAGATGCTTTTTTATTTCCAAGAGGAAAACTTTCAACTCTTTTGATACAAGTATTTTAAGTTATGTCAGTAATTGTGTTTGTAGGTATATGATTGTATTGTGGGCCATTATAATAAAACATTATTATAAATAGTGTGAACTACATAATAGTAACAATCTGTGTGTCAAAATCTGAGGGATTTTAGCTACAAAAGTAGAGAGAAGGAGAGGAAAGATTTCTGGTTCAAGTGTAGAAGAGTGTCCAATGACGAAAGACCCTTCTAGAAGACTTGTGTTTAGGAAGTTGGAAGAAACGGGGTTTTTCACACAGGCCCAGAACTTCCCAGAGTTAATGCAATCTTGATTGAGATAGGAGATGGTTTTGCTAAATTCCCAAATCCTAGTGGAGTTATAACATCCAAGCACCTCTTTCCCACATAAATCATGAAACAATTATTAGTATCTGTAATCCTATGTTCTTTTTATTTTTGAGATTATAATACAATTACAATATTTTTGCCTTGTTGTTCCTCCTTCCAAGCCTTCCCACAGGCCCCATTCCACACTCCATCAAATCGACAACCCCCTTTTCACTGATTATTATTTCGTGTGTGTGTGTGTGTGTGTGTGTGTGTGTGTGTGTGTGTTTAGAAATATGACCTGTTGAGTCCATATAATGTCGTCTGCATGTTTGCAGTGCTGACCATTTAACTGAATTTTTTCTTCCAAATATGGCATCAATTTTATGTTATTTCCTCAAACTCTTTCAAATATGATCTGCCATGAGCCTCTTCTTGGCCCAGGCCTGACAGGAGACATTTAGGCTTCTTTGTCTTCAAGAAGAAACAGGCATTTCAGAGCTTACCCCAGAATGCACCCTCCTTCCCCTTAGGAAGTAGGAACAATTTCTGCCTGACAGCTTTAGGAACACCATCTACTAATTTATGCACTACTTCTCCTTGGATAATTGGGATCCAGTCACACTCTGCATAACAGCCCCTGGCTTGGGGAGGGCCCAGGCATACCAACTGCTACCCCTGGCAGAGGAAGAACCAGAGGGTGAGCAGATTGTGTCTTTTCAAAACAAGAAGAAATGAAGGGTAGAAAAGAGATGGGAAGATAAAAGGAGCATTTGATAGGTCATCTGTCTGTTGACTCTGGTAGAGGTTCATAGAACAATGCAAACCACTTCAAAATGAAAAATGGCATGCTAAGGATGTGCCAGTTTAATCAAAGAAGAAAAAAAAATGTGTCACCATTAAACACATTCATTAAGGGGTGTCTTTTGACCCCATTTTCCCACTATTTTTCTTTTGTGAATGAATGGGAAAAATGAATGAATCTATCAAGGAATGTAAGGTTGCCAACTTACAGGAACGTTACACAGGATTTGCACTAATTAAATATTTATTGTTGTGATAGAGTTTTTCAGACAATGGAAAATAAGCAAAGTTCTTGATAGTTTCATGTAATTTCATAGATTTGAAAAATTCTGGATAGCACTCTCCCCATGCTTATTAAAATTTTCTATTATATCTGCAATGAAGCAGAGCTAAATACATGACATGAGGATTCTGATAATAAGCAAATGACATTTTAGATAATAAGTTGTGGCTCACAGGCTGAAAATAAAAAGGAAAGGGTATTTTTATATCTATTCATCTTACATTTAGGGGACAAGTGAATAAGGGAAAAAGACAAAAGCAAAAATTTAATTTCATGCTGTTAGTTCAAAAAATTATTTCTAATCTGGAAATCATCTGATGTGCTGGCCTACACTGTGCTTTTGAGATACAAGTATAAGTGCATAATTTAATAAAAATATAATGTCCTAAGAAATTCCATATATACTTAGAATATGTTTAGAACAATAAGCTACCAGTGCCTGATATCTGTTTTTGGCAGAGGAGCAGAGTCCTTCTTTTTTTGTGAACTTCTCATACAATAGAAGGTTTAGTTAAGTATTAAAAGTGTCTGGTAAGTTATTTAGAGGCCTCCATTGAGAACTGACACTCCTGAGAGTGAGTAATAGCTCATCTTTCTGCTGTCAGTGATTTCTTTTTTATGGGGGGGTCAAAATTAAATGTAAATGTCCAAGAAATTATTTGTGTTTTAAATAATGGAAAACACTGGTGACCAAAATCCACACATCTTTTTATACTCCAAATTTGGTAATGAATGATAAGCATTATTGCCCATTCATTTATTAGGAAATACATATTGAGCTACTGTTTGTATTCAGGTATCTGCACTGGCCCATCCTTGGAGTTCTGACATGATACATCCTCAGCTACAGCCACTAAAAGCACCACCTGTGTGCATTCATAATGTTCCCTTTTAAAAGGGTCCTGTCCACCTCCCATCCTTCTCTTTCTTTCTCTCCCTCTCCCTGTATTTTCCCATCTCTTCCCCTTTTTCTTCTTTCTCCATCTTTCCTTTCTCTTCTCTCCTGCTCCTCCTGTTTCTGGAGACTGCTCTGCCCCCTTATCCTTACCCTATTTATGATCCCTTTCCCTAATTAAAAAAAAAAAAAAAAAAACCTTCTGCTTGAACCCTTGAACCCTGTCTCTTGGTGTCTTTCTCTTGTGTGCCACTTATGTTACAACAGCCACCATAACAAAAATGCTTTTTTTGGTAATTTTTTTTTTTTTGATTTTCAAGACAGGGTTTCTCTGTATTGCTTTGGAAGCTGCGCTAGAATTCGCTCTGTAGACCAGGCTGGCCTCGAACTCACAGAGATTCACCTGCCTCTGCCTCCCAAGGTCTGGGATTAAAGGCATAACCACCAACACCTGGTTTTGTTGTGTTTGAACCAGGGTCTTACTAGCCTGGAATTTGCTTGTGTAGGCTAGGCTAACCCTGAGATCACTATCCCTTTCTCTCCCTTTCCAAAGAGGGAAACCTCTACTTCCATGGCTTTCTGTTATGGTGGAGGATCACACAAGTAGCAACTAAATCTATTTTTAGTTGGAATAAAGTGCTGTGGATAAATAGAAAATATTTTTAAGGAAGTAGGAATCTAGCAAGTGGCTTTTCATGTCGGTTGTCTTGGGAGGTCTTTTGGAAATAAGCAGTTTCCTTTGTGAAGAAAAACTAAATGAGGTGAAGAATCCACCTACTTTATTCCTGAGGAAGTATGGTTCCTTGGAAGAAAAGTCAGGCATGGAGGTTGAAGGAATTGGAGCCTAGTGTATTCTTCAAATATCAAAGTCCAGTGATGTGCAGAAAATGCCATATCCAGGGAGATAGCAGAGGTGTCCTTCTTAGAACTTGCTTAGGTAATAAGAGCGAGTGACTTTGACTCTCAGGCTGACAATATATGCATTCCATGTTTTCACTATTGTCTTTTATATTTTAGGAAGGGTTTGGGGGCTGACTTCCTCAGAAATACAGATTTTATTGGAATGTCTGAGCCCTTCACTCTTAATTATTTACCATCAATGTGACCTGTTCAAATTCAAATTCTTCCTGAGTTAGAGAGAACAGAAAACATGTAGAGGAGTACCCGAACAAGACAGCCAATATGACTCCTGAGGGAAAAAAAAAAAAAAAAAAAAAAAACTGACTTAAATGAATAAGTGAATAATCTGAAAAATAAAGCCAAAATATGTCTAAATGAGTGTTATTTCTTCTGTTCACTTAAGATAGTGAAGTTGAAATTCAAATCCAATCTGTGTTAGACAAGAATTAACTAGCTATCGATAAGCTTTTCTATGTCAATTTATTATATATAAATATTACACCAGACTTACCACTGTAAACTTGAAAACCTGATGGCCTTGTTGACCACCACCTTCTCATTGAACAGTATTTGGAAGCACAGCCACTATATTCAACATGAAATACTATCACTAGTATTGAGCAGCATTCTGTGTGTTCTGCCAATGCTTCCCCAGGAAGGTGTTTGAAATCAAGCTTCCTTTCTTTTCCTGCCTTCTATGGAAACAGAAATTACATCTCACAATAGAACTCATATTTATCATTAGCTTAGTGACCCCTGCTGGGAAAGTTTAAGATATTCATCCATATTCAAAGTTGAGGTTTCTGTAAACTAGATGCTTAGACCTCAAGCATGAGTTCTCTATCATTCAGGACAATTATCACATGTGTCAATCAGCATTCCCATGATTGGAGGCTAGCTTTGTCACTTGATGGGAGAAAAGAAGCAGTGTCATATGACCCGGAATGAGACAATTCCGAGAAAGTGGTATATTTGCAATTGACACATGCCTCGTGGTTGTCTGCCTTTTCTCCATGGTGGTGCTACTTGGTTCTGTTTCACTTCTTGTTCTTTTCCTGATATTCCTTTTATGAAAAAAATCAAATGACACAGATAATGTCATTTTCTTCAGAATCTTTTCTCACCACCACCATAGAATCATTTAACATCATTTGCCAAACTTTTGACAATCTCACTCACAGTGTTATAGTGTTGAAAGGGAAGTAAATACCCCACAGGGCAGAGGTCTTTAAGTATTGTTTTCATGTATACTCAGGGAGCCAGATGCACCATTGTCAATTAGTGAGCTTTTATTTGCATACATACTTGCAAAATTTGGTATTCTTCTCATCTTCATGCTAACCACTCTGTTAAAGCAAATAGCACATATTAGTTTTGACAAATTTGTGAGTGTCTACTGGACAATTTTAAACTTTCCATGCAAAATAGGAAAGCAGCAATGATTCAACTACAGTTATACTTCAGTGTATTGAAGCATTAGTGCAAAATATAGATACTAGAATTTCTCTGTCTTGTTAGAATTAAACCAAACATTTTGAATAATAGAAACAATGCAACTTGGTATGCCATGTTTTGTTGATGTCCATGGGAGGCCTGCCCCTTTATGAATAGAAATGGAGGAGGAGTGACTGGGGGAGGCAGAGGAAAGGTAGGGGGAATGAAAGGAAAGAAAGGAGAGGTAACTGTGGTCAGGATGTAAAATAAATAAATAAATTTCATTAATAAAAAAAATGCTCAATATTCCTTTTAAGCTGTCCTATCAAGTGTGTGAATGTGTTTATATGTTTACACTTCAATTGTTTCACTGACTCATCATTAACTGTTGATAGGAAATCCACAGCCAACCAGACATCATCTGGTTGGCTTTTTTAGATGGCTTTCTACTTTTAGGGAAAAGGAAGAGATAAAATTACAAGATTTTTCCCTCTATCCTTGCTTCCTTTTTTCTCTTTCTTCCTACTTCCCTCCTTTATTTCTTTCATTATTTCCTCATGTTTTTTCTTAGATCTAAAATAGATCTTAAATTCATTTGCAATTCCACTTAATGATTAAAGATTTTGTTTAGATGCTCATGGTGGTTCAATCTCGATATACCCTATCATCTTGGAGAACATAATGCATTTTAAATAATTTTTCTATGCATTAGAAAGAGAAATTGACAATTATATGGTAGAAAACATTCTCATTTTAAAATTGAAATCTAGACTTCCTTTGGATGTGACCTTTTTTAAGAATAATGACCTCTTTCATCAAATCACATTTGTTAGTATTTTCGATTTTTACTGACCTGTCTTTGAAGTTCTGACGAGATAAGCCCTCAGCTGCTGCCACTAAGAGCACCACCTGTGTCTATTTGATATGTTCCCTTTTAAAAGGGCCCTGGAACCCCCACCCCTCTCTCTCTCCCTTTCTCTGTCTGTTCCTCTCTCTCTTCCCCTCTGTCTGTCTGCCCCCCTCTGTCTGCCTCTCTTTCCTCTTTCCCACTGCTCCTGTCCCCAGAGACAAGTCTCCCCTGCCCCCCATTTCCCCTTTTTATGATCCTTTTCTCTTAATTAAAAAAAAAAAAAACTCTGCCTGGACTCTGCTGTACAGCTCCTTTCTCCCTAGAGCCACTTTTTAAAAATTACATTAAGCATTTTTTTCATATCCTTTTCAATTGTCAGTCATAATTTCTCAGTTTTTTTTCTGGTTTTCCGTGACTTTCTTCAGGAATTTTGTAAAAGGCACAACAATTTAGGTCCATCTGAAGTTTATCATAGACTTTGACTGAGCTTAGATTTTGTTGTTGTTTTGTCTATTTTCAATACTAGAGATAAAGTTTGGTTTTTGTGATTTCACAGTGGGAGTTCACAGTATCTATGTTTATCCCTGGTGATGTTGACCTTCACCCTCAGTTATAGTTGTGTTTGCCATGTCCATCTATACAAAGTTGCTAGTTTCTTCTTTTATACTCCATTCTTCCAGAGGCAACATATTGAAGACCATTTTCAAAGGATGGAAGAAGAAAGGGATATAGAATGGCATGAGTAGGAAAGAGTAGAAGGGAAAAGTTGACCAGGATGGAATTGTATTGCTAACCTCCTTCCACTGAAGAGTTAAGGCCTAGAAGACAGAAGACAAAGTAGAATACTACATTAGGAATCATTAGACTTTCATTCCACCAGTTGTGATGCCTCCTACAGGTTCTTGGAAGTTTTGGGTTCTAAGCTCCATCCTGAAGACAAGTTAAACTGCTGTAGAAATGGCTGTCCTACTGGGCACATCTCACCTGTAACCTGTCATATTCAGAGTTCCAGACAGAGCTCTTTTCATTGAGTATGACAGCTTCATTCATTTTACAAACCATACTATGTGATATTTGCTGGCTGACTATTGCCCAAAGCACACCACAAGACCAAGTACAAAGTCAATGAGGGAACTGTATATTAATCTGTATTCTTTAAGGCAACATAATATTATAGAAGATTTATTACACAGTGTCAGCTACTGCAGTTCTAGAAGTCTAGAATATTTCAATTTGGGGACTTGCTTATCTGAGTTGATGGTGGAGATTGCTGTCTAAATTGGAATTTTGAGGACCAGTACTTCAGAAAGCAGGAAGATATTGATGCTGATATTGATACTGATATTCAAGCAATTTGGTGGCAAGGAATGAATCTCCTCTTTCTTTGTCCTCTGTTAAGTGTCTCAACTGGGTGATGTGAGGAAGGTGATCAGATTTACTCAGACAGTTCACATGCAAATCTCTTCTAGAGACACTAAAATACTTCAATTAATGTTCAACCACATATCTGGTCATTCCTTGGGTCAGTCATGTTATTAAAATTGGATCACAGGAATCATATATGGGAACAAATGTCAGAAGGTATGATTCCCTTGGAGGCATATATGTACATTATCATAGTAAATAACCCGGTTTTGAGTAGAACTGAAAGAAATTCTGCTTCACTCCTCTCTGCTGTGTCATTTACAAGCCAGGAAAGATATTTGTTCTCATAGACTTAAGAAATATCTTCCTTAACAATGATTATCACAGAGAGAAGTTTCTGTTTTGTGTTTTAACTAATTAACATGTTCAGTGAAGCATCATTCTTCTGACCACTTTCCCTTTTTACTGTATTAAAGAAATAAAACGGGACAGGGGTACCATCAGTCAGTCAGGGTCTCTGACTATGGGAATGGGTAACAGCCAGCAAATAAATTGCTCCTTCTTGGCCATGGTTTAATTGCCTGTAAAATGAGGTTGTTCAATGGTCTTTAAATATCATTTAGCTGTAGAAAGCCTGTGGTATACACACTATTAATAGTTTACATTGTTTCCTTCATCTTCTTTTGTTTAACAAGTATGGGCTAGCTGTATAGGTGCATCTAGATGTGGGAATGGGAGATCTTGTATCAATAGTGGCTAATATCAAAGAGGTTTCATACTTCAAGACAGAAAGAAATTCAAACCCCAATGATACCATTTCCAAAGTGTGGATTTACTCAGACTGATTTTTTTTTGTTTTTTGTTTGTTTGTTTGTTTGTTTAGTGCTAACAGAAACAGGTGATTTTCAGAACTTAGAAAAGACCAAACTGAATTGGATGAAGTGTTCAATAAAGTACATATAATTGCCTAGAAAATAGTGTTCAACATATAGTTGAACGGCAAATAGCTTTTATATCCAGTATGTACATTGTATCTCAGAGACTTTAAAAAGTGCCCTCTCTCCCAAGGTGAGAGTTTTATTGATGTGGTTTGTCTATTTTGTAGAGTGAGGCCTATTCCTTCTTTGTGAAGTCTTGATTCTATGAGAGAGGACAGTCACTACTCAGTTCCAAGCTCAGTGTGAGACCTGGCAACAATTGATTTTTGTGTTTTTTTTTTTTTTTCTGTCTTTTCTTAGGTTGTTTTCTTTTAGAAGCCAACAGATAGACACACATTCAAACAGCTTGGAAGTTGGAATCAGACCTCATCTCCTCACCCTGTGGTCTTATTTCAGAGATTCCTTCAGTCTTGGATTAAAGCCATGCTGGGCATGTAAATTCCACATTTGTAACTAGACTGTAAATGCCCCAAAGATACAAGCTCTGGTTTTGATATCTTTGTTGTTTTTTTTTTTTTCCCAAAGTACTTACTATAGAAACTTGAATATAACACATATGTTAATAGGTTTTTAATGTTGCACAAAGAGTTCCAGGAACAGAAGAATTGAGAACTCTGATAAGTGCAGCCATACTTCTCTCGCTATGCCTGGCACAATTAGTTTAACTTCTGAAATTGTATTATTGTTATTATCTCAACGAAGGGACTTTAAGATGCCTCCTTTGAATGAATTCTTTAATCACAACCATCATCCAATTTCTTACCCAGGCAGTGTCATTAAAGCTAATTGACTCAGGCTATATTTATTTAGCCCCATAGTTATGAGGATGCAAGTATACACACCTTTAAAAAGAATGAAGTAAAAAGTCAACTGTTAAGATGCCTATCTTTGATTCTTTTCTAAGATTTAGATAATTAAAGGAGCCATCACCCACCATGCAACAATAAAATAATTGTAGCAGATGTGATGTTAGGTTGCTTGGATATTGATGGTTCCTTGATTGTCTCTTACTATTATTGTTGCTGGTTGTTATTTTGATGAAGTTTGTAAATCCATTCATCCTGCCATAGCTTTCATAAGTGAGTGCAATCATTCTGGTGAGGTAAGAAGTGGGAATGGGAAGAATACTGAACTGATAAGAAGTGCAAACATAACCCAAGTTTGAATCCTCACACCCATTTAAAAACAAAGTCACTTTACACTCATGCCTATAATTGCAGCACTGGTTGGGTATACACATGAGGATTTGCAGGTGCTTGCTGTCTGCCAAAATTCTGGATTCATTGATCTATCCTTCCTTTAAGAAATAAGGCAGACAGAAAGAGACCAAGAAATTCGATGCCCACTTCTGTCCTCCATGCATGGAGACCCATGCATGAGCACACACAGACACACACACACACACACACACACACACACACACAGACATGATAAACATACACATACACCACATACATACATGCATCATACAATCACACAAAATATACGCATACATACACAGAACATAAGATTTTTTTTTCCTTTGGAAATAAAATCATTGACAACTTTTATAAGACCGGAAAAATGACTCGTCATCTCTGTCTCTCTGTCTCTTTCTGTCTCTCTCTCTCTCTCTCTCTCTCTCTCTCTCTCTCTCTCTCTCTCTCTCTCTCTCTCTCTCTCTCTCTCTCTCTCATTTGCCTTCAGACAAAACTAGGATAGTATCCTGAAGATACTGCCACTGACTTGTTTTATGATTTTCCATGCCAAAAGATTCCATTTAAGCAAATAAAGTCCTAGAGAGATGGGCTTCTCTTTGAGTAAGTACATTAATACCCTTTCAACCTGTAGCCTGAGCAGATACAATTATTCCAGTTGTCAGAATACCCTAGTCTTCTGGAAAAAATAAATAAAATACTTGTTTTTAAAGTTAAGATAAAGGCTCAATACACAAGCAAACAAAAGGAAGGTACTCCTGGCATGCTTTGCCTTCTAATGGGATTGTGTGTAACATATTCACACAGGCAATAAAGACTAATGGTGATGGAGACACCACGTTAAGTCTTAGATGAGTTGTGCATTCTTGATTATACTGATCATCTGTACTTTTGACTGACATCAGTAACTCCACCTCCAGCCTGCCATAAGCTTCTGAGATATCTGTGACAGCATGGCAAGGTAAACATTAAGAAACATACAAATGGTAGGAAACAAATAACCATACTGCAGCCTTAGCAGCTGTAGTTCTCCAAGGATGATGTTTAATCACTCTCCACCTTAGGAAGCAGATTCCCCCTCTTCCAAGCAGTGTTATTCCAAGCAGATCCTGGAACCTGGAGCCTCAGCTCTCCTATTGTTTGTAAGAGCTCATTTGTTTTGCTATCACATTTAATAGGGACATAAGGTTTTGTTTTGTTGTTTATGCTGGTGATTGTGATTTCAAATTTTATAGAAAAAATTCAGAACAAACAAAGGAAAACTCTGGCTCCTAAAATTATTTGTTGGTCACCATTGTCAGAATTTAAGTGTAAACCATTCCCTTTCTTAGAAACATTCTGAAGTATGGTGTGGAAAGGATGTTATGAGAAAATAATTATCATCTCTCTTTGTTTACAGTGAGCACACATGAATCTGTGTGCACATAGTTCTTAAAGAATTCCAAGCCACAAAAGATTTAATTAACCTTTTCACTAGGCATCCAGTTCCATTCACTGCCTTCATTACCCCCTCCTCCTGATCTGTTGCCACCCTATGGCTCTTACACTTGCTTCTGTCCCTCCTCTTTTATTCCCCCCATCCTCTTTTACCCACATTTTCATCAATGATTCTATTGTTAAGTTTGCCAGCTGGCAGCAGCACATCTTATACTCTCTACTTCCTACAGCAACTATTACTGTCTTACCATACTTCAGATTTCACTTTAACTTGTATTCTTATAAACCTCCATTTCTTCTAAATTTTTAACCTAAAAAGCCATTTGGGCTTTGAAGAATAAGATCAATAGAAAAGTGTGGTAGTGTACCAGTAATCAAGCCTTGGGCTATGCATTCTCTTTGCTTTACAAGGTATAACAAGTTCTCTTATATGAAAATCATATGGTGGTAAAATGTAAGTAACCAACTACCAAAAAAAATTCATTGATTACTGAGTCAAAAGAATGTATTACTACAATTATTATAATTTGAGTATTATGTTCTTCTGTTAATAGCTTTTGATATTAAAAACAATATTATGACACAGAAATCTGGAGTCCAACTAGTGTTAGGATACAGGCGAAATTGGATGCAAGTTAGTTTTACATGTGTTGATAATATGGTCATTCTTGAGCTAACTTTGAGAGTCTTTTGTTTGTCTGTTGTTGAAAACTTGCAGCTGTTTCTCAAACTCATTTTTTCTAACCTATTGTGAAGAGAATAAGTATGTACATTCATATGCCTCCCCCCATTTTTGTAATGCCTGGGCATCTTGGTTGCTATGTAACAGAAGGTACTGGGGTCCATAGTGAGTTCTCTGATTAAGCTGAAAAGCAGAAACCTACACAGAGTTGTCCTCTGGAGTTCCTTATAATTTTGCTGAACTAAACAGAATTAGTGGTGCATGACATAGTACCACTTAGCTTTATAGAGCTTCCTGGGAATTTCAGCTTAATCATGGCAATAAAGAATCCATAGGTCTCCTTTGACTATGACTACAAAAGTGTGTGATGAGTGTACTTCCCTGACTTGAAGCTGTTGTATAAGATACATTTCCTCTGAATCTTTCTAAGGGATTAAAGTTCATCTCACCAGTTAAAGAAAACCGAGGTGTTCATTTTTAATTACTCTTTATCTCTTTCTCTGCTTTCCGGAAAAAAAAAAACAACTGAATTTTAATTTCATATTAAAATGTAGTCAGGTGATCAAACAGTATCACCAAGAATCACACAAATAAAACCAAAGCAAGACATCTGCTCCAGATATGTCACTAGTAATTTTGAATGAATAGATTATGTGAAAGTGTCAGGCATTTGGGGGAAGGGTAGGTAGAAAGGTGAAAATCTGTTTTTTTTTTTTTTTCTTTTTTTTTTTTTGAGTTTGACCAATGCTGTTAGGCAAAGGAGCTGGCATCTGAACTTTTTTTTGGAAAGAGAGTGAATGGATACTTACTACATGTTAAATTTCTAAGCAAAAGGTAATGGACATGTTTTCAGGGGTGCTGAAGAGGAAGCAATCAAGAAGTCTTCCAGGAACTCAGGTTTTGTTTGTTTGTTTGTTTGTTTTATATTGCTCTCAGCTCCTTACTTTTCTCCTTAAAGGGACTTGTATCCATTTCTAACTATACATTGTTGAGACACATAATTTATTATCTTAATTAACATGACTTTTCTCCATCATTTGACTGTGGATCCATTCCAGAAAATGTAGATGGAGGTTGCATTTACACTCCCCGAACATATAATGCCTTGCTGCAAAATCCAAACAGTGAATGTTGTCTACATGAGTGAGTGACCTTGAAAATCTTGCTAATTAGAGAGTTGCTTTTCTTGCTTACAAGACAGTTAAGTAGTCCAGTGTTTGGCTGTGGATCTCTGCATCTACTTGCTTAGGTACTAGATGAAGGCTCTATTGGACAATTAGGGTAGTCACCAATCTAATTACAAGGGAAGACCAGTTCAGTGAGTCCAGTTGAAGAGAAGGTGGAGGGGTTATATAAGCAAGGGGGCATTAAGAACAGGATGGGGAAACCCACAGAGAAATCTGACCTGAGCTATCTAGAGTTCATGAACTCTGGACAGACTGCTAGGGAGCCAGCATGCAACAGACCCAGGCCCTCTGCATCTGGGTAACAGTTGTGAAGTCTTTTATGAGACCCTTAGTAGTGGAAGCAAGACTTTCCATGATTCATGACATGACTCTTTGGAACCTATTACCTATGGTGGGATACTTTGCTCAGCCTTGATGCAGGGGAAGGAGCTTTGTCCTGCTTCAACTTGATATGCCATGCTTTGTTGATTTCCATGGGAGGCCTTCCCCCATCTGAATGGAGACAGATGAGAAGTGGATTGGGAGGGAAAGAGTCTAAGAGAGGTGGGAGAGGGGAACAGGAGGAGAGGAGGGAAGGGGAAGTGTGGTTGGTGTGAAAAGTATATTTAAAAATGATGAATAAAAAATATTAACAGCTAGGCTCAGATTCTCTATTTCTACTGTTAAAGGAAAATTCTTTCAGTGGTGGTAGTGGTGGAGGTGTGTGTGTGTGTGTGTGTGTGTGTGTGTGTGTGTGTGTGTGTGTGTAAGATTTAACACATACATATATTTTAGTGCTTAAAGTTTGTCCCATAGTTATGGTATAGGGTAAAGTTTAGGTAAAATCTTTGGATATTGAAAATAGAGAAGAAAAGTATTAGTTTACATTTTTAATGGCCCCAACCATAGTGCCTGAAACTATTAATAAACTATTGATGACATAGTACCTTGCTTCATGCCAGCTTTTATGTTCTACCTTCATTCTATGCCCTCAGTCTTATCACAATACCGGAATCGCAGAAATACCCACCCTAGATCTATTTTCTTCTTACCTCCTCTCTCTGCATGATTGTTTACTCTCCAAATCCTTATAGCCAATTTAAATCCATCAATTATTCTCAGAGATCAAGTGTGGTAGTTATATCACATGTCATCTGGTACATGATGTGTCAGTTGCAAATAAAAAAATATTTTAATAATACTCATTCATTTGATTGATACTACTGAAATTCATTATTCTCAATAGGGATATCATTAGGGAAATGTTTCAAAGGAAATAGAGAAATTGTTATGATTGATTGATTGGTTAGTTGGGGAGAAATCAGGCTCTCTTGCCTCATTGAAGCAAGGAGTCTCTGGTTCATTCTTTTTGTCAGCATATATTAAATATTGAAGAGTTGCTGCTGACTTTAATTTGGCTAGGGTAGCCAATAATGGCCAGGTAATTTACTAGAATGGAATGCTTATGGATTGAATTAGAATTGGGATTTCTTTCCAGACGTTTTGTTCAGTAATATGATTCCAGAATGAGACAACTCAGGGTGCCCTTCAGAACAAGAAGGGTTAAGTACCACTTTTGTGCAGTTTCTAACATGAAAAATGTTGCCTCTCTCAGAATCTAAATAGGGTTTTATTCCCCTTAAGAAAATGTTTCCACTGTTATAAAATATTTCAAGATTAATTCTATCTCACTTAAATCTAAGAGGCTAAAGGTTTTTTTTTTTTTTTTTTGTGTGTGTGTGTGTGTGTGTGTGGTTGGTTCTGGCAGCTGTGAGAACCCAGTTATGTAATTTGTATCAAAAACATTTAGCTCTGTGAAAGCTACACTAAACTCAACTTTGCAAACTGGACAAGTGGGAAGGGCAATTTGTTAATTGTTATCTGTGCCTGGCAGATTCTACATTGCCTTACTCTGCCCTGTTTGCTCATGTAAGCACTTCCAAATATAAACCATTCAATAAAAACATTAAATGGGTTTTCATACAATGAAAGAACACATTGGACTGGGTGGGCATGGTGACTCACACCTTTAATCTAGGTAGATCTTTGTGCATTCAGGGACAAAGTAGTCCACATAGGGTGTTAGAGGCCAGCTACAGCCACATAGTGAGAACATGTTTCCAGCAAAAGAAAACAAAAGAAAGCAAACACATTGCCAATTTAGATGAAACTAAATAGAATCATCAACTCAGCCTCGAATTCACTGTACTTGACCAGTCACTAGTGATGCAGAATAAGCAAAGAATCAATGATAAAACATTTCTGCCATGGAACATGCAATCTAATAAAGTAAGCAAGCAACAATTAAAACTGATTTGGTGACAGATGAATCTCAGGCATAAGACCAATTAAAGCGGAGGAAGCCTGGCATACTCAAGGAACATGGGAAAGGGGACTAGGCCTGGAGAGCCAAGAACAACAAAATGCTATTCAATGAAACTGTAACCAGAAGTAACAGAAGCAGGTGCTAGATTCATCGATTCATCGGGGCAGGGCAGGGAAATGATCATTTACTTTTCATTTTGAAACAAGTACTGAACATCTGCTATGAGGTGTTATTCTGAGAGCAGAGATGAACAAATCTGATGAAATCTTGGAAAGACTGATAGTTACAACTCTTTAGTTAAGTATAAACAATACCAGATGAATGTGTTAGGAGAAAAGGACACCAGATTATAGGGTCTACAGAGTGACTAGGAAGAATAAGTCCATATTCACACAAAATTGTCTGTGGGGTATTTCAATAGGTATGTGAACAAAGAAGACCATGCTAAAGGTTCTAGCCTTTGTCTCTAAAAGCAATTCCTAAGTATTTGATGGTTTTATGTATTTATTGTTGTTGTTGTTGGGGATGTATATGTTTGTATGTGGGAGGGGTGCATTCTTGTGTGCACTTTCACAACAGAGGACAACCTCAGATGTTACTCTTAGCCTTCCTCCTTGTTGTTCCCTGCTGAGGTATTCCAGACAAGTCTTTCATGGGTTTTGCTGGTACCCCTCTTATCTTGCCCTAGGAGCACTGGGATTAAATAGGAACACTACCATGCTCGGCCTTATGTAGTTTCTGGGGGTACAAATACAGGTGCTCATGCTTGCATCTAAAATGACTTGTTCACTGAGCCTTCTATGTCCATAGCCCTTGGGGGATTGTAAGCAGGGGGTGACAGGGTAAGACTGACAACCTGGAGTTATCACTGTATTCCTTACTTTTTTTTCCCCAATGCCAGAATATCTGATGAAGCATCTTTGAAAAAGTAACATTTTATTCGCCCTTATACTTTTTAAGATTTCAGTTCGTGGTCTTTTGACCACATTAATTCTGGACCCATGTATGGTAAGACAGAATTCCATGGCAAGGATCATATGGTAGAAGAAAAAAAAAACTGTCTCATTTCATGGTAGATGGGAGGTAAGGAAATTACGACCTAAAGGGTAGGAGACAAGATATGCCATTCCCAAGCAAGGACAAATTGACTCATGTTCTCTTCTTATACCCCACTTACTTATGGTGCTCTTAACTTTATATTTCTCAGTGAATTATGTCATTTTTTTTACAATAATGTTCAAAGAATTCAGTTACCATTCAGTTGCACTGCCAGCTGGGAATTAAACCTTTTGCAGAAGGTCCTTTCTGGTACCACTTTATGCTCACTCATGCATGTCATTGTGGAAGAGCATAAAGGGGATGATAATAGTACAGGGGAGAAGTCGTAGGTCAGTGAAATGCTAATGGCAGTTACTGGAGGGAATGTTGTTGTTTAGAACCAAATAATTATACAAAGTAAAGAAAATTATTTTAAAACTTTTGTTGAGTTTAGTTTTTTGGGACTTGTTCTAGCTCTACAGCCTTGGCTAACCTGGTACTTAGTGCATAGCACAGGATGGCTTCCAACTCGTGGCAATTCTCCTGTCAGCCTCTAAAGACTTGTGATTATTGGTGCATATACATATATATAGTGTGTTGTACCAGCATCTACCCAATTTTAAGTCATTGTTTTGCTTTAAGCCACTTTCTTGCTTCTATCCACTTCTACAAATATGGGTAATGATTCCATAGTTTCTACTTCTTAAGGTCTTAAAAACAAAAGCTATATCAAAACCTCATGAAATGTGTAAAATTCTTCATCAAACAATGTTACTCCACAGGGAACACTTTAAATCATGTTTTACCGACAGCAGAAACTCTACAGTTTACAAGTTACAAGAGTGAATACAAAACACAAAGCAAAATACAATATAAATATTACTTTTATAATTTAGATATTTTATCTAATTAGATAGTTATCTAAATATAGATAATTATATAATTTTATATGAACTGATACCCTGATTGAATTTGACTGATAAATATCCATTTCAAAATATCTTTGATATGGCCAATAACTATTCTAATTTAGTCACTGATGGTGGGATCTCTCTTGATCCCTCCAAAACTCTGTTTTGAATACCACATGGAAGTTTATGAACAAGACTGTATATCCATGGTTTGAGGGCTTTCTAGTACCATCTCTTCACAGAACCCATGGCTGTAAACCTCACACTTTTTCTAATTCAGTTAACTGCAAGCATCTCTCTTTTTATCTACATAGTGACCTGTATCTTCAGTTTTGCCTCCATAGTTTCCACTCTCTCCCAATCAGTCATGATCTAAAACTATGAAAGGAAAATTTCCACAAATAAACAAATAAATTGCAAGTTGTATTCTATTCTGAAAGATTTGATGCAAACTTCTTCCAACATAGCCTATTCCTATTTGCCGTTAACATGTGCCCTTTCATTATCCAATATGCCGCTGGATCCTTAGTAACTTAGTAACTGTTTTGTTTAGCAGATTGAATATTACGCTATCTCGATACTTAGCTACATCACTCATCTAATTGGAGCATATCACACACAGGCATTGCATCACTTAGTGTCATCACTAGAAGACTAGGTGCTGCTCAAGAAGGTATTTTAAGAAATCCCACAGTCATGTAACTTTCATTGTAGTATGCATATGTAGTATGTTATAATATTTTATTTTAATATTAATTGTCACTGGAAATGTGTTACTCTGACTGATTTTGAATTAAATTTAATCTTGGGTATATACATAAAGTAAAACCACAGTGTCCACAGAATTCATTACTCTCTGTTTTCATATCTACACTAAGAGTCTTGGAACATACCCTAAAAGAAAAAAAGCACTGTTGGAAAAGTAAACTGGCCAAGACCTAGAAACAACCAATGGAATTCTTATATGCAGTTCGCATAGAGGCCTTTGAATAGGGTTGACTGCCATTCTAGATGCAAGTGATCTCTAATTACCAATTTGATATAAAACACACAAAAACCATCATTTGTAGTGTATTTTTTTGCTTTTAACCAGGTTTATACCTTTGACTTGTTGATTTTAATCATGCTTAAACAAACACAAAACTCTTCATTTCTTTGCTTTGTCAGTGGATGTTCATCTGACTCGCTTTACCAATTTATTAAAATAAATATTTTATTAGCTTTGTGGCAAAGTTCTATTCTGATGATATCTGATCTTTGTTAATCATGGCATGACCAAATTATGCAGTGAGGCAGTGAATAAGATTTGGAGCTAGTAAGTTATATGGAATCACAACTAGTAATTTTGAAATGTGACTGAATTCTTCTCACAATTAAAATCTTTCATTATGCTACTTCAAAGCTAATTTCTTTCTTGTTTTTCTGAATAGTTGCTTCCATTAATCTCACTCTAGGTAATGATGGTAATGATACAATTATATGTAATCATTGCCTGAATTCAATATGTAACACATCAGTTCCTTTGTGTGCTGATTGTACAGTTCTCTGCAATCCTGGAATTTGGAAAGTTTCCATCATGTCATGCCAAGATCAGATTCAAAAGTCTGTGACATTTTGCATAACATCACTCAATCAGGCTTTCCAACTGTCCCTTATAGTGATTGAGAAAACTCATCCATCTGGTTGGTGTCAACTGAAGCTAGGGATGAAAGCAAAAGGTAGTCAAAGCAGGGCTTGCTGTTTACAATGTTACCAGAGCACTTAAAGCAGTCAGGAAAAAAGTAATAATAAGGACTTTGTGAAAGACCTTAAAGTGTGCAGGTAATTAATCTGCCTAAATATCAGTGACACAAATCACAACCTCGTGAATTTATTTGATGGCAAGTTAATATTTCAGGTCTATTTTCTTAATATTTATAGGTAATATAAATAAGTCACTTCATATTAACCTATTCTTCAAAGTACTAATAGATAGATGTATGCTTCTAGGGTTTAAGCTATATTAATATGTTGTTTTGGCTTATATTATAAAAACGTGTTTTGTGTCAAATGTTCAAAAAACACATTAGTTTAGTGCATCAACATGTGCTATCTGCATATGCTGTCTAAATATAGAGCAAAACATGGCTGTCACTTCTGAGAGTTAATGAACTAAGCACTTAATCTTCAGTTTCAAACTTTGTTACTATGCTTTGCCAAATTATTTCCCTGCTTTGCCCCCCTACCCCGCCACATCCTCTCTTTCTGATAAATATAAGGGCTTTGGTGGTGTTTGACAAATGTTTGCAGGCCATAATTCTACTCTGGTCCATGAACTTGATTTTTTTATTCTTTCTCCTTAAAGGTCAGCATTGATAAACAATACATGTAGTGCATGAGATGAACCTCACAATGGTCCTCCCAAATCTAGAATGAGTTCTTAATCAACCTTTGTAGTTGCTCTATGTGGATATTTTATGTAATTCTAAAACAAATCTTAGGACACACTCATTTTTGCTCCCTATTAGTAACTTGCAATTTTAAAGGATATCAAAATTAACTAAGTAGGTATATTTGAACTTCTCTCTCAAATATAATGATGGAGTCTCATTTACATCCAAGAACAGAGATTATATTTTCCAGTGACCCAAATGTAATTAAGTAAACCCCAGCCAATGAAAGCATTTATTTCTGTCTCGCTAGCTTGTTCCCCCTCCATTACTATAGGGGATGGTAGCTCTTGAACATCTAGGATGCATCACCCCTCTTCCTTATCATCATCTCCTCTACCATCCTGCAGATCCTCTGTGATGGTGACATCTCTGCCAGGAATATCAAAATTGTATTGTCATGGATCAAATCTTCCTCTTACAACCTATCAAAGCAAGTGTTTTACATTTTCTTTATTTACTTGTGTTGGCACATGAGCATATTCTGTACACTAAAACACATGTGTCTGTGAAGGTTAGAGAGCAGCTTTGAGGAATTGGTACTTTCCTTCCATCATGTTGGTTTGGAAGCCTAACTCACATCATCAGACCAGGAAAAAATTATGATATCTCACTTAGTCACCTTGCTGTCACAAGTTATATTGAACTATTTCTTGCCAAAAGCTTAAAATTAAATCTGAATGCCTTGCACTGTCTTTCAAACCCAACCTGACCTCATTATCTTCCTCAGTCAAAAATCCACTGGCCTTCCTGGTTTAGTACTTAACTACACCCTCCTTCTTTGAGTGTCCTCTGTGCAGTTTAAATTTATCCTGGTGAGAGGAACTTTGCACTGTCTGTTTCCTGTGACTTAAAAATATCTCTGTCCTTGCTCTTCCGACTAAGACTTTCTCTGGTTCTTGGTGTCATTCTAGGTCCTTTTTTGTCCATTTGGATGTAACAAAATATCAAAACCAGGTAACTCCTGGAAAAAAGTAGTTTTATTCTCAATCCTACATGAAGTGATATTCCATTTTCAAAACCATTAAAAAATATCAGAACCAAGATGATTTATAATAATAGAAATCCATTTGCTACAGTTCTACATGCTGTGAAGTCCAAAATCAGTATGCAGGCTCTGGTGAGGACACAGGTGCTGGTGTCCAGGAAGCATTGATCTGCCATGTAAATTTTCTGGAAGCAATATATCAACGTATGTGTGACATGTATAGTGATCCTATTTGTATGATATAAATGGTGTTGAAAAAAAGCAACAAATTCAAGTACAATATCTAAGATATACATTAATGTCATCTAAAAATTTCAGAACTACTAAAATAATGTTGTTTAATTTATTGCTTTATGTACATCTCTTCCTCTTTTCAACATCTATTGCTTATTTATTTAAATTTAATTTTTTTGGAGAATGAGCTGTGAGCCTTGCACATGCTACGCAATTGTTCTACCACTGAACTCTATTTTCAGCCTTAAATATCTTAAGTGTTATTTTCCAATCACAATCTTGCAAGGTAGCTAGGATGCAAAGGTATCATAGGATAGGTCACTGCGCTTATTATCACAATATCTTACTGATGAAATGAGCTAAATGATGTATATGCACACCTGTTGCCAAGATAAAGGTGGCTTGCTGTATCAGGAAGCTGATGATATGGGTGTAGACACAATCCATGACCTCTTACTAGGGCTAGGTAAGAAAGATTGTATCAGTGTCAGTCCTGCAAAAAGTTCTCACTTCTGGCAAAGGCATAAGAACTAGTGTACAACAATGCATATCAGTGATCTCCAGTCAGTTGCTGATGGATTTTTGGCCTTGTGTCAGTATCCCCAGTGTTATTTACTTAACTACTCCACTGTGAAATATTTCTCCTGAGAATCCCTAGGCACATCCTTCAGAAAATTGTGGCAACTGTTTTCTTATTTCGTGGTGTCTAGACTGCTCTTACTCCTGTTAGTCTTTTATCCCACTAGGTATATCTCATGGTGGTAGCATACAGAAATTTTATTTAAATCATCCTTTTCTGTTTTACACTGGCTTCCTCTGTTCCAGGAGACCTCTACATCATGACTTATAATCACCAAAGCTAGCTTCAGGTGACTTCTCTTACTTGTGGCACTGCCTATTTCCTTTAAAATTATCTGCCTTTTTGTTTTAATTTTCCACAAGAAATCATAATTATAGTTAGGAGTATTTGGATGGCCCAAGTGGAATTTCCTAGATGAGTTAATATTGTTCCCTATTAATTGACCAAAATTGCCCAAACCCAGATGCTTTTAAGATAATAATCCATGCAGTGTTGGTGAATGACTTTAATCCCAGAACTCAGGAGAGAGAGTCAGGTGCATCTCTGTGAGCCTATTCTACAGAGAGAATTCCAGGACAGCTAGGACTACACAAAGAGAATCCCTATCTTGAAAATCAAAAACCAAAAGCAATGTAGGTAGGAAGGAAGGAAAAGAAAGAAATGAAGGAAGAAAGAAAGAAAGAACAAAAGAAAGAAGTAAGACAATAAAAGTTTATCTTCCTTCAGACTTACATCAGTCAGTTAAAAGAACAAGTAAACATTTTTCCTATTCCTTATAGATCATTAACTAGTGTCTTGAGTAGAACAAATAACTTGACTCTGTTCCATGAGTCCCTTTGCATGACACTTTTGGAACATTACAAATGTATCTGTAGTGGATTTAGGAGAGTTGGAATTAAACCCAATACTGTTACAGGCTGAAGTCCCAACATTAATGAAAACTCCTCTTACTGATATTTTTATTTTTATTTTTACAATCATTATTCACATTTTCTCCTGTGGGGTCTGGTGCAAGGTAATTCTGTCCACATCCACATCATGTATCATCTGCCATGTCATCCACATTCATTTTCTGTGCTGTTTCTTCTCCTCACTTTGAATATCACATTCTTTTACTCTTCTTAACCATAAGAGTTACTAATAGCTTTATTGTTTCTGTAGAAATATTTCAGACCTATAGCTTCTAGCTACAGACTATCAATGTTTAAACGAATCTGTTTAAATCACTTTCAAAAGTTTATTGTTAAGAGCCACCATTTCCTCAAACCTGATCAAGCAGTATGGAGATCTCTTGACTTCCTCTTGTTTGGTGTTAGCTAAATGTTCTTAAAGTATGTGGGTAGTTTTTGCAAAACTGTAGGTTTTACAAAAGCAACTATTTCCTGAGGCTATTTCTAAATACTAAAGACCAGTAGCAAGGGGAAAACAAAACAAGCAGTAAATAATATACAAATATTGCTACTAAAGAATTCCTATGTGGTTGAAATGAATGTCTTGGATTGAAATAGCACCAAATTATATACAGAGTTATTGTGGATGAATCTGGAAACAGGATCTCTATCACTCATATAACTGTTCATGTCAGTCATGACAATTCAATAGTACTATAGATCATTGTACCCAAGGAATGAAGGAAAATAAACAGAGAATACTGTTTTGTTTTCAACACTGACCTTCACTTGCCTCTGACCATTATTTCTCTCAGCCTTTCTCTTTTGGAAGTATCTTTGATAAAGTCTGTTGTTATAATCTATTAAATATAAGAAACATGTGTCTACATTGCCTACCATTTCCTTTATAGTACTCTGATGCATTTTTTTTCAAGCAAGAAATGGTGAGATGTAACCAGTGAACTTAAAATACTAAAGGAGCTAAAATTGTGCTTCTGATTTGTGTGTGTGTGTAAATGTGTGTGCTCACATGTGCACACACATTCAAAGATTAACTAAATTTTACCATTAAGGTCAATATAGTTTTAATATTATTAAAGAAATATTTTCTGAAAATCATAATCGTGTATAGGAACAATTGATTTAAGATAGGGGAATAAAGATATCCATTGCAATTTCTAATACCTTTTCTATATATAGTAGTTATTTGATTTTATAGACTAGAAATACGGAAGACTAGAGTTAATTACTCATATAAGTACATGTGATGCAAATCCAAACAATTTCCAAGAGCTTAAGTTTGTTTAGATATTCTTTAAAAATAGTACTATATAATACTAGTAGTTATTCTGTGTGGTTATGTAAAAGGAGGAGTTATTTAAAATTCCTGTTGCTAAGTTTTGATACTAAGCAACAGTAGCTTATCAATCTCCTCCAATGAATCTTAAGTACAGAAAAGATTAAGAGCTCTGTGCATTTATTTTGATTAAAATAATTTATGTAAATTTTAATTCAAATTAAGTTCAGTTTTAGGCACTTAGAATATTAATTCAGAAGCTAGTCTTTTTAGCTTAGCTTTAAATGCAGGGAATTTTGGCCAAGAAAATTGAAGTAAACATTTTATCTTTATTAGCCATCAATTGGCAAGCATTAATTGAGTGCCTTCTAAACATTGGGGAGGAGCCTGGACCTCAAAGAAATTGCCATCTGTTGGGGCAATATGACTAAATCAAATGAGGCAATTTGAGCAATGAAAGCAAGAGAGTTCATAATTAGGTGTTAATTTGCTACATAGTTTCAAGGAAGCAGAAGGTAATAGAAAGTACCAGAATGATAGGAAGATGTTTTCCTTGGGCAGCCTTCAAAGGATATAGGAAAGATTTAGGCAAATTGAACTAGGTGGGAAGAATCCATGAAAATAATGAACACACAAGTTTACACTAGGAAATAATAATGGATGCTGGAATCAGTTGACCAAATTCCAGATAATTCTTTCAATTGCATTTGTCTTCCTGTATTGGCTATAAACACAGTGAGGATGGGGACCTTCTTCATCATATGTCTCAAGCACTGCCCTGCAATATGAGAGCCTGGCCGATATAGTTAAAATTGGAAATGTGAGCTGGAAATACAGAAGCAAATGGGTATCTGATTTCAGTTACTAAATACTTAATTGATAACACTCTGAAACACTGAGAAGAATCTATTAGTTTTGAATAGACATTACCTGACCACTTAAGCATACTTAATAATGGTGACAATGCTAGAGTGGACTGGAATTTGATACTTTACTTCTTTTCAGACATCTCAACTGTAGCAGCTCTTGTAGTAGATCTTCCTAGAATTGAATCAACATTAATCATTGGTTTGCACTTGCACACCTGATAGTGTTCTCATAAAAGTGAAGTCAAGTCTTTGTTTACTTGAAGAAGTTAAAGCATGGAATGGAAAGAAGAATCTGAAATATTGATTTAGTCTGTCAGTGAGTCACAGGGATGGGCAGCCTCTAAAGTGACCTATAGTGATTTCTAGATCCTGGAATTACACCTCTGAATTACTCCCTTTGGGTGTATTGGAATTTAAACCCATTCTATTGAGTAGAAAAAGGAAGGAATATTGATATGAATTAGAGACAAGGTCATAATAATCACAACTCCAACTCTTTCCCAACTACTTTCTCCTTTTCCTTGTTTCCCCTTCTTTTTATTTTCTCCTTCTTTCTTCTTCTATGGATTTACCAGCATCTCCCTGTATCCCTTTTATTTCTTTTCCTCACTGACTTCACTTCTTCCTTCCCTCTCCATCATCACTCATTCTGGAAGAGATTCTGTGTGCCTTTTGGTGAAACTGAGACTTCATGCAACAGCCTTGTGAGGAAGCTAGCAGCAGATCTTCAAGTTCAGTCAAGGTTTCAAATTACTATACACTGAGCTGACAGCTTGAGTGACCTCATGATAACCAATGAACCAGAAATATCAGGCTACATTGTGCTCAGTTGCTCTGATCCTATCAGTTGTGGGAGGTAACACGTGTGTGCTACTTTACGATCAAACAGCACACCTGAGAACATGGGAAGGCATTGAGTGCTAAGCTCTTTGCAGATGTAGAGCTTGGCCCTAAGGAATTTACAGGTGAGTGATGAAAATAATGCATGAGTATGCATTCCTCCCATAAGAAGTACATGACCCAGGACCAAGGAGCAGGGAACTTCCTATAGATGTGACATTGGTACAGGATTCTGAAGGATGAGTGTACTTTATTTTTTTAAACACAAAGAAGTTGGGAAACTTAAAAAAATCTCTGCTTTATGAAACTGTAAATTTCCAGAATGAAAAATTTGAAAAATCAAGATAGTAACACAAATATGATCACACAAATAAAGTGCATTTGCTTTATTGTTTATATATTTCATTGTAGTAATTAATTTAGTTCCCATAATAACCAAGTGATATTGATACCGCCTTTATTGTGCCCATTTTAACAGCAAGAAATCTAAGGCTCTAAAGAGATCACTGTCATGTCTAAGGTCACATAGCATACACAGGCAGTAACCAACACAATGTTTCTTCTTTGTGAAAAAGTTCAAAGTATTAGTTAATATTCACAAGTGATTAACTTCAATTAATTGAATAGTAAGTGGTAGAGGAGGTCCGGAGGAGGAAAAGTAGCATCTAAAAGTTTTTTTTTTTTTTTTTTTTTTTTTTTTGAGGGGGATCTATGGTGTAAAATGTTCATTAGTCAGAAAGCTTCCTGTCTTCCAGAAGGCTTCTCAGGAAAGCAAATTTACTGATGTCAAAGGTCAGGTATTCAGCTTTGCATGCTCTGCAACATTATTTAGCCAGCAGAAGAAGGAGATCTCTTTCCCCATAAAACATTGTTATGTGTAGTGAGCACACACAAATTAGTTCATTTGTAATAAGAGAGGTTATTGACATGTGCACAAGAGTATGCCTGACATGACAGTATAAATCATTCCCTATACGAAGATATCCAAGGGACACCTCATTGCAATTTTATAAACTCACATGGGAGCGCATTAGCTACAAGGGTGTAAGTGATGCTCCTTGCATTGGAGGTGGGTTGAGAAGCTGAATCAATGTTTTCTGCTTTCTGGGATCACCTTCACACACTAGTCTCTCAGACAGAACCCACAAGCCCATCAATGTGAACCAGCTTCTATGAGCCTTTGTAAAAGTTTCCTAGGACCATGAGAAGAGTCCTCTGCTTCTTATATATTCCAATGAATTCATATAACCCTTAGCTTTTCTTGGCTTGTTGCTGTATAAGTCACATTTCTGGTTCAATCTCCCAGTGTCTTGATTTTATTGCTCAAATATCTTTTCTTACTTGAACCTAGATACTAAAAATGACGATATGAACATAATATTTTAGGGGATAAATTATAGTTCACATTGTCTTCTTTCTCCAAACTTTTACCCCAACCAGGATAGGCTATCTCCACTCAACCTTTCCTTTGTCCTGAGAGCCATTTTGAAAGTATCTGCTCACATCTGGGCTGACCTTTCACCTTAATTACTCTAGGAAGGAGTAGAAGAGAAGTCAGAACATTTTTTCTCTTGAATAACTTGATTTTATTGTGTTTTTATATTCTCCTATGCCACACATTTCTCCAACTTGAGAATCAAGTGTTAGTGGTAAGGGGATATGGAGAAAAAGCATGGTTTCAGATGCAATGACAATGTTAAGAGCCTAGCACAAGGGTAGGAACTGTTTAAGCACTAAGATCAAGACCAGTAATAATGTTCTCTGACAATGTCATGCTGATTTATGTTCAATTTTATAACAAATTCAAACAAGTGCACTTTTAACTCTTTCTAAATAAAGTCATGTAAGTTGCTGTAAGTAAAACTTTAAATGATGCTCCTAGCCTTCCTTTGTAATCAAATAGTAACTTCCACTTTCATTAACAGTTTTTGCTATTAGATGATACATTCTGCATTCCTTTTTAAGGTTCCCTTTAGGTATCATGTTCTTTCACTATCCTTCTCAATTTATAACTATAGTGTATACATGTTCAAGTTAGGTAGCCAGATGTTAGCAACAATAAAAATGATAGATTTATAAGGCCAGAGAGCAAAAACAATAAGCATGGTCAAAGAAAAATAGCAGCTCCTAGAAAGGAAAAGGGCTCCTTTATAAAGAGATTCTTTGGTCTATAAAGCAGAAAATGTTGCTCTTCTTGTGAGCTGTGATCTGGTAACAATGCCTTGTCCTCTCTCCTCTACCCCACACACCCTTGTACAGGAATAATGGCTTCTTGGAGAGGTAGCTGACTTCAAGTCTGTAAGAGGGAAAGTGAAAGATCATCCAAGATCACCAAGTAGCTACAGAGGCCAGAGATTGATCATAAAAGAAATTTAAAATGACAGAGACACTAGAGACAGCATGGAAGAACAGTATGCTCTCACAGATAGAACCCATCTTAGCCAAATACCAGAGTGTTCCTGAATCCTAGATCCCAGTACAAAATAAATATACATTCCCAATATCCAATTGTAACAGTCTATTATAGGTAATGGATAAAGTGTCTGTTTTTCATTTAGAAGCATTCCAAATTAAGTGTAGAGTGAACATAGAGACTCACATCCAACAACAGACTGTTCATAGAGGAGTAGCTTCCTAGGAAGTTACCTCATTAGTTAACATCTCTGTTTAGTCCTGTTAAAAGCATGTGTCCTCCATTCTGTGTGATGACATCTCTCCTCTTTCATTTTTGTGGGGTTATTTTGTGGGGTAATGTAATTTCATACATTACCCCACACTGTATCTCCAGATTTTAATTGTGAGAAAGTCAGACAAATAAAATTATAGTTTTTTTTTAAATATCTAACTTGCATTCTTCAATTTTTTTGCTGGATCTTGGTGGTAAAAAATGTTGGTATCAGACAACAACCTTAAGTTCACTTAGTAGGGAAAAACTTCTAAAAGAAATTTGGGGCCAGATAACTCAGTCCCTTCAAACTATAGAATTCTTTGGTGTTCTATAAGGGTGGCTAAATAAGTTTGTGTCTTAAAATGGAATGCTGAGTTTTCGGACTCAGTGTTATCCTTTCTATTTATTTTTCTCATTGAAAGTGGGCTGTCTTAAATTTTTTCTTTATATTTTAGATAGGGGGTTGTACCGAGCTGTACTACAGATAAAGGCCACTTCCCAGATGCCAGAAAGAAGGCAGAACACAGTAAATGACTATGCTCAGCTGTGGCTCTCAGGTGACTCCCAGACAGGCCAGATGTGCCTGTTGATGTGTGACCTTGGACAAGTCATGCTTTATATCTGAACTTCATTTGTAAACTAAAGAACTAGATAATCAATTATCTATGGTTCTAAATGTAACCTTATATAATTCTGCTGGCAGTCTATATGAAGAAGTGATAGCAATCTTGGGAATACAACTGGACAAAAATGTTCTTATGTGCACCACAGTGACACCTTCTGGATAAGTTGAGGCTTATTTGAGGCTTATTTGAGGCTGATTTGAATACTTTGGGAATCAGATACTATTCAAGAGGACATCATTTAGACTTAGTTTTGATATCAGCTGTAAACTCAGATAGCAGCATAGAAACAGGCTTTTCATGACTTTTTTTTTGGTTTCCACTTATTTTTCCATACATTATCTAACATATTTCTCACTCTGCCAAATTAATTATGACTATTTTACATGACCGACCTACTTACCCTGTATGGGGTTCTCAATTTCTTCAGCACCTGAGATTCATTGGGAGCCATAATAGAAGACAGATAACTTGGGAATAATTTTAACATGTGTAGATTCATATTAGATGGGTTTTCAAGAAATATTCCTCTTAAGCCAAGATATTACATTGGCATACAATCTGGTAAAACCAGTAAAACATACAGTAAAACCAGATTACTGTAAATTAGGCTTTTTTTTGTTAGAAGTCACTTAGTCTTCATGTGTAAATGGTGCCCAAACCTTCCCAGACTAGTTTGCCTGCAAGAAGTCTGGGTCCCAGGGACACCTCCCATGGCCATCAAGAATTCAAATGTCAAATTGTTTCCTGGAAAGAATTTGACTGTATATAACTTTTCATGTAACATTAGATCATGTAGACACTATTATAGTATTTTGAAATTCTTTGCCTAGTTTCCATGTGTTGCTTCCTGGGCCATTTGACTTTGTTTCCCTCTCACATGGTAGGAAACAATTTTGCTTGCTCAAGTTAGAGATGGAGTAAAGAGTAGCCCATGGTTCTTCAATCCAGATGCAGATAAGGCATGCCATACTTCCAGAATGACCATATCCTTGTCAGATGAAAATTTATTATTGTTGGAAGGCTCATGGAACTATTGTGTACAGCACAGTTGTTTTGTTGCTGCTATTGACTTTTTGTTCATTTTTCATATGGGTCTTGATATTTCATACCTTTTCCTTTTTAATCCTTAAATTTACACGTTGTTATTCAAGTGATTTTTGGAATAAAGATTTATAAAACAAACAACAATGTTTTCTCATTAGAAATAGTCTGGCCTCATCAAATACTTGAATAAAGCCCCTGCATGCCTATACAAAATCCAAGCTACTCATGCTTCCAGAAGTCCTCATGGCTTGTTTTTAAGTTCTCCTTTAACTTTTCTCAGCCCCTGATTTCCTCTTTGGATACCTCCAAACTCTGACTCTGCAGAAGATCCCTTTCCCCATTCTGTGTGTATGCAATTTTAAATGACACAGTCCAGAATCTCAAGAAATTCTGGGTTGTGATAAGTTAAAACTGTGGATTCTGCTACTTCTGTGTGATTTCATCTAATGTGCAATTTCCTTTATTCTTAGCCCTTCAATAACTTGATGGCATGATTGTGACTGACTGTGTCTCCACAAATACTACTTTTCATTCAATTCCCAGATTAAATACGCTGCCATTCAACAGTCTTAGCCAATTCTTTCTAGTTAAGTTTTCTCTACTTCATCCCGTTAGCAATTGTGTTCTAGTTCTAGTGCTTGTTCTATCTCATTCTTCTCACATAATAGCAGGCAGCTCATTCTTCAAACCATCAGAGCCTCAGAAAGGAGTTTTCACTTGATTTTGTATGAGTGTAGCTTCAGGACATAGAAAGTATGTGCTTCTCTTGAGAAGGCAAGATAATCTTCTGAACTTGGTCATGAAATTTGTATTTCTCTGCTAGGTAACTTATTTGGCTTTTTAAAAATTTTCTCCAGATGTTCTATTATGTCTGAGTCTTGAGAGCCCAGATTTCAGTCAAAGAAAAACAAAAAATGAAAAAGGTCATGAGTATTTTGGTGATCTCCTTGTAGTTGCCTTGTTCAAATAATGGAACACAATGTCTTCAAGGCTGCACAACTCCACTGAGAGATAAGGAGATGAGATAAGAGAGAGAGTAGGGGGGGTGATCACTTCAGTCTTCAGGGACATATTACATTTTGAAGACCATGTTCATTACATTCTAACAATATTTTAAATCATATATCTGAACAAACTATATCATAAAATAACTTTGTCTGCTTCAAATTTTTATCCAAAGTATGGTTCTGTTACCACCATTACATTCAATGGTGGTACTTTGAGTACCACCATACTTTGAGTGTGGGGGCTAAACACACCCTGATACATAAGTGCATTGTTAAATAGAGGAATTTCAAATGCCATATTTCTAAACATAAAGTTGAATATGAAATGCAATCATTTATCCAAGAGATTCCATTGAAGAACAGCTGTTTAAGCCTTCTGGAAGAAATTTTTGGAAGTATGATTGAGAAATCTATTTTGGATGTAGCAGGCACCTTCTTACACTCTCTGATATTCTTCTTCATTATCATTAAAGAGTTTGTCTGCATTAAGAGTTTTGTGTTTTAATTTGCATTCACACTTTTTCAGTAAGGTCACCTCTCTTACTCTGCTCTGTAAAACTAAATCTAATTTTAGCTTAAAGAAAGCAATCAAGATCTGGGTAGAGCTCCTGAAGTTGAAAGAAGGCACTAGTAGAAATGTGTTTGTTGTGTCCTGGATCTCCTACTTCCAAGAAGACATGTATTTAGTCCAGGGGAATACTGCACATAAATACTGCAAGTCACAACCTAGGCTCAGATCAAATGTGAGGAGAGAGGGATCTGAGAACTTCAAAGTATGGGTGACTTGGAACCATATGGAAGACTCTCAGTGTTCAGAAAAATTCAACAATTTTATTTGATACCTAATGTGAGGCTTCATGAAAAACTTGGTGGTGGTATAGAAGGCAATATATGTAATTATTCCTACATCTGTGCAATTATGTGTATAATTTCTGTAACTCCCAGCCTCAGAAGTTCTTAGAGCACTAGCAAATTAGGCTTGATACCCTGTTCCTCAACTAACTTGTCTGGTAAGTAAAAGCATGGTCTTGTATGAGCTCAGACTTGAATATCTCTAATGGTCATGTATATCACATGGTGCCTGATATGTTTGTTCTGTGCTTTTGTGGGGGGCAGTGAAAGAGACTGTGGAGACCATTGATTTCCCTACACAAGGCTTGACTATGGTGATGGAATGTGAAGAGTCAATCTTTAAAGCTAGCAATGTGATGCTAGGAGGAATAATTTCTCACCTCCAGTTATTTGGTCATTCTGGAATCAGCTCATCAAAAATTCATGGGAAATGACAAATTTGGTACAGAGTAGTGCCAGCAAACATTAAACATTGCAGTCACACTAAATCTGACACAATGATACTTGTATGTGGAGGTGTATGGGGTAAGAAGAATGGGGGTCATGAAGTTTTAGGTGAGCCCAAAGTCCCCTTGTTATCAGATGTCCTTACATCCCTGTTTTATTTGCACATTTAGGGTATCATCACTGTTCTCTCTGAGTCCAAAGTCAGCAGACATGACCTGCATCCTTGAAACCTAAATTATCTTCTTTTCCTTGTTAGCAGCAGATCTGCATATGTATCATCCATACCACAAACAATTCATCTTCTTGTCAGATGCAGTCTAATTCTTTGGTTATAGACACAGGGTGTATTCATTTTGTTCATGAACAAGCTGACATCCCTTCAGGTAAATCTGAGAGGCTGAATCTCTTTTGTCTATGTGTGAGAATACAACAAATAATTCCCCAAACTTTCTATCAATGGGCATGTATGTGAAAAAGGGACATGATATAATCAATGCTGTATAAATTGTAGAATATTTCTCTTTCTCTAAAATACACACACACACACACACACACACACACACACACACACACACACACACACACGGTGCAATAAATATTCTTCTTCCTTGGTCTCCAACTCAAATTCTCCCTATCATTCTACATCAAGTTAAGCCTGTCCTCTTTACTGTTTGCTGTAAGTTTCTATACACAGGGACCTTCTTGTAAATGATTCTAAGTTCATTCTATCTTAACAAAGACAGCCTTAAAGATATGGGCTGAAGTATAGTTTTATTGCTATGTTTTGTTCTTGATAATGACTATAAATTTTTATGTCTGTCTGACACATTGTTTGTAACTTGTACTCAATGGGCATTTGTTTTGTCTTTCATAAAATTGCTTAGAAATAGATTTAGTAATTTAAAATCGAGACAAATTTATCTTATGCCAATTGCCAGATCGAGCTCCAAAAGAACCAACTATTTTGAAAATGAAAGCAATAGGAGTTTCTACGGCAGAGAAAATTGTTGTAGCAATAGCTGCATACCTTATATCACTGGCACTGTTGCTCTGAGGACCACATGAGAGTAGTTGACTGACATCACTACTCACTGTTACACAGTGCTTTACAGTGGGGGTTAATAATGAAACCTGCACGAAGCTATGTACAGCAAACCTATTGTCATGGTAAATCTCATTGCCCATGCTGGATTCCATCTATGATAGCCTCTGATCAATGGCTAAATATAGTTTGGGAGATTTTCCTAGTTAAGTAACATATGGTAACTTCTGATAAGGGCTTATCTAACATAATGCATGGTCCCAGCCTATTTTTCAATATAATCACTATATCTATATTACATTAAAATATCTCCTACTGTTTTTTTCTTCACATTCCTAAAATAGTATTTTCTTTTTATTTAGCTCAGTGTGGTGTTTCCTATTGCTATTGTAACTACAGCAGCCACAGTCCTGGAATGGTTTCCTATGTTGAAAGGTAGCAATGACTTGTATGAAGACTGTGTTCTCGTTAGCTAGGTTAAAAGGCCAGAGCTTGGGTTTCTTTTCTTGTGAGTTCAATGGGATGGACAACTATCAACCTACGGAGATACACAAACTATGCAGTTTCCATTTCCCTTCTTATAGAGAGAAAGGAAAACATTTAGATAAAACAGCAAAGTATGAAAAAATGAAATGTGATAGTAAACACATTTTCCCTTCATATCTATGCTCATATATTGTGAGAAAAAGAAACAACCCATGCACAGAAAATATTTCTGGAACTTTATAGAGATCTAAGCTTTGTATACCATGAAGCAGTGCCCATCTGAATGGCTTTAGTAAGGCTTCTATCCCCTGATTGCTGCTATGTGTGAAGATAATATTTGATTTTTATTAGAATGCATCTTTGTCATCTCTTCCTGCTTTCTAGCCTGTGCCTAAATAAACCATCCCCGTATCCTAAATATTCTTACCATGTCCTCATAACCCCTTTAAATTTTCATTTGTGCATGCACATTTATAAGTGTTTTGTATGTAGGTAGACATGTTCATGTGTGTGTACATATGTATATGTGCACATGTAGTGATGTGGTGGTTGGAGGTATCAGCTATTTTTGAGCATTTTCTACTTCCCAACATAAAGGTGGAATTGAGGAGATGTGTGGGAATACTTGGATTGATGTCTTTATACTGCATCTAAGACGAAGTACATATTCAGCATTGTTTGATTTTCTTATTTTCTCTACAATGCTGACATTCTATGATTCTGTAAATACAGGCATAAATAAATCTGTACATATGAAAGAACTTTGCACTGTAATGTGGCATCATTACAAATCTCTGTCAACAGTCACATAAAACTCTCAACTCTGGTTCATGACAAAGTTCAAATATCATAATTATTCGTCACCTAATACCAAAGGGAAATAATTTAATTTTAATGGGTACACTACTCATCTTCTCTGTGCCCTTACCACATGAACTTCCCATTTGTGTAAGAAAAGAAGAGTGGCAGATTATAATTCATTTATTATAAATTAAGGTCTTGACTTAAATAAATATTTGAGGCTTTCAAGAGCAATTATGGTAATTTTCCAATGCATGACTGCTTTAAAGAAAATTATGTATAGACTGTTCTCAATTATTTTAACATATGTAAAAGTTATTCTTCTCTTAATCTAAAATTTGTAATAAATAAAACAGAGGTTGAAGACTTCCACTCAAGAATAAGAACTCTGTAGTGGCCCCACTTAAGTGTCAGCTGTGAATGAATTAAATGCCATGTCCATGCCCTTGTGTAATACAATCAACTCACCAGCCATCAGTCATCAAGAAGGCATTCCATGTCTTCTTTAGGCAGCCATATTGATGGGATCCTGTGGCTATAGCTTCTCTGACATTACTAGGAGTTGAAATATCACAGCAGACTTCATGATCTTCTGGTTCATTTGGTGGGTCTTTCCACACCCTCTTCTGCTATGATTCCTGAGCTGAATAAACCAATATACATACTAAGATCAAAGGGAAAACTTCTGGGGTTTCAACCCGAGCAAAGAACTACAGACAATTAAGGTATGATGAAGAACCTTAGGAAATAACCCCAAATACTTTACTCAAATATCAGGTGGTCAGCCTGAAACATACATACAAGTAACCCTATGTGGACTGATCATATTGTAGTTATAGTCTTGGGAATACACATAGAAACGCACAGACACACACATTTGAAACGGCAGTGTCTTAGGGTTTTTGTTGATGTGATCAAACATCATGACCATCAAACTGGGGAGGAAAGTGTTTATTTTATTTTCCCTTCCCTATCACTATTCATCACTGAAAAAGTAAAGACAGGAACTGAAACAGAGCAGGAAGCTGGAAGCAAGAGCTGAAGAGACCAGAGAGGAGTCCTGTTTACTTGCTTGCTCAGCCTGTTTTGTTATAGCACCCAAGACCACCTGCCCAGGATTGGCACCAACCACAGTGGGCTAGGCACTCCCTCATCAGTCACATGTAGCCCGAATAATAAAAACCCAAAGACAGATATTGGGTTCAGGCTGAAGATCAGAAAAGCAAAGCAGCCAAGCCACTAGAGAGCTCTTAACCTCTACCAGGGATGGGGTGATCCTGTCCACAACATGGCTGGAGACTAATCCCCAAAGCTGAATGCCAGCTCTGAGACCATGCTCCTGTCTTATATACATCCTTAGTGCTCATATTAAAGGCATGCACCACCACTGCCCAGCTTCTCTGGATAACTAGCATGGCTGCTGTGATAAAAGGTGTATGCCATCACTGTGTGATCTCTATGTCTGTGACTAACTTTGGATTCTGATCTCCAGGCAAGCTTTATTAGATCATAAACAATATATCACCACAGTCCCAAGTTAAGAAAATGCCCTGCAGGCAAATTGACATAAAACTATCCAGGAAAAACATTAAAGAAATAAAAGCTATTAATTTGAGAGAAAGCAAAGGAGGAGCATGGGAAGAGTTGGAGGGAAGAAAAAGAATAGGAAATAATGTAGTTATATTTTATTTTCAAACAAAAATTCATATTAAAGAAGACATTGCAGTAACATCACTCATGGTGGCCTATGTCTTGACAAGAGTCCCTCTTACTCGACCGGTTCAGCATGCCTGGAAGAACAATGCATTTTCACTCTGCTGATGTCTTTTCAACCTTCATGTCTACTGTTATAAGAAAGAGACCTTTTGGATTTTCTTTCTGTTCTTCCACTTAGCCTTGCTTGTATCTTTGCTTTAACCTGGAGGATATGTTGCTGCCCTCTCCTTTATATTCAAGGCCTCATTCATGGGTAGTCATGTCTCTGCCCCTCTCCATGCATCACAATATGAAGCTTTTAGACACTGAGCTCCCAGATGGTGAAATTGTCCTAGGCATTGTATCCACAGCTGTGTATCCAGTGTTTTCTCTTAGCAACCCCTTAAGGAATCATACTGTGCAAACTCTGACTCTAAGTCAATAGGTCTGTTTTTCATATATGGAATACAGAGACTTGTCTCAGTGCTTTCTAAGCACATTTTTTACCTACCATTCTCCTGGTTGCACTGTTGCATAACTATCACTGATGTATGGCAATAGATTGGTTCCTTAAGTGTGTCAGGAATCTCAAGGTAATTGCTGTGATTGCTCTCATCTTACTCCTCCTCCTTCTATTTTTCTGTTCAGATAGTGTTTCTCTGTGTAGGACTGACTGTCCTGTAACTCACTCTGTAGACGATACTGGCCTCAAACTCAGATCTGCCTGCCTGTTTCTTCTTAGTGCTGGGATTAAAGGTGTGCAACACCACTGCCTGGCACCTAAGTGATTTTCTAGGAAAACAGAAGGAAGGTAGGCAGGAAGTTAGAATAATCTTAGTAAGTCTGATGCTCCTTGAATATGATATGTGGGATTTTGAGTTTGAAAGAAAGCCAATGTATGCAGAAGCAGTGTTTCTGCTGATGTAACAATGGTGCTGGAAGATAATAAAGGGGATGACATTTAGTAGTTAGTAAACACTTTCACAAATATAATTAGGTTTCTGATATTTAGATGGCTATGTGTAAACATTTTTTCCTTTGTGCTCACAAAATATGGAAGGGATGTTTCTGATCAAGATTCATTTCAACCACAACTTTTCCAAGCAGAAACTTTGTTACCATGAAGAACTCAAAATGCTGCAACACAGTTGCAGCATTGCCTTTTCTAATATATTAGTTTGATTCCTTACTTGTTTCCATCCACCATCATTAAACTGTACCTGATGTCTGGGAGGGCAGTGTTGGTTGCCTTTAAGGAATAGGATACAAGCAAAGTATACCTTATAATACAATTACCTGTAGCTTGATGCAATGAGAGATGAACCCAAGGGACTTTATGGAGAAGTAAAGTCTAAGATGCTATTTAAAGAAAAAAAGAACAAGGGAGATGATGGTAGAAAAGATAGGAACAGGAGACTTTAGAACACAAGAGCTACCCATGCAGAGCATCAAAGGGAGAAATCTATGCTCCAGTAAACTGAATAGGGAAAGTATGGAGTTTATTTTACTGAGACATGGGAAGTGAACAACAATAAATAATATTATACTATTAATATTTTCTCATTTCTACTCTGTTTAGTGTTAGTTGTTTCTGGATGTTTTATTGCTATTTCATGCTCACTTATAGGCTTTTGCTTGAATGGGCCAAGATGAGCATAGCAGTGTTTCTTTAGATCACATTCTACGTGAGTGACACCAAGTTAGATTTGCATTATTTGTGCCTCTGTTGTCATCTTATTTCTCTAAGTTTCTCTTTTTAAATTGTCAAAAATAAGTCATATTCATTTGTGTGTAATTCGTTGCAAGCTGATGGTATTTGTAGAACTTTCTGTGGCCATTATAAAAAGTAGAAGGTAGATCCCTCAAAAATTTAAGAATTGAATTACTGTGTTATTAGGCAATTCCATTACTGAGTACATATAACCCAATGAAGGGGAATCAGAATGGTGAAGACAGTTGCTCTCTTATATTCCAATCAGTATTTTACATTATACACAGGATAAGGAATCAAATCTATTTCCATCAGTCACAAGAAGATGAGGTAAATATACATACCCTAATGCAATTCAGCCTTTCAAAAGCAGGAACCTTGTCATTTGTGACATGTTGAATGGACTGGGATGATATTAAGCCAAGTAAAATAAGTATGGCATAGATAAAATGAATATTATAGTAAGCAGAAACACTTCCTCATAGAATATTATTTTAAGAAAAACGCAATCCACAGAAGCAGAAAGAATAGACTAGTGATTGTCAGGGACTGTGAAGGGGTCATTAGACTAAGGAACTTCCTGCCAGAAGATGTAAACTTCTAGTTATAAATAATAAACTAAAAAATATTTTTATTTATAAAGATGTCTGTGACAGGGACATGATAAAAAGTAGACTTTCAGTTTTTGCTCCATGAAAGATAAAGGGGATAGGTACATGAGGTTAAGTAGTATGTTAATTACACTGAGATGTTCCACAAATCAGGTCATCATGTTTTGTATTGTAACTGCACATAACTTTTATTTGTCAATTTAAATATAGGAAATGGTATTTGAATAACTTCAACTCAAAACCAGAACCCAGGTAGCAGGCTCATATCAATACTCATGAGTCCAGACAATCCACTGTGCAGTGCAACTAGGGACATGTGATTCAAGAGTTGCAGCAAGAGGATCCACAGAAATGCTCTGCTCTTTAGTCATGAGCATCTTCTCACCCAGGAGGCATGAATGTGTGCAACACACACACACACACACACACACACACACACACACACACACACACACACACAGAGAGAGAGAGAGAGAGAGAGAGAGAGAGAGAGAGTGAGAGAGAGAGAGAGAGAGGGAAAGGGAGGAGGAGAGAGGGAAAGAGATAACAAAACATGGAAAGAGAGAGAGACAGACAGACAGAGAAGAGAGAGAGAGAGAGAGAGAGAGAGAGAGAGAGAGGAATGGGGAAAAGGGAGGAGGAGAGAGGGAAGGGGATAACAAAACATGGAAAGAGAGAGAGACAGACAAACAGACAGAGAATCAGACATACAGAGAGGGGGAAGAGAGAGAGAGAGAGAGAGAGAGAGAGAGAGACAGAGAGAGACAGAGAGAGAGAGACAGAGACAGAGACAGAGACAGAGAGAGACAGAGAGATTTGCAACAGAATCGAACTCTGTAGCACACTACCAAACACCATGTTGTAATTTACTTGTACTTATACTTTGGGAAGCTGAGTGCTAAACAAAGATGGATATCAGGTTTATTTTGATTCCAGTTTCTTTGGGGTAGGCTCTATCCTGTTCTCCTTTTCTGTCTCTATTCCTATTTTTGTGACAACCAACAACCTCAACAAAGTACTTTGTGTTTTTGCATGTCTATCTCCACTGCAAGTCAGGGATGAAGACTGATTTTCTGATCTCTATAAATCACAATCTGCTTTACAGCACCTTTAAAACGTAATTGTAAAAGGTAAATTAGGGGCCACTTAAAGAGCTCAGCACATGTGAAGTCCTGGGTATCATCCCCAGCATGGCTTAACAAAAACAAACCGATGTAGAATGGATTAGGATAACAGTAATGCCACAAGAGAAAGAAAGTAAAGTAGAGATTTTTCTGGAGGCAGGGACCCAAGTATGCAAAGTTTAGAAGGACTGAGTCCATGCCATCAACTTGATGTCCTCAAGACTCATCTAGAATGGTGTGTGTGTGTGTGTGTGTGTGTGTGTGTGTGTGTGTGTGTGTGTGTGTCTGTGTGTGTTACTCTTGTGTCCCTAATGTCCCCTTCAATATTGATGAGAATGGACTGCTATTTTTTTTATTCTCCCAACACCAGATGCTTTTATCCAACGTATGTTATAGTAACCATATTTTGAAATTTTCTCAATCAGTTAAACATGTTCCAAAGATTAACACTGCCATTAAGTAACTGAAAGGATCCTTATCTAGCAAAATTACTATAAAGTGAATTAAAAACTAAATTTCAAATCCATTAGAAAAATAGGCAAATTATGTGAATTTGACTATTCAGCGGAAAGAAACCATATACATTGATAATATATAAAAAGGAACACATTCAATTCAATGAATAAGTAAGTCAATAAGATTTTTAATAGCAGCATAATATAATTATTTTTACTGTTAGAATAACAGTACTAAAAGAAGTAGTGTGTTTGCTCTCCCAAGGTGATTATGACACAGCTATCTTTAGAGTGGGAGGCTTGCGCAGTAGCTTAGGTAGTTTCTGGATATCATTTTGATGAATTATTCAAAGGTCTTAAAAATGTTTCCTACTGACCATCCTTCATGAGGTGTTTCTCTAATTGCAATTTGTTTTAGAGAAATAACTAGAGTTGTGGACAAAACTGTTTTTCTAAAAGCCACTGATTGCATTTACCTTTTTAATAATGGAATATTGTAAATAGTCTACATTGTGTCCATATGAAATGGCTAATTATAAGGCATCCTAAGATAGAATATTTTAAAGGTACCATCAAATAATGCTATACAAGAAAACATTCCTATGTTAAAATCTTGAGGAAAGAAAGATAGATTAAAAAAAGGAGAATTTTTAGTGTGACATATTGTATAGGTATAGGAACACTCATGACATTCACAAAGATGTGAAGATAATACTTTGAAACATTAACTGTAGACTTCTTGGGCCTTGACATTGTGATTATAGGTTTCTTTTTCATAATTTCTATATTTTCCAACTTCATATAACAAGTACATCTTTTAGCACATGAAATAAGAATCAAGCTTATTTGGAAATATAGACTCCAAAGACAGTTTTAAAAATATTTTAAGGGGGCTGGAGAAATGGCTCAGAGGTTAAGAGCTTCAGCTGCTCTTTCATAGGACCTGGGTTCAATTCCCGGCAACCACATGGTAGCTCACAAGCATCTATAATGAGATCTGGTGCCATCTTCTGGCTTGCAGTGCAGGCATTCATGGAGGCAGAATGTTTTGTTTATAATAAATAAATAAGTGTAAAATATTTTAAGGATTCACTAATTTTATGCATATAGATGTTTTGCCTACATGTATGCCTGTTCACTGTGTGCTTGGGCACCATGGAGACCACAAGAGGGCATCAGATTCCCTGGAATTGGAGTTAAAGATGGTTGTGAGCCACCATATAGATGCTGGGAATTGTACCCTGCTCCTCAGTTAGAAAAGCCAGTACTCTTAACCTCTGAACTATGTCTCCAGCCCTAAGGACTGTTTTTACTTCTCTTAGAAACAACTTTATTTTCTTTCCAAAGGTGAATTTGTTGATCTGCCTTTGACATTGACATCTAATGAAGAAGGAGAGAGAAGACATTGATTGAGAATTAGTACTTAACAGTGGACAGAAGCTGTACTCTGTCCACTGATTTTATAAGATTGAATATGAAATACTATCTGGTACCCAATAAAAATTAATCTTTCAGGAAACACATGAAAGATGACAATTTGTTTAGTAGTAAACTAAACAGGGTACTAAACTATCCCCAAGGTAGATACCTCAACACCCACATAGTCGTCACCACACTGTGACTGTCTCATTACTTTTCCACAGCAGGAAAGGTTATATTCCAGGATTTGTTTTGTTCAAATTCTAGGCCCCAGAATCCCTAACAAGATATGATAGGAACACTTCCCCTATAGTTCTTCATGGTCAAGTAATAGTGAAAAGCTAAGAAGGGCAATTTCTTCACTGTGGCCACCTTTTAGGGAAAGTGGGGCCATTCAAAATATCACAAGTTCATCTTTAGGGTACTGACTTGAAATTTAGATTTAACTACTAGACAAAAGTCACACATAATTAAATGAGCCTGGTGATGTTTTGGTCCTATCATTGACACACATCCTGGCTCCAGGTATTTCCTACAATTTGCCACCTTGTGAGTAATCATTTTCCAGAAGAAAATCTCTCTTCTCACTGACACCAGGAACTCAGTCTTTTATTTCCCGGGTATGAAATTCCTGGAAAAATTCCAATTCCTTGAAATCTATTATCTCACTAGTTCAATAGCTGAGAAGAGGGGCACCAGTGCCCTGTGTATCTTTGTTACTGATATGGAAGCTATAATACTAAAGTCCTATTTATTTGCAATCTGTCTCCACCCTTAGACTATAAGGGACATAAAGACAAATGTCTGGACTTTTTTCATTCCTGGGCACTTAATGCTGAGAAAATGTTCTGGCACATAGAAAAATCTTACTAAATTTTTGTTGATAAATGATTCAGTGATAAATTTATTACATGTTTGTTAACCTTTCACAACTAATTTTGTCTGTCTTTTAAAGATTCATTTATTTTATTATGTGTGTGTAAATGTATTGTCTGCATGTATCTATGTTCACTGCATGTGTACTTGGTACCTAAAGAGGCTTAAAGAAGCCACACAACTCTGGGAACTGGAGTTAGAGACAGTTAGTTGTAAGCCACCATGTGGGTGCTGGCAACTAAACCTGAGTCCTCTACAAGAATAGCAAATGCTCTTAACCGCCAAGCTATATATACAATCCTGTCCTTTGTTTTTAAAGTTTGGACTTGACTGCCCAGGCCATTAATGTTTTAGACACTAAATTGACCACAAGTTTAGATGTTGGGAACAAGTGGGTGAGCCTCCATCACTTTAGCACCTGTTCCTTCTCTGTATTCATTTAAGAGAGAATAGAAATGCAGCCTTTTCACCAATTCTAATTTTGTTCCTCCAATATAGAGGAATAGTATGGGAAAGCTGAAAGTCTTTAGATCATTGTGGAAATCACATGACATCTGTTTCATCTGTTTTAATACTTCAATGTTTGTTTTGCTATCAAATATTAATGTTTTTATAGTGCTAGAAATCAAACCAGAGTGTTACAATCAATAGATACTCAATTATTGAGTTGTAGCCATAGCCTAATACTTACTTGCTTTATCTCTAGCAGAATTAATAGGTACATGTCAATCAATTTGACTGTACCAGGAAGTCCTAGATATATGTAGGTGAGTTAAAAGACTATTAGAGCAAATGATATTTTCACCTACTTAATTTGTACCAAAACCTGCTATGCGACAATATCAAGAATGAAGCATATTATTATGATTGTAAAGCATAATATTCTTTTTATTTATTTTTATTTAAATTAGAAACAAGCCTGCTTCACATGGTAATCCCAGCACCCTCTCCCTCCCCACCTCCCCTGCAAGCCACCAACCCCCGAACTCCTCATCCCACCCCTGTCTCCACTCCCCAGGGAGGATGAAGCCCTCCATGGGGGATTACCAAAGACTGTCATAACATCCAGAGCAGGGCCTAGGCCCTCCCCCATGTGTCTAGGCTGAGAGAGCATCCCTCCACATGGACTGGACTCCCAAACTCCATTCACACGCCAAGGATAAATAATGGTCTACTATCAGAGGTCTCATATATTGCCAAGGCCCTCTCACTGATACCCATGTTCAGGGGGGCCTGGATCAATCCCATGCTGGCCTCCCAGCCGTTAATCTGGGATCCATGAGTTTTCCCCTTTTTCAGATCAGCTGTTTCTGTAGGTTTCACCAGCTCCGTCTTGACCCCTTTGCTCTTCACTCTTCCTTATCTGCAACTGGATTCTAGGAGTTTAGTTCAGTGTTTAGCTGTGGGTGTCTGCCTCTGCTTACATCAGCTACTGGATGAAGGCTCTAGGGTGCCATATATGGTAGTCATCAATCTCATTATAGGGAAGGGCGTTTAAGGAAGCTTCTCCAGTATTGCTTAGATTGCCAGTTGGAGTCATCCTTGTAGATCTCTGGAATTCTTGCTATTGCCCGGTCTCTCCTCAAATCTATAATGGCTTCCTCTATTATGATATCTGTCATGTCTCTCCTCTATTCTTCCACAAACTCAACCTTCCGCCCCCCCATTACCTACTCTCCCCTCCTCTCCCCCTCTCTACCAGTTCCCTCTCCACCCCCCCATGTTCCCAATTGGCTCAGGAGATTCTATAGCCTTCCTCTTCTCCGAGGTAACATGCATGTCTCTCTTAGGGTACTCCCTGTTTCCCAGCCTCTCTGGTGGTGTGGATTGTAGGCTGGCAATTCCCTCATCCATATCTAAAGTCCACATATGAGTGAGTACACACTATGTTTGTCTTTTTGTGACTGGGTTACCTCTCTCAGGATGGTTTCTTCTAGTGCCATCCATTTGCCTGCGAATTTCAAGATCCCATTGTTTTCTTCTGAGTATTACTCCATTGTATAAACTTAACACATTTTCTTTATCCACTCTTCAGTTGCGGGCCATCTAGGTTGCTTCCAGGTTCTGGCTATGACATATGATGCTGCTATTAACATAGTTGAACACATGTCCTTGTTGTATGATAGCCATTTGTCATAATTAAAAAGTACTGGGCAAAGTTCTCAAGTTGAGGTGGGCATATATTAAATGACTTGCATGAATTACCTACTTAACCTTTATTATATCTTTATGGGAAAATAATTTTATCTGATTTTTACAGAGAAGAAAAGTGAATGCAATACAATTTATACAACTCAGGTGACTATTCTCAAAGCATACAGTATTTATATACCAGGAAAAAATCCATGTATAGAAATATCATGTATTTTGTATGTTGCACAAACACTTGGGGCTAGAATTAAGACAAATAGTCCATAGAAAATGTCCAGGTTCTCCTGAGAAACTTGACTTTGGGAGCATTTATTTTGACATTCTTAATTTTCATTATCCAAAGTGACATACTTACCAATATTCATCTTTCTGTTCATCACAATTGACATTTAACCTGGTCCACTTTAAGTTTTTCAGAGAGAAGATCAGTACAAAAAGGTTTTCTTGGTGGGTGTAACACAATGAGTTGCTGAGCAAATAGGAGCTACTTATTCTCAGTCCCTGGACTAACACTTACTATGAGGTATTTCCATCTCTGGTCTTCAGCCTGGCTGCCTCTCGTTCTTCACCCTTGTCCTCTAAGGAAATTGAGCTCACTCCATTTCATCTTTTTGGCTTTTAAATTATTTTCCTAATTGGTAGAAAAGGGACATTTGGCATATAAAACTGCTTTAGTGTCTAGCTAGGAAATTCCTGAAAGCTGTCAACAGAGCATATGCTGAGGGACTTGGAAGCTCATGTCCAAGTCGTTCAGCTTGTCTAGGTCAGGCCTTTTCTCTCACACAGTATGTTATTAATTTGTCATGTTTGGCTAACACTGTGAACACAATGAAGGGAAAGAGTCACATGTTACTTCATCTCATATGAACTCATGGTGAAGTTCAAAACAAGACCAGGGACTAGCATTAAAGAGTTGTGGGGGTCCAGGACGTTGAAAAATCATGAAAAACAGTCAACCATTGCAATGAAACATTAACTTTACAAGATAATGATCAGAGGAGAGAGAATAAGAGAATCTATACCAAAGAAAGCAAAGTGCTTTAAGACTACTCTAGTTACCCAGATACCATGCAACTGACTTGTGGCCTGTTAGTATTTTGAAGTATATTTTGCAGAATAAAGAATACATGGGATTTTATGAGTGTAGCTTCTGGCATTACTAGGAGAACAGTCTCACAACAAACTCTTAATACTCTGGCTCTTCCACCCTTTCCACCCCATCTTGGGCAATGTTCCCTGAGCCTTCGGTGTGGGAGTTATTTTGTAGATTATGGATTGGGACTGGGTTCCCCAACTTTGTATTTAGATTGATTATGGTTTTGTGCAATGATTTTCATCTGTTACAAAGAGAATTTTCCTTGGTGAGGGATGACAACTACATTCAAAATGACTGCCTAAAGATGAAGTGATCAATGCCAAGAACAATAGAATTCAAAAGCTGGACAGGGGAAAGGCCATGAGAAATGAATCCTAATCAAAGAACTACAGGAAACTAAGAAATTCTGAGAGCAGGAGAAATAGTCTTCTTGGGGAAAGAGAATATCAATTAGCTATTCAATACCAAATTGTCATTCCTGAAAATATACAGACAACTAACATTATGTATGCTAGGCATGCTATATTTAGGAATACATATGTATATAAATATTTATGTATATATAGTAACAATATATAAAAAGGTGGTTATAAATAGGAAATAGAACAAGGGGAGGTATATGGGGAGGATTTGGAGGGAGGAAACGGAAGGGTAAGTGATATAAATATAATCACAAAAAGAAAAGAAATAATCACAAAAAGAGAAGACATGAAATCCCACCCTGGTCTACACCAATGCAATTGCTAGATCTTTTAGTGTCAACTTCCAACAGGGAAGTATTAAATGGCATCTGTGATTGAGGGTGATCACTTTGATTGTGCTCAGGCAACAGCTAGGGAGAATTCCCTCCTTGAGCAAGCTTTGAATTTCAGGTTAGTCGTCATTTCATAGCCATTATCAATGTTGCTGTTACTGTCATCATCATTATCATCAGAAGGGAAGTGTTAAGCTTGTAATTACATGTGACATAGTGCTAAGTGATATACAAGGTGGCACTTGGTTCTTGCAGGGCAGATGTACAAAACTGGTCTGCCAGGGCAAACCATTATTACCAGTTCGTGTAGAAAAGACACAAGCATGGAGTCAGTGAGCAGCTCTTCTAAGGACTTAATTACCTGGGCACTGTTTCAAGGCCACAGACTCTTATTTGGTGGCCAACTGTTTGCTTAAGTACTACTTCTAGATGACTGCTATGTTCCTGGCAAAGTGCTAAGTACGTAATGTGCTATTTAATCCTCAAAACAGCACTATGTGCTAAGTGCTATGATTATTCCAAATCTACTTACTAGAAAGATGACAATGCTAAAGGCCCGTCATAAGGAAAAGTAAAGAAAGATAAAAATCTGATCTAGCTGAACTTAGCTTCCACAAATATGACATCCAAACACGTTGGACCCTGTAAAAAGTTTCACAGAGCTTTGGTAAACAGACTTCCATGCATTATGTCTCTGGTGGAGATTATAGTGAGCATCATTTATAACAATGTGGAAATATAACTAGTTAGGGCATGATAAAACTAGTGAGAATGAAAACTGATATTGGATGCCAGACTTTGAATATAGGTATGTAACATTTTTAATACTACAATGTTGAGCAAATTTTAAAAGCAGCAAAGAAGAGGAAGGGAACTGAATATGGATCCCGTACTAAAGTGGAAGGGAAGTACTATTTTGTTGTTATCCAAAGTGGAACTTAGCAGAGTTGAGAGAGTCTAATCATTTGGATAAGTGTCTTATTCATTTTAGTTCTGATTATTAATAGCATCTTCACCATTAATCCAAAGTGGGATTACAAGTAAATGTTGGATTTTCTGACAAAAGTTGTCAGTGATTATATGTTAATTGACGAGTTTTCCAAGTTGATACTCTGTGTTCTGATATTTCTATCTCCCCTCCCCCCAGCCCAGTCAGACACACGGGGATGTCTTTTCTAGAAATAGAATGAAATAGGAGATGTTACCTTTGATAGTCAAAATAATTTTACTAATTTGGTGGGGGGGTTATCTTTGGTGTTTAGACCATTCCAGCTTTTGTTGTGTTAGTGTGTAGAGCATTCATTTTGAGCACATCATTTCATTTGGAAGATGGTCCACCCAGGTGGAAACACTTCATGGTAGCAGGGTCACTGAGACAGCAGATGAAAATCATAGATTCCAGCTTCATTTACTAATTGCAGGGTATGTAAGACCCCCGCAGAAGAACATTAATTCTCCTCTGGCTTATCTCTTCATATCTTAAGAATCTGATTTTCAGATCCTCTCCATGTATTAGAAGCTATTTGAAAATGCTTGATCATGCTGATATCTGGGCAGGACTTGTATCATCAGTGATTCTGGAGCAGAACCCAGGCAGCTATGGCTTAATATCATCTTCAGATGATTTTAATCTGCAGCCCGAACAGTGAATTGCATATTATATGATTGCAAACAGTCTGTCAGCAGCTACCCCTTATTTTACGCTCCTTTTAGAAGCCTTTCCTAAGTCCCCATCACCTCTCAGAGTTCCTAGTGCTGATGATGGTATGCAAGTGAGTTTGAGTCACCCCTGTTCAAAAGTCAGGTACAGGACTTAAGAATCTGCTCCCAAATTTCTGCATCTAGGCAGAACAATTTCTTACCTGTATAGGGGACTAAGACTTCACTTTTGATGCTTGTGTTAGCTGAAAGACTGTGCTGCTGTCTGTAGGGCTGGAGCATGATGACAATAGTGCTTCTTTCAGCTTTCCTGTCTGAAGAATTGGAATTACTTTATTATAGAATTCTGACTTTGCCTTTTGTTAGTGTGTTCAATTGTTTCTCCATGTTTTGATAACTTGTAGGGGACCCTGGTGTCCTCTATCCCTACCTACACTATACCTTCTAATTTGAATCACCGCATACCAATACTTTTGCTGTGCATAGGTTTCTTGTCCTTTCCTACAAGATCTGATTATATAGTCTGCCTAGGCCTCCATTTGGAACATGCTGACATTTAATGATGATTCTTTTATGTTGTGCTTTCTGGGTTAGAAGAACACAAATTCTGAACTTTGGCTGATAACCTAAACAATCGAGCAATCTTTTGTGTTGTTCTTTAACAGACACATAAGCTCAAGAATCAGACTTGTCACTCAGCAATTCTTTCCCAAATCAGTACAAAGGAGAGGCTGATCTCACTTCCTGGATATCTCGCTTGGCTCAAGCCTGGGGAGCAGATGCACTTCTGAGGACAGCAGTAACTCTCCATGCACTGTTTTCTGATCATCCCTAGGCAGCAGCCATCACTGGGTCCTGGCTTGCCAGCCCCTTGCTGCAGGCTATGGCTGCAGCAGCAGGACAGTGAAGCCCATGGGATCCCTCCTTTTCCTTCCTCCTTTGCATATGAAACAAGCAATCTGTCATGCTGGCAGTCAATGGCACCTTGTGAACACTGGGCTTCCTTGGGCACCATCATTCAGAAGCTCTCTCTCATTGTCCCCTGTCAACCCAAGATGGGCAGAGGAGAAGTAGAGTTCTTTTGACATCCCTGGTGGACAGGGAGTAAGATTCTGATGGCATTATGTGATCTGACAGTGGCAGCTGCTCACTGAACCCTTTGTAGTCTTACATGGGGGTTTTGATGGAGAGTGTGCATCTTGTGCTTGGCAAGTTCTTCTGTATGACAGATGATGAAGATAAATAGATGTGATGCCAATTAAAAACCTCATGCAATTATCCTTGTCCATACTGGTGTTCTGCCTCTCAGGAAGAGATTTCACCTCTGCATATGATTTTCTATTGGGCCATAGTGGGGAAAATTACCACTTTTTATATAAGACTCCATGATCTTTTAAAAGACTATGTCCTTAATACATGACCTCTTCATATATACACAAGTCTTCAAACATTGTTTCAGTAATAGGCAACCATTTTTCAATCTTAAAAATTTCATCAAGCTTTTGGTCATTCTTTAAAGAAGCCTCAAAGGTACTAATAACAAGTGTCAGAGAAATAGAGCAATATACTGTTTTATGCTGTCCTCCTACCCTTTGAAATTTCATTTACTTTTTGAAAAATCTATGCCCAGAAAATGATAGGAATTGTGGGATATGTCTATGTATCTTGTAAGAACTGGCTGCAAGAGGGTTTCAGGAAGCAGAAGTCATGAAGCCTCTGCAAATGGGCAAAGTGGTGTAGATTTGTAAACAGGATGAACAACACTAGTCTGCAACATTTGCTGTAGAGGGGATTGTGAAATTTAGTGGAGGAGAGATCATAAGCTAAATCAAAATCATTTTGTTTTAGGTTATGAAACTGTATGTCATATAACCTTTACAATAACACACATTGTAAATCAGAGGCTTGGGCTTACAAGGTAACTTATATTCATTTAATAGGCACTACAATGGCCTTTGAAGCTAACCTTTTTGTGCTTGAAATTAGGAGAATACCCATATTTTGTTTGTTGCAGGAAGGAAAGGTCCATCTACTGATATGCTTCTGTATCCTCTAGCCTAGAGTTCAGCAATAATGTCCCTCCCTTTGGTCATTTATCCTAACACTCCGATACTCACAAACCATGAGCAGCAAATTTTCCGTAGTGTAGGTTGTCCCCAAGGAAGTGATTTGAGAGCCTAAAACTACATTTATGTGTAATGGACACCAAGCATCATTCTGTCTCCAGGGGACTTTTAACCCAGGACACTGCCCATTTTGTAGATTTGCTGGCACTGTTCGGTGACAGATAAAGCACACAGAAGACATTTATTTAACTGTGTCTTTTCAGAAACAGGAGATGATATAAATCAGTGTAAAGTAGAAGAAGATATACACTACACAGAGAACTGTGCATGAATCCACTATCTCAATTCAATAATAGAATTGCTAGTGTGGCTGAACTGTACATTTAAAAAGTGTAAATGCAATAGTCACTTCTGTATGATTTGTACTTTGCCATGCACATACGGAAACAACAACAACAACAACAAAAACCATAACAAATTCCTAGTACAACTAAGCTAAGAAGTCAGGGAAGTGGTTACTGTGGAATGACCCATGGCTAGAAGTGGGTATGAGCATGACTTCTAGAATCTGGTAAATCTCTTTCTCCTTGAGCTGGACACACAGATGTCTCACTTCATGAAGATTGATTGAGTTGTATACTATGATTGGCATGGTTTTCTAGATCAGTGTTTGCATTTAATAAATTTATCAAATAAAAGAATGTGCTCAGTAGGTTTTTGATGATTTGATTAAATTTGACTGGAGTGTTGATCACATGTATGAAAATTAACAATATTCTTCAGGTACCACAGGGACTTGGATAAAGGTAATTGAATAAAATGGTGTCACTGAATAATATTGACATCATTTCTTTCTCACAAAAATTGAGTTTGGTTTAAGAACAACAGCACAAGTTCCTGTCAACATTTAGACTGCAATTTTGTCACTCTTGAAGCCTCTTTCTTTGAGGTGAGAGGGAATAGACACTGAAATGTCAGAAAGTTGTGGTTGTTCTAATATGGGTTACACACACATTTGCTATTTTCTTTAAAAATTCAACCTCTGGGTAGCTTTATGAAATAACAAATGCCTGGTTATCTGACAAAGGCCAGGCTGTCATCTAAGTGGACTCTATAGATGCTATCTAGGCTGTTTGAGAGGCTATACATAGTAGCATCATAAATTCAAGATTCTGTTTTCACCATTCCTCTGAGTACTTTAAAAACGATAATATAGGGAATATGGATCTTCTTCCCTATGTCAGAATCTTGTTTGTTAATCTTTGGCAAGAAACTATGCAGTTTGCAGGTTATCCTCACCACTTCATATACTATACCATACTAGTTTCTGAAGACTGCCACACACAACCCCATTGGATAGTGCACCTAAAAATGGCTGGAATGGTAATTATGCAATTGTGTATTATGACATCTGGGAAGATTAAATCAAATGAAATTAGTTTTTTCACAATTGTGAAAGACAGAATTTTATGATCAAGTTATCAGTAAACCCACCTTACCAGTGAAACCTGAATGGAGGAAGACTCATTCCTTGTCTTTTCCAGCATGGAGCATCTTGGCAGTCCTTGTCATTCTTTTACTCTAGTTGTGTTTCTCTCATCTCTGTTTTCATCTTAATCCACCTTCTTCCTTGTCAGTCTACATGACTCTGTGTGCCCTCATTTCTTATTTGGACTGAAATTAACCCAAAATTAAAGATGCTTTCATATTAGGATCTTCAATCACATGCTATATTTGTACTTATAAATAAGCTCACAGTCTAAGGTTCCATGTGTGTATTTGGAAAATATCAGCATTCAAGTAGTTATAAATAAGGTTCTGAGAGGAACTAAGAATGTTGATATATATATATATATATATATATATATATATATATATATATATCAATATATCAACATATCAACATTCAAAACACATTGAGACTTGTTGCATGTGCAAAGTTTTTGACTATAGGAATAAAGCTTTGTTTCATTTCTCAGTAAATGTCAGAGCTCAGAGAAGTATATACACTTGGCTATTTGTCAGTGACTTTTCATTCAGTCTGTGGGCTGTGTCTTGCAATCTTCAGTGTACCTCATATCGGGAAGCTGCAATTAAGAAACAAAGCCTGTCCTTATGGCATTTATGGTCAAAATGAGAGAAGCAATATTATACTAAAGAACAGCAAAACAAATCTCTTGGTACAAGTAACTTAAATGCCAGTATAACATACCGTGCAATGATATTGTAATGAAAGGAGGCCGGGCTTTTGATCTGGGCTATACAAGAAACTCAAGGAAAAATGGTACTTAAGGTGAAACCAAAAGATAAGCACGAGCTGGCCAAGTTCAAATTGGTGAACATTCTAAGTCAGTTTTATGAAGATAGAATGGTCACAAGTATGGCTAGTACATGCTAAGGAAGCTCTAAGACATACAAGAGTATGTGTGGATACTAGGACTTCCGTAAACTCATGACAGCTCACATATAGGATTCGTGGATTCTCGGTACTGGGAAGAGGCAGAAAATTTAAAGCAGAGAAATTTCAAGCTCTGAATTATTTTCTTAATATAATCTCACCAGCAAATGTTTTGAAAATGTATTGAGACAGAAAAGTGATCCCCTGGGCTATGATAAAGCTATGCCAAGCTGGAACAGAAACATCAGGAAATAAGCAGTATCTTAGACAAAAACTTGTTGCTTCAGCTGATTTAGAAAATGTCCGATATACTAGGTCCCTAGCTGAAGGCAACCCTAGATCAAGAACGATTTGTACATCTCTGTAACTCTATGCAGAATTAATTTCTAAAATGATAAAAATAAAAACAATTCTCTAATATGTAGTAGCTAATAACAAAAGAGGTTTCACTATGTGCTCTTTGCTTGTTTTCTGTTAAACATGAGGAAATCTTTTTTGTGTTTCTAGCCTAGAATCATTATATGATTTGTGTAGATGTGTATGACTTCTGATCACTTTAATGTTAGTTAGTGGGACCATGAATCATTGTCTCAAATGAGAAGAAAATTTCCCATACCTAAGAGTATTGGTGTATTGAACCTCTGATCTTGTAGACATCTGACATATTACTGTAGATGGAGGTTCTGTCCCACCTGGTCCTGCTGCCTTTCAGTCTCAAATAAATGCACAGAGGCTTATATCAATTATAAACTATTTGGCCAATTGCTCAGGCTTCTTACTGGCTAGCTCTCTCTCAATTATTAACCCATTTCTGTTAATCTAAGTATTTCCATGTGATCTTGGCTTACTGGAGAATGCCAGGTCCTGTTACTCCTTTGTTGGCTACATGGCATCTCTCTGGCAGCTCCCCTCTACATATTACTAGAAGACTACTAGACAATAAAAGCTGTCTTTAACAAACACTTGTGTTTTCTACCTAGGAAAGACCTGGATTTTACTGAGAGAATAGGTATGTTGAGAGTGTAAGATGAAAATAAATCAGTTGCCCAACCATGAAAATAATTTTGTGAACTTTTATTTAAAACCAGGTAGGTTAGTTTCTGATCTATCACACATATATGGGCTAGGCCCACAGGAGTCTTACATGCACAGCTTCTTTGTGTTGCATGCCATTGACTGAGAGATATGTAGCATCTGAATAAAGAAAATAAATTCTCTTTCCTGGCAGAAAACTTATAGATGAACCCCATGGAGCTCCCAGAAGCCTTATTGTATTTACACACACCTGCCATGCAAATGGAGATCCCCCTGCTCTTAGAATGATGCATAATCCCAACAAAATTCTTGTCCATAAAGTGAGAATAAGAATGGGTTGGGAGGTGGCCTTGGCAGAGGGCTCCCGATCCACTGCTCTCTCTGTATAGTATTATCCACATGAGTAGGTTGCCTCTGTCAAAATCAACAGGACCTTATGGCAATGTTCAGATCTGAAATTATTTCAAATGGGTTCCTGTGTAGTTACAACTCTGTGCTTGCAATCTTTGGGATTTCAATTTGGAAAGTCATTCAAGTGAGTAATTTAATGTTGGGCTGTTCCTTCTGTTTTCCATTCAAGCTCACAAAATTCTAAAAATAATGTTATGATGAGCAAACTCTGACTATGTTTTCCAGGACTACTGTTCACTTTGCTCAATGTATAAAATATTAGATCAGAACTATCAGAGAGGCACTGGGGTTGATAAAGGAAGTCTTACGTATATGAAGACAGTTTTTAATTCATAGTTAACAATTTATCTTAACTGATATAATTCATAATCCACTTTATCTTCAAATACACAAATGAGCTCATTCCTAAGGCTACTTAGTTATTAGAATCACAGACATTCTGCTCAGACATGTTTGTAAAGCCCTGTTTCCTCTCTAATTACAATGGTCTCCTGAGTACAGAAGTATCTCAAATAAATCACTTTTTAGAATTAGTTAGGATGCATTTTACCTTCGTTTTTTAAAACCAAATTTGAACAATACCTATGTATATTTGAATGAACTTGGGAGTTCTGCAAAGCTTGTTATAAACACATCAATCACTTTCCACTCTTCCCAAATTAATCCTCCTCATTCCTACTTAGAACTGCTAAAACATATTCCTATGGAAAATTTCTCCTTATTTCTAAGAGATATACTTACATTGTTCCTGTTTGATATTTCCATTTGAGGTGCTCCTGAGTTTCTACTGGGTCAAGCAAAAGAGGTAACAGCTTTTCATACCCTTTACCCATTCACATCTACCATGAGTTCCTCTTCTGACTCTTGGGATCACAAGGGAGGGATATTTTAATTTAAAAAATAGTTTTCAGTATTTTCAGTATTAGGAGAGAATATACTATGATTGCCTCTGCTTTATTGTAGAGGTACTTGTTGTCTCCTGGTTTACCAGTTGATTGCACTATGTTTTCAAAATCTATTGCACTTCTTTGCCCATAATTTAGCTCACAAAAAAGCCTCTTGACTTTCAGGGGTGCATGCACCAGTGTTTTCTCCCTAAGGGGTAGGTGTTTGTGTAAACTTATGGCCCACTCAGGCTTGGCAGTTTGGCCACCACAAAATGAACCCTGCTGTCACTACCACCAATAGGATCACCCTATGTTTCATGCCATCTTTCATGAATCATTAACCAAAAAGGTTAAGGGATAAAGCTGAAACTTTATAATCCAAAAAATGATCACATGAAATCGCTTTCCTCATCAGATAAAGGAATAGCTGTTTATGAATATTATTTTGGTTGTCAATAATCTCCTCGATCTCCCTCAACTGTCTCCAGAGTAGAAGCTTTCTGTCTTAAGAGTAATAATCATCTATATTGTTGCTTGTGGTCATATAATGAAATTCATATAATGAATGTGGTCATATACTTTCAAAAGAGATTTACATTTCCTTTGAAACTGTGAAAACCTTTCATAGGAAAAGAAGATACAGGAAGAGTACTCTGATACAATATATGCTAAAGGTGGTGTTTACCAAAGTTAGAGTCCTACTGAGAGCTACCATGATCAAGACATACCTCATTTTCCAGTGTGCACAGCACTGTCCCTTCAAGTCTCTGCTCTGTCTTTGGACTATCTAGATACAAATATTTAGAAGAAGAAATTTTCTCAAAAGCTTCATGCTCTTTCAAGAACATCAATAGATTAAACAGTAGAATAATAAATAAATGTTTATCTCATGAATCAACATAGACACATGACCACAGTCTCTCCTTCCTGCTATCATCTATTCCCTGTCTCCTGCCACACAAAGAATGGAGATTGGTGGAAGGTAACAGACAGTGAGCAGGGAAACTAAAGGTGTTACCAAGTGATAAGAATGATGCTGTGAAAAGCTTGCATGGATTTGGAGTAGCAGATAGAGTTAAGCTCATGGGAGCAGTTTATTTTTATCTGAACGAATAAGATTTAATGTGTTAAATAACATAAATGGGTTTGACTGATATGGAATATTTAGTATATTTTACTGAGAATAGACAGAATGGCCAAGACAAAAGACAGGAAATAAAATAATGACTAGTAATGTAATATATTTCAGGGCCTTAGCCATAAACCCTCTTTGCCTCAATGGGTACCAAACATGAGGGTAAGAAATCAATCACTTATGGTTTAGTCTGATACTTGGTAGTGTTGATCTACTGCTCAACATCTAACTGTTCATAAAACTTTGTAACATCTTTGTACATGCATTTTCTCATCCAGTTAGGTGCTACTGGAAAAATTTCTCATATATTCCCACTTCTAAATAGATACAAGGAAGAATAGTGACAAAGAGAATGAGTATGTAATGTAATAAACAACACTTACTACAGCCAATATGTTAAACACTATAAGAAATGATATTCATCATCCCCAGAATATAAGTAATAACATTTTTCCTGATTTATAGAAGAGAAAAGAGAGGGTAAATAATGGTACGGTCATACAACTGGTAAGTGGCAGTGCTTGAGCTCAAATCTGAGCACTCCTGGCTTCATGGTCTCTGATCTGAAGCATTCTTACTTTATTCATAATCCACCCATCCTCCTCTTTCTGTGGTCCAGTGATTCTTTCACAAGGAATTGTTGCTTTCTATTTACCCCCTGCCTCTATTCTCTATAGTATCCTCATTTAATTTAGTTCATTGTCTCCAACATGACATTACAACCAGTTAGTTCACATTCATTTCTCCAAGCATCATCTTCCACATATTTAATTTCTATTTTGCCTCATAATACAGTGAATTTTCCAGGAGTTTTGAATAAATCTCTCTTCTGATATATATGATATCATAAATATATTCTCCCAGTTCTCATGTCTACAAATATAATTCTTGGATCCAAAGTACAATATACAGTTAGTAAAACTTAAGTATCCAGTGCTGATTCTGCCATTCATTATGGGCTGAATGCAATGACCAAATTATATGCCATTTCTATACCAAGGTTTACTCATCTATAGGATGTAGATAATAGAGGTAACTGAATAACAGAGACTGAATGGAGAATAGCCTATATTGCCTTGATTGCTTTTTTCCATTTTTGGTATTTGCTTCACTCATCATGGAGTAAAACAAAGATCACAAAATCCAGCATCTTGACATTAAACATTTATTTTAAACATTAAAGCTACGGAAGTTGTAAGTTTAGGATCTTCAGTTTTGTTTATTTAGTTTTAAATTTCCTTGTGTTGAAATTTCTAAGTTCACCAAATTGAAAGAAAATGTGATCTGGGAGCTTTGACTTTTCATGAAATGTAACCAGGAGAAGGGAATGTTGCTTGTGGTACTGTCTGGAATCGATGGGCTGAAAGCACACTATTACTATCGTATGCTTTGTGCTATGGTGTTATTTGAGCTATCCCACAGTACTGGATTCAGTGGAAATGGGTTTTATTTTTAGGGTATTGTTTATAAGCATAAACAAGATAGCTATTTTATGAATGAAGATGTGGTTCCTGATTCCTGAGATTCTTCTCTGTTTATGATAATTATCTCTTTCTCTTTCCTTCCCTTCCTCCATGCTACCAACTCTGTCTATTCCTTTGTTTCAAGGAAGAAGATGCAAACTATAGGGAAAGCACAATTAGGTGCTGAAAACTGTTCAGCAGTTATTAGTGAAACAAATTATATACCTGTGACTTTGAAATAAAGTTCTTCACTTTGTCAGAGATGGTCACTAGGCACTAGGACAATAGAGCCCTCCATGAGCATGCAAAGATTTCTTTATACAGAGCTTTCACTTCTGTCCCTCATCTCTTTAAGCAGGGTGTTTGCCTTTCTTGTCCCAAGACTGATACACATGAAAATGTAAAGGTAGGATCATTGTGTGTTGATGTGTCTCCCAGGAATGTTGAGAGGCATCGGAAAGAGACAAGTACAACCTATTTGAAGGATGATTCCATCAATGCTCTGTTAAGATGGACACATTATAAATGGGAACACACTGCTGTATATTGGCAGGCCGGTCCTTGGAATGCGTGGATATGGAGAATGATAATGTTGTGTCTCTGGCATGTCTTTTCATTTTGTACTCACTTGAGCAATTGCTACAATGCAAGAGCCAGTGTATCGGTTATGAAAAGGCCCAAATGAAGGCCCATGGATGGATGAGTCCTGATGGCCAATAACTGACAGTGCTCAGGGTCCTGAAGGATGATTGCATTGACTTTTTGCATCTTTCATGCAAAGGAGGATTTGACAGCTGTCAAAAGGGCAGACTGGTCTCTAGCATCCCTGGAGATCTGTGTGAATAGTGTGCTTTTGGAGGAGTGATTACAAACACTAATGGGCTCTGAGAAACACAAATCATAAAGCATGGGCTTGTGAGACCCAACTTACCATAGGGTCAGAGTCAGGAAAATTGGATTTTAACAATTGAATTTATTTAGTTTTTTCCTCTAAGCATAATCTCCACCTTGAATAAAATTGCTATAATGAGGGGGGTAAAGATGTAGCACAATAGGAAGTAGATAGGGCTTAATTTTAGTCTGCTTTATTGTCGTTGCTTGTTAATGTGCCTGCTTTGTGCTCATGCTCACATTTATAAGGGAATCCAGACTAATTATCACTCCTGTGATGTTTCTGTCTCCTTCTCACAGCACAAGAATGGGAAATACTCCTGCCTTGACTGAGTTACATGTTCAGATTTTAATCGTGCAGTTATTACTTCCTGTGAGGTTAGGCTTTTGAATGATGCAAAAGTGAGTGAAGGAACTATCTGGTCCTCTTAAAAAGTTAAGAGTAGAATGAAGAGCCATGGTACACATAGAACTGAAATATTGGGGTAGCATATGGGCGTTTCTGGTCACCTCTTCTGGTGGTGGAATTATTAGGACCTCAGGCCTCTTAGAGACCCAATCACTGTGTTCAAACTCCTTTTTGGTAGAGGATGAAATAAGAAACAAAACATACAGACTTGCTTCCCGGAGACCTAGTCAGAGCTGGCTCATGAGGAAGAGAAAATTTGACTGAAACTCTCTTACAATTTCCTCAATATATTGACTTAAGATCTGTGTAGAATATACATTTTTCAAAGAACATGTATAGGCAAAATATCAGAATTAAGGCAACCATCTCTTTCAGGTGAATTTTACATGTAAATTACACATGAATCTTGTTTGAAAGTGCATAAGATAGTAGGTCTCAGCTGGCAATGATTTGGGACATCATTCACAGAGAGATATTAGTCATTTTTAGGCCTTTTTATTATTCTTATACCTGGTAAGTGGCTTTTATTGGCTAGAGAACAAGCCTCCTATAATTCACAGATGGAAAAACTTCCTATTACACACAAATTGTCTCCCCACAGAAGTTACCTGGCCCCAGTGTCCAAAGGACATCACTGAGAATTCAGGGAGTATTCTTCTAAATCATGACTTTAGTAGAAAGGCAATCTATTCATTTGGTTATTTTTGTGTTATTTTCCTATTTATCTAATATAGTTTTAAGAAAAAAACCAACAAACTGGAGCATAAAATCCAATGCCTATTTCCCACAATAGTTGATATTTGAAAAACAAAAATTCCTGAAAAAAGTCTTCCTAGGCTGGCTGGGTGTGGGCCCTCTGAAGTCACCTTTTCTTACTGTGGTGAAAGCTTACAGTTTCTTGGGGGTAAAACAGATACTTTAACACCAACTACCTCGTACCCTAGGAATGAAACATTTTCAGATACCATTAAGTTTCTGGAGCTTAATCTTTATCCCTTGTTGAAAACAAACCAGTAAGCTGATGATACCACCTGAACAATAGAATAAAATTTGTCCATCTGTCATTAAGATAATTGTTATTGATTTGTCCCATTGTAATTTTCTGCATTTTCTTTTTCAATGTTGGTTATAAATCACACCCACAACAGGCACAGAGCCTGTATTTGTGTCTGTTATGTGGTCCTGATAAGGCTGGGCAGCATTTTTCCCCTTCCCGATGCAAGTTATTGAGATTGATTGAAGTGCTTTGCTTGTCCTATCCCAAACACTGTGTAATTAATGCTTCATTATGTTAATACATGCAAATGTGAGGGTGTGTGTTTGATTGGGAGGTGAGAGAACAAAAAGAATTAAAGAGTTCACTCTAATGTACAAATTAATTTATTGCTTTGCTAACTGGTCTCTGAAGAAAAGGGAATAGGCTTTGAGATGAAAGAAAGAAAGAAAAAATGTGCACAATAAAAACACAGTTACATAGTTTTTAGAGGTAGTGGCATAGTTAATGGACACAAAAAAGGCATTCAGTCAAATGACAGAATGATGATTTCAGCAGTCCACATGCCTCCCTCTATAGGAAAATGGATAATGATAGAGAAATTAGAAACCATTACATATATAGACATATATATGTATATATATATATGTATGTATATATATATATATATATATATATATATATTATATATATATGAAATTCAGTCATTCACAATCTAAACTAATTATTTATTTACTATCATATGGTCCTTCCTGATCTTCACAGTGTTCTTTTTAATTATTTCATAGTAAGTGTTTGTATGTGTGGTTTGTGGATTAAATATTGTATGTCTTATTAGACATAAGTGCATTTTCTATGATATAAAACACTATAATGGGGATTTTGTATGTTTGTATAGTTTTTGTTTCACTGATTATTTATTATTGTTTATTTATTATTACTATTATTATTATTATTATTATTTGACATAATTGCTTAGGTAAGGAATTATTAGGGCCTACAACTTTTTGTGGCTTTAAATACAAATTACTGCCTTTAAAGCACTTTGCACTATCAATATCTCATATAGAGACCAATAAATTGTTGCTGAATTTAATTAAGAATAGTCCTCCATTAAACTTTTATAACTCATGGGGTTACCCATTAAGTTGTTGTGGGTAATAACACCTTAATGTGAGTAAAGGGTAGTGTCCCTCTTTGCCCACTAGGTGATGCTATTTTAAATACATTTTTAGAATGGAAAGCATGCTTGCAATCCCAGAATTTGGAGTTTGAGGCAAGATTTTGAGTTCTAATATAGACAAGTCCGGGCTCCATAAGAAGGTTAGGCCTGTGTGTGCTCTAGTCAGAGAATTGTACTATCATCAGTAACACCATTTTGATGGAGGAGGGGTTTTGAAATAGAAAACTCCAAACCAAACCTGGCTTGTATTCTTCAATATTGACCTACTGGGGACATTTAGAGGACTGACTTTAAGGTGCTCATGACTCTTGATTTTATCGCCAGTTTAATTTGCTCTCATTTCTGGTGGTGATGTCAGAGTCTATAGGTGGTGATGATACATGGCCATGCCCATTTCTTTTCTTACTCTCTATGATCGCTTTACTGCTACAATTCAAAATTGAGTGGGATCCAAAAGGCTAACTTCTTTACTATGTATTTTGATTTCTTTTTTATTTTTGAGAATTCCATATATGGATGCATGCATGTACACATACACATAACTTACTTAGTCCATTTAGTGCTTTTCTTAGGCACACATATTTAGGGATGACCGCTTGTATTTGAATAACCTCTTAGGAAGTTCATCCATGGAGAAAAATGGTTGCTTTCTCTCTTAGCGACCAATCATTCATTACCTGGAAATTTTGTCTAGGCATGGGACTTGTGGAATATGCCCCATCTGTTTTGGTTTCTCAACTGGTGTTTTCATTACACAGGTGTTATTTAGGGAACAATAATGTTAAAATTCAAAAGGCAGTTACCTGTTATGTATGGAAGATATTACTTAGCAGTAGGCATCCTGGTCCTCTGGATCTTACAAAATCTTCCCCCTTCTTCATCAAGCTTTAGGTTTAGATATTGTATTGTAGAAATCAATACAGTGTGCAGACGTTGGTTATAGAAACAACAAAAAAAGTCAGAAATAGAATCTTAAGTCAAAGATATTTTGAAGTCAATCTTACTGCCTGGGATGACTATAAGCTACAGACTACTGTTTCAGTCTTTTTTCTAGATACAGCTTAATTAACATATTGTTGTAAACTTTTAAATTAAAACATGGAGTGTGCTTATGTATTTATTGCTCCACTTGTTTTTTTTTTCCTATGAAAGGAAATGTTTTAAAATGTAAATACCAAGTGAGGTAACCCTGTCACAGAAAGACAAACATGGTATGTACTCACTCATATATGGATTTTAGACAAAGGATTACCAGCCTACAATCCACATAGCCAGAGAAGCTTGGAAACAAGGAGGACCCTAAGAGAGACACACATGGTCCCCCAGAGAAGGGGAAAGGGTCAAGATCTCCTAAGAAAATTGGGAGAATGGGGGGAGAAGAGAGGGAGTTAGGAGGAAGAGAAGGGGAGAAGAGGAGGAGAGAGGACATGAGGGAGCAGGAAGATTGAGTCAGGGGAGGAATAGAGGAGAGCAAAAAAAAAGAGATACCATATAGAGGGAGCCATTATAGGTTTAAAGAGAAATCTGGTGCCAGGGATCTATAAGGATGACCCCAACTAACAATCTAAGAAATCGTTGAGAGGCTACCTTAAATGCCTTTCCACTATAATGAGATTGATGACTACCTCATATGCTATCCTGAAGCCTTCACCCAGTAGCTGATGGAAGCAGAAGCAGACACCTACAGCTAAACACTGAGCTGAACTCCTGGAATCCAGTTGCAGAGAGGGAAGAGTGATGAGCAAAGGGGTCAAGATCAGGCTGGAGAAACCAATAGAAACAGCTGACCTGAACAAGGGGGGGCTCATGGACCCCAGACTAATAGCTGGGAAATCAGCATAGGTCGACCCAGACCCCCTGATCCTGAGTGTCAGTTAAGAGGCCTGGGCAATCTATAGGGCCTCTGGCAATACATTAGTATTTATCTCCAGTATATGAATGGACTTTGGGAGCCCATGACAAATAAAGACATATTCTCTCCACCTAGACACATAGGGGAGAGTCTAGGCCCTTCTCCAAATGATATAACAGCTTGTTAGATCCCCCATGGAAGGCCTCACTCTCCCTGGGGAACAGAAAGAGGGTGCGATAGGGGATAGTGGAAGGCAGGGGAGAAGGGGAGGAAGAGGGAACTGGGATTTACATGTAAAACTAACTTGTTTCTAATTTAAATTTAAAAAAGAAAAAAATATAATTAGCATTTGTACCTTAGCTTTTTTCATGTTCACAGGATGTTGTCACTTGTGGATCCATTACAAAATGTAAACAAAAACATATTATATTTGAGCTCATAATTAATATAACCAAGTGCCAACACAATTTATAAATTCCCTCTTTTCCACTATGGTTATTGTAAAAAATATCTTAATTGCTGATATTTTCATTGATTGGAGAGGCTTTTCAAACTCATTAACCATCTATGATTGCCCGGAAGGCAAAGAAGGTGAGTCCTTGAGTATAATGGAACAGTTCTTTATGATATAAGTTCAAGTCACATTCTGCCATCATTCTCCATGGACAAAGGGAATAGTATTATGAACATCTATGTAACTTTCTCCCATGTTTCACATGTCATTTTTTAGTCACTTTGATGATTGACAGGTTGGTTGTTTAAATTGTTTTTGTCCTATAGTCTCCTACCCTAAGACATATCTCAGTTTTTTTTTAATCTGGTTTTAATTCACTTCCAATAACATGTCATTTTGTTCAGTCTATCTATAGATAAAAATTTCTTTTAATAAGTCATCAACACTTAGATGAATAAGAATGAGGCATTTTTTTCTCTAATGCAATTTAGCCAAAATTCCATATCATGAAAATGTTCAACATTTTGATGTTGAAAATATATATGTTTTATTGAATACTAGATATTGTTAATGCATTATAGTTTTTTTCATTATCAGATAATGGACTTTGGAATCTGTATCTCCCTTTGAAATATTGATAACTAGAAACCTAGAAGAATCTCAGTTTATAAATGTCCTTATATCAGTGTAAAACAAGTTTTCTCTCTATTGCAAAATTGGTTTGTAAAGGAAATTATGAGAGCATTCACTCTGTTGATTAGCTTGAAATTAGCAAAAAGAAAAAAATGTACTGTGTCATATTTAACCTGCTCTTGAATCCTACCATTATGTTGTTAATGTTTATTTTATTCTGCGTTCTTGGTAAGAGAGGGTCATTTGCTGATATACAAATGAAGCTTCAAGTAAAAGCCATTTTTAAAATAAATCCAACCATGGCACTGACTGTATCCTAGAAAGGAGGTGTCTTGTATGCTTGTGTGTCCAAAATGCCTTCAATGGGTAGATGCTGATTAATTGTGGGACTTGAGGCCTAAAGCTTGTGAGGCAAACAAAGGACTTATTCAGGGAACTTGCACGGCATATTTATTCTCTTTTCTTTATCCCCTTTGGAGTCATTGAACACATTAAAGTTGGCAAGACATTTTAATTCACTTTAGAACCATGGCTCAATGCTTTCTATTTATTTAGTGTAAAGTTAAATGAAAACAAGAAAATGAAATTTAGCAAAGTTTTAGACACCATTTTTGATTTGGGGAAGTATGAAATGGGTGTGAACATATATGTTCAGGAGTATATTTTCTAGTTGTGTCTAAGTATTGATCCATTTTGAGAGTTGGTAGCTTATTTCTTCACATATTCTACCATGTACCTTTTTTAGACCCAAGGGCAGGCATGAGGAGAAAACAGAGTTAAGTAAGGCTCTCTAATAATTAGATATTTATTATCAGGCATTCTGGGGACCTCCACCTCCCTTCCATTTGTCAGCCAATGTCTGATACTCAAGTTCTCTGCTCTGACATTAGAACTGCAGATTGGGCCAGGCATGAGGAGAGAGATTCTGAGCAATCTCCTGAGCCCTTCTGGTGTACACTCAGGATATGAAGCCCAGAGCCAATTTTCTAAGCTGAATGATTTCCAAAAATTTATAGTTGAAAAAGGCATTTCATACCAATGTATTTGAGTAGGATAGGATGCTCCACTTTGTCCTTTTTCTCTGATTGCAAATTTCCATGACAAAGAGATTTAAGTGATATAAATGTGCATGATGGATTTTTCTAGACTCAGAGTAGCAAGAGGAGGTCTATATTAAATATTTCAGTTAAGAGCATGTGTTTTTGTTTATTTTATCTCTGAGCTGGTTTGGCTCAGAATATTTTATGGAGTCTACATTGTTCAAAGCCTAAGGAAGTGGAACAGAAATTATATAAACAGAAATGTTAAAACAAATCCTGCATTAGAATTGAGCAATCTAGATTTGATTACTATCAACTTTCCTTAATGTTTGGCTGTGATCAAAACAATTCAAGCATCTGAACTTGTTGCCTGCATGTAAAATGAAGTTACTTATCTTTCTGATCAGTAAGATATCAAGAGGCAGCCAGGTAAACTCTGGTTTACCTTAAATACAGCATTGCAAATACAGTAAAACATTAAGAGACAGATACTGCCCGATGCCTGTGGGATTCAACACAAACCTTCAACAAATCCTCCTGCTGACCCATGAACTAGAATGGTGTGTAATCCTGATCCTCATATTCAGGCCACACTGCAGAAGAGACTAGAGCTCCCCATGTGTATGTGACTTTGATTATTGTCACTTAATTTCATATCTATAACATTCATTGCAAGGTCACAGTTCTTATAATTTTTTCTTGTCCAGAGAGCAAAAGCATTAGAAAGAAATTAGTGATAAAATTACATTGATTTGATTATAGAAAAATAGTAATTGAGTTGATTAAGAGGTTTGCAACCCAGACAGACATATCACAATGTAAATGTGATATAATAAAGAACTGTACCTTTAGTGTTCTCAGGATACATATTAAGTTCACAGACTCTCTATCTGCAAGTAATACGAAGTGAAAAATGAGATAGGAGAGAGATGCATAAGGGGTTATAGGTGATGGGAGGAAAGCATCCTCATAGATGAATTATGGGGATATTCACATTGAGACAGAGACCTGTGCTACATTAAATAAACTCAGCACATTGTCTTTAATTTTTATATGAATTTAATTTTTATATGAAAATCTGAGTTTGAATTTCCTATTGAGGGTTCAGGATAGTTCACAGATCCCCTGAATTGAATTAACATTTCTCTATCCTTCAAAGAGACCTGCTGTTTAGTATTTTGATACAGTTTAGACTTTTACTAGTCCTGAATGGTGCCACTTGGGAGATTATTGCTTTGCTTTGATTCTTACAGATTATTATCATTTTATCATTAGAGATAATGTGAGAGAAATGTTGTAAAGATCAAATAGGAAACATTCCTGAAAAGCAGCTTGGCAGAAATTCATCTTAAATGAATGAAAACAAGATTAAACAACTTCAAGATGCTAAGTGGCATCATCTGTCACACAATCCTCTTCTGCTCTGGAACTGCATGTTACCAAGGCATCTTTTGAGAAACTCACTGAACTGTGGCAGAGAGAAAGCTATGATGTCTTTTACAATAAGAAAATGAAAAAGGATGTCCCTTCATTATAAACATATTTTATGTAAGCCAAAGAACAAAGATAATTAAGATTATTTTTAAACATTGTTAATAGCTTTTATAAGATGATGTGAAAATAACAAATCTATTATGTGTCATAAGAAATTAAAATATGTTTTCCACCAGATTCCTGTACTGTACTGTTTGCAAATCCTCAGAAAAAGAACTGTGAGATTCAGAGAATTGGACTAGAGGAACATGTAAGCTAGGGTCAATCATCCTAGACTAGTGACTCCTGGAAGGGCTAATGAATGTGGCTAGGTGTTTTATCGCAGAAGTGAATGAGTAAATGAACTAATCTATTAGATAACATCACCTTTTATTTATAGTCTAGAGATTCAGTGTCATTTATAAAACCTTTAAAATTGCTAAATTCATTCCCTAAAAGCACAGAGTATTAAGTAGAATAGGGTGCATGATGGCAGATCAAAGTTTGGGCAGAAAGAGTTTGGGATAGGTAGGGGATTAGTTGTGGGGAGCAGGGGAGAAGGGGTGGGAGAGGGACCTGGGATTGACATGTGAAAGTATTCTTTCTAATACTTACACATTGTATAAATACACGTATCTATGATTGTGTACATGAATATCCAAATATATTTAAAACTGATTAAAAAACAAAACAAAACAAAACAAAAAAAACATTCGGGCCCTCTTTACTATCCACTTCATCATCTTTCTAGAACATAGGTCAACAGACTATAGCCCAATGTGAGCCAGATGTGGCCTTTTCTCTGCTTTTAATAACATTTTATAACTTGAAAATATTTTCTTAAGTTTCAATGTTCCATTCATTATTTAGCCACTTTGTCTACTAAGCCAAAAATTGTACACTGTTTAGCCTTTCATAGACAATACTGACGACTTGTTTTCTCAGAGCATATAAAGGAATGTTCCCAGTATGGCAGTGATCAACTTTGTTTTGTTTGGTTTTTCTTGTCAGTGATATTGAGTACCTTGGTCAGTCATAGTCTACAGGAGAATTAATTGTTCTTTGTTCATTTGCTTGTTTGTTTGTGTTTAGTGTGTTGAGTTCTTTCATTGAGTTAGAGGCTTTTCCTAAATTATTTGTTTTTGTCTATATATGTCTTATTTGCTAATTAGTTACTAATAACTTTGAGTTAGATATGAGCTACTAAGGACTTGAAAAATAGACAGGTGTGCTTGGTTTTCGCTTTCTTGGCAACTACCTTGTTATAAACATGAAAAGTCTCAGTTATATGATGCCCAATGGGGAGATTGGAGACCCAGATAGATGAGTGAAGTTCTATTCCCTCTAAGGGCTAAGTCTGAAGCTGTAGTTTGGTAGAGTTTCTATCTCTCAACAGTCTCTAACTAATTATTTTCACTTTGTATCCTGGAAACATGATCACATTATTTTGTATTTGGCTTTAAATTTGTAACAATTTTGAAATATTGTTGGAAATCACAACACATGAAAAGTCAGGTTAATGATATCAGCTCTTGTTTTAAAGTTCTAACAGACCCATGTTAGGGGATTTATAGGAGTTTTTTTTTTTTTTTTTCCAAAAAAACAGTGGCAGGTAGCCCTGTTAAGTAGGAGAAATGAATGATTCTTTTTGTTTGTTTGGTTGGTTTTTTGAGACAGGGTTTCTCTGTGTAGCTTTGGAGCCTATCCTGGCACTTGCTCTGGAGAACAGGCTGGCCTCAAACTCATAGAGAGCTTCCTGCCTCTGCCTCCTGAGTGCTGGGATTAAAGGCGTGAGCCACCAACGCCCAGCTGAAATGAATGATTCTTCATGCTAATGTTTCCTTCGTGTATCATCACATGTATGAGGCCGTCTTCATTTAAACTCACATAGATCATGTGTATCACGCACATAGAAGTTCAGCAGTCCCTTTATTATTTTAAGCATACAAAGAGTTTTTATACTCACATGTAAACATTTTATATAAAAGAAAGGAAGGAAGGAAGGAAGGATAAAAGAAAGAAAGAAAGAATAAAGAAAGAAAGAAAGAAAGAAAGAAAGAAAGAAAGAAAGAAAGAAAGGAAGGAAGGAAGGAAGGAAGGAAGGGAGTGCACTACTGCTGGGGAGATCTTTGAGCAAGTGCTGATCTCCCCAGCAGTTCAAGGCTCATTGGCTTTCAATGCCAAATCTTCTGTCCCTGTTATTATCATCATGAGTTTCCATCTTTGATGTCACCATGGTCTCTTCGGAAAAAAATAGCATTTTCCTGCCCAGACAAGATATAGTAAATATCAAACAAAATGAGTGACAGTATTTTAATGAAAACTTTTGGCCTCCATTTTTGAGAAAATTGGACTTCTTATAATACAAATATTTTATCAGTTTGTGTGCCTACATCAGACATCATGCCATAATGTCAGCCCCGAGTTTTGCTGAACGTTTAAGGTCTTCCCTGGTTGTGTCAGACCTTTAAGAAATTAATCCTTCCTGTTTGTGATAGGAGTTTCCATAAGATGAATAGTTCATTTCTCATGAATCACGATAAACCATCCCAGGCTCTGTCAGCAGCATGACCTCTGCAGTCTTTTATCTTCAAGAGAAAAAGACCAGACTATATTTTATGGCTAATGATGTGGGTTGTGGGTCTCTTGGAACTTCCATTAACTACATCTCTTTGTGTCTCATTTTAAACCCCTGGAAAACGTGTCACAGATTGACAATGAAGTAAATCTCTTCATAGAATAGATTTCTGTCTAAATTTGAGGGGTTTTATACAAGTAGCAAAAGTGGGCATATAATGGATTCCTAGACTATTATGATATACAGTTGAGTATATCTCAGCATTTTGCAGCCCCTATTTTCCTTGTTTCATTGATGACTGAACTGATTCTGTAGTGTGGTGCATTCATAGAGGATTAGCAAAGATCAGATCTGCCAACACCCTGAGTCACTTGACCACCTGGGATGATAGCTTTTTTTTTTTTGAAATTGACACTTCTTTTATTTGCTTATAAATTGCATAAACCCCTCTCTCTGGTGATTTGTTTAGAGTTATTAGAGGCTCTTTTCTTTTTTCAGTTACTGAATGTTTAATCACCATAAATTCTACCTATCCAATGAGTACTGTATCTGGACATTTCTTTTTTTTATTTTAATTAGAAAGAAGATTATATTACATGTTAATCCCAGGTCCCTCTCCCTTCCCTCCTCCCCTGCCCCCACAATTAATACCCTACCTATCCTATAGCCTATCTGCTCCCCAGGGAGGGTGAGGCTTTCTGTAGTGGGTCTTCAAAGTCTTTCATATCCTTTGGGACAGGGGCTAGACCAACCACCTTGTGTCTAGGCTGAGGGAGTATCCCTCCATGTAGGATGGGTTCCCAGAGTCCATTCCTATGCTAGGGATAAGTACTGATCCACTACAAGGGGCCCCATAGATTTCCAAGGTCTCCTCACTGACACCCACATTCAGGAGGTCTGGATCAGTTCCATGCTGGTTTCCCAGCAATCAGTCTGTGGACCAAGAGGTCTCCCTTGTTAATGTCAGCTGTTTCTGTGGGTTTCATCAGCCTGGTATAGACCCCTATGCTCATCTGTCCTCCTCTGCAACTGGATTTCAGTTCAGTTCAAGGTTTAGCTGTAGGTGTCTGCTTCTACTTCCACCAGCTACTGGATGAAGGCTATACAATGGCATATGAATTAGTCATCAATCTCATTATCAGAAGAGGGCATTTAAGGTAGCCTTTCCTCTGTGGCTTAGATCATTAGTTGGTGTCAAATTTGTAGCTCTCCAGACATTTCCCTAGTGCTTGATTTCTCCTTAAACCTATAATATCTCCCTCTATTATGTTATCTCTTATCTTGCTCTATTCTGTTCTTCCCCCAACTCAACCTCCCTGCCCCATCATGTCCTCCTCACCCCTCCTCTTCTCCCCTTCTCATTCTCCTAGTTCCCTCTCCCCTCCCCCCATGCTCCCAATTTGCTCAGGAGATCTTGTCCCTTTCCCCTTCTCCAGGGGACCATGTATGCCTCTCTTAGGGTCCTCTATATTTACTAGATTCTCTGGCCCTGTGGATAGTAGGCTGTTAAATCTATATATGTCTAAAATCCACATATGAGTGATTACATACCATGTTTGTCTATTTGTGACTATTACCTCACTCAGAATGGTTTCTTCTACTTCCATCCATTTGCCTGAGAATTTCAAGATTCCATTGTTTTTTTCCCCCACTGAGTAGTACTCCATTGTGTAAATGTACCACATTTTCTCTATCCACTTTTCAGTTGAGAGGCATCTTGGCTGTTTCCAGGTTCTTGCTATTACTAATAATACTGCTATGAACACTGTTGAACAGATGTTGTATGAATGTGCTTCTTTTTTTTGGGTATATGCCTAAGAGTGGAATTGCTGGATCTTGTGGTAGACTGATTCTCATTTCCTGAGGAACCTCTGTACTGATTTCCAAAGTGGCTGTACAAGAGTTGGCACTCTTACCAGCAGTGGAGGAGTATTCCCTGGATATTCACCAATCCCATATCCATGAGAGGGCTGATCTCCAAAATTTACTAGAACTCAAGAAGCTATCCTCTAAAACACCAAATAACACCATTAAAAAGTGGGGTACAGAACCAAATAGACAATTCTCAATAGAGAAATCTAAAATGGCTGAAAGACACATAAGAAAGTCTTCAACATCCTTAGCCATCAGGGAAATTCAAATCAAACAACTCTGAGATACCATCTTACACCTTTCAGAATGGCTAAAATCAAAAACACTAATATCTGGCCATTTCTTATTATTTCTACTGCAATGGTTTGGACCAAATCTCCACATCTCACATCTGTAGTATAGAGGTAACCACTTCACCAATCTCCTTGCTTTTCAACACAGCAACCAATTAGATCCTTTTTAAAACAAGGTCCCTCAAACCTGGACCTATTAAGTTTTAGAGTCTAAGTAATCATTCTAGGGGCATCTGGTTGGTATATTCTAAGATATGATGCACTCTCCCTGGACTTTACCCACTAAATGACAGTAGTATTTTTTCTGGATAAGGACCAAAACTGTCTCCATATATATGGTAAGGATTTAGAAGTTTGTATTTACATATTTTGAGAAAAATATATGTAACAACAATTAAAAAATACAAGTGATAAATCTAAGAACATGTGAAAGGCAGTATGGGAAGGGTTGCAAGAAAGAAGAGGAAGGTGGAAATGATGTGATTATATTCTATTTCTAAAAACCAACAACAGATGAAAACAAACAGGAACATAAAAAAAAACCAATTTCAATGTTCCAGTCAACAGATTTGCACACATAAACTACAATTCCCCCTTCTTTAAGGCATTTGATGAGCAATGCAAAAGGAGAGGAAGCTAACTTATAATTTACCACACTGGGAGGTAAAGGTTCAAACACAGGGCAGATTAAGCAGCACATCCAAGTTATTCTTTTAAGTGTTAATTTTTCACGGGTCTGGGAAATGATAACCTAGATGTCAGGCTATGTTACCTGTTGAACAGAAGGGGGGGTAATTCCATTACAATTTCTCCAGTATCACACAGCAAAATCGAGCTGAGACTTAAGAGGTTTGGCCCTTGAAGCAGAAGAAGGCTAAGAAAGTTACTCCCCACTCCAAAGTGGCTCTTATCACTTTTCTTCACCATTGGAATTAGCCAGAGGACACTCATAGAGTTGCTCCCGGCACACATTTTGCCCTATGGAAATCTTATCTGCACAAAGCTTCTTCTTTTTGCAGAAGATATCATGTGTTCTGAATTTCTGATGTGAAACCTCTGTGTGGATTCACTGAAAGATATTTGCCTGGGAAGTCGCTTTTGAACTGCACATCTTGTGTTTCTATTTCCGAATTTTGTTCTTGTCTTGTAAAGGTAAAAAGAAATTAGGGCCCACCATGTGAAGAACAAATGAGGTTCAGCAACAATTCTGGGGAGACATATGGTGTGTTGCATTATGTCAGTGAATGTTCTCACACTGAAATAACTTCCTGATTCAGTTGTGGCAGGATTCCAAGGGTTCAGTCTTCTCAATGACTCTTGGACTATTAAATTGGACCATATGTAGCCATATACTGTTTGTTTACTTTCAATATATGCTAAGAAAATAATTTTATAGACAACAGACTGACCAGATAAAATATACCAAGGTCTAGTTAAACTTCAGTTTCCTGGGTGGGCATATAGATCTCTTGTGTAGTGTATAGAAAGCTCTGGGTATAAAACTGCTGCTCTTTGGGACTGGAGAGATGACTTAATGCTTAAGAGCAAAAGCTTCTAGTCTAGAGGAACAATAGTTGATTCCCAGAACACATGCGACAGTTCACAACCATTTCCATTTTTTCTTTCTTCCTTTTTTTTTCTTTTTGAGATAGGTTTTGTCTGTTTAACAATACTTGCTGTCCTGGAACTCACTTTGTAGACTAGGATAGCCTCAAACTCATAGAGATCCACCTGCCTCTGCCTCCCAAGTGCTGGGATTATAGGCATGAACCACAACTGTCTGGTTTATTCTTTTTAAAAAATATTTTAAAGGGGTTTTTTGTTTGTTTGCTTGATTGTTTATATACAAAGACTAGCATAATCAGTTTCACTGGGTTTATGGTCTTGAATAATCCATTCAAAGTCACTTAGTCCATCTTTATGAGGCTCTCTATTCTTCCTTTACTGAAGGCAACACTGATGGTACATTCTCAGTCTATATTTCTAAATGAGACATGGAAGTTAGAGCAGACCAGGGAAGAGTGAGAACCCTGGAAGAAATTCTGTGGGTGACTCCAGTACACTACATCTTGTCTTCAGATGGCCATGGAGGTCAAAGCGTACAACCATTTGTAATCCAGGGAATCATATACTTTCTAGCCTTCAAAGGCACCAGACATGCAAGTAATACACAGACATACATGCAGGCAGAACAATCAGACACATAAATAAAACAAAATATAAGAAATAAAACTCCAATCTACAAAATAATTTTGAGTTTTAGATAAACAAAAAATAATATTTTTCTGTAATAGACCTATCAGTATATGTTTTACCCAAGTGTTAAGGACATATTTTATACTAAAATATATTTATATTTATACATATATTAACTTATATTTAATTCACATGTAATTTTTATTCCTAATTTTGTAAACTAAATCCAGCAGCTCTAATGAAGGATAAATTTTGTTCCTTTAAACTTTTCATTTAAATTTTTATTCAACACTTCATGTCAATAATTCTTTACAAAAATGCACCTGTTGCTCTTCCAGGAACATATTTCTTTGCATATTATTTGCATTCAGCAGTAAATACCATATACCCAACTCATCCTGATTTCTTTCTTAGTAATGAAGACTAAAGTTGTCAGGCATTGAAATCTATTAGTCTCTTTCAAGGGCTAGAATGAGCATAATCTTTTCAAAATGTGACCAAATAGTTGTAATACTTAGTTACACTTAGTTTCTCATGGAAGTATGAAAGGCTGTCAGTGTTGTGATAAAAAGCAAGGACACATTGTCAAGTGTGCACAGAAGCCAACACTATAGTACTGTTTTTGTTGTTGCCATTGTTTTATAAAAGAAACCTTTATTCCAACTTCCAGTAGTGTTTTCTTTTCTGAAAAATAATTTGAGCTATTTGGTTATGTAAAAATACTTCTGTAGATATCCAAACTTCACTTGCACCATGTCTTTGGTTAATAGACACATTTTCTGCTGGAACAGTCTTAGAAATCTCACAAAGTGAGTCCGCATGCCACAAGATAAGCATGGGTGTAGTGTTGGCCATCTTGACACTAGGCTGGACTAACAGACACATAATCTAGCTAAATATCTGATGCTTCAATTTTCTAGAAAACTACAATTACACTGCTGAGTTAGAGTCAATCAAAAGAAAGGGAGGGTCATGCAAAATATCTCATTAACCAAAACCCATTTTAGGAGAGAATTGTCCCTGTTACAACTCTTCAAGAGATACATTTTGTAGCTTTTCATCTAACTATTGCATGGAATGTTCTGATTGCCAAAAGCAGGAACTTTTATTCTTCTTGATATAGTGAAACTTTTGTTTTTGTGGTTTGTTTCTTTGTTTTGTTTCCAGGGGAGGAGGGCAGCAGAGTTCTGGTTATAATAAAAGGTGCCCTGTCTTGATACAGTAAACAATGTCTTGCCTCTTTACCTGTCATTCTTCAGTCTCTTAAAGAGAAGTGTGAAATAAAGTGTCACAAAAAATGTTGTTAAAAGAGTTGACTAATTGTTTGCCTTTTAAACTAAATTCCCATAAACTTTCATTTTCTTACTCTGAAAAAAAATTGTCTGAAATTATAAAAAAATCTAAATATATAAAATAATGAGGAGGTGCCTGAGGAACATATCAGTTGTTTTGCTCTGGTTCCTTTCTGTGCTTTAGTTACCTGGGAACCCCTTGAAAGGCCTTCCAAACACAGGCTGTTGGGCTCTACCCTTATCACTGTTGCTTGACAGGTCTATGCACTACATAGGATTATATTATTACCATGTTCCCTGGTGATGTTGGATTTGCTAGTATGAAACCTTCTCCAGACTTTACATCTTATCCACTGATATTCATGTATGTTTAGGAGTTCTGTTAATTTCTTTATTTTTTTCTTTGTAATGGTTTTATTCCCCAAACTGATTTCATGGCCTTGGACGTATTTTAAGATTTTGTCAGAACTAATGTCCAGAGTCACAGTTATGCACATTCTCCCAAATGTCCCAAAAATGTCTTTGAGTGTCCCAAAGAAAATTATATCTTCCACAAAATTATTTAATTTCCCTCAACTTATGTTGAGGGAAATGAGAGGGGATGGTACCAGAGTTACTTGGAACAGTTCTGAGAATGTGGACCCTATCTAAACCTCTGAGCATCTCAAGGTATATGTGATTTAAAATAGATGAAATTATGCATTAGCAGGTTGTATGGGGATTTGTGTGACATTTTCTAATCTCAGGCTCTTTCAGGAATTTCTTTTCACATCTGTGCTACTTTTCATCAATTTTTCTTTTACCTTTCATTGTCTTAACTACAAGCTTTTACATTTTGGAATCAGAACAGGATTTCTGATCCTATGGGGGATTATTTTTTCATACTCAACCATGTTTGATATTGTAGATAAAATGTCATACCTAAAAATCCATTCTAGGTTAGACTGCCCCTGTGGCTCACTGGGCTTTGAAATGAGCAAGAAAATGATAGGAGATGAAGCACAAAGATATACATTTACAGAAACAGTTTTAACACTTGGCTATTTGGAGGAGTTTCTAAAAATGGGTTGAAGACAATTTCTTCCTCTAGACACCAAAACCACACACACACACACACACACACACACACACACACACACACACACACACACAAATTAGTGAGGAATAATTCACTTTTGCTCACAGTTCAGAGGAATTTACAATTCATCATGGTGAGGGATGGCATGGTGGCAGTGGTCGGAGGACTGTCTTGGATTGGTCTATGTTGCTGAAAAAGAAGAAGGTGAGCAGAGATGCAGGTGTTCATCTGATATTCTTACCCACCTCCCTTAGTCAGTTTCCTTTCTCAGCAGCCATTGACTTCTTACATATCTTCTTCTAGAGGTGGGATCATGTGGAACTTCCCCTTCCCACATTGGCATGTCATCTAATGTCATTTGATAGGCTTGTTCATGGGATATATTGCTTTTGTTTCCTAGGATCATTTTTCCCTATTATGCCTTGGAGAAATGATCTAGAATAAGACATACTAGGCCTCTGGCTCTTACAATCTTTCCTCCCACGTCTTCTATGATTTTTCCCCTGAACTTTTGGTGGGGGATGTGAGTTATAGATGTATCATCTGTGGTTGGGAATCCATTGGTCACTTTTTGTCTGCATTCTTAGCAGTTGTGTCTTTGTGTAGCAGTTTCCATCTGTTGCAAAAAGAAACTTCTTATATGAGGGGTGAAAACTTCACTTACCAGTGGATATAGGGAAACCTATTTAGAGAAGCTAGAAATTCTTGTGGCCTAGAAAAATGTCAATAGTTAGTTCTCTTCTCAGGTCTGTGACTCTCCCTCTGTGGATCATTGTGGAAGCTTAAGGAATTAGGCAAGATTTTCCTCCCATTGAGCAGGTCTCTTAATTAGACAGTGGTCAGTTACCAAGATATAAGTGTTGTTCTCTTTTGAGCATCTTGCTAGGCCAGTCATTGTTATGGTTCTTAGGCTTCACATCTGGGAAAGACTATTGAGTCTTCATCTCTTTGGACAGCTTAAACAGTACCTGTGACACTGTGACAACCAGTGCTTAGGGATGAGGCATTTCAGGTCAGTTCCATGTCATTCCCTCTAAATTCTGTGTTCAAAGTGTGTGGTGTCTTCAGTCAGAGGTTCTTAAATCCTGGAAGGCAACTGCCTTAGTTACTTTCCTGTTTCTGTAATAAAATACCGTGAACCTAGGCAACTTAATTCTGGGAGTTTCTATTTTGCCTTATAGTTCTAGAGGAGTAAGAATCCATTGTGGAAAGGCAGGAATAGTAGCAAGTGGCAGACAGGGCTGCAAGACAGGAAGCTGAGAACTCCCAAGTCAACTTTAAGCACAAAGCAAACAGGAAGTATGGTGAGGCTGTAAGCTCTCAGAGGACACCCCCAGTAACATATTTCCTCTAGCAAGACCACACCTCCTATAGCTTCCCAGAGAGCAGCATCAGATATGGACCAAGTATTCAAATACCAGAGCCTATGAGAGACATTTCTCATTTAAACCATCACAGCTAGCAAAGGACATGAATATGGCCATATTGTTTTTGAAGACCCTTATATTTTACTCCACCCTACAACAGGAGGGATGGTAGTTTTCCCTTGCCTGAGTCTGTGGTTTTTGTTAGATAGGGCATGGCTTGTAATGGAGGTACCATTACCACATGTGGCATACTCCATATATATATAATTAAAATTACTTTAAGGAATGAGTTTCCTCCCAAGTTAAAGGACCCCACCCTCCATTTTCCAAACTTGGTAATAGAAAATAAGAATTTGTTAATCTGCATCAAAGCCTGCAACTGCTACGTTAATGGATTACTTCTTAGACACATCAAGTGCTTTACAAGTGGTCAGAGACAGCCTGTACTTCATATCAGCTGAAACTGACATTAAAGTCATTTGCCATTTCTCAATAACACTTTTCACTTGGGCCTGACTTTTCTCAAAAATTAAGTAATGCAAGTTCCTGAAATTAAAGAGGTTTCATTATTTCAAAGCCATATATTTTAAGTATAATTATTATAAGGAGAATTTAAAATGCTCAAATTACCAATGAGCAGCAAGGGTAATTGTGTCACGGAAAAATTAATCTTTATTTAACTTTCTTAAACCATGCACTCACAGCACTGAAAACTGTCATAACCTCCCTGTTTCACAGTAAGTAGATTATTTATTTGTGATAATGGGCACATATGCTCATTAACATGCTGTCATAAACAGCTGTGCTAAATGTATTATGTGCTCTGTGACATAAATAATGTACTCAGCATGAGGTTGTACTTAAAATATAGGCCCCGGGTAGAAGAAAAATGCAATAAATGTTTTTTAATATAGTTGCCTAGTCTTCCATTCTGAATTTACTTCTTCTGTTTTAAAGCTACTTAAATGGAAATTGTGGACATTATTCTGATGAAACACTTTGACATTCAATAACATTAGAACATTATTATGCTTTCTTGCCACTAGTATACCTCAGGCCAGGTATTTCCAGCTGGTGGTTCTTTCTGACAAATAAGAAAGACATGTGTAACTTAGAGTCTATCTGCATCTCAGTATACTTAGTAAGTTCCATTGATGGATGCCTCTGACTCATTCTTGTATCAAAGGTTTCCAAAATAGGAGCTGAGTTGAAAGATCCTGTTTCAATGAATACTTCCATGTTATCCGGGAAGGACATGAGTTCTGAGAATACACAAGAACATTTAGAATTGCACACATTTAAGTGATATAGATTGGACAAATAGCAAGGGATTTAGACTCTCAATTGGATGCACTTTGCACTAGAGAAAGAGACTGCTTCACTGTAATTGTGCTGGTTACACGAAAGTCTATAATATGAAAAGGATCTCAAGTTGACATGGACAGGATCAGATTGGAGCCTTTAAAGTTCTTTACCTTCATCACTTAGCATTACTGTGATTTTATAATTAATATTAGTTTGAACAAAGCTCTAGATGTTTTCTTTGGATAAGGGGACTAGTTGCAGGAAGTTAGTGTCTGATTAGAAGTGAGGCAGTTCACTGGAAAAGCCACAGATTTGAGGTCCAGTTTTAGAAACACTGGGTGTGTGCATAAGGGGCCTGGGTGTGTGCACTAGGGACCCTGGAAGAAAACAGCTGTTGTATCTGGAGATCAGGAATGATTCTGACTATGAGAGCCAATATAGGTCAATCCATGATGAGAATACCAATAGATGTCTGCAGTTTGAATCATAGGGAAATGGTAAGTTTACACAAAACCATCCACAGTATTCCCATTCCAGATAAATTAAGAACACTAAAGAAACTGAGGTTAACCATTGTGAGATGATTGAAACCTTGATTTACAGGTAGTTTTATGAAATTATATGCAGCTCCAAATGAATAAGGGACACTTGCAAGATTGATCATCACCTGTATGTTTCCATGCAATTTCTCCTGAAATTCTTCAGGAGAAAGCAGGATTAAATAGTGGCCAAAGAGTTCAGTTACACTTTAACAATGATGTCGTGTTAGAAAGAAATCACTAGGCAAGATTGTGGACTGTTAGCCTTAGTGATTGTTCAAAATTGAAAAGTCTTGATTTGAATGACTTAGGCACAAACCTGTCTGTGCAAAATGTGCAAACCTGATGACCTCCTGAAAACTTTGCAAGGCTTTTGATTTATCAGTTAGAGTACTAATAATAACTATACAACAATCTTCTTTAGTTATGCCTGCTCCATCCCCTCAGGATTCTTAAATTCTATTCTCATCCTTTTGTTGACTGCTTATGTTCATGACAGTTCAACTATAATATTCTCTTAGCTAAGCACACAAAAGATGTCTGGAAACATAGAGTCACCTCAGGGATTTTAGGCAGTAGCGTTATGATTTGCTCAGGTAGGTGAAATTATCTGTGTTTAACCCACTTGAGGTCTATTCTAAATAACTTTGTCTATAATACTGGTTTTTATTTTTGTAAAATTAAATGGGTAGATTAAAAATTAATAAGAAATGTTAAAATGCAAATAATGGAATTGGTCAAGACTCATTAATCCTATCTGTCACACTGACTAGTGAGGCTTAAAAGTATCTGGCTTTCTATGGAAAATATTCATTTTTATGTCTAAATTTTCAAATAATGACTTCAAGAGTATGATAGGTAATCATACTCTAATCCAAAACATGAATTATTGTATTTATTAGCAATATTTTTTCTGAGCTAGTCACTTCATGGTGTCCACATTAGTATTTTCTTTTGTTTAAGACAGTATTCCTGATCATAAATTTATATACTGTATTTGGAGATGAAAAATAAGGCCCTGTTTGAGAAATAAGTTTTGTGAGGAAATGTTGAGGAAATTCAAGTTAAAATTTTTTAGAACACAAGAATTCATTTCCCTTCTGCTCTCTTATTCCAGGTTTTCAAATCAAGCCCTTCACATCCCTTCGTTTTGTGTCTGAACCTTCTGATGCTGTCACAATGCGGGGTGGAAATGTCCTGCTCAACTGCTCTGCAGAGTCTGACAGGGGTGTTCCAGTCATCAAGTGGAAGAAGGACGGCCTCATCCTAGCCTTGGGCATGGATGACAGGAAGCAGCAACTCCCTAATGGGTCTCTGTTGATACAAAACATACTTCATTCCAGACACCATAAACCAGATGAAGGACTTTACCAATGTGAGGCATCCTTGGGAGATTCTGGCTCCATTATTAGCCGTATAGCAAAAGTTGCAGTAGCAGGTATGTAGATAATTTTTCTTTACTCCTACTTCTCTTATCTTTTCTGCGCTTTTTAGGAATAATAAACACTCCTTCTTAAAGCAATATACATTTTTGAGACTTATTATTTTAATTAAAGTAGTTATATCGTATAAGTTGTCATATGGTAGTTTATAATTATATCAAGTTAACTTTACATAGTTATTTGTATGTTGGGAACATCAAGTAATTACTCTTTTAGCAATGGTGAAACACACATTACAATCATAGCTAAGGACACCATGCTGAGTTATCAGTCCAGAATTTATATTTCTTCCTCCAATTAATACTTTGTCCTACTGTCACATAGCCCCCATTTCTCACCTATCTAACCCACCAAGTCTCTGTTAAATGTAATTCTTTTTTTCTGTGAATGTAATAATTTAGGGTATACATGTATGGAATCTAAAAACATGCATTATTTGTTTTTTCCTTTTTGATGTATTTTACTTAGCATAATATGTTTTTGGTTCAGCAACATTGCTAACAGATTTCCTCCTTGTGGATTAATGATGTTTCTTTGTGCTTGTATGCCACAGTTGCATTACTTCCTCATCTGCTGATGGTCACATAGGTTGATTCTAAACTTTGACATTGTGTCTATTATTTCAAGAGGCATGGAAGTTATAGACATCCCCATGTCTCATTAACTTTATCCCTAGGAGATAAACCTAGTGACAAACCCAGTGACATGCTTAAAGTATCTTATGCTGAATATATTTTTAGTTTTCTGAGAAAGTTACCCATATTGGTCATATTTTAGTTTTGCCACCAACAGTGTAATTTGTAAGTGAGATAAAATAGGGTTAAATGACTCATGTCTCAAGGTCTTTTACTAACTGTCCTTTTTCCATTAACATAGAAAACAGCAGGTGCATCTCAGTAGCATACAGAGCTCTGGGTGATTTGCTTTCAAAACAAAGTTGAATCAAGCAGATTCTCTACTTACATGAATGAGAGGACATTTTATTAATAAAATGTTAGAAAAATCATACTCTAATCAATTCTATTTTGAGGAGTCAATGCATTAAAATTTTGTAAAATCAATACTTTAAGCCCTGACAGCAGTATATTTTATTTTAATCACAGTGTCCGAATCCATAACTTAGACCTTCAGTGAGAAATAAAAATGTTCCATTGGTGCTTTCAAATGTAGCTACCTTATTGACATGTCAGCTCAACATTCAAGGAAGAGATAGACAATTTCTTTTTCATCTGGGAACATCAATATATGCAGAAATTAGGTAAATAGAATGGGTGGGGTATTCTGAGAGTCAGGACATTTTCATACCTGTTCCATCATGGAGAATGCCCATGAGCATTTTCTGTCACCCATGCAGCTCTAGATATGTGAGGAAAGGCATCAATTTTTGCTTTTACTGCTTTCTGTAATAACCTAACATATTTTGACTGTGATAATTTACACATGCTGGTGTTTGCATGTACATGTAATATATATGTATATATGAATATCAAATATAACAGACAAAACATAAAATAAAATTAAGTTCATCTATTGATTAAGCATACTTAGAAACTATTTCCAATGTTAATCTTTCATTTTCACTAAAATTAAAGCAAATATAGTGGCCAAAACAGCATTATATAGGCATTCAATTCTGTCCTAGTTGTCATCAAGTCTAGATGTGTTCTGGAAGATTAACCAAATGAGGACTCTTATCTTTGCTAATAATGCTACAAAGAGAGTTAAATGTGACCCACCAATGCCCTGTTCATCAAGGACTCTTATAACCAATGGTTTTACCTTCTCAGAATGACCATGTTACAATTCTGACTCTGAAGCTGCTAGTACCCCAAAGTGGGGCACACAGTGAGCTAAAACATGCTTGGAAAAAGTCAACAGGGTGTCACCGAGAATGGACCATAAAGAAACCAAATTATGCTCACCCTAATCTCAGAAGACCAGCTTCTAGAACTGTGAGAAACAAAATCCTACTATACAGAGACTATTCAATTTTTAGCATTTTCTTATAGAACAATAAAATAGGCTCATCCATATCAGTTACATGAGACTTTCTCTCAGCTAATGTGTTCTTCTGGGTACTATCCTCATTATCAGTATAATAGTCAGCCATTCTGATTTGTCCTAGATGGACCTGAGTTTGGCATTTGGAAATCCTGCATTCTGGCAAACCTATCAGTGGCCAGGCAAAACTGAGATGTTTATTCATAATACTTAATGGCAACTCTGACTGATTTAGTAAAGACATTTAAGTTAATGTTTTTTCTTTCCAATTTGCATCATTTATTAATTTTCCATTTCGTTTTTTGTGGTTTCTCCTTTTTATTATTATCATTAATTAATGTCCTGGTACAGGTTTTATATCAGCATGTCTCTTCATATATATATATATATATATATATATATATATATATATAATTTTATGATGGTAATTAGACCAATATTAAATTAGAAACAAGCTTATTTTACATGTGAATCCCATATAAACAGTGATCCACTACCAGAGGCCCAATAGATTGCCCAGACCTCCACACTAACATCCAGAATCAGGGGGTCAGAAATAGTCCTATGCTAGTTTCCCAGCTATCACTCCGGGGTCCATGAGCAACCCCTTGTTCAGATCAGCTGTTTCTGAGGGTTTCTACAGCCTGGTCTTGACCACTTTGTTCATCATTCCTCCCTCTCTGCTATTTGATTCCAGAGTTTAGTTCAGTGTTTAGCTGTGGATGTCTGCTTCTGCTTCCATCAGCTACAGGATAGCATATAAGTTAGTAATCAATCTCATTATCATGGAAGGGCATTTAAGGTAGCCTCTAAACTATTGCTTAGATTGTTGGGAGGGGTCAAACTTGTAGATCTCTGGACATTTCCCTAGTGCCAGAATTCTCTCTCAACCTATAATGGCTCCCTCTATTGTGGAATCTCTTTCCTGCTCTCTGCTATTCTTCCCCTGACTAAATCTTTCTGCTCTCTCATGTCCTCCTCTCCCTTCCTCTTCTCCCCTTCTCCTAATTCTAGCTCCTTACAAGTCCCCCATGCTCTCAATTAGCTGAGGAGATCGCGTCCCTTTCCCCTTCTCTGGGGGACCATGTTTGTCCCTCTTAGTGCCCTCCTTGTTCCCTAACATGTCAGGCAGTGTGGATTGCAGGCTGGTACTCCTTTGATCTATGTCTAAATCCATATATGAGTGAGTAAATACCATTTTTGTCTTTTTGTGACTATGTTACCTCACTCAGAATGGTTTCTTCTAGTTTCATCCTTTTGCCTGAGAGTTTCAAGATTCCATTGAGTAGTACTCCAATGTGTAAATGTACCATATTTTCTCTATCCATTCTTCAGCTGAGGGGCATCTTGGTTGCTTCCAGGTTCCGGCTATTTCAAATAATGCTGCTATGAACATGGTTAAAAAGATGTCCTCCTTGTATGAATGCATCTTTTGGGTATATGCCTAAGAGTGGAATTGTTGCATCTTGTGGTAGACTGATTCCCACTTTCCTGAGGAATTTACATACTAATTTACAAAGTGGCTTTATGAGTTGGCACTCCACCAGCAGTGGTGGAGTGTTCCTCTTTCTCCACATCCTCTCCAGCATCAGGTATCATTGGTGTTTTTTCTTTTATCCATTATGGCAGGTGTAAGATGTTATCTCATAGTTGTTTTGATTGGCATTTCCCTGATGGCTAAGGATGTTGAGCACTTTCTTATGTGTCTTTCAGCCATTTTAGATTCCTCTATTTGGAATTCTCTATTTAGTTCTGTGTCCAACTTTTTAATTGGATTATTTGGTGTTTTGGAGACTAGCTTCTTGAGTTCTTTGTATATTTTGGAAATCAGCCCTCTGTCAGATGTGTGGTTGGTGAAGATGTTGTCCCATTCTGTTGGCTGATGTTTTGCTTTGGTTACTGTATCCTTTGCCTTAAAAATGTTTCTCAGTTTCAGGAGATGTCAGTGTCTGTACTACAGGTTTAATGTTCAGGAAGTGGTCTCCTGAAACAATTAGTTCAATGGTATTTCCTAATTTCTCTTCTAGTAAGTTCACTGTGGTTAAATTTAAGTTGAGTTCTTTGATCCACTTAGACTTTAGTTTTGTGCATGTTGATAGACATGGATCAACCTGCAGTCTTCGACATGTCTGCATCCAGTTATGCCAGCACCATTTGTTGTAGATACTTTCTTTTTTCCATTATATAATTTTAGCTTCTTTGTCAATAATCAGATGTTCAGAGGTATTTAGGTTGGTATCAGCATTTTCAATTCGAATCCATTGGTCTACTTGTCTATTTTTGTGCCAATACAAAGCTATTTTCAGGACTTTAGCTCTATAATAGAGCTTGAAGTCAGGGATGCTGATGGTTCCAGAAGTTCCTTTATTGTACAGGGTTGTTTTGGCTATCCTTTTGTTTTTCCATATAAAGCTTATAATTGTTCTTTCAAGGTCTGTGAAGAATTGTACTGGGGTTTTGTTGTGGATTGGCATTGAATCTGCAGATTGCTTTTGGCAAGATTGCCATTTTTACTATTTTGGTCCTACCTATCCAAGATCATGGGAGATCTTTCCATTTTCTTGTATCTTCTTTAATTTCTTTCTTTAAAGACTCAAAGTTCTTGTGATGCAGGTCTTTCACTTGCTTGGTTAGCATTACCTAAGTTATTTTATGCTGTTTGTGGCTATTGTAAAGGGTGATGTTTCTCTGATTTCTTTCTCTGCCTATTTATTGTCTGTATATAGTAGGGCTACAGAATTTTTTGAATTAATCTTGTATCCTGCCACTTTGCTGAAGGTGTTTGTCTGCCCAGGTAGAGTTTTTCATATGTAAAATACCATATCATCTGTAAATAGTGAAACTTTGACTTCTTCTTTTCCAATTTATATCCCCTTGATCTTTTGTTGTCTAATTGCTCTAGCTACAACTTCAAGTACAATATGGAAGAGATATGGAGAGATTAGAGAGCCTTGTCTTGTTCCTGATTTTAGAGGAATCGTGTTGACTTTCTCTCCATTTATTTTGATGCTGATTTTTTTTTTTGCTGTATATTGCTTTTATTATGTTGAAGTATGTTCCTGTTATCCCTGATCTCTCCAAGACCTTTATCATCAAGGGGTATTGGATTTTTGTCAAAGGCTTTTCCAGCATCTAGTGAGATTATCATGTGGTTTTTCTTTTGCAGTTTGTTTATATGGTAGATTACAGTGATGGATTTTCATATGTGGAACCCCATCCCTGAATCCCTCGTATGAAGCGTAGTTGATCATGGTGGATGATTTTTTTATGTTCTTGGATTTAATTTGCCAGTATTTTGTTGGGTGTTTTTGCATCAATATTCATGAGGGATATTGGTCTGTAGTTCTCTTAGTTATGTCTTTGTGTTTTGGGTACAAAGGTTATTGAAGTCTCATAGAGTGGGTTTGGCACTGACCCTTCTGCTTCTATTCTGTGGAATACTTTGAGGAGAATTGACATTAGATGTTCTTTGAATTTCTGATAGAATTCTGCATTGAAGCCATTTGTCCCTGGCCTTTATTTTGTTAGAAAAACTTTTGCTGACTGCTTCTATTTCATTAGGGGTTATACGCCTATTTAAATTGCTTATCTGTTCTTGATTTAATTTTGTTAAGTGATATCTATCCAAGAAATTGTCCATTTATTTTAGATTTTCAAATTTTGAGGAGTAGAGTTTTTCAAAATGTGACCTGATGATTCTCTGGATTTTCCCAGTGTCTGTTGTTTATGTCCCCCTTTTCATTTCTGATTTTTTTAACTTGCATGTTTATTCTCTGCCATTTGGTAAGTTTGGATAAAGGTTTGGTTTATCTTGTTGATTTTCTCAAAAAAACCAACTCTTCATTACATTGATTCTTTGTATTGTTTTCCTAGCTTCTACTTTATTGATTTCAGCCATCAATTTGATTATTTCTAGGAGTCTACTCCCCCAGTCTGAGTTTGCTTCTTTTTGTTCCAGTGCTTTTAGTTGTGCTGTCAATTCTCTAGTGTGAGTATTCTCCAGTTTCTTCATATGGGCACTTTGTGCTATGAACTTTCCTGTTAGCACTGCTTTCAAAGTATCCTGTAAGTTTGGGTATGTTGTGTCTTCATTCTCATTGCATTCTAGGAAGTCATTCATTTCTTTTTTTTTTTTTTTCTTTCATCCTTGACCTAGGAATGGTGCAGTTGCAAATTATTCAATTTCCATGACTTTGTAAGTGGTCTTCAATTTGTGTTGTTGTTGAATTCTAAATCTAAAGCGTGGTGGTCTGATAAATTCAAGGGTTATTCCAATTGTTTGTACCTGTTGAGGTTTGCTGTGTTGCCAAGTATGTGGTCGATTTTAGAGAAGGGTCCATGTGGGGCTGAGAAGAAGGTATATTCTTTTGTGTTTGGATGGAATGTTCTATAGATGCCTGTTAAACCCAATTGGTTCATAACTTCTATTAGTTCTGTTAGGTTGTTAGGTTGTTAGGTTTCTGTCTGGTGGTCCTGTCTAATGGTGAGGGTGGGGTGTTGAAGTCTCCCACTATAAGTGTGTGAGGTTTTATGTGTGATTTGAGTTTTAGTAGTGTTACTTTTATGAATGTGAATGCCTTTTATTTGGGGCATGGATGTTCAGAATTGAGACTTAATCCTGATGGATTTCTCCTTTAATGAATATGAAATGACCTCCTACATCTATTTTGTTTGATTTTAGTTTAAAGTCTAGTTTGTTAGATATTAGGATTGCTACCCTCACTTGTTTCTTGGGTCCATTTGATTGGAAAATCTTTTCCCAACCCATGGCTCTGAGGTTCCGGTTCCATCTGTCTTTGAAATTGATGTGTGTTTCTTGTATGTAGCAAAAGGATGAATTCTGTTCATATCCACTCTGTCAGCCTATTTCCTTTTATAGACAAGTTAAGACCATTAATATTGAGGGATATTAATGACCATTGATTGTTCATTCTCATTTGTTTTGGATTTGGTGGTGGTGGTATAATTGTGTGTGGATATCCTCTCCTTTTATTTTTTGACTGGTGGCAAAGTGGCAGTATCTATTGCCTATGCTTTCTGGTTGTAGTTAACTTCCTTGGGTTGGAGCTTTCCTTCCAGTACTTTCTGTAGGGCTGTATTAGTGGCTATGTATTGTTTTGTCGTGGAATATCTTGTTTTCTCCATCTGCAGTGATTGAAAGCTTTGCTGGGTATAGTAGTCTGGGCTGGCATCTGTGTTCTCTTAGTGTTAGTAGAATGTCCATCCAGGAGCTTCTGTCTTTCAGGGTTTCCATGGAGAAGTCATGTGTAATTCTAACAGGTTTGCCTTTATATGTTACTTGATGTTTTTCCTTAGCTGCTCTTAATATTCTTTCTTTATTCTGTATGTTTGGGGTTTTGATTATTATGTGACAAGTGAACTTTTTTGTGGTTGACTCTTGTGGACCACTTTTCAACTTCTATACCTATTATTCTTGGGTTTGGTCTTTTTACTGTGTCCCATATTTCCGGGATATTTTGTTTTAGGGAGTTTTCGTACCTAAGATTTTCTTTGGTTGATGAATCTTTGTTTCCTAGAATATCTTCAAATCCTGAGATTCTCTTTTCCATCTCTTGTATTCTGTTGGTTATGCTTACATCTGTAGTTCCTGATTGTTTACCCAGGTTTTCTATTTCCAGCATTCCCTCTGTTTGTGTTTTCTTTATTCTCTCTATTTCAGTTTTCAGGTCTTGGACTATTTGAACTGTTTTGTCTTGGCTTTACTTAAGAGCTTTGTTGATTTCTTGTATTTTTGTTTTGTTTTTTTCCCATTTCTTTAAGGGATTTTCTCATATCCTCTTTGAGGCCTTCTATCATTTTCATGAAGTAGTTTTTAAGGTCATTCTCTTCTGCTTCATCTCCGTTGGGATGTTCAGGTGTTACTAGTGTAGACTTGCCAGACTCCAGTGGTATCATATTATTTTCACTGTTGTTGGATGTGTTTTATATTGTCTGCTTCTTATCCCTTCTTCCAGTGGGTACAGAAGGAATCTCTTCCTCTCCTGATGGGTATAGGACCAAGGTTCCCTTCTGATGGGTGTAAGAAGTTCCAATACTCTGATGGCTCTCCTCTTCCTCATCCCATGGGCAGACCCAAGCTTACCTTGTCCTGTGGGCAGAGAAAGGGACTATGGTGCTGGCTGGCAGTCTCTGGGTGGTCTGGGTCCCACAGGAATGGGATCTTCAGTGGCTCTGAGCAGGGACTAAAGTAATGTTTCTTAACTTTCCTATTGCTGCAACATTTTAATACAATTCCTCGTGTTGTGGTGACCCCAACCATATCATCGTTTCATTGCTACTTCATAACTATAACTTTGCTACTGTTATGAATCATAATGTAAGTATCTGATATACATGATATCTGGTATGCAATCATGTGAGAGGGTCATTTAACCCTTCCAAAAGGGTCATGGCCCACATCTTGGGAACCACTGTCCTTGGGAGACAGGTGGGGAGATATTCTGATTATGGGTACCAAGATTTAAGTTACCCGGAGTGTGTCTAGAACTTTATTGATGCACATAAAGTATGGGGTGTGGAACTTTAATGTTAATTTGGTTAATTAAGAGGAACATGTGGGACAGGTACTCAGGAATAGGTAAAGGCTGTATATCTGAGGAGTGACATGCTTGACTTTCTGTAGCTGGTATTTTTCTGGAATTGTAGATCCTACCCATCTGCTGTCCAGAGAGCCAAAACACCTCTGCTGACAGAAATGAATCAGACTGGCATTTTGATGCCTTTACAAAAGGCAGCTTTATCTGTACTGCTAATGAAAATATCCTGAATGCTACAGTTTCTGTTTTCCTGCAATCCAGGTTCAGTTTTATGTTTTCTCTGTTTCAGTGGTGAAATGAGGAATGATTCCTTCTCCTTGAGTTATTAAAATAAAGTGGCTTTGACTTTAGTATTCTGTGGAAGGTAGGCTTAGGGATACAGTCATTGAGTTGCAGTCTAATATTAGATTGTATCATTTCAAGGCAATAGGTTCTTCACAGCATTTTAAACACTTACCATGCTGTTTGGCAACACAGAATACATCACTGTTATGTCTGTGGAGGTTAAGATTGCCAATCCACTAGAATTCACAAGGGCCATATATCTTCCTTGCAATAAAGACCATGGCCCTGACTTAATCTTATTTTTAAAGCATTAGCAGTCAATAAGCCAGTTACCGCTAAAAGGTAAGAGTCAGCTTAGTCTGGGTAAGAGAAAAACAAAACAAACAAAAAAACCCTAAAACCTAGCTCTTGTGTACACTTAGGTAGAGTTTAAAGCCCATTAATGCAATGCCTCACTCTGGTTTGACTTTCTCAAAGTGTTTTTTGATAAAAAGGAAAAGTGGCAAATGAAATCAGTCTTTGATCAGTCAGAATTCTTTTTATAGTCATCTTGCCATGTGCCATTTATTCTGTTTCCAGGGACCTCTCAAGAGCTCTTTAAATCCTGAGTATGCACTTCGCTGGAGAGGGAAAGAGAGTAGAGAAGATAAACGGGGGCATGATCCCAGCCAATATTTTCAAAGGTTGCAATGCAACAAGCTAATAAAAAGTGGTGGAGTGGGTTTTTTTGTAATTTTGAGTCCAATTAGTAAAACATGGTGAACTCTCGAATCTTCATTTGAAAATAATGTGACAGTTGTTGGCTTTGACTGGGGAATGTCAAATTTAGCCTAATAGTTCTAACCTAAGAGGCTGCCGTCTTTCTTTGACATGCCTACCTGTGTAGCAGGAAATTTGAGCTTAAGGAGAGGAGGACTGCCTCTTATTTCCTGCCATGCTGTCCAACTCTTCCCTAAAACATCCATTGTGTTTAGCTGTAGGCATGTATCCTACCACTGGTGACATGGGCATCTTCTGCATCTGGACAGTTATGCAGAGTATGCCCATCATGCTCTATCCACTTCCCCCATCTTTACTTCACCTCTATTTTTATTCTTTACTATACTTGATCATATTTAAATACCTGCTACAGCTTATCATATATAGATATATTTGATGGAACACTTGTTTCACATATCAATTATTTTGTCAATTCAAAACCACAATTCCTACTCTAAAAGGAATGAGAGTATTCTAAGCCAAATTTAAGTAATCACTTCCTAAGAACACAAACCCAAGTTCCCCTGAATGGCATGTCACAGTCACAGGAAAAAAGAAGTTCATAAATCAGTGAATTTATCAAATATGTTGATAGGGGCATCAGTAGATGTTACAGCACAGAAGAAAAAATGGTACTATAGGTTGCTCAAGTTATTACATTCAACAAACTTAGTGTAATAACTATGAGATAATAGGATGGGCAGAGGTTGCTAGTAACTGACTATTAAAAAGCACTAAAGATAGACTAAGAATTTTGCTTCTTAATCTATTGCAAAGCCCCAATAAGTCACTCAAAACAGATATGAGTTTTCAAAGTTCTTCCACCATACACAATACAAAGACTTAGATGACTGAAATGAGAACATACACTATGCTGAAATATACATTCCACTTTAAAGCAAAGGAAAGATCTAGTTCTGTAACCCAGAATATCATGATGAACATACACTGAGTCAAGTACATTGTTTTTCCTTCATAGTTGATATCTGCCTGAGTCTCTGACTGTTGGCTGTGGCATTTTGTGTGCATCTGTGTGTGTGTGTGTGTGTGTGTGTGTGTGTGTGAGAGAGAGAGAGAGAGAGAGAGAGAGAGAGAGAGAGAGAGAGAGAGACTGAGTGTGGGTTTTCATATACATAGTTCATGTGGACTCCAGAGGCCAGCCTTCGGTATTGTTCCTCAGGTGCTATCCTTTTGTCTGTCATTGATCTGGCGCTAATAAATTGGTCTAGGTTGACTTTCCAAAATCCCTAGGGACCCACCTGTTTCCACCTCTCCAAGATTATACCTCTCACTAGAATTACAAATGTGCTACCTTATTTATGGAGTTTCTGGAAATGGAACTCAGGTCTTTGTGGTTGTATGCCAAACATCATCTCTGTGGCCACTTTAAATGCCATCTACATTGTAAAGTTGTAATGTAAAATAGATTATCACTTAATGAGAACAATCCTATAATGTACAAAATAATTATTACTATGGTATTATAACAAGTATTATTTTATCAATGTAACTAATTGAAAATTTTCAAAAATTCATGTTGTGGTTTAAAACACTTGAAGAATCAAATAAAACAATGACTACAATCAAACATATGAGTAAATGTTATATCCTTAAATCAGAAAACTGCTATTACCATCTATGAAATCATCTTGAAGTTATATTTCAAAAATTTAAACCAATTTATGATTTTTTCCAAAATACCCCTAACTAAAACATTCATTTCTGACCATTTGATTGCTGATCATGCCAATGAAGTTAATATAAATCGTATTGGCTTTATCAGGATCTCTAGGTAGAATACTACTTTGGTTGCTTGGGGAAAAGATTCTGGGTCCTTTTGTCAGGTTCATTAATGTCCTTTCAACTGTAAAAGACATACTGAAGCAGGACCCATGGTATGTGGCAGTGAGTTAGACTCCAGATTTCATGTATCTGTCCTCTTCTTTCAGGAATTCAATAATACCAGTGTCAAAGAAGGGGAGATACGAACATAGCTCCTCTGTCTAATCATAGTAGATCTACCTCATTTCATTGTCCAATGATGTAATCATGGCAACACACACACACACACACACACACACACACACACACACACACTCACACACACTCACACACTCACACACACTGTCAACATAGCTGTTTTTCCTGTAGGTTCCAGGGTGCACAGATGGAACCCAAGAGAAACATCTGCTTCTCCTTACATTCTTGGAGTAGAGCAGACTACAACAAAATAAAGTGATAGTCACCATAGATTTCTGATACAGCTCTGTGTCCAGGTAGACCTCATTTTGTTAACATTTGAGCATTTATATCTTAATTAAAATTAAATAAAACCATTGGCTTTGATTTGCAGAGCTCCCCCAGAAAACACATCTGTATGAGCTCTTTCAAAGTGCTTTAGAAATATTGGTGCTGAAGCTGACAGACAAAACAGAGTATAAGATGGTATATGATTTTCTGTGAACAGACACTAGAACAAAAATTCTCCAATGCAGGAAACAAAATAGTCTCTCATCCCTTAGCTTCTCAGCATAGCTAAAATTAAAGGCTCTGGATAACCTCCCATTTGCTAATCAAACAATCACTCATTATTTTAATTCATATTATGCTTTTAAAATACAAATTGATAAAAATAATAATATCAGTAATTCATTTTACTGATAAATCCTTTCCCAGTTTCTTCAAAACATCAATTATATGGAAGTAAACCCATGATTTCTTTGGATGGTTTTGTTATCAAAGCTGTATATTCAATAGAGGCACATTACAAAACTCTCTTGAAAACTAGAGAACCTGCATTTGTTAAATAAGCATATGTGCCTTCTAGGAAAACACGTTATTTTTGAAGTGATTTTGTGCTTTATGCCAAGATTGCATATTATTTTTGTTCTGCTTCTTGAAGATCAAGAAAATAAAAGAGCAACTAAATTGCATTTACTTCAGTTGTTATGCCATTCAGGGAGATATTTTTTTTTTCCTCCCTATTACAATAGATATTTCAAGATGCAAACTGCTCCATTTTGCTTTTAAATAACCTAGGCATTATAATTAAAATTCCCTTGTGTTTTTTTTAAAAATAATTAGTTACTTGTGGAGCTGTTTCCACGAGTTCCCTTCTAGAATGCCTCCCATTTAAATGAGTTATGAAATAATTAGGGAAAGTGTATTATGGCGAAAGAAGCAAGAAGAGCCTTTTGTGAAGTCATAACCTGACCTTTCCATTCTTGCTTAAAAGGAAACAGGAGAAAGCTTGTCTGAAGGGAAGGCGAATAAAATACATTGCCTCAGGTCACTCAAATGTTATATAAAGAAAACAGCAAGAGAAATGCTCATATTCCTTTTCTCTACAGGAGCAAATATAAGAATCTTGCCTAGAAGGTCAAGTTCATTCAGTGAGGCAGTTTGGAAAATGTATCCCAGGGTCCTGGACCCTCTGCAAAGTCTATTTTAGGAAGGTTCAGTTGCAGCCTGAAGCTTTCCATTTCACAGGCACAGGAATACTGTTTACTTTCAACTGATGTGCAGGGAAATAAATTTGTCTGACTCTGACTCTATAATTCTTAATGGCCTTAATTATACCCAATTTAGCTAAATACTCTTGCTATTTTCTGGTTAAAACATAAAAGAGAAAGAACAGGGATGAAATTGTTGTATGTATACTGGTCTACAGTTTTTATTGCCAAATAAACCTTGGGTAATCACTGATATTACCCTCAACTTAAATAATTGAACTTTAAAGGGTAGGATTTTATGTTTCTCAATTAACTTTGTCATAAGTTAGAATCAAAATATATTCCTGACAGGCTAGAAAGAGCCCCTTCAGTAGGAAACAGCAGTAGTGAACTTGACTGTAGAAAAGTCAACAACAACAGCAACAAAAACATTTTAAAAATCCTCCAATCTTTCGTTTTATTTGCCTTCCTGTAATTCTCGAGGGCATGCTAATTGTTAATTACACCTCCAAATTTAATATGTATCAGAAGAGTGCTGTTCTTTTCATCTTTTTTTTTTTTTTATGCTGTCCACAGTGTGGTTTTTGCTGGCATTGTAATGAAGAAGGTGTAATAGCTAAAGAAACTCAGGTGACAATAATCAAACTTACTTTTATTTCTCATGTGCAAGAATTCCAATGGAATATAGTAATTTAATATTAGTAATAAAAATGAGCCTAGCAATGTTTTAAGTTAGCAGGAATAAAAGGTGACACCAATTAACTCCTCCATCACAAAGTTTGTGATACCTATGCAACAAAGGAAAATATTGATATGAGAAAAGTGTCATGTTTGCTTAACCAACGTCTTGGCACATGAGCCATGAAAAATGGAGACTCAAAGATTTATATAAAGGAGGGTGTGGCTGTGCTTCCTGCTACATTTATGAATGAAATGAATAATGCTATTGAAATATGACTTGAAAGATTGTCAGGTATGATGGTAATAAACCAGAAGGCACCCGGCATAGCCAGCTTCTTCATTGTCCTTACACCTCTTGCATTTGGTCTCCCATAGTAAGGAGTCAGTGCACCTATCCCATAGAACACTTTCAACATGTTTTAGCAAATTTAAATCAGGTAATTTCACAAATAAAGAGTGAAGAGTCAGTTCTTGGCTTGCTTCATGTCTTATTTTGTAATAGTGTTTTCATGGACCACCTCTAATTAGTCTAAGTATCATAATTGTTGATATAAGTCTCTAATGAAATTTAAGATGGAAGAAAAGGAAGGACATTTTTACTTTAATAAATCAGTATCTGGTACTGATCATTTTTGCCATTATGTTTCTTATAGGAAGTTTAGCATTTAAACATTATTACAGAGATCTTTGAGAGAAAGTATTTATATTACCTATATTTTTGCACACCAAGAGAAGACATTTATATCTAGAGAATGCTACAAATTCAAAGATCTAAGCCATCTTATTCTTTTTCTGTCATGATCAACAACAAAAGTATTGAAGACAAATGATAAACACAGTTGCACACTTTTTCTGTCGGGGTCTATAGTGTATGTATATGAAAATGCTGAATAAAAGTAATGAACACAATTATTCATGTCTCCTAAAATTATTATTTTATTAGTCTATTTATTAACTTATATCTATATCTATGTGATCTATAGTAATAAAAGTAATTGGCCACTTGTCCCATAATTATTAAATATGCCTTCTATTAGAGGTGAAAGAATAATTGAAAGTGAGTTACTGAGGTGCCTGAAGCTGCTGTGTATTCTTGATACAGCAAGAGACTTGATTTGGATCTGGAGTCATAAGGTTAGCACAAAACAGAGAAAAGATGACATGTGGTTTTCATAGCAATAAAATCAGCAAAGTAGATTTCAAATTAATCTCTTTCCTTTGTGATATACCAAGACTGAGCATACAGACACACATAGACAGACAGACAGACACACATGCGTACACTTGCGCGCGAGTGTGCACACACACACAGAGTTTTCATTCTCACAGATTTTTTTACAGTTCTGTCTTTTCTACTTTTATTTAAATTAGACACAAAACTGTTTTACATATTTCTTTCAAAGTTTTCATAAACCTTAGTGCCAGAGGTCAGAGAATTTTCACCTAAAAGGCTTGCTTTGGAACCTTCCACATATCCAAGAAGCATCCTTGACACACAGAATGTATACCGGTTCATTAATGTAGGATTTTTTTTCTACACATAATTCTTACATGAAGGAACCTGTTCCATGTGGACCATGGTACTTTCTTCTAGAAAGTAGCTAAGTACTGAGATATGGTTTCCTATAATACCACCACTCCATCTGAATGAGAGAGCAGATGAAATTACTGTTTGGTAGACATAAGTATGCTATGAGTGTATGTGGTGCCTGGTATCCTTTCTGTTTGTATTTCTCTTCATATTCACTATGTGATTAGGTTTACACAATGTGTTTCTCAACCTAGCTCAACCAAAGATAAGTGGCCATTGATACAGAACACAGATAACCCCCTCCCTTACTCCTTTTCATCTAGATGCCTTGCCTTTGCTGAGCTCCTATACCTTAAACTTAGTGATGAACACCACAGTCACAAAATCCAACCATTTGATTTATAACCTCTGGACTGTTGTTCTATTATACTCATCTCCAAAAAACTGATATTTACAAAAAATAAAAGTGTTTTGTTGTAGCCCTGAGGCTTTAACTCCCTTATAAAAGGCCATTTCTGGGATTCATTTACAGTAATTTGACCTAGAACACTATATCAACAAGAAAACCACTTAAAAAACCATGTTAGAGACTAAAGCACCTCAACATACTCAACATTGAATCTCAGCCATGGTTGACTTTATTGCATTGGATTTTCTCGGATCTCTTGAAAGGGAATTCAAGTCTAATGGCTAAAATAGGATATGAGAAATATGCATTATTTTTTTGGTCCAGGCACTGGTTCAAACACTGTCAATTAGGGCTCCAGGTGAGTTGGGTACATTATAACCCAACATATTTTTCTGTTTTTGTTTTTGTTTTTGAGACAAGGTTTCACTGTGTTGCTTTGGATCCTATCCTGGCACTCGCTCTAGAGACCAGGCTGGCCATGATCTCAGAGAGACCCGCCTGCCTCTGCCTCCCAAGTGCTGGGATTGAAGGCGTGCGCCACCAATGCCAGGCATAACCCAACATTTTACCTGTTTTCTCTGAGATGATTTCCATTAGAATCCTGCCTAAGAGACACCTCCATTAGAATCATATGTCTGCAGATAACATAAATGGACACCTTCCTCCCACATGCTCTTTGCATGTTTCGGGAGTTTGTTTCTCTTGAGAAATAGTTCTTAGACTATGAAATTCTTTCTTTAAAGTCATAGGATTCTATTGTTACTAGACTATTCCCAGACTTGTCGGAAACCCTTCCCACTGTTTAGCTGTGGAATATTTTCTCACTTTCATCCTTTCTCTGAGTTCTTTTCTAGAAAAAGTAATTTCATCTTGCCTTATTTTTAACATAAAGAATTATTTTGACATAAATATTATTCTTTGATTTATTTCATTGCTTAATGATGTATGTTTGGAGGGTTCTCCCACATCAGCCTATTTTTGATCACTCCATAGTATTCCAGGATTTGCTATTCACACAATATTCTAATTTTCCAATTTCTAATAATACATCAATGTGTGTTTTTATGTTTAGTGAAATCTCATATACACATGCATTTGATAAACTTTCCAAGACAAATAGCTAGCAATTTATCACTCTGTCATAATGTGAGTATATTAATTGATACTGATAGGTTCAAGATCCTCCATTCATCTGAACCCAAATATCAGAGTCTAGAATTTAATTTACACCAACAAATAAATAAAAAATAAGGCTGGTCTCTCCTTATCTTGCAAAAATCCATCACAATCTACTCATAATCAGAAGGAAAGATGAGAAATTGAAACTGTTGAAAAAAAGCTAAAAACATCTGTGAGAGGGAATCTTGTATGTAGCATTCTACCAGAATGTTGTATGATTCGTCAATAATAAAATGTGACATTCCTGCTTTGTGTGAAAGGAAATGTCTAGAAGTCTCACTCCATGGTATGGTGTGAGATGGATCGTGATCTTAGGTCAACACTGCAATTTTCTAGACTCCATGCCCTTGTCACAATGGCACTGTGCCTTATAAACATGCCATAGAAGAAGAGGGACTCTTTCTAGTAGCTTAAGGACCCTGGGAAGTCTGGCCTGTGCCTTTTTGTCTGACTTCATTTGAATAACAACAGGTGTCCAGACTGTTTTAATGGAAAGTTGCTAAGCATGTGTATTGTGTTATCTATGGCTTTGTATATTTATTTTATGTGTTTCATTTTTCTCTCCTCTCATGCTAATATTTACATATTTTTAAAAAGACAGTTCTAATGGCATACCTTCAGGTGCCTTTAGCCTAATGGATTAGAAGAAGTTGTATCCTCTTTTTGCTATCCATATCCTGTCAAATGTATAGGGCACAATCCACTGTATCTATAATGTTACCAGGCACATACACATTCTGCCACTGGACAATGATTCCAAGAAGACACTGATTACATGATAAAAGGGCATCTGTTTTAGCTTCCCTTGGTGTCAGTTCTTTCCCATTATCATTTGTTGAATGGAGGGACGTGGTAGCTTGCATATAGACAGAGACATGACTTAGAACGTACCTCTAGCTCTTTGTTACTTCTGTAAATGTAAGTGACTGATGGCTTAGTTTTCCCAGCTATATAGTGGAGTGGAGGCCAGTCTGTGTATCCTACAAGGATCTTGTAGCTATAAATTTGTAACGCTCAGCAGAGAGGATAGAAAACAGTAGGGGCACAATAATAATAACATGTTTCTAATAGCCTGAGAAGAATTACAACAATATAGAATTCCCTGGAATTATATAAGAGAAGCTCATGAAGAAACATTATTTTCCTCCAGGGATTGGGATGACATAAGATATATCTCCTGGTTCTCTGTGAGCATGCAACTATTTTCAGTGTACAGGAAGTTTGCCCTTCCCTGTCCATATGAGCTCTGTGCAGAAAAGTGAGATTATGTGTGTTCTTCATACCAGTATAGAGCAGGAAAAGCAGCAAGTCTATCTGAGTCATCTGGCTGAATAAAATAATACTCCATCAGAAAATATGTGTCTAATACTCAGGATTTTATTTCATTTTACTATTTTGAAGCACACTACTTCCTTCTTACTCTGCAATACTAACAGGTAGAATCTGTCAATGCATTGAAGAGTTTTCTCTATACTGGCACAAGTGTCAGTTTTCCTTCCATAAATGCTTGAGAACTGCAAGTTAGCCAGCTCACCAGCTGTCCATTAAGACGTCATGAATGTAAATTGTCATTAAAGACAGAAGATGTTCCTGGGGTTCAGAGAGTCAGACTAATTGAACAGCTATATGTTCATATAAATCTTGACTAGTTACAACTGACATAGGAAATCATCCCCCACTTTATGCTCGAATTAAGACACACAGGCTATAGCTCTAGTTTGTCGGGGCATCTAAATGTATTTCTTCCAACAAAGTGATCTTTTCTAAGATTATCCCCTGCCAAATTTGTAGCAATGTCTGTAATGGACATGTTTCTCTTTAAAAGGTCTTTTTTGAAAAGCTTTTCCTGGAAAGTGTTTTAATGATCAGCATTGTTTATGTGGATCATGTAATTATGCAAACAACTTAAGCCCTTCCCTACCAGCACTCTGATAACTTCACATGCCTTCAGAAAATCTGAATAAGATTGCAAGATAATGTCCCAATAAGCACTTTAGTGCTTTGGAAAGAAAAAGTGAGTGCCTTGGTAAGAATGTGAGCTCCTCACAATGACAATAACAAGGATGTGTCTAACGGAAACAGGAGGACAAATGGCACAAGTTGGAGGAGGGAAGCCATTTGGCGAAGTGAGAGATGTTAAATGTTTTAATTTTCTTCCTTGCCAGCAAAATCTTGTAAAACAAGGTGACATACTAAATTTTGTATACAACAGTGGCGCCAAGAGCCTGTCACCATTTCCATATGAACTCTTTCCAGGACCTTATTTATAGCTCAGCTTCAGGAATTCACTCTGCCCTGACATTTGCAGTGCAAGGTCTTACCTGGGGAACATGTGTTTTACGTGTTTTAAAAATTATGAGTTGAACCATTTCTCATTTATACACAGTAACCTTTTAATACATTGCTTGGCTATTCTGCCTCAACAATTGCTTGTAGGCAGAGGGCTTATGAGAGACAGGTGACCAATCGGGGAAATCTACAGATCCGGTCAATACAGGTCTGGCCTGTGGCCTTTCCTTACTGAGTCTCAAGTTCACACTTATCACTCAGCCAATCATGGAGAATGCAGTTTTGTTTACACTATCCTCATCATTTTTGTACTAAACTGTGTCACCCAAGGTATATACTGGGCCAAATATCTACAGACATGATGCTGGTTGACTCCAGAATTCTTAGTCTCCAGTCAGTTTATTTAACACTTGTTATTATTATATTGTAAAAACCAGAAGACATTTTTCTTTAGTTTCACAGTGTGCATACTAATCTTACTGTTTTGATATCTATGTATATATACAAGTGTTTGGAGATGGATATTTCTCCCATATCAATCATATTTAATATATCATAGGTTTTAAAACCAATATTAATAAGGCAGCTACACTCCTAATGCCTTATCTATTTTGGACTGTCTGCAGTTAAGTCTAAAAAAGTTACTTTTGGGAAAGTAACTACACAAGATGGAGAAGAATAAAAATATAATGGAAAAGAAACACACCAACATCAAGCTTTGGGATGTCTTAATGGCTGAGTACCAAGAATGTGTTCTGAAAAGGACTGGATGCAGTTTATAAACACTAAGCATTCCCTCATTAAAAACAAGGACTGGAATAATCAACTTCAGATGGTTTCAAGAGAGTTCTATGAAACTGCCCTTTTTGATTTAGTGTTATGTTACACTGAGAATAGTACATTACTTTTAGATATAGCCATCAAATCCATTTTAAAGTGTGAGAAAACTCAGCATATAATCCTAACACTTCTTCACAGCATTGTGTCACATACTAAAAAGATAATATTAATATACCTCACCACCAACAGTAATTGGAGTTATTAAATAATTTCCTTCTTAACACACATGGTAGGTTTAAGACTCTATATTTTTAATATAATGTATCATGTTTTATCATCTATATGGGGATAAGACATTTGTTTCTCTTCATATTTTTCTATCAATAACATGTGATGTCTGCCCTTGTGAGTGGAGTAGCTTATATTTTTTTTGGAGAACCATTGGCACATGAAAACCCTGAAAAGGAGCAAGAATGTAAACAAAGGTTTAAATTCTCATTATTCTCTAAATTCATTGTTAGAAAATCAGAATGGAAGGCAATGATATCCTTTGGAGTTTCTCTTTCACCTTGTTGCCATCTTTTTCTGTCTTGTTGTTGGTTCCATGGCAGAGAAAATCTCCTATCTATCTACCTGCCCAGCTGGAACTCCAGGAGATGGAAGCTCTCACTATCACCTACCATATATTAATTGGGTAGCAAAGTAGCAATAGTTTTAACAGAATTCCTTTATTCTCTATTTCTAAAGATTTTAAAATATGTTATTATTGACAAAATGTGTGTATGTATTAATATGGGTGTATATATAATGGATGTATAGAATGTGTAATTATATTTTAGTCTCCTCAGACAAAGTCACTTTCTAATGTTGTTTTTCTCATTAGTTTGAAATGTATCATAAATTGTTGCAAACTGCTGTGACTTTTATGCTAGAGAACACCAACTTTTCCTGCTCATTATGGTTTTTGGTGTTAGTGTTCTAATTGCCCTTCTTCCTCAAAACTCCAGAATCATCAGAATATCTTCTTACATGATGATGAGTATTTTAACTTCTGTGAATGAGTGAGATGTGGTGTTTGCTTTCCTGTATCTTACTAATTTCAATTATTGTGATGCCCTCCATTGACATCCATGCTGACATAAATAAATGCACTTTATGACTACATTATATTCACATGTAATGTATATATTCATATGTATATAATTTAAATATTCATCCATTGATGGACTTAATTTGTTCTATGTTTTGGCCCCCATTAACATTGTTATAATGAATATGTGATTGGGGCTATTTATTCCATGAAATGATTTTAATTTTAGTGTGCAGTAGAATGGAAGGATTTCATGCTAGTTCTACTTTTAGTTTCCTAAGGAATCTCCATAATAATTTCATTTTGGGAATTTTTAATCTCCCTAACAGCTTATGTGCTATCCTTTCTATGAATCCTCGTGAGCCTCTTTCGTTTTCTGTCTTTCTGTTATTTTATCAATTGTGAGATGATATGTCTTTGTGTTACTAAGTTGCAGTTCCCTGTTAATTAGTATTAGTGAAATGTTTTGTTCGTATATGTTGGTCGTTGTGTGTCTCCTTTTGAGAAATCACTATCTGGAGGTTTATCCTACTTACAATCATATGATTCCTGTTCTATTGTCCTTTTTTACCATTTCTGCTACTGATTTACTTAAACTTGTGTATATGAACTCTTGACCAGTAGTTAGTTCTGCAAATCTCTTAATACATACTGTCAATTCTTCATTCTATGAGTAGTTTTCTTGCTGCCTGGATTGGTATGGTGTGATTGCCTCTGACTATTGTCTATTTTTGTTGCCCATTCTTTTAAAAATCTTGTGCAAAAAGTTTCTGCCTACACCTATCAATGTCTTGAGGTTTCCTGATAATCTCTTATTGTATTGGTTTTATAGTTTTCAGTATTTCTTTTAGGTTTTAAATTCATTTTTACTTATTTATTCAATTTAATTTTGATTTTGATATTATAACATAATTACAACATTTCTGTCTTCCCTTTCCTCTCACCAAAATCACCCATATGATGCTCCCAACACTCCAAATTCATGGCCTCTGGCCTCTTTTTTCACTAATTGTTATTGAATCACATAGCTATATGCATATATATTCCTAAATATAACCCTTCCATAAATATAATGTTTCTTGTACATGTGTTTTTAAAGTAAGAGCTAAAGACCAGGATTTATTCTTTTGTGTATGTATATCTAGTTTTCCAACAACATTTATTAAAAAGGCTGTCTTTTCTGCAATACATATTTCTGGCACATTTACCAAATCACCAGCTGATGAGCATAGGCACATTTCCAAGCTCTCCCTTCTGTTCAGCTAGCCTGGGTGCTGGGTTTTAGCTACATTTGCCTACTTTTTACAATTTTGAGATGTTTTTTAAAGTCAGGTATTGTGATGTTTTCAACTTTAGTTATATGTTTGGTCTCTTGTGGGTACACATGACCTTTAGATTTTTAAAATATTTTCTATGAAAACAGTCACTATTGTTTTAATAGGGGCTATAATAAATCTGAGGGTAGGTTTGTTGTTTTTGTTTGCTTGCTTGCTTGGTTTGGTTTGCTTCTTAAGTCAGTCTTTTTAAAGGAAAATTTGGTTCACAGTGAAAGTGAGCACAGAGAACAGGGTATCTCCATATAGCCACTGCTCCAGATGTCCAACTCACCCCATTTTTAGTGACATTCAGCGGAGATTATATTTGTTATAACACCATTCATGTCCATAGTTCACTTTAGCTCAGCTCAGTATAGCATATTTGGCATTTTTTGGCCAACATGCAAGGAAATGCACAGCCACTGGTGACCACCCATCTCTTAGATGCCCCATAGTTTTTCCTGTCCAGAGTGTCATCAACCTAGAATGATATAAGAATGCAGCATTCCATGTTGGGTTGTCCCAATTTGCAATAGTACCTGGGGAAGCGCCTTCATTCATTTTGCCTGGCTCAATAACTCATATCCTCTTAGTGTAAAACAGCATTCCTATGCCTGTATGTATGTCTCATTTTTTTTACGTCTTCTTTCCTCTCAGAATTTGTCAAATATAAACAAAGCTGTTATCAACATCATGCCTAAGGTTTTGAGTATATATAATATATGTTTTGGTGTGCTTTTTATTAGATTTTTCTTTTATTTTTTTAACTCCCTTGTTTGCATTGAGAAAGGGTTGTGTTTATCCTCCATCTGCCCTCTCATTAACTATGAAACCAACAATGACTTTGAATCCCTTTGCCTCTGCTGTTTGTGTCTGGGATTACTGGTATGCACCCACACACCTAGGATAGTTGTTGTCAGGGTGTCATGCATGTTAAGGAAGTCTTCTGATCTACACCAACAATTGGTCTGCATCCCTATCACTTGAACTCAGTTTATTAGATCACTAGCCAAAATATTTACATCAGTATTTAGGTCCAATGTAGAGAGTGGAGATTGAGAAAGTCATAGAATCTTGTAATTGAAAAAAAAAAAAGACAAATGCCAGGAATTTTATAATCATATTAATTAATGCGCATATTTAAATGACATCATTTAACATCCTTTTCTGATTCAAGGTCCATAGTCCAAAGACTATTTGTATCCCAGGGTGGACTTGCTCAAGAAGATAAGACAGCCACTGTGTTTGGCCTTTCCTTCTCACCAGGACTCTACAGAGAAAAGGGTGGCTTTCATCTTTTGTGTTTAAGGAATATTATGCTCTCCATTTCTGACAGCAGATTTCAAATGCTCTGAAATTTAACTTCCAGACTGTAAGGAACCATTGTAATCATTGCCTCATAGGAGTCATTAGAGGGTGGCCTAGTGCCTGCTGGGAACTGAACATAGACCACATGAACAAAAATGGCTAGACATGAACAGGACAGGAGACTGTACACCACATGGATATGTGCAGTAAAGGGGAGTATTTATTCAGATAAAGAACATTTCAGGTTGGGAATAAATGTATAATGTAATTATTATTTAGTGCTTCTCAGTTAAAATAATGGCATATTAAAATTACAAGCAATATGCCTGACTGGTCCTCTTGATAACTGACATTGCTCTCCTAGAGATAATTCCTACTTTCCTTCCAGTGTTTGAAGGTTTCTTGGTTTCTTTTCTATTTACTAAATGTGGCCAGAGAAGCTGGGGGACCATTGCATAGAGACCAGAGTGAGTAATGTCTAGAACCTGAAGATGCTGTGGATGTTTAATCCCTTGTCTACAGGAGATGTAGACACCCTATAGAATGTTCTCTAACTAAGCTTCGTGCGTTACTTTATGGAAGAAGATAGAAAAGTTTTCAGTATCAAATGACTCTTATACTATCGAGCAGGGTTTTATTCTATCCTTTGTTTCTCTAGTCACTTTTTGATATTTTAATTAACTCTTTTATTCAATATATCTTAAATTTGGCATGCATTAGAATTATCTGTGTGAGCCCTTTTCCTGTCTCTCTATATATATCTCTAATAGCTTCATAGAAACCATGATGTTTACCAAAGCTCAATGTGTGCATGGTTTGAGCTTTATATAAAATAAGAAGAAACCTTGTTTCTATATTATATTCCTTAGTTTAGTTATTGACTGCAGGTATTTACTTGAATTTACTACAATGTAGTCTTATTTGTTGTTAGACACTTTTAATCATCATTTCTCTTTATTAGATGGTATTGGGGTGGCATTCTGGCAAATTTTTTTGTCAGTTCATGGAGAACTTTACTTGGTTTGAAAACCTTGTTTTAGCTGTTATTCTTCCAACAATATTCCATTTTAATAGAATTATAAACAGTCAGAAAGCCATGGATATCAAGAGAATAACAGCTGAAGGTTTATATGAAGTTTAGTTTTAGAGAACTTATTAAGCACATCTGTGTGGGTTGCTATGCTTTATGGTAGAAGAGATGTGGTAATCATGTCAGACTTTTAATAGGTTTAGAGAGTTGCAGTTTTGTTCTGTCTTCAGTTCATTCAATCTGGTTCATAGTTAATGACAAGTGTACTTAGAGAAGCTACCTCATAGTTTCTGATAAAAAAAATATTCAAATCAGAGGGTGAAAGCACATCTCTAGGCTCAGTGTCAGCACTGGCTGTGTTTCTACTTGAAGAGCACTAGCTCAGATGAAACCAGGACCTGTGTACAAGGTATTATTCCAGAAAATCATGTGATCCAGCAGAATGTTAACCTTTGCTACATTTTCTTCAATAATAACATGGTTGTTATTCTCTTATTTTTAACTTCCTGCTGATGCAGTAGGAAATGAATTCTTTCTTTGTTGTGTGATTTTTTTAACTGTTTTTGCTTTTCTTCCTCCTTCTCCTTTTCCTATTCCTTTTCTTTTCTTTTCTTTTCTTTTCCTCTCTTCCTTTTTCAGACACTCTCTTGTTTATCAGGATGGCTGCAAATTCTTTTGTGAAACTGTGGCTGATTTTTGACCTTCTAATCTTCCTACTCTGCTTCCTGACTCCTGGGGTTACAAGTTTGTTACACTATGCTTGTTTTATGTACTGCCAGGGTTTGAACACTGAGCCTCTTACATTTTAAGCAAATATTTTACCCACTGCACAACATCCCTAGCCCACAGAGCTGAAATATATTAAGGCATATTCGGATACCTTATCTCTAATTTCTTGCCTCTGAAGTTGAAGTCATTGTAACATCATGTGTATCTTTCTTCTGCTGCTAATTCTACATCTTCCTCCCCTACTCCTCCATCCAGAGATATGGGTCTAAGTCACAGCTGAAAGGTGTGCTAGGTGGTGTAACATATGTCTAGCTTTGGGCAAACTACTGAATTCTGCTTCAGTGCTATTTAAAAAAAATCCTCTTACCTTAGTTGTATGCCATTATTTTAATTTGTCAAGAAAATCAAGTTTTTCAAACTGGTCAGCTACGAGTGTTGTGAGCATGTGCCCCCTAAGAAAAGGTAGATTAGCTGTGTTGTCACAGACTTGTGTCTTAACAATTCAGCTACTTTATGACTTAATGGATTAGAGCCCTACATCATCTGTGGGTTGCTGATATTAATACTTCCAACTGAGAAATACTTTGAGTGGAAGAATGTGTGTTTGAGTTATTTAGTTACCATGAAACTCAAGGATTGTGTTTCTAGTTAGGCATCTGAAACTAGAAAGGACTTTGGCTTTTTAAGTCCTAATACTGATGATCTTTCAACTTTCTTGATAAGCAAATAATAAGCAAATAAGTTTTGTGATCTTAATAAAACTTAAGTTGACAAGCAGAGGAAAGTGTTGATATATATATATATATATATATATATATATATATATATATATATATATATACTGTGAGTTCTATATCAAGATGATTTATTTACCAACTATGTTGATCTTGCTACCAACACTTTAATACTTAAAGCTAAAACTCTCAAAGTAATAAGATATGCAAGAACAAATATGAATTCTTGTAACAATTTGAAAAGAAAGAAAACATCAATGACAAAAAAGGAAAAGAAAACCAGACAGATGTCATTTGCAAAGGAAGATGGATGATTCAAGTCTGATGAAGCCGTAGCCAAACAATTTTTCCTGATGAGAATCTCCAGAGGTGGTTGTCAAATGTACCAATTTGTAATTACTCAAGCATTCTGGAGCCTGGGAAATCATCATGGGATCAGAGTCCCAGATGTTTGCAGTATTCAGGCTGGTTAGGCAAACTGTGACCTGGAACCCATTCTCAGTATGGTCCCTGACCAGCTTTGTGAACATCACCTGGAAGATTGTCAGAACTGCAAACCAACGGGTCCCAATCAGACCTACTGAATCTGAGACTGGGCGAGGGGATGGGAGTGGCTGGCAATCTGTGTTTAACAAAATCCTCAGGTGATTATGATAAACACACAATTTTAGGAACCACTGGTTCCAAGTATGCTCAGAAGGACTGTGGTGAAAATGGGATTTACTGAATTGGCAGATACTCAGACAAGCTTGAGTACACAGGGAATCCCCTAAGTGAGAGGGAGGAGGAAAAGGGCAAAATCAAAATCAACTAACAGATAATTTTCTATGGTATTTTCTTTCCTGTCATTTTTCAGTAAAATACATAGCAATTATTCATTATTGAAAGAGAAAGGTTTTTAAAGTATGTGTTAATTGGGGAAATATGAAACAGCAGAAGCCTTTTATTTCTGGAACAGAGTTTTTCTTGACATGTTTATGAAGTCTTTGCTCACTTACACTTAGCAGAGTTTCCCAATCAACGTCTTCCCAATCATACTGAAATACAAATTACAGCAAGGCATCAGCAAGCACTATAAGAATTCCTGCAGCATTATAAAGAAAGAACTTTGCAGCAGAAACATAAAAAATATTACCAAGTCACTCAAAGAAACAAAGGATCTCTAAAGACTACTGATATAATATTTGTAGAGAAACTTGAGAGGTCATCTCAGTAAAAAGCAATAACATACACTACAAAATATAGTATTCACAGTCTAAACTGTTTCAGTAGTATTCTATTTAAAGGTGGATAAATGAAGGCTTGAGAGATGGCTTGGGGTTTAAGAGCACTTTCTGCTCTTCCATGGGGCACAGGTAGGATTTCCAGCACCAACACAATGGCTCATAGCATCAAATAATTCCATTTGCTGGAGGATCTGATGCCCTTTTCTGGACTCCATAGGCACTATATAAATGTGATGCACAGACATACATACAAACAAAACAACTAAAATTATTAAAACTAAAAACAAAAAGTGACTTAAAAACTGCATACCTCATGGTCACTTATTCTCTGAATTCTGACCAGTTATGCATCTCTGTTGTAGCCTCTGTCGGCTGAAGAAAAGCTTCTTTGGTGAGGGGATAGAATCATATACATATCTGTGGGTATATGCATAAATATTTAGAATAATGTTAGGATTATATAATATATATATATATATATATATATATATATATATATATGTGTGTGTGTGTGTGTGTGTGTGTGTGTGTGTGTGTGTGTGTGTGTGTGTGAGTCTGTTACTGAGATCTCGGCTTCTTGATGCTTTTGTGGCCACACACATCTTTAATCCCCAGTATGCTAGTTCTCCTTAGCTGCAAATGTCTCTCCCTATGATTTCAGTTACCAGTTGTCATTCCATAACTGAAGAGACAACACAACAAAGTAAGATACATTTGTCCTTACATGCATAGATAAATGTAGTCCTCACCCTTCATCAAGGAAACCTCTCTTTGCAACAGATGGAAACTGCTACAACCACCAATCCAAATGCAGATTTATGGAGGAGTTCAGTCCCAATGGATACATCTAGAAAACACTCTGGCATGTAAATCACAGGGAACTTTGTAGAAAGGGGTGGGGAAGACTGCAAAAGCCAGAATCAGTATATTTTCTGTGAGATTGTGTCTCTTAGGAATTTCAAAGTCTATATCCATAAAGTCAGACCAATATGTGACTGTATAAACATAAGCTGAACAAGTACAATACAAATAAACATGCCAAAATGGGCAAGGAGAATCCTAGGACACCTCAGCCTTACACAAAGAGAACAACAGATAGTTAAGGAATTCTGAGAATGCTAGAAGCAGTCTTCCCCAGAGAAGAGCATGACAACTAGTTATCTGGTTCCAAATTGTCAGCCCTGGAAACATTCATATGGGTAACATTATATAAACATTATATAGACTGATAATGTTATATTCAGAAATTTCATATTATATATATATATATATATATATATATATATATATGTTGGAAATTTGAAAAATGGCAGAAAAGGTTGTATGAGAGACTTTGGAGGGGGAAGGGAAAATGATGTAATTGCAATCTCTAAAATAAGTCATTTTTGAAAGATACATTAAGTGAAAACTTCAATCATATAACTTTATGACAGTATATTGCTTGAATTGGCTCTATTGTTATTATTAACCCATGTGAATTATTTATATTGAAGTTTTCCATAGATATGTATGCAAAGGCATTAAGAATACATGTGGTTCATTACTACTGAGCATTTCATCCCTAAAGACATTTTGACACCTGTCTTTTTTCTAGCCAGAGCAAACATAGGCAGTCCCTGGATTCCTGCCTTCCTTCCTTTTCATCCTTCATGCACATTCTCTTCTTCGGTTTCTGCATGTTGGCCTCCTAATCCTTTCTTCTCTTGTGCTCAGGTATTTGAGGCTCTCTTGTTGGCCTTTAAGTTGCCATGGGAGAAAAATAATCAAGTATAAGTTCTTGATTTTATCTCGTGCTCTGTTTAATAAGATGTACATTTAAAAGAGGAAGTTTAAGGGGATTTGGTTTCCATTATGCTCTTCCCATAACACTTTGAATTTAATACCTGACACTTCACCTAGAAGAATAATCTGACAGATTTGTTCCAGAATGTAAATCTCTACTGTTTCATTATATCACAGAACCTGTTGAAGGGCCTACAAGTCTCTGGACAGATGGTGCCCTGCTAGATCCAAGGAGGTTACAAACAAGAGGTATACTGATTTCCTGTGTGTCAGATGTTTCTAGCAATATGTTTCTTGTCATATTGAAACACAGACCTTCACCACCAGCATTTTTTAGACAGCATAGTTTTAGATGCTAAAATTTAACTGAAGAATAATTATGTAAGAAATTCAATTTATGTAAGCTGTCAATCTGACTGAGTATGCTGTTGCTTCCTGATGTTCTCAACAAAAGTGGTACAGAGAGTGGTTCTGTGTCTCCTAATATTCTTAAAGTAAAATAAGCATAGGATTATGCAGTACCCAAGTAATTTATTTTCCTCACTTTTACTTTTACAACACAAAAATTACCAAAATACATAAAATTTCTATTACTTCTATCAGGGAAGCATAGTATTAGTCTCAATATTCACAGGCACATGTAATAAAGATTAGTGATAATAAGGTGACTTATGGCTTGACAAGACATTTCTGACAAGATTCGTTATAACTTGTTATAAAAACTAGATTGTGTACATACTGGCATTGACTCTATTTTATTATACTTGGTATAAAAACACTGTAGTTGTTTATACAGCCTAGTCATTGGCTTGTCAATAACTCAGGAATGGCCCAACTGGGCTTGATCTCTACTTGGTGAAGGTCTTCTCTTATAGATATTGACTACGATGTCCTTACTCTTGGGCTGGATTCATCTTCATCATCTCCAGCTTCTTCATATCCTGCAATCCCTCCATTATCTCTTCAGGCATGTTGGTAGCGAGTGATACTTCCCCACACAGGATAATGATGAATCTGTATCTAATACCAGGCACTATTTAATTGCATCAACTGCTTCTAGAACTTGTCTGGCAGGTAGCTGGAGCACTCAAGTAACAGATAAACTTTTGAGTAAAGTAAGCTGCTACTTCTTTTCAATTTCCACTTCCTTATTGGTTCACTCAGAAGACTATGCCATGATGTTCCATCAGCTTTATGCAAAGAGATTGCTATTATATTAGGGCAAGTCAGTATTTATGGAATATTCTGGACATGCTGGGGGAAGAAGCCTAAAGGTATTGCCTGATTTGATCCCAAAAGACTGAAAAGTAATTACTAAAGTCAGTTGTTGCATTCTCCTTCTGAGTTGAAGTGGAAGAGGAAATTTTAATTATGAATTCTGTGAGTGTTTCTGAGACTTTTCGAGTTGGAAAAATATGAAGTAAGTGAATGGGTTTAGGAAGAGATAAGGAAAAGACATAGATGAGAAATTGTAGAGTCAACAAACCATGTTACAATATTATGGTTATTGTTGTTGTTGTTATTATTACTATTATTATTATTATTATATGTTTGAAATGTAACAATAAATGATCTTCTATATGGCCATGATGTACCCTGTTCAGTAAACTTTAATAAATATAAACATATATGTAGAATTCTTGAAATGAGAAACAAGTTTCTCCAAGGAACACTTCATGGAACACTCATGAAGTGGTCACTGATGAATGGAGGGCATGTACTTAGTGAAAATCATCAAAGTCAATAGTCAATTATTTCAGCAATTTAACTAAATATCTGAACATAGCTCACTTTCCAAATGCATGTGTAGAGCCCAGCTGTTACCTAAAGATCAGTATTGATAGGATATTTCAAATGTCCTGTGGCCACATGTTAAGGTGATCATGGCTAGGAGTGTAGCATAATATTCTTTTCCTAAGAAGTGATTTGATATTGTTTGGTTCTTGCTATCCCATCAATATCACTATCACAGACAATACCTGTGAGAAAATCAAAGATAGAATCAGTGGCATGTTGTTATTAAGACAAGGTTAGAACTCATTCTCAATTCTCCTATCCAAGTGCTAATGAGGAATGCATTTGTTTACCTTCTGAGATTAGGTGAGATTTGGTACGTTCCAGTTAGCAGGACATGTAGGGAAAAGATGAAGCCCTAAGTGAATGTGTTTTATTGATATGAGCATAGTCATGTCAAGGACCCCTATGTACCTCAGACCCAGGGGAATGTCAGTTCATTTCTCAGGCTGGTCTCAGAAGAATGGAAAAGCCTTCCTCTGCTCCTGGGTTGTGTGTTAAGAATGTTTGACCTTTCACTAAAACCAATGTATGCTCAAACTATCAACCCCAACTTCCTCCTCTCAGATGACAGGTGGGTGCAACTTGAAACTGCTCCCCTACAGAGACCTCATTCCCAGGTTAGCAAACCATCCTTCTCCTGCAACTACACACACACACACACACACACACACACACACCATGAATCCTGCCTCTTCATTCAGCAGAATATTGTAAATGTTCAGTGTTCCCTGTGTGTCCATTGTAGTAAAAGATTTACCTAATCCCAGCTTTTCTGTGTGAGAGTCTATTCTTTCTTCGTTCCCTCATTGTCTCAGTCAGGTCAAGCCAAAATTCTTGTACATCTCTGAAATACCAAAGAGGAATAATTTGAATTATTCCTCAGGCTATTTTGTTGTTACACTTACTTAAAAGATCCTTGATGGTAGTCATCACACTACTTACCTTGATTCATTTGAAGACTATCAAAGCTTTAAGATAAATTGTCACCAAGTATCTATCTAGTTGGCTTAGATACCCTGGATTATCCTTTGGTGTTAACAGTAATAACTTTTGTGGTTTTCATTAAATTAATCAAATTTGTTGCTGTAGAGTTCTCAGAGAGAAAAGATATTCCTGGTTCTTTCTAAATTAAATCTGAAGCAAATTTGTTGGAAAGCCTGAGATCTTTGGTTAGTACTGCCATCCAGTTGCCTGGACAATCTAAAGCAACTATGGCATGAAGGTTTTAAGTATTAGGTCTTTAAACAACATTTAAACAACATTTATTCCAATATTTTTAAATTTTTGTTAAGTAGTTGAGGACAATGGTGTTCTAATCTTCTCATGAGAAATGTTAGATGTTCTATAATATGGCATTCCCAGTAAGGTTTGGACAGCATCTTATCTTTCCAATGAGTGTTCTGTTCATTGATTCAAGGCACTGACTCTAGGATTTCCAAGTAAATAGGATGATAAAAGTCTATTTAAGAATTCGTAGACAGCTGTCTTTCATGGTCCAAAATGATGCCTGTGGGGAGATTAGATGCAGATATAAACATGTTTGAAAAAACATCTTTGGGACTGCATCCCCAACTTCAAACAGATGTTGCACACTTTTATATGGATCAATGACTACTCATAAATAGAAAAACATACACTATGCTAACAGATTGCATTGTATTCAGAAGAAAATTTTCTCCAGAGTGACTGCCAGCAGAGTGGATTAGAATTAAGCTACCATCATGCTTTTGACTGATACATAAACAGCCAGTGAATAGCAGAACCTCTCAGCTGTGTGTGGCTTAAAACAATTATACCATTCACAATTCCAGGACTTAGATGGGTAGTTGTGGTCTGGAACAGCAAGACTCATTTTCCTCGTGTTTCTATGCTCAACTGGTTTATAAGTAGGATCAGTTTACTTGTGGCAGCCTGGGATGGACAGATGGGGCGTTTCTCCAGGCAAAGTTCCCTCCAGCTGGCTAGTGTAGCTCCATGGAGAGTTGGGGACTCCAACAATAAAAGGACAAGTAAACTTGACCAGCCTTTGAGCCCTAGGCAAGAACAGATTCTGTACCAACACTGAGCCAGGCAAAGACGCTAGAAGTATAAAAATGCACTTCTCCCTTTGGAAGGGAAAGAGTTTGTACGTCATTATATAATTTGCTACAGTTAGTATGGTGAACTTCCAGTCCATTTCTCAAGAAATTATATAGTTTAAATAATAACCAGAACCACAGAAATAACTGTGAGTACTGATATGTTTGGAAAGCTATATGCCTAGAACTGCTGATGCTACATGTGGACTTTTGCATTTCTCAAATAGTTATATAAAAGGGATATCAGTTTCCCTCACTTTATGGATAATACTTCCAAAGAGAGAGCTGATCCATATGAACAGATAGTAAAATCTCTAAAAGGATTCCCTGGTGAAATGTAGCAAATTCAGAATAAACAGTGGTTAAGAATCCACCCACCTTTCCACTCCGTGCAGTGTTCAGAAGTATCTATTAATGTAATTTTGAATCTTATTGAATGTCGTTTCCTGTCAGATTTTCCAAAATTATAACTTAGGAACATGCCTTTGTATGGTGTGGTATGTCTATTAATGTTTAACATGTCAGTAGTTAAACCTTGTAAAACATAGATTGGAAAATAACAAAATATTTAAGTGAGTATTTAAATTTAAATTGGAAACCAAGTCACTTTCATCCCATTTGTATTTCTAGTATACCTGTCTCTGACAGTATAAAGGTGTATACAAAATATACTTCCTATCTCTATTTGCTTTGGGATATCTAGAAAAAAATAAAACTAATTCCATAGACATGTAAAATTCCAGCCAATTAAATCCACAAATCATCTCCAAATTTCTTAGTTTGTTGTATTTCAGTATTCAGTCTTTTCTAACACTCCCACCCTCCTCCTCTTCTCCCCTTCTCTTCTTTTGTCTGCTCCTCCTCCTAATCCTTCTTTGTCTTTTCTTCTGTGTCTTTTTGCATCAATGGCTCTCTGAGAAGTAACTCATCATCAACTATGCTAACAGTTGGGAAACAATGATAGAGCAAAGAAGTAAGAGACTTAGGGAGCTTAAATTGCATCTAATTGCTTCGGAAGCACTCATTTCAAGACAGATTAGCAGCATCACCCCTAAAGCATACAAATAAGATAATATCCTGTGAAAAGGAACAGTTTTTCTGGAAAGGGGCATTCAACAATCAATATTAGATTATATCAGATATTTCAAATATCCAGGGAGTGTAAATAAGATTTCTATATGCCCATTTTCATACAAATTATTGTTTTGTGTGTGTTTCTCCATATTCATTTGGAGAAACACACACACACACACACACACACACACAGAGACACACACACACACACTTTAACATATTTGTATCCATGTATAGTTTCCTAGTTTTCTCCAGGAAGTCATCACATTGTTTCTGCCTGTGCATGTGTTGATTTCTTTTAGAGTTTGTACAAGAATAATAATGGTCTATTAATAACTAGATAAATGTCAGAGTTATGTTTAATCCTTAAAGCAATATAATGCAATCGATACACTTATTTTTATAGCTGGATACTGGGAAATGAAAAGAGGTAAATTTGTCCTAGCTATTTATGAAATAAAGCAAAGAGTAGGATTTGAACCTGGATGTTAACTCAGAAGACAGAGACTTCGAGGACAAAGAAAGTGCCTGGGAAATGCAATATATTCACAATGTACTGTGCTCAACTGAAAAGCACACCTGTCTGCAAGCCAGTGGTCAGGGCCTCTGCTTGTTGGGAACTGAACTGTTGATTTAGTTGTCCCTTCATGTCTTTAATCATCTTTGTAAATGCTACTTCTTGGTCAAGGGGGGCTTTTGTGGGGAGGGTTACAGGTAAATGGGTGGAGGAGGCTGTACCCTTGAGAAGAATGTGAGAGTTTTGCCCTTGAACCTGTTCTGACACACATCTCCAGACATTTTTAAAGAACCTATGTGTATGATGAGAACTCTCAAAAAACTCTGGAAGTTAAGAAATCTACTGGGAGATAGCTCCAGCTGAGCTAAATTTCAGGAAGAAAAAAACATTAAACTTTGTATTTCATAGGAAAGCATTGATCTCCCAGTATTTCAGCCTGGAGGTGTGATTGAGTGGGAAATTCAAAGGACTTTTAATAATTCTGAGCTCAGCAGTAGTGATGGTTAGGTTCAAGTAAGGCCAGCCAAAGGCATGTGAACAGCCCGGGTGGCTAGCTAGAATTCCCATGTATAAATGAGAAGTAGCTTGAAGGCACATGGCAATGTTCCCAGTTCTACATATAGTACATAAAGACTAATCCTATAAAGGGAACCACATTCGTGCCCATGAGCTAGGTAGCTCAACTTGTCATTAAACTGATATATTCTTACATAAATAATCATAATTTATATTTGAGTGATCTTTAAATCCAATCAAACTGCAGGCAACATCTAGTTATTTATCTATATTAAAGCACAAGAGACTAAGATACACATTCTAAGAAAATAAAGCACTGGAAAGGACACCAACAAAATCCAGGTAGCTGACTGCCTGAGGATGACCTCAATTACACTGAATGAAACATGTGTTTAGGAGTCAGAGGGCCACAGACCATGAGAATGCAATTCTGTCTCTCCATTTCACTGTTTTCAAGCATATATATGTAAATCGCCACAGAAATTAGTCTGGATCACATATCAGACATTTTTCAAACAGATCTTTTATAGAGATGAGGAAGAATTTCAACTTTTAATCTAAATATAGGAATTAGTAGAAATTATGATTTCTTCAATAACTTTTTGCAATTTGTATTTGGTGTGCTTATTAATGATTTTAAAATGTAGTGCCAGTGTAGAACATAATTCCAGGCAGCACAATTTACATATGAGTCTCTGCACATGTCACATAAGATCCTGTACTGCATAACTGACAACCTCATTTTATAAGGAGAGAGCAATAATTGTCTCATCTAGTACTTACTTTATTATAACAAGTGATATAAATTCATTATAGTGCCAGCTTCCTCACAGAACCACAGCAAGGTATACATGAAAATGAAAACATGTATTGTCATTTGCTCAGTACCTCTAAGTTATTAAATGGACAACTTTTGGCTTTTTTTTTTCAATCTATACCTTTCAACTCCCACTAGGGTAGTTTAAGGACAAATAAAGGTCCTCTTACATAACCAAGTAAAAGATGTGTTATCTTAACAGCTGGTATCAGAATCCATCCTAGGGAGGGAATGATATTTGTCAAAATATCTTAGTAAAGCATTGTGTAAGGCATGACTGTGAGAGCACAGGTGTCAGCAGGAGACCCAACTATAAAAAGAGAAGGATAAATTGTTCTGGATAAGAAAATTATAGGAATTTATGTTTTGCTCCCAAAAAGGGAGACTAGAGGAGAAATGTATAAAAGGTGGGAAGAAAGAAATGTGAGGAGACAGGGTGATGTGAGGACATACTAGCAAAATAGCTGAGCAACATTTTGTAAAGAATGTTAAAAAGACATCTTAGCAAAGAAGTCTATTGTTCAGTTTAAATCTGCTCACATTAATTTGTTTGAAACTCCCGAATCAAATTTCATCAGTCTACCTCATTTATAAATAGTGGATATTAATAACTTTTTTATCCTATCTGGATTAACATAATCATAGCAATACATGATAAGACAGACAAAAAAAACCATCAAAAAGAAGAGCTACTATGTTATTCTCAGAAGTCTAGACCTCTTGAGGGTTCGAGGCAATTTTCAGCATTCTCAGGAGTTAGGGAGCCCCAGCTGATATGTAGATTACAGTTTTTATTAAGAGGTCTCTAGATTTCAGTGGACCAAAAGATCATCTATATTTCAACAACATTTACATGTATTTGGAAGGGACAAACTGAAGACACTGTTATCCTTAAGGATTAAGGAGATTAAAGAGTTTCAAATGTCTCTGAAACACACCCCTTAACAGTTTCTTCTATTAATTCCCATTGGCTCCAATGAGCAGAGAGCTTTTCTTCAAGAGTAATTTCTGAATCTTATTTATTTTAATAGACTTTATAAAGTTCAATTTTGGATTCACAGTAAAACTGAAATAAAACTATTAGGATTTCACTGCACCCCAATCTCCACAAAAGAAAACACTTTCCCACCTATATCTGTAATACATTGATATGCTTCTTTGAATGGAAGAACCTATGCTGACCTATGAATATCATAGAAATTCTGCAATTTTCATGATGTGTAGCAGGTCTTTCTTTGGATAGCCAGATCCCAAATAATGACATTGAGACATCTTATTAAACATGAAAACTTGACATTAGCTTAGGCTTCTTCCCAACTAGCTCTTAAAATTTAGATTAAGCTGCTTATATTAATCCACCTTCTGCCATGGGGCTCATTACCTCTCCTCTATAGTATATGTCAACTCCCTCCACATCTTTCTAGTGAATTCCCAACACCTCAGATTCCTCCCAAAGTCTCTCTCTCTCTCTCTCTCTCTCTCTCTCTCTCTCTCTCTCTCTCTCTCTCTCTCTCTCTCTCAAGTCCCACCTGTCCTCTCCTGCCTAGTTATTGGCCATTCAGTTCCTTATTAAACCGATCACAATGAAAAGCAACACATTTTTAAACAGTATGATCAAATACCCAAGAACATTTCCCCATTTTGTCTAAATAAAAAGGAAAGCTTTTATTCCAACATAATAAAACTATATACAATGAGAGACAATTATCTGGTAAGAATTGCATTCACTATTTCCAGTTCATCTGTACTTGCCAAATTAGAACAAAATACTCTATTATCTATCTTATCTTGGCAAGTCCAAAGTTTATACCTAAACCACTTTCTATCATTACTTGTGTTGCCAAGGTAAAAATATCTTTTTAGACCTTAAAACATTTTCTTAGATAAACAACTTAACCTTATTGAAGGATCAGCTTATACATCACCTATCTTGTAGTTTTCTTGGTTTCTTCCTTTATGCCTACACCCAAGATTTTCTGGAGATCCCCCCAGTCAAATATGACCTTTATTAATTTTTGAAGAAATCCATAGCTTTTCATTTCTTGAGGAAGCAAAGGCATATCTGTTCCCCAAGGCAACACATTTCCTGACTTCCATTCTGAAGTTAAGATACCCTTAAAGTATATAGGCTGGTTTAATTTAGCAGTTTTTCCATAATCCAATGTATCTAAGTATCTATTGGTTTTTGTTCATTAGCATTGAAGAAAATTAAAGTTAATAAAGCACTATATAGGATCCAGATGCCCTGTGTAATTCCCATTCTTTATGTGACTTATTCTTTTTACGTTACTTTAATATTTCTTTAGAGACTTCATTTTATTGTTTTTAAACTACTGATTTTTTCTATTACTGACTATATGCATTTTCTTTTGATTCTTAAGCATATAAACACATTCCAAGCATGCTGTATCTATTCAGAGGTTATTTCCATCTTTCTGTTTGCCAGTAGCCTTCTCTGACCTTGTGAGCCAAACCTTAAACAGCCAGGCTCCACTTAGCACATGGTACCGACAGCTGGCACTGCCTCTCTATGGTTGGTACACCAGGTTACCCCCTGTTTCTGGGCCATGGCAGCCATTGGCCTTCCTATGAGAGCTGATTCTCATGTTCAGGGGCTCTAGACAGAAGCCATGTTTACCTGCACCAGCTCTGGAAAGTTGCTGGGCATTCTACAACAGGTGTTTCTAACTAGTGCTGGGTAGTGTGCCAGTTGATCAAGTTCTTCAACTGCATACCAGGTCCTCTTAAATAAGTTGGGCCTCTGCACTAGGATTGCCTGAGAGACTGAAGTTTCTGTGTACCATGGGTATGAGGAATGTTCCTTTTGTCCTTCTGTGAGAGCCAAGTCTTTGCACTGTCTACCCACTTCACCAATGACCTCTCCTGGCCTTACACAGTGCTAAGTCTCAGCTACTTTCCATGACCCCTTCATGCCTTGAAAACCAGTAACACCTGAGTAACTCTTATACATTACCAAAGTCGGTTGGCAGCAAAAGTTACACCATGGCTGCTTCTGGAACTTATCTTCTCTCTGCTTTCAGGAAATATATCCCAGTAGATGGTGGTTTCTTCTTAATTACCATAAATTTCTTATATTCTCTCAACCAGGATCAAGTATCCCAGCAAAGAAAAGGTTTGCCTTAATTCTGGTATCTTGTTAATTACAATGTATGCTTTTATCCCCTGCTAATAAGACTCATAGAATCTTAATTCAAAATAACAAATGCCCCCAATAGTCTTTAAACTTTCCTATGAAACTTGACAAGCCAGACCTCCATCCTCTGTACTGCTCTCAACATTCTTATCTTCCAAGCTGCCACAGAACATCAAACAAAACTTTTAACACTCAGTGGCTTTTCTAGGCCTAAGTTCCAAAGTGCTTCCACAATCCTCCCAAAAACATGGTAAGGTCTATCACAGCAATACCTCATTCTTGGTAACAATTTGTCTTAATTAGGATTTCTATTACTGTGGCAAAACCCCATGATGAAAAAGCTTACTGACTTGCTTCATGTGGCTTGCTCAGCCTGCGTTCTTGTAGAACTCAGGACTTCCTTCCCAGAAATGACAGCACCCACCATTGGCTGGGCCCACCCCATTGATCACTAATTGAGAAAATGCTTTACAGCAGGGTATCAAGGAGGCATTTCCTCTGCTGAGGCTCCTTTCTTATGACTCTAGCTGGTATCACAAAACATGTCAGTGTAGGGGTGCAAAGTAATACTTAATTGTATAGATCCTCCATTTGGACTGACTCCTTGATTTGTAATGTACAGAGTTCTGTCACAGTGCTGGGATCACAGAATCTCCAACTACAGAGGCACAGTGAGAATATTTGCTTGAACATGTATTCTCTCTGGGTTGTGGTTAGGCATGTGAAAAACAGCCATCTCCAAGACAGGTGATCTGACTATGTGATATTAATACACACATTCATATTACACACTGTGCCAAAGAGAAAGCCAAGCATATGCTGACATAAATTTGCCTGCTTCCTTGTTTTAAAATAATGATACATTGTTGAAAGCACAAATATTAGTTTAGCAAATGATTCTAGACAGAAAATGCTGGAGGCTTGAAAGGAGGAAGAAATAGTATTAGAACTCTGGCCTCAGGATCTGCTTTTCATTAAGTATCAGTCTGAAATAAATCAATTTCATCATATTCTTCTCCTTTGCCTCTGGACTGGTTTTAACAGTATCCATAATAATCTTATAACACTTTGTGTTTTTACCAGCTGTACAGCAAGCAGGTGTTTAGCTTCCTTTCCAAGTGCTGCTGCTTTCACACCAGTGCCTGCTTAAGAGTTTAATGTGATTTTATGTTTTCCTGTTACAAATAAGGGATCATCCAATTACACACCACCTCTCTCAGTCTTCTCCCGGAACACATGGGAAATATTTCATTCACTGGTGATTCTGTCCAAGCTTCTGAGATCCATCCCTTTTCATGTGTTAATTCTGACTGATGCAGTATTAAATGGCTCAGGGTGCTGGCTCTGTGGTTGCCATGACCACTAATGCTGTGTTGCTGAAACCTACACTTTACTTCTGATGCCTGCTCCTTACAGGCATTCCCTAGGAAGTTTTCCCATGTGTATGAGACTTCAGAAGCTTAGGAACCTGATGAGACCTGAGCAGAGGTTCCCCACCCCACCCCAACCCCCCCCCACACAAGCCAGAAAGCTCAGCATTTAAACACAGCCTATTGGCATTGTGTCTAATAGGACTTATTATGCATAGTTTTATTCTGAATATTAATTTGATATTGAACTTGTTTTTCCATTTGACAAAATGGTTCAGTTTGACATCTGAGCCATTAGGGAATGTTACATAGTGATGTTCTAGTAGACAGTCCATCATTCTGAGGAAGGGAGGGAAGGAGGGAGGAAGTCAAACATGATTTGGGTGTTGTTCTGCACTGGAATTCCCTGCCTCACACAAAGCCAATAAAGCATCAAATGAATTATAAATTTGTCACAAATAACAAAATACAAAACACCAATCTCACAAATGAGAACTGCATCAGCAATGATCAAGGAAACCAAGAAAGTAAGAAAAGCATGAATTGAAGCAAATTGTATTGAAAGAGATAAGGACATACAAGGCATTGCAAAGTGTAATGACACAAACACTGTCCATTCCCTCCAACAGATGGTAGGGAGCAGCTCCTATTCTAAAAACAACTTGCTGGGATGGATCTGTGAATATCCAACCCTAATTACATTGGTTTAATGCACTTACATTAGCCCTCATTGGTTTTGCCCCAATTTTCTGTGAAGTTTCCTTCATTTTTCTATGTTTGTTTTTCTAAGCTTCTTTTCTTCATGGTTTGCATCCAAGGGGTTTTGAGTTGCTCAAGGATTCCATGACCATCATTACCTTTTCTTATAAATCTCTGATATGCTGATATTGACTGAAAATATTTCCACCTCTTTTAACTATAGGCATGACCATAAAATGCTTACATGAGCAATTCTGGTTTCTGGAAGATTCAAAATCACTTGCCAGTCACTACCTATATAACTGTATGTCTTTTGCTTATACCCACCAACTGGTCCACAATGATACAGTGAAAACCAGGGCCCTCTATTAGAGTCCCCAATCTCACTAATAAAAAGATATAAGAATGGATTCAAACAGAAATGCCAGTATAATTTTGCTAGTTTCTTAAAAGAGAAAAATCCCAGAACAGTCCAGATATATATCAGTAGCTGTCTAGAGGAAGGGACCAGAGGAGATAAGGGAAAAGCCAATGCAGTTAAAGCTGATATAGAACTCAGGCATGTGGCTGGTAAGTAGCCACATGAGGGGAAGGCCAGTATTGGGGAAGCAAGGATAGAAAAGTGATAGACAAAGAATAGGTAAAGCCCTGCTTTTCCTAATTGCTCCAACTTCCCATGCAGTGTGATTGCTTTCCACAGGCATGAATTCTGGGGTGGAAAAGTACTAGCATCACAGCAAAGAATTAAGTATTCTGTCTTTCCTACTTAGTGTGGCTTAGAGTCAGCCAGACTTCTGAAGGCTGGTCCCTTGGCCAAGTGAACTACCTAGTCCCAGGACACTGTAAGGTCGCTACCCAGTGGAGTTTTTAAAGGTAGCTGTGGGTATGGGTAAAACAGGTTCTATTACAAACCCTGCCAAGGAGAACTTTGCATTTCAGGACAGTTTTTTATTCAAACTTTGACATTTCTATAAAAAATATTTTACAACTTCTATAGATTTTCAGTTTAATTCAGTTAAAATTCTTGTAAGTTTATATGAAAAGACACCAGGACCATTAATGCAGTAAGAGGAATATATTCTCTAAAAAGCAAATTCATTTCAGTGATAACAAAAATTGTATTTATATCTAAGATAACCACCAAATTTCTTGATTTCTCTTAAGACAATATACTGACAATGAAATTATCACTAAGGACCTACTTATTTTTGATTTTTTTTCATTTCTATTCTTTGTGTGTGTGTGTGTGTGTGTGTGTGTGTGTGTGTGTGTGTGTGTGTGTGTGATGCCACCACACATGTCTGGAGTTTAGATGACCACTTTTGGGAGTAAGTTCTCTCCATCCACAAGGTGGATTCTTGGAATTGAACTCAGGTCATAGGGTTTAGTAGCAAGCACCCTTACCCAGTGAACCATCTAACCAGCCCCCAAAACATACTTGTTCTCAAAATAAGAAGGAATTGTAGAATGGAGACATCGAGGTCAAAGCAGGGCCATCTATTCTAACATGCAGACAAGAAGCTGTTCATGTGGCCCCAGAGTCAGATGGTGGAGAAGGAACAGGATGACATTTTGTTTTATCTTCTTGAGTGGAATGGTGCCAAAACACAAAGAGTTGATCAATTCAAAGGATGTAGAAATCATAGAATTCAGAATATTGGTTCTATCCATTGTTTAGAAAAAAGCAAACCTACATTTCTTTAAGAAAACAAAAACTATCACCAAGTTCTCTGGGAAGTATCAAAATATACAGCTCAGAGGTCATGCACAAACTGAACAGTTGTCCCTATCATACTTTTTAAATTTTATGAATAAATATGATGAACTACACTATATATGTGCTCTTTTCTTCCTACCTCTTTTGATTGTATTGAGTTTGTGACAAAATATCAAACTAGGTATTGCTATGGGTGATATTCATCCATGCATTGGGTCTGCTATCTAGATAATCTAATCAATATTAATGGATGCTGTCCTGAAGTGACTGAAGAAAAAATGTTCAGCCAATGGCCCTGACTCATTCACAAGGAAAAAAGATGGTCAAGTGACTTCTCTTACATGAATTAATATTAGAAAATTAAATAATTTTCTTTGGGATAAGCATTCAAAATTATTGAAAAACACTATGGAAAAACTAATGTTTTTGTTTAGGTTACATCTAAATTTATTTTTATTCATTGAATTGGGTAGTTGTTAGAATTTTGTTATTTAACTCAAGAAAAGTAGTAAAAACGTTGAGTAAAATAATGCAATCGCAATCTTATTAAACACAAAAAATCAATATAGTGAATTACAGGTAATCCATGTTTCAATGTAACTTTCCATTATCTTTGTCTAATATCTGCATAGACAGGATTTCTTCCTAACAGATGCTTTTGTTTCAAATCTAGCTGACTTCTATAATTTGCACCAATCACATTTCCAATTACCTTTATCTTATCAAAAAAGAGAATTGTGAAACCTAAGAGGAGCTAAAGAAAGGAAAGACAACCAAAATTCCACATTCCTTCACCTGAAATGTTCTTTGTGGATTCCTGTTTCAGTTTGTGTAGGGGACTAAGTTACACATAGTTTGTGAAAAGGTTTCACATATTCACATTGAATTAAAATTGAGGAAGTGCAAAAGTCACTTTTACTGGGTTGTGAGAAAATAAAACAGTCAGGTTGGCTGAGAATATTGGATTCATTGTGGAGCATTTGAATGCAGGACTAACAATGTGTAGAATTATAAAATGGAAGATTGTAATCCACTTAAGTCATTGATTTTGATGTGATTTTAATGGATGAGTATCTTTTAACAGTTCTATATATCGCCTTTGATTGGAAATTCTTTTTCCTCCCTAGTACTGAACATGAATACAACACTTAAAAAGCTACATTTTTCTGTAAGGGTAGATAGGCAGGATAATTATTATGTCACTCTGGAAGAGAGACAATTGGCTCCAATAAACTGACAATTCCCTTTTTAAATATTTGTCCTCAAGGAGCTCACTAGGAGTACAGCTCAAAGGCAGACAATCACATACTGTATTCACTGAAGATCTTAAGACCTAGCAAAGAGAAAATTCACCTGGAAAGTTAGCCAAATTCAGTTCTTTCAACCTAAAATATAATAATGATGATTTACTTTGATGGCCAGGACCTAGATGAACCTGAAATCTGTTTATTCAAAGCCCAAGGGATAATGTTTCCAGAAAACTCAGCAGCTTAAACAGTACTTAAGAGTTTACATTTAATTAAATTGAATCCAGGTAGTAAGGGTCTGTCTCTGAACAGTCACATGCTTGTGCTTACTGCTCTTGGTACTCAAGGGCAAAACTCCATCAGAATTCAACAGCCCTTAACAACTGCTAAACAGTACAGTGCTGGGACTTCGATAGTGTTTCAGGCTGGGAACAGAAGCCTTTGGGTTAAGACTGGTCAGAACTATGTGGTAGTCTGCAGTGATCACCAGGAACTAGCAGGTATAAATCTTCATCTCCTGAGATTCAACAATGTGGAATAGCCCCCTTGAGCATCTTCACTTGGCCTGAATGGAGAACTGAAACACAGTTTCCAGAACTGCAAAGAAGTTGACATATGAGCTTAAGATGTGTATGTTTTAAAGAAACATGATAATAGATTGGATTTTCTTCAGGAAAGTTTAATTTGATTGAGTTTCCTTATAAGATCCTAAAATCAGCTTGTATCTTTCGTGTTTAATTTTTTATATTTCAAGAGTGTCAGTCAACCTGTTTTGATAAAATTAGACTCTCCCCCCCAGACATTCCTAGATACATCTGTCTTTCTCTACCATGCAATTTTGTGTCAAAAAGAAAACAATACAACTAGCTTGTGTTGCCCAAATAGTCTTAGATTCATGGTCTTTCAATAAAGAATGATCTACTTACCAGAGCCTACACTCTTTGAGAAAACTCTCTCTCCCTCTCCCAGAAGCTAACAACTGTCAATAATTCCATGGTTACAGGTGGTATTACATACATCCATTTCCTGCACCTTGACCAGCTTTAGGTCATTCTTAGATGAGGGTTAAGAGACATCCGTCTATGAGCATAATGTAATATTATGCTCTTTTAACAGCCTTAGGATATCTGAGATATACGGAGACAACAAATTTTAATAATTCTGGGGGCTTTTACTTTTCAGTAGAGATATTGACTAATCCTAATGAACACCATATATATTTGCATATGAGTAATTCTGGGAAGATTTTACTAGCTTTTGAAGATACTGTGAATAGCAGAAGATGCTTTTTCAATAGTAAAACTCTAGGATGCTCATTTTATGAAAATGTATTAGGAAATGTCATTTATTTGCAAACACTGAAATATAAAATGCCTCAGAGAAAAGAGGTATAGTTGAGAGGAAAAACAGATTATATTGTCTGGCACTCTTTTTGCCTTATAACTGTGATAGAGAAAAAAAAGGGGATGAAGTGTAAAAGCAATGAATGCTTGCTTCTATCTGTCCTTCCTGTAAGTACATTTTTAAAAAAGAACTATATGTGGATGAGTTACAACAGGTCTGTAATCAATACAACACTATAGCTGCAAGGTGGGGGAATGTAATTTGCATTTTGTAGCTGAAGAAACTGTGACAGAATAGTTCAGAGAACATTTAACTTCATAAGTTAAACATATAGTAGACAGCATTCACATTTACAGAGGACATCCCTAATATCTATTAGTTGAAATAATTCATTTCCTGGGTCCAGTGTAATATAGAATCTAGTCAGTTTCAGCTTCCAATACAAGGTATCATGAGAGCCTTCTTTGAGTCTTAGTTGCCCCAGAAAAAGTAAAAATATTTACCATAGATACTAAGTAAAAATGGCATTACATATTTGACATACATGACATAAAATATATTAATTTTATGAAAAAAAAATATATGAAATACAGCAACATTTTAAAAAGACATGAATCATGGAACAATTATTGAAGAATTTCAGGAAGAAGTAGGTGACATTTGTTTAGAAATGTCAATTGAAGTTTCAATATACTGGTTACTTGAAGGCCATGGATGATGCTTACAAGTGGGAAGTACAAAATGATATGAATGGCATACAAGGTAACTCTTCCTTTATAGTTTCCATGCAAATTTTGTCCCACTTGGGTCACCTAATTTCATGAGCTAGGAATTAGGGCTTATTCCATGAAGTCAAATGGGATGAATTAGGAATTTACTGTAATGGGGACAGTAAAAACTTTGAAGTCAGGAATGAGTAAATTCTTTTAAAGGTATTATATGATGTTTGATTGTATGTCCTTACTTGACCAGGTCATATGATGTGGAGAAACTGGACTCGTCATTTTTTCCTGAATATGTCTACATGAAATATTTTGGGTAATATTAATATTTCAGCCCACAAGGAATACATATCAGTCTCCTGAATATGTATGAGCCTTTTCCTGTCTGTTAAAGGTGTGGTTAGAATAAAAGCCCCAAGGGAGAGGAACCTTTGCTCTGCCTGACTGCTAGACCTGCTCCTTTGTATCTGGTAGAATAAAACTTCAATTCAATTTGGGTCTTGAGAAAGCTGGCATTAGACTAGAAGATACACCTTCAGCTTTTCTGCAGCTGTAGGCTTCAGATGTAGAAAGGGTGTGCACATGACTGAGTCTGGGTCTGTTCCTTGTCCACTGAATATTATGAGATTACTTAATCTTCACTATTGTGGAATCGCGGGTTTATATGAATAAATCCTATTGACCCTGTGTTGTATGGAAAACTGACTATTATGCATCTCCTAGAAGTGTGCCCCATTTGGGGCATCATGAGCATGTATCCCAGTGCAGGAATTGTACTGGCTAATAGTATGTCACCTTTACAACACAAGCAAGAGTCATCAGAGAGGAGGGAGCCTCAGCTGAGGAAACGCCTCCATGAGATCCAGATGTAAGATATTTTCTCAATTAATGACCAATGTGTGTGGGGGGCAACATTGTGGGTAGTACCATCCCTGGGCTGATGAGGTGAGGCAAGCCAATAAGCAGCATGCCTCCATGGACTCTGCATCAGCTCCTGACACCAGGATCCTGCCCTGTTTGAGTTCTTGTCCTGACTTGCTTCAGTGATGAACAGAAATGTGGAAGTATAATCCAAATAAATCCTTTCCTCCCCTACTTGCTTTATGGCCATAGTGTTTCTTTGCAGCAACAGAAACCCTAAGTACAATATGAACCCAGAGTGTCCTACCTCTCACTGCCCCAGAAAGACAGACTCACAGTGAAAGGCTGTTGATTCTTTATAATTAGCAAAGGACTTGTGTGTAGACACAGCTGCACTGGTACTGACAACCCTAAGCCAGGGCAGAGTTTCTGTGCCCTTATGGAGGAAGGAAGCCTCAGCATCTGAATGTAATCATATACATTCTCTCCTCTAAAGAAAAAAAAACAGGGCTAGAGAGATGGCTCAGCGGTTAAGAGTACTCACTGTTCTTCTAGAGGATCAGGGTTCAATTCCCAGCACCCGTACGGCAGCTTACAACTGTCTGTAGCTCTTGTTGTAGGGAATCTAACACTTCACCCCACTGCACATAAAATAAGGTTAAATAAATTATTTAAAAAAAAAGAAAAAAAAAACAAAACAAGTTCTGATCCAGTCAACACTGAGTGAGCATCGGGTCTCCCTTTGTACATCTTTATTGGTACATCACATGGCACTAGACTTGACATGATGTTCTTCTCAGAGCAACCCAGTAGAAAATGTTGTCTTGGAAGACATTGTGTATGGGAAAAGAAACTATATAAATAGTGATTACAAATGCTAATCTCTTACAATACAACCTTAAGGACTAGCCTCACAATTTAATACCATCCCCACAGCCATGTCGTTTGTATACAATTTTCTTTGAAAAGTACATGGAAAGCCAAACCTGATTTAGAAGAATTCAAAGACTCTGAGATCCCAAGGAGAGTCTCTTAGACTCAGCATGATGGGTAAATGCAAGCACTGAAATGAAAATAAGATTGTATTAGGAAGAGTAATTGAGTGTGCACAATCCTTTGGAAGGAGGAAAACACAAGCAAGATTTTAGTGAGGATGTTGAAGTAGTAATCCATCAAGTGATTAGAGCTGCATCAAGAGGTGGTGACAGGGTTAATAAAAATGAAAGGGTGCTTCAAAAGATGGGTCAATCCAACATGGTGACTCATTGGAAATAGATGATGAAGGAAAAAGGCCAATGATAACTTCCAAATTAAACGTGGCAAGTGGAAAAATATAGTTTCAATTAGAGAGATGAAATTAGGGGTGTCCCTTGTGGTCCAAAGATGATAAGTAAGAGTTGACACCAAGTTGTAGCTAAATGCATGCTTAATTGACTGGGACTGATTCACACTTGACTAAGATGGAGTGGAAAATTAGATAACACAGAGGCTTGAGTTGGGTGTCATACAAATTCATGTGTGGTAGATATCAACCCAAGTGTGACTGTGTTTGGAAGTAGATGCAACAAGAAGGTGATGAAGGTTAACTAAGTCATTAAGGGTGGCTACCTAAAGGCAAAGTGAAAGGGCAGGTATTTGCATGCTCAACTGAGACCAAAGCTGCAAGCTACATCTTGATCTTGGGCTTGTGATTTCCCAAACTGTGAAAAGTAAATTTCTGTTGTTCAGGACAATCAGACTGTGGAACTTGTTTAAGGCAGTCCAATTAGATGAATACAGTATTTTCCATGCTTATAAAATAAATTATCTGTGATTCAGATGAATTGGATGATTATACTTAAGGAATATAACAAGAAGATAAATATCAGTAAAATAAATATAGCATTGATTCATTATTTAATAACTGTGCTGTATTTATTTCCAAGAATATGAGATACATAATATAGATATGTTTCAGAAAACAATATATAATACCCTGCTAATTTGCTTAGAAATCTCTTATTAGGCATGAAACATGTCTAATGTTTGTATATATCTACAATAGTGAACAACTGTATTAGCATGCAAATAATGACCTGATGTGAGGAAAAGGAGAGAATAAAGCAACCAATTCACATCCTCTCCCCTGTGCTGTGTTTTCTACATACCCCAAAATGTATTCATTTCATTGACCTCTACACAAGCATCTTAGGTATTCACTATCCTAATTTAATTCCTCTCTGACCAAAGATCTGAGTTATAGAAAGAATGGAATTCCTGGTGTTGAATGAGATAGAGTGGCAACCGGTATTCTCCAAACAGGAATCCTTCTAGAGGAAATTTTCTAAAGTTTTATGAGCGTTGAATGAAAATTTTCACTCAACCAATGCACCTTATAGAAACCAAGAAAGTAAGACACCACATACCAGTTTTCTCTAGCAGCTGGGCTGGTGGGTCATACAGGTTCAACATGAATATTCCTACCAGAAGAGTAGCTTTCTGCTTTCCAAATCATCTCTCAATGAGGTAACAGGGAACCCACAATGAAAGACTACTAGGATGATGAGATGTTTTTGTGTACATAATATGTATACTTTGACATGTTTATATATTAGAACTAACCCTGTTCAGCACCTACTGAGCTAACCTAAGTGAACAGTTTCCATGTTCCTCATCTGCTAAAATTCTTCTTTTGCTCATGGTAATTCAAGGATGACAACATTTAAGTTCATATCATAACAAGCATAGTTAATAATGCAATGTAAATTTCTCATAGAAAAAGAACCCATTAACCTCAGTCAGTTCTTCTTTCAACCCTGCAATTGCAGAAAGAAACACCATTCCAGTTTTCATATGAAATTCCTGAAAGATTGTATTTATTGTCCTAAATTTTACTTTTATTTTATGTCTGTGTGTGAGTACCTGCACACGTGGGAGCCTGTTGCCAGAGGAGGCTGGAATAGAGTATCCCCTGTAAATGGACATACAGGTGTTTGTGAGCCACCATGTGTGTGCTGGAAACTGAACCCAAGCCCGAAACAAGAGCATCAAATGCTGTTAATCTCTTAACCATCTTTCAGTCCCAGATTGTGTTTATTTTTTAACACCAATCTATTAGTTTCAACATTGCTACTGAAGGTCAAATATTTTGTGTTTGTTCAGTAATTTTTTTGCAAGGAACAACTTTCAAAGCCCATTTCCTCCTATTTGAGTTTCTGTGAAAACTTAAAATATTAGCTAAATTAGAAATCATAGTCCAGATTTTTATAATTTTACATATTATATTTTATTTTACTTCTCATAGCTATTGTTTATAACTATACTATGGGTTTAAAATAATTTTTTGTTATTATTAAAATGTCATATAGTATTGTTAATAGTCAAAGAAGAAGTATATCAATCATTGACCATTCTGAAGATGAATCTTTTGCATTAATGTATTTCAATTTATTACTCCTAGATTCTTTTGCATTTTTTTACAGTATCAGAATTTTAACTAGCCTGAATTTTGTTACTTTTGCTCTACTTCTTAGGATCAGTGTTTTATGGCTACTCACCAGCTCTTTGTGACCGTGATTTCTTTCTTTTGTTAAAAATAGATTATTTTCTCATATTGGTTTCCCCTGACCTCTACTCCTCCCAGTTCCTCTCTACTTCCCCTCCCATCCATATCTATTCAATTTCTGTCTCTCACTAAAATGGAAAAGTCTCCTAAGGGATAGTAATCAAATACAACAGAATAAACTTTAGTGAGATAACACGAAAAGTAACACATAGGCATTTGACAAGGCAAATAGGAGAAAAAGAACCCTAGAGAAAGCAAAAGAATGACAGAGACACTTGTTTACACACTCAGGCATCCCATAAGAACACTAAACTGGAAGTCATAATGTATACAAAGAACCTGGTGCACACCTGTGGAGTCCCTGTGCATGCTGCCTCAGTCTCCTGGGAGTTCCTACAAGGTTTGATCATGTTGATTTAGAGGGCTGTTTCCTTGGTGTCCTAAATTCTCTCTGAATATAAAGAACCCACACTTCTACTATCTACTTCCACATTCTGAACACTGAAGACCAGCATTTTTTTCTCCGCAGAGGAAAAAGAAAAATAAAGAAAGAATTGTAGTAAGTGTAAACTTCAAAATTATTTCATTGGCACTGTAGGTCTTCAGTATCACAGACTCTACATGGGAAAGTCACTGATGATCTTTATGAGGGACACTTCTTTTCAATGTACCAGGCATCAACTTGATATTCTTTCATTGTGATGTTTCCATATTGTTCAAGAAAAAAGAAGTTGGGTAGGAATTTCTGTATGAAGACACCCAAATTATTTTTTAGTATTTACAAAGTTCTCTTACATTTTGAAGGAGAAATATAAATAAAATTCTGTTCTTTTAGATCAGGCATCAGTTGACTCTGAACTATAAAAGATAAAAATCTTTTTCTCACCTATACCTTAAATTCTGGGAGAACATTTAGGTCAATGGCTGGATAGAAATAATCGGAAGGTAATGTAAAGATAAGGGGTGGGACATGATGGGGAATGTTTCACAGCCTACTCTTTGCCAGCACTTAGCTCAACATGGAAAGGTTTTGTGTAGGACTCATAGTAACTAAGAAGTGTTTCTTGTTGGATCTGCCTGAAAATACTGCACTGTAGTTTTTTCATTGTCCTACAAAAGTGAGTAAGATTTAGTTTTATATGTTTATGGAACGCTAAGATTAATAGCATCTGAGGATATATTTGCTTACCCTGAGTCAATTGGAGAGAGCTCACTATAAACTATATAAATCAGAAGACGCATGGAAATGAAGAGATTTCAAAACCCAACTGTCAAATTCATCCAAGACACTATGGCTCTGGATATAAGAGTGGGAAGATAACTATGTGTCTTATTTGTAAATGCTCCTGGTATTTATGATTTTGCAATGTAAAATATATGATATTCAAGGCTGTGACTTTAAATAATTCAATAGTGATGTTGGAGTACCCAGAATGCAGCAGATATTGTTCTATATACTTAAAATATGATAATGAAATTAAAACATAGACTTATCCACATGGAATCTGCTCTTCTATTCTGATGATAGAGAAAGACAGTAAATAGACTATTAAACTAGTTACTGTGGTAAACCATAAGTCCCAGAAGATGTATATGTAATTAGATACACAGAAAAAATTTGTAGAGTATTTCAATAAAGGGAAACAAATGAACTAGATAAACTATTTTGGAGATATTAAATAAAAGAAGACTGATATAGACTTTGAATTTGACAAATGTACATCCTGAGAAAGGTCTCAAAGGAAAGTAGAGAGAAAAATCTTTAAAGAGGAGAGAGATGTTGGAATAAATGATGAAGTGGGCAATGATGAAATGAGGATAGTATTTTGATAAACTCATCAAAAGAACTTTTCTATATGGAGAAATATAGAAATGGAATAATGCCTACAGGGCAAACATTGCCAAGTGTGTGTCTGTGGAATCAAGTTGATGTGTTTTATTCTAAGAGTGATCCCATATATAGTGGAAGAAATAATCAAGGGAAAAACAGAGGAATGGACCTTGCAGATAATAAGAGACAAGAGATCCAAATTTACTTGTGGGAGGGTAGAATAGATAAAAGTAAGAGATGGCTATGTGAGTTAAGAGAAAGCAGGATCACCCATCACTATAGGTACAGTGAGGTTGGAAAGTTGAAATTTGAAAGGAGATTTTACTTTTCCAATTATTCCCCTTTCTTGGCAATTAGGATGTGAAAGAGTAGTTAATAAAAAACGCATTCCAAGAGAAGCTTTATATTTTTTAATAGGATGAGATAATAAATTTACCAAAGAGACAGAATAGGCTTTCTTCTCTAAGGGTTGCCTGGGGATTCATGTTTCATTTGTTGTGATTTTTATCCAGAAAAGTTCACCTACTCGTATTCCAGCAGAGGCAGAGTTCAGCACTGCTCTCTTATTAACACAAACAAAAGGATTTTGTCAGGAGGGTTTCTTGCTTTTCAGGCCAAATTCCTATCTACAAATTGCTAGCATCTCAGGGGCATGACTTGAATGATGATAATAATTGGTCGATGTGTGTTTGAGTGAAGAGACTCAGCACGGATCCTTGGAATGCCATCACCTTTGTTCTTTTATTTTTTGCTGTGTCACCTGATGTAGGTACTGATCCTAACTGAATTTAATGCAGCACTTGGGGATAGATAAATAAACAAATAAACAAGCAAACTCTGGCCAGCCTCTGGTTGAACAGATTATGTTTCTTCATTTGTTTGTTTACATCTTGTCTGAGTATCCTAAATTATCTCACTAATGTTAGAGAACTAGAAGGCTCCAAAGACTTCAGAGTCCTTTTAAAATCTGAGGTTTGCTTGTAAAAGGTAAAACAAATTGGATTTCAGAATCAGAGTCTTCTTATGGAAAAGAAATTTTTCATGTACTCAAGGGTTTTCATTTATGCCCGAATGCAGAGAAACACCAGGCAAAGGCATTTCTGGTGCTTTTGTCTATGTTCTATCATGTCATGGTCATAATTCATCAAAGATTTTCTATCTTAGTAACTATATCTTCACAATTGCTTCATCCATAAGTCTCTTTGTCCATTTTTCAAGTACATAATGCATGATAGAAAGTAGTCTATCTAAGTATCTGTTCACAACAGACTGTCAGGTGGGGGAATCCAAGTATGTGCATGAGAAACAAGAAATGTTTTTAGGCAATAATTATGTTCACTCCAGTGATGAAAATATAGCATGGAATTCAAAAGTTGATCTCCTCAAAGATAGTAAAGTTAAGAGTATACACTCATTCACTTCATGTTTGTGGATTCTTAATGAATTATGGTTTTTGGTACAGAACCAATGAGTAGTCTAGGATGTTAGATGGTATAAGAAATAGTATTTTCCATGGTTATAAATCCAAAGAGGAATACATGAATTTAACTAAAATTTATACTCTGAGTATTTTTCCTCTCCTTTTGTTTTTTAAGCTACTGATAATTTTATTTTATGTCCATGTGTGTGTGCCTGGGTGTGTATATATGTACCACATGTGTATGGAGTCCCATGTGGGTCATAAGAGGCATTGGACCTTACTGAACTGGAGTTAGTGATACTTGTAAGCTTCTAAGTGGAAGCTGGGTACTACACTCTAGTACTCTAAAACAGCAGCAGCAGCAGCAGCAGCATTAAGTGCTCTTAACCACTGAGCCGTTCCTCCATCCCAACTCTTTAATTTTTAAACACAATCAACATTTGCAGAAAACTTTGCTTAATTCTTCATAGATTTATGAAAACACAACATCTGCACACTTGATGACACTTTACTTCACTTGTGTAAAGTATAAAGAATTTATTTTTAAGCAGTATATTTATAGTGTGACCTGTGGTCAGTGGTATTTGGCCCAATTTCCTCCACATTTTGAGCAGCTGCCTTTGAAAAGTAAAGATTTTCTTTTTGTCTCCATTTTTTATTTGAATTAGAAACAAGATTGTTTTACATGTCAATCCTAGTTCCCTCTCCATCCCTTCCTTCCCTGCCACCCCCCCCAACTAAAACCTTACCTATCACATATCCTTCTGCTACCCAGGGAGAGTGAGGCCTTCCATAGGAGTCTTCAGAGTCTGTCATATTCTTTGGGATAGGGCCTAGGCCCACCCCTGTGTGTCTTGGTTCAGGGAGTATCCCTCTATGTGGAATGGGCTCCCAAAGTCCATACCAATGATAGGGATAAGTACTGATTTTCTACAAGAGGCCCCATGGATTTCCAAGGTCTCCTCACTGACACCCACATTCATGGGGTCTGGATCAGTCCCATGCTGGTTTCCCAGCTATCAGTCTGGGAACCAAGAGCTCCCCCTTGTTCAAGTCAGCTGTTTCTGTGGGTTTCACTAGCCTGGTATGGACCCCTTTGCTCATTACTCCTCCTTCTCTGCAACTGGATTCCAGTTCAGTTCAAGGTTTAGCTGTGGGTGTCTGCTTCTACTTCTACCAGCTGCTGGATGAAGGCTATAGGATGGCATATAGGTCAGTCATCAATCTCATTATCAAGAGAGGGCATTTAATGTAGCCTCTCCTCTGTTGCTTAGATTGTTAGTTGGTGTCATCTTTGTAGATCTCCAGACATTTCCCTAGTGCCTGATTTTGTTTTAAACCTATAATGTCTCCCTTTATTATGGTATCTCTTATCTTGCTCTCTTCTGTTCTTCCCCCAACTCAACCTTCCTGCTCCCTCATGTCTCCTCACCCCTCCTCTTCTCCCCTTCTCATTCTCCTACCTCCCTGTCCTCTCCCTCACACTCCCAATTTGCTCAGGAGATTTTGTCCCTTTCCCCTTCTCCAGGGGACCATGCATGTCTCTCTTAGAGTCCTCCTTATTTCCTAGCTTCTCTGGAGGTGTGGATTGTAGGCTGGTAATCCTTTGTTCTATGTCTAAAATCCATATATGATTGAGTACATACCATGTTTGTCTTTTTGTGACTGGGTTATCTCACTCAGAGAAAGTAAATATTTTCTACAATCACTGAAGCCTTTGAATGTCAAAAAATAAATAAAAAGTTCTGTCTTTAGGCTACAGTCCATTTGACTTACTAAAGAAGGAAATACATAAAGGTAAAATGAAAATAGTTTTACTAATTGTGTGATCCATAAAACTCAAATGTCACCACTATAATTCTGATTGGACTTGTTAATGCCAGATTTTCCTATATGGTATCACTATTTACTGAGAATAAGCTCAGTATGTAGGAAAGCATTCTTTCACCAACCTCAGCATGTGCGTATCTCTACACAGATGACTGAAGAGAGAATAAGGTGTGATAAGATTTTATAAATGGGAATGATACATAGAGCAGAGCACAAAGAATCTGTAATGTTATGTGGGTTTTATGCACCACACATTACATGCAAATGACTTGGAAGCTTTGAACAAAGTGGCATATATTGCTACTCTCACTAAAATGAGGTGAGAAAATGCCGTGAGATTACTTACAGGGGAAAAGCAAGTCACTATTCTGTGGCCAGCTCGGATATCTCCATATAAAAAGACTGGCTGCTTGATTTAGTTTCAAAACAGTTTGGTCATTGAAAATTGATTCACGTACAGCTCTTATTGAGAAACACACCTGTTTTCAATTATCTGGAATAGAGATGAAGTCCTTTCTCAACCTTAGCCCCACTAGACTTTCCCCAAGAACTAAAAGCCATTTTGACCCATTGTGTATGTAGCAGCAGGTCTGCTTCAGAACTGTGAAGAAAGATAAACAGTTTGCAAAACAAGAAGCGGTTGGTTTATTCTGCACATTCATTGCAAATGTTCCGGAGTGACTGTTGGGCTCAGTTGTGCATCATGGGATGCTGGCAGGATCTACTGGAGGGAAGTTATAGGACACATTGTGATTGTTTTAAGGCAGTTTTGACTGATAGTCTTTTGTGTGGTTGTCCTTGAAAACCTTTAAGTTGAGAGATAAAAAGTAAAATCTTTCTAATTTAGAATATTGAAAGCAATGGAAAACTAGCAGCCAACTCTCTTAGAGTTGCTTCAAATTTCCCGAGATTTCTCAGTGAATATTTCAGAGGACCCATCCTTAGCACCAAGTCAATCCTCAGCCCCCTCACTGTAGGAGCTTCCTGAAGTTCTCATGGCTGTGTAGTGGGTTCTCCATTTACTTCTTATATGAGTGTTTAAGTTAGGGACTTTGGCTAAGCAATTTGTTGTGTTAATTTTCTATTAGAGAGTCAAAGTATTGCTTTCTCTTTGTGTTTCTTTAGTTGTGTGTGATTGTCAGGGGTGTCTGTGTTTGTGTGTTATGTGCGTAGGACATTTGTGTGTGGTGTATGTATGTATGTATGTGTGTATGTATGTATGTATGTATGTATGTATGTATGTATGTATGCATGCACGCACATGCGTATGGTTACTGTGCAGCAGTGTGGAAACTTGTGTAAACTAGAGTGGTCATTCTTTTATCTCTCTTGATGCTCTTCTGTCTTATTTTTATAGACAGTCTCATATTGAACCTCAGTTTGTTATTTTAGCTAGTCTGGTTGGATGGCAAGACCTAAGGATCTGCTTGTCTCTGGCCCTCCTTCTAGTGTACCAGGTGCTGAGGTGGCCAGCATGTCCTGCTCTGCCTTGCTTTTATGTTGGTAGTAGGGATCCAAACTCATGTCCTTATGTTTGCACAGTAAGCACTTTACCTTCTAAAATACCTCCTCACCCTTAAAGGATTGCTTTCTATGCAAAGTAAGCACACTACATTAATGACACTATATGGAATCATACCTTAACTTTGTCAAGCTGTGTGGTATTAGTCAACTGATAATAACAAATATGAGTACAAAGTATCTGTATCATCTCAACTCATCCAGGATCCACCCTCTCTCTCATGGCCCTCCCAACTTCACATCTCATTATCCTCCCTTTCCTCCTTCCCTTCTTCCTCTTCCTCACTCTACTCTTTCTCCCTAAACCACCAACACACATTAAGTCCAATTAGTACTGCATGTATGGACATGAGTGTAGAGTGCCATCAGTGGAGTATGAGAAACCTTCCATAGGCCGTACTACTGAAAAGAATTTATTCTTCTTTCTCCAGTGGCCATCAACCCTCAATGTTCTTTGGTGATATCTTGCTTGTGGCCTGTGAGCCCACACTGGAGTGTTTACCAGCTTGATTTTGTGCAGGTCCAGCCACTTCAAGTTCATGAATATAGTATACAGTCATGTCAGACACTATTTCCCAAAGAAATTTCTCTGACCTCTGACTTTAAAAATCATGTGGTGTTCTCTTCTATAGTGTTCCCTAAGTAAGGTAGGGAGAGTGTGATTAAAATGTCTCATTCAGGTCTAGGTACAGTACAGCAATTATTCTATTCATTTTGACCAGTTTTGAATCTCTCTATTAAATATCATCCACTGCAAAAAGAATTTTATCCTGGGATGGAAAGATGCCACAGAAATTAAAACACCTGCTATTCTTCCACAGGATCTGTGTTAGATTCTGCATCAGGCTCATACCTACTGTAACTGTAGCTCAAGGAACCAGCCATCCTCTTGCAGCATTCACAGCCATACGTATACACACATGTGCACAGACATGTACATACACACACACTCACACAGGCATGGACATACATACATGACGGAGACAGAGAGAAAGACAGAGAGACTGGATTAAAAAATGTTACACGTAAACTTCTTTGATGAGAGCTGAGTTAGTCTCTTATGTCTCAACTTCTTTGTTGTTAAAATAAACATGGTTCTACCTAAGTAAGAAGGCACTGGCAAGATGAATCTGCATGCTGTACCTCTGTGCCTAATGAAGAAACCCTGCTGCATTATTTTGATCAAGGAAGAAAGTATATCTTGTTCTTCTCTAATTTTATATTTAACATGTATCTAATCTGTGGAATTAAGGAAAGTAAGTGAAAATTAAGAGAAATAACCACAGGCTTCCTGGCTAAATTTTTTACACTGTAGATTTTGCAGAATTATAATGTGCAACTTCCCATGATAGGAATCACCTCTTAAATTTTTCTAAGTTAATGATAATAGCTATAAAATGAATAGAAAACTCTGAAGATATTGCTTTGCTTCTATGGATTCTGATCAAATTTTGACAATAAACTCTTGACTACTGGAAACTGTCATCATGATTATTTTGCTTTTTAAACATTTTTAGACAGACTTATAAACAAGCTTGAAAGTGTTCTGTTATGCAAAAATAAATTGGAAGACAAATCAGTATTTCTTTTGAGAGATAAAAGCTGAGTAGTGTCATTCCTCCTCTAACATGGCACATGGAGAACTTCAATGGCAGGCTCACGTGTCAAGATACGGAGAAAATTGTAATGAGCTGTTTACTTATACAGTAGAAAGTTTCCCATTGGATACAAATAGAAGATAGTATGATTTTAGAAAATCAACAAGCTGAATAAAGGTATGTAAGAGCCTGTTCTCTCAAAAATTTCACAGGTTGTCCTTTCATTTTGTATTTGCATTTAAAAGTAAACTAAGAAAATATGATATGGGGATGGTAGCCTCATTATTTCAGTGTGACTAACATCAAACCATTTACTGAAGGTACTATTTTAAGCCACTGTTTAGGAGGGATTTCTCCCTAGTTCATAGATTATTTGTATTCAGTTGTGTAATACAATAGACAAAAATCCTATTCATTCTGGCATGAACCATCTATTTTTCTGCCAAAAGGACAGAAATGCTATTTATCATGTGAGAATGGGAAGACACTGTAAGAGCAGTGAGGGCAAAGAGAGAGGATTAGGCATTGGCATGTGCCCACACAGAGCAAATTCACTCACGTTGGTCTCTCAAAGAGGCAACTTTGTCTTGTTATGCTGCTAGAAGAACCTTACACCTGGTATCAATTTCCATCCTCTATCACACTTTATCCACATCCAGAATCTTCATGCCTGTACTTGTGGCAGCATCTGTGGGAGCCCACAAGTGACTCACTTTCCATCTTGAGTCTCTTCAGACTTATAAGATATTAGAATTCAAGCTTACATGTTTCAGTCTCCTTGAGAGCTGTGATAAAGTTCTGATTAAGTCCATGGGGGGGCATATTATCTAACTAACAAGCTTCTGGTGCCATCCAAAAGGCACATAGAGATAGGGAATAAAGCTGATTGCTTCTAGTAGGACTCACATGATGGAGAGTCAACCTGGCTGCTCCTCAATTCAAGGACAGTGAAGGGAGCTGGGTTAATTTACTATACTGCTCTTTGTTATGCTTTGCCTCTAGTCTGTATATAAGCAGGGTCTAAATTAAACTTGGGGTTGTCCAGTGTGCTGAAAGGCATATCTATCCTGTGTTTCTGTCTCTGATTCTTTATCTGCCATTTTTTAATCCTTATGTCCCTACTCAGATAGCCCAGCAGACTCCTTGGAGCAGGCTCTGACAAGCATCCTTTCCAGGTAGTTTCAATTGCATGTTTGAGCTTTCTTATCCTAGATATCAGGCTTGTCTCATGTCATCCTCATATTTCTATTGCATAGAATAAACAAAATAAAAAGGTAGAGAAACCAGTGGAAATTGTGACATAAGCAGAATGATTAGCTTTGCATCTCTGTCTCTGAAAAACAAGAAGTGAATCTTGAGATATTTTTCTAGATATTTTCACTTTCATTAATTAAATATACTGTGATTTTTTTTTCAAGGAAGAGTTTCTCTGTGTGGCCCTAATTGTCCTGCAACTTGCTCTATAGAACAGGATGGCCTCAAACTCAGAGATCTGCCCTCTGCCTCCTAAATTCTTGGATTAAAGGCATGCACCACTCTTCCTGGCTTTATGCTGTAATATTTAAGTATAAAAGTAACACTTTTGGAAAATGTCATTTGTTGTAGAAGACAAGTAAGTTTAGCTCCTTGATTATTTCAGCTGGCTACGTTTTGGAACTTTGGGGTTATTTATCTCTAGTAAGAAGGGGAAGACATTTCAAATTTTAAGCATATTCATTCTTTTGATTCTTTTTATTTAGGCAATGTTTTTTTCTTCTTTGACAAATTCTCCAAAAAACATACAATTGTGTGTGTGTGTGTGTGTGTGTGTGTGTGTGTGTGTGTGTGTGTGTGTGTAATATTCTACAAATTAAAGAATTTTACTTCTTGTGGTTATTCATGTATTGGACTAACAAAATAACTAATGTGTTCCTGAAAATAATTAGTTTGGGGGTATGAGATGCATGGAAGTTGAAAGAAATCATATGTGCAGCATATGATCAATCCAGCATTCACATCCAGGATACAGAGGAGAGATTCCCAGCTTCACCAAGAAGACCTGTTGACTAAAGGATGGACTTTCATGTTCACTGAAACCATATGCCCCAGATCCTAAGTGTCTTCTAATCAGGGGTCCCTAACCTAACTAGAAACCAGTATTCTCTAATTATAGACTTTTACTAACTACAAATTTATGATCCCAGCCTCGGAGGGTGGGTACGAATTAGCCTCTCAAAATGCTTCAGCAATTCAAGCTTAGAAAGTCTGCTATGGAGTTGTAAATTTGCAAATTAGAATTACTCAAGTGCTCACAGTCATCACATGCTTAGGCAGCCCAAGGCTTCTGAGTAGTCTCAACTGCATGAAAGATACCAATCTGATATAAAATTATCCTATTGTTTTTCTCTACCAGTTTGATGCTGATCTTCTTACTAGGTACCATCCTCCCTTTCCTCTATGTGAATTGACTTGGGCCTTATCACATATTCCTAGCTCTTCTCTGAACCTACCTGTAAAGTATCTTAAGAGTAAATACTTAGACTCAGTAAGTACAGGTCCCATTAGGGATGGGTTTTGGCATGGGTAATTGTACAATGTCACAAGTCTCTTTAACTGACACAGGCTCTGTAGTTATTTTAAGATGTTTTCTTATTGACTTAAATCTAAGGGAGGAAGGATTTATTTCAGCTCATGGTTTCTAAAAATTCTGTCCATCTGGGTGGGGAGTACATACAAGAATATAGCAGAATTATCACATTGGGTCAGAAGCAGTTCATACAGGCATACACAAGGAAGAGGCATGTCTTACCAGTATTCCAGGAGACCATTAAATCCAGTCAAGTTGACAATGTATATTAACTGTCATCTCTGTTAGACACCATCCCTATTCAGTTCATACTCTACCCACTATCAAAGGCAAGCCTGAGCTATGAGTCTACTAGGCACCCAAGTATCCTTAATAAGTATCCTTATTTTGGAATGGTGTGAGACACAAATATAAGATGCTTTATGGATTAAGTTAAGAATAATTTTTGAAGACTTGGTTTTTGACTCATGGTTATCATTAAATTTATCAGATTTGGATTGTACTGCCTGTTACCTTCCTGTTCCTTCTAACTGTATGCTACCAAAAGACACTTATAATCCAGCCTTCTACAAATACAAAACATATCATAGCAGGAAGCATTAAGCATATATGAAGAACAATGGTTTCAATAAATGTGATCTAATCTTTGTACTTGTTTTAAAGATGCTTGATGTTTCCAATTTTAGCAGCAAAGGCATGATCTATCTCCTTGCCTAAAAATATTTTTATTATCATTTTAAATTGTGATTTGGAGATTTTATGTTTATAATGAGGACTTCTGTTGAAAAGAGGCCTGCTCTAAAACTAGATTGTACTAAAACCTCAGCGAAACTGAAATTATTTGTAACAACTTGGAAATATCTGTTGTTCCTGTCTTCCTGGGCAGGGAAATCCACTTAGATGTTCCAGGTGACACATGCCTTAAGTTAATATGCTAATGCTGTGGGAGGGAGATATTACCCAGTGAGGAGCCACTGGGGATATAAAGCAGCACAAATAATTTCTGAATTAAACAATTATTTGCCTTTTATATATCAACTTATAATGGTGAGTTTTATGAGAAGCAAATTGTCTGCATCTGGTGATGGTCGTTTTAAACTCAGCTGTATTCCCTGTCAGGTGATGAAAATGTGATTTACCCACCTTTTGAATAAAAACACTAGTTTTAATTAAACACTGGCATGGTCAACTGATGATCTTTTGGTTAAAATTTCAAACTGTTTAGCTATTTCTCCGAGTTATCAGCTACTTCAGGAAAACATGTAAGACCTTTCAAGACAAGATACAGGATGCCATATATGGATCATCTGGTCTTTACTGATGTAAGTTACATAGATTAGAGATATCCATTATTTCTGCATTGTTTACTGTGTATAGTTACAAATCCAAGCAAGACCTTACAGTATGATCAGTACATTACTAAGAGCACCTAAGTTTTAGCTGCTGTGCTAAGGTAAGGTAACTTCTTAATTGACTTTAGATATATTATGGACTCATTGTCTCTACTGGTCATTACTTGAAGTGTCTTTAATGTTTAACAAGTACACACGTACACACACACACACACACACACACACACACACACACACACACACGTGTGAGTGTGTGTAATGCCTCTGGAATGCATCTGGAGAGACAGGACAGTATAAATAATTTGTATAATACTGCTCCACTCGGCAAATAGAGGCTGAATTCAGACATAAAATGATAATTTCCCTCCCAATGCTCCATCATGTGATAGATCTACTCAGTTCTTAAAGACATGCTTTGAGTTATGTATGCCTCCTGTAGGGTGTGTGGGAATATTGTGCATATGCATATTTATCTACATTTACATTTAATCATCCATTCACCAAATAATCTCGTGGAGAATATACTTTGCCCAGATACTGGTTAGATGCTAGGAAGACAACATAGAACATAACAGGTTCTCTAATTTTACAGATACACTAGGGAAATATGGTGGGTAAAGAAACAGAAACATTCTCTGCCCTTTGATCTGATCCTCAACCCAAGAGAGTGAAAGCAAGAGAGCAAGCAACAACTCTATACTTCCCTGCCTTCCAGTTCCTTCTGCTTCTGAAGCCATGCCCAAAGCAGGTGTGGCCACTAACACAAATACACTAGCAAGGAAGAGGCCACTATAGCAGTGGGTTAAAATGTTCTTTATATTAAGTAGTGGGTAGAAATTAGAGAGGTTAGTAGCAAACAAATGTGATCTATGACTAAGAATTTCACAGTTATAATGATAAAACTTAATGCCAGCAGCCTGAGCCCCACTGCCACATGGGCACCCAAAAAACACACAGAGTCTTATATTAGTTTACAATGCTGCTGGACAATTGACTAGCATTTCTTATATGCTAGCTCACTCTTAATTATCATAATTCTTAAAACGTATCTTATTGAGGACACCAGCGGAAGGCATCCTCTTCCTGGGATCACATGGTGGCTCTATAGAGAAGAAAGCAGGAGGAAGAGATCGATTTCCTCTTTGTCCCTGCTTATATTCTGAGGCAGCCTGCTATGTCACTTCCTGCCTGGATCACAAGACTTCTTACTACATTTCCCAGAATCCTTCTTGACTCCTAGTCCTACCTATCCTGCTTCCTCATTGGCCAAACAGTGCTTTATTCAGCAACCAATAAGATAAACGTACACAGAAGGGCATTCCCCATCACAGAGTAAATATTGTCAAGGATAAAATTATGACATGAAGATCTGATGGCTAAAAGTCCTAATCTCTCAAGGTTTCTCAAGATGGGTGGCTCAGGTAGAATGAACAGCTAAGGTGATTTAAGAAACAGCAAGTAGGGGGCAGTGAGATAGCTCAGAGATTACAAGAATCTACTGACAAGCCAGAGGATCTGGGTTGTAGCTCAGGACTCACATTGTAGAATGAGATAATCAATTCCCCATTATATGTCCTTTGATCTTCACACATTTACTAACACACACACACACACACACACACACACACAGAGAGAGAGAGAGAGAGAGAGAGAGAGAGAGAGAGAGAGAGAGACTCTTAATTAAATTAAGTTTTCAAAAAGTAAATAGTATCTAGACCAATGTAAATTAGATGCTGGGATGGAGATAAAATACAAAGACAAATTGTATCAGTCATGTTGAGCATTTTAGGGTCTATGTTCTGTGATTTAATAGGACCATCTGACTGCCAAGAAAACACAACCTTTGCACAAGATGATGAATATCTGAACTGCTAGGAAACTCATGGATAACAGTCTACATTTACACTATTTTTTTCTTGTAGAAGTTTCTACTTGAGGGCTGTTTATAGCCTGTGTTCTACTACAGACTTCTTGACTTATTTAGATCTATGATATAATAACTGAATTATATAAAATCCTATACTTCCTATCCTAAACTAAAATTTCATTATTGAAAAGTTTAAGGCACATGCCCTATAAAGACTCAAGAAGACCATTTCTCCTAAGTTTATAGGCCCAGGAACTTTGCACTCAATAAAGGAAGCAGCTACTTTGTATTAGGTGCTGATCTAGTTACTTGGAATACTTCAGTGAACAAATGGATTATCTCTACTATACAATAGAGTCAAATATCAGAAAACAAACAAAGATGAAAATGACAGATATGATAAGTAATGCATAGAGGTTATTTGAAGTCTATTATTGTAATTGATTTTAAAAAGAGAACTTTCACAAAATGGATAGGAAATTGGTATCTTGGTAAGACATTTCATTCCAGTTTAACTTTTGTTAGGAAAATTGTTTTTAACTAGAATATTCAAAAGTCCAGAAAATTATTCTTGGAGTCTTGTGAGACTATTCTCTGTGACTACCTGTCAAGCAACAGGTAGTTTAAAAAACCAATCCAAACTTCCAGCACATAAATGTGTGTCTTCAGATCACAACATGGCAGGGTGAGTATATGTGTAAGTTCAGTGACTAGTGGAGGGCTAGTTGGGAAGGCACTATGGAGTAAGTCACAGCTTGATCATGGAGTCTCTTGTGGGTTTAGTGGTACCAAGAGGGGACTCATGGATCTCCCTGGAAAGGAGAAACAGAAGAGACTAGGGTTGTCCAGGGGCAGATGGGGATAGGAAGTTGAGGGATTGGGTTGGGGGGTGGATGGTGGATGGGAGGTGGGGTTGGGTGGTGGATAGTGTAAATGTACTGAAGGAGATGATAGGAAAGGGGGAACTTCCGGGGTCAGTTACAAATTTTATTTCATGGGAAACTCCAATGAATCTACAAGTGTTGCCCCAGGTAAGATTCCTATAAATAGTGGATAGTAGCCTGAACTGGCCATCTACTGTGAACAGATTGGTGACTACCCTAATTGTCAACAGAGAGTCTTCATCCAGTAACTGGTAGAAACAGATACAGAGACCCAGAGCCCAACATTAGTCCCAGGTTGGGAAATCCAATCCTGCTGAAGAAAGGAAGGAAGGATTGTAGGAGCCAGAGGGATCAGGACATCACAAGAAAACCTGCAGAAACAACTTACATGGCTCATAGGAACTCACAGAGTCTGAACCAATAACCAGGGAGTCTGCATGAGACCCATGTAGGCCCTCTACATATTTGTTACAGTTGTGTAGCTTGGTGTACTTGTAGAACTCCTAATAATGGGAGCAGTGGCTGTCCCTAAAGCTTTGTCTGACTCTTGGAAACCTATTCCTTCCACTGGATTGCCTTGACAGTCCTAAATAAAAAGGGAGGTGCTTAGTCCTACTGTAACTTGATATACCATGCTTTGTTGATACCCCAGGGATTCCATCCCCTTTCTGAACAGAAGAAGATAAGAAGTGGATTGATAGAGGAGGGTGAGGGGAGGGAATAAAAGGAGAGGAGGGAGGAGGAAATGTGGTCAAGATGTAAAATAAATAATCAAATAAAATAAAAAAATATGACTTTGGAAAGTTAAAGGAAAATGTGATCAGATGCAAGCACAGCTCCCCGTGGCCTTCTTTGTTATCCTATAATACAGGAAGGCAGGCATACAAAAAGGGGACCAGTTAAGATGCTACAGTCTAGTTGGGAGAAGATGCAGGCTTCTGCAAGGTGGCAGCATTAGATTTGCTATACAGTTTTCATAGTGTCTTTGTAATGTGAGCCTAGATCCTGTAGGATCTATGGACATAGTGTGTGGGAGCTCTGAGCAGAAGAGAGGGGCCATTATGAAAGTAAATTTTGATGACAGAAGAAAACTGAAGGATGGGTCTAATCTTAGGTGGATAAAGGAGATTGTCTGAGATAACAGTGATTTTGCTTTGGACAGCATGGCTTTGGACAGCTGAATGGATATGGTAACATATACTTCCTGAGGCTAAAAGGAGACTCTGGACTGAAGATATAAGTTAGGAGTTATCTGATTGGCAGCATTTAGACTTATATTGCTATTTGGAGCTGATTGCTGGATTAGATTTCTGAAGGAGTATTTCAAGACAGGGCAGAGAAGGCTAATAGTTGAAGCCTGTACCTTTACAGATGAAGGTATTTGAAAAATAAGGCAGAAACAAGTGTTCCTTAAAAAGAAAACCTGAACCTAGAAATTGAACTTAGTATTTCCTCCTGCTTTGTCAGGAAACATCTAGTACCAGTGATGCTTATCTTTTGTCTGCTTAACACAAGGTAGGTTCTCTGGGGGAAAGGAAAACTCAACTGAGAAAATGCCTTTGTCTGACTGGCCTGTAGGTAAGTGCTGAGGTGGGTGGTGGTGCATTTTCTCAATTACCAATTGATGTGGGATGGCTACACCTATTGTGTGTCCTGCCAGCATAGAAAAGTGATCCTGGGTAGTATAAGAAATCAAACTGAGCAAGCCAGGGAGCAAGCAGCATATCTCCATGGTTTCTGCTTCAGTTCCCGCCTCTAGTTTCCTTCCTTGATTTTAGGCTTTGGCTTCCCTTCCTTAGGGATTCTAAGCTATAAAACAAAATAACCCTCTGCTCCCCTAGTTGCTTTTGGAAAAGGTGTTTATCATTGAAACAAAAACCTAAGTAGAGCAGCTCCCTGTGATTTAAACCCATTTCAGACTGGTGAGTTCTTGACCATGGTAACATGTCATCTTTTGGATTTAATCAAAGTATAGATTAAATAAAGAATAAGAAAAGCAAAGCATGACTCATTTTCATTTTACATGAAATGTTTTATATCTTTGTGGTGACTGGCCATGATAGTCTGCCTTTAGGGTCCTTGGGTGTGCAATTCCTGGAATAAAAACATTAATGAGGTTTTACAGGGATCAAAATTGGCTATGATTTTTGCCATATTCTGGGATATACCAGCCTAGGTTTATTTTTATAACTGAGGCTCTTTTGTTGTTGTTGAGTTTTGTTTGCTTGTTTCTTTTTAGGAGATCTTAAGAATTTCTGAAAGTCACAAGAATTGTGTACTAAATCTCTGTGTTTACTTTTGTATGCCTAAAATTATCTCTGAGATTTTAGATTTAGGGGTGTCATCCTTCATCATATTTGTGCTCTGTTTTATTAACTGAAAGATAGTCTTAGTGGCCTAACATACTTTATTTTGAACATTTTTCAGCTATTAATAATTAATCTCTTTTTTACGTATTCTTTATACTTTTTAGTGAGAACAGCAAACAGACAGAGGATGGAATTAGTCCACTATCTCATTGTTACACTCACTTCCCAGGAAAACTAGTCAAGAATGATACAATGTAATATTTTGTTTTCTTGGCTGTTGGCTTCAGAAAAGAAGTTAGTTGTGAGACTTTGGTAGTTTTTGCTTTAAAAGGAGGAAGCCGTTTCTTTACTATTCTAGCTAGCAGGGCTGACTGAATACTCCTCAGGAAGACGTGTGGCAATGAAAATTATCCCTAAAATTTTAGAACATAAAATAATGATATAAAACTAATCTTAGATTATCCGTATGCATAGTACTTTGTCATTGCCAAAAAACAATAAATAGTTTTTTTATTATTATTCAACAATAGTTGGAGTCTTTGCAACACTGGGAAATCTGAGTAACTAGAACATTCTGGAATTTAAGTACTGCCAGGTGTTCCTTAGCTTTAATTACTCTGAACTGAAACTCTTTATCACACATCTTTCACCTGTACCTAGTCCAATTTAATTACTGACAGGCAGATACTTGGGACACACTCTTTTGAAACACATTCTACAGGTTATTTCACTGATTAGCTATGAGCCACAGAAACTTAATGAGACTCCCAAAATCTTAAAGTCTGGGTTCTAACTGTTTGAAAACTCGATATCCAAGAAATTTCTTCAGAGCTCAAGAAGTGTTCCGAACTGAAATAACTATCAGAATGGGACAATTAGGGGACCAAGGAGCTATTGTCAACCCACTTTGTCCAATATCACTGTGGATAGTTGTCTCTTTGAGAACACACAAGTCAGAGACTTTCTCAGTTTCAATACAGAGCTCTCCGGGTTCCTGTTATTTAGCCCATCCACCACAAACACTGCAGAGATTCTGCTTCTTACCTGCAGCTTCCTATTGTGTAGTAGAGGTCTGCTCTTCAGCACAGGTTCAGACATATTAGGCTTTGACATTTTCGTAATTGGGCATTAGCCCTCATGCCCTCTTCCTTCTATGGCACATGGGTCCACCTTCAATGAAGAACTCTTGAACCAAACACTGGAAGTGAAGCTTGTAAACAATTTTAAGTTCAATTCGCCTGACACAAAAGTGAAAATATGACATTTAGGAAAAATTGTAGCAGTGCTTCTGAAAGTACAGTCTCGGGTCAGAAACAGGCGTGCTATTTGGGAATTCAGCAGAAGTTCTCATTCTGGCTTTACAGTGGGAAGATGTTTACTGGATGAAGAGTAGAGTCTGTTTTTACAGGTCATCTGGGTGAACCTAAATTCACTGAGGCCCAGAGACACTGGTTTCAGGAAATGTAGCCTAATTTTCAGTGTGACAGAGAATTACCTAGGAAGCTTTTCTAGGGTGTGGGCAAATATCTTTTTTCTTAAAACTTATAACAAATACCCAAGTCATTTATGAAAAACTTGTTTCATATAATATGTGTGGAACTTTTTTGTCTAGAAGTAATTTGGTTCTTTAAATCAAATCTTATTAAAATTGTTGCTTGAGAAATGAGAAATTTATTTTTCTCAGTAATACCAAATTTGCTTTTATGATATAGAGTCTCCCCTATGACTATGGAAGATATTTGCTTATGAGTCTCCAATGAAGCCAGTAACCTTTAAATTGAGAAGAAAATACAAATGATTTTAATAAAGTAAATTGATTTACCCAAATTACTACTAAATGTGTATACTTATGTTGACACACATGTGTGGATTCACAGTGTAAATAACATATACATATCAGGGCATGTCTGAATAGCTTATGGTGTTTCATTCATGTTACTGCCAAGTATAAAGCACTTCATTCATCCTTTCTTTTTCAGAATTCTAGGGTGTTTAAGTAACTTGCATTTGAAATTTCCTAGCTGACTCTTTTCATGGGTAAACAGTTCTGTAAACACACTTTAAATGGTAGCTAACACACTGGCAGACTTGCTATATTCCATTATTAAGTATTCTGTGAATAGTTTATAATTCATAAAGGTGGAGTTATGAGCAATTTAGTGCAATGGCCATGAAATAACTAGCTTCCAAAATCCTAAAGGAGATTTATGGGAGGAACAACAATTTGTACTGAGCTCTTTGTCTCCAAATAGAAGAATAACTCAGATTCATAGCACCATGCAAGTGTCATGCCATTTTCAGTGATTTACATTTGAGTATTTACCCCTAAATTTATGCTAGGTTTCTTTTCATTTCAAACTATTGATTTTAAAGTGGAGAATAATGCTGATTTCTGTCACTCAAAGTAAAAATAAACTACCCTTGATTTTGTTGCTTTGGCAATGCAAATGTACTATCTTACAACTGAATATTTGTATAAGGCCAAATTTATTTTAACTTCAGTTGTTACATCTTAAAATTACATTTCTGGTATATGATCATTTATGGTGAAATAGTCTTCATATAGTCTTCATAGTGACTATTTGCTTTAGCAAATCAAAATGCCTTCAAAGTATACTCATTTAAAAATTAACCCCTACACGTTTAAAAATATTTATGTTTCTAAAGACGAATAGCATTTAAAATGAACTTTTTAGGTGGATCCATGTAGAAAGTCACAGGTGTGGAAACAAACTTTAACATAAGACTTTTATTGTTTAAAATAAATGCCTTTCTTACTTTGGCATGATATTTAATCATTTTTTGTGGTTTTGCTTTTTGTTGTTGTTGTTGTTGGTTATGGTGGTGGTAGTGTTCTTATTTTTCCTCATTTGCTCGTTTGTCTTTACTGTGTAATTTGGTTGTGATTTTCTCTTTAGGAGGATGTCTCACTGTGTGGCTTATGCTGGACTCAAACTCACAAACATCCTGTTTGTGCCTCTCCAGTGTGGGGATCACAGGTGGACAGATTACAATTCTTCAAATAGGATTCAAACAGGCTGCTTGAGAATGTATGCGACAAAATTTTACAAGATTTTAAAAGAAAAAAAATGATATTGCTTTAATTATGTTAGCATTTATGCTATTTCTTAGCATTCATGCTATGCTCTTTCTCTTTAAACTTTATAAAATTGTCATTCATTCTATATTTTAGGGGAAATTGCAATTTGACATTCAGAATTTTCTTTGTTCAACAAGATTTTTTATTGAAATAATAATTTTAAAACATGGTTCTACTTTCCTGCTTTATTAAGTGAAATATACTACACACATTTGAATTTGAATCTAATAACTTGTGGCTTTTTAGAATGATTCAGAATGATACCTGAATATGCTACTAAGGATCCCAAAGTTCTGTAATTATATATCAATGTTGCATTGGGTATGTTTTTCCTTTGGAAGAGTCTGAGTTGCAGAAATGAGAAACTCTTAACTTTTAATACAAAAATTGTACATTATTTTTTATCCTACCTATCTTATTTTAAGACCTACAAAGTTTAACAACAACAATTATACACAGTTTCATAGATAGTTCACTGGAACTTGGCTCTTCAACTCTGCATTTTGATTGATTTAGATTTTCTGTACCACTAATATGTCTGTTACAAAGAGCAGTTAATGGGTTATGAGGACTATATCTTATCTGTGAGTATAAGGACAAATACCTAGAGTGTAATCTGGTATTTTGCTGATTTAATAGAAGTTGCAAGTTCTCCACCAAGGTCCATGACTTCACTAGCCCTGGATAGTTGAATATTTTTCCATTCCATGAGTTTTCTTCTATGGATCATGTCTTAAGTCCAATTCTTTAAATAAAAAATCCCTCATAGATATTTCAGAGAACATAGTAGAGTAAGAGGTATAGAAGGTTTGGAGGTAGAAAGTTCATTCTCTGCACCAAAAGGTCAGGGAGTTTTCTGTGAGATTGTGTCTCCTAGTGATTTCAGAAATTAAACCCATAAAATCTCACCAACATGACTGCTTAAACATGAGCTAACCAAGGATAGCAACAATAGACATGACAAATTGGACAAGGAAAAGATTAGAGTTGATCTCACCTTTATTGATGATTACAAAGTGGAATCAGAAATAGGTTGATAAATGGTAGTTTATTGGGGGAAAGTACTCACTCAAGGGAGCCAGTGACCAGGTTTGCACCTGAGCAGGACAGACCCACAAAATGCTTCCTAGTTAACTCAGCCAAGCTGTGTGTGCACCTCCCTCCTTCTTAAACCCTTGTTACATAACTCTGAGCATGCCCAAAACTGTGTGGTCAACAGTACCTGTGACCAGGCCCAAGTGGGTGTGGTCAGTGGCACCTTTAATCAGGGTTTCTCCCTACACACCTTTACACAAATAACTACAGGAAACTAAGGAATGCTGGTAGTGGGGGAAATAGCCTTTCCAATGGAAGAGCACATTAATTTGTTATCCGATAAAAAAGGATCAGCCCTAAAAACTTATATGCATACATACATACACATACATATATACATGCAATATTATACAGAATGAGCAGGTTATATTTACAAATATATATGAATATTCATATACATATTTTCATATAACCACATTTTATGAAAAAAGAGGCTATGAATTTGCAAGATAGCAATAACAGGTTATGGGATGTTTTGGAATGTGGAGCGAAGGTGGAAGTATTGTACTTACAATCTCAAAAAAGAAAGATATTGTTATTATCTTAACTAAGGTTTATGTAAGACTCAATATAAAAAGGGCAAATATTTATTTCTTGATCCAGTCATTATGTGGAGAATGCAAATACAGGAAAAAATTACCCCTGACCTAAAAGATATTAATAGTCCAAGGGTTGAAAACCATGGTAACTATATGTATTATTTCAGTGGAAAAGTGTTTTATAAATGGCAATTGGGTCAGGAAAACTGTATACTGCATAAGAGTTCAGGAAACAAAAACTTGTGGTAAAATAATTCACCAACATTTTAGAGGAAATGAGACTGGAATTTTAGTTTGAATGGTGTATTAGGCGAGGGATCATCTTATTGATCATGAAAAGGATGAGCTAATATGGTTATAGGAGAAAAAGAACAGCTTAAGAGAGAAATGGACTGATATCACTGAACAATAAAAAGTAAAATCACAAGACTGCTTCAGCTGAATCAGAGAACAGTTATAAAAAATATAGGATAAAGCATATATGTTGACTACATGGAGTTTTGACTACATTGTGGAGTTGAAAGGCAATAGAATTTGGAAAACTCTTCATCTATGTCTTAGTTTCCTCTTAAACAATTCCAGGTGGTAGGATAAATTATACTACTGATTGTGTATAAACAATAATATACAAGAATGAAATACCTTTGCTTTTTTAATTTGCATGAAAAGCCTATATTAAAGAAGGGGATAAAGTATACACACATGCATGCATGGGTATTCAAGCATTGTGTTTGCATGTGTGATATTCAGTCATCATTAATCACAATAAAAGACTGTAGACACCCACCTAATGAGGCAACAAGGAAGCACACAGGGTATGAAGTGAGTTTTATCTTACTTTGCTCCTGAGACATCTTTGTCTTCTGTAGTAATCAGCAGTGACATATCATGCCATTGAGAGTGACAATTACAGACCTCTTATTAAAAGAAGTGATTGCACCACTAGGCAGATTGATGGCTAGAATGCTCTTTTGTGGGAACTGACTCCTCCCCATCATCTCTTCTGTAGACATTGCAGAATAGTATCAAATATGTACTTAAGTCCATGCAGGTAAAGCTTTATCATTTGACAAAACACGTGATGACTGCTCAGACATTTGAGCAGAAAGCCAAGTCAAGCCTTAGCATAGTGACATCATTCTGAGGGCACTGCACTTGATGGAGTGTGCTTCCACATTCAGCATGCTGGGGAGAGTTAGGTGTTACATTTTGTTTAAGTATTGAACATAGAATAGATCTAGACGGGATTTTGATGAGGCAAGAACTCCTCGAATAGTGAAAAGCTGGACCACAAATTTATTCCAAATCTTGAATTTTCAAATGAGGATACCTTTAAACAAAGTACTCTCCATTATTCCCCACTGCAGTTCAGTACATTGCATTGGTTCCACTCCTCAGTGACCTTCAAACTTGGGTCAGCATCAGAATCACCTTCCGGGATTGTTAAAATGAAGCACTAACAGTCCACCCTGGAGTTCTCATCTCTTAGCTCTCCAAGTGACCCCAATTATTTTTATTTCTAAAATGTTCCCTGGTGATGTATATATTGATGCTGGAGCTTCTGGTTAGGAGACCAAAATCTACTGAATACAGACTGAAGCAGGAACTTTTTAATGGTTATATTTCATTTGCAGACTTTACTCTAAATGTTTTCCCAGAAGCTTGCAAACCTTTCAGAATTCCATCTTAAGAAATATTTCATCTCCTGGGCTGCTTTGAGTCCACTCTTTATAGATTCGTGGTTGATCTCCATGGGGCAGATAGTACATTTATATAACTAATTGTTGCTGTGGTATTGGCTCAATAACTACCTGGTTGATGGCTGGCTCCAATGTCAAAATGCAAATATACTTGTTATTCGACTTAAAATTACTTTGGGCATAAACTATTCTGATGATTTTGAGCCATTTCAATAGCCAATTGAATATTTTAGTGTTTATTATACAAATTATTAATCTTGTGTGTATAGCCTAAGAGAAAACAAGAATCGACTCATAAGAGAAAAATGAAAGGTATAGAAGTAAAATATTCTCATTTTGATCATGTATTGTTATGGAATATTTGTGTAATTATGCAAAGATGTGTTATATGTGTTTAACTATGTAAAGATGTGTTGCATTTGTATATGTGGCAGAATACAGAATTTTTTTTAATTGTGTAGTGATGGTTTGCTGTTTTACCTTGCCTGCCTAAGGCATCTGATTGATCTAATAAGAAGTTAAATAGCCAATAGAGAGAGAGAATGCATAGGCTGGGCTTCCAGGCAGGAAGACTAAAGAGGAGGATGAATTTAAGCTGGGGCAAAAAAGAGAGAGAGAGAATCTAGGGAGACATTGGGGCTTGCCAGCCAGACATAAGAGGAAGCAGGAAAGCAGGAAACATAGAATGAAAGGCCAAATGCCTCAAGGTAAAACATAGATGAGTAGAAAGAGGTTAAATTAAGAAAAACAGCTAGTAGGACAAGTCTAAGTTAAGACCAATCATTCATAGTTAATAATAAGTTTCAGTGTCTTTATTTGGGAGCTGGTTGGCAGCCCAAAGAAAATTCCAACTGCAACTTATATTATTCATATATTTATTTAAAATACTTGTATAATGTCTACTCTGGGTAGACGCTTTGATGGGTCCTGGAACTACAGTTCCTATCTACTGAGTTTGTAGTCTGATGAGGGAGGTAGCAGATAGATATAATAAACAGGAAAGCCTAGGAATGAATCAGATGATTTCAGGCTGGCTAGGTACTATGAGGGAAGTACAGCGGTTAAGTACAATTCAGAGGCTGGTGGTGTATGTCAGCATATTGGTAGAATTAACTGTGCATGTCTTTTGAGGGGAAGTGGCATTACATCAGACTTGATTGATGAATATCAGTAGTCTCATTAATAATTATGCCAATTATGTCTCATTAATAATAATGTCAAGGCCTATAATGAACAAAGACTTTTCAGTAAGAGGAATAAGAATTTAGAAATGTTTTAAGTTATAAAGTGGGGAAACTTATCTGTGGAAGGGAGTTTGATTCTGAGTGTTCAGTAGTCCCATGGAGAAGTAATGCATTATTGTTTGTAATGATGAGATATTATCCTATTATGGAAGTGATTTTTGAAAACTTGGAAAAATTAATCTAGGTTATGTAGTGATCCTGAGGCACACTCAAGTTGAGGAAACTTCTGTCAGGGCAGTCTCCCAGTAAATTTTGTAAGCAAGAGACTATCTTGCTATGCTTTCTGCTAGGAGTATAGAACCTAACTAGTAAATGCTGAGCTAAAATTCAAGTTGGATCTTGGGTGATTGGCCTTTGAGGATCCAGCCAACTTACTATGGCTAGGATGGAGACAAAACCTAAGAGGAACAGGTTTGGATGTTTCAACTCACTGCACCTCACTGAAGATTGACAGGCTTCAAAGATTTTTAAAGTGGGAAGGTCAACTTATTTAGGTGATAGGCCATGAATGGGCAATAAACTGTGCAGCCCTCATTAGTAGGCAAAAACCTTAAAAAAACTGAATGTGGCAAGACTTTTATTTGCATATTTGGAGAGTTATAAAAACAAGTAGGTCTATGTACTTCTCTCTCTGAGATTTCTATAAGAAAATTATGTGGATTCCTAGGACACATATAGGACTACATAATAACTGCTCGTATTAACAACATAGTATTTGTTCCTGTATGTTCACATGCTTTAAGATATTTTACAATTTACTAGGTAGAGATTTCAGAGTGTCTTATCTATAATGACACCCAAAGAGTTATTTTGGGGATGGGTGGAATGGCTCAGGGGTTAAGAGCACTGACAGCTCTTACAGAGGTCCTGGGTTTCATTCCCATTACCCACATGATGGCTCACTACTGTCTGTAACTCCAGTCCCAAGGGACTCAACACTCTCATAGTCATACATACAAGCAAAACACCCATACACATAAAATTAAAAAAAAAACTATAAAATAGTTATTTTCATCTTTTTGTATATATTTTATCTGCTAAATAAAGTGTGTTTCCTATGAAAGGTGACATTTCATGTGCACATATATTTAGATTCCAGAGCAGACTCTGGAAAGTCTGATAGAAACATGCCAGAAAGGCATGTTTAAATTGTGTATACATAGATCCAGACAAATACAAATATCAAAGTTTGAGTGTATCCTGGAAATACATATATAAACATGACAGTATCTGAAATTTTTTAAATTTTAAAAAAGAACTGAAATATGTGGCCAAATAACTGAAAATAATTTAAATTCTACAACTGTGTGAGTTTATGGCACACCACCACTTCCTAACATGACTTCTTTTTGTCTTAAGTGTACTTCCTTTTCTTTCATGAGTGTTGAGAAGTGAAGGAAATCTCACATTGTGCATCCTTTTCTAAAGATTTCATCACTCAATGACTACTTAAACACCATCTGCAGTGCACATGTGCTGGCCTCAGTTATGCCACTTGGTTGTGATGCCAAATTTAGCCCAGTTGTCAGAAGCAGATTGCAAGAACAGATCTTAAGTATCTGTCTTCTATTTGAGGACTGACACAGGTGAAGCAAAACAGAAACTGTTGTATAACAAAGAGAAGAACTTCTGAGGCTGACTGCTTTTCAAGGGCAATTTCTATCTAAATACATCTAAATTAGACTGTCTAAATACTTTGTAGACAATATTATCATGAGAGAATATAGTATATACAAGGGGGTTAAAGTTTAGTGTAACTAATTATGTCTACTGTTTACCAAATGAATGTGATACCTGGGAAAGGAATTTATTTTTCATGGTTAATATGTTTATGGAATGACCACTCCATAGTGTTTCTGTGAGAAGACAGTAAAGCTGATGGAAAGGTTATCATTGAACACTTCCTGAAATTTAATGTGAGTGATAACGCCTTCACTTCTCTGTCTACTTTTCACAGTCCTGAGTCACAGGAATGCTGAGCTGGGCAAATACAATGTTCATGTACTTTTAGCTAAAAAGACAAACTTCTGATAAAACTTAGCATGTTGTTTTATGACGGAGAGCAGTATGGTTTGTGTGCTTGTATGCATGTGTGTGTGTGTGTGTGTGTGTGGGTGTGTGTGTGTGTGTGTGTGTGTGGGTGTGTGTGTGTGTGTGTGTGTGTGTGTGTGTGTGCCTGTCTGTGTGTATGTGTGTGTATACACATATAACGGCAAGATATATGCATGTGATTTAGGAATACAAAAACCTACTAGTTCTTAATTGTCACTTGGGCCATGTATAATTGTCATAAGTACAAATCATCCTGTATTCAAGAGATGGCTTCTCCAGTGTTTCTAGTTGACACATGTTCCCTGTGTATTTTTCAGATATGTGTCATTTGCCTGTGACTCTTACTGTAGTGTAGTATTCATTCAAGGCAGTTTACAGCTATATCATCAATTGGATGAACATTTGCTCTGTCATTTCCTTAGTTATCTGATATCAATAATGCTTACACTTCTGGTAGGAACCATTCTATGTCTTATTATATTGTATATGTATTACAGAAAAAAAAAGAGAAACATAAAACAAATAAATGTGAAATAGCCCAAGGAGGGGACATCTGTGTGAAGTTTAAAGCAAACTGAATTCTCTAACAACAGACTTTATTATTTTTTTATTGATGACCACATCTTGTGAACTGAGAGTGTAGATTTCTTTTTGATATTTGTCACAGCCTGATGACAGTGTGAGAAGCTCTGATTTTAGCCATAAAAAGTAGACAGGAAGTTCTGAATGAATAGCTTCAGAATCTTGCTTTGTAGTTTATATATTCTGTGGAGTAACCTCAGAGAATATTCTTTAGTCAATGCTAGGAAAGAACTTGCCACTAAAGAAAGGCAGCAGCGTCCTACTTAACACTGTGCAAAGACCTGTCCAAGAGGTATTCATCTGTGCTAGTGTCTGACCTCCTTGACAAGATGTCAGTGGAAAATGAACTCACTGAGTCTCATTGAAGGTCCCTTGAGGAAAAAAAAGACACAGGAAGGACAAAGAGTAAGGCTAAAAGGCAGCTCCTAGGAGAGGGCTGACAGCAATTGCCAAGAATGTTTTCTCACTAGGGAAATGCAACAAGTGTTAACTAACTGAGCTGTCCAATCAGCTGACATGGCTTGTTTTGGCCCTTCCCTAGGACTTGAAAGAAAGTCTTAAATTGACACAATTTTAATGTCAAGGATAACATGTGCAACTACAGTGGTCACTAATCACTCTAGGTGATGTCAGAAATTTTCTTCTGCTAAATAGAAAATCCATCATGATGACAAACTTTGTAGAAATAATTCTTGGTATCAGGTAATACAGGACCAAACACAAGGAAAGCCACCTTCAGGACCATTTCCATGTAAATCTTTTTCTGCCTTCATCGGGTGTAGAATCCTCAAAGTAAATCTATAAACAGGAACATATATATATATATATATATATAATATATTATATGTGTGTGTGTGTGTGGTGTGTGTGTGTGTGTGTGTGTGTGTGCTTTTACATATATATATATATATATATATATATATATATATATATATTCCTAACATGATCCTAAGCAGTATCTCATTTCTCACAAAAAAAGCATGAGTCAAAGGAAGGTACAGAAAATTTCCATTTCGTGTCCCTTACTATGGAAGATATGGAAGATAAAGAGTTTGATAAAATTCTGAGATGCAAAGCATTGAAGTTTAATGACAACCCATCCCTCTATCCCTCCACCCCTCTTTCTCCCTCTCCCTCTCCCTCCCTCCCTCCCTCCCTCCCTCTCTCTCCTCCTCTCCTCTCTCTCTCTCTCTCTCTCTCTCTCTCTCTCTCTCTCTCTCTCTCTCTCACACACACACACACACACACACCTAAATAAAACCGAACAAAAAGAATGGATGATGTTTGAACTTCAAGTGGAAACTATAGTGATGTTGGGGATCTCTATTTTCATTCAAGAACCACTGAGATTAAATGTGAATGTGAGATATCAATGCACAGAAAACAATGACTCTGCAATTGGACAGGCAGATCTGCAAGAGGGTGCAAATGTAGGTCATATTGTGTGAACTCTGACCTATGACCTTTGAGAAATCAATCTGACAACATTAACACATGGTTGTAGTGTGAAGCCTTCACCTTACAGGTCAAATGCTTCCATTTTTATATGTTTCTACAAAAATAGATTTTCACTTTCAAACCCATGGTTGTCATTATTCTCATTTCTCTTCCCATCGGTTCCTTGGCTGGGGTCCCTTCTCCTAATACAGACAGAGTTTTAAACTTTTGCTAGCTATTCCGTCTCTAGCGAATCGATCTCTGGCACTCAGAATATTAGAAGTTGTGATCGAAACACAGAAAAAAGTGCAAAGCTTGATCCAGTCAAAGGTATCGCGTTGCTGCAGTTAAGGTCAGAGCCTGTGCCCTGGTAGCTCCCTAACAAGCCAGATTTGACCACCAATCCTCAATAGTCCAATTACAGAAAAAAAAAAAAAAGAATAGTGAAAGTCTTTTACTTAGTGTGGCCACAAGGGAAGAGGGGCAAAGACATTTAGTGACACCCGCACTTAACGCCCACCTCCTGGGTCCTAATATAGGGAGGGCATAGATGGTAGCAAGTGTGCATAATCAAACAATCGTGTTCAGAGTGTGTTATGGTGTGCCACTGTCCTGCCATGATTGTCTAGACTCCAGTCTTTCCTGCAAGTTTGTCTGAGAAGTTCTCAGGTCAAAGTGAAATTATTTCCCGGGTGATAAGCTCTTTCTTTAGATGGCTTTAGCTCTAAGCTAATCCCAGAGTAAGTTTTATGAGGTAATCCCAGTTTAATGGTGTGAAGTATCGGATCAAAAGGGGGAGGGGAACAAGAGCTAGTTAGAAGAATGCTTCTCAACCTGTGGGTCCCGACCGGTTTGGGGGCTGAACAAATCTTTTTCAGATGTCACCTAAGACCATTGTAAATATGATATATTTATATTATGATTCATAACAGTAACAAAATTGCAGTTGTAAACTAGCAACAAAAATAACATGAGGAACTATAATAAAGGGTTGCAGTTTTGAGAAGATTGAGAACCACTGCTTTAGAATATCCTCATCCAAGCCAAGGGGGTTAAAATTGTGCAGGTGCAGCCACATTGTGTCTGGAGCTTCCAAACTCTAGAAGCTATTTGTTTAAAACTCTTTAGCCCATTGGATGCTTGATCTTCAGATGGCTCAGGGAGCCATGGCGGCCCTCATGACACCACTGCTGATAGTATAACAGATGTTCGATCATCAGAACAGAAATATTTCAATATTTTAGCAAACTGTACAGTCATAAAAATGCATTAAAAGCAGTTAACTAAGTTGGAAATATAAATCCATCCCACAGCACACCATTTTACTCACCAAATGTCAATTCTATGACTATCAATTCAATTCTCCCTTTCCACATTCTAGTTCCACATGGCAAATACATTGATAAAGAGTAAAAGTACAGGGTTACAGAAAGGGCTTGGTATGCACTGTCATCAATTATTATTTTTCTGGTTAGATCATTGTATTGTGATTCATTGTAGCTAAGATGAAAACTGTGTTCTGTGCTTTGCCAGTGAGACACAATCAGAAAACTCAGATATACCCTGGATAGCATTGATTATCTTAGTGACTCACAAAACATGAACAGATGTGTTAATCTCTAGATTCTTTCAGTTTTAATATCTTACATTTGGTTGAATGAACTGACATTAGTTAAGAACTGGTGAGTATTTTGTCTCATAAATTCCCCAGAGTAAAAGAAATGAAAAGTGCTTTTGTAGTCGTATTTTTTTTTTATTTCTGTAGCTGGGAAGATAAATAGGAAAGCTTGGCTTGCTAATGTTTGTTATTTTTACTTCTCCTTGTCAAAATCAGCTGACAGCAGTAAGTGCTTGCTTTGGGGATGAGAAATACACATTTTTGTGCTTTAAAGCAATGTATTTTGGAATTTCAGATATTTTGCATATTTTAATGAAAGAGAAATGGTAACTTTTATATATCTTTATCCTTAAGTATCTGATGAGCTTTGGATTTTTTTGTATTTATTTCTAATTACCTTAGAAGCTTTGTTCATAGGCTCTGGTCAGGTTATGACAAAATTATTTTTCAAGATAGTTTCCTTGGTGCCCTGACAATGTTTATAGCATTATTGATCATTTATTTTTGAGATTTTCATATTTTCACATAGCATTAATTGAGTTTGGAGAATTTTCATTCTTTTCAAGTCATTTTTCTATGTATTTATATTAAAATAACTTGTGTGACAATTTTTAGTGTAATCTTGAATACATCCTATAACCTATTCATAGTTATATTTTTCTTATTTTGAAGAAAACAGGATTGAGAGTAAGTACCTCCCATATTTTGCAGCCACAGGATCAAATGAAAATTGGTAGATGGTAATCTGACACATTCTGAACCTTTATAAAGTACTATATTTTGTTACTTAATATTGCATTTTACTTTGTCCTTTTGGTGAATTTCATTTATATTTTCAGTTCTTTCTATTGAGCTGTGTGTGTGTGTGTGTGTGTGTGTGTGTGTGTGTATGAGAGAGAGAGAGAGAGAGAGAGAGAGAGAGAGAGAGAGAGAGAGAGAGAGAGTGTGTGTTCTATCATGCTTTGAAACAAATTGGGGTAGTTTACCTCATATATTTTTGCAAATAGCTGTCTAATTTCCTATAATTTCCAGAATTAATCCTGCCCAGCAGGAATCTTTGTCCTATAGAAGGTGTCACTGTGATGTTCCTGTTGCTATCTGTCCTAGGTTATGCCTACTATAGGTGATTTATCTCCCCCTTAACCCCTGAAAATAAACTAGACCTCCTCTCCTGTTTCAAAGAAAGACAGACTCCCTGCTGGTTCCATTTTCACCAACCCTGCCAACAGTGGTAGAACTGTCCAGTTTCTTGTTCTTCCTCCAACTCTCTGAGGAAACTTAACTTGTAATCAAGGATAGGCATTTTGGCCCTGAGAGAAGTTGGTATAGTACTTGAAGAGATAGCTGGAAAGATCATGGCATAAAAGCACACAACACAGGCTTGGTAGCATTTTTGTACCTATTCCCCAACAAAATCTTAACTTTTTTTTCAATAAACCATCCTTGGCAACAGAATATACTTTTAGCAGTGAAGCTCATACAAAGTTGTTTTATTAACTTGGTTATTTATTACTATGTTTATTTCATTTTTAAGACAGGATATCTAGCAAGATGCCAATGGGAGACAGAATGCTACTGTAGCAGCTAGTGAACTGAACTTTTAATTTTAGTGTTCATATTTAGGAAGCTTTTCAGAGACAGCACTCAGGCTCTTCAACTTTATTATTTGATTTGGGAAGTGAAAAGAAGAAAATATAAAGCTCATAAATAAAGTTTTGTAAAACAACACAGCAGCATCCTAGGTCATGGGCAAATATTCTTGCTTGCTGATAAAATAATGTTGGAAGCCACAGAATTAGAGATTACAGTACCTAGATCTGTTAGCATGTGTCTGGGTTTGAATCTTGAAGTCAACTTTGGATATCAAATACACTCTACCATCCTTGAGAATGACCTAGTGAGTAAGACTGATTTCTGCACTCCTCTGCATATCACATGGTGGTATCTCTAGCAAAATGTGTCCAAGGACAGAGCTGGAGGGATATTTTCCAGGGAAGTGAATAATCAGACAGTCAGAACTTGGACTCACCCCCAGTTCTTCAGAAGTAAAGTTAATTAATCTGGAAGTACCTCATTTGTGTGTAAGAAATTCAAGAGAAGCACAATTAGTTCAGCAATTAGCTTTAACTTCCCAAAAACATTTCTCCAAACTCTGCCCCCTCTTTTTAAAACCGGATTATTACAGATGAATATTGAATATATTTCCTATTGGTCATGTTCTCAAAGGAACATTGACTCTTTCTGCATAGTAAGGTTCTATTTCCTGTGCATCCCCAATTGAGATTTTCTGTTTGCTTTTGATGAGGATGAGCAGTGGATGCTCTCTGGCATCTGGAATAGATGTTGAAAGTCAGAAATCCCTGCTCTTCCTTGCCTACAGCTTAACCTTCATGCACATATAATATATATAATCATCTGTGTATAAGATCTTGTATATATGAATGATTTTGATCAAGTGTGTATGTGATCACATGTGTGAGTATATGTGTGATCATGTATGTGCATATGTGTGATCATCCACGTGCATGTATGTGTATGTAAGATCGTGTGTGTGTGTGTGTGTGTGTGTGTGTGTGTGTGTGTGTGTGTATGTGATCATGTGTGTTCAGATGTATGTGGAGCCCTGACAATGAAAAGATAGACAATGGATGCTTCCTTCTATCTCTCTCCTAACCAGTTGAAGGCAGTGGTTCTCAACCTATGGGTTGTGACCCTTTTGTGGGCTCAAATGGCCCTTTCACAGGGGTTGCCTGAGAATATTGGAAAACACAGACATTTACAATACAATTCATAACAGTAGAAACATTTCAGTTATGAAGGAGCAACAAAAGTAATTTTTGGGCTGGGAGTCAGCACAACATGAGGACTTATATTAAAGAGTCGCAGCATTAGGAAGGTTGTTTTTTTCTCAATTTTTATTTAAATTAGAAACAAAATTGTTTTACATGTCAATCCCAGTTCCCTCTCCCTCCCCTACTCCCCTGATGCCCACTAACACCCTACCTATCTCATACCCTTTCTGCTCCCCAGGGAGGGTGAGGCCTTCTATAGGCAGTCTTCGGAGTCTGTCATATCCTTTGGGATGGGGCCTAGGCCCTCCCCCAAGTGTCTAGGCTGAGGGAGTATCCATCTATGTGAAATGGGCTCCCAAAGTCCATTCCTATGCTAGGTATAAGGACTGATCTACTACAAGAGGCCCCATAGATTTCCGAGGTCTCCCCACTGACACCCATGTTCATGGGGTCTGGAGCAGTTCCATGCTGGTTTCCCAGTGATCAGTCTGGGGACCAAGAGCTCCCCCTTGTTCAGGTCAGCTGTTTCTGTGGGTTTCCCCAGCCTGGTCTTGACCACTTTGCTCATCACTCCTCCTCTGCAACTGCATTCCAGTTCAGTTCAGTGTTTAGCTGTGGCTGCCTTCCTCTGCTTCTGTCAGCTGCTGGATGAAGGCTCTAGGATGGCATATAAGTTAGTCATCAATCTCATTATCAGGGGAGGGCATTTTAGGTAGCCTCTCCACTTTTGCTTAGATGGTTAGTTGGTCCTCGTTAGTCATCTTCGTAGATCTCTGGACATTTCCCTAGTGCCTGATTTCTCTTTAAACCTATCCTGGCTCCTTCTCTGATGGTATCTCTTATTTTGTTCTCCTTTAAGTATTATGTTCTTAAAAGTATGTCTCTTAGCTACTTTTTTACTGCTGTGATGAAAATCCATGGTCAAAAGCAACATAAGAAGGAAATGGTTTGTTTGGCTTACATATCCTGCATCACAGTCCACTGATGGAATCCAAGGCAGATATTCAAAGTGGGCAAGAGCTGATGAAGAGAACATGGGGGAGTTCTTCTTACTAGCTTGCTCCTTGTGGCTTGCTCAGCCAGTTTTATGATAGAACCCAGGACTACCAGTCCATGTGTGTTTCCAACCAATGTGGGCAGAACCCTCAACCATCAATCAGTAATCCAAAAAAAGTCCTACAAGCTTGTCTGCCTACAGCCTGATATTCTGAAGGCACTCTTAAAATTGGGGTTCCCTTCTCTCTAGTGACTCTAGCTCATATCAAGTCAACATAAAACTAACCAGGTCAATACTTAAGCCTTAGCCAAGAAAACATTGTTTGCCATTAAGTGGGCCAATTTCTAGGCTCACACAGTTCCTAATCAGCCTACTTACTTGTGTTTATCAGTGACATTGGACAGAGCAGGGGCACCCCAGTAAACATTAATTCATAATTCCATCAACTTCCCTTCTTTAGGTTCTGTTTACAATTCCTGGCATAAAGAGATAGATTCAAAGTATTTTAATCACAAAATTGTTATTATTTCATTTTGAGTTCTTATTTTCAAATGTTTTTTATCATATATTAATTATTCATTTTGCAGTTCCACTGTGACATATTTGTACATGCATATGATGTATTTTGATCATATTCAAATACCCCCATTACCCAATTTTGTCTCCTTCAGGTTTACTTGTTCAATTTGCCATGTACAAAATGTACCCACATTTCTCTGTTATCTTCATCTTCTCTTCTTTTCTAAATGAACAGAAAATTAAGTTACAAAGGAACCTGGAATTGGGCAATGTCAAGTTTAATGCTGAAGGTCAATTGACTCTAATGGGTACACTAACAGAATAGTAGCCACCTGACACATACATATTGTATCCCCTCCTATGCATCAGGCCTCAACCCAGCTGCTCAGTTTCAAAAGAGCCATAGATGATTATGATCTTATACTACATTTCAACAGGACATGTATTAGACTTTATATTCTATCATTAGGGACACACACTATATATAATTGTATAAAGCATACATACCATATCACAGAAACATTTGGATATGTTCAATTTAATCACTTTATTCAAAGTTTTCATATTTCAGCAGTATTTATATATTATTACTATACTTAACTGAAAATCAGTTTTTTTAATCTAAAGGGAGAATTTGCAAAATATGGAAATAAATATCATAATTCACTAACTCATGTCATCAAACTTAAACATATAGCAAGAGAAAAAATCAAAATTATTTTTCTTTATGTACACTAATGATCATATTATTTTCAAATGAATACTCCACTGGGCATGGTAGGAAGAACTTTCTTCTTTTATATTATTTTCATACTGCCTCTAAAATGTGAAATGATGACTAACTTTTATTCATCTGTTGTGTATGTTTAACATCAAGAGTAGAAAGATTTAAAACAATAATAAAGCAAGATAGAACTGTCTGGGAACCCAGAATACTTGATGTATATGATTCTCTAATGTTCTGTGGAGACATAAAAACCAATACAAAGTGAGCATGTTTTACTTCTAAGCATATTGATTATGTAACAAACTCAGTTGGTTCCTGAATGTTTCATGGACTTCAAAGGTAGTGATAAATTTATGTTAAACACATACTTTTATAGAAATAAAGCTATCATCTTTTATATGGATCTAATGCATAGAGAGATATTCTGCAGGTTTTTGGAACTTTAGTTGTTTCTGTGAGGTGTATAAATAACAAACATGTGAATTGAAGAACAGTAATCTGGACAATAGTTCCTTTCACTAAAAACAAATCTACATTCATTAATTTAATATTAGACACACATATATGAAGACATATTTGTTAAATTACATAACCCCCACCACATCCGTGTGAACATGTGTTAGCATTGGTCCCATTGTGAATGAATGAATCTCCCTTAGGAGCATTCCATTTACCTCTACACTAAAGACAGTGGCTTTGCATGTTTCCTACTTTAAAACTGTTTAACTTGATGGTATCTCAAAAATTCAACTCCTGCTTTGAATAAAATGGACACAAGACGTAATGATGGAGTTTGTCTACAAACACAGGTAGAGAATAGAACTTCAAGAGAGGAGAAAGAGTGCTCTGGCAAAACCATAATTTTGGAGTCTTTGACTGCTTTCAGGGGTCAAGCAACATATTACTGCCAGCAGAAAGCAAATGCCAAACATGTTTTTCACAAACACTTGCAATTGAAAAGGGGAATAGAAAAAAGAAAAAGAAAGTCACTCCTGCCTTTCAGGTCTCAAAAGTTAACAAAACAAAACAAGATCTAGCATGAACAATTTGTCATACCAGCCTACATTAAATTCCACAATCATCCTATGAAGCAGCTTCCAGGTGTGTTAGTCGCAGAGCACAGCAGATGATCTGATGTAATAGGACAGCTAAATGAATGGACTTAATTTGATAGAGGTGAAGGAAGGCCATCTCTAGTGTTGTCATTATTTCTTGGTGCTGCTCTCTTGTCATGTACTCAGACACAAGATGAAAACATGAAAAAGGAAGCAGTAGTAAGTTGTGAGTTTCTCAGAGCTTGGAAGCACTTTGTAATATCATTTCATCCTGCCCTTGCTACTCCTGGGTGAGGGAGGGATCAATACCAGGCCAAATCTTATGAGCAGCAACTGTAAACATGAGATCACATATTGCTATGGAAATGCCAGTAATACCACTGGGGAAGGAACTAGTAAGTAAGTGATACACAGATGGAGCATCCTAAAGAAATCAGGATCAAGACATCATGTGTCTCAATCTTTATGTTTATTTATAAATGGGAATCAACAAAACTTTTATTTAAAATTCAAATCCCTAACAGAAAGCAATTTTAATCTCAGTTCCCACAGCCTGGATCAATAGCTTTCGGGTTAACAGTTTTCCTCCATAATGTTAATTTACTGACTTTTTCTTCTGTAGAATAGGAATGCTAAACACAGACTGTGACATGAGGAATGTTGATACTCTAAGCTGATGTGTCACAGTCTTGGTTACTGTTGCTGTGAGGAAACACCAGGACCAAAGCAACTTGGGAGGAGAGGGTTTATGGAGATTAAAAATCCAGATCATTGTTCATCATCAAAGGAAGTCAAGGCAGATACTCAAGAAGGGCAGGAAACCTGGAGTCAGGAGCGGATGCTGAGGCCATAGAAAAGTGCTGCTTACTGACTTGCTCCTCATAGCTTGCTCACCCTGCTTTCTTATATGGAACCCAGTAACAGCAGCCCAGGGATGCCCCTCTATAATTAGCTGGGTCTTCCCCCATTAATCAGTAATTAAGACAATGCCCTAAAAACTTGCCTACAGTCTGATCTTATATTTTTTTTCAATTGAGGTTCCCTCTTCTACAATAACCCTAGGTTGTTTCAAATAGGCATAAAACTAGCCAGCACAGCTAAGGATATAGTTCCATAGGTAAAGTGTTTGTGTGCCGTGTGTAAAGTCCTGGGTTTAATCCCTAGTGCCAAGTAAACTTCTTCTGTTTGTGTCTTTGTGCTTGTAATTCCAGTACTTTGGTAAGGACAAGAAGATCAGAAGTTCATGGCCAAAATCAGCTACATGGGGAGTTTGAGGATACCATGGAATACATGATACCCTGCCAGATGCACACTTTAATCTGTGCCAAGTTTCCTATGTTGCACAAGAGCCCACAAAGAAGCACAATGGATATTCCAAATTTGAATTTTTTAAATACTACTTTATTTCATGAAGGAAGGAAAATTATAGCCTCCCGCTTATTCCTTCTACATAATTTGCATCCATTTAGATGGTAAAATGGGGCTGTTTCAGAAATGCTTGGTGGTCTTGTAGTAATTGCTATAAGACCTGAGTGGACATGAGTATCAAATAGGCTGGGGAAGATAAAGATAGGGAAGTTAGCATTTTCTAGGTTTAGTAAACTTTGCTATATGAGATTAAACCTGTTCTCACAGCAAGATATTATGCAGAGAGTGATAATTTGAGAACAGCATAGATGTCTCCATCAAATCCCTCCCTCCAGAGCTCTGGGAACCCTGAGGAAGAGGAGGAGATGAAGAAGGGATGGAGGACACCAAGAAAACAATGTGCTCTAAATCAACATGGTGGATGTACATCTGACTTCACAGAGACCAAGACAGCATACACAGGGATTGTAGTGGTCTTCACATATTGGAGTCCTAGAGCCCCCCTTCCCTAACCCATAAGCGATCTTCAATTGATAATCACTTGCAAATGAAAAGTTAGATTGTTCCAATGAAGTCTCACTGTTAAAAAAAAAATATTACTGCTGTTAAGGGAATGCAACATACAGAGCAGTAGACAGCTAACAGAAAAAGAACTCAGTGACATATTTCAAGATTCCTTGTCTCATGGTACTCATGGTAACATGTCAAGGATCTTTGGGCTCCTTTTATTTAGTAAATTTTTACTTTGATCTTGTTAAAAAATAAAAATTTCATTTTATTTTATTTATATTTGTTTTTTCTTATTATCCTACAGGTCCTTTGCATGTATATTATGGCTTCCAAATTAGTGTTTTTATTGGCATTCCTGAGTGTGCAAACAGATGGGTATCTGTTTCTTGTGCTGTTTTTTGACTCTTATTCTTTTTGCTTCTTTGGTTCAATTTCTTTTATTTTATTATGCTATTTAATTTAGAAAATAAATGATAAACAAAAGTAGATTAAATACATTGATCCTAGCAGGCTACATAAATATTATTTATATGCTTTATCATTAAATTACAAAAATAAATTAATTAAATTAAAATCAAGTCCTCTCATTTAATCATTATCCACAGACCTGCAACCATAGCAGGTACTTCAGCTTCTAGAAACACATGCACCCTAGACAAGTTTCAGACAGTAGTTAATTCTTTTTATAATTGTTATTTATGTTTATTTTATGTGTGGATGAGTCTTTCTCTCTAAATATGTGCATGTACACCATGTGCATGCCTGGTGCTAGTAGAGGACAGACTAGCATATCAGATCCCCTGTAAGTGATAATACAGATGGTTGCAAGCCATGATATAGGAACTGAAGTTGGGTCCTTTCTCTGTCAGAGCAGCAAGTGTCCTTGACCAATGAGATTCTATTGCTAGCTATCAGTCTAAGAGCACAGCTTGACCTACTGAGAACTTGCTTTTATAGAATGTTTCATTTTTGACTCCTACCAGCAGGATTTGGAGCTATGTGTAATTCTAGAAAGGCAAGGCAATCATTTGTGTCTTCATTTTCAAAGATGTTTCTGGTGACCCATTAGCATTAGGCATGCCTTCTTCCAGGCTTTGCACTAGCCATGCCTTCTCCCAGGCTTTTGGATTGTCTGTGTTCTCCATCAGAGCAGAAACAATTACTACCCACTGGAATGAATATGATGCATGACCTGAATTTTCTAAGTGAACCTATCAGAAGTGATTTTCAGGGGCAGACATAAAATTTAGGCAACATCTTGACTCTTGCTGACAGATGAATTTAACGGTGTTTTGGGCATAATGGCATAACTCCCCAAACCAAAAATCCAGCCAGCAACGAAGTTTTCGACACAGTGAACGCATTTCTCTGTGGAGAAGCTGAGCCATCCCCATTTGCTCTGGTCTCTGCTGTCTTCCCGGTTCCTATGCTTCTCACTCTCTGATCTCAATCCTCTGGCCTTTGCTTGTTTATTGTCTATTCTTATCCCAGGTAATCACGTCCACTTAGAGAAAGTCTAGAGTAGTTCTGGTTTCCTCTGGATGATGAGGAAGTCATAGGAGAAGGCTGAAATAGTGAATTGTTGTGGTATTAATATTCTCTATATAATTTGTTCATCCACAAATATAATAGTAAGCTGATCGATGGGTTTTGGTTCTAACTGTACAATATTTATATTTTAGGGAGCTGGGGATATAGCTTCATGGCACAACCCTGGCTTAACAGGAACAAGGCCCTGGTTCAATTGCTAACACCATCAGCACTACAAAAATTCTATTTTAATAACATTTCAGCTAACTCATTTTGTCAGTGATTACATAATCACAATGCCAGAAATGACACAGTGACTCTGGAAACATTTGTCACAGATTCTTTCCAGGTCATTCATAAATAAATCATAAGTCCAAGAATATCTCCACACCTCAGTTTCAATATCAATAAAATGGGAATAACTACTCCTGGCTCAAAGAGTGGTTACTATGTTTAAAGGAGATGAACATGAACACTAATTGATATTGCCTTCAATTGAAGGCATATGTCTAACCCTTCCAGTGAACCCTAGGATGGTGACTAGAAATAACATCAGTTCTATGGAGACTTATAGTACAAAGCAGTAAACACATCCATAATTGTTCAACTCAAAGATTAATTTATTTAAAAGATTTCACTCAGTTCTGTATAGATGATCCATACATGGCTTAAATTATCAGCTAACTTGGACTTTTGAATGTATAAATACACAAACCTAAAAACATGAAATGTATGTATCAATCCTACCTATATTTAAGCTAATTTGTTATATATAAAGACATATCTTATAATATTAAAATTTTGAATGATAGAATTGTTTCAATAGCCATGCACTAATCTAAAATTTATTTTAAAAATCAGTATCTGCAAAGATTTCATTAAAACATTTTATTAAAATTTTAAGTTGTGTCTCAAAATAGTTCTTCATTTGCTGAATGTACTTCCAACATGAAAACTGACTCATTTTTATACCCTTAAAATCTTAATCTACAGAATCTACAGATTAGGAACAATTGGTATATACAACAAATTAGGTTAGATATTTTTAAGATCTAGTTTACTTGCAACTTGTTTTTAAAAACTATTCCTGTGTGTGTGAGTGGGTGCTTGTGAGTGTTTGTGTGTGTGAGAGAGAGGGGGGAGAGAGAGAGGGAGAGAGAGGGAGGAGAGAGAGAGAGAGAGAGAGAGAGAGAGAGAGAGAGAGAGAGAGGGAGAGAGAGAGAGAGAGAGAGAGAGAGAGAGAGAGAGAGAAAGCCACTTGTTTGTGTGGGTACAGAGAAGAGCAGAGGTGTTAGATCCCCTGAAGCTGGAGTTACAGGAAGATATAAGCTGTCTGTCATCTGATGTAGGTGCTGTGAACTGAACTTGCCTTCTATGGAACAGCAGTTAGCACTTTATTTTTTCTATTTTTTATTTAAATTAGAAACAAACTTATTTTATATGTCAATACCGGTTTCCTCTCCCTCCCCTCCTCTCCTGCCCCCCACTAAATCCTGTCCCATCCCTTTTCTGCTCCCCAGGGAGTGTGAGGCCTTCCATGTTTGTCATATCATTTGCAGCAGGGTCTAGCCCCCCCCCCCATGTGTATAGGCAGAGAGAGTATCCCTATATGCAGAATGGGCTCCTAAAGTCCATTCCTATGCTAGGGATAAATACTGATCTACTACCAGAGGCTCCATAGATTGCTGAGACCTCCTCACCGACACCCACATTCAAGGGGTCTGGATCAGTCCTATGCTGGTTTCCCAGCAGTTTGGGGTCCCTGAGCACCCCCTTGTTCAGGTCAGCTCTTTCGGGTTTCACCAGCCTGGTCTTAACCCATTTACTCATGATTCCTACCTCTCTGCAACTGGATTCCAGATTTCAGCACAGTGTTTAGCTGTAGGTATCTGCTTCTGCTTCCATCAGCTACTGTATGAAGGCACTAGGATGGCATATAAGGTAGTCAACAATCTCATTATCAGGGAAGGGCATTTAAGGGGACAATATCTCCCTAGCAAATTGGGAACATGGGGGAGGGGAGAGGGAACTAGGAGAAAGAGAAAGGGAGAGCAGGATGGGAGAGGAGGACATGAGGGAGCAGGAAGGGTGAGTTGGGCCAAGAAGAGAGGAGAGCAAGAAAAGAGATACCATAGTAGAGGGACCCATTATACCTTTAAGAAGAAATCTGGAACTAGGAAAATGTCCAGAGATCCACAAGGATGACCCCCAACTAGCAACTAGCACTCTTAACCGAGGTTGTCACTCTAGCCCCTTACCTGCAAGTTCTATTTTGAGCTATTAATACAAATGTAGCTTTAAGTTAGTGGCTAAATTCCATGTGTATGTGCCAAGGAACACTCTTAAATTTCTTGCCTCACAAGTGTTTACTGTTCATCTGATCCATCACCATTATATGTGATTTATTCTTTCTTTTTAAAACCTATAAAAGATACCATGTATATTTCTTCTTAATTAGGTTGGACCCTGCTGAAAAAAAAAAAAAAAAAAAAAAAAAAAAACACTAAGTCAATGCCTAATGGTGTGGATCGGGAGGAGAGCGCTGTTAGTGAACTCAGGCTGTGGACCTGGTGGAGGAACATTCCACCATGCTTGCTCTAAGACAGGACAGGAACTAATGGATGGGCAAAAGTAGCATAATGTTCTCACTCCATTAAATCCAGTCTTTCTCTTTTTTTCCTTGCTAAATATCCAAAAGAGAAATATGGTCCACTTAACTAGAGAAAAAAGTTTCCATTTGAGTCAAGTAGGAGCATGATGCATATTTTCTTTTTAATTTAATTTCAAACCATTAAGGCTCAATTCTATAAATGACCCAGCAAAGCATTTGGAGATTAGAGAAGTACAAACTAAATATCCTTTGAATTTGGCTATCTAGGCATCATGATGTTATATAGTGTAATTAGAATTTAACATCACATTTTCATGAGGCCACCAAGCAAAAGCCAAGTGACTTTCATGATTGATAATGAATCCCCTTCAATGCATTGTCAAACTGACATACTTTCCAGGTTTTGTTTTTGTTAAGCATCATGTTTGTCAAGCCTTGTAGTTACTGTGATTTGAACTTTTGTTTAAACAATCAGTTTTATTCTCATAATTATAGAAAAAGGTTACATTCTGTCTGTGGGTTGAGGGAAAAAGATTAAAGCTCTAATGAGCCAAATCTGTACAAATGGGAAAATAACAATTTCCTCATAATTAGAACAGCCCTTTAGAATAAGTATTGGCCATGAGTTTTTTCAATAGAAAAAAATCATTTCATTATTTTGGTTAACACAATATATGTAAATCAATGCCGAACTGCCTACTGGAAAGGGAGGATTAAAATTATTTGGCTTGTTTTCACAAATATGTTTGCTGCTGGAAATTCATCCTGTCTTTCTAGTCAAAACAATGACTGTTCTTTTCTAGGTTCTTTAGATACCAGAAGCCACTACATTATCTGCATAGGTAGTAAGATGTGCTGATGGTCCAAAGCAAGCACTTTCTTTTTGATGATGTCCTATTTGAAGCAAGTCCACGAGGCTATTTTCAAAGGCAGGTGAATGGCATGCGTATCATGGAACTCTGTGTTCTAGGTAGGGCATGGTCACTAGCATCCTGAAATCTGAATAGCTCTTGTTACTCATCCTGACACACACAGAAACTCTAGCCTCTTCAGACTCTCACCTGAGATTCTTGGCACTCAGCACTTGTATGATCCAGAAGTAGGCTAGAGTGTAGAAAATGTGGAAGGTCCAGATGACAGTGAGTTTTCACCAATGTCATGGGGTGAGGCTATTTGTTGATATAGGTACCAATCATCCATGTTGTAACTAATCTTATTATACTCACTGGTTCAGAAGCTATATTCTGGACTTATCAGGTTTTTTGCTGTTATTCTTTTATTTGTTCTAGTCATTGACCTAAAGAACGGTCAAGAAAGGTATCTGAAAAAAGGACTTGCTCAAGGTTTGAAGGGATTCTTGAATTGGCATTAGAATTCAGGAACATTGTAGACTCCCATCAACACATGGATAGTACTAAAAGCATCAGCAGGTAGAGACATAGTGCAGCATCCACAATGAAGAGAAATGCTACAATGACTTTGTCAGCACTCAGTTCACAAGATGTTACTGGGAACTCAAAACATTTAGAAACAACTGCTCATATCATTGTAACTGGCCACTCTGGATTACTTCCAATGGAGTCAACACTGCTTTGTAGAGGGCTAAAATTCCCCCAGGTCCTGTCTCTATTTCTTGGCTTCTCCTACATTTGGAAGTCCAACACATCCCAAATTTCTCTGAGAGTGGATCGTTCTGAGACCTCTCATGCAAAGAATTTATAAATCCAGTTGGGCACAGTCAGTCTGCAAGCTTTCCAGGAAAAAACAGTTCGGTAGGGGAATTTCAAGCCAAGGGAAAACACTGAGGACTGGGCTGTGAATGCACTCTGAAAATACTGAGGAAGGTCACAACACAGCAGAGCAGGTATTTAACTAAATATGGGGTAGCTGTCTAGTAGTTCCTGGAATAAGTTGGTAAATGAGGGTAGCCTTTTGGAGAAAGTACTTGAAATCCAGGGACAGTCTGTGATTTGAAGTCCCCATTACCAAAGGGACACCACTATGCCTGACAACCACTAACACAAGGCACTAAGACAGTCTGGACTTTTTGTCCACATTTTAGGCTAGCCCATAATGATTATATGATATTAGCAAGATCATGAGCCCATTTAGTATGTGAGATTGACTTCCTCCACCTGTTTATGGGCCTCTAGATGAAAAGTAATTGAGGATTGATCTTATGCTCAGCCACGCCATGAAAAATCAAAACAAAAACAAAAGCAGAAGCCTTTCCTAGCCCTACTCTTGCTGTTTTACATGGTCTGGGACAGGCATGGCTCATAATGTTAAGTATGCCAAGGAAAGGTAATAATGTAAGGGCTTGCCTGGCAAAGGCTTTAGCCATGCCGATTGTAGTCTCTGTGGCTAATAAAATACATTAATGAATGGGTCTTTTGATTATTCATCATTATAAATGTTCCTGATAGGGGATCAGATGTAAGAGTTCAGGGATGAGACAACAATTTTTAATAAAGCTTTGCTTCTTTACGACTTGTTTAGTCCCCTTATGGTGCTTCAACTCAGAAATACAATTTATAAAATATAAGCAACTGATTATGTTTTGCCAGAAAAGCTCAAGAACAAAAAGATCATTGGAAATCCTACAGATAATTTGCAGTAAGTGGCACTAAGCCCATTGGCAGACTTTCATAATATACTAACAGTGTGGTTTGCAAGTCTTAAAATTTGTAAACATCAGCCCACTGAATTTTTAATTAATTACTACAAAAACTTTATTATCTTCCCAGAAGTAATCCTTGAAAGGATGGATAATGCTACAGGACACCCCAAGACCAAGTTCTCAGCACAAAGGAGATTTATTTGTCCCAGAGGGACCAAGAGCAGAGAATAAGAGACAAAGACAGGAGATAGAGGAAGGCTAGGGAGAAGGAAAAAAGAACAGGGGAGAGACAAGAGTGCCTTTTTATCCTGAAGGGACAAAGGATTGCCTCTGTATAGAGAGGAGATAGGCATGGCTCATAGGCAAATGGCAGTTTACAAAGGTAAGGGGGGAAAACCCGTGTTAAGATGAGGTGTTTAATTTTGATTGGTCAGGTTAACTAGGGTGGCCAAAAGGAAGCTTTTGATGTCAATTAATGTCAATACTTTGATAGTTAGACCTTGGTTGTCAGCCTCAGGGTGAGGAAGTGGCAAAATAAGGGAGTAGACCTTGATAGATAGCTTTGGAATATAATATAACAGTTTTAGCAAATAAGAGGGAATAGGAAAGACAAGACCTGCCAGAGCCAAGCTTGCCATGATCAGGCATGTTAGAGTCCCTTTAATCCCCAAATCTATCCCCAAAGAAGCAAATAATTTTAATGTTCAGAGAATCTGTGACAACTGTCATTGTTAATAACAGAATTTCTTCTCTTTCCTCTGTGAAGATTTGCTGGATTCATTCCTTGTTTAAGTCAAGTACAGAGAATGAGTCTGTCTATTTAATTTCACACTTCAACAATGAGCTATAAACCCAGGTCTATGTATTGTGAGTATCTCAGCTGTGGAAATAAAATCAAGATACAGAAAATATGTAAACACCAACAGGCAGCCTTACAGACCATCTCAACATGGTCTAGAAAAAAAAAAAGCATTTGGTTTATGCCTTTCCTACCATTCATCCTGGGCCAAAGTATTAACATTTAAAATTATCGGTCAATGCCAACAGTGTAGCTTGAATAGGTAAATATGCCTTGGGAAGTTGTCAGTTGTGGAATGTTTTACTAAAATTAAGATATGTTGTATCAACAGGAGGTTTTGATTCAAGAAAAAGGTAGGCAGGACAGTTTAAGTATAGGAAAGTACTAATTTGGCTTCAATCTGTCATATGGTGTTGTGTATCCCTTCCCTCTAAGACTGAAACATTCCATCTTCCAGGGTGGTTCCTTAACCAGGAAAGAAAAACAACTTAAAATAGCTTCCTGAAGTTCCTGAAACTAATCAGATTCACTAGGCCCCTCCCTGCCAGAGTAAGCAATAAGAGCTGAGAGGGTCTCTCAGACAGGCCATGCTGAAAAGCACACACTCAGACCAGACCAGGGGTCTGGAAGAAGCAGAAACCAGCCAAGCTGCCTGGCGGAGGTTAGACCACAGGCACCTGGAAAGGTCATTTTCCAAACTGTTGAGCTGCCTGCAGGCCATGCAGTGTGCTCCAGGTTCCCTGCTTTGGTGAGCTACCACCTGTGCTAGACTTGATATTCTAGATGTCTGTGAGTAAACTATGCTACTGTAATTAATCACTCACACATATCCCTATAAGTAACCCCAACAAAACTGACTGGTTCACCAAGTTGAACTCCTTGCATAGCACCTCCCCAGGAAAAGCTTTGTCACACAATACATGGGTATGTTCCAGTGAAAGTAGTTGGTAGGTTACATAAGTAAATTCCAGATAGATTCTACTGATATGAATGATTGAGTCTGAATGAGAGAGGGAGGACAAAGCAAGATTTTCCTTGGTTAGCTCATGAGTGGGGAGTTTTCCCTCAGAACAATATCCTGGAAAAAATACTTTAGTGTGATAAAAGATTTTTCTCCTTTGTTCCTTCCATTAACTTAGTATAAGGAAAGTAAAATGAAACCTTTTCTTCACCTGTTGGTTTGAGTCTATAAATAAACTGACAGCAACCAGATTAATCGAATCAAAGACATTTAAATTTATTAAGGTGCAAATACATGACATACATACTAAGTATGAAACACAAAGAAGAGCCAGATGGTTGAATTCTAACAAACATGCAGGTTGTGTGCCATTTTAGAGGAAGAGAATATAATTTTTATGGGAGATGATTGGGTTCAAAATACTCAAACAGCCTGGATTACATTTGCCTGGGCTGTGTTTATGATGTCAAGTCTAGCTGTTTTTCTTGACTGTATCTGGAGCATCTGGCCTTTCTACAGCTTGGAGGCTTCAAAGAAAGCAGATCCTATGGAAGGAGGGAGGAACAAACAGTGGGGAGAAGGAAAGCCAGACTTAGCATGGCTCCTCTTTATTCAGAGTTCAGCATGCTAAATATCACACACTGAACTTATTTTTTTAATCCCCAAGAGAACAATACTGGTACATCTTCATTTTTACAGCAAAAGGAATTCATATTTCCTGGGAGTATAGGGAGATTTGCTCAATATACAGTTGTATGAATATATCCTTGAAATGAATTATTATGTATTATGAATATGCACAATGAAATTTAATAATCATAAAAGACCTCATTATTATCAGAGAGAAAAAGAATCTGCTCAAAATGATAACAAAGCCCTAATGTTTCCATGAATTGAATGATCTAGATCATGCCATAACAGGTGTCCCTGGGAGTGAAACACATACCGTGAATTAAATGCAACTAGCAGAAAGTTATCTTAATGGATCAAATAACTGATACATTTTTAGGAAATAAGATGCAAAATACTAACAATACTTAGCACAACTCAAAGGGTTGAGCTAAACTATATCTTCTTTCTCTAAAATTATTACTTATGAGGATAGGTAAACAAAAACTGTCCTTATGACTGAAAATGATAGTTTGCTTAACTTTTATATATACATGATTTTCAGAGCAGCCAAATATAAGTTCTGGAAAGTATTTACTTTGTCATGTTTACCTTTGATAATCAAAATTTGCAATTATCAGTATTAGATAAGTTATAGATATGTAGATACTAAAATAAAATTGTTTTGAGGGTATAATCAAGTTTTGGTGCATCCTTCTTTATACACATATGTGACAGTAGGAAGTGATAGTTTTCCTTTGATCAAAAGTTTTCAGAATTTACGTCTAGTTCCTTGTCTCTTGATTTCAACTCTTCTTTTGATTCCTTAATGCTAAGGAGTTGTTTAATTTTTGACAGCAACTACAACAGAAACAACACAACTCACTGTTGTTTTTGTATAAAATCCTGAAACTGGTACTTTTTAAAGTGAAAGGGTCTTAAGAGGAGGCAAAGGAAAAGCTCAAGATAAAACAAAGCTTATTACTACTGAAGGTCCTTGAGATTATGGGTACAGCATGCCATCCATCACCACAGGTGATGGACATCAGGTTGTCAGCATCTTTCTTGGGGATTTTATGGGAAAGGTGAGACAGGGAAGTGAAGATAAGTTGGGGTTCTTGCTTGCCTCTTATAAGGATGAAGCAGGCATAGGAATATGTGGAGCATGCTTATTAAAGTGCTTGCCTTGCTGGCTCCTTAAGAACCCGGGTTTAAGTTTCAGAATTTATGTTAAATTAACTAAGTGAAATAGGGTGTGTTTGTTTTCCTGGCACTTGGAAAGCAGAGACAATGTTTTCTCATCCTAACTGGCCACTCAGATATTACACACACACACACACACTCAGAGAGAGAGAGAGGGGGGGGACAGACACAGAAAGAGAGTTATGATGGATGGATGGATGGATGGATGGACGTACAGCATCCACGTTTGTCCACACACACTTAATTTCACATTCATGCATCTCACATTCTCTCTCCATGTATGTACATACTTGCTTATGCACCCACACACACATGCAATGCTCCAACTTCCTCCTCCAAGTCATAATACATAGATAATTAGAACATACAAAAGAGAATTATTATAGTACTTTTTTTCTTTGCTCATATCAATAAAAGTTTCCACTGAACATACAGGCAATATTTTTCAAATCAATTATTTCTTATTGGCCACTGAATTTAGCATTTTTTAGTGTCTTCTAACAGTGTGGTTGTATTGCAACCAGTCTGCCTCTTCCTGAGAAGCAGAGATATGAAATATAAACATCAAATATGATATCCTTTGTGCACTCAAAATAACACTAAGAAATAGATGTAGAAAATAATGTCACAGTGAATCAAAGACAACTGTAGACTTAACCATCATCCCCAGCCATTGATAAAGATAAAACTTGCAGTCACAGATGCTATGGTGTAAAATATTCATGTTGTCTTTGGTGACGATGGCTACCACTGATTTATTTGCCAGTGGTGGTAAAGCATTTGTAGCAGTGCTAGTAGTATATTCAGTTCTTAGAAACCTTGCAAGTTTTGTAGATTTTTCAGTTTTTCAGTTCTGTTACTCTTGTCATGGTTTTTATATGGAAGAATGAGCTGAGCTTCATGAGCCAGAACTGAAGTGTTTCTCTCCAAATTGAAGCTAAAGGTGAGAAAATAAGGTTGCTTTACAGAAGTCCAGTGGGTCCCTCACCTCCTAAGATATTCTTAGTGAAGAATCTTTCATTCCCTTCTGCAGGGTCTGCCACACCCTTGTTCTGAAAAGAACTCTTAACCCATAAGAGTTTCATGACACATCCCAGAACTCTGTGTGAGAAGGTGCACACACTGAAATTAACATGCCTTCACCCTTTCCTGCATTGGAGAGAAACTTAGCTGTGACATAGGATGGTTACGCTATGGAGTATATGAACAATAGCAATGGTGGATGAGCCACCAAAAAGACATGTAAATTGATCATATGCCTACATCTTGGGGTGAGGTTTATATGAGAGAAGAGCCAGATGACTAAAGCTTATCCTCATTAGAATCATGGTTTGGTGCTCTGGTGGAAGGTGGCATTAGACAACAAAAGGACTGAAGTATGATGAACAAATATTACCTCCTCATGCAGGTAGAGCTTCATTAAGTAAAATTATTTCTAGAGGTGATGACCAGGCCATTGACAAAATGGTTTAGTAAGTTTTTCTTTTGTTGGTAAGTTTCAGGGGGAAGAGACTCAAGACATTTGTGCTCCTTATGGATGGTATGAGAAACAGTTCACAAGGCTCACAGGTTACTCTGTTACTTAAGCATTTTCTGCTCTTTTGCTCTGCTAATGTGTCTGTCCTCTTATCCAGCCTCATGCCATCCTGTAAGGGGTCCTCTAAACTCAGATAGTCCAAAAAATTCTGTCATTTCCTGAACCTCAAAGAACAAACCATATTCTTAGACTCTGCTGTAGTGTCTGTGTCTCATGGAAGCACAGCTTACATTTTACCCAGATGAGAAACAATGGTATATACTTTACTTCCTTGTTAGGAAGACTCTAGAAATAACTGAACCAGTGCTATTTCCTTCAAAGCCCCACTCACCTTTGGTTCCCCAAATATTCTTACATTTAGTCATCTGAACATACGTGCTTGTGCTTCATTGTCCCATATGATGTTCCATGACCTACGCTTTAGAGATCCCGCATATTTCAAACTGCAAGCTGTAGAAGCAGAAAGCTCCTCTTTTCCTTACCCTTCATAAGGATCATAGCGTCACTGCTACACAAGACACAAGTAAACAAGAAAAGGGCATAGAAAATGAACTGTCCATCTCCCTTCTTCCCTCCCTCCCTTCTTCCTCTCTGCTTTGGCTTTAGTTACTGTGTAAAGACCTAGTCTAAAGAGGATAGCCCAGTCCCCTGTTTTGAGGCTTTGGACTATAAAAAAGTAAGAAAAAGCTGCCCGAGTGCTAAGCACACACACATTCATTTTTCTCTGCTCAGTTTTAGTTGTTGTTATTGTATTTTTGAGACAGTGTTTCACTGTGTAGACAAGGCTGGAGTAGAATTCAGAGATCCTTTGTATCTGCCTTCCAAGTGCTGAGATTAAAGGGGTATTCCACCATACCTGTCTCTCTCTGCTGTGGGTTGAGGATGTGATGTGGCAGGCTGCTTCATGTCTCTGCCTTGACTTCCTTATTATGACTGAATGGGACCTGGAATTGTGAAGTAAAATACCCACTTTATTTCTAGAGTTGCCTGAAAAAAATAAAGCATAAATGAAACTAAGAAAACAGTTGAACAAGGAAACCCACAAGGTTGTCTTCATTCTTCCTTGCTTCTCTCTGAAGCATTCATCCCTCTGAGTGTTTTCTGGAATGAGTCTTATGGTTTTCTATCCAATAAAGCTGAGTACAGAGTATCTTTTTGGCCAAGAGAAAACCAGGGTAGCATTTCTAGATACCACTGGCTTTGAAGGATTCTATTTCTTGTGCTCTATCTAGGGAAGCAAATGAGAGCATAATAAAGATGAATAGGTCATAAATAGATGGATTCTTAATCTCTTCCAAAGCCCTCTGTTTTAATGTGCTTAGAATACCAAAGTGCTAAACTTTAGGTTACCCTTTTCTATTTCCTTATAGCATCCTTAACTCCTTTTCTAAATTATTTTTCTACATAGTCAATACACTCTTCTATATATTGCTTTTGCTTATTTATGTATTGCATGAGTTCTTTTGTAAGTATATATCTCTTTAATAGGTTGTTCAGTTCTATCACTTTTGTTAATATACCTTGTCTGGCACCAGAAGTAATTTCTGGCCCATAGTAGGTGCTCAATAAGTAAGTTGGAGGTAAATTATTCCAAAATATCTGAAGAGGTTTGAAAGATGTTCATCTCAAATATAGTCAATTCATGGAAATATTATTAGAATAATTGTGAATGGACCAAACTTGCTCAACTCTAGAACTTTTGACACACACCCAATTGCAAATTCATCTATTTTTTAACCCTACCTTTAGTTCATTTCATATAGATGGCGTAGGGAGCAAAAACTGAAAATTGCATTGATTGCAGTCTAAGAGGAGAGCCACTGAAACTAGCTCCCATGCTTGAGCTTTTACACTAGGAACTGCAAATTCCACAGTTGCTGATGTAACAAATATTACTTTTTACTTGCTGAGTAGCCATGGAAATCAAATTGAACCTAAAGGAAAGTGAAAGAAAGCCAATTCATAAGCCTTTTGCCATTCTTTTTCCTTTTTGATGCTTTTATTGTGTTCATAAAAAGTTGCATTTGAGGGTTGGAAGTGCCCTCTGGGACTGTGTCTACATGGAAGGTTAGGTATTAAGCAATTATATACTTTTTGTGCGATTGATCTCAAAGAACAAAAATGCAAGATTGGCTTATCATTTTCCAGGTGTCACTGACCAACCATTCATGAAATTGACTGGTTAATTTACAACCCCTGAATCAACATTGCCATACACGAAGTTTGGTAATCTTTTCTTTTATCCAACTAGATAGTAAGCAATTCTGTTTGTCTAGAAACATCTCTGTCACTGAAGCTTAACTCTATTCTAGAAGCTCAAAATTAACCATAGACAATAGCTAAGTAAATAGTTGCAGCTGTATCCAAGTTAAACTTTGTTTTTGGCACTGAATTTTACATTTCATATAATGTTCATATGTCAGAAAAATCATTCCTATAAAAACTGTTTCCTTCATGCATTTTCAGCTTGGGCCCCACAAAGTAGATGAAGAGGTAACCTTGGCTAATGATCTGTGTATGCCTCCCACCACAGATGGATTGAAGGGATAACCTTGGCTAGTGATCTTTGTATGCCTCCCACCATATACGGAAGCTTCTGTACATCACTGCTGTTTCCCTGGGCTCTTCAAGTACATTTGGAACAGATTAGATTCCAATGAAATAGGTGTGGTAAACGTATGTTAAATTAAAGGCAAGCAGCTTGATGCAGGTATTTTAGGTCCAAGGCTGTCTTTGATCTCTAATTAAGATCTTCTGGAAAGCTTATGATGTTGTTTCAATCCTGTTTTCACTCTACAACTTCAGCACTAATTAATGTGGGCTCATCTGTCCTCATACTAAACGAAATATAGAAAACACTGTCAATTATTTTTCCATGCTATCACTGGCATATATATGCACAAATGGAAAGTCAAACTTGTTATTTTCCCTCCTCTTATATTTTATGACATTTCATTAATGCGCACAATGAACTTCAGTTGTTTATAATCCCATCTTCATTACTATCTCTTATCTACCCCACTGAAAACCTTTTTTCCACTAAGTCTTTCCTCTTCCATTCATGCCTTTTTGTGTATATGGCCACTGAGTTTAATTAGGGTTGATTGCATGAGTGAGAAAGGTTAGTCAATGGAGCATGAACAACTTATCAGTGGTTATATAGCTGAAGAAAAATGGTATCCTTTCTCACAGCAACCATCAACTGTCAGTGGTTCCTCAGGAAGGAGTAGAGCTTCACCTCTCTCATCTCTGATGAAATGGTGCTGGGCCTGACTTTGTGTAACTCTTATGACCAAAGCTGCTGTGAGTTTCTGATCCAATAACTCTGTCACTTCCAGAAGACAATCTTTCTCAGCAATCCTGCCTATTCTCTGAATCTTTCTTTTGTGCCCTGTTTCTATGATATTGCCAGCAGTACAGGTGGAATGGTGTCAATGTCTTATTTAAGGGCAAGGTACTTCATAATCACTTCTCTATAGTAGATTCTCCTTGAGGGAATATAATCTCCCTAGACAAGAGCTCTTGTCCAGTTTATAGTAGGTACCATGCGTTCATTCCATCCTAAGTACAAACAAATGTTACTTTACCTGGAGAATGGTTACAATCATCTCCTACTCTTTGTATTGTGTTTTCTCCACCACTCCCTGTCATCTGAGAGAAAAAAAAATAGGTAATTCCTAAAAAAGCTCATAATGTTTGGTTCAATGCCATTGAGTTAAGACTAAAGGAAACCATGGTGGAATTAAGCCATAGTTTTAAGTAAATATTTATCTCAACTTCAAAGTTTCTTTTTTGCCCGAGGTGGCAAAAGTTGCAATTCTCCAGTGCCATAATATAGCCAGTTATAAACAATTACTGTTAATGTGTCATGATTTTAATCCAATGTGTATCTGAAACCATAAGGATAATTTTCCAACATGCCAGTAACAGAAGACTAAATAAATAAATGAATAAATGAATAGGTTTATTTAAGCCAAATTTTATACAACATAGGCGACTTTCAGAACAAAAACCCTCAATTTAGGGAAGGCAGCTGCTTTATGGGTTGAGCTGATAAAGAAAGGACAGTCATCTAAAAATTGATTGAAAATAACATACATTAAATGATGATAGAATAAGGAGGAGGAGTTCAGTCAGACTTGGCTACGAATTTTCACAGACTTCCTGCATGACCTTGCTTCCTTCCAATATGAAATAGGACCCTTTTGGAATCACTGTATTCAAAACAGAAAGGAGAATGAAGGGAATGACATTTCTTGTTCTCATGGCTTGTTTTAAGGAAAGGGGGCCTTGTTTTCTGTGATCTACATTGGAAAACAAGAATTCTGCTCTCTATGAGTCATTTCAGTGGGGGCTATGATGGAGAATAGAAAACATAAGATTTATTCTGAGACTTTCAGTGGCCTATACTTCAAAGAATGTGGAATGCCTATGGGAGTTATCCTTTTCTGATTGCCAACATCCAAAGATGAGGCAGTTTGTAGCCAGAGGCCTAGAGAACCACTGTTGCCAGGTAAGCCTGCCAGACATCAACAAATGGACACCTTAAAGCCAAAAAAATGTCTTTATTGCTGTCTACAGGTTGCACCAGGAACTTTCCCAAATCACAGAGCCCTGAGCCTTATAGCCCTTTGTCTTTTAATGAACTAAAACCATATCCTGGTTGTCACACTTTTGTTAGCAAGAAGCAGGACTGTAGAAACCAAAAAGCAAGGTTAGTTGATTCAGAGACTTTCCTGGAACTATGGACTAGGCCTTTGATGGATTAGGTCTTTGTTTCCATTTTGATAAATGTTGGGGCCTACATGCTGGCTTTTAAGGTCAGAATGATACCTCGAACATGACTTCAGTTGTGTTAAGGTCTGGGGCCCTGTTATACCCTTAGACATGATGATTCCATGCAGGGAGCCTCTCTTATACTTGTTGGAGAAACAAGACTACTTTCTTCTTAGCAGGGTAAGCTGAGTTTATTCTTTTGAAAAGATATTTCTTAAGACATTGATAATGTACTTTCAATCAGGAAAATTAGTATTTCTCACTTCATAAGTGAAATGGGTCTCTTTAACCCACTTTATATCACAAAAGATTAAGATCGCTTGGTTTAATTGGAGTTTTGAAAATACCTTTTCATCTACATGAGTTAGCATTGAGCCCCCTCCCACCCTCTACTTCTGTGCTTCCTGTTTTAAATGCCAATTAAATGGCTTCACCACTGATTGGCTAGAAGCCTATGCAACTTCTGGGCTGCAGGCCATTAACACCCTGGCCAGAACTGCTGACAGGAAGATGAAGAGATTTACACCCTCTGATTTCTGTATTAACAACAAGGACAAAACAGTATGTGGTCTTGTTGCTGGATAATACAATTTAAAGATATGATTTCTTTTCCACAGGTGCATTTATCTCTGAAAATTAGCAGTTCAGCTTGGTGTGAATAATAAGACTTCATCTCTGATGAGTTTGAATCATTAAACAACCTGTTGTGAACAGGTTTGAGATTTGCAATCCTATTACCATTATTTTCTTTAAAGGAGAGAACTGAGGCAGCATATTTTTAGAGATAAATTCGGATTAAACTGGCTGAAAAAAACACTAAAAAGGGAGCAAAAAGTTTGTTAATCTTTTCAGTTACTTAACTTAAAATTACTTTTCAAAAGCTATGAATGCACTAATAAGATTGTGACTTCCCCAGGGGATTTCCTAATGATTCTGATAGCTAAACATATATCTTTGAAGGAATATATGTGATGTAAATTAGTTCTATTTACATTAGCCCAAAGAGAACACATACACCAGAAAACATGCTAATGCAGAAGTGGAAAAGCTCTCAAGACTCAACTCTATTTAGTGATCTACCAGTAACTAAGGAATGCTGAGAGCAAGAGAGGTATCCAATACCAAATGGCCATTCAAGTAGCATTATACAGACAGGGGTAGGTTTTACTTATATATACACATATATGTATGTAACAATAATTAATGAAAAGGGAGAGCATAAATTTGAAAGAGAGGAGAAAAGAGCATATGGTAGGATTTAGAAGATGAAAAAGGAAGGGAAAGGTTATATTGTAGTCTAAAAAACAAAAATACTGATAATCATATATGCATATTTTATGAGAATTACATATATCCCCATGCTTTTACTTAATTATGTTCAGATATATAAATGTGTATTAGACATGTACTCAGATTTGGAATACCTCCAATCTGTAAGCTTTGTAAGCAGGAATTAAAAATGGGGTTAAAAGCATTTAATTTTATACCAATTCATGTTTTTCTAAAAAAAAAAAGAAGTTATTGGGTATATTTGATATCTAAAGCTTTGTCCACCTTTTTATTTTAAATATTTTTTTTTATTTTAGAAGAACCCTTATTTACATCCATTCTCTCATTCCCTCACCCTCCCATGCTCCCCAACAACCCCCAACCCACCCCTCCCCAGGTATAGTGAGGCCCTCCATGGGGGACAGTCAAAGTCCTTCACATCATTTGGGGTAGGGACCAGGCCCTCCTTCCTGTATATGGGCTGCAATAGTATCCCTCCATAGGGAGTGGGCTCCCAAAGTCCATTTGTGCACTAGGAATAAACACTGGCTCCACTATTAGAGGTCCCATAGCCTGTCTTGGCCTCCGAGCTTAGCACCCACATTCCAAGGGCTTGGTTCGGTCCAATGCTGGTTCCCCAGTGTTACGACTAGGGTCTCTGTGCTCTGACTGTTTGGGTCAACTGTTTCTGAGAGTTTCTCCAGCACAGTCTTGGCTCCTTTGTTTATCCCTCCTCCCTCTCTGCAATGGGATTCCAGTAATATGGCTCAGTGTTTAGCTGTGGGTGCCTGTTTCTACTTAGATCAGCTACTGAATGAAGGCTCTAGGAATGGTAACCAAGGTAGTCACCAATCTCATTATAGGGGAAGGGCATCAAAAGCAGCTTCTCCACCACTGCCTAGATTCTTAGTTGGGGTCATCCCTGTGGATCCCCTAACACTTCATCTGTGCCAGACATCTCTCTAAACGTGTACTATCTCCCTTTACCAAGGCATCTCCTTTCTTGCCCTCCTCTATTCCTCCCCTGTCTCAGTCCTCCTGTTCTCCTCCCTCCTCCCTTTCTCCCCCTCTCCCCTTCCCACCTCTTTCCTCTCCCCCCTCCCAATTTGTTCAGTGGTAATTGTCTCCCTTCCCTTCTTCTAGGGACAATGCAATCATCTCTTGGGGTCCTTGTTTCCTAGCTCCTGGTGTGGATTGTAGGCTGGTAATTCTTTGCTCTTTGTCTGAAATCCAAATATGAATGAGTACATACCATGTTTATCTTTTTGTTTGTTCAGCATTTTTGTTTCTTTATTTGGTGGTTCATATCTTTGGCCTGGAGCTTATTGATGACTTTGAACTTGTCCTCTTGCCATTGTATCCCAATGACTGGAATCACAGTGCTGGCTACCAAATTCAGTCGGGACTCCATGGACACTATATAGGTACTACTTCAACTAAGCTACATCTCCAGGAATACCCTTCTATCCTTAAAGTGATGAATATAAGATTTGTCTATCTTCCTATCTGTTTCATAAATCAATCTTAAAGTTCAAGCAATTATGGCAGATTATTATTGGAGGACAAAATGGTTAGAGGAAGAGTATAGATGAAAATTTGAACTTTTTAGTAAATCATCAGCCAATTACCATTGAGTTCCTGCTAACTGTCTGGGTTCTGAGCTAGGTAATATAAAGAAAAAAGCAACTCAAGATTTCTCACCTTTAATGTGTTTATGAAATTATTTTGGGAAGATATACAGACACTGATATCAACGCCAACAAGTAACAAAAATTAATAAGTAATACTTCCATTAATAATTAAGCCATATTTTCCAGAATCAAGAAAGACAACTGCAAAACATGTAAAATATATTATATATCTGGTTTATACAGTTTCTCTTCTCACCAAACTTCACATGGTATAAATTATTACACATTGTAAAATCCAAATTTCAATAATGAGTTTTTTCTACAAATTGAGGCTACCATAAAATATACTGAAATAAAAAGGACCCATTAATTGAACTAAAAGATGAATCAAAAAAGCAGATTACTTTTGAGTTTCCTTACCAGATGGTCCTTTGTTTAAATGAGCCAAACAAAAATAATTACTCCTTAGAGTGATAAGATTTTTCAAAAGGATATCTTTGATGTCTTTGCTATGTAAGACACTGTGAATTTTCAGAGAAATACAGAGCAAGGCATCCATTCCTTGCACATGGTGAATTGCAATGGAGAGAACAGAAAATCAAGGAAGGTATGGGAGCCATATCAATGAGCGTGCACTCAATTTGAGACAACTATAGTCATCTGAGAGGAAGCAAACCATGATTGAGAAAATACATCCATAAAACTGAGCTATGGGCCACCCTATAGAACATTTTCTTAATTGGTGATTGATGGAGGAGGGCACAGCCCATTATGGGTGGTGCCATTCCTGGTCTGGTGGTCCTGGGTTCTATATAAATGTAGGCTGAGATAACCAAAGGGAGAAAGCCAGTAAGCAGTATCCTTCCATAGCCTCTGCATCAAACCCTGCCTTGTTTGGATTCCTGTCCTAACTTCCTTCAGTGATGGACTACAATGTGGAAGTGAAAGGCCAATAAACCCTTTCCTCCACAACTTGGGTTTGATTATGGTGTTTTAATTGCAGCAATAGAAACTCTAACTCAGACAGTGAGTATCTAGCACTTACTAGTTGATACAAATGCTAGTAAATTCTGAAGTATCAGAGGCAAGAAAGAAAATATTTTCTCTGTGTCTAGGATGATGATTTTAGTTCAGATTATCTTGGCTGTATTCCCAGAAAGTACTTGTTGATTGCCCATGCCATGCTAACATTTGAGAACTAGTATTAGCCTAACCCATGCTCATGAGATAAGAATTAGGAAGTAGTCTAGCAGAGGGACAAGAGAAGAATAAACAAAGGTGGCCCCGTAGATGGGAAATCATGTTGTTATGTTCAGGAGGTTGGTAAAGTAGGGCATGATTATTAATGTGGAGTTATGGAAGATAAGAACTGGAACATCTTAAAAACCCAAGAAATAAGTAAACATCTATAGTATACATCACATAAAAAATTAAGGAAATAACTCTGAGATAATGAGAGTGTCCTGATATCTTCAACTGTGGGCTTAGCATTTGGAGTTATAAGTTTTGTAAATATGTTGGTAAAATGTTAGCTAAGATGTATGTCTCCCATCACTCATCATGTTCTCAGATTGATGGACTCTAATGTCGTCCTAATAGATAGTTCCAGATATAGTTATCAATTCGCTGATAAAATTCCCCAAAGGAAAAGCTAAGATTACAATCAATTATCAATATGTGTCTCAGATGCCATTCTGATATAGTGTCTATAAATCATTCTAAAGACTCTTAAGTCCTCAATTTCTGAAGACAAGAGAAGAGTAAATAAATAGAGTATTCTTCAAAATGAGCAAGGTTTTATTAAAAGTGATTTTAAATAACTTGGTAGAGATTGGCATAAAGAAAACTGATTTGAATTTAGATGATTGATTTTGTCTTTGTTTAAAAGCTAAGATAGTAAAATAGCAATAATTTAGTTATTCCTTGAGGGCTAATGTCCTATCTGAAGAATCAATGAATCACAGAAAGCAACTATAATACAATGTTAAGTCACAATAAATGTCAGTTAATTATTCATAATTTCATTCAATGGTATAGTTATTCAAGTTAGCTTGTGTTTGTCAGATTTTGCATCTTTGGGATCTTTATTGACTCCTTTCTTTTCATAAGACTCCAGACCAGTCTTAGGTTCTTCTGTTGTGATCCTATGACTTAGTTTCTGCCAAACACAACTGCAGCCTACTTCTGCTCTTTCTTGGAAGCATCAAAGAAATATAACTGACTTCCCAAATATAAGTGCCCACACTCCATAAATCTCCACACACCGGTTTCATATGATACAGTTGGGCCCAGGACAATGTAATCAAAACTGAGAGGTTGTCCTACAAGTTGATTTATTATTTTCCAACTTTCTGATATCCGTTTTACTTAGAAATGATTTCTGAGAGGTATGAAGGATAGTAAGTACCATGTGTATAAAATAGCCATTATGGGGAAGAGAGAGACTAATCCTGAGAGTTCACTGACTCATCTCTCTGAAGTCAGTAAGGCAGGAAGGGTGACAGAGGATTCTGCATCATGCTTTGGTAGCTGTATCAGTATACAATGATCCATGCATTCCCAGCCACACTAGTGTGAATGCATGACAAGTGTGAGCATACATACATCCCCTCTACACACATACACTTAAGACATTTGGTGAATAGGATTATTTTAATTATTGTGGTATGTAAAGACACAACATGCAAATGCATTTTACTAGTGACATGCTCCCCCAAGTGGATACTTCCAAACCAAGATTAAATTCCACATTTATTAGAAGTATGGAATTTAATTACTATTTGCAGGATGGTTTTTGTTTCACTTATAATGGATTTTGTGAGATGGGAAAAAATCAAAATTATGAGAAGAAAAAAAGTGATTTTTATTTTCATATCCATGGTGTGAATCTTAAGTATTTTCAAGCTAACTATAATGAATTACATAAGTGTCCCAACTCTGAAGGGAAAGGCATTCCCAATGCAGTTTTGCAGCTCTGAGGACAAAGGTATCCTGGCAATTGGGAGCCAAGGAATACCACAGAGTCACACTGTGTAACAAACCTTACACAAGAGATTTATTGGAAAATACATAAGAAGGTGGCTACCTTGGTTCAGGTGAGAAACAGCAAAGAAGTAAGTGTGAGGATTTAGATAGGGTTCCCAGGGTAAAGATTTCCAGAGTGTGTTTTGTTGGAATTTCAAGCCTGAGGTTGAGAAGAGCTCAGGAATTGATGGGTGGACTTTTTACCCTACAAATTATATACCAAAGATAAATGTTTTGAGCTGATCTCACTTGTCCGATTTAGGCTGCTTTTATTTGACTCTTTCTACAGGTTATGAACAAGACTCAGGTATTTACTTTGACTGGAAAAGTGTATTGAGAGGCAGGTGTTCCTATTAAATCAACTGGATGGGAAAATGTTACCAGGAACTATCAGTGGAGAAATTGTTGTTTTAACACTATACTTTATATTATCTGATCTTGTATAGTACCTATCATATTCTCAGTCACCTTCTAATCATACACTCAATTTTAAATTTTTAATTTCTGATAACCTACCTACTTCCTAATTTCTTCAATACATACATACACACAACTCTCTCTCTCTCTCTCTCTATATATATATATATATATATATAGAGAGAGAGAGAGATAGTCCAGTTTAGTGTTTATCTTCTGATATTTGCTTAAAATGATAAGTTAGGATGGGAAATTTTGTCAAGGGTTTGTTGCTGGAGAAGACTGTTGTTCTTTCCTATTTCAGCAACCATTACTTTCTTGATATCCTGCATTTAGTGATGAAACATCATGAGACTCTCCCCATCCATGATGAACTGTAAACAGGTATTGTGATTATCCGGGTCTTATTGAGGACACCAGGTTGTTCAGATTTCATGGGTGCAGCTTCTCTGTCATGATATAGAAGCCATCTATCCTGATCTTCTGACTCTTGCAATATTTCCATTCCATCTTCTATGATGTTCCCTGAAGCTTAGGTGAAGATTTGCATTGTGGATACAACAAGTAAGGTTGGGAAATTCATAGTCTGTATTTTAATTAGTCCTTATTTTCTGTAACAGTCTCCTGCTTCCAAAAGAAACTTCTTAGGTTGACAGGTGAGAGCCACACTCATCTACAGGTATTAGGATAAGCATTTAAATGCAATTAAATTTATACTGGCTTAGGAAAATGGTAGTGGCAGTTTTATGAACTTATTAGCCATGGTAGTTGGCTAAGTTTACAGTACAGACATGATTTCCCTCCTGTTGAGTGGCTTTTAAGTTCAATTAGAAAATTGTGATGTTGTTAGTTGGGCAGTAGAAGCTCAATTAAATGTAGAACAATCTTCACAGTGTAGATTCTTGTTAAGATAACCTTGGGAAATAATAACTAAATTTCTTGATACATGTTCCATCTTATAAGCTTTGCTATTTGGGAGTCTTTGTAATTCTTCCACTTTGAAAACATGACTCATGCAAGTTCGCTCCTCTCATCCTCAAATGCACAATTCAGGAGGTTAACCCATTCCTGAACAGTGACTGCATGCCAGTGTAACTACTAAGAGGTAACACATGTCATACAACAGCACATTAGTATAGTGTAATGGAATGTAAGTCACTAATTATTTGTTAATTAATATAGAAATTATTCAACTTTTATTCCCTGTGTCTGTACACCTAAAAATATTATGGAAACACTAGGCTCATAGCTCCTACCTTTATGCAATATTTCCATAGTAAAAACAGTACAACCTTGGTGAAAATCTAGAACAGTCCTGAGCTCTGTAACATAGTAGAAAACACAACAACACACACACACATACACACAAAGCACACATGAAAATCTCTCCCTGCTTCTTCATATTTTGTTGAATTATTTAAATATTCAAAACATGGTGTGCTCCTTAGAGGCATGGTTTCTACAGTGCTGTCTCTCTCTTGAATGTTGGGTAACTTGTATACTCCTATTCATTATTCAAGACCCTGTTTATATTTTACAAATTTGAAAGTTTGTTCCTAATTATTGCCTTACCAAAAACATCACTAAGGATCATTCTGAATTAGCTTCTTCATGTATTTCCTTTTATGGACAAACAAGGACCTGTGTGATGAAATAAAGCAGTACAATTTGTTGAAATGGACGAAGAGAAGCATAGGTACAAAGATAAATCCTCTTTTGGAACCTAGAACTATTGTTCAGTGTGCATTTGATACATAAAAGAAGAAATGTGAATCGTGGGACCATAAAATTTCACATTTCTGAATTATTTAAGATTTTGATATTTTTACTTGTGTATTATGCTTTAGAAATGTGGCCTAAATATCAACACAGATTTAAGTGATCCACATAAAATATATTTCATGCACATAGTTATGAGATATACTCACACAATATTTTTAATAATTTTATTTATGAAGCACTATGTGTCATTTATTTAGATTGTGTTGTAGGTTAGTGTTCAAATATATATATATATATATATATATATATATATATATATATATTTATATAAATTTCCTATGTGGGGAATGTCAAATCTATAACTTTCTGTCTGACTACTGATTCAAGGAAAGTATTAAATGTAAGGTATTACCACATATAGCTATGAAGGTTAAGAACTCCCAGGATCTTCAGTTGACATGCTCAAGACCCAGGAAACAAGATGGTTTTATTTGTTTGAATCTAAAGTTTAAAGGAGGGAGAGGATGAATGATGCCAATTCTGATCCAATCTGAATTCAAAGTCAGGAAAAAGACCCATGTTCCAACTAGGGTATAGCATGCATATAAAAAGATGTTCATTGCCTCTCTTTTCAACCACACGCAGGACTCTGATGGGCTTTAAGTGGAAGACACACTCCTTTAGTCAATTTGTATATTAAATTATCATCTTCATACTGAAACACTCTGATTAACACACCTAAAATACACACTGGCCAAATGTCTGGAAATCCATGCTCAATGTGACTTAGAAACTTAGCCATCACATTGAATAAATGATTAAATGAACTAATGATTGAATAAATAAAGCAAGCGATCTTTGAAATGCTCAAGAGTCAGTGTAATTGGTACTGCTTAGGGGGTCTTTGGCAGGTTAATCCATGCAAAGTAGAAGCAAGATATTTGTTAAATGAACCCATAAGAGTCTGCTAAAGGGTCTCAATAATTTATTTAGGTATAAAATGGGGTTAAACACTTACTGATACCAAGTGGATTCGATGCCTGCCATGATCCAGCTGCTATGTCCTGCAGTTCTGGCATCCAACCACCTGAGGGGGACAAAGAGAGAGAGAGTGTGAGTGAAAGAGACACACACACACACACACACACACAGAGAGAGAGAGAGAGAGAGAGAGAGAGAGAGAGAGAGAGAGAGAGAGAGAGAGAGAGAGGGAGAGAGAGACTTCTCCCCCCTCACTCTTTAAGTGCTCTTGTATTCAAACAAGACCATGCCCTAGGGCTTGCTGGCCCGAATATCATTGGCTGAATGGATCAAAATCCCACATATAACACTTCCACATTTTTTTCGAAATAAGGTTCTAATCCTAACATAAAATTATCTACAACAAGAAAAACTATCAAGTATTGTGTAGAAGAAAGAAAAGGTAATAACATAAGCAAAGATGAAACTACAACCAACAAGAACAATATCAAGGCCACAGGTAATTGGCAAATTACAGAGTGTATTCCAATAGCTATCCTATCCTGGAGAGTCGAACTAAGTCTTGTACCTAATATGCCCTAGCTAAGATATGAGAGGATTGTAACCGTAACTATTTAATCTTCAACCCCATCAAAGACATGAAAAGGAAAATAATATTACATAAGCAAGCAGGACAAGCAAATAAGTGACTTCTAAACGATACAAGAAATGACAGGAACAGTTGGATGTCTGGACAGCCACCCAAAGTATCTCTGCAGTGATGGGGCAACCAACTTTGGCTATAGGCCTAGAATATCTGACAGAACATTTTCAGAAGTAGGAAAATTTGAAAGATGACCTTCCCTGTCTTGGCAAGGTTCAGCAATTGCTTTTCCTTGTATCCTGCTTATCCTAATTCGACAGCATGCTTACTGTCAGCATTCAAGTCAAGGGCAGTCCTTTGCCCAATGGGCCAATTTTGCCAAGAAGAAAACACACTCCATATGGAGTGTTCTTGATGTTCAACATCCTCTCATGACTAGATTGGTGCTGCCAGGAGTGGTTGTGTCTCACATCAACAGAATTCTAAGTTATTAAACCATTTAAATGCCATATTCTATATGTCTTAATGTGTTTAAAATTACCTATCTAATGGAATGCATCCTTTTGTATCTCAAGAACCCAACTAACATAACTATAAGCATGACAAACAATGGTGACTACTAACCTGTAATTCTTAATAACCTATATAGCTTAAGAACTAAATCTTCACATTATAAAAATCTTCAATAATCTTCAAACAGATGTACGGCATAAGGACAATTATCTCAATATTGTGATAACATATAAAAATATCTTAATCAGAGGTAGAAATGTGTAGTGCAATATGACAAAAATATCCTTAATTTGCATCAGTATACAAAATATCTTAAACAGTAGTAGAAACATACATACAGTATGATAAAAATAATTTTACATTTGTGTTAATATAAAAATATTATAAGCAGAAGTTGGAACATATACAATATGACAAATACAATTTTGAATTTGTATGAATATGCAAATTATCTTAAACAGGAATACAAAAATAATTTTGTATTGATATCAATATACAAGAATCCATACCAAACAAATTATCTAAAATTAATAGTTGTTAATATAGTTTATAAGTAGGTACAATAATCTACCTTATTATCCTATCCTAACTATTCCCCTTTTTTTTTCTATAGCAAATGAGATTCCTGAGTCTAATTTCTATAATTCTGCTCCCAATCCTATAACAACTTATAACCAACACTTTACGAGTGATAATTATCTAACCCTTAGGAAAACCAAAACCAGTTGGAAGAGGGGGTTTGGGGTTCTTATAATTATTTCTAGCTGTCTGCGGGTGTGGGGGCAGTTGTGATGATATCTCTTTGAGATCCTGTAAAAACTAAAACAATGGTTGGATCTCATGAGGACTAGCTGTAATATTTGTAGCCACTCTCTGATTAATGAATGGGTAAGTCTTATATGAAGTTCTGGCTAGAGTGTTGTAAGAAAGTGGACCATCTCAGCTAGCCACCTTGGAATTGTCCTGAGCAGTTGGGCAATTCTACCTGGGTATTTTGTAGTCCAAATCCAATCTTTGAGCGGTGTTTATTGTCTTAATGGCATTATTATGAACCAGGTAGATTTGTTGTTGTGGGGCCCCATCTTCTTTTTGGAGACTTCAGAGACCACTGTTAGAAAAGTTTAAGGTTCACTGTGGAAAACTTAAACATTATTATTATATCAAAATAGAAAGTTTAATCTTTAAGATTAGTGATATATCTAAAGAACAATTCTAAGGAGTCAAAAATAAATATGAGAGGAAAGAGATCTGTGACAACAGATATTGACAATAACAAGATGTGGACCGAAGTACAATACAAATATTAAGGGTTTGCTTTTCCCTTATTTTGATGAACTGATGGTTTCTTCCATTATATAAACACACTTTCAATAAGTTCCCATAGAATTAGCAATGCTATAGTTAATCCATTCTCTAATTTTCACATTGAACAATATACTTATATAAAGATTATGTTTCTTCAAATACTTATGGGTAGACCCCAGAAATAATTCTTTTTGGCTAAATTGTATTGCCAAATTAATTTTCAGAGTGATATCAATTTACATATTAATTGGTCTAGTTTTTGTTATAAAATGGTTTATAGTATTGGCAGATCAAATTACTATATAATGTTGCTTGTGTTTATATTTTTGATTTGTAAAGACTTGCTGCACTAATTTTCCTTTTAAATAACACCCACACCATTTTTTATGTTAAACAGTCAAATATCTAATTGATTTGTATAAATTATGAATTCCTATTTTTCTCCATGCATATATGAAGATAAATGACCAATTTAAGCAATCAAAGACAATGTCTGCACAGCTAATCTGAGAGCTAGCTACTATTCTGCTTGATTGTTACTCAGCTTCACCTGAGAAGCAATCTAGGCAAACTTTAACACAGAATAATAGCAGTGATGGTCTATACAATTCCGTTATATTTTATGGAAGATCTATATCTTGGAAGACAATACCGCATAAGTTGGAGGAAGAGCTGGAAAAACTCTTCCTTATTTAATCTTGTGCTGGAAATAGGTATTATATAGTACCCCGATGGCTGACAGGAGAGTTACTGAAATGCAGCTATCTAAGCCTCCCCAGAGTTCCATTTCGATGAATTTAATGAAAGACTTGGAATGGCAGATAATGCAATCAAAAAGAGGGGGCCCATTTAGCACACAGGTGTATTTCGTGCCTGGTAACTCCCTCCAGGGCAGAGTAGCTGGCTTCTTTTGTGTAGTAGCTTTATAGAACCTATCCCTGCAGAGCACTCCATCCTCACTATTACTATGGTGCAATGATTGAGAACATCACATATTGAAGAATCTAGAGGTCAACTCTGGATTTAAAGCCAACTAGGAAGAGAATTTGTCAGTACTGCAAGGTGAGCTTGGAAGCAGCACCCTCTTACTGCGTTTTGGTCTCTAGCATGCAGGAGACCCAATCACCCTCTGCTTCCATATCATATGTATGATGAGTTGTTTTAAAAGATAACACCGTGTCAGCTCCTCAGAGTATGTTACAGGCAACAAACCGAACAGGTGATTTCCAGGAAAGATTTGGTGTTTTATCCATGACTGCTTTTTGGTTTTGGAAAAGAGTTCCTTTATGATAATAAAATTTCGGAGTTAGCATATAAACTGTCAGTGTGTACCTCCACCCTTTTCCTTTACCTTTTGTATCTCCTCTATTGTACCTGCATGTAGTTCAATTAAATATGACAAAATTACATATGCAGGAGTGTGCCTGAAACAAACAGGTTTCCTGGATTTACAGTGTAAATCCTTATTCCAGCATTTGCTCTTACACCAACTACCTAGGAGCCTGTCATTTGGCCAATATAAATGGAAGGGAAGGAGGGAGAAGGAAGGAGACAGAGACAGAGACAGAAAGACAGAAAGACAGACGGCAGGGAGGTAGCCAGGTAGCCAGTTAGACAGAGAAGAAGAGAAAGAAGATGGGAAGACACCAGTATGGACGGGAGAACAACCCACAATAATGGGACAAGAAAAGTAAAGGCAGAAAACAGTCTAAGAAATTTCCATGAAGAGGCTTATTGTTCTTCACCACCTTCACAAGACGACTCCATTTAGAGAAGTATCTTTGCCATGCCTCTTTTCCCTGCCCATCAGCTAATTTGACAATTGAGCAGGAGCAAACATGGTCCTGCTTAGAGGAGACATAACCTTCAGTTTTTAATTTAGAGCAAACAGTGTTTCCAGACACTCTCCTCTGGCGATTGCGGAGCACTACCACATTGCTGAATATTTAAAAGCAAAGCGAGTGTATTTCTAACCACAAGGTCTGTCTCCCAGTTGATAAGTCTCTTTATGAAATGAACTTTAATTACTTCATAATTAGACTTCTATAGGAGAAGATGTCGATTGTGATAGTCAGCCAAGGAGGCTAGAGGGCAAATCAGAAGACTATGCCGTTTCCAGATTGGAATTTAAAGAAAGGAGTAGGGTCTGTTCTGGGTGTACGTGGGTGGAGGAAGACCCCTCACTTGAGGCAGTGAGACTTTGCATACATAAACCTGGACTGTGAAATGTGCTATTTTCACTGTTACTGGAAATCCAAAGTAGTATAGATTTGAATGAAGTATAGTGCCTATCTAAGCTGTTGCAACTTTCTGACTGTATGGCTCTGATGGAAGATATCTGGGAGTCTGTGTAGTGCTGCCTGCATGGCTGGGGATGGACTACTGTTCTCTTCATTTTAATTCTGAGAGCCTAACATTTCCCTGCAAATTTAGCAGCTTTCCATTCATTGCCATGGTGACTTTTGTTTGTTAACCCCCTTCCTTATTAACATCACAAAAGAAAAGCTCAAAAGAAAAATGTTTGGTGCTTGGCTATTAACATTTTCACTGCCCTGGAAACAACTTGTTGGTTGATGTAGCCTCTGAAGAAATATGTATTGTCCTGGAGGAGATTAATGGACAAAGAGCTTGCCCAGGCTGGCTTGACTGGGATGGGGCTAGCCCCGGAGGATCTGGTAACTTTTCCTAGTGACAGTGATTTGCAAGAAAATGGATAAATACCATTTAAAATATATGTTGGTTCTCAAGTAAGTTTATAAGACTAAAAGAATTTTTCATGCATGTCAGGCATTGTCTCCCTATTTTCACATATGCTATCTGTTTCTGTCTGAAAGGTTGCAAGAGCAGCCAGGTTTGGGTTTGTGTAGTAGCCTTAGCTCTTTAACACTTTGCCTGAAGAAACCACTGTTTTCTCAGTAACTCTTCCTCCACCCCCAGACATTGTTATTGTTAGGGTTGCAAAACCACAGCTCTCACCTCAAAGGGGATTAGAAAGTTAATTTTTGGACAGATGAGTGACCATGGTCCAGGAATACCAATTCAACTTACCTCCAATTCCATGTTCCAACACAGTAGCAATTTAGTGACCAGTTTTGTTACAGAACAACCACAAAGGCCAAAAACAAAGGCACTTTTAAAACACATTGCAGGAAAATTAGGTAGAGCAAAGCAGGGGACTTTCAGCTATGATGCTCTATGGATGGGAGTCTTTGACTTTTAGTTGATGGAAACTAGAGTTTTCTTAGTTAAAGCATTTTGCCTGTGAGTCACAAGGATGCTGGGTCAGACACAGAGGTCTGGAGTCAAGGAGTGACTATTGGAGGAGAGGGGTAAATACAAATGTAATCAGATTCCTGACCTGCAGCAGTTCAACATCCAACATTCCAACCTCTTCATGCTCATTGAAGATCTAATCAGTGAATGAGCCTTCGTAGAAGGCTCAATGTGCAGAGCAGCTCTCTTCCAGACCTTTCCTTCATCACTTACTAATGTTTAGGAATCTGATGCTTATCTAAAATGACTATTAAATTAATCCATAACACATACTTTTCATTCAACAGATATTTACTTGAGGAAAAATCATTATGTGTTGTGCCATTTGTAAAACAGAATAAAACCAGGGTTGAGTCCTAGATTAGCCTGGAAAATAAAATAAACGCACAGTTAACTAGTGGCAATCAATGTATGTGGTACAAAGGAGACTGGAGCAACAAATGGTTGTCCCTTCTTGGAGGATTCATTATCTGCATCAGCATTACTACCTCCCACATATGCAAGGGTTATGTTGATAAACCTAAAATAATAATAATAATAATAAGCCATCCCTTGTACACATGGTAAATGCTTAAGTAAGGAATCTAGTTTATGGATTTATAATAGACCTTGAGCAACATTTAACAAGGTACACATGCAAAGATGCTCTTGATGAATTTCTCTGGAGGTAAAGCACTGTAACTTAAGAACAGAAGGATGTTTTATGGAAATCAGAATAAATGACCCATTCCTCCATGCTAACTTCAGAATGTGCCTGTATTTCTTGCTGTCTGTACTGTCTACTATGCAGCTGTAATAAAGATTGCTGCTATCAATACAATTTCTGATGCTGAAGCCCAGGATCTTTCTGGTTTGTATAAGTCACTTATAAAATAAGACTCAGAAGTATCTGCATTTATTATTTCAAGGACAAAGGGGATAAAATAAAGTTTTGTATATGGTACATGAATTGAATTTTCTATGTAAAACAAGCTATGCTTTGCTTTTTACAGCTTCTCACCAATAAGTTTTGGTCTGTGTTAGCACACAGTAGTGCCGGACATGTCTGAACCTACAGGTAGACTAGTGTGGGATGCTTCCACAATTACAGGTGTTCCTAGATATAAAGCTGTTGTAACATCCTGGGCCAGGCTGGGTGTGAAGGTAGGCATCTTGACAAAACTTCCTTTTTGGAAACAACCTTTTCTGAAGGATAAAGATAGAAGCCCTCTTGAGGCACTCCAAATAGGTTTGTGTGCTATTTTGAATAGTATAACACTCCAGACTGTAGTTAGTTTATAGAATTTAATTGAGTGCAGAATATAGAGTTGTTCTTCAGTGAATGGCGGAGCTGGTTCCAGGACTCTGTAGAAATGAAAACTTGCAGATGTTGAAATCCTTGTGTAAGGATGTCAGTTTTGCAAGAACACATCCTTTCATATGCTTTAAATCATGTCTAGCTGACTTATCAAATATAATAATATGTAAATACTATGTGCATAGTTATGTTGCTTAGGGAACACGACACAAAAGCCTGCGCATGCTTGGCACAAATACAATTAAAATATTTTCAATCAACAGTTGTTGAAGCCTCATGGATATTGAGGGGTCAGCTGTATTGACTAAACAAGAACATTTACCCAATTATCTCTTGCTACTGAAAGATCAGGTATATTGCCAAATAGAAGAAATTCACCCTGAGCAATTTTGACTTAGGTTAAAGGAATAATGTATTTTCAGTCCCCAAACTTATTTTAGACACATGTTTCAGTGTACTCATTTCAGTGATTTTTGTTTTTTGTTTTTGTTTTTTTTTTGTGTGTGTGTATGTATGTATCGTTCCATATGTAGAGATACTAATACTTAAATAGTTATGATAGGCTGGCAATATGGCACAGTGGTGACAAGTTTAGCTAGCCTATGTAAAGCCCTAGGTTCAATTCCTAGCACACATACAAAAAGGAAGAAATAACTTTTGGAAATTAAGTGAAGTCACTAATCAAGTTGCTTAGAGTATTATAATATTAAAATTGAGATGCTTCCCAAGCCCAAAGTAATCTAACGAAGAGATGAAGCAGGAAAGTGTCCCCAGATAATCTGGAACCTTGGTGTGTGATCCACCAACCCAAGCTCCCAGAGTGTGTTAGAAATTGATAAATATAAGCCAGGAATTTTTGGCACACACCTTTAATCCCAGCACTCAGGAGGCAGAGGCAGTGGATCTCTGTGAGTTTGAGACCAGCCTGGTCTACAAAGAGCTAGTTCCAGGACAGCCTCCAAAGCCACAGAGAAACCCTGTCTGGAAAAACAACAAAAAAAAATAATAATAATGATAAACGTAAAGCTAGTGTCAGTTTCAAATTGTGGGCATTTTTAAAGCATTTAAACTAAATAGGACCTAAGCAAATATTAATGTTTATTTTTATTGTCAGTAAATATTTGATATACCCTGTGGAAATAAAATACAGATACCATAACATGAACATGGAAGCACTTTTCAGGTGTGATTTATATACTGACTGTGTCATAGCGTCTGTAAATTATGAGTGATATAAAATTTTAAGGCAGGAAGATGATTCTCAGTGAGACTAGGAAAAGTGTAGGTTTTTTTTTTTTTTATACCTGATGCGATTAGAATGCCTACAGTTATGACAGGTAGATGTTAGGGGAAAAACACATCCCTTTCTAGAGAAAGTACTAAGGAAATAACATCAAGAGAAGACTAGGTTTAGAGCCCCTGCTAAGGTGAACAGAGTTCAGAATTGTTTTGCAATAGTTGAGGAAAGTGACTTGGGATTATGCTAGATTTCTGGGTATGCAATTTTAAAAATACAGTTGAAACTCTTTTGCAGCATTTGGACAGTAAGATAATAAGGAAAATTTGAACACAGCTATGTTTACCAGCTGTACCATGAACTCTCCAATTTAGGAACATTCTGATATTTGGAATGGATTTGATTGAGCAAAGAACAGAGATAGGATACTATAGTAACAACTGATGACATGGGATCTCTTGGGTTTGAAGAGACTCTTGCTGACTGGAAACTAATCTTCATGAAGATATAGTTAATCTCCTAGCCACTTGATGCACAAATATTTACATTATTGTATTTAATAATTTCTAAAAATATGTAGTATTTCATTTTTATGTGTTTCAGTGAATTTAATAACTTAAATATGATACTAAATTAATATCATATTACTTCTTTTAAATAAGAATATGTCATGCCAAAGTTTAGTTCCATACTGGAAACAGTAATTGAAGCCATACAAAGACTATAAACTTATTTGTTTGTTGTGCAGTTTTCTTCATAAAGACAAAAAATAAAGGACAAGATATCATTTTATAATTTTCCATCCTCACAACCAATTATTTAAAAATTTCCTATGCTACACTGTTAACTTTAAAATTGAATGTATTTCCACTCCCTAACCCCCAGCACAATTCATTGAACCCAGCATGCTGTTTCTCTTTCTTAAGATCTGAAACCAGCATGGTGGTATGTATGAAATAATATGTGTTGTAAGATTTTGCCTGGGGAGATTTGATAAATGACAATTCACACCAAATACAACACCAACAGACCAAACAAGTGATGCCACTCAAATTGCTTGGTGGACCAGTGGGTTTGTTAAAGACTTACAACAACGTGGGTGACTGATTCAATCTCTGACTTCCCTGAATCCTGTCAGTCTCTTTTCCAGCCTCTTAAAATTCTGTTAGCTTCCTTACTGTCAGTTCAGAGGACAATGCAGCATATTAGCTTGTAGACTAGGAACCAATCCCATTGTCTCATTATGCTAATATGGTAGCTAGATGGGATTGACACAGGAAAACAATTGTTGAATATCAATTTGAGTTACTTTTCTGTATTTTCTGTTCTAGCACTAACTTGCAAGCTAAATTTTTAATATTATTGAAAATCAGATGAAACACAATGGTCCTGAATTTGTATGATGTCTCTAACTGATGTAGAGTCATGTATCAGCATGTATAAAAGTATCCCAATGTGTTTTCAGCTTACCTAATATATCTATTCTAACATATATAATGAACTATATTGTTATTTTATAAATTCAATATATTATGATGTAATTATTCATAACTATTTTTCCTTAATTATAAGATATACACTAACAATGAAGATAAGAAGAAATGCTGTTAAACAAGTCAGAAACTTGTGTCCTAACATAAACTTTACAATAATGCTCCTACCCAATGTAGTTTCTTTATACTTCAGCAATCACCCTTCTATTTCATTCTTTTAATTCACACTGATTAGCAGATTAATATACTTATCTTTTTCTTTCAAATGCATTAAAAACTGACCCAGGGAGCAAATTAATGGGTTCATTTTGTTTTCCTAACCACTCAGAATAGCTCTAACTCAGTCATAGTTGCATTCTTTTGATTGGAAGAATAAATTTTCACAAGTGGCTGATGCCCTTTGGAAATACCTCTTTCATGTTGGTCTAGGTAGTTCCAAAGACCCACATTCTAGAGTTTTAACTTTAGGAAACCAATAGAAGTTTTACATCCCGTGATGTAGGACACATTTCGACTGACATGTCAATGTGAAGTACCTACATGATCTTGTATTAATCCTTCATTTCAAAGAATATTGAATCTCCATGATTTCAAGTAGTTTAGGGAGAGATATAATTATAGTAGTCTCTAAGAGTGTGAATAAATTCTATATGAAGTGCTGAAATAATTTTATATACCATTGATTATAAACCCTGATATTTGAAGAGGACATGAAGTTTTTCCTTGACCTAGGCCAGAAACTTCACTATAACGTTTCTTATTGCCTCTCATGTTAAATTGTGTTTAATCTAGTCCATTTACCTCTGACCTTTTTTTCCAGCCTTACTTTTTGTCAGTTTATGAAGAAAATTGGGTTTGGAGGACTTAATAGACTGAAGTTCAAAGTAACAATAGGAAAGTGGATCACAACAGAATTTGTCACCGATGAAATATTAATGGGAAAAATCAACACTTTTTTTGACATGATTTAACCCCAGATATGGATAATTCTGATGTAATTAAAATAAATTTATAAACACTAAAACACCATTAAATACATCTTCTGGAGCCCAGAAAGATGAATTAATAAAACTTTTGTGTCATGTAGTTAAAATGAAAAGATTAAAGAGAAATAAAAATATAAGAATGTATCTGTGATAACTAAAGCAAGAATCAAAAAATTATTAGGCTCAGTTAGCTCTAGAAATAAATGTCCAGTGTTTTATAATGATCTAATTCATACAGACTTGTTTGGACTCATTAAATACTAGAAGAATCTCAAGGACTAAAGTCAAGGATGATGATACAGTCTTGTTCATGAAAGGCTTCATGAGACAAGGTCAGAGTATCTCCTGCCCTTCTCCAATGAAGCATCAAGCTAGAGGCTCTTCCTCACCATGCTTTGCTCCATGGTGGTCAGTTTCTTTTCCTTTCTTCCCTACTCAGCTCTACAAACCATTTCACATGTCACTTGACATGAACATGAAAGCAGTCATGCTGACTAGCTATAGTCACACTGCACACACCAGGAAATTAAACATGGTATAAAATTTTTCATATGTATAAGTGGCCCATAAAAGCTAGTCTCACTCCAACTTTAAGATTGTTTTTTCCACACTGCAACTGCACCAGGGAAATACTGGTGAACATTCACATTAAACTGTCAACCTACCATTGGCTGTTTTCTGTTTCTATAATTGCAAGTAAATGTCTCTCTTCTTTATTGAAACTGTCTCAAATTACACTACACAGTCAATATTTGAATTCTGGTAGCTTCTTATACATTGGTCTGATTTTAGGTAACTAGGAGAGTATAGCACATTGGGATTCAAAAACAAGGTCCCATATGCAGCATTCACACATAACATCACCATTACCCTTCATGGAGACTTTTAATTTTCAAAGAACAATTTCCTCATTTGTAAAACTAGACTAAAATTATCTGTTCTGTTTATTTTACGTAAGTTTTTATTTTTTTGTTAGCCAACAGTTATAATTAAAGAAGAAGCTTCTAGAGACTTTATAATACAAGAAAATATTGTCATCTTATCTTAGCCAAATAATATACTTGCTGTGCCAGATATGATACAATATGTGATAAAGTTAGCAAACTAAACATAATTTAAGAGTATATGCTCTAAGATACAATGTCTCATAAAGTACAAAAGATACTGATAATTATTGTGCTTTATTTAAAGACTCATCCATTCTTCATTGTGTTTCTCTTAGGGCCACTGAGGTTCCTTTCTCAGACAGAATCTATCACAGCCTTCATGGGAGATACAGTGTTACTCAAGTGTGAAGTAATTGGGGAACCCATGCCAACAATACACTGGCAGAAAAATCAACAAGACCTCATCCCAGTTCCAGGAGACTCCCGGGTGGTGGTCTTGCCTTCTGGCGCATTGCAGATCAGCAGACTTCAACCAGGGGACATTGGAATCTACCGATGCACAGCTCGGAATCCAGCCAGCACAAGAATGGGAAATGAAGCAGAAGTCAGAATTTTATCAGGTATTTCAATACTTAACTTTTTCTCCACAATAAAACTGTCTAGAAGAGATCAAATGATTTTCCCTGGACAAATAGTCTCTAAAGACTACAAATTGTCTATTGCTTACTGATTTTTCATTAATATTTTTTCTCCTTTATTTTTGCTAACATGCTATATGAGATTATAACAGCTGTTCTTAAGGTTTCTGTGTACTACTAATTGTTAAGAGAAATATATAAATATGTTCATTCATTTAGGTTTATTTCATATTTTTGTGAAAAGTCCATTTAGAAAAACTTCTCATTTGAATTCATTTTCTTCTGACAGGGTTCTAAAAGATAGGTACATTGCTATTTACAAAAATGAAAGGATTTGTGAGGTTGAATATCATTCCTAAATTAACATCTCACAAACATCTACTCAAACTTTTATACAACAATTTCTGGAAATCACTGTACTATGTCTAACATTGACTAAAACTGACACAGGTTCTGGCCTTTTACAGTTCTGGTTTAAAGAAAACATACAAGTATTTATAACAAAATGTGATTAATGTTATAATACGAAATTTTGTTGCTTTCCATCTTTCATATTTTTTTCTTATTCCCTTGGTAATTCCCTGACTCTGACCATCATTTTCTTTTCCTAAACAGTTAAAAGTTGGATTAGCTCCATCTAAGGTCTCTTCCAGTAACTTTTGTTATCACAAGTCTCTGTAACATCTACATCCACACTTGGTCTTAGGCAGACATATACTTACTTTCCTTAATCACAGAAAAACATTGAGAAGTTTAAATGAATTGCTCTTCAAAGCATAGGTGCTGGTATCCATCTACACACTCCTAATTGCTTGCAGTTATCATAGCTATTTCATATAGAGAGAGTGTAAGTCTTTCTGAAAGAAAACTAGCAATCCAGGTAAAGTTTATTCAGTGTTTTAAATAAGGCAATTTTAAAACATCATTCTCATTTCCTTGTGTGTTCCAATTAGTCACACGCAGGATGGTTTCTTCTAGTTCCATCCATTTGCCTGTGAATTTCAAGATTTCATTGTTTTTTTTTCCACTAAATAGTACTCCATTGTGTAAATGTACCACATTTTCTCCATCCATTCTTCAGTTTCGGGGCATCTAGGTTGCTTCCAGTTTCTAGATATTACAAATAATGCTTCTATGAACATCGCTGAACAGATGTCCTTTTGAATGAATGTGCATCTTTTGGGTATATGCCTAAGAGTGGAATTGCTGGGCCTTGTTGTAGACTGATTTCCATTTTCCTGAGGAATCTCCATACTGATTTCCAAAGTTGCTTTACAAGTTGGCACTCCCACTAGCAGTGGAGGAGTGTTCCCCTTTCTCCACATCCTCTCCTGCATAAAGTGTTACTGGTGTTTTTGATTATAGCCATTCTGACAGGAGTAAGATGATATGTAAGAGTTGTTTTGATTTGCATTTCCCTGAAGGCTAAGGATGTTGAGCACTTTCTTATGTGTCTTTCAGCCATTTTAGATTCCTCTATTGAGAATTGTCTATTTAGTTCTGTACTCCACTTTTTAATTTGATTATTTGGTGTTTTGTTGACTAGCTTCATGAGTTCTTTGTATATTTTGGAAATCATCCCTCTGTTGGACGTGGGGTTGGTGTAATATTTTCCCATTCTGTGGGTGGCTGTTTTGTCTTTTTGCTGTGTCCTTTGCCTTACAGAAGCTTCTCAGTTTCAGGAGGTCCCATTTAGTATCTGTCTATCTCAGTGTCTATGCTACTGGTGTTATGTTCTGGAAGCAGTCTCCTGTACCAATTCATTTGAGGGTACCTCCTACTTTCACTTCTAAGAAGTTCATCCTATAGTTAAAGGAAGGCCATATGTTGAGGTGATACGGATGAAGTTGGAGGGAGAGTGGTGGATATGATCATATTACATTGTATACATGTATGAAATTCTCAAAGAAAAAGTGAAATAAAATAAGAATTTTTATTTAAGTTTTTATTAATTCAAATACTAAAACATAAACTTCACAAAATAACTACAGGAAGATCTGTCCTTTACATAGCCTGGCTCATGCACTATAGATACTCAAAAGGTCTGTATAAAACAAGTTCTGTTTGATTCATTTGTTCCCAAACAAATATTATATATATGCAGGAAAACCAGTAAATGATTATCCTTAAAGCCTTAGTTGCTAATAGTGCTTCTCGGATTTTTAACATATTGCTGTTTTCCCTGCATCAGTTTCCACTTTCTGTAAACAATAACTTGAATCACTGATCGTTACAAACAGATATTGTACATTTCTATCATACCTCTTATTTAATTGGAAAATGATATGGCCACTAAAATAGGCACCCATTATGTAATTAGCATGAATTAGTAGCTAGCTCATGCCTGTAGTGTACCCCCTTTGAAACTGAGACAAAAGTATTCCCAGGTTTGTGACTTCACTAGGCTACAGAAAAATTTCCAGGGCAACTTGGGATACAAACTGAGATACTTCAAAAAATAAAGAAAAGAAATAAAAACACAGGATCAGAATGGTTAAAACACAAACATTTTCCTATTGTACCTGAAGTTCCATGCTGATTAAGTTATTTCTTGTGTTAGGGCTAATGTGAAATTTGACAACTTTACTCACACATATCTATTAGCAGTATTTGGATATTTATTATTTATTTATTGAGTTATTTATGTATTGCCTTTCCAGTAGTGGAGAGTAAACCTAGACCTTCAAACATCCTGGGTAAGGGTTCTACCATTGATGCGAATCCATGCCCAATTCTTAATAGTTAAATTTGGAGACAGGGTCTCACTAAGTTACCTAGGATAGCCTTTTACTCATGCTTAAGCCCAGGCAGTCCTTAAACTTGGGAAGTTCTTGCCTCATCCTCTCAAGTATCAGAGAGTATATCCTCTTCCATAACCCATTCAAGGTCAATTTCTATGTATATGTTTACAAAGGATTATCTAATTCTAACTAACTTTAATTTATAAACTTATTCAAATTCATGGAACACATTCCAGGCCATAAATATCAGCAAATACATAATATAGTTCAATAATATAGTTCAATAATTGTGACTAGTTTCAGTTTATAAACACTTCATCCCAATACCATTTTTACTAACACATACGTAACAGCCAATGTTATAAAAAGAAAAGTTGGATGAGAAATTCCTGGGAAGAAAATACATAAAGCAAATATTGTATACTGTGAACCATATAAGTCAGAATGCTCTTGCCCTGTGTATGAGAGACATGACATTTGATTGTCTTGAAGATTGAGGAATGTCTAACAAGGAAACTATATATCAGAGAAGAGTTAAGGAGCACAAGGAGGTGGGGGCTTTTGAGAAAACATCACAGATTCTGTGAGACAACATTAGAAAACATAGGAAGGTGTGGTGGGAGGGACAAACCAGAATGAAGGAAGTTAAACTGGGAAGAGAGACTGGTAGAAACCATCATGTTAATTGGGCAGAGAACTGAATGGGAACTGCCTATATGGTGGCATCCGGTGTTGGGACTTATGAGGGATGGGATGTCATCTGGGCTCTGAAAAAAGCTGGGAAGTAGAACCTGAACAGGGACAGGAGTGTGGCCATGTTTTACATCCTTATGAAGCCTGAGCATGAGAGAAGAAAGTTATTGTAGATAGCATCAATTATATATTTCTAGAGAGCTTTTTCCATGTTATTTCATCTTTTCTATGTGAAAATAATTATTTCATTCAAAAGCAAGAAAATTAGTAACTAATTTAATTTGTTGATTAATGAGTTAAGACAAATCGAGTTTTTACTTATGAGTAATTATATGTTTTTAATGGAGAAAATTAGCAGTAAGCAGCTGTAATACACTTGTTTTGAAATATCAACTGAAACACCACAGGTGGTGATGTTTCAAAACATCATATGCATAGGGCACTATATTATGGGTTAAGGCAGCCAGCCATTGTGGTTGTAAAATTAACTTTATTCCTGGTTCATCACATTTGAGTGCCAAGCCTCCAACTGACTTACACAATTATAAATGTGCTTTGATCCGTAGGTTGACTGAAAGAACTGGTCCAGGCACTGGATTTCTTATTTCATATTTCTTACTGACCTAATTGAATTAGTCAATTGATAATTCTATCTACTGTTTCTTCATTAAGCTACACTTAGGTGATGCTGGGTCCTCTACAGACCCAATGCTATGAACTTTCTGTGGTTGGTTGAAAATATATTCTGAATTCTTTTGTTATGTTAGTCAAATAAAATATGGACAGTTTTTAATATTTGTCTTATTTGTGACCTTAGAACAGATAATTTTACAATTTCATTTATCATTAGGAAGACAACTTAATATGGTATTCAACATTATATTTGATTAAATATTTCTTTTAATTCAAAGTTAATTACAGGTTGTCATTTAAAAAAAAAATCTTGGTTTAGTTCCACACCATAGGAATAAAGTGGCTTTCACAAAAACATAAGACACAGAAAAATATTTTTGTTTTCAAGCAATTATAAATTTTGCATTTACACTACTGTATGATTTTTAAAAATGTCCAATAATATCATCTTCCAAAACAACAAATATGTTTTATATTTAAAAAACCCTATTAACTGGTTATAGTGTTATAAATATAAATCCCAGAATATGGGAAAGAGACTAGGGAGGACTGTATGCTTCAGCCAACCTAGACTACACAGGGTGCACCTAGCCAGCAAGAACTAGGTGCTCTATAGACCCTTTTCACACAAGCAGAACAAGTTAATGACCATCTGATTCTTCAGATGCTGCTACTGCGGCTGACTCATCAGAGTGGCAGCTGCTGAAGATTGAGCGACTTCAGCAAGATCTTCAAAGTAGACAGGACGGACGTTTGCCACTGTAGGTGATCATTTCCCTTAGGAAAGGTTTTTCTTTTCTTTTTTTCGAGACAGGGTTTCTTTGTGGCTTTGGAGGCTGTTCTGGAACTAGCTTTTGTAGACCAGGATGGCCTCGAACTCACGGAGATCTCCCTCCTGAGTGCTGGGATTAAAGGCATGCAACACCACTGCCCGGACTAGGAAAGGTTTTTCAATAGCAGGACCTCCTGCCTAATAGCATTTTGCTGACTGTGGACCTCCTTTCAGAACCAGAGCCAACCTTTGAAATTCAGTCACAGTTTCATCAACGAAGATGACATCATATTCATAAACTTAATTTTCTTAGGATGATCCAGCTCCTGTGCATATCCATAAAATGTAGTCTCTTGTGGAACTAGCTCTGTACTGATGCTGTAGCAATTCATTCAGCTCTTCAAGACCCTCTGCTGTTTCTAGCTCTTTTACTATTCCCCCCATATCTGAAGTGACTTCATCTATGTAAATGTGGAACTCATCAACATCATCCATGAAAGTTGGAATCAACCACCTTCATGGCCGTATTCATGTAAACTTTGTGACCTTCCACCAATCATAAAATACTTAATGGCATTTAATACTGAATCTTGACCAAAGATTTTCTGTATGACAGAAATAGTCTTTTAAAATGTATTTCTCAAATAACAGGATTTGGATGTGAAATTACCCTTTGAGCCCTGAGATGCAGAATGGATGCTATATTATGAAACAGAAAAAGGTAATCTCATTAAACTGATCTTCAGTGACCAAGATCACTGCAAATTAGGATTAATATTTATATTTATAATATATATAATATTTATATATTCCTCCAAATCTAATATAATAACAACAACGTAAAAAATTCTATGTAATCCTATGTAATGTAAATAATTCTTTGTAAAGAATTGTTTCATTTGTGTGTGAATAGCAGATCTCAAGACTCGGCTTAAATATTTCATAAAATACACTGCAAATAATTGTTGTGTCACCTAATTTTTGTTGCACTCAGAATGCAAAAGCAAAGTAGAAAGATGAACTATATTTAAAGGGCCTCAAGCAGATTTTCACAATGGTGGATGATCATCTGTTTTAACTTAGTTCCTAGTTATATTAGCACCTGACACATGAAACAGTCAGACCTTTGAGTCACTGGCAACATCATTGACATTTGTTTCCACTTATGAAAGTCTTAGGTATCATCATCTTCAAATAGAAGGCTGTTGGCATATTTTGGAAATTAACTTTGAGTTTAGTAAGCTTCTTCAATTGTTCTAGCTAGATTTTTGATAATTCTTTATATCTTTACTTGTTTCAATTAATTATTTATACATTTGAATAGAAATGACTCTTTTCTTATACCTCATGAATCAAACACTTCTAGATTCAAATTTTCTTCTGAACCTTCCTCACATTGCTCACCTTCACAGAATTGAATGGCATTTAGGGACTTGTTCTCTATTAAGATTTGACTTAAAGGAATTTATTGCCTGGTTTGATTTTCTGGTCATACTACTCCATATCTGCAGACCAACTGTTTGTCTTTCTTATCATTTATAAGCTCAGTGGAGCACTGCTTAATTTCTTTCTAGACCCTTCCTTTGTACTGATAAGTTGACTAGGTGATTGGTACAAGAGCTCTTGCTCTCAGCCACTAAGCTGTCAGTGAAAGTCCCTTCCTTGCTGAGCTTAATTGTTTCTAGCTTTGAATGTAAGCCAAAAGGCATATGACTTCCTTCAATTATACACAGTTTGTCCAGTTTCATTATTATCCTGTCTCAAAACAAGGGAGGACTGAGGAAAGGGAAATATGGAAACAGTAGGAAATCACATTTAATTTTTTAGGTTTGCCATCTGTGCCATGACTCTTCAGAATAATTACAGTTGTAACAGGAAAGATCGCTGATTGTGGATCACCAAGCATATATAATAAGAGTTCAAAAATATTGTGAGAATTATCAAACTGTGATAGACATGAAGTGAGTGGTTGTTGTTGCACAAATGTGGTTTTGACAAACAAAATGTCCAAATAAAAGAGCAATTATTTATAAAATACAACCAAGAACAGAAAAAAAAGTTGAGGTACACCAGAGAACATTGCCACAATATTTTTTAATTTTAATATATTGTGTAATTGTCTGTAAGGGATGGTGAACAATGCACTAAAATGATTTGTGAATTTATCATCAAGCTAGGTTGTTAATTCATAAGACAACTAAAATAAGACAAAGCAAGAAGGGGACATTAGTGTGAACACACACACTCAGCTCCAAAGAGCACAGATGACTAAACAAGCCAGGATGCATATTTAGAAAGTCTTGGTGAGAACTTCTAGACTACAAGATGAATACTTTAGTAAAGCATGACACCAGATGATGTTAAATATGGAATATAAATTTGAACTCAACATACTGAGAGTCTTAATTCTCATGTCTAGATATTTAAAGTGAATTATATTTATCTGTGGTTGGTAACCTTTGCAAGTTTTTTGGAATGAATATTGAAGTAAGTAGAACCCATAAAAACAGAAACAAAGAAGCAAATTATAAGTATCATTCAAAGACCGCTAGACACTTTTCTCTCAGACTTCCAATTGTGTGAAGGATTTTTCTAGCCACCTAACTTTTTGTAGAGGCTACTTTTGAATGTTCTGTTTCTGACATCAGGCTATAAGCAGAACACATGTGGCCACTGAAGATTTAAAATGAATGAAATTATTACCTGTGTTCCTTTCATATATGCATTTAGAAAATGATGAATATGTTAGTACTTTATATTAGGTTTCATATAGTACAGATTTACTACATACCATGATTTATCTGGACCCATGGAAAGTCTGAACATGGACTTCCATCATCTGTTTTCCTAGATTTTGCTCAGATTGAGTTAGTGTCCCAATATATTATCATGAGAAATGATTAAAGACATGGATTTTAACACCAGGCTAAGTACAGATCTTGGTTTCACACTTCATAGCTGTACAATCTTAGACAAATTACTTAATTTAAAACATTATCTTGTGGAATGAAGACAGAGCTGGGGTATATTTTGTAGGATGATTGTAAAGATTAAATTGGACAGGCCAAATGCATCTGGTAGCCCTCGGAGGTACTGGAAATATTTTTACATTTTAGAAGCTTCCTCAATGCTAAAAAAAAATTTGATTCTCATGTAAGGTTTGTTTTCCTGATTATTACCTTGTTTTTCTTATGAGTATACAAGCATCTCCATAGTTATATATTAGTAATTTGTCTAATTTTCTCCTTTCCTTTTTATATCTAAGCTACAACTACATGAAAGTATTTGTTCTCTAGAATCTCACACTCTGATTTCAACCCAGGCTTATTTATCAACATCATTTCTTCTGTTGTATGATATAGGCTACAATGGCTTAAATGAGAAGTAGTAAAAAAAAATATGCTTGCTAGTATTAGATCTTCAAAATCCAGAAGCAATCCATTCAACACTTATGTCCTTTGTGCCTGTCTATCCTGAGAAGTGATAAGATGTGATCTGCTTTTGAAAATGTCTTCATAGCCAAGGGTACCATTTGTTATTTCTTCAGCCCTGACCCTGCCTTGGGTGGATTTCAGAGTTCCGGTTTGCCACAGAAACTCCAGTTTTTGAAGAGCGCATTGCAATTTCAATCAAGTGATAATTATTGGTTAAAAAGTTGAAAATCATGGGATAATTTTTCTATTTTAGGTTAATAAAAATACTTCTGTCAGTTTATATTAGAACAAAAATCCCTAGAAGATGATCAAATGCCTTTCATTGTGTACAGTTGACCAAGTTCCATGATACGATGAGTCTCTATACATAGGAGCTGCCATCTCATTGGAAACTGAGCTGAGCTGGCTCAGGAATGAATGGACAAATGTCTTATATTAGAATAAGCTACCGGAGCTAAAACCATGTCTTACTGGATGTGAGACTACTGAGATAGCCACACTTTCAAAGGGGTTGTCAAAATCATCTTGGGGCTGAAGAGATGGCTCAGTGGTTAAGAGAATGTGTGGCTCTCACAGAGGGCCAGGTTCATTTCCCAGTACCCATGTCTTGCATTACAACCAACTTTAACTCCAGTTCTAAGCCATCCTCAATTCCAGTATTCAATGCCCTTTGAGCCAGGAGTGTGTGTTGTGCACATACATACATGTACACAAAACACTCAAATAAATAAATTGAAAAAAATTTAAAAGTCATTTCAACTGTAACAATATTTAATATGTTAATAACATAAATTTAATTACTACAGATAAATGAACGTCCTCTGTCTTTGAATCTCTCACTACAATTGTGGTATGTCAGGAGGTCCATGATTCTGACTGAAAAGGAAAATACTAGGGGAACTATCTTAAAATTCAGTGTGTCTATTACTCTCATGTCACAGTGATTATCCCATCATCAGATCCATTATTTTTCTACTTTCCCCTTGACCTGAGTAATGTTAGATATTGATTTGATTATTTTATGTTCTTTTAGCTTCTATTCTATGAAATTTTACTGTATCCCAAAAGATAAAAAGCAAAAGTAAAAGTCTCATAGTGGACCTCCAAATGGAAGAATGGGTATTTCTAGAAAAGAAGTGATCCTGTGTTTTCCCAAACACAGTGAGGCAAATATATGTCCAGTTTTGTCTTAACTACAAATGAGATGCTAGCATCCCTGTGTGGATGGAACAGAGGACCAAGCAATCTTATCTGACTCAGACACAAACAAGAAGCCTTCCCTGAGGATTTGTGCAGAACAAAACTATAATTTATCAGTGCACAAGTGTCAGAAAAAAAAATTCTGAATCACTAGGACACTTGCTTTCTCCATTGCCTTTGTTTAACACTAATTTCTCCCTAAATAAAAACAAAAATATATTCTGCCTTAAGGTATGGTTATACCTTTCTTAACTCCATGTAGTAAAAAGAGGAAATATTCCAGATAGCTTTATATATTTATCAAAAGCAAGTATTAGAATAAAGAAACTACTACTTTTCTGGAAAGTTCCAAATGCTTCTATATATGTACATATACATTTTGAAGATTTTTTATTCTTTAAATGAACTTTGACACATCACAATGGCAACATTTGTTTCCTAGAATTCTAAAGTCAACTTTTAAAAATTGAACCATTCTAAAAATGAAAAATCACTTCCTTCAGACCTACTTCACTAATCATTGAACCAAAATTTCCCAGGGACAGAAGGGACTTGGCCATAAGGTAGTGACAAGAATAAATGTTCTCCTTTCTTCCAAATCTAACCACAAATAGCAGTAAGTATGTGTTCATGGAAAAGGAAAGAGGAAATATGAACAGATGTAGGAATATTTACAGAGAAAATGTCATTTTATTACCAAATTGGTGTAAATAAGGCAAGAAAATGACAGAATCTCAGAGTGAGGAGCAGCTCCTGAGAAATGGCTCCTTGCTTTCCTGTGTTCAAAGCTCCCCAGCAGTTTACAGCAAGATGGAATTTATTTCATTGTTGTTTTATGAAATACATTTTGGTTTTTGTGATTTGTTGAGATTAGGTTTGTTTTCATTTTTTTTCAAATTTAAATTAGAAACAAACTTCATTTAAAGGTCAATTTCAGTTCCCTCTCCCTTCCCTGTCCTCCACCAAGCCCATATCCCATCCCCTTTCTGCTCCCCAGGGAGGGTGAAGCATTCCATGGGGATCTTCAAAGTCTGTCATATCATTTGGAGCAGAGCCTTGTGTTTAGGCTGAGAGAGTATCCCTCTATGTGGAGTGGGCTCCCAAAGTCCATTAGTGTACTAGGGATAAATACTGATCCACTACTAGAGGCCCCATAGATTACCCAAACCTCCAACCTGACATTCACATTCAGGAGGTCTGCTTTTCAGAAAACCAAACAAAACAAGCAAACAAAAAAAAATTCTAAACTAGGAGTTGAGAGGAATGCCATGGAAAGTCTCACACTGAGCTATTATTATAGCATAAGCTGGATGGTGTTTGAGATATGCAGACCTGTGGAAGCCTAGCTAGAAGGACAAAGGCTGAGCAGCCAGCAGGTGAACAGCAGGCTAAGCTGAAGGTGATATTGCAGATACAGGCAACCCTGAGTAGTTAAATAAGTTTATAACTCTTATGCCTGAGCAGAAATTAAAAGGAACACCTCATGGTAGCTGGCTAAACCCTTATGTTCCAGTTGAAAATTCTGTGATAAGCCAACCAGGTATGATATTAATAAGCCACACCAAAGATTATACAATGGGGAAAGAAGGTATTATATTCAGAAAGTATGAAAATTAAAACTATTACTAGTTATTTTAGAGCGACAGTTATTAAATCCAGAAAACAAGTGATTTTTTTGCTGACACAGATTCCAGCAATCCATAATTTAATTTTCTCATGCCTCAATTATTCTTCAGAATCAGCACATGACTTTAATGGTGAGGTTCCTAAATAATAGCTCTGGAAAATGGTCCCATTGAGGAGAGGCTATCATCACAGACTGAACACACACATCCACTTATCCAGAATCCTCAGCACCATGTTCTGTGATGTAAGATACTTATAATAGTTTCCTTCAGTACTAAATATGAGTTCCAGTTGCATAATTTATGTGGTCAATCTAGTCATTTGCTCTGGGCATCTTTTTGTTTTGTTTTTCAATCAGGGTTTCTCTATGTAGCTTTGGCTATTCTGGAACCCACTCTGTAGACCAGGCTGACCTCGAAATCACAGAGATCCACCTGCGTTTGCCTCCTTGAGTCCTGAGATTATAGGTGTGTACTGCCATGGCCTGGCTTAGCTGTAAGGATCTTAAAAAGCAAAGGCTTCGTGTATTTGGAAAAATCTATCCAAGAATGACTAAAGAGTGACATCTTTTTTGTACTGAGATTCAAACTCAATTGACCACTATAATGTAGGACAATACCCTTTGTTTCAGAAAATGCCACTTGAAACTACCTATTCTCCAATTGTCCTAGTATACCTTTTGTCTACCTCTTTGTATCAGTAGCTCTGGTGATGGCTGTTGGGTTTTATTTCTGAGTATATAGGCACTGGGTCATATTATATCATTCTAAAGGATCAAGGAATAACACTCTAAATAGACACTTGCTGAATGGTAAGGATTACCATTTTTAAATTTTATTTTCTTGTTTTTACATTCTACCCAAAGCTTCATCTCCCTCATCTCTTCCCAGTCACACCCGTGGGGATTGGGTTCATGCCTCACATTGGGTACCACTTGTTATGAGAAGCTCCAGCGGTCTGTTAAATCATCTCAAGAATTTATTTAGGTATAAGATAGGGACAATCACTCACTGATACAGAAACAATTAGATGCTACCACTGATCAGCTGCCTCCATCCAGACATTCTGCCCTGGGGTGAAGAGCATCAATCCCAAGTCACCTCTCCACTGCCTGCTTCACTCCAACCACCCAATCTACCAAGAGCAAGAGAGTTCCCGACCCTTTCCCTCAGTTTCTAAGCTGTCACATAGGCAGACCACCTCTTAGAGCTTGCTGCCCCAAAAGTCATCGGCCAAAATCCACAACACCCCTCCCTCTACATCCCAGCCACATTGTACCTCTTCAGATACAGGCAGGCATCCCGTTGATATAAGTAAGCCATGGTGTATCAAGCTTCAGTGAGACCAGACACCCCTCCTCATTAGACATTTGAAGTTTTTTCTGTTTTATATGATAAAAATATGGACAAAATGATGAGAAAAACAAGAAGGTGGAGCAAGAAGAGGAGAGGGATGGGTAAAGGAAGTAGAGAAAGAGGAGGAGAGAGTCACATCATCAGTTTCTATTTGATAGATACAAAGTTGTTCTTGTATTGGTAGGAAATGTGATCTTGGTTCTTTTATGATGATTATTCTTCCAATCTGCCTCTGCAGGTTCTCAAATAATGGTTCATGGATGAGATCTGAACCCTAGTGTTACACTCCCTATTGGAGTTTTCCCGATGCTGTCCAAGAATGCTCTTGATGCAGCAGTAATCAATATTAAGCCTTTTGAATCACTATCCTTGATTTTGTTTGGTTTTATATTCTTCTGGTCAAACCTGGAAACTGCGCATGAAGGCTGTCACAGTGCAGTCAGTGTTCTTTGATACAAAGCACTTCTGTGATAACTTGAATTCCAAACAGATTGAGCTACCTTTTGTTGATTTCCCTTATGGAACATTAGCTTGATTTGAAAAGACAATCAAAAGAGGATGATATTTTTTTCAGACACAGATGCTATTTATATATTTTTCAAAATGAAAAATTTGAATGAGTCACTTGATTAAAACAAGATATTTTCTACCAAGATGAAATTCAAGCTTCTAAGGTAAAATTAGAAATTTGAAAAATGTGTACATTTTACTGGTAGCTTGATAGCTTTCCAACGTTAAAAGTCTGTTTTGATGGGATTGCTGGTAATAGTAATGAATGATTTTTTTCTATAATGATACATGTCAACCGTTGGAAGTCCTGTCTAAAATAGCATACTATTCCAAATTACCATCAACTGGATGTGACAAAATCATACATCAATAAATGATCCATCCAATTACAAGATGAGCCAGTGAATTTTTTTTTTGTATAAGACAATACAGAATGTTTATGGATACTATGTTTGATTCCACATCACAACTAACCATCAAGAAACTGGTTGCTAGGATTTGGTACAGTGTTAACAGTATAGTTCTATTTTAGCTAAAGTTTACCAAAACACGCCTTTGACAGCTACATATCTATTTGAAATTGGACTATTTATTTATTTATTTATTTATTTATTTATTTATTTATTTATTGGTTTTTTTCAAGACAGGGTTTCTCTGTGGCTTTGGAGGCTGTCCTGGAACTAGCTCTTGTAGACCAGGCTGGACTCGAACTCACAGAGATCTGCCTGCCTCTGCCTCCCGAGTGCCGGGATTAAAGGCGTGCGCCATCACTGTCCGGCGAAATTGGCCTATTTATATGCAATGCATAAAGCCATACCTATGTGAAATATATGAATGGAGAAATCATAAAAACCAAGTTATTTTTAACCAAGCTACTTATTTAAGAAATTTATACAAGTATAAAAACTACCACTATTTCACTAATACTTTTGTTCAAAAATCATGTTACTCTTGAAATGCCCATTTTGTAAGGTTCAGCTATCTGAGGAGAATTCTTTTTTTTTCAATACCCAGATTATATAAAATGTATTTAAAATCTCCACATAAACCCCACAAATAATACAGTTAAAATAGTCCAAAGGTCAGAATAGATATTGCTCAAAAGGAAATACATAAATGGCCAACAAGTAAATTCTAAAAAGGACATCATTAATCATCACAGAAATTAACCACAGTCAGAACCACAGTGAGATATTGTCTCACCTCAGCAAAAATGGCTATGATCCACAAGAGTAAGTGTTCAGTGAAATGAGGCATATGCAGAAAGACAAATACCACACAACCTCACTCACTGATGGAAACTACAATATCATAGGACAGTAGACTGGAATATTAGTCACTAGAGTCTAAGAAGAGCAAAAAATGAAGGGGTAGGAAAACAGGCAGGAGAAATTAGTTCTGGCTTTCTCTTCCACACTCCAAGAACAATTTTCTTTAACAAGCTAGGATATACTTCAAGATAACAGGAAGAGTACAAAAGATCTCAACAAATAATAATGATTAATGTTAGAAGTGATGGAAAAGCAATTTATCACTACATATTATATATGTGTCCAATATATATTCACACATGTATGAATCATTAGCATACAGTACTTTGTACAAGTATATTTTATAACATTTTATAACATTGAAAAAGAAATACGAAAAAAGCAATAATATTTGAATTCATGGTCCTTACTCCATATTGAATCATCTAAAGCTCTCTTTGAAAATCTTAGTTCAATTTTTATATTTCAAAGCTGAGGAGATAGCTCAGTTGGTCAAGTGCTTGCTAGGCAAGTATGAGGACCTGAGTTAAATCCCCATTTTCTGAGGAGAATTCTTTGGAGTCCTCAGTAATAACAAGCAGTTTCAGATCCTCAGTTGACATTGTCATATAATCCCATGTTTAATGATTTTAGAATAGTCCCCTTCAATTCAGAGAACTGATGAAGCTAAAGTGGGCCAAAATTTCCATTTAAAATGAAATGGATAGAGAATATGGGAGAAACAGTCAAAGGCAATGAATTGCTATGAGGTCATTCAGTGCTCCAAGGCATCTTGGTAGTCTCAGGGAGAACTATGTATATGTATTACCCTTTAATAACTATTTTCTGCTTACTCTTCTACCACTCTGATGGCAGACAGACTAGGTCAACACACACACACACACACACACACACACACACACACACACACACACACACCCTAAACTGCGTTTGAATTGAAGCAGGTTATGATGATTACAATCAGTTTAGAATGACAAGTCATGTCATTTTGTACATATTCATGTGTTTTATATGACAGAAGCTTTCTTTGTAATTATTGATGTAAACATTTGTCACAGGAACACTTTTTATTAGTTTTAATGCAGAAAAGTTTCCAAATTTGTTATCTAATAGCCACACTTACACACTCTCTCCAAATTTTATTTTTAAATATTCTAAACCTATAAAACTATCTGAAGTGTATGTACAGTTTAATAAATAGCAATAAGATGATCTCTCATCCAATTTATATCACATTGAAAACTTATATTCACATGACCATCCCCCTTTTACTATAATGAATGTGTGTCATTAACTCACTTAAAAACATTTCATGCCAGGCGTTGGTGGCACACACCTTTAATCCCAGCACTTGGGAAGCAGAGGCAGGTGGATCTTTGTGAATTCGAGGCCAGCCCGGTCTCCAGAGTGAGTGCCAGGATAGACTCCAAAGCTACAAAGAGAAACCTGTCACGAAACACCAAACAAGAAAAAGAAAAGAAAACATTTCACATGTTCTATTACCTGTATTACTTCACAAGGACTTGACTACCTACTGTCCATATAGCTAGAATACACATGACAGTTATCATTAATTACTAATTCTACCCTGTTTTCAATTAAAGTCAATTTAGACAACAAGAGTTATCATCTAGAATTTCTAGTTTTTCAGTAAACCGCTATGGAGCTTAAAGGAAGAATTTTTGTTTGCTTTAAATATTTGCCTGGAGTTTTATTCGTTAACTTTTATGATTTCTTTTTCTCTTTGTAAAAGTTTTATACACCTTGCCACAGTGGAGTTTAAAATAACTCTTCACTCTAAAAATACTACATGCCATTTTGGAAACCTTTAGAAAATACAGAAAAATGTAAAGGTGAAAATGAAAACCACCTGCAGTTCTATCACACACAGTTAACCTTGACAATCATCTTTATTCTACTAATTTTAAAATGGAGGTATGGTTTTTCCAATGCCTCTTTAAGATATTCACTTTAAAAATTGTAAAAAGGAGGTGGAAATGAATTTGTGTATAGTCTCTGTAGATGATGGCCAGATCATCCCAACAGTATAAAAACCCCAAAGCAAACAAAGACAATAACCACAATGGCCAGTTTGTATTTTAAATTGTTCAGGTGTGTTGTCTTGCATTCATTGTTATGTGTTTCTTTCAGTTGCTATTCTTGGTAGAATAACTTACCAAATGTCCCTTAAGACAAGGCAAGATTTATTGCCTCTTCTGGTTTTGTAGCACATTGCAGCAATTCCTGTTTCGGGGGGCTCATTTAAGATTTTCTTCTTCACAATCTGGCAGTTGGGTTTGGGATTGTAACCCGGGCCTCGTTGCCAACCATGTAAGGGGAGGCTCATTGTCACGGACCTTACTACTGAACTATTGACAGGTGATAGCTTCTTGGAGTGGGATATTATTGTCTCCAGTTGTGTGTACCTAATGCTGAGCTGATCAGGCTCCAGTGAATAGCTCCAAACCAACTTGGATAGACCCAGTTAAACTTAATGGGTCACAAAACAAAACATGAGAAGTAGATGTTTAGGGACACAGAGAGATAGTGATACTAAAGCAGAGGGGTGGGACATGAGAGTGATCAGTATGCATTGTGTACATGTGTACAATTGTCAAATAACAAATCTAACTAATAGTACTCAAAATCTCTATTTATTAATAGAAGATCTGTTCATGAACACCAAACACCAAGAGTAACAAAATTATCCTTCAATTGGTGAATTAATAAGCTAATGAACAAGCTGGGCAGAGTGATACAATTACATATTACTCAACAAAGAAGACCAAATATCAGCCACAAAATGAAAGAATGTTAAGGATAGAATGCTGAGTTTAAAAAGTGCAGTTTTAAAGACAGCATATTATATGATTGGTAATTATTAATACGAATAATACCAGTTAATTAACCTATAATCTGTCATATTACTCAGGTAAAACCTTAACACAGAGAAAATGCAAATAATTTCAATTCTCAAAAATGTTCAGCACTGTATGTAGTGAAATGATTAGCTATCCCTTAATATTTAAAGTAGGGCTAATGAGGAAAGATGAATATATAAAGAAATGGCATATTCTAATGATGTATATATGACTTGCATTTATACAAGTCTAAATGGAATAATTAACCCTAATTTAAACTATGGAAATAATTTAATAACTATGTTAACATTGGTAACAACTGAGCTATTCTAATGTAACACCATCAGGACAGGAAGATGGTGGCAGAAGATGGGGAGCTGACACTGAGGAACTAACCCTGTTTTGTTTTTTTAGTTCTTAATACATTGAATATTTTTAATGTATTCAAAAATGAAATATTTATTTTTATGTTATAGTTATGTTTTCAATAAAATACATAATTTGAGTTGCAATATTTATTCCGTGGTTGGTAAATAATTTACCTATATAACATTCTAGGTAAAATTTACTTTAGGTAGCAAATAATATTAAGCAGATCTCACCAGGGAGATATATAGCAGTCTTGTGTAGCATGTATAGGAATGGTATTACTGGAAGCAAGTGGTGAGGGGTTGTGTCTGAATGAATTGTCTGCCTTAGCAATGACAGCTGCATATGAATGTATATTGTGGGGATTTGTCTGTTTCAGAAAATATTTTCCTTAGTTGGTGTTATCTTAGGAACCATATTTGTTTATTTGAAAAGTCACTTATGAGAGGGGAAATATAATATGCTATTCCATGATTTCCAAAAGTCTTGAGGCATTTTTCAACAACATTGGTTTAATAACAATTAACACATTTGAGAAAATGCTTTAAATATTTTCATTGTGAAGGTGATTTATTTCTGCTATTAAAAATGCCAAAGACAGATGTAGAAAGACTGAGAGAGTGTAAATTTCTATACACAGAGTATTTAAAATGAAAATTACTAGCCCAGTAATTTGTTTTTCTTCTATGACCTCCACACTCAAAAAATGTGAGGTAGAATCTGGCCTGGGACAGTAACTGTGTTTAAATGTATTCCAAGTCTTTCTCACATAATTTATTATAAGGTCCACAGCAGCCTGCAATATGGCATGGTGGCATCTAACCTCATTAGTGACTCTCCATTCACCTCTCTCTCCTGGATGTAAGATTTCATCATCTCATCACCTCACTTTCTTTGCATTCAGATTTTATGTTTGAGTGTGCAGTATTATTGACTAGTTAATTATACATATCTAAGTTATACCCATGATTAAAGTTCCCTAGAAGGGTGTACGTTTTATACCTTTAGACCATAGGATAAGGCCATTGCCTTGGTAAGTCTACAGGCATTGTGCCTGGAACTCACATATGAAAACAAAGGGTGCTCTTTGCTCCAAAGAGGAGTTCCTTGATGTTGAACCTATGCTTAGGCTCTGAATTTCTGTTTATTCCATGTGAGGAAAACTCATGAGTTATATTGGTCAAGTGAGGGTAAGATGGGGCTCACAAGTCTGGATTGCACATTTGTTCTAGTAAACATGGATAATACATATATAGATGAAGTGGGAGAGACGAAATGGAGGGAGGTTGAATACTTCATTCACCCAAGTTCTTAGCAACAGGGACAAGCTCACACTTTGGAAATATTTTAAAATTTTATAGAGAAAACAAAACTACACCATAACCTGATTTATTTTTATAAAGCAAGCAAGAAAACTTAAGCAAACATAACTTGTGCTTGGAAAAATCAAACATTTCCTCAAAATTGTATATCTATCCCAAACCATTATAATATGTTTATTTATCATACATATCAACACATAAAAGTGATTTTTAAGAAGCAGAAGAAAGAAGAATCAAGGTTAGTTGCAGTATCTGTCTTATTCCTTTTGCCTTATGTTTTGATTTCTTAGTGGCTAAGAATATTCTAATGTCAGGATTACACATTCTGGCAGTAGAAAATCTCTTTCAGAATATTTTTCCTCAAAATTTCCTGCCCATTTATCTACTTTTCTAACTTTATTCTTCATTATCTTTAATCATAGTAATTATACATATTATTCTAGCTACAATTTTTAATGAGATATATGACTCTGTGTTTTTGTTTCCATAGATCCAGGGCTGCATAGGCAGCTCTATTTTCTGCAAAGACCATCCAACGTAATAGCCATTGAAGGAAAAGATGCTGTCCTGGAGTGTTGTGTCTCTGGCTACCCTCCACCAAGTTTCACCTGGTTACGAGGCGAGGAGGTTATCCAACTGAGGTATTACACACCCGGACCCCTCAGAACTATATTCTATTGGTTTTGATGGGCATCAAAAGTTCATGTTTTCTCAAAATAACTAGATTTGTTTTCAAATTCTTTGGCATGATTAAAGTATAGAAGATAATTAACCATTGGGAGTAGATGATAAGGAAATAAGTAAAAGCTGAGGGATCCGTTCTGAAGGCAACTGTGTTAGAGTGATACTGAGAGATGTTCAAATGATGTCATCACAGGAATATCATAAGGAGAAGGTAAATCTTATATGTTCATAACACAATGTGCACGCACATACACACTCATGTATGCATGTGCACACACACATTACCTAACTTGTTATGTTAATCATTTCATATTACATACACATGTATATATTTCACATTCCATACATAAAAGCACCACATGCTATACCATAGATAAAAGCAATTTCTCACTGTCAATTATTTTCAATAATGGTGAAGACAGAAAAGAAACATTTCTTCAGTTTAATGCATTACATGTAATTTTAAGGTATTCATAGATACCTTAGTTTCAAATGTGCCTTTTATTATCCCAATTAATATAAACATAAGATAAAGCAGGAGAACATGGCTCACATTGGGTTAGCCCAAGATTAATAATAAGGGAAAATTAGAAAGCAAGTCCATAGTTGAATGGAATACTTAGTCTAAAACACATTGATTAAATGGATCTCACTTAAGAAATTAAGTTCATTGATTAGAAAGACTAGAATACCCCTTTTTATACATTTAATTTCTGTGATGACATATGTGCTTAGCTCATAAATTATTGTTTAAATGTGTTCAATGTAAGTAAGTATTTAGGCAGCAATAAGCCATAGGATGCTACCATGGTGTTTCTGAGGTCATAAAGGCATACACAAAATCTAGTCACCATTTCACTTTGATATGGGCAGATACTCTTGGTTGAGTTGAAGTGTGACTTTTTAAATGGTGACTGAGTTATATATCAGAGTAGAAGACATTTATTTCCACCCTGGAGAACCATTTCTTTTATCTTAGAAGCCCTAAAATTTAAAATGATTGAATCAGATTATTTGGAAATTTCTTATTATTTAGTTTTAGAATAGTATTATATACATTATTACATTTATTCTATAAATTAATATATTAGTATTACATTTAATCTTTGAATCAAGCACAGAGACTCCACATGAGAGTTTACCTTGAATTAATACTACTTAAATGAGTGAGATATATCAGATCGTTGATGACATAGGGATTTTATCTCTGTAGTTCAACAATGTGAGCATTTGTGAAATTCATCAGCACTTCTGAATGAAGTCTTGCCTAATGTTCAAATATGTTAACTGCTTATCTCATTGCATGTGGCCTCTATCTTACAGGTCTAAAAAGTATTCATTGTTGGGTGGAAGCAATTTGCTCATCTCTAATGTGACAGATGACGACAGTGGAACCTATACTTGTGTTGTCACATATAAGAATGAGAACATTAGTGCCTCTGCAGAGCTCACTGTCTTGGGTAAGTCAGTAATTGGAAACTAGTTTACATTATACCCTTCAAAATATACCACTATAATATTTTAAGTGCTTATTGCTGATTGCTTCCCATATTTATTAGTGTGAAATTGAAAGGTCCTTGTATTCTGTGCATGCTCTTACTCTGCTTTGATTAATTGCACAAGGATTAAATGTAGTGTTTGAATATTTTCTCATTGATTAAAAGCCATATATATATTACTCCTTACTTTAATTATTTTAGTGATCTACTGAAAAGTTCCTCCAAAGTGTTAATGAGCAGATGTGTTGAATAACAAGGGAGACTTCTAAAAATATCATATATACAGAAAATAAGTGATGAAAAAATGATAGAAATTATATAAAAGTGTGCTTGAGTGGAGAAGATGATACTTGAAATAATGCCCCTGACATTAAATTCAGATTGCTGAGATGATTGATTTAATATTAATATGGAATAACTGTAGGTATTATGTTGAAAGTACACAACTAAAATCCATTATGTTTAAGGAAAACTCGCATAGCAAGAATGCAATTTAAAGAGTTTAAGGAAAATGGATGGATTTATGTCCATTATGTAGGAACACCTACATATTGTTAGAAATTATGAATGATGACCTGTGGCACCAGGTTAGACAAATGAGTATCTTATCATGGTCTTGGAATTTGCTTTACCTATTTTTACCCCAATTATGTACTTTGGAGAACATACCTTAATATTTTCTTTTTTTCTTGTATATGACAAAACATGTTTACTGGTTTTTCACTTATTCCTATGAGTAAGGTCTTTCTGTTTATTCAAAAATCCAAGAAAATCCACAGATTGTTTATAAATTATTATGTAGAAGCTAAAAGATGTTAATGACATAAGATGTCTCTCTGCTGAATTATGTCATATAACTAAGACATTCATTTTGCTTTGGACTTTAAATGAATAGGAAAGATAATAGGATAAATGTTGGTTTATGTAAGAGAGTAGCTTATTTTCTCATTAAAATTTAAATTCTAAAAAGCAAATGTGCAACTGATGTTAATTCTTTTATTTAGAGATAGCATTACTTTACCTAAAATATTAACAGCCTTCAAGCTGGCAACATTCTAACTTATATTTCAGTATAGCAAAGAAAATAAAGCATTTGTCATGTCAAGGTACAGTGACACATATTGCTGATGAGAAATGTGATGTAATGTGATCTTTACTGATCATCTGATGAATGTGGTTATATATAAGCTCAAATTTAGACTGCTTGTAGATGAGGTCAAGTTTTACATGAACTTATTAGACTACAATGCTTTGTTGACATCTAAATTGACTGTACATGAGTGTTGATATCTGAGGACACATCTTCATGAAGACTGACATATTATACTGCATGAGTTGTGCCAATTATTATAAAAGATCTATATACTTTTTAATGCATTTAAATCTACTCAAAATGGAGAAGAAACAAAATTTCCATTTTACAGAATATATTTTCTGCTTTTCTTAGGAAAACATTTTGCTAACTTGGCATGGTTTCTTCCAGCAAATCCCATGTCTGCCTGAAGCTTGTATGGCCACATGCACTATAGAATATCATTATGCTAATATAAACAATGAAAAAGTTATGCAATATTTTAAGTTCTATAGTATAATCTGATTATATATATTCACCCATATGTGAGACATATAATCATGTAAATATATACATGTACATAATATGTGTACATGTTAATATGCATGAATATTTATATATGCCTATATATAAATACACATATACATGAAAAATATTAATTACTGAATGCCAAAATTTGAAGCAATTATTCTTCAAAAGTTCTGTGGGAGGTGTGTAGAGGTAGCACATTGAATAGAAGTGATTGCCTTTGCTCTAGCTCAATATAAGTTTAGAAAATGAAACAGACTAAGACACCTTAAACAACATCTTTATTCTTTTTAATGGCTGGCATTGAGAAAGTTGATTGTAAATTCGTAAGAAAGAAAAGCCTGTCTGGTCTCTGGCATCATGATGTCACTCAAGAGTAGTCTTGTCTGTTGCCTAGAGGTTAATGGCAGTGTTGAGGAATCTGGTCTCCTGTGCTTCCAAGACAAAAGTGTAGTGTAAAAGGTTCTTTGTGACTTCCAGTCTAACCAAGTTGCTTGAGTATTTTGCCCACTCTCATACCCTTATATCTAATAAAAGGTAAGCATTGGTGAAGTGGCAAGGCAGCTAGCCTCTCCCTAGATGAGTCTGTTTGAGTATAAGACATCTTCACAGTGAGAAAGAAACATGACCCATTCCAATGCTGAGGGTTTCAGATCAACTCTATCTGATGAATGAGTTCTCAGATAGAAAAATAACTGTCCCAAGGGAGGATCCAGGCTGAAATCTAGCCGATAGTTCCCACAGCCTCAAACCTGAGGTTAATTATTTTCCTGATTCAGACACTTCTCACTTTTTTCTTTTGTTTCTCTTAAAGTGATAGGCAGGTAGGTAGGTTGTATGATATTTAAGAACCTATTTTGATTGTAAATTTCATAATTCATGATATAATCATACCTAGGAATATGTGAATGTATTAGAACAATCTTGAGAGAACAGGAAAAAAAGGATGATAAGGTACAAAGATAAAAAATGGCATTGTTCTGTGAAAATAAGGTTAAAATAATTTTCAAACTCATAGCCTACAAAGAGGCAGTAACTATATAATTGGCTTCATGTATTGATGACTCTCTCTTATGTTTTAGAACTACACATTATTTTCACAATCATAAAAATGAATGAGAAGGTATAAAGTTAAAGCATGCCTTATTTAAAAATAGGATAAACAAAAGCTAAAAACTCAGATGAAAATTGTTTACAAAATATAGGTCGAACAAAATAAAAGATCCTGGATGTTTTAATCAATGGATAAGACCAATTATTGTTGTTTTTTAAATTTTAAGATTATTTTTTTTCTAATTGTATGTCCATATCAGAAACTTGGAACTGGGGTTATAGATAGGTGTGAGGTACTATGTGGGTGCTGGGTACTGAGCCTCGGTCAGTCCTCTAGAAGAGCAGCCAGTACTCTTAACAACTGGGCCATCTTTCCAGCCTAGAGTAAGACTGGTCCTTAATTGACATCCTGGCTAGCCAGGCTGCCAGTAAGCAAACAGGCTTTTTTCTCATGGAGGTACAATCAACCCTCTCAGCATCAGCCATTTAAAAGAAATTGTTGTTTGACAGGTCTTAGTCTTTGTTTTTCTATATTAGCATTGGATTAGAGCAAAGCCCACATTTGCTCCATCTAAGGGATGTGAATGTTACATTGTATGATTTGTGTTCTTACTTGAAGAGGATTCATAGCATCCTCTCTGTGTCTCTGTGTATTTTTTTTTAATATTCCTCTGTATTTTTTTAACTAGTTGAACTTTTCGTGTTGTTCAGTTATATTTGAAAAGAACACACACACACACACACACACACACACACACACACACACACACACACACACACCTCACAGACCTAATCGCTAAATACTTATTTGTTCGTTTCCAAAGGAATATAGACCTGCTTTAACTCTCACCAACAGTGTAATTTACCCTACCAATAAAGCAAATCTCTTTTCCTTATCTCACAATTAACCTATCATGGAATCTCCTTTTCAAAATGTACATGTCTGTGGCATTACATTTTCTTTTTAATTTTATTTTAAAACTTCATTTTAATTTGTATTTACTAGACATTCATGTTTCTAGTTTTGCAAAGTTGCAATCAATTTTCTTGGAATTTAAGTACTTATTTAATTGTATGTCTATGTTTAACAGGAATTCCTTGCAAATAGGAAAGCTGTACTTAGGCTGTGTGTATAGATACATATCAATGGATGAGGTTTTTTTTTTATAGTCAGTGGCTTCTTAACACTAAATTTGTGTTTTTATTGTAAAAATCTTTCCAAAAATCTGCTTATAGATTACATATTAAATGTGTCATTTGGAAGATCTATGCTTATATCTTAAGACTTGTATTTTCATTTCGTTTATTTTTGTTTCCAAGTAATCACCATGGTAACTGGGTATATAAAATGTCCCATAGACATTTTATGACTGATAACTACTACCAAAAACTGGATTCAATAAAGAAGTTGTGGAGTCTGTTGTGACTACTCTTAGATCTCAAAATGGATGTTTAAATAATAGTGTTTGATATAGTGTCAGACTATCCTAAGATACAGTTGGTGTCACTATACCAGACTATTTATTTGAAAACAGAATTTACTGCCTTTTAGTAATGTATGAAATGAAGAGAAGGGATCCTTATTATTGATGTTATTCAAATGTATTTTCTTAACTTTTAAAAATTTAAGCATACCTGTATTTTTCATAAGATTAAAGTCCCACAAAAAATATCAACTTGTACTTATAAATCTTCAATCATGCATTTTATCAGACTCTTGTTTTGCTTTCCAAATTGTGATCTTTTGTGAAGATTCACTAGCTTTGAATGTGAACCTGTCCCGATCCAAAGGATGTCAACCTGGGGCAAGAGAGTCAGGGATAGGGAATGGGAACAAGAGATGCAGAAAGAATGACCACAAGACAGGATTCTGATCAAGTGGCAAACTTTATTTTTCTCAGGCTAGCTTATATAGTCAGCAGAGCAGGATATGGGGAGCGGTAGAATGGGTTGTTTGTGCACCAGGTGTTAGTGTAGGCAGGATATTAGGAAACCACAAAGAGAGGATGTTTGGCAGGGTAAAGAGTTTATGAGTAAGACGGCCAAGAATGGTTACCTAGGTGACTGAGCCTGTGGGTAGAACATAGGGTGGAGGACTGGGTTAAGTTGTTTCTTTTCTTGAGCTGAGGTTCTAAGGAGTTGCTATATAAAGGATAATATATGTAACTATGTGGTCAGCCAAGCATGGCCTAGGATCTCATGCCAAGCACTGAGATCTTTGGCTTCCAACATGAACCTTCCTGAACTCATGACTTTTTAAGTTTTCTAAACAACTATATCAAAGGGAATGTTGCTGCCCTTTTCAGTAATTTGAGTCAATAAACATCAAGTGTAATTTAAGTGTGGCATTTACATTGCATTCTGATAAAATAAAAATTGAAAGTTTATAACACAAAACCAGGGTAACTTTGATTCAAATAAATATCATAAATAAATTTGCAGATTTTTTGAAATAATAACCATTTGAGGTTGTATTTCTGAATCACTGATAAATGTCAGATATTTGTGAACATGTTTTGGACATTAACATGGCACTGGACTGCAACAAAGCCACAAAAGGGTTTGAAACCCAGGTTTAATGAACTTCCAATGCAGTTATAAAATCCTAAGTTGATGTGTCTAATGTTTGTAAGGCATTTTAATATTATTTGTAAACCTAGAATCTGCAAAGATTTGGATAATTCATTTTGTCTGTGTTTGCTTGTGTATTTTCCTTACTGTAACTGGCATTAACAAGTTAAAGGATTTATTTGGCCTCACAATTACTGTGCTCTTAGTTCATGGATACTTGTCATCCTTACTTGTGTCTGTAGGGAGAGGGCACACAGTAGAGGGTATGATGGCATAGAGCTTTATACCACATAGTCATTTAGAAGCAGAGAGAACAAGCAAGAAGTATTGAGGCATAAGCCATGTCCTTCAAAGTTATGCTTCAATTGAACTACTTCCTGTGTTAAGCTTTGACTTTGGCACTACTTTCTGTGTTATGCCTTGACATCTACAAAATTTCTCACCTGAAATCCCTAATGGATGATGACATTGATGATGGCAGTACTCTCAAGGCCCATTTCTATTAATAGAGCCATCATCTTGGAAACAATCCCTCATCATGTAAGCATATTTAAAACATTCACCATCTCAGTTCTCATAGAAGCAAGACCTGGCCTCAAGGAATGTGGTCAGGAAAAGGGACCAAAGAGAAGAATGCTTGAGAGATGTTACTCTGAAACTTGCGGAAGGTGTGCATTTTTAGAAATCACTAGTAACATGGTTCTTACTTTTAAAACCGCATAACCATTTGTAAAGAACTAAATAATTTTTCCAAACATATATTCAGTGTCTTTTTCCTATAGCTTGAGTTATAATCTAATTACAATTTAGAATATCTGTCTATCCTTCTCCCCAGCTGTTCAACTTGACTCTTCTATATAACTTGGTGTTTACTATAAGACAAGCCTCAACAAACATATAGGGGATTTGCTACTATTTCAGCTCAATATTGATCTGGAATCTAAATTTAGTATCTGAATCAATGCAGACAGGCATACTGTATGAGGTATTTAATCTCTCATCAATAAAGTATGAATTTTAAAGTGACCTATGTACAGTTCATGACTACACAGAAGGGCATGGATGGAGAGGTCACTTAGGAAGGGCTCCTCACTGCACACCTGACACATTTTTCAACTTTTCCAGAAAGGATTCTTGACTTCCCTTTAAAACAGTCTGTATTAATAAAAAATAATAAGAAAAGCTTACCAATGTATACCAGTTTTCTCATGTTTATTTATTTTACAAATATCTGGGAAAATGTTAACTAGGGATCATAGAATGTTTGTTCCAGGGTATTTATAAGTCTGTTAAGTCAAACTTTATTTTATTTTATTTTTTAGCAATTTGGAAGTATGAAACTAAACCTAAGAATTTCCCATGTCATCTACTGCATTAGTAGCAAATTCTACTTCCCATACTGTTGTGTTTAGACTCTTCTTGGTGGAAATGGAAACTAAGTTAGGATTCTGTTCCTGTAACTGAGGATTTGCCCTTGTTGAGTATCAGTAAGGCCCATAGGTCACTCCACTTGGGTGTGTCAAGCAGGGTATTTCCTATCAACCTGGGCAGTCTACCTTACATACATTCTTATTCAATTGTAGCAAAATACGAAGTCATATAGTCACTCAAGGGTGGCTCCCTGAGATTTGTGTCACTGAGTATTTGTTGTGTCTACACCTCATAGGATACTTATATGAACTGAGACTGTGGAAACTCAGTAACTTTCCTGTGGCTTTGTGTAGGAGTTAGGAGATGTATGAGGCTGAGGCTTATGTGGTATAATGTAACCTCAAACTTTCTATCCTAGAAAAGTGAACTATAACATAGCCATAAGAAATACACTAAATTCTTGCATCAATGAGGTAATCCATTACTGTCATTGTCATGTATTAAAATTTAATAAATTTTAATAAACTTTGATACTATTTTTAGTGTTATCAGTTTGTTTAAACAGGCAGCACCTAAAACATGTGAATAGACTGTCCTTACGACCGTGATGATAGCAATTTTTAAACTTCATTGTAATTTTGGGACCATCTTTATATACAGGCGATCATTGACATAAATTGCACAATACCCAGTTATATGCTTATGTGTATGTACATACATATAATATGTAAATGCTATAAAATATATCATTGTATATCTCAAAGAAATTTATTTTCAAAAGTGATTTCTATATTCTTTCAGATGTAAATGTATATAATATTTCAAGCATTCAGTAGTAGAGTCTTCTACTAGCAGGTTTTAGAACAAGACAGAAATATTTAGAAAAATAACAGAAGAGAGTTTGGAGGAGAGCAGATCAGGATATATAACAGGTGGGTGTGATGACAAATACCTGTCATCACAGCACTAGGGAACCTGGAAAACAGGTTTAAAAGTGTGAGCATAGCTTGAACTATATAGCAAAAGCCCATCCCTATACCCCAAAACATAAACAAAAGTTAAACATGTGCTAGAATTTGTTTTCTATGATAAAAGGTTTAAATTGCTACCTCACTGTCTGATCAAAAATGCCTCTCAATAATAATAAAGATGCTTGGATATATACCAACCTATCCAGTTGTAGTCTGATGTCCAAATGGAACCAGTAAGCAATGGAGAAGACATTCTCTGTGTTGAATATTTCCCCAACCAGTGTGAGGACTCAGACAGGAAGGCACAGCTCAGGATCAAGCTTCCAAGACTGGCTAGGTCTAAAGCCAAAACACAGGCAATTCCTGAAAAAGCCAAAGTGATACATGGAAAGTAAGAGAGGCGAAGGACCCCATCAATGAATATATGATGATGAGAAAGTGGGACTTCAGTATGTGGGAGCTGAAAGGAGGGCATTACTGATAGAGAGAGAGAGAGAGAGAGAGAGAGAGAGAGAGAGAGAGAGAGAGAGAGAGAGAGAGGGTATGAATGTTCAGAGAACATCAAGAAATGCAAGAGGAACAGGATGTGTGTAAAGATTGCTGTTACAGAAGAATGCTATGCTGGAATGGAAAACTAGTCTAGTTTCAGAGTCCTGTGTTAACACTACCATTGGATTTTATCTTTACTATGATGGGATTTCAGTGCTAAGCACTCTGATGTGTGACTTACTAGCTGCCTCACCTGAGCCAGAAATTGAGGAGGTAATCCTCAATTTCTTCAACTTTGAACGAATGACAATTACTTCCTTATAGGGTTTGGTGACTGCTTAGATGTCAGAATTAGAAGAGAAAAATATTTGAAACCACAAGGCACAGCTTTGAATGAGCTAGGAAATAAAGAATAAAATGAAATAAAGCAACACACAAAAATGTCTCTTCCTGCCCTCAGGAGAAGCCCTAAACTGAGTTGCAAAGATTAAGCAAATGCAAACAAAAGTAAAAATTAACGACGCATTATTAAAACATCCCTTACAGTCTCCCTTTACCCATTTTGTTTTTCATCCACAAATGTTTACAGCAGTAACTGTCCCTTCATAATTCCCATGAATTGTGGAGGAGTCAACATAATGATGTTCTGATGATACACAGGGAGGTTATTGGCAGTAATCACTAGAAACACAGGCAAAAATTAGGGCTGTGGCAGAAGGATGACATCCATTTGTGAGGCATTTTACATTTGCCTTTTACTCCATGCTGCTCACACCCTGCTGGGTCTGCCTCACATCCCAGCTACATAAGAAGATACTTAGACACAGAGACCACGCCTTCCTCAGCTTGGGGCATATACTTGGATTTTTTTTTCTTTGGCCCTGCTGAGTTGCAAACATAGAGATTCTATAGAATGTGCAACAAAACCCCTATCCAACTATCCATCAAATATTTTACAAGCTTTTCTCTGAACTCCTGATTCTTTTCCACTTTATAGATCATTGTAACACACTGAGCTGTTGCCTCTCTTAACTCTCAATATGCCTGTGTTTGGAGGAAGGCCTTTTAGGAGTTAATGAGGGTAACTAAAGTATAAGATACAACATGTAATGGTGCTATCATTTACAAAGGGACTTCCACAATGTGTAACAAGCAATAATAATTGGTTCTTAATATAGACAGGTCCTTGGTAATGTGTATGCAATTGCTCTAGAACTCTAGAATATCATACTACATAATACAGTTGAATAATCCCCATATATCCCATCACTCAGATAATTTACATGTCTGTTAACAGTGAACTTGATAAAATATTACTTATTTAAAAATCCAGATTATCTAAAATACAGGAAAATTTTTTCTGGTGTGGCCATTTTTCATGCTTTTGTCTTCTACAGAAAGATTAATATCCTAATAAGTGTTGGTATATCTAGGTTCTGGCACACAGGTGTCATTTGATAGTTAGAGCACTACAGTGAGCCACAAAATAAAATCTTAAATGTACATAATGGGAAAAAATCAAGCATGAGGTACAAAAAGCTCATGCAATAGAATGTCCTACAAGTGGAAGAAACGCTGGCCATGCCTCTTCCTTATTCAGGCATACACCAAGTGGAGGTCACATACAGACTCATAGAAAAATCATCTTCAAAGTGAGGATAAAGAGAGTCTTCAAGAGGAACCAGCCCTAATGCCACCTTGAGCTTGGGCTTCTTAGATTTCAGATTGTGAGGAACACATTTTTTATTGCCTAAGGTACTTAAAATCATGCTAACACAACCATTCAACTGTCATTGGGACTTGCACTGTATTATTAAAACAATCCTTTTATCACCTTTAGAAATCATGATTGACACAGGAGAAACATTATCAGTGAGGCTTACACACTGGTAGTAAGGCTATGTTAGGGTTCAGGGGTGTGAACACATCCTTTCTACCACAGGCAAAAAAAAAATGTTTCTCATGGACATGGATTTTAATTTTTTATTTAATAATTATACATTTCTTATATACCATTGTTCTTTCCTCTTTGGCACCATTTAAATTTATTTAGCAATTACCAAGTATGGTGAACTATGCAGTTTTTAATTTTATATTAAAAAATACATGTTCTAATTTTAAAATTAATATATTATTAATTGAAATTGTACTTATTTATTTTCTACATCAATTCTTAGATATGCAGTATGGATTCACTTTACCATATACAAGCATGTATAACTTTATACACTATCATCAACTTCTAGATATTTCTCAAGAACAAAATTATCTTGATAATTCAAAGTCAATATGACATTATCCTTCTGTCTTTCCTGTGTTCTGTTCTACCATTTTTAATGAAACATAAGAGGCATTAGGTGATCTTCTGGAGCACATATAATTGACCAAGCAGAGACTGAGTTATTGACATACCTGTGTCAAATTTAAGAGTTCCATATCTCCCTTCATTAAGTATTTGCTCATTTATTTTGGTTTCAGGCTTTATGTCTTGGCCACAAATAGGAAAAAGTTACCACAGAATGCAATAGCATAACATGTGTTCTTCCATTATTATATGTAGTATCCCATTTGAATGGAGTTTACCTGAATTCACAACACCACTGTCTTTGCCTACATAATAGACCTTAAATTTTATTTGTGTCTAAAATTGTCCTTATTGTCAAAGACTTTCCCACCACCATGCAGCTTAATGATTATATACTTATAGACAGGATGTTTTAGGGAAGTTTGTACTAACAACTTCTGCCGAGGAGATATGGAGTGTTGTGTTCACAAGAACATAGACAGCATAGTATCAAGAACTTGACCTAAAGTCACCCGTGAAGTGCTTCTGTCATTACTCACTAATTTATTTTCTTGACTCCTTTCTGTAGCTAAAATCATGGTTATCAACAGGCAAACTCCAGTCTCTAACAATATCTGAAGGATTCTTTTAAATGTATATGAGTTAGAAGAAGCAAAGTTATATGTCAGGCTTTACTCAAAAATGTTTAGTATTTATTGCTAGTTCCAGCTAGTTATGGAAAGGCTATTTGTATTGGAGGTAGGATTTGTTTAACTATGAAAAATATTTACTTTGACATCTACTGTGTGCTGATGTTCAACTCTTTCCCCCCTTTTTTTAGAACCCCAATTTTGACAATGATTTTCATGTATCCTAGATATCTTTTAATCCAATTTTTCTTCTTAGAGAGATGAGGGAGAAGGAAGAAACCCCAAAGGAAAAGATAGAGGCTGCAGATTAAGTGAAAACATAAAATAGGCAATCTAAACTATAATTGTAATTACTTCTAGTAATTTAAGTAAGGTGAATTGACCATCTGTGGCTGACAAGAACTGCTGACAGCAGTAGAAAGCTGCCTATAGACCATTTCATCCTGGAGTTGCCTAGAAGCACCCAGACCACGTGCTATCCCAGAAAGAGTTTGACTGTGATAAGACTCAAACTCAGTTAAATGCTGATGTTTCAATCATAGCTCTTAAGTGTTAAAGTCACTAATGCTTGAGATTTTTCCCACTTCAGGCTGTGAATTATTTCTAGATACTACTTTACATTCTTTTTATTTTGTTAATTTACTGTTAATTTACTGATACTTCGGTATAATTATTATCTCATATTTTACATAGTTAAGTTTGTTACCTTATTTTATTGTAACTCTGATGTTTGAATGTATAACTAATAGACTACATGTTTTGCTTTTGAAGTGTATCATTCAATGTTTCTCCATGTAATCATATATATATATATATATATTATATATATATATATATATATATGGTATCTATATATAATATACACATAAACATATATATGTATATACACAGAGTTAATTTTAGGATGTCCTGATCACCTCAAAGGAAATTGCATGGTCTTCAGCACTATCTTGCTGTTTTCATCTCCTGTCAACCCAGCATCTCTAAAGTTACCACTTATCTATGTCCTATCTCAGCACATTTCCCTGTTTAAGACATTTCATTTGCATGAAATTACAGAATTCTGTTTGCCTGTTACTGCTCCTTTCATTAGCATAATATTTCAAAGTTCGCCCTTATTGAAGCAAATAGTAGAACTTTATTCCTTTCTGTGGCTAATTAGTATTTCATTGTATGAATATAACATATTTTATTTATATGTTTACCAGTGCATGTGTACTTAGATTGGCCTCACCTTTTGTCTATATGAATAATTCTGCATTATAAATTTGTATAGACGTCTCTGTGTATAATTCTGTTTTCAATTTTTTATGGATATATACCCATAAGTGAAATTTCTGGCCTTTATATTATCTCTGTATTTAAAGATTTGATAACTCTTTCCAAAAAGTACTGTATACAATCCATACCACCGGAAGGGCAAGGATGTTGCTGTCACTCTACAAATAATGTAAAGTATATTATCTTGGGATTAAGTATTTGCTGTTTGTGTAGTTCATCTTTCTTAGGGAATTGCCCATCTAAATGAGTTACCCAGTTTTTAATTTGTCATTCATTACCAAGTTTATATTCTTTATGGATATGTATGTGGTGGGTAAGGGTTTCCTGACTCAAATAACTAAATGAGTAGATAAATAGATAAATAAAAAGTAGAATAAATAAATATAAACATGGATATAATTGACTTGGAATAAAACAAAGAAACAAGACACAGCAGTATAGTGACCTGGCTTATGGCTGGGGTCCTTGAAGTCCTGGGCTCTATCCTCTCAGTACTGCATAAATTGGATGTGCTGGCCCGAGCCTGAAATCCCAGTGCTCAGGACTTAGAAAGCAGAGAATCAGGCCCTCCAACCCACATGATGATTTTGGGTACATGCTCTACATCTGGAATGTGGAATATGTGTGGCATGTGTTGCTACTGCTGAAACTGTCCTGGGACATATGTGCACTCTGACTTGTACCTAGTGTGTCAGGTGATCTTTTCTTCCCCATGCTCCTTATTAGTTGCACTCTTAACACCACATGGAATGAATGGTTACTACAAATCTTACAGTGAATTGCAATCACACATAGCTTGAATTAATTTCTACAAAAGATTGGCTGTATCTTAGTCATTTCACATCCATTGTATCTTACATGCTAATGGGTAGGGTTTCAAATTTGAGAACTATATTAGGTATGTCTCTTTCTACGTTTGATGTTAGATATTTATTCCAACAGGTAGATACTAGTAATAAAGGCCTATGTATACAGTGATCTGGAAGATTCTGTCCCCAGCTGTGATAGGTAAAGTTATAGTATTTGGCCATGATTTGATTTGTAAGGTAAATCTTCATAATTCAGATTAGCCATCTTTGTGAAAGATACCAAGTTTTGATAGCTAACCCCTTCTCCCATGTGAAGGGTCAATGAGAAGCTGGTCATCTGCAGCTTGAAAAGTGGTATTCATTGGAACCCAGCCATGCTAGCACTCTGATCCTGGACTTTTGTCTGCTGTGAGAATTATTTTTTCTGTTGCTTGTAAGTTAATCACTTGGTGATAGCAGACAGAGAAACATCCTTCTTTTGACTAAAGAGCCCTTTGTAAACAATTGTTAGATTCTAAGCCATCTATCTTAGTTAGTTTATGTTCTCCTATACTTTGGCTGTTACTAAGAATAAACTTTTAAGTGAACTACAACTAAGATGGGACAACGTGTTCTTAATTCTGCCATAAGGATTATTATATTTATGTGTTGCAAATACGACTTTGGTAATAATATGTGTCCATGTAAAACAGCAAAATAAGAGCAATATCTAGAGGAAGATTAAGGCTAAGTATTCTGTTCACCCTACTTGTTATTAAACATTATTAACAAAAATCAACAATAACATTATAGATGACAAAAAACTCTAAAGGCCTCTATGGTTATCATAGTTTGGAATTTTCTTGTTTAATCAGTTAAAGAAATATGCACTACAGATCTTCCCAGACAGTCTAATAGACTGAAGATTAGGAAATGCTGAGTGAAATGACAAATGTTCCAGAATTAGACCTAGTATTTACCTAAATTTAGATACTAACAACAGGCTATAGATAAAGAATCTGTGGTATCAGCAGAAAAGATACACCAATTTTGTTCATATTTAATTGAAATTTACTGTATAATTTCTCTGGAAATTGCCTGCCTAGCTAACAGAGGCATTTTATCACAGTTAATAGGGATAGCCAATTCTTTGTTCTTGCAGTTCAGGTGCATGAACACATTCTATAAGAAACAACATGATGCAATTTTAATCACATTGCAAAACTTCCTTCCTACTAAGAAAATAAACATGGCATTTGAGAGTTTGCATCCACACCTTTTCAGAGAAGCAGCATTAGAAAAATTAGTCCAAGTGATGAAATTATGTAATTTGATTTTTCCTCAGTATGTTCCTACTGACATTTGAGGAGTTAGTGAATCGACTGCTGGGTGTTCAGTAATAACACTTTATCACATATTTACAGTGCATGAAAAACAAAGGAATTTTTTAATGAACTGGAGACTTTTGTGTGAGTGTGTCTTCTTGAAGGATTGTTACCCAGATAAAAGCAAGTCTGTGCAAATAGAATTACACTTCTCCTTTAGCATGATAATTGAGCTTGCCAGATACTTTGGGAATTAACCCTACACTGAGTCATTATGTAGATATATGCAGGAAGAGAGATTGAAAGGAGGGACATTTTCAGAGTTTTATTTTTAATGTAATAATAAATTAAATTTTGGTTTCACCTTATCATCGAACTCGCTGTCATAGAGGAACACATTGTTTTCCAGTGGTTTTCTCTATTGAACTGAGTGTTTTCAGGATACTAATGGATGAACAGGCTCTGACCTAAAGAAGAAACAGCTCAGTCACCTATGTTACACACAGTCCACATCTCCCCCCTCTGCCACGACATTTGCCTTCACATGCTACCATAATATTCCAGTGTTTACTTGAGGATATTGCTGGGTAGAGTTTATGATTGACTCAGCGGGTCTTTAAACTTTGTCTATCTGTTTCTGTGGGTTTCACCAGCATGGTCTTGACCCCTTTGCTCATCACTCCTCCCTCTCTGCAACTGGATTCCAGTTCAGTTCAGTTTTTACCTTTGGGTATCTGCTTCTACTTCTATCAGCTACTGAATGAAGGCTCTAGGGATGGTAGATAAGTTAGTTGTCAATCTTGTTATCAGGGGAGGGCATTTAAGGTACACTCTCCTCTGTTGCTTAGATGGTTAGTTGGTGTCATCCTTGTAGATCTATGGACATTTCCCTAGTGCCTGATTTTGCTTTAAACCTATACTGGCTTCCTCTTTGATGGTATCTCTTATTTTGCTATCCTCTATTCTTCCCCATACACAACCTTCCTGCTCCCTTATGTCCTCCTCACTCCTCCTCTTCTCCCATTCTCATTCTCTTAGCTCCCTCTCCCCTCCCCACATGCTCCCAATTTGCTCAGATCTTGTCCCTTTCCCCTTTTCCAGAGGACCATGTATGTCTCTTTCAGAGTCCTCCTTGTTGCCTAGCTTCTCTGGTGGTGTGGATTATAGGCTGGTAATCCTTTGTTCTATGTATAAAATTGATATATGAATGAGTGCATACCATGTTTGTCTTTTTGTGGCTGGGTTACGGCGCTCAAAATGGTTTCTTCTAGTTCTATCCATTTGCCTGCGAATTTTAAGATTCCATTGCTCCATTGTATAATGTACCACATTTTCAGAGCGATAATAATGAGAGACTAAAGATTAGGTTTTGTGATTGAATGGACTATCAGACTTGTGGCTTGACACAAACCATGGTCTAGTACATATGAAACAATTATATAAAGTGAAATTAAAATTTTTCTCATGCTATAATATTGTGGGCTTTCTTGAGAAAATTTAAAAATCGTACTAACATTATTTATACTTTGGGAAGACTATGGAAAATGTTAACATTGTATTCTATTAAGAAAATCATCAAGAAAAGAAACATATACAATTATGTCAGCTTCTGATAAGAAAAATAAACTATGATTCACATATATAACACAAATGAAAGCTGTCAAATCAGTAAACAGAGTTTGGGCTCATGAATAAAGCTTCTCAGTATAATAATATATTTACTGTAGGCATCATATTTAAGACCTCTATTTCAAATTCCCTGCTATAAATTTCCATCAAGATCTACTTCAAAACTGCCAGACCTCTTCATTCTAATTTCCTTCCCTCTAAACCTGGCAGTTCCCATTTGTTACTTTGACCTGTTCTTCATCCTTTTAATTTGTGTCTCTTCTGCTCTTGCTTGACTGAGGCCCAGTTTCACTCATGTTAATCAGAATGAGGATGAACCTTCTTAGAACTTAAAATTGTCTTGACCTTTCCAATTTTCTCAAACTAAAATCTTTACACAACTTTCCACTGCCTGTGGATTGATCTTTCTAACCTGTCATTTTCAACTTTTTTCCTTAGGCTTTGATAGCATAGATCCTACATTTTTCTTAAACATGACACATTATTATGGTTCCTATAGCATTTGTTTGGGAAGGTTGCAATGCCTGAAATTCTCTCTCATCTCTTTTCTTGAGGCTGAGTTCTTGTCCTGTCACATCCCAAATAAAGCACTTCAAGAGTTGTCTATTTTTTTAATCTAATGATGATGTAATTGCCTAGATTTACTTCTTCCTATGATGCTGTTCTTTTCCTTTCATGGTTCTTGAGATGATCTGCTATTGTGTACCTACCCATTTATTGTTGTTTCCTGATTCCAGTGAAGTGTAAACTCCACTGAGGTAGATCAGTCAACTCTTCTATGAACTCCGATATCCTCAGAAGCAAACAGTCTGTTGAATTAATAATATGCATCATTCATTGTCTACACTGATACTCTAATAATCCATATTTATTGGACACCATATATGCCAATATATTAAATAGGCATTCTGTAAGCAGTTTCACTAATCTATGAGGATGATGCCATTTTTATCTTCATTTATTCTTTCTAAAGAGGAGGAATTTAAATTTGTTATCATTGGAATATAGTATTTGAGGTCTGAGTAAGCTGGAAATTAAATTTGACATACTTGTGTAACAATAAATCTTTCTGCCAAGCTACCTGAGTCCTGATAGCATGTGGGCGCTTTCTACAAGGCAGTCCAAGTTCTGTCTGCCACCACATTTAGGTCCCAAGAAACACACAGAGACTTATATTAGGTACAAATGCTGCTTGGTCAATGAATAGGATTTCTCATCTGCTAGCTCAGTCTTAATTATTAACCATAAAGACTTAATTTATCGGATGCCAGCTGCTGGCATCTTCTCTTGCAGGGATCACATGGCAGCTCCAGAGCAGAGAGAAGGAGGAAGTGAAAAAAGGGACGACTTCCTTCTTGCCCTCACTTATATATGAGTCTGCTTGCTATGTCACTTCCTGCCTGTATCACTAGACTTCTGTACTACATTTTCCTGAATCCTCCTTGACCCCTAGTCCTGCCTAACTTGCTTCGTCATTGGCCAACAGTACTTTATTCAACAACCAATAAGAAGATAAACATACATAGAAGGACCTCCCCCATCACACTTGTTTTGGAAATTTCCGTGGGCAAACAGTATCAGAGTATAAGATAGGGCTAAACCCAAATGAGAATGATATTAAGTCATGGTGAATAGTAATAGTGAATAAAAGCATGTATTCCCAGAGAAAGTGATAGGCCATTTTAATTGCAATGAGGTGTCTCTAAGTTTTTTAGAAGCTGCTAAAGCTGTTCAAATAGGTTAGTAGACAGACTTACATGGGTGATATGGTTAACGTTATTAACCATATCCAAATTAATAGAGAATTTTTAGCTATGGAAAACACATCCTGGAAATAGCATTCGAAATATGTCGACAAAGTCAAGTGCTGTATGAAACACTACTATTTGTTTATAGGGAAAAATTATCTAAATCCAAGTCAACCAGCTACTGAATATAGTCTATTAAACCAGCACTGAATTGAAATTTAACAAGTCAACCAGCTGGCAAAGATTGTCATTCTAAAATAAGTTGAACAACAGAGTTACATGATTTTGTATTTGGAGGTAAAAATTCTGTGTAGGACACTCTGATAAAGCCTCAATGATTTACAGAGATTACTAAAGGAATAAAATAACCAAGACTAGGTGAGATGTTTTCAGTATAGTGAAAGTAGTGAGTGAACAGGAACATAATGAAGTTCATGTCCTTGAAGGATATTTTTAAGTGAGCTTGGATAAAACATTCAGGAATATGCTACCAGAAGAAATCTCCTCAAGCTTGGAAGTAAATTTATAACAAATATTAAAAAAGAAAAGAAGAGGGCTTTTATTGTTTACCTGACAACAAATGTAATCCTGTTATTTTCCAGAAGCCCTCAAACTGGGTGTATAAGGAACAAAATACTCTGTGTATATGAAAGGGAAAGTATTGACTTTTTTGCTATTTCTGTTGAAAAGAAAAAGCTACCTTCCACACCTGTGCTCTACACAGGATGGGCAGGCCATGGGCACAATGTGGAGATGTCTTTGAAACACAATAGTTTAGACCCTACTCAACCTACTGAAAATGAATTCAGAAGTCTTAGAAATAGATGTTTTACTTTTGGGTGCTTGTTAAAGAAACTCTGGATGATCTAATATTTCAAGTGTTATTTAGAGCATGGGACACGACTCCAAGACATAGCCATTGACTCTTCAACATTTATGTATTAGAGAATAATGTGATATTCAGGATTATAAACGTGAATACTAAAGCTGTATTTCCATTGCCTTTTTATATTAGTTCAGCATATTTAGAAAATAGATAAGCTGTGAAATAAATCTTAGATAGATTTTCATTAATTCCCTTGTGGGTATTTGAAGTGGTCATTTTAGCTATCAAAACCCACTTTGATTGCTGAAACATTAAATATACTTGTATAATTGAGTGACTATGTTATTGTATTCTATCATATACAAATGGGAATTACTCACATGGTCTCTTTCACAAGGTGTCTACCACTTGTGAAAATTGGCAAACCAATGTCCAAATGTGGCTTTATGATTAATTATTAGTTATTATTATTATTGTTATTATTATTATTATTATTATTATTGTCGTCGTCGTCGTCATCGTCCTTCGGTTGTCAAGTAAATAGAAATAGGCTAAGTTTCTGAGCTAAAATTTCAAATCAGTAATTTTGGGAGTACATCCTAAATTTCTCTTGAATAGTAGAAGACATGCACTTTTAAATTCCATCATAATTATACTTGACAAACATGAAAAGCAGCTTTTCTCTAGGTGGTATGTGTGCAGTGCAGGCTATGGGCCCCAGACAGCCTTTTTCTAAATTTATCTGGCATTTCTCAACATCTGAGTTTATGATCACTTAAGACTCAATGGTCACCTCTTCTAGGGCACCATTTCTCTCTAGATAGGTTTAATAAACAATCTCATTACTACATTAATTAAAGATTTAAAGCTCAACATCTATAATGAGCAGTTGTCCCTATTTTTACTATTCTTTGACCTATTGGACAGATGACTTCTGATGAACTGAGACCTTCCTCTTCATTCATCTATGGAGTACCAGTGATCAGCACCTTGGGTTACATTAAAGTAATTATGGAATGGTGAAACAGATTGTCATTTTTATAAACTATGTCAGAGAAAGAAAGAACTTATGTCCTACATTCTCTACTGAACTTTTGTAACAATACTGCTGTGTTAACACCTAAATTAAAATTTTGTGACTTAGAACAACAATTAATTATCCTCAAGGTTGTAATTCTTTGGGTTGATGGGAACTCTTGTGGACTTCAATGATTGAGACTCTAGTTTATATTTAGTCCTGTTCCATGTACATGTATGTGTCAAAAGAATTCACAGCCCCACTACCGCAACACTGATTGAAGACATATAAGAGAAACCCATTGTATAAATCCATGTCAAGCTCTGCTCACACTTTCTTCTAGCACCTGAGTTAGGCACACCAGAAATCCCAGGGGCAGAAATTACCTTCTTCTTCGTACCTTGAAACTGTTGATGTGAAGAACTACAGTCATAATCCAATCCAGACACTCGGGGATTTATAGTGAGACACTTGCATCTGGTGTGAAATATAAGGAAACACCAGAAGGGGAATCTAATCATGAACTTCTGCTCAATCACCCCACCTTAGTCCCAGCTGTCTTGTTTCAATTTCCCCAAATTGGCTGGGATTAAAAGCATGTGATTCCTGGATGTCAATAAGGAGGCCTCTGCACTCCAGGGAGCCTCTGGTAGTGGATTAGTATTTTTCTCTGGTGCAAGAAGGGAATTTGAGAGCCCATCCCACATGAAGGGATACACTCTGGTCCTGGACACAGGGGGAAGGGCCAAAGTCCAGCACAGGAAGATTTTGTGGACTTTGCAAAGACCCTGTTGAGGGCCCTACCCTGCCTGGGGAGTGGTGGGCGGATAGGGTGGGGGATAGGTTGAGGTGGGGAAGGAGGGGAGGGGGTGAGGTTAGGAAGAGGGAGAAGGGACTTACATGTGAATCAAGCCTGTTCCATAACTTGAACTAATAAAAAATATATAAAAAAAACTAAAAAAACAATGATTTATCTACATACTCAGATTACCACAAAACTTGCCATATAACATTTCCTCATAACACACTGTGGTTGTGAGATCCAGAGCTAATTAAAAAACAAACTTTTGGCTTCATCTTGATAGCCTATTGGGGAAGAAAATAATAATAATAACAATAAAACATGTGATCCCAGTTGCTTAGATCAAAGGCAAGAGCTCTGAGCTCTGTTACTCTTCAGTCCTGTGTAGGCCATGATTGCCTTGACTTTACCAAGATCCATGTACCTCTTAATCCTGAATCCTGGGATTAAATGTGTGTACCACCACTGCCTCATTTCTATAGCTTGAGGCTGACTTTGTTTTCTGAACCCTCAGGCAATCTTTAATAATCATAAATAATATATCACCACATAAACACTCAGCCAATAGCTCAGGATTACAACTAACTAGATCATACAACTTAAAATTAATGCCTTTCTATAATCTATGTATTGCCAATGGCTCTTGGCTTTACCTGTCCTCCGGCATGCCTTACTTCCTCTGTGTCCTGCTGGCAACTCCTCTGACTCCACACTCCTTTTTCCCAGTGTCCTTAGCTTGGTTGTCCTTTCTATACTTCTTGCCTGGCTACTGGACAATCAGCTTTTTGTTAAACCAATCCAAGTGAAAAGACTTCACAATGTGCAAAGATTTATTCCACAGCAATTGGTCCAAGCTAATATCCTCCCCCACACCAGTGTCAGCTACTAAAGTGTTCTTTCTACTGTCTTAACTGTGTTAGTATGATTATTTATATAGAGACATTCTGGAAATTCAAGTACTTAGAAGTTTTACTAATACATAATATAAGAGTTTACCACAGAAGTCTTTAAGGCGTACACTTTTAATATGAAATAATAGGCAAAAACTAAATTATATATAAACTCATTCTATCAGAGTTCTTTTAGAAAAGTGTGTGTTGCCCTTAAATAGGGCTCTGTTTTTCTATTAATCAATTCTTCATACTTTCCAAATTTGAATTTTTACAAATAAGCAGGCCACCCTGTCATTAGGTCCAGAAAATAGGCAAAAGCAGAAAATTTGTAGAATTTGAAGTCAGAGATAAGAGAATAGCTAGTCTAGCAATATTTTTCTATCTACTTAGGAATTTTACGTGACTTTTCAGACAGACACCTCATTAAGCGACTTTATAACCATAGGCAGCCAACTGTTTCTGAGAGTCAATGAGAAGTAATCACTGTATGTATGGCATTAGTCATTGAATTAATATTTTACTTTTCATCATGTAATCTTCTAAATCCTGAATCCTATGGTACAGGTGTTCAGCTATAGTGTTCAGCTATATTTAACTTATAATTGTTCTAAAAGCTGTGTTGTTTCTCTTGAATTATCACATTAACAAACACTACATTCATTAAGGGCTGATTTGCAATTGACCCTGTGTTTAATATAAGGTCTCCTTAAGCCTTTCCTTTTATGTTTGCTTAACCATCACCCATTTTATAAGGAACAAAACTAAGGCCCATAGAGCTCAGTGAATTACCCTTTGCACACATATAGACACTGGCCAAATCAAGAGTAAAAGTGAGCTCAACCCAAAGCCACGCCTTTTTCTCTTATTTAAATGTTTCAAGTAGTGACACTTTTCATCTTTGATTCAGGGACGATCACCAATTAAAACTCTCAGGTACCCGGTTTTAATCCCTGATGTAGCTAGATTGCCAAATCCAAACTGTTCAGTTGTAAAACTATGATTAATAGCCCCTGTCCTGTGTGAATTGTGTCATGACAGTGAAATTTCATGCAGAAAGGAGAGCGGAACTCACAGCACAAGCTACTGTGAACATGCTGTCAGTACTGTGAGAACTGGGGCTGCTGTAATGACTTGTTTGCATCTAGCAGTAAACTAGAAGAACCCTTGTTTTGTTTTGACATTTTTCAGTTCTAGGCAAAAAGTAAACACACACAAACCATGTGGGATAAAAAGAAGGGAAAAACATTTCTTAAAACAAAATTTTCCCCCTTCTGCTTAAGGGAAACATAAGCCCAAAGGGACCAGAGGATGCTGAAGTGCAAGCGGAGTGCTCTGCTTGATATTCCTATGACTGTCTTAGGTCCCCTTTCCAAGCCCAGCTAGTGTTTCTCAGAATGTTCATAGAGCAGGAGATGACAAGTTCTGAAGATTTCTATAGTATTCCCTAAGATGAGACTCATGATATCAGGTGACCTAAGTGTGATGGCAATTCTTGGTTGTCAGCTTGATTACATCTGGAATTAACTAAAAACCCAAGCTACAGGGCACACCTCTGATGGACCCACCCTAAACCTGAGCCATACTGTCTTGTGGCAGCCAAGGTAAAGGACATGTAAGAAGGAAACTATTCCTCTTTGGTTGCTTGGCCTTTTTTCTCACTGGCAAGTCCATTCCTTCACTGGAATTAGAGTTTACATGTTTAGGATTACAACATATACTGAAGACAAGTTGAGACATATAGCCTCATGGAATGAAAAAACTATTAGATTCTTGGACTTTCCATTGGTAGACAGACATTGCTGTACTAGCTGGATCATAGCCTATAAATCGCTCTAATAATTTTCATAATACACATATATAAATACATATATATGGGTGTGTGTGTGTGTGTGTGTGTGTGTGTGTGTGTGTGTGTGTGTGTGTGTGAAGAACCCTTGTTTTGATTTGACATTTTTCAGCACTAGGCAAAAAGTAAACACATAAACCATGTGGGATAAAAGGAAGGGAAAGGTATTTCTTAGAACAGAATTCTTCCTCCTTCTACTTAAGGGAAATATAAGCCCTAAAAGAATTAGAAAATATATATAGTCATTCATTCATTCTATCCATTCTGTTCTTTTTGTTCTAAGGTGTTAATTGTGGTCATATGACATAAGAGGGGTTAACAGAACATCCCTCAATAAGACCCTAAGGCTGACACTGTACCAGTCAAGGACACAACATTTTTATTTTCTCTGAACATTTTGGCAGTCATAGATTTTGTTTTCATGTCTAAAGCACTTCATTTACAGATCAGGTAACAAACTATAAGGTATTTGTGATACTAATTTTCAAAGCCTTCTCTTCTCCTATGTTATTTTGAGTTGGCATCTGTATCACAGGAACAAGTACTAGAGGATAAATGCCCTGGCTCTAATAGTAAGAGGCATGCCACCAACTTGACAAGCAAGTCTGTTGACTCTGATAGCTAGGTGATTTCCATTTTCAAGTAGATAAGACTTTCCACTCAGGTTTATTTGTGGGAATATTATGATTTTTGCATTAATGCAATGATGTTTTTATATGTTTTTTCATTAATAATAGTCTTATATTACTCACTTCACTCATTTCTTCCCACCAGTTATCACTATGATATGGTCTGAACAGGAAGTTTCCCAGGAACCTGATTTTATGGAAAACAAGTTCATTTTCCTGTCTGTTTTTAAACACTATCTATTCTATGCTAACCCACCAATGGTCACGCTCAAATGGGTCCATGTCCCCACAGTGGACCTTACTGATGATTCTTTATTTTTGTCTTTACACTCATTTGAAATAATCACCTTGTCCCTACATATACATAGTGTATGCCAGTTTTTTAACAATTGATTTTTTTTTACCTTTTTTATCTCATCTGTATTTACCTTTTAAAGCAGAATGTGATTGGGCACTATATTTCCATTCACAAACCTTGCTGAGTTATAAGACCTAGGGAAGCTTAGTTTTGTTCTCAGTATTTTGAAAACAAGCCACATGAGGAATTCCTCAGTTGTTTTAGATTGTGTATTTACTTCTAAGACTAGTACATGCAGAATTAACTACAGGGGATGAAAATTTTAAGATGAAACTTAGGCCATCTTAATTTTTTCCTTTTAAACATGAAGCTATCTTAGAATACGTCCAAAAGTGACAAATTATTTGGTCTACTAAGAAATCCAGCTCAACAGCTAAACATTGCAGACCACAAAGTTAATAGGTTACATTTCGGCTTACAACAAATGTTCTACTAACCCATTGGGTCAAGCCTAGAGTATCACAGTATCACAAGTAGAAAGAAATTTTTTCTTCCCCTTAGTTTCCATGCCACACAGATGTTTTAAATGTTAACAAAAATAAACAAAAATCCTTAAAAATATATTATCGGAAGGAATGAAAGTAAGCATCAAACATATATCTCTGGTGAAGCTTAGTAGACTTCTTCCATGTGTGATGTGTCGTCATCTCCTTCCAGGGGTGGCATTTCTTCGGTTACAGCAGCATTGGTATCATCCACAGTAGGATCATCTTCATCAATACCTAGACCAAGCTTGATCATCCTGTCGATCCTGTTAGCATGTGTCTGGGGATCTTCCAGACTGAAAGCAGTTATAACTTGGTGGCAGGAATCTTCAACAAGCTTATTTAGAAAAGAAATGTACAGTATGTGTAATTCACAAAGATTTTCAATGTGATTCAATCTGGCCATTTCAAAGAAAAAGTAAACTTTTAGCAGGTTTCAGAAAACTCCCCACTTGTTGCACTTTGCGAAGGTCAGCATATCATGAACATATTCTTTTCTTCACTGATAACTAATTCACAGGCAGGAGCTAATTAACTTTTACTACAAATGTTCAAAATTTTATCCTGAAGCATTTCCCTCCTTTTGTAATTCTTGAACTGCCAATGACTTAGAAGCCCATGCCTGATACTATTCTAGTTGTGGGGTCATGTTCTTTCGAGGGTCAGCACTTTGCCATCACCTGTAGCGGATAAGGCCATAAGAATAAAGAGTTGCATTCTGAGGATTCTAATTCAGGCAGTTTTAGCCCCTGAACTGCCTCTCTGGGGCAAATTTGTTTGTGTGTCCTTTGAAAATAAATTGGTATTTGTGAAGTAGTGTGTGGATTCCTAAGGGGAAATGTTTCTACAGCAGATAATAGAGTAGTGTGGGTATTTTAATTAATGTTTTGCTATTATACAGATATTCAGTGAATCAGTGATACTATTAAGGTTAGTGTTATACATTACATTATATATCATTACAACTTACATAATTAATACTAGTAATGAGGTAGATAAGCATATATGATTATCTTATGATAAATAAAAGATATCCAAGTGCAAAATTTCTCAGCACAAAGAATGAGACCATATGTTTGGGAAGGGCAATAGATTTTCCTGGAAAGATAAAGATAAATCATTTGGGGGCCAAGAGCTTATTAATCTTATATCAATAATGGCTTTGTCTTAAAGTAGACAAAGCCAAGCTCTTTTGCATGATTTTATCTGATGCTGGCCCATTTTTCCGTACTCTTGTTATTTTTCTTACTCCAGATAGACTATACTATTTCCCCTTTTTCTATATGTTAAGCTATCTATGTCTGTTTTTCCTTATTCTGTGGGATGTTTTTATTCTACTAAAGAAAGGATATACAAAGATTCTGTGAAAATCTCAACAGTATTTTAACACAAAGAGGAAAAGCCTGCTCCAATGTACTACTTCACTTGCTGGGGAGAAATAGTCATGTTTCTTGTATCCTTCCCAATCTTCATGAGAATTTATGTAACCAGAAAACAATCCCCAATTGCTTGTGCATGGAGAAGTCCTGATTTCAAAGTTTCAATTTTAAACCATGGCCCTAGGACATTTGGCTAATGGTACCTCTTCCTTTTATACCTTGAATCTGCCATGATGTTACATAGAAGGAGCATAGAAATGCATTGGGTGAGGAAGTTAAAAACCTATCATTAAAGTTACTGACTTTAAAAAAAAAATATGTAATGACCTCCCTACTCAGTTTAATATACCACCCGTGTGTTTTTAACTTTTGTTGAATGGAGTTGAGTCCCATAAATAGGAAGGATTTTTTTTGTTTATACATCAATAGTCATGTTTAATCAGCCAACAGTAATTTGTGAGTTGTTTTTTAATCTATCAAGATGCCACTTCTACCTCTCAGGTCTCTCAAACTGTTTTGTGATATTTTTACCTAAGAGTAAAGAAGTAGTCTTTGGTTTGACCTGTCCAAGTAGTACCTGGATCTCTTCTTCAGATAAAATTTGCCTCACAAAGATTTCTTAAGTCTTAGAGAGTTCATAGGCAGATGGCTGGGTTACAGGAATATTTCACTGTCACTGTGCATGCTTTTTCTCAGCATGTACATGGCTGGCTTTAATGACTGGACCTGGAGAGTCTCTATTCTTGCCCCCCCTTCCCCTGCTGCCACCTCCCCTACTGTGAGAGCCATGTCTTTCCTCAGACATCAATGAACAGGATCCTGACTGATGCCTCCAGGCTTTCTGTCTCTCTGACCTGGTCCAGCTACTTACACATAATGTGTTCTGTGGTTCCTGTGGAGTTCAACCTGTATCTGCCACTTCCATTTGCCAGTAGAGTCCTAAAACCTTCCAGAATAGTGTCCTGTCCTTCCCCACTGAGCCATTCAAATACAGCATTCAGGTGAACTCATAGAGCTTATCCATTTGTATTGCTGACTTTCAAAGCTGTGTGAATAAATGATTTCAGCTATATTTATTTCAAAGTGTAGGCTACAGCAGACAGAAAGTTTCCTGCCATGCAGTTATATTTACCACCCAAATTTGTCAGCTTAACTAAGCATTGGTATCTTAGGAGCAGATATTTGAGCTCATTGATCTAACGGGCTCAAATCCTGTCAGAGATGAATGTACAATTTTCTATGTGAATGTCTGGACAGCATCTGAGTGATCACTATTTAGTGAAAGAAACATTTAAATAAATGTCCCTGAGATGCTATGTCCACCTCAGACTCCCAGTCTTGGTTTATGAAAACTGTCTTGAGCCTTAGTGTATTGACATGTGCAAATGAACACACTATGGCAGGAATAGAAATCTAGAGTGCTCTGTTGAATTGCACAACCCAAATATCATTAGGATTCAGGGATCCTGAGTTCTTGTTTTAGTGTCTGTATTACCTCCATCTCCAAATATCTGTTGTTGGCTAACTCCCTGCTAATGGAATAGGATTAGATACAGCCACATCTTTTCATAATTCTAATGTAAAATTAAAAGGAAAATTATCCATCCAAATATAACTGTTATGGGCACACCTGTGATATATACTCAGAGATGTGGTTCATTGATGAGTAATATGATACAATATGTGATGTAAGCAGAAACTCTACCCTAGTTCTTGGTTTCTTTGGATGATGAAATAGTCATACCCTTCATGACTCATAAATTTTACATGCTTTGTATAATTTATTTTTCCATTTTCTACACATTGAAATTAATTATTCTGATGTCTATTATGCTGTCAAGATTTTTGTGATAGAACTTAGTAAGTTAAAACAAAACAATCCAGACATTTAATACTATATTTAGGCAATAATATATATGTTTTGCAGATTAACTTAGTATAGATGAAAGATGGATGACTTTGAAGAGATCTCATAATTTCTAAGGTCCCCATAGCCTGAAATCCTATTTGGCAGGACTAGCCCAATTCTGTCCAAGAGAGAACCATGTTACAGCCAGCAAGTCACTCAAGAACCAAACTTTAAAAGCCATTTATTTTAAATGATTTTTATTAACTAAATTGTGCTAATAGGATCAGACATTCATTTATTTTCAGACACTTATGGTCAAACTGTAGTCTGCCTTAGTCCCTTCAGGATGTACATAAAAGAAGTATGTCAGTATTTTAATATCTGTTTTTCCAAGAATTAACTAAATGCAGGCTGAATTAAACCTGCTTACATGTTTTAACTATTTCATATTAGTTATACATACCCATCACTTTCTTATCATTCATGTTAGTTTCATGATGAAAATTTCCCCATGTTCTGTTTATTCATCCCTTCCTTACTCCGAATACTCGGACTTACTCGGACTTACTGACAAACACTCATAATTTTACCCACCCAGACATAATTTTACCTTTTCTAGAATGATCTACCTTTTCAGATTATCCCTTAGTCATATATACACATAAGTTTCCTTTATATCTGTTTAATCTTGAAATATATAGTGTTTTTTTTAATCCTTTCCACTGCAGAAGAATATGTTATTTCCAAGCTCAGCAAGTTAAAATTTTCATGTGAAGGTTGTTGTATTAAACTAAGTACTCCATTCATTTGAGTAAATATATAGTAGCACCATTGCTGAATCACATAAGAATGTGTTTAATGTTACTAAAATTGATAAGCGATAGTAGATTTCCACATCATTTTATAATTACTTTTACGTTTTTAAGTTCCCACATATTTATGTGTATAGAATTCAACCATATTCATTATCAACTTCCTCCTTCTATTTCCCCTGAGTGCTCACCACACTACCTCCCACCAAGCTTCATGTACTTTTTTTTAGTTTTCGTTGTTAATAATCTATTGAATTTAATTAGTACTACTCGTGTGTGTGTGTGTGTGTGTGTGTGTGTGTGTGTGTGTGTGTGTGTGTGTGTGTGTGTGTGTAATTATCCACTGGAGTATGAGGGAAGACCGAAGGCCACATTCTCTAAGGAAAGTGACTCCCTCCGTTAGCAGCTCTTCTGATATTGATGGGCTTCAGAAAACCTTCCTGCATCTATGCTAGAATTAGATTGGCTCATTCTTGTACAGGGCTTGTGCATGTAGCACAGCGTCTGTGAGGCAATGCATACTACATTCATGTCATGCTCAGCAGTCAGCGTTTCACAGCTTCCCCTTTCCCCAAGTCCCTGAGTTGTTTGCACATGAATGCCCAATTTCCTAGTATCATTTGCTAGGAAGGCCACATTGGCTTTGTTTCATTCTCTTTGATCCTTTATCAGGTACCTATTGACTACATTCATGTGGCTTTCTATTTCTGAGCCCTTCCTTTCCTATTCCATTGATCTATTTATTATTATTTTACCAATACCACATGGTCTTAATGCCTGCAGTTTGTAGGCCTTGAGCTTGGGCTGTGCCAGTTCTCTTTATTCTTTCCCTTTCACATAAAGCTTGAAATTGGTGGGGGAGCATATCAGTTTCTTAATACTAATAAAATAATTTGCTGAGTTTTCAGTGGAATTACTGCCATCTTGGCAGTATTCAAACATTCAGCATTTTACCTTCGGTCAAACAAAGTAGTTCCTTTGCTTAATTATTTAGTAACTTCTGTCAGAATTGAACTATATTTTCAGGTATACATTATAATTAGTAAAGTTTTAGTTTAATTATGAGGAAATGTTTTTTTACTTAAAAATTGGTAATATAACACATTGAATAAAGGACATAGGTTTCAGTAAGGTACTATATACATACTTTTCCCCATTATATTCATAGGTGTTGCAAATAGAGGGAAAAGAACAATTTAACAATGAAGAGAGTGTGATTACATATTTTTCAAATAAAACAAATGACTGCTATAGAAAAAATTGGAAAGATATATTTTTATGATCTTTTATATTCTTTATAGAGGTCTCAGTAAAGACCTAGTATTGATTATTCAGTGTTTCTAGCCATTGGTTCATATAGTAATTCATTAAATATATATTAAAAGCCCATCACTTATCACCAATATAGTATATTACATTTTTTTAAAAAATAGACTTTTATCAATGACTATAAAATAAGAAACTGGAAACATCAGAATTGGTACTTGTATAATAAATTATCATTTTAATTATATATTTAAATATTTGCTGAAATTTTTTATTATGAGAACAAGAGAAATAAGTTTAAAAAGCAGAGTAGTAATATTGTCAGCAAATGTTTATGGAACATCTACCAACTGTCAGTTTCCTACTGTCCTAGTTTTTGTTGCAATATTATCTAGTGATCGAAGACCTCACACTGATCAGAGAAGAGAAAAGAAGTACATTTGCACAGTGGAAGGCTATCTTTATCCATTGATGGTTCTCAGCAGGGCCTCTCTTTTAAACTGATTTTCTGGTAGCAGGCCAGTGTACATGAGAATCCCCCTAATAAAAATTATTGGCTATTGTGAGCAGGTCATGTTCCATGAGCTAAGGGTTAAACTCAAAATGATTAATGATGGAAAATAAGACTGAAGAATTAATAAGAACACACCATGAAAGGACTTATGCACTACAATAAAGAGCAAGTGGATGTCACAATGTAGTGGTAAAAAGAGTGTTATTCCATCACATCTTAACAGTAGTATACCCATCTGCTGTAAAGTAATACTAGGAAATGATTGTGGAGATACATTGTTTATGATTTAGTAAAGCCACTGGAGATCAAAATGCAAAGCTAGCCACAGCCATACATCCAGGCAACGGTGATACACTCCTTTTATTCCACCAGCCACATCAGTTAGGTATAGAAGCAGTGTAGGCACACACCTGTAATCCCAGGACTCAGTAGACAAAGGCAGATGGATCTCTGTGAATTCAAGGACACACAGGGTTACATTAGATTGAATCAATGTGAAAGAGAAACAGCTCACAAGAAGGAGATCTCAGCATTTGGGATCCTATGCCTTTAATACCAGCAGGGCATTCAGTATTCAGTCTCAGAGATTTATTCTCCATCCACACTGAGGACAGTACAGCCTTTTCAGCCTAAGGTAGGGGTAAGAGCTAGTGTGTGGCTGCTTTGCTTATCTGAACATTAGCTTGAACCACAATATCTGTCTCTGGGTTTTTATTATTTGTGTTACAGATGTCTTAGTCTATTATTATATATCACTATAACCAAATATATCCAGCTTGCACTTCATAAAGAAAACAGGTTTTAGTTTGCAGTGTAAATTACAGTTTAAAGACAAGGGTGCCAGCAACTGGCATGAACTTAATGCTGCACTACAACATAGCAAGTGACATCCAATGATAAGAGTACACGTGGGAGAGATTGAATGTGGGTGGCACTGCCTTTTAAAATCTCTCTCATAGTAATGAATCCAGCTCCACAAAATTAGCCTACTCCCATGCTATGGAAATTAAACCTTTCTAAAAGGAGGATTTGATGCACTGATTTCCACAAGGCTTCACCTGGAATTTTGTTTCATTTTTGAGACAGGGCCTCACTATATAGCCCTGCCTGGCTTACCTGAAACTTACTATGTAGATCAGGCTGGCTTCAAACTCACAGAGATCTTGTCTTCCTCTGTGACAAGTAGGTAGGAAATTTTAGTTTGTATTTCCTCTCAAAATTGTGATATATGGAACTAGATTTTAGCACTTGAGCCTTTGAGGACAGACTCTGTACAAACACAAAAGGAGGGAGGGCAGGATTAGAAACAGAAGACCAATAAGGTTCTTGGGATCTACTTAAGGCTTCAGTACTTCTTAGGATAGTGATGTGGAGATGGGGGGCTTCAGGACTTCTTAGGATAGTTATGTGGAGATGGGGGGCTTCAGGACTTCTTAGGATAGTGATGTGGAGATGGGAGGCTTCAGGACTTCTTAGGATAGTGATGTGGAGATGGGGTCCAGCAGAGAGACAGGCAGACAGTGAAGGGTACAAGGGTTGGTCTTGCAGGCAAGGATGCTGTCTTTAATTTTCTCTCAAGTCACCTTGTCTAATTTTTAGTTTGTCTTTTTTTGCTTTTTCATGAGCTAAATAAACTATGGTTCACATTTCCTCTATTCCTTGCTATTTTGCATTCATTACTCCAAAGATAATTTAGATTTTCCAGAATCTACAGTTCCACAGGCACCCACCTCACCATGTGCAAGATGCTGACAATCCAAATACTTGATTTGTTCTGTAATGCCCTTTCATAGCAAGATGTTCTTTAACTATATGTTCCTGTCAGTCACCTAACACATTTCTAAAATATGCTCCCTTAGTTTGTGCTTTCTTCTTTTATAACCAGGGGACTCAGTGGATTCCTACACATTTTGTAATCTCTTGTCTTCTTGTTTTTCTGCTTTGAAGATACATTAATTTTTTTTTTTTTTTTGCCTAATACCAGGTCACAGGGCAAATAGCCTCTAATCTCTCCCCCCGGACCAACATGCTAGCAAATGTATCGCTACTCTGGTGATGTTTCTTCTTTCTGATATTCAAGAACTTCCCCTTCACAGTGTATGCATGAGCCCTTCTGTCTGTTCTGTCACTACACATTTCTAAAACTGCATTTTATCTAGTGTTCCAAATATTCAAAGATATTAAATGGTGAGCCTCTGACAGACCCATAAGCAGAAGTGAAGCTCACTCTTCTCTCAACATGTTTCCTGTGACTGGAGTCCTGGCCTCAGCTGATGGAACTCATGATTTCAACAGATACAAGTTAAGAATGTTTTTATTAGTATTATATATAAGCAATTTAACTTGTAGCTATGTACTTGGGAAGCCCTTGAAATATGCTACCTAAAATGAATATTGTATCTTAGTAATAATGAAAAATAGGTTTTAGTAATTAAATCAGCTCACTTGAAATATCTTATGACAAAGGTTGATGGTAGGGGACAGGAAGAACAAGGAAGAATCATTTATATAATCTGGTAGTCATCAGTTGATAACCCACAGAGGGGCATCACCAATAAATATCGTCACATGCCAACACACTTGAAATAGAATAGATAAAGGTTTTGGCTATTGGATTTAGAACAAAAATGTCTGAGGATTAAAACTCACTCTTACAGAGATGATGATGAGCAGGAGGTATACATGGTTCTAAATATATTTAATGTTGAAAACTGAAAAAAAATTGATCAGAAAACAGCAAATAAAAGGGGTAACTTCATTAAAGTTGGCATATATATGCATACACAGATATTTGTACACATACATGATACACATGTTCACTATATTTATAATCATACATACAATCATACTCATTTATATGTTTGTTAGGGTATGTTTGTTAGGATAATGTGTTATGATATGTGTCCATGATGTAAATGTTAAAATAAAATGTCAGATTTCCTAGGTGTGTTCACAAGGAAATTTAATGATTAAGAACCAACTGTTGCTTCATTTATATCACACTCATTCAACACTTTCAGTCACTTTTTGTCTGCGTCCTTGTCTCAGTCTATCTTTCTATATCCTTGTAAGCATCCCAGGTGTTCAAATGTTCTTTGGAAATTCCTCTGGCTTCCACAATTATGTATGTTTGCATGTTTGTTAATTTGCATTTTCAGATTCCCTATAGTATTAGAAAATGACAGATTAAGGATGGAAATATTCTAGCAAATGAATATCTCTGAAGCCCTTTCCAATAACTAAATTTTTATCATTTTTAATAAATTACATACATGATTTATTTTACATGGCCAGTAGAAATGGACTCTGCAACTTCCTGTTTCTGAGTAATTTCTTGTAACATTCACAGTTTTTATGTTGTCTCTTTAGTAATTGTTATATTCTGTCTTCCTTTTTATTTCACCCCTTGGTGAGATTCATCATGTTCTTGTAAATACCATTACAAAGTTTACAGGGCTCATCATAGTCCATTACCCAGCGACTCCACCATCAAGTGGTATGTTTAGTATGACAACACCAGGCTACAGGCACACTAGACAAACAAACACACAGAGTCAAACAGAGCCAGCTTTTAGCTACTGTCATTAGCAAACTATAATTAGAAGTTTTTCATTTTTATTTTCTCCATGTACTCAATTATTTTAATATTTATCCCTGCAAAATCAAAGTCAACTGCCATATATCCTTCAAAAATAAAAAAAGATTTGATAGAATGATATTGGAGCTAAATGAAAGTGGCATAAAGATATTTTTGTTGTATTTGGTTATTATTTTGTGACACTAACATTGTAGTAAGACTGAATGTAAGTCACACATCAAATTTGTTGGCTTCTTGGGACAGAATTTACAATACCATTTTATTCCTACAATCAAGACTTATGGTCCTCAAAAGTGAGTGGTTATGCTAACTGTACACAGAGAGATCTTCCCCCAAATATGTATCACTGCATATTTTTCTTAACACAAAACATAAAATGTGAATGTCAGGACTTGAATTTCATATAGGAAAACACACATTGGCAAGTACAGTTTTTTGTAAACAATCAATTATTTTTCAAACCCAAAGTTGTAACTGTGCAACATTGGTATACAAATCAAACACAGGTCAAAGAACCAGGAAAGGGATGGGATTGCACACAGCACTGTGAAAAAGGAGCACCAGCCTCATGTGTTGCAGGAAAAAGTAATACAAGACAAAGCCAGGGACAATCATAAGATTATTGTGATATTTAAAGGAAAGTATAACAATACAAAGAGGAAATCTATTCAACCCCTAACTGTTTTGCCCAATGTAAATGACTATTACAAAGAGAATTTGGACATTTGCAGAGCTATGATAAACAATGATATTTTTCTTTAGAATACTTAGATTATCTGATATATATGTTCAAATATAGCTATTTCTCATTACTTTTATTCTGTACAAATTTTCTGAGCATATTGGGGAATATTGTTTTTAATCATGGTCCTCAGCCCATGGCTGCTTCCTCAAGCCTCAAGGCCAAGAGCAGAGTCTCTTCTCTTCTCTCTTCTTAAGGTGCTGCTTACATGACTACAGCATCCTTCCCTATAACTCTGATCCTCAAGCTTCCTATTTTGAGCATCTTTGTTATTCTATTCTGGGTATCCAGTTAGTCCAGGATAATCATCCTATATCAAGATCTTTAAGCAAGGTTGATAGAGCACTCCCGAGCTGAAGGAGGAGGCTCAAAATTGTGAGGCCAATCTTAGATACATAGTAAGATTCTTTTTAAAACTAAGTGAACAACAAAAAACTGGGGAAAAAACAAGTAAAAGGAGCCATAGACTTTATTAGAAACCTTTTTTAGAATTAATGCCTGTTCCACAAGATGGAATTCATACCTAGCAGCTATTGGACTAGACAGGTCTGTGACTAGAGAGGTTACCGTCCCTAAAGGAAAACCTACTACTATCGAATTGCTATTGGAGTATAATATTAAACCAATTCCTAATGGCATATCCATAAATTAATTCATCTCTAAACCCTCATCATTGAAGCTTCTTTTCACAGGAGATGATAATTAACATGGAGACAAACAACTTCAACAAGGAACAGAAAATAGTAATTCCAGAGTACTCAGCCCTACATGTGATATCTGTATTATACTCCTCCTCCCAAGGCTTAGGGAATACTGTGAAAGAAGGACCAGGCAAACTAAGGACCCAAGGTGATAGAAACATCAAGAACTCAGTGTGAACTCATAGAAGGTGTGACAGCAGGCACACAATCAGCACAAACTCAAGCAAGACAAAATCCCACCATGGATAGTTGAGACTATAAAGTCCTACCCCTGGCTGAGAAGCTGTCAGTAATTGATAAATGCTGGGAGAGAGAGAGAGGAAGAGAGAGAGAGAGGAAGAGAGAGAGAGAGGAAGAGAGAGAGAGAGGAAGAGAGAGAGAGAGAGAGAGAGAGAGAGAGAGAGAGAGTTGACTCTTTAAGATATGGCCTCTGGTTGGTCTAACATGCTTCAGAGGATGGCCACACATCTAAGAATAATTAGGCGGCACTAATGAGACCTGTTGGGTTGCAAATGGTGGTATCAGAGTTAGGGGAGTATGAAATAAGGGGTAGATTTGAAGGAAATGGGGGAGGGGGACAAACACACAGGCACTATATTAATTATAAATCTATTGGCTGGTGATTAGGGTTTCTTATTGGCTAGCTCTGTCTTAATTATCAACACATTTCTATCATTCCATGTATTTTCATGTGGACTTATCTTTCCAGAGAGATGCCTCACTCCTGTCCTCTCTTCCCTGGGCTCACATGATGACTCTCAGTATCTCTGCAGAGAAGAGAAGAGAGTGATTTCCTGTTTGTCCCTGATAATAATCTGATTCTGCCCAGCTACTTCACTTCCTACCTGTCTGTACAGACCTCCAGACCTCTATTGGTAGCTAATGGCAGTTTCTGCCCAGCTATGTCACTCCCTGGGATCACATGATGATTCCTCTCTGTCTAAACCTCCTTGAATCCTCCTCATAGCCTAGTCCTACCTTCATCCTGTCTGGCTAGTCATTGTTTTATTCATCAACCATTAAGACAAGCATACATACTGAAGAAAATTCCCCATCAAATGAGATCTTCCCAACACAAACAAACCAAACCAACACAGCACAGAAAAAGGGAAAAGTGAGGATGTTTCCACTAAAACAATTTCTTGTGCAAAGTCTTTTCAAGGAAGGCCAGTTTCTTAAATTCATCCTTGTCTCTGTAACTGCTATGACTGTATATCTTGTGTGGTTAAAATTCATGGATTTGTAACATGAAGTTCAATGACAGGTGTTAAGCTCCAGAAAAGATTTAAGATTTCCTTTTTTATTATCTTTGTTTCTCATTCTTTAAGAGAAACCCATTGTTTCAGTGAATACATTTAGAATTAAGACCTTTTTTCTAATTAATGGTATCATGTAATTTTTATTAGACATAAGTTCTCTCTGAGCTCTCTCTGAATGTTAGAGTTAAAGGCAGTGTGTCATAAAGAACTCATATTTCTGTTTTGTGATCATCTGATCACTAAGCAATCAGGTCAAATTTGGCAGGCAGATAGATCTCTAATGAAAGCTCTTTCTGCTAAATTCATTATTTCACTGATTTGTACTTAACTTCAGATAACACCACAATGTGCAAGCTTCCCAAGAGCCTCTTCTTTGCATAAACTAGTTAATCTTAGCCTGGAGCATTTCCTCATACACTCAATATTCTACACTGGGACACTTGGATCTTAGGGGAGTCATGGAAAGTGATAGTGCTTGTCAACCGAAGATGATTTTTTCCATTGAGAATGATCTTGAAAACACATGAGATAGGCTGCAAGGAATTCTTTTTAAAAGATAATTCATAGATTGTCTCTCACAGTAAATGAACATTTCTACAGAATGTTCTTTTCACTTGCTATGTTCAAACCAAGGTTTGCCCTGAAGCAAAAAAAAAAAAAAAAAAAAAAAAAAAAAAAAAAAGGTGTTTGAGCAAGGAAGCCTATTCCATGTCTGTGAATAAAGAGGTATAACTTATGTACACTGACAACTTTAATGATTCACTTTCCAAGAGCAAGTAGCAGAAAGGGAACATTTATTTATTTATGCTTTACAACACTCACGAGAACATACTATGGTGTTTCTGAATTGTTTAAGCATTCCATACATTTGAAAACTGGCCAATGGCCTGTATAATCTCCTATTGTTCCTATTTATGTCTGACCCCAAATCACAGCTCTCTTTTCTGTGCTCTATAATGTGACCCAGGAGCCTGGACCCTGAGTCCTGTATCACATAGGCTTTCTGGGCAACTGGTACCTATGGAACTCACCAATGGAAAGCACCAGTAATTGAAGAAACATAGGAATGAAAGGGCTGTTGGAGCTTCTCTCCACTCCTTGCACAGTGGCATCCTGCATGGGTATGTCTGACTCAGGATGTCGATTCTCTTGTGGTCCTAGGCCTTAGCTGTGTCAAGATCAGAAATCAGTTTTCCTCTTTAATTATAATTCACTGACAGGTGAAATGTACCTATTGTACAGAGAACAGTCAACACCATAGGTTCCTTGTGTTCTGACGTTATATGGTTATGTTCTTTCAGTGAGTTGGCCTGTCCTGCAGGCATGATGGTTGGATAAGGAGGTATTCTTAGATGCAAGATTCCCAAATCCTTTTGAAATTGGTTAAGTCATTAATTTTTCTTCAGTCTTAGATTCCCTACTTTTCTGGTTTGGATTACTGAATCTAATTATTTAGGTAATGCGAATAAGAAACTGCCATAATTTATTTTTTAGCTCTTTAGACAAGAGTATTCAATAAAGAGCATGGTCTAGCTCCAGTTTTGGTAAATAATTTTTTACATGCAAATCTGTTTGTGTCCCTTCATGGCCTTGTTTTTATATGTAGCCTACCTGGTTTGATGTTCTCTGTAGATTTTTCCTTGAGGAGGTGGTAGCAGAGTATGGTTAACCATGGTTATCAGTGTTTCTTACTTGACCAAAATTCTGAGAGTTTCTTCTTTGGCAAGACATCCAAATGTATATGTGTGTACTCTGGACCTAAATTCATATTTAATTTGTTCATTGTATTTTAAATATTTTGTCTTTGTTTCATGTTCCTATTTTTCTAATTAGTGGACCTTTTCTTGGATTCTGATGAAATCTATCCATTGTCCTGAATTTACTGCCTTAACCTTGTGCTTTTATTTTCTATAAATTTTCTCCTTCATTCAATTCACTTCTCTATAACTTCAAAATATACCTTCTATATTTATTTAAAGATGATAGAAGTCTCTATCTTAAATAAACACAGATAATGTAATATAAGAGATGGTTTCCAACAGCAGTTTAGCGCAACTTTATGACCATGTTACCAAAGTAGAAACTAAATCATGTTGTGTAGATTGTGATGGGCCATGCATGTCTGCATGAGTACAGAGCTGTTAATGCATACAAACCTAGAGCTTAATTATGTCTCAAATTTTATTTTGTTTGATAGTAATTAGATTCGAAAAATCTCCCCATTTGTACCTATTGTCACTAATATAAACAGAATAAAGAGATTTGGGGGAGGCATTCATTATATGTGTTTAACGTGTATTAACCATGAATACTAGTCCAATAATTGGGAAAACTAGTGTAAATATGAATTAGAGAAATGTTTGGCTTTCTAGCTGCCAACTAAGCTGTGCTATTTAAAGTAATTTTAACAGAAGGGTTAAAGTATCTTTCTGTTCTTGTTGCTAAGATCTCTCAATATCCAAGTGAACTGTAGCTAATCTGAAATTGTCTTCCCACTTGTACATCATTCAGTGGGATTCAGACTGCCATCCAAGGTACTCAGGCTAGGAGGAGCTGTAGGGACATGAAAGATGACCGAAGCAAAACAAAAGACATCAAAATGCAAAGTCATAGGGGATAAGCATTATTCTTTGCCATTCTCTTTCTTTACAATATACCCCAGGCTAGCTTCTAACTCCTCGTCCTCTTTTCCCCACTTACAGATTAATGGGGTCAATAACAGCTATCACCAAACCCAGCTCATAGGCTACCTGACTATGGTGCACTATACTTCAAGGCTACCAATTCTGACTGATCACCTGCACATTAAGACCTCCAGGAGGTGGACAAAGGTCCCTGTCCTGTCCTAAAGAATTGCCAGTCCCTAGGATCTGCATAATGCCCAATGGTGAACTGTCTTTATTTTGTTAATGAATCTCTGAGCCTAGCCATTGTGTTTCCTTGTTTCTGGATAATTGGGTAGCAATAAAGAATATTGTGTCATAAAAGAGGGTTAGAGTGTTATATTAGAAGTCACTAGAGTGAGAAAATAAAAGAGTTCATATCTCAGTGAAAATGGCCAGTCTTTTTTTTTTCAGTATGAATGTTGAAGGATGAATTGTAGTGAGCTCACCAGGGACTAAAGAAGAGGCTTACACAGAAAGGGGATGCATGCTTGAAAAAACACTTGGACAGCAAAGGGACTTGTCAAAGGGCTTGTTTCTGGGTGAGTGGGATGGAGCAGCTGTGTCTGAGATCAGCCATGCCTCTCTGCCTCCTACTATTGGTTCCTGCCTCTCATCTTTAATGTATCAGAAGAACCGGGGTTCTATGCTAGGCATTTCCCTGTACTTTCCCTTCACCCAACAGCAAAGACTTCAGAAAACTCATCTGTACATATTCCTCACCTGTCATCTTATCAGTCATGGGAACTAAAGTTTAGTGACGCACTAGAAAATTATTTTATAATTAAAAAAATTCATTAATTTGTTTCAGGAAACCTGTTCTTACTGAACTCAATAGAATGAGATCAGTCATGTTGAATCAGTGCTGTGAAGCAAAATGTTGGGTAACTTGTTACAAATACTAACTTTAACCTTAATCAAGAAAATTTAAATATATGGTAAAGATGGGTAATATTTTAAAATAAGCTCATTTACATATATTATATAAAAAGTATGCACTATTTACCTAAACTCCAACTGAGATGGGTTTCTGTGTTCCTAAGCACTAACTCTAGCAGTCCTAAGATTTGCCTTTCCTCTGATCTTTCAACTGTTCAATTTCTCTCTTCCTTTCTTGATTTTCATGTTTTACTGGTTTTCTTGATCACCTGCCTCTCCCGCAAATGATCATATTATTCTTCAGTAGTTTATTTTATAACATGAAATCAATTGTAAATTAATTTGTAAAACATTATTTAGATTGCAGAGTGGATAAACAGAATATGTGCCCTTTTAAAACTTTTAATGTTTGAGGACAGCAAAAAGAACATCATAACCCCCTGAAATAGTGTGAGAAATTTAATCCCATCTTTCAGGTAAAAGTATATAAATGAAAACCAATTACACAAAGAATCGGCAGGGTGAGTTACTTGCCATTGCATTAATAAATCCTCTCTTTGGATTTGCTGTGGCCAGTCCTTTTTGAAAATCCATGGGGGATAACCAAATCCTCTTTGAAGCTGCAGTGGAGTTCTTTCTATTTAGTTGGTAATGAATGGAGCATGGGGTATCATTAGGAAAAGTTACTGCAGCAGTGCATGGCTATGTGGAGAAAGATCAGGGTATTCCCTCTAGGAGGAGTCATTAGAAGTCTAGCTCCTATCACTAGTTCTTTTGAATTGAAACTTCAGGGAATAGAAAGGACCATCATTATTTGCTAGGAATTGCTGTTAAATTTGTTTATTCACTGATTTCCCACCACTTTCTGTAGTATGCAAATGAGACTTTTACTTAGACAAAACATTCTATTGGCACTCTGAGACAGAAGACAGCTGTCGGAGCCTGAGGGAAAAGAAACCAGAGGCTTGCCTTGGCCTTTTACTTTTGCTTTAACAGTGCTCCCAAAGCCTCATTGAATTTTCCCAGAATGCCCTGTGTGTGAGCTTTCAAATTCTGATTGATTAGTCATCATATCAGAGCGTACTGCTTTGTGGCTCCCTTACTACCAATTGAACATTATGAAATGGGCCCAGAAAATTAGCTTGCTCAGCACCACTGTGACGGGGGCTGCTTAGCAATAGATGTCTAATTCCCTGTGATTCCAGTTTGTGTGCTTGGCCTCAGAACGGTATAATAGAATGTCTTCATAGGAGAGTATGAATATCCTCTCTAGAGGTGCAAGACTGTTGTGTTCTATAAAGAGAGGAACACACACACACACACACACACACACACACACACACCTTCCTTTCAAGGGAGTAAAAGACTTAAAAGGGACTACAGAGGGCTGGAAAGAGGACTCAGGTTTATAGGCTATGGGAAGGTATCATAATCTATATTTTAATCCCCCTGTCCCTGACACCTTCCCCCTTTTCCATCTATAGTATCATATCTTAGATTTCTTTTTTTTCTTTTTTTTTTTTGGTTTTTCCAGACAGGGTTTCTCTGTGTAGCTTTGGAGCCTATCCTGGCACTCGCTCTGGAGACCAGGCTGGCCTCGAACTCACAGAAATCCACCTGCCTCTGCCTCACGAGCGCTGGGATTAAAGGCGTGCGCCACCAAAGCCCAGCTACCTTAGATTTCTTACAAAAATCATTCAACAGAGAGAGAAGTCTAGCCAGCTGCTCATGCTGATTTCTGGCAGGGATGGTTGATTGGAGTTACAGCCGTTTGTTTTCCTTCTCTTGCTCCCAAATTGTTTCCTAAGATGAAGTCCTTCTAACCCACACATTTTAACCTTCCACTATGAATGTTACCCAAGGCCCTGAAGCTGCCTGGACTCCCCACTGGGTCAGAACTCATTGACCTCTGACCCTCATAGGGCATAGAGTGTGACCTCAGGGGGAAAAAAGTACATTGAAAGTGCTGATTGCTAATTGAAAAGGACACATGTGCTTGGTGCAGACCTGTGGAGGAGGGTGTTTGTGAATATAAAGAAACAAATCACACTTATGGGCCAGATGCAGTCTACCAGGTCAGGGTCTGGAGAGAAACTTAGAAGAGGTACATTTTTACTTTCCTTCCAATTATGAAGTACGGGAACAGCATGAGTGACATTTTCTAAGTCAAAGCATATTGACCATATTTATTGAATGTTATTTATTTAAAAATTTCTTTACCTTAGAATTTGCCTTGAGGTGGATTTGTGTAACATGGCACTAATTAAAATGTCATTAGCATGAGATAAGTAAGTGAAAACTCTTATTAGCCTTCAATCATGGCTACACTGCAAAATAAAACAAATGTTAGAAAAGTGAGCTTCATACCATAAAAAGCAGGAAGGTATGTGTGATTAGCTGTTCACAAGATTCATATTCTTCTGGAAAGGACATAGGTATATGGATATCTGAATGTTACTATCATTGTGTAAAATTAGCCACAATAGAGTTTTCAGTCTGCTTACCTGCTCATATCAAGATGGATAAGTCTGCGATGCATATGTGTCTGTTAGCATATGCACATGCATGAATACTCAGCCTAAAATATGAAACACTGTGGAGGTCAAGTCGACCTCATACCATTTTCCTCTAGCTGCACTGCTGTTAGCATACTGCTTCGTGCTTGAGGAGACCTGGTAAAGTACCTGCATTTTGTTCTCTCTTCTACTTGATGCTGTAGGAGAGAAGAAATGCTATTTGTTTGGTTCTCAGTATCCAGCTTGCTTGTTTCCATAGCTGTCTGGCATTATCCTCAGACACACCAGGGCATGTAGTTTTGGATGTTTCCCTGTGATATATCGCTTTATGTGTGAGCACTGAGCTGTGCAGTATGTAGCTGTGCAATCAGAATGAAAACAGAAATAAGACAAAGACAAATGGGTTTATTGCCAATGCAGAAGAGAGCACATGCAACATTAATGCTCTGCATGGCCATTTAGAGAGTTTATTGCTAACTCACCACTGGATCTTAGTAGTTACTTAATAAATGCTGGCTGAGTCAGTAGGTTAATTGTAAGTAGGTGCATTGTGTATCTTTGGTTTCAACTTTCTTTAGGTAGGTATTAGATCTAATACAGTACATGGAAGAACCTTTAGAGTAACAAATTTTTTAAAAATTCAAATTATCAATGTTTAATATTTTTAATGAAAGAAATCATAAAATATTTAAGTTGAATCCAGGGTAGGTGAAGAAGGCTACTAAATCTAGCAATTAGTGGGTTGGGACAAGAGGGTCACAAATTCAAAAATTGCCAGGGATCAGAGAAACTTCTTGCAGTGGTTGATAATTAACATAAGCATCCACAATGGAAAACATTCAGAGAAAGAATCAGAGACTTTAAAATGCTTAGCATTAATGGAGTATCGACATCACACCCCTCTCCTCAAGGCTCATGTATCTATGCAAAAGAGGGGTGAAGAAAGATTGGACAAGTCAGAAGTGGTAGATGACTTCAAGAATCCAGTGTTTTTCAGACACAATGGAGATGATGCACAAATGAACACACAGAAACTGCAACAGCATGCACAATATCTATACAACATCAAACCAAACAAAAATCACAGCATGGCGTCAATTCCTATCCCAGCCAAAAAAGAGATTTTGCTGCTTGGAAAATCAGTTTTCTGTAATGAAGTGACATTGAGTGTATCAACCAAAATCCAGGGCAGGCCCCATAGTAAATAGTTTTCCAAGACAAATTGGACTCCATTTTCTTTGTTGTTTTTGAGAGAGAGAGAGAGAGAGAGAGAGAGAGAGAGAGAGAGAAGGGAAATGGGGAGGACCTGAAATCCTAAAATGAGTTGGGAGAAAGGAAAAGCATATGATCAAAATATATTATGAAAATTCTCAAGGAGTAAATAAAAAACAATATTTAGAGGAAATAAAACAACCTAGCCTTGGCTGTATGGCAAGTTTCAGATGCTCTTGGGAAAAACATCAATTATGTATCTCAAAAAAATAAAACAACAAGAAAACCCAACCGTACCCTAATATTCAAAGTAATGTAAGTGGTGAATATTTAAAATTCTATTATGTGTGTTTTAAAATCACTGTTGATAGTTCTTGAACTCATAATGAACCCTATCACATGTGTCCTGTAAGAGATTGTTTTGCTTTTTTGTCTGGTCTTCTGTTCCCTAATAGAACATCCATCTTTATATCTCTCATTGTCAGTATTCCAATTTATTCTTAACATCTGTCTAACCTAAAAGTGCATGATTTCTCTTCTTCCTACACTCAGTTCATACAGAGGGATATCAGAACATCTACAGGGAGTTTTTGATTGTGTGTAGGCCAACTTACTCTGGTTGAAAGCTGGCCATCTTTATCATTTTACCAGAGAAATCTCTAGGAAGAATAGAGAATGATTGTGGGAGACTCAAAGGCTGGGATTACCTCCTCTTAAGGGGAGATTATAGGTAAGATTTTCATGATCTCTTTCTTTTACCAAGAAATTTTAAACTGAAGCTTGCTTAGTTTTCATTTCTATTAATTAATAAAAGTATATCAATTCATTTTGTGGGTAGAAGACATACAGAGATATTCATTTTGTGAATAGAAGAAGTCATACTAAAAGAAAAAAATATATTTGTTGATTAGTTTTGTCCACTCATGTACAGGAATGAGAATGTTAAAATGCTAATGGATAAAATAGACGCAGAAGACAGAAAAATGTTAAGTTTTTAATAGTTTCCAGCCAATGCATGTATGTGTGCTATGCTTTATGCATTTTTGTATGTGATGAATGTATAGGTGTGCCTCGTGTGCACATATATGAAGGTTAGAGAGTGACGTTAAATAATTTCCTTTGTCACTCTGTAACTGCCTTGTAAAATGGGTCTCTTACTGAATTGGAAGCTCATCATTTATGTATGGCTAGCTGGCCTGGGAGTGCCCAGGGTTTGTCTGTGTTCATCCTCAATGCTAGCTTTACAAACATGAGCAATCATTCCTAGATTCTTATGTGAGAACTAGGAATTCAAATTCAAGTCCTCAGGCTTTCTCTGTAAGCACTATTAACCACTAGGCCATCTGCCAGCTCCACCAATAGATTCTTAATAACACTAGTCATTCTGAAGAATGCAATATGTATCTGTTATAATACATAACATATATACACACTACATATATATATATATATATATATATATATATATATATACTGATTTAAAAACAATTCTATGTTGAAACAAGTATTTGGAACTTCAAAACATATTCAACTCGAAATAAGCCTGATACAAATTTGACACTTTGCTCTACTCATTCTTATTAAGAGCTGAAATTGGACAATGATGGAAATAAAGAAAGCTTCCTCCAGTTGTCCACACAGGTTGCATAAGTCTGGAAAGGCAGAGCTCCTGTGCCTTGTATATATTCCAGAATTGCTGGCCAGGAGACGACCCTTATTGAGGTCCATTCCAGCTTTAGCACACGATTAATGAAATGTTGATTGTCAAACAGAGAATTTGTGATATTCTGGTGAAGGAGCTGAATTAGCATGAGGCTGCCCTGAAACACGCTGAATGTTAATAAGTGTCAGAGGACTTGAAGCAAATCAAAACACAAGTGCTGCTAAAATGAATTTATAAGAAAAAGAAAGATTATTTTGCTTGAAAAGCCAGAGGGTGGCCTGTAATGTCTACTGCAGCGAGCCTTTGAGAATACATAAGAGTAAACAGTAAGAGTGTTATCCGACTCCATGCTGGAAGAATCTTGATGATCCAATAAGTTCCCATGTCATTTTCTACTTATAATGTAAATTGCTATTGTTTTTCAGTTTTCAGTTTAAAGCAAACGACTGTGGTGGGAAACCCAAAGCTACAGTGAAAAAATTCTATTGTGTCTCTGATGCCCACCTTTAAATTTTTGAAAGTAGGACTGACTCAGTAATTTTGTGTTAAACTCTATTTTGTCATGGGATAACGTACAAAATTCCCACACACATCTTTCAGAGTATTTGAAAAGTGGTCAAATGTTTTTGTTTCTATGGGATTTTGTTTTCTATATTTCTGTACAACAACATGCTCTACACAAGATGGATTTCTATGGGTTGTAGAGGAAAAACCTTGTCATTTCAATGTTAACCCTTTGTTTCCTTTTAGCCATCATTTTTAATGCCAATGAAGCTCCATCTTTATATTGATAAGCTGTCTTGTAACAGCTTACCACAGACTAGAAACCAGTATTCACCTTCTCACCATTGTGTATAGTGAGAGTCCAAGTTCAAGACTACAGCAGAGCTGGTTTTCATGTGAGGGCACCCTTCTTGGCTGTGGATAGCCTTCCTCACAAGGTGGAAAGTGTAGTCTCTTTCTCCTTCTCTTCTTGTAAAAAAAAAATATGAATTCTATTGCAATAGGACCCCATTAGTGAAACCTTGATTAATTCCTTCAGAGAACATGCACAAATATAGTCATATAATTGACTAAGTATTCAATGTAAGGATAATGTAGAGAATACATGTTAGTTACTCTATACTAACTGTTTAAAAATATTTCCAAATAAATTTGTCTTCTGTAGATATCTTAATTCAGCAGTTGCAGATAGTTTAATGCTTTCTTTTCCAATCTGAATCCCATTGAAAAATCAACCATAAGCTCAAATGGGATATTTTTCCTCTCTGAAGGAAATCTATTTTGGAATCCAACTTTTAAATATTAGTCCACTCCTGAAAGGAGAGGACTAACAGTCACCATCTGTTTCCACTCACTCATAAATAGAAGCATACAGAGTTGAGTCTTGAATCTATATGAAGAATTCACAGTTCTTTAAATGAGAACCGTGAAAAGAATGACAATATTTTATAGCATCCTGGAATGTTCTTTTAAGGTTCAGTGACTTTTCCTTTTCCCTCATTAATTCATTCTGATAATTTTATTCTCGTGTGTGTGTGTCGTGTGTGTGTGTGTGTGTGTGTGTGTGTGTGTGTGTGTGTGTGTGTGTGTGGTGTCTGTGTGCACACGTGAGTGTGTGGATATGGAACTCAAATGACAATCTGCAAGAGTTGTTTCTCTTTTTTCTTTACCATTTGGGACCAAGGGATCAAAGTCATTTTAGCAGGGTAGGTGTCAATCATCTATACCATCAAGCATCTTACTATTAGATTTTTAATAAACACCTGCTATGTGTAATCACTATTCTAGGTATTATTAAGACAATGAAGAGTGGAGTTTCTTGACTCAGGGAATCTAAAATGTCATAGGCAGAATACTCAAATATATGGACATCCTTTCCATGTAGAATTAACTATTTGTCTTGTATGCCCTTTGATTATATTGGGTTTTTGCCATTTTATAGAGATCGGATACATTTCTGAGTTGAGAATGTTTTTCTGAGAGAAAAAAACTGTATAGGGAAATGAAATGGAATTTCATCTAATCACTCATTTATATAACTCTAGATTAGAGTATCTAGGTGATTTCAACCTTTATAATCGTGAGAATTCCATAAGAAGCTGCAAAATACACTCTACCAGAGTCCTATATATTTTCCAGCGATGGGTATTAAACCCTGGGCCTCACACTGTTAGACCAGGGCTCTATTAGTATTCTATATTCCCACCTGTCATACCTGGTTCCAGAGTTTCTGGTTTACTGACCTATGATGAGCTCTGTCCATAGAAACACTTAAAAATAGGTATGGGCAGCTCCAATGCACAGCTAAACTAGATGTTCTGACAGAATGTCCACAGACGTCTCTTGCCATGTCCTGCTAGATTCCTAGGTTTGATATCCAAATTTGAAATAAGTTGAATAAGTTGTAAGTTATTCATACCCCTCAGCAAGTATGCATCTAAGAGGAATTTTAATATAACTCCTAAGCACATATCTGCTTGGCTGTCATTTTAGACAATCTCATTTGTCTTTTTTATTTGAATAAAATCAGGGGAATTAAAGAACATTTGCATAACTGTAGAGTAGTTGAAGCATAGTTTCAGGGCAGAGAAAGTCCTGACAGCAAACTGGACATTGAGGAGAGGCCTGTATATCACTCTGGGGTCATCTTGAAGGTGGTAGTTTGATGTTTTGTGTAACTATTCCAGGAAGCCCTGGAAAGGGCTATGTTTCAGAAATAAGGTGGGAAAGAGAAGGGAGAATGGACAAAAGTAAAAAAAAAAAATCAAAAGTAGTTATAAAAGTAGCAAGCCATTAACAAGATTCAAATGAGGTCAAGAATGCAGAGGTGGGTGCTGGAAGGAAGATTACAGTCACACCATCAGATTCTGTGAAACAACAACAACAACAAAAAAAAAAAAAAAAAACACCTAAAACCAACTAGTGAACAAAACCTGCAAAGTGTAGACAGTCTGATGGTGAAGTCCACATAGCTATCAAAAAGCAAGGGGTGGAGATAAGGCCATGAGTCTGAAGAAGCAGATTCCAAAAGCCCAGCTCCTGAATGGCACCAAAGCTGCTAGGAAGGTTAACAAGGACTGCTGAGTGTCTGTCACATTGAAGAAGCAAGCAGACTGGCCTCAATGAGCACAGATCATATTAAATGCTGAATATTTCTAACCACAGAAGGTGGAAGAAAGAAATATAGTAAGAAAGTGTGCTCTTGAAATTGCTTGTGCATGAAAGAAAGGCACACTGTACGATGACAACTTGAGGATACCTGATTATATAAGTGTGAATATAGTTTACAATGGAAGATTTGTGATGCCTTAGGCAAAAGAAAAGGTGATAGGCAGGAGGCACCTCATTAGTGCAATTCCTATAAAGGCATAAGAGGGGGTAGTAGTCAGAGTATAATGGGGAAACTGGTGTTGTCTACATTTTTCTGGGGAAATTAGGAAATAATGTGAAAATTAAGAATACTTAAGGGTTGGGAAGTTCTAAGAGAATGCTATACTTTCAGTCCTCCCTTTGAATGAGAGGCACAGAGCCTGCCCTGGTTTGTTACCAACTCTTTTCAGCTTGCCAGCTCTCCTGCTTCCTCAGCATACATTGCTATTGCTAACACTTCATTCACTTCATGGCCATTTTTTCATATAGCACATTCTTTAAGTTCTATGTGTTGAATTTAGTTAGTTTTTCCTCTTGGGAATGAAAAAGGCCAAGCTCAAACAAAACATTCTCACAGTCAAGGAATGGCCGAAGTCTAGGTTTAAGTAATTTGTACCATGAGTTCCCATATAGAGTATGGAATCCATTTTCAGTGTATTGCTATATTTCACCATCTGAATTACAAAGGTATTCATGAGAGTAACTCATTCAGGCAAATAGATGATTGGCCTGTCTGTGAGGAGGACATGAATAGAGTCAGTAACACTGAACTGACATTGAAACAAAGGTAGAAGAATGACATCTTTAAATCCCCAAGGCAGACTTTCTCCCTGTGTCTTAACTTAGTTACAAAGGGCAATTTCAGCAACTTCCCATAAATGACCCAGTCACTGTCACCCTAACTTGAAAGGGAAAGTTCCTACAAGTTCTACAAGAAGCATTCTCCACTTGAGACAGGGGCATGCTTTCCTTGTTCTATCACTGTATTTAGTTCAGTTATCTGCACCTGCCACCTGCAAGTGTTGCCTGTGAGGCATGGTGGAAATGGAATGATGATGGATGCGTTTACATGTTCCCAAAGATGTGCATGTGTTATCAGGGAGTTCAGAAAAGAGTGAGTCTGTAACATGTGTTCAGATTGGTCTTAGTAATACAAACCCACAGCCAGATGTCAGGGGAAATGTTGAAAGATCAGTACCATGAGTCCTGTTCCACATACCTGATCCCTCAGTGAAGTCATCCAAAGCCTTGAGGAAGATGTGGGATCTCCACAATACATCGGCTTTTTCTGCTTCAGTTTGGTTTACTCTGCATTCAGCCTTTTGTAAGCATGCTTTATCTTACTGCAACTCAAGACATTCATGATTTTTATCCCAAAAACAAGCACAGGATCTTCTTTGCCTCTAGAATTTCCAGCCCCCGTTTTCCCAGAGTTCTATTAAAGTTTGAAGATTCAGATAGTCTTTTTCCTTCATTATGAGCACCATGGCAATAACTATTACTACAAGAAGTCAAGGAAGAGGAGAAAACAGCATCAGCATTCAACTAACATTGTTAACTTTAGTTTTTGCAAGGATTCTAATAGCATAATATGGTCAAGTGATTTGCTTGCTAAATCAAAATTATAAAAATCATTTTGAAGTACAATAGGGAGTTTTTAAAATTAGGAGTTTTTTGGCTGGTGATACAGCTCAGTTAGGAGGATGTTGCTACACAAACATAGAGCCTGGTTTCAGTTTTGGCATCCATATGTAAAACTGGGAGCAGTGGCATATACCTACAGTCCTAGTGTTGAGGAAGTGAAGACAGGAGGTTCCTAGTCTTACTGAATAGGTTGGTCCCAGGCTCAGTGAGAGACCCTGTTCCACCACATAAGTTAAAGAGTAATCGAAGATACCCAGTGTTGATCCCTGGCCACCATATGTGCAGGTATACACACATGGTCACACATCTATGAACATTTATACATGAATATATCAGACATATACATATACAGACTTAGAAAATCTAGTATGTCATCACTAACAAATCCACATGCTTTCCAATAAACAAATCAGTCTGAAATTAACTAAACTTTTCTCTTTAAGGTTTATTTTTATTTTAAATGTATGGATATTTTGTCTGTATGTATATCAGTGTGTGAGCTGTATGAAGCGTGTGGAAATCAAAAGAGAGCATAGGGTGTCCAGAACTGGTGTGAACAATGGCTGTAAGTCACTACATGGGTGCTGGGAACCAAATCATGGTCATCTGAAGGAGCAGGAAGTGCTCTTTCTGCTGAACCATCTCTCCAGCACCGTGTTAAGCTTGTCTAGCTAAGCAAATAAAAATTGCCTGGCTGTTGAAAATTACCTAATTTTATGATAAATTACCTAATTTGTCCCAAAAAAGTAAACTCAGAAAAGAATAACTAAATCTATCAGAGAGCATCAGTTGAAGAAAACTAGTATATTCTGAATTCTACATCACTAAGGAGCAAACCTTGTAGTTACTTTCGAGTTCAAATGAGTCAGTTACTTCTAGTTAAGTGAACCAATATTGCCTTGAAATACACACACACACACACACACACACACACACACACACACACACACACACACATCTGAGTATAACCAAATTTTGAAAGTACTGATTCATATATGAATCAGTACTTTCAAAATTTGGTTATACTCAGATCTTTTTGAGAAATGAGATTCTTCAAACCTCATTAACATGTGCCTTTTCAATTTGTGAGATACTGGCTATGAAAGTAAAATCCTATTCCATGAAAATGTTCTTTAATTGAAACCAATCACTGCAAAATATAAAATTTGTCTTAATATGATAAAAACTCATCTATATTACATTTGAAATGTAAACTGAGAAACAAGGCAAAGAAATAGCTGTAAAATTTATGGACCTGAAACTATGTCTATGGACTCCTCATGGGACTGCTTAATAAACACTTAGAACACTACAACAATTCTTTTATACTGTGTATATGTCTTAAGGTGCCAGCTTTATTGAGACTTGTATTTAATTTGGCCTCGGATTTCTGCTTCCAAGTTTCCTCCAGTTTTGTAGAGTATGAACAATAATGAAAAGTTGACAACAACCTGAATATCTTCTGAAACTGCTTCCCCAAGGGACTACAGAGCTGATTTTGAATTAAAACTCAGACTAGAGAGAAAAAGTCTTTGAAAACTGATATTATTAGAAGCTTATTTAGTCACAGATACATCTTCAGAGGGTTAGGAATAACTATTGTTTCATATATCTCCTTATTAATAGTTTGGCATACATAAGAGCCCAAAAGATAATATTAACTCTTTTTCTGAGAGAGAGAGAGAGAGAGAGAGAGAGAGAGAGAGAGAGAGGGACAGGGAGACATGCACACCCACACACTCATCCTTCCAAGTGTTGCCATTATGATACCATTATGATAGCATGTGTTACCATTCCTAGTCTGCAATTAAAAGTTCTATTTCCTTTACTGTTTACCATCTTATGGAAGGAGTAGGATGATATACATCGAAGATAATGATCAATAGATATAAATGGATAATGAATAAAATAGACATGGAGATAATGGAGAGAAGAGTTGTGGAAGGTGAACTTTAAACAGGTTTTGGAAGAAAATTTGAATTGGATAGGATATAATTGAAGTATGAAGGCAGCCTAGGTAGAAATCATTGAAGAGTTAGAATTGGAAAAGCCTATCTAGAATTCAGACATTAATATACTGGCTAAGTAAGATTGCTGAGTAGGAGAGCTTTTAACACAGCTGCTGAAAGATTGATGGCTGACAACATTGCAGTTCATGCTGTATGCGTTATCTCAGGCTGAGATACACAAAGCAGGGCTTCTGGATCATTACTTAGCAGTGGTGGGAGTAATCTTTAGAAATAATGGACTCTGGTAATTTGGCCCAAAACAGTTACATGGTTTAATCTACAATGAAACATGCACTTAGGGTGGAGAATTGTTATCTTTCATGTGTTGTCATTTCCTCTGTAACAAAAACAGTCTACAAAAATAAGGAATTGTGCATGGTTGCCAAATTAAGTTTCCTTCACATTTTTTTCCATTTAGGCTACATGATAATCATGATAAATATAAGGACAGATTGTTTTTCTTTACCTTGATTATAGGCCTACCACACTCATTGTAATAACTCAATTTCCAAGCATTGCCACCAATAATATATAGATCTAGATAGTGTTTAAAATAAGTCATGCCCCTGTAGGCCAGTGTTGTAATTTGAATAAGAATAAAATATATTTTAGTACCTTGTTCCCAGTTGGTGGAACTGTTTGGGAATGATTAGAAGGTGTGGTCTTTTGCTGAAGGAGTTGTGTCACTAGGGGTGGCTTTTAACCTTTCAAAAGCCCATTCCTTTCCAAGGTATCTCTCTATCTCTCTTTTCCTCATGGGCACATCTCAATAAATGAACTCTCATCTATTGTTTCAGAGCAATGCCTGTATGGCTGCCACCATGCTTATAGACTTACACTCTGAATCTGTAAGCTCCAAATAAATCATTTCTTTTATAATATGCCTTGGTTATGGTGTCTTATCACAGCAACAGAAAAATAACTAAGAGGATCATACACTGGTGGTACTACCCTCTTTATCCTCTAAAAAAATTTTCCCAGATACTGGCCATGGGGCAAATCACCTTCCTGCAAGAAAATCACTGCTTTGGGAAAAAAAATAGACTACAGTGTTAAGTATTGTGCAGTTATGAGATAAGAGAGAAATTATTTCATTTCTTTATGGGAATTAGGGCCATTATTATTCTATGAGGATTTAGGATTGGAGGCATATGAGAATTACAGATGTAGCATATTTAGTTTGATATGCCATTTCCATCGGCACACTCTAATTTTTAGTCTTTTTATATTACTGTAAAATCTGGCAATAATGTACAACTGCCCATTGGCTTAGAAGATTGTCATTAAGTGCTTGTGTTCCTGGAAGAGTCCTGAATTAATATGGCTCTGAGAAAGGAACATTTTTAAAACAGTTGGGATATGAGAACAACTTACCCCTTTAGGTGCCTTTGGTGATGTTTCTTGTGGGAGATGGTACTTAAGATTTGAAAGACATCAAGAGTTACACAGTGTTTTGTTAAGTTGTTTTCTTTTAAATAGATGAAGCACTGTAATAGAAAAATTGAGAAGTTATACCAACAGGCTAAAATAATAATCCAGAAGTCAATTTTGCAAACTTGACTTCAATTTTGAATCTACCTACCAAATTGCTATCCAGTCTGACAAAATAATCAGTGACATTTTGATGCTATAAATTCTAAATATGACCAACATTTATCTTTTCCAAAGAAAGAGTATTGATTGCTAGGAACTGTCCATGAGGAGTGAAGGGTTGGTGCCCCAGTGCTGGGTGTGCATGTGTGATGGTGATATTAAAATCACCAATCAACGTCTTTTTTTTTTTGTCTGAACATGTAGAGCAGAAACATAGTAGAGAAGGCTCAGCTCCCATTGCATATATAGATTTCAAAGACTTGGGAAGAAATCTTATTTCAGCATCTGTAGTTGGTTTTATTAAAAGCAGTTTAAATTCTCCTGCCTAGAGCAGTTTGGAATTATAGAGATGGGCTGCAGAAATTTACATTTTAATTGAGGCAGAAGACAAAATAGGGCACAGTGCAGCATTCACACATTACAGAGAAGAATAAATAAGATATGTATCAGTGGTAGAAAAGAAATGACTGGTCGTTTTTCACTGCCTCCTGCACTTTATTTTTTTTTTCATGTGGCAGTGAGCTGAGTTAGCCTGCTAAGTAAAGACAATTTTTCCAGTCAAAATGTTTACCATTCCAGAGCAGCCTTGCATTGAAATATTTTTACACCATGGAACCAATATGCAACAACTCCAATAAGTGGGTATTACAGTGTGTGGCGTGGATGACGTTTCCAATCATTATAAATAGAGAATTTCTCAATGAATTATGTAGAAAAATTAATTTATAGTGGAAGGGATGATAATTATGATCAATTGCAATTTCTCTCTTAAAGCTGTAATTTGTTGTTGCATAAGAACTAGAACCTAAGTTTAAAATAAATGACATTTTTCTCCTCTGGACAGTTGATTTTGCATAATCTGTAAGGTAGTCACCAAAGAATGTGGAAAACCAGGATTATAAATTTTAGGATTTACCTGGGTCTGGCAATTTCTTTAAGCAAATGTAAACAAGTTCACATTTTTTTCTGTATTTTTGCATTTGGTTCATTCATCGAAAAGCATGAATGAACTTGCTTACCGAAAAGAAAAAATAATATGGCTAGAAAATATAATAGTAATTTAAATTATGAGGGTGTCAAGACAATTTTAGGAAACTGCCATAAGTGAGCCTGTCTCATGCTTAGGGTGAAACTTCATAAGCCTAATGTTATAGTCTATCAGTTGCACAGGCTTTTTACATTTATACATGCTCTTTGTCCATCATAATATGGATTAACTGTAAAATTTAAAACCAATAAGCCAATAAATGGCATGTTATCATAGTATGATTATCCAATTACTGTATTACAGTGGTAATTACTGCAATTAGACCATAGAAAGGAAGTGTTTTGTCACTGAGCTTGTGTCTCTCTGAAGTCAAACAGGTCAAAAATCTTCACTTTCCATCAGCAAAATTTAATTTGTTTCATAATTTGCCTGCTTCTCATGTGACTGAATGGTATGCAGACATACATTTATTTATTAGTTAATCGTTTGGTTAGTGTTATATAAGATACATATTTGTATCTAACATTTGAGTGGATAGTGTGTGCGTGTGTGTGTGTGTGTGTGTGTGTGTGTGTGTGTGTGTGTGTGTGTGTGTGTACATAGATACCAGCACATACATGGTGAGGTCAGAAGAGGGCATCAGATAAGGATATCTTATTTTTCACTCACTTTCTTATTTCTGGGAGACAGATCTCGCACTGAATCTAGAGTTAGTCAGGAGGCCAGCAAGCAAACCGGTTCCCCTATCTCTGCCGCGAGAACACTAGGGATACAGATGCACACAGCTATATCATACATTTTACATGAGCACTGCATCCAAACTCAGGTCCTCAGGTTTGTGTAGCAAATGCTCTTACCCACTATGCCATCTCTATGGCCTCTCATTTATGTCTTTACTTACTCTTTCTTTTTTTGAGGAGAGTCTCTTGCACACTAGGATGGCCTCACACTTGTCCTGAAGTAGAAACCTTTGCCTATGCCTCCCAAGTGCAACTGTGCACCTGGTATGGCAGTGTTAGGGGTTGAACTCAAGGCTGTATGTGAGAAGGAGACACTATAACTGCGGAACAGTTTCTCCAACCCCAAAATAAAATGTTTTTCTAAAAGCACACTTGGGGTTAAAGTCATGCACTGCCACAACCAGCTAAATTGTTGTTAAGATGAAGAGATATCTTTCTTGATGATGGCATTTTTATTGTTGCCACTTACATCATCATTTGTGTGCATTTCTTCCTTCTGTTATGAGATGCCATCTCAGGAACTTTTCTCTTGTACTCCCAGTCCAATTTTGTATTTGTTATGTTTTGACCTCTCTCTGTGTGCTCCTTCAATTCTTGCATTACCTTTGTGGTTTTTGAAACTGTTTAGTTACTATGAGAAAAGTTTCAGAGAAGATTTAGACAATTAAAGATTTGAATCCATGTAAACAACAAATGTCACCATCATTAATAACATAGCTAACATCAAATTTTCTAGTTCAAAATTATATTTTTGAGAAGTTTAAGACACAACTTTATGATATTAGGATACTCAGTAATCCCGATGAAGGATCTTAAGATAATTACACTCTTCTTCTATTGTTAGAGAAGCAATATTTGCTGTGTGGAAGCCTTGGGGATATTGTATGCACCTTTGGAAACCTGGTTTTGAGTTGAGTAGATATGGATCTTAATGAACAAATAGCCATGAAACAATCCCTTCATTTTCAATATTTTTTGGTGTAAGGTAACCTTCTAAACTAAATAAGCTAGCAAATACTATACACTATTCAATATAGTAGGTTTTATTATAGAATTTTCAAACAAAGATGTAAAGTATTCTGATCATACTTCCCTCTCTTCTCAGTGTCTGTTCCCTGTCCTCTAATAGTCTCCCTTATGCTTTTATATATGCCTTTTTTTCCCTAAAGATTATACATGGGAGATAACATGCAACCCTTTCCTGAGTCTGGCTTATTGCACCTATCATGATTGTATATAATTAAAAACTTCCTCTCAGTCTCTTTATTCCCCATGTGCCCTTCAAATTCTTACTAGATTGATAAGAGTATTTGAGTTAATTCTTTTATTTATGAATTTAATCTGTTTCTTATAGTTTCTATTCATTTTTTTGGTTCACTGCATAAATGATATTTTTTTCAGCTTTCCCAAAATTCCTCCTAATTTCTTACTGAAGTCTAACTTCAAGGGTCTTTTATTCTTGGTCTTCTCCTTGGTATCCTGCTCTGTTTCTATAGATGATCAAATTTCACAAGTCAATAACAAGACTATCAGGAACTCCTTTGTTCATTCAGTTTTGTCAGTGCATTTCAGTTTTCAATGGCCTTCTGAGTCACTTTAGTTCCTCAGTGCTCTGTTAACTTTCTTTGTGTGTTTGTTACCTATTGATAGCATTCATATTTATTAAAGAAATCATTTGTTTGGTAATGTATGTCTCAGTAAGCATTCAAATTTTTCTCCAGAAACATCACAAAACTCCAGTGTGACCTTGCTGTGTCTCTATAGTGTGCTGGAGAAAAGAATGGGGAGAAAAACTGAAAAGCTTCTGCAATAAAAAATGGCTTCCAACAAGCCCCCGTGGAAACCCCATGATTCTTTAAAGAGAAGTTTTATAACCCTAGGAATTAGAGCCAATCTCACTGTTCAGGGTCACTCAGCTACTCCTCCATTGGTGACAGAGCAGATATTTTTTTCTATTATCTTCATTACCTGCCCACTTTCTCTCTATGCACCCACTACACTTTCAGGTCTCTGTTTCAAACTGTAATATGATATTACCTGCTTTCTGTCATCCAGTCTTTGGCCTGAACAAAGCTTCTTCTTAACATACCCCTTGCTCTAATCCTTTATCATTGTTTACATTAGTGAATTACATTAGGATTTTAGTACCATTTTAATGTGGAGACAAAAACCAAATTTAAGTCTGATATTGTTTCTGATAGCAGAAACAATAACATCAAAGTACAAACAAGAGTGCATTCAGTTTGCTGTCTTCCCTCTCTATACTCATGCTCCAGCTCTGCGAGAGAAGCAATGTACTTAATGGAACTTTCCAGTTGTGAGGATACTATTGTAGCTCAGATACAGGAAGGAGGGCCTAGGCCCTCCCCCAAATGATATGACAGACTAGAAGGTCCCTGGTGGAGGGCCTCACTATCCCTGGGGAGGAGTTGGGGGATGTGTTGCGGGGGTTGGTGGGTAAGGGAATGGGGGGATGGATGTATAAATATGAGTAGTAATTAAAGAATTTAAATTTAAAAAAGAAATGGAAAAAAAACTGAAAAAACTAAAACACAAACAAACAAACAAACAAACAAAAAAACAAAGCAGAGCCGGGCGTTGGTGGTGCATGCCTTTAATCCCAGCACTCGGGAGGCAGAGGCAGGAGGATCTCTGTGAGTTCGAGGCCGGGCTGGTCTCCAGAGCGAGTGCCAGGATAGGCTCCAAAGCTACACAGAGAAACCCTGTCTCAAAAAACCAAAAAAAAAAAAAAAATCAGAATGAGGTATAAAAATATGAATATAGCCAATGGACCACATTGGCTCTTCTATTAAATCCTCAGAGTGAAAAGAGACTGCATTCCTGTCTCCTTCTGCCTTATCACTTCTTCTCTCTGCCAAGCCAAATCACTTCCTGTCTGTCTGTACAGTCCTCTGGACCTCTATGGTTAACTAGTGGCTATCTCTGTCCTCTGATCTTCAGGCAAGATTTATTTGTTAAGAGTATAAACAAGATATACCTACACCTAACCATTTTGAGCTTTTACTAACTCAACATGAAAACTACTTCCAAACTGAGCCGGGCATTGGTGGTGCATGCCTTTAATCCCAGCACACTCACACCAGAGGCAGAGGGAGAGGCAGGCTGATCTCTGTGAGTTTGAGGCCAGCCTGGTCTACAGAGAGAGTTCCAGGACAACCTCCAAAGCAATACAGAGAAACCCTGTCTCAAAAAACAAAACAAAACAAACAAACAAAAAACAAAGAAACAAAAAAAAACCACTTACAAACTGTCTGAACACATGATTGCATACTTATTGCTTAACCAAATGCATTTCCTTCTACTACTGCAATAATTTTACCTTCTTATCAATATTGCCCAGCAAGAAGCTCAAGTTATTTAGCCAGCAAAGCTGCCAATATTTACAACCTTTTAAGTCAGTACAGGAATTCAGGTAATTTTCTTTTGGCCTGGATAGTTAATGAAAATTGTGCTTTGAATTTTATTTATTCTGTATTTCATTTAGAAAAAGATCAGAAATGCATTGAACATTAAAGTATGTAGTCTAGAAAGATTTAGAGTCTAAGCACTGTGTAATGATTCTCCCCCCTCCATTTTAAAATACAATCCCCTCACCAAATTTGAAAGCAGCAAATATTTATATAGTATCATGCACTACTAAAGGAAAAGTGTAACAGAGGGCTCATATCTACTGCATGCTGAAACATCTAAATGATTGCCAGATATTTTCATCCTGCTTATGAAAGCTTTGCTTCCCCGTAGATGTAACCAAAATCATATCAAAGAAAGATCAGTTGTGAGAAATTCTTCTCATTTTCAAAACTAAACACTTTTCAACTATGTTTGATAATTTGCTTCCCACTCAATTATCAAGCATTAAACATCTAGCTCTAAAATCTATTAGAATTGTCTGTTGTTTTAAAGATGGTGATTCAAATATTGTACATGAAAAGCATTTTTACTCAAATTTTTGTGTGCATAGTACAATCAAATATTTAATTTTTTACTTATTCTCCTTATAAAACTTTAAATTTTCTATTAGAAAGGAAAATTAGGTGAATTGTTTATGTGGACATTTTCAATAACATTTATATATCTTCTTAAAGTAGCTTTAATTTTAAAAAGTTATACTCATATGGGATATACTCCACACTGGAAGCAATGCAGTATTTAATGTTAGCATAATTTAACTCCTAAACGGAAAAAAAACTTTTCTGCTAAACGATTATTTTTGAAAATTTATATATGCTTTATCATCTACCTGTATATTACAGAGTTTGTTATCTAGGGAATGATCCCTTAAAAGGAATGCATACTGGAGAATGTCCCTTCTATTTGGCTTTACATAAAATGATGTAATTCTAAATCTTATAAATACTGTCTTTTTTATGAAATCAGTATAAATTAAGGTAACCTCCACAATTTCAATGATTATATTTTTCTTTTTAAATAATGTGTTTATTCTTTGAAAATTTCACACATGTATGTATGTTAATTCAATTATTTCTATTTTATTTTAATTTAATTTTTCAAATGTAAATTTATACCTTTCTACCCCAATCTCTCTGCAAATCCTCCCATGTCTCCCTCTCTTGAAGTCATGAACTTGCCTTTATAATTGTCATTGATATACACACAGACTCACTCATTCACGTATATATTTATGCAACCAAATGATTCCATTTAGTGTTAGTCATATGTACATGTGTTTGGGGTTGAAGACTTGGATAAGCTATTAGAGAACACATGTCTGGAAAAAAATCATTCTCCCTCTCTCAAGAGCTGCTGATTTTCCTATACCTTTTCATTTATAGGTAGAGACTTGTGACATATACCCCACCTCTATTGACATATCAACTAGCATTACATACTGCTTTAATTTTTAATTCTGTGACTGAAATTTTATTCATCATGACAAAAAACCTTAAAGACTGTTTTAGCTATAATTTTTTGAAAGTTACTCAGAGGCTGAGGCAGGTGGATTTCAAGGCCACCCAGGGCAACATAATGAGATCCTATTTTTAAAATGACATAATAAAGAGAGACATGCAGCTGACTGGTAGAATATTTGCCTAATGTGTGTGAAGCACTGGATTCAACCTCCAGGACTGTGCAAAAAATAGAAAGAAATTAAGGAATATAGAGAGGGACTTTTAAAGGAGGTGAAAGGATGGAAAGAGGAAGAAGGAAGGGAGGGTAAGAGAAGGAAGGAAAATAGAAGGTTTGAGGGCACGAGACACACACACACACAGAGAGAGAGAGAGAGAGAGAGAGAGACAGACAGACAGACAGACAGACAGACAGACAGACAGACAGACAGACATAGAGAGACAGAGGCAGAGAAACACAGAAAAGCACACACAAGGACAGAGAGAGTTCAATCCCCAGGACTGTGGGAAAGATAGCATGAAAAGAAGGGACATAAGGAAGAGTGATGCGAGAGACGCAGACACAGAGAATAACAGACATAGTATACAGAGAGAGAAAGAGAGAGAGAGAGAGAGAGAGAGAGAGAGAGAGAAACAGACAGACAGACAAATCAATCTGTCAGATGATTTACTTATTTACTCTACAGTTGGAAACCAAAGCCTGTGATCACTTGTGAAAGATAAGGTAGTATCACAGATGTACTGTGTTAATGCTTTAAAACAGTTTCTGGTCCAAAACACATATGTTTTATGTTCAAAAGGAAAAGGTGGCAATATTTCTATTATAATTTCCCATTTTACACTGAGCAATTCAAGTTGACATGTGAATGACTTAGGCTGAGGCCTCACAATGAAGTTTAGATACCAAAAACCATAGACATCATTATTTCCCCATATAATAGAATGATTCTTTTTTCAGTGCTAGATTATTCTTTAGGTATAAAATAGTATAACCATTGCCTCAAATTCTAATCTAAAAAACCCTTCTGTACCACCATGGCCAAAATAATGAGACTGTTAACTAAGAAAACATGCATCTTTAGTCTCCTCTTTATCTCCCATCCAATCTCTATATATCGATGTATGCATTAATATTTGAAGGTTACGATTAGAAGCATTTATGCATCCAATTGAGATTAGGAGATTAGTTGAGTAACATACTATATAAGAAAGTTTTCTATAGAAAAGCACACTAAGACAAATGTTATAGGGTGACTCTATTAATATGAAACAGTTTTTTCATATCAAACCCATAGGGGAATAATAGACTCAGCATATTAGTCTAATGCTGAGATGAATACATTTCCATCAAATTTTTATAAGTCTTAGTCAGATGTTGTTTTTCTTAGTTTGTTGATGAAAACATCAAGGTCAGACAGGATTTAAGAAGTGAATTGCTGTAAGATTATACAGCTTGTCCATATGTTTTCAGAACTGACCATTTGCTATTGCATAAGCAGTTAGTGCCCTGAGGAAGACAATTTCTCCCACTCTCAGCAGTCCTTAGCTTACCACAGTTCTCTGTGGTGTTGATACTCTGTGGTGTTCTTCCTGTCTATTTCAGCATGTTTATTGTTGCTGTCCTTGTTCAGTTCATGTTCAGGTAGTCAGGTTGGTGAGATGTTATGTCTATAGCTTCTGACATACTAGGAGACATAGTCTCAGAGCAAAGTTGCTATTCTCTGGCTCTTACATTCTGCCATCTGTTCTGCAATGTTCCAGAGGCTTATGTTTGGGAGTTGTTTTGTAGATGTATTCATGGGGAAGGGGCTCTGAAAACTTTGCATTTTGACTTGTTGTAGTTTTTATGAAATGGCCTCTGTATCTTGCAAAGAGAACTTCATACAAGCAACATTATACAGACTGTAAGATTATATTAGGGACATGTATGTATATGCATGAACATGTGGGCTTGTAGCTACAATTAATGAAAAGAAGAGGCCATGGATTTGATAGAGAGCAAGGAAGTCTACATGGGAGGTTTCTGATGGAGGAATAGGAATGCAGAAATGATATAACTACAGTATTAACTCAAAAATAAAAGAAATTATTTGAAAAATATTATACAGCCATTAAATTGAAGAGAGAAGTCAAGCACATGTTTATGTTTGTGAGGAAGAAATAATAATTCTGTGACTATTTCTTCTCTGAAATGATACATGTTAAGTTTCTCACCATATAAAATTCTATTTATACCTTTTTGTAGAGTCTTCATTGCTCAAATTAGCTCTGTTCTCTCATTTACCCTCTAGGTCAGGAGCACAAGATGTTTAAAATGATCATATTGAAGACAAGTTCATTATTTCATCTTTATAGTAAAAGATTTCCAATTATAAGTATTCTATGCTATTCAGCACTACCATTCTTATTACCATTTAGAAGAATCTGTTTTTGTTGCTCATTTGGATTAACACAACAGGGCCACTGATGTTTTCACAGAAACTGAAGTATATTTTTAAAGGAGAAACATGCAACAACCAAATAAATTAATCAGTAAATTCCAGTGTTGGATAACTCACTATGGAAAGTGCTTGAGATGTGAAGGCAACATTTGCATATACCCAGCTCTCATAATTTACTGAACAAATTAATATATGGAAGTTTTCACTGCATCAACAACTGTATGTGGTATCCATGCTAAAGGTAGCTGATCTGCTTAAGCAGCTGCCTGCTGCTCTTCATATGCATGATAGAAATAAGACCTCAGACCAGTTTGGGTTTGCTTACAGTATCTTTTCCTTCCCTACCTGGAAGGAGAATGTGTCCTGTGTCCTTCATGCACAGTTGTGCCCCACAATAAGCAATGTTGTGCAAGATGCACCAGCATGCCTCACAGTGTCAGTTGTTAGACCAAAGTAGGTAAATTCATGCATTTTGGTAGATCTGAAACTGTGACTTTCTATGTAGCTTATCTAGTACTGGAACAGCTTTCTTCACCACTTCATGTCCACGGGGACTCTGGATGAATGCTTGCTGGGAGGGAGACAGGTTGTAAGCTGATGCTAGGACAGTTGAATATATGACTCTAAAGTTCCCTCTTCCTTGCAATACATCATTTCCAAGATTAGTTTCCCTTCTTTCCTGCCTCTACCACTTTAGACTGATACTATTTTATCTTTCAAAAAGGATGTTACACATCGCTTCTTGAAATCACCACTCTCAAAAAGAGAAGTGTTATTGTTCAAGACAGTTGTACTAAACTCACCCACAGTGGGTACAACCTAGCTATACAATTCCCTACACTAGTGACTCTCCACCCTTAATACAGTTCCTTATGTTGTGGTGACCCCCAGTCATAAACTTACCTTGTTGCTACTTCATAACTGTAATATTGCTGCTGTTATGAATCTTCTCTGATATGCAGGATATCATATAGGTTGAGAACCACTGCTCTCCACTCTTTCTATGTATGATGACCACTTGTCAGTCCTCTCATCTGGAATGAGCTTGTGACTCTCCTCCTCAGTGTGTCACAGTATTAGAAGACTGAAATTGGAAACCACTGTCTATTTTCCTGAATGATGCTTTCAGTTTACATAAAAATATATTTGATAAGAAAGGCATAATGGGGGCTGGAGAGATGACTCAGCAGTTCCAAGCACTGGCTGCTCTTCCAGAGGACTGGGGTTCCATTCCCAGTACCCACATAGCAGCTCAAGACTATAACTCCAGTTCCAGGCGTTCCGACACCCTCACACAGACGTATACTCAGGCAAAACACCAATGCACATTAAATAAAAATAAATAAATTCAACAAAACAGAAAGAAATAATGGTTCCGTAAAACCCATTCAGAGCCATACAGTTTTGAATGGTACAAAAGGGCATGTAAGGAAGTCAGAGGACAACTTTTGGGGGTCAGTTATCTCCTTCTAGCATGTGAGATCTGAGGATTGAACTCAGGTCAGCTGTAGTAGCAAGTGCCTTTATCCACTGAACTGTCTTCCTAGCTTGATTAGATCCCTTTTTTAAAAAAAAAATTCTTAACAACTTTTAATGTCTTTTCCATGCTGTCTCTCCAAGAGACATTCTTTTCTACTCTCTGTCATGGTTGGGAAAATGTAATGAGGATTTTTGCTGGAATCAATGGAAGATTTTTAATAACTATCACTGATTTATCCTTAAATGATCAGGATTCATAACAGGAAATACAGATATAGAGATGAGCAAGTTGACCATAGCCTCATCACAGAACTATTTTTTTCAGTGGTGTTAAAAAGGAAGAATTTCTACCAAGGGTTAGAAATAGTCATATTGCTTTAAAAATCTAAAATTAGATTCAGGCATCAGATTCTCTATAAAAAACAGCTGTCTAGACCCCCTGAATTTTACTACTTTCTCTTCTTCCTATATGATTTTATCAAATGATTATTCTTGTTGGGCATTGGTGGCGCACGACTTTAATCCCAGCACTTGGGAGGCAGAGGCAGGCGGATCTCTGTGAGTTTAAGACCAGCCTGGTCTCCAGAGTAAGTGCCAGGATAGCTTCCAAAGCTACACAGAGAAACCTCATCTTGAAAAACAAACAAACAAACAAAAAAAACCCAAAAGATTATTCTTTTTAAGACCATCTTTGTGCAAAGTGAATAAAAGGACATATTCTTGGTAATCCATCACAAAGTTTCAACCCATTTAGAAATGAGACACAAAGGGAAGGCTGGCGTTTTTATTTCAATTACATGCTTCCCCAAATTAAAAAAAAAAAATTCTAAGTTAGTGAGGAAGAAAGAACTATCTGGACACAAGAAATATTCTTCTGTATGCATTTGTACTTAGATTTCTCGTTGGGAAAGCAGTTTTGACTCTCAGACTTCTGTGTGGTCAGTCCATTGTGCAAACTCAACCTTAGTGAGAATTAGATTATTAAAATAATTTCACATAGAAACAGGCTTCTTTTTGTTTCTTTTTTATTTAACTTATTAAAATTTAAATTAGAAACAATTTTATTTTACATATCAATCCCAGTTCCCTCTCCCCTCTCCCCTCCCACTCGCTATCCACTCCCCAGGGAGAGTGAGGCCTTCAATGGGGGATCATCAATGTCTGTCACATGGGCTCCCCAAGTCCATTCTTGCACTAGGAATAAATACTGGTTCCACTGCAAGAGCCCCATAGACTTCTCAGGCCTCCTAACTGTCACCCAAGCTCAGGGGCCCTGGTTCGGTCCTATGCTGGTTCCCCAGCTGTCTGGCTGGGGTCCATGAGCTCCCACTTGCTCTGGTCAGCTGTCTCGGTGGGTTTCCCAATAATGGTCTTGACCCCTTTGTTCATCATGCCTCCCTCTCTACAACTGGATTTCAGGAATTCAGCTCAGTGCTTAGCTGTGGATCTCTGCTTCTGCTTCTATCAGCTACTGGTTGAAGGCTCTAGGATGGCATTTAAGGTATCATCAGTCTCATTATAAGGGAGGGCATTTAAGATGGCCTCTCCAGTACTGCTTAGATTCTTAGTTGGGGTAATCCTTGTGGATTTTTGTACATTTCCCTAGTGCCAGATTTCTCTTTAAAGCTATAATGGCTCCCTCTATTAAGGTATCTCTTTTCATTCTCTCCTCTATTCATCCCCCAACTCAATCTTCCTGATCCCTCATGTTCTCCTCCCCCCTCCTCTTTCTCCTAGCCCCCCACCCCTGTGCTCCCAATTTATTTAGCAGCTCTTGTCCATCTCCCCTTCTCCAGGGGACTATGTATGTCTCTCTTAGGGTCCTCCTTGTTTCTTAGTTTCTCTGGAGGTGTGGATTGTAAGCTGGTAATCCTTTGCTCTATGTCTAATATCCATATATGAGTCAGTGCATACCATGTTTGTCTTTCTGTGACTGGGTTACCTCACTCAGAATGTTTTCTTCTAGTTCCATCCATTTGCCTGCAGCTTCTTCTAAATAAACCAACAATTAATCCCAGTTGCAAAGTAATTCTAACTGAAGGCTTAAATAAATATTTGCTTATTTTCCTAACATGTAGGAGTCAACATACTTATAGTAACCAGTGTGTTAAAATTTTTATAAGGAAAAATAGTAGCAGTGGATCTAATTGTTGCAAACAAATAAGATAAACTTGTGTGATCATAAAGCTCGTTTACTTATTTGACTTTCATGGGCAGTTAGGTTGAGTCTATGATAATGGGAACACATTTATATATGCTTTAAATACTTTGTCATAATCATCTTACATTATAATCTTGACTTTATTTTGTGTAATTTGACTAATTTCCTGAATTGTATTCTGGTCTTGCTATTTTTTAAAGATCATGGAGGCTTGGTCTCTTATCATTATTACTCATATGATGCACAATTACTGTGTGAATCTTTCATTGTTGCTTCATCCAATTTTTAGTACTATGTATTAGTTTATAACAAATTTATACTAGATTTAAGGTTCTGAAATGTGTGTGTGTGTGTGTGTGTGTGTGTGTGTGTGTGTGTGTGTGTGTGTGTGTACTGAAGACAGCATACAAGACAAACAGAGATTTTGCCCACTAACAATAAAGAAGGGAAGTGGGGCTGGAGAGATTTCTCAGTGGTTAAGAGCACTGTCTGCTGTTGTAGAAAAGCAGGTTCAGTTCCCAGCAAACACATGGCAGCTGGCAAACCATCTATAGAAATCTAGTACCAGAGGATCCAGTACCCTCTTCCGGCTTCCGTGGGCACTTCACACACATGGTGTACCAATCCATGGGCACACAATACACCCATATGCATAAAATAATGCATAAAATATAAATATATAAATCTTAAAAAGCAAGAATAAACCAGTAATGTTCAGAACAGACCCACACATAGAAAATGTGGCAGCAATTTTTTTTTTTTTGGTCCTTTGTGCCTACTGTATGAGCTCTTTACAGGAATTCACCCCTTCTTTTTCTATCTAGAATTTTTATTTTAATGCTGTTATCAAAATATTTCAGAATTGTAAAATACGTGAATAACACAAATTTGTGTTTTAATGTTTGTCCAACAATTATTCAGTATTTAAAAGGGATTTAGGAAGCCAAACTGAGGTACAGCATTATGCAGAAGACATGAAATAGACATGTGTACCTTGCATCACTGTTCTGAAAGTCGAATCAGCCCATATATGATAGGAAACACTTGACTTATTGGCAGTTATAGTAAGAATTGTGGGATTTGTCTAATTAAATGTAATCTGGTTGAAGCAGTTTTCTGTAAATGAATGCTAATTTTAAGTTGCATGTTTTGAAATATAATACTCAAATAAACAGTCTCATGTTTTCCCTGGAAGTCAAAACAAAATTTGGATGCAGAATAAGGTGAAAACTAATTTTAGGAAAGCTGTGAACTCAGCGTCTCACAAACATCTTTTTGTTTTTTATCCTGCAAAAACTGATACCTTATTTGAAGCTGTTACTTGTAACATCCTCTCTTATGTCCCCATGACTTTTATGATATTATTTCTGAGACCTTCTCTCCACATTTTTACCATGATCATTTCTGTATCAAATCCATGTTCAGACATCAGTTCCTCAAAAGATATGCAGTAACTCCACCATAACCTCATCTGTCTAACTCGAGCCTTGTGCCCAGAAATGTCTGGGCCTGTCAGTTCCATCAACCCTGCATTCCCCAATGTAGTATTACCACATACAAAGATTTAAAATGAAAGTAAAACTATTGAAAACTGAATTGACTAGTGAACCTTCCTTATTTTACATGTTCACAATGGTCATGGCTGAGTAGTGCTTACCATATCTTGTTGGTCAGATCAGTAATCAGTGCTCGACCGAGATCTCTTGCTGCTTTCCTGCATCTTCATCTTCAGGAATATCTCATGACATACAGAGAAGAGTAAGAGATGACTGAACAAAACTGAAGCAATTATGGGCATGTGCATGCTATATGCTACCAGACTTGATTTGTGTTTCTCTAGCCATAAGGGGGCAAACTTGAATTTAGAATATAAATCAACTTTGAGTTGACCTATTTAAAAATGAAACAGGCCTCTTTGTTGGAGATTGAGTTTGTGCATCAAACCATTCTGGAAATGGTCACCATTCAGAACTGCAGTATATTGGGGTAGTTACTACAACAAGAGGGGATAATTGAGATTCAATTATTCTCCTTCATAATATTCTAGAAGGCTTATGAAACTTTTGATAAAGTTGAACTACTTGTCACCTGTCATACCTGGCTGTCAGCAGGGATCTAAATTTCACATGAGAATATAAAAAAATGTATCCATTGTCTTTCTCTGAGATAGCATGTATTCAAACTAACTCAGCTCTAAAATCTCCTATTGTATTTATTTAATGAACACGGAAGATGGAAAAGTGAATTTGAGATCTCAGAAATCAAGTGGTCATACAAAACACAGTTAAGAAAATGAGGTCATATCAGATTTCATCATGATTAGAGACAGAAAGGTATGAAGCATGCTAAGTTTTGTGACTTTTGCTCTTTCATCAAATGAAACAACTATATTTTAAAGCCTTATACATAAAGAATATTCAGTAGCCACAGGATGCTGCTAAACCTGATATTTTTATTGAAGCCTTCCTCTGATTGGCATACTGAAAGACCAGTAGACTGATTGAACCCTTGCTATGACTGTGATATTTTCAGTTTTCCTTTTGTGTGTTTATGTGTTGTTTTCAAAGCCAGCATGGTTCCAACCACAGAATCACAGCACAGGCTAAAGAACATTAAGAAGTAGCTCAGGAGCCACAGATGTTTATTTTTTTAAAATTCAAGCTATTTGTAGTGCTGAAGGAAGGGACACAATGTGCTTTCCTATGTAATAGGTAGTTGAACTTTAAGATTCCACATTTCCTTTGTTGGGGGGTTTCTATACTTGTTTATAAAAGACTTTTGTGACATAGGGGCTGGCATAGGATAAGACCTGGAGAATAAAGTTTGTGAAAGTCCTTTTGTCAGGCAGAAAGTAAATGTGGACCCAGACATAAAGGTGTACACTTAGAATCCAACACTCAGGAGACAGAGGAAGGAATTTTTTTACATTGAATAAAGATGTTTTATTTATTCATTTCCAAGTCACAAAATTATTGCTCTTTGGTTGTCTTATTTCAAAAGCTACATAGCCCCTAAAAATTATTCAAAGTTCCTAATTCATGACTGCATAAATTTTTCACTCAGAAAATACATTTATTAAGAGTTAGAAACTTGTGTTTCAGGGGAAAGATCGTCTTGACTACTCAGATAGTCTCAGGGAATGCTGGAATGCACATTGTCTTCCTGTCAAAAATACCACACCTCTGCCTAAAATTAGACTCGTACTCTTGGGATTTACACTTGGCCTTGAATCTACTTAAGGTGGTTCTTTGGCTTCAATGAATGTTAGGGCGCAGGATTCTCCATAAGAGTATTTTATAGACATTCTGCCGCCGCAGACTGACCTGGAACTAGGTGAGTGAGCTCCTGCCCGCTCCCGACCCCAGACCAGAACACCCCACCACCCCCATCCCACCACCCCCGCCTGAGCCTGCCGGCTTGGGCCAGACACGCCCAGAGAGGGAGGAGCCCCCTGCCCCACCAATCTGCTAGCACCCCATTCTTACATTCCGCCGCCGCAGACTGACCTGGAACTAGGTGAGTGAGCTCCTGCCCGCTCCCGACTCCAGGCCAGAACACCCCACCACCCCCATCCCACCACCCCCTCCTGAGCCTGCCGGCTTGGGCCAGACAAGCCCAGGCAGGGAGGAGCTCCCTGTGCCCCAAATCTGGTAGCACCCCACTCTTCCATTCCGCCGAACGACCAAGAAACTAGGAACTAGCGAGGAGACCACCAGGAGCATCGAGATCATCTAGAGTTGTGGACATCGAATTCCTAGCCCCCACACACCACTGGGCCACAAGAGGAGATAGAGAGAACCCACCCGCACCCACTAAAAGGATATGGGGAGAAGACAGAATAAGATTTCACTCAACAACACAAAGACCAACATGACACCACCAGAACCTAGGGACTCCACTCCGGCAAGAGCTGAAAAGCCCAACACAGAGCATGAAGATGAGATGGACCTCAAAAATTATCTCAGCAAGTTGATAGAGACCTTTAAAGAGGAAACAAGAAAATCCCTTAAAGAAATAGAAGAGAAAACAAACAAAAAATTAAATGAATTGGAGGAAAAGACAAACCAAAAAATTCAAGAAATAAATAAATCTCTTAAAGAATCCAAAGAAAGCCAAGAAAAAACATCCAAGCAAGTGAAGGAAGCTCTTGAAATAGTTCAAAACATGAAAGCTGAAATACACACAATAAAGAAAACACAGAATGAGACCATGTTGGAAATGGAAAGGTTGGATAAACGATCAGGAACTAAAGATGTAAGTGTATCCAACAGGATTCAAGAGATGGAAGAGAGAATCTCAGCCACTGAAGACTCGCTAGAGGATATACATTCATCCACCAAAGAGAACCTCAAGTCCAACAAAACCCTAACACAAAATATCCAGGAAATATGGGACACCGTAAAAAGGCCAAACCTAAGAATAATAGGTGTAGAAGAAGGTGAAGAAATACTGCTCAAAGGTACAGAAAACATATTCAACAAAATCATAGAAGAAAACTTCCCCAACCTACAGAAGGATATGCCTATGAAAGTACAAGAAGCTTACAGGACACCAAACAGACTGGACCACAAAAAGAAGTCGCCCCTGACACATAATAATCAAAACACCAAATCTACAGAATAAAGAGAAAATATTAAGAGCAGCAAAGGAAAAAGGCCAAGTAACATATAAAGGCAAACCAATCAGAATCACACCCGACTTCTCAATGGAAACTCTGAAAGCCAGAAGGTCTTGGATAGATACCCTACAAGCACTAAGGGAGCATGGATGTCAACCCAGACTACTGTACCCAGCAAAACTTTCAATCACTATAGATGGAGAAAACAAGATATTCCACGACAAAAACAGATTTAAACAATACATATCAACAAATCCAGCACTACAGAAGGCTCTGGAAGGAAAACTCCAACCCAACGAACATAACTACACTCACAAAAACACTGTCAGTAGTTAATCGAATTTCACCAAACACAAAAAGAAACAGAAGGGCAAAATCCACACGCAATGATACCACCAACAATAAATCCAAAACTAAGAAGAACCAATGAACAATGGACGTTAATATCCCTGAATGTCAATGGTCTTAACTTACCCATAAAAAGATACAGGCTAACAGAATGGATACGAAGACAGAATCCATCCTTCTGCTGTTTACAAGAAACACACCTCAAATTCAAAGACAGGCGATACCTCAGAGTAAAAGGATGGGAAAAGATTTTCCAATCAAATGGGCTCAAGAAACAAGCTGGGGTAGCAATACTAATATCTAACAAATTAGACTTTAAACTGAAAGCAATCAAAAGAGATAAAGAAGGGCATTTCATACTCATCACAGGAAAAGTCCATCAAGACGAAGTCTCAATCCTGAACATCTATGCCCCTAATACAAAAGCATCCACTTTTGTAAAAGAAACATTACTAAAGCTCAAACCACACATAAAACCACACACACTTATAGTAGGAGACTTCAACACCCCCCTTATACCACTGGACAGAACTACTAGACAGAAACTTAACAAAGAAACAAAGGATCTGAAAGAAGTTATGACACAACTGGGTTTAACAGATATCTATAGAACATTCCATCCAAACACAAAAGAATATACCTTCTTCTCAGCGCCACATGGAACCTTCTCAAAAATTGACCACATAGTTGGCAGCAAAGCAAACCTCCACAGGTACAAAAGTATTGAAATAACCCCCTGTATCTTATCAGACCACCATGCATTAAAGCTAGAATTCAACAGCAATACGAATTGCAGAAAACCTACATTTACGTGGAAAATGAATAACTCCCAATTGCACCATTCCTTGGTTGAGGAAGAAATAAAAAAAGAAATCAAAGACTTTCTAGAATTTAATGAGAATGTAGACACAACATACCCGAACTTATGGGACACCCTGAAAGCAGTGCTAAGAGGGAAGTTCATAGCACTAAGTGCTCACATGAAGAAACTGGAGGAAAGTCACATTAGAGAATTGACAGAACAACTGAAAGCTTTAGAGCAAGAGGAAGCAAACTCACCAAGGAGGAGTAGACGCCAGGAAATAATCAACCTGAGAGCCGAAATCAACAAAGTAGAAACTAGGAAAACAGTACAAAGAATCAATGAAACAAAGAGTTGGTTCTTTGAGAAGATCAACAAGATAGACAAGCCTCTAGCCAAACTAACCAAAAGGCAGAGAGAGAGCATGCTAATTAACAAAATCAGAAATGAAAAGGGAGACATAACAACGGACACTGAGGAAATCCAGAGAATCTTTAGGTCATACTTTGAAAACCTGTATTCCACAAAATTGGAAAACCTAAAGGAAATGGACAACTTTCTGGATAAATATCACTTACCAAAATTAAATCAAGATCAGATAGACAGTTTAAATCGAACTATAACCCCTAATGAGATAGAAGCAGTAATCAAAAGCCTCCCAACCAAAAAAAGCCCAGGGCCAGATGGCTTCACTGCAGAATTCTACCAGAAATTCAAACAAGAGCTAATTCCAGTACTCCTCAAACTGTTCCACACAATAGAAGCAGATGGGATATTGCCAAACTCTTTCTATGAGGCTACAATCACTTTGATACCCAAGCCTCACAAAGATATGACTAAGAAAGAGAACTACAGACCGATATCCCTCATGAACATCGATGCTAAAATACTCAATAAAATATTGGCCAACCGAATACAAGAACATATCAGAAAAATCATCCACCATGATCAAGTAGGCTTTATCCCAGGGATGCAAGGATGGTTCAACATACGAAAATCCATCAATGTAATCCACTATATAAACAAACTTAAAAAGAAAAACCACATGATCATCTCACTAGATGCTGAAAAAGCCTTTGACAAAATCCAACATCCCTTCATGATAAAGATCTTGGAGAGAACAGGAATAACAGGAACATATCTAAACATGATCAAGGCAATATATACCAAACCAATAGCCAACATCAAAGTAAATGGAGAGAAACTCAAAGCGTTTCCTCTAAAATCAGGAACAAGACAAGGCTGTCCACTCTCTCCATATCTCTTCAATATTGTACTTGAAGTTCTGGCTATAGCAATAAGACAAGAAAAGGGGATCAAAGGGATACAAATTGGAAAGGATGAAGTAAAACTTTCACTATTTGCAGACGACATGATAGTCTACATTAGTGACCCGAAAAACTCTACCAGGGAACTCCTACGGCTGATAAACACCTTCAGCAAGGTAGCAGGATACAAAATTAACTCAAAAAAATCAGTAGCCCTACTATACACAGATGATAAATCCAATGAGAAAGAAATCAGGGAAACATCACCTTTCACAATATCCACAAGCAACATAAAATACCTGGGGGTAACACTAACCAAAAAAGTGAAAGACCTGTACAATAAGAACTTTGAGACTTTAAAGAAAGAAATTAAAGAAGATACCAGAAAATGGAAAGATCTCCCATGCTCATGGATAGGTAGAATTAACATAGTAAAAATGGCAATCCTGCCAAAAGCAATCTACAGATTCAATGCAATCCCCATCAAAATCCCAACACAGTTTTTCACAGACATTGAAAGAACAATACTCAACTTTATATGGAAAAATAAAAAGCCCAGGATAGCCAAAACAACTCTTTACAATAAAGGATCTTCTGGAGGCATCACCATCCCCGACTTCAAGCTCTACTATAGAGCCATAGTTCTGAAAACAGCTTGGTATTGGCACAAAAATAGACTGATAGACCAATGGAATCGAATTGAAAACCCTGATATCGACCCACGCACCTATGGATACCTTATTTTTGACAAAGGTGCTAAATCTATACAATGGAAAAAAGACAGCATCTTCAACAAATGGTGCTGGTACAATTGGATTCGGACATGCAGAAAATTACAGATAGATCCATACCTGTCACCATGCACAAAACTTAAGTGCAAATGGATCAAAGATCTCAGCATAAATCCAACCACACTGAATCTTCTAGAAGAGAAAGTGGGAACTACCCTTGAACAAATTGGCACAGGAGACCACTTCCTGAACATTACGCCAGAAGCACAGACATTGAGGTCTGCAATTAATAAATGGGACCTCCTGAAACTGAGAAGCTTCTGCAAGGCAAAGGAAACAGTCAGTAGGATAAAACGACCACCCACAGAATGGGAAAAGATCTTCACCGATCCCACATCTGACAGAGGACTGATTTCCAAAATATATAAGGAGCTCAAGAAGCTAGCCACCAAAACACCAAACAACGAAATTAAAAAGTGGGGTGCAGAACTAAATAGGGAATTCTCAACAGAGGAATCTGAAATGGCTGAAAGACACTTTAAAAAGTGCTCAAAATCATTGGCCATCAGAGAAATGCAACTCAAAACAACTCTGAGATACCATCTCACGCCTGTCAGAATGGCTAAAATAAAAAACACCAATGACAATCTATGCTGGAGAGGATGTGGAGAAAAAGGAACACTCCTCCATTGCTGGTGGGAGTGCGATCTTGTAAGACCACTCTGGAAATCAGTATGGCGGTTGCTCAGAAAAATGGGAATCAGTGTACCTCAAGATCCAGCCATTCCTCTCTTGGGTATATACCCAAATAGGGCATGTACTTACAACAAGGACATATGTTCAACCATGTTCATAGCAGCATTGTTTGTAATAGCCAGAACCTGGAAACAACCTAGATGCCCCTCTATTGAAGAATGGATTGAGAAAATGTGGTACATTTATACAATGGAGTACTACTCAGCAGAAAAAAGCAATGGAATCTTGAAATTCGCAGGCAAATGGATGGAACTAGAGGAAACCATCCTGAGTGAGGTAACCCAGTCACAAAAAGACAAGCAAGGTATGTACTCACTGATATATGAATTTTAGACATAGAACAAAAGACTACCAGTATATAATGCTCTTCACCAAAGAAACTAGGAAACATGAAGGACTCTAAGGGTTAAATGGTCCCCAGGAATGGAAATGGCATGAACTCCCGAACTAATTGGGGGCATGAGGGTGGGGGGGAAGGAGCTGCTACAATAAGAGCAAGAGAAGAGGAGAAGAGGAGAGGAAATGGAGGGGCAGAAACATTGAGTTGGGGGAAGAATAGAGGAAAGAGAGCAAGATGAGAGAAACGATATCAGAGGGAGCCACTGTAGGCCCGAGAAGGGATCAGGAACCAGGGAGATCTCCAGAGACCTACAAGGATGACACGATCTGACAATCCAGGCAATGGTGGAGAGGATAACCTAAAAACCCTCCCCCTAAAATGAGATTGATGACTTCTCTTTATGCCATCCTAGAGCCCTCACCCAGTGGCTGATGGAAACAGAGACAGACATCCACAGATATACAATGAGCCGAAATCGGGAATTTAGTTGAAGAGAGGGAGGAATGAAGAACGAAGGGGTCTGTACTAGGATGGAGAAACCCACAGGAACTGTTGGCCTGAACAAGGGAGAGCACATCGACCCCAGATGCTGTCCAGGAGGCCTGTACAAGACTGATCCAGACCCCAGAACATAGATGTCAATAAGGAGGCCTCTGCACTCCAGGGAGCCTCTGGTAGTGGATTAGTATTTTTCCCTGGTGCAAGAAGGGACTTTGAGAGCCCATCCCATATGAAGGGTTACACTCTGGCCCTGGACACATGGGGAAGGGCCCAGGATCAGCATAGGAAGACTTGGTGGACTTTGCTGAGCTCCCGTTGAGGGCCCTACCCTGCCTGGGGAGTAGTGGGTGGATGGGGTTGGGGGGATGGGCTGGGGGTGGGGGAGAAAGTTTGGGGGTGAGGGGAGGGAGAGGGAGAAGGGACTTGAAATAAGCTTGTTCCCTAACTAGAACTAATAAAATAAAATAAAATTTAAAGGAAAAAAAAAAGAGTATTTTATATTACATGCTAGGAAAGTTCTGTGCCCCAAAATTATACCCTTAGCTCAGCATTTATTTTTATGGTATAAAACCTTCTAACACTGGACTAATCTCAATCTTTATGAAGAGTAGTTTATTAAATTACCAATTAATATCTGTTAAAGGTTGAATTATATCATTCAAAAAGATTTGAAATTTTAATTTACCAGTCCCCCATCTTGCTGGTTTAGATAGATGAGGTCACAATTGAGTGATGTGTACCTATCAGTGCACACAGAAATGGCACCTTGAGGAAAGAAGCGAGATGGAATTTATATGTTAGCAGCCAACAATGCCAAAAGCCAGAAACCACCAGTGGAAGCTCAGACAAACAATGAGGGACTCTTGGTCTCAGATGGACCATGGCTCTGTATTGTCTTTGCTTCAGACTTAAGGCTGTTTGACTGATAAGAAATCCATCTGTATCATTTTAGGTTACACAGCTTGTGGTAATTGGTGATGACTACACTAGAAAACAAATATTATTCCAATGTTAGTTAATAAGTTCATTTCCACACGTAGAACTATAACCATGGAAGATAATGATAGATTTTGTGTAGACATGTCACAGTGTTCCTTGAGGATGTTGTAGTCCTCCTTAGGTCATAGTCTAATGACTGATCTAGCTCTTCTGTTATTATTTACTTGGTAAATCCAAAATGAGGAATGAGCCACAATTTCTTGCCATTACAAGCAAAAGTTGGTGTTTGTACAAGTACAATTTTCAGAGGCAAAAGACTGAGAGGTTTTATTAGTCTTTCCAAGGAAATTCTAAAACATAAACTTGTTTTTAACATCAAGATTTTAAAATATTCACTGTGTTTGGGATGAGATAGCCAATTTATTTTAATCTCCATAATACGAATTGAGTTCATTCAGAAATGGGGGCAGCCCTGCTATGATCATCTCATAAAAGCCAATAGTAGAAAAGATATTCTGATTGTGTTAGCCAGTAATTAAAGCCATTATTAATCTTAAATTACATCACCAAACATGTAAATGTATGCCAACAAACACAAGGTAACTCCCAGTTACAAAATCTCACCTCCTCTTTGTTTTTGCTACATCTCGTTATTGCCTTTACTCTTGAGGTTATTTATATCTACTATGTCTTTGTGATGGAAATAATGTGTAAGAATTTGTTACTATGAATTTCTTTCCATGTTCATCTACATTGGTATCAAGGGGTATTTGACATTAGTCACAGTGAACAACCAGCTCCCAAGGGAAACTAATAAATACTACTGTTGAACGTTTTCAGCAGTACCACCACTGAAGATCTTTGCCAGGTTACCACTGTGTCAGATGTGATCAGTCCTCTTCTCCTGCATCCTAAATTTTTCAACAGAAACAAGTAATTCTCTTTTATGTGAAGTTGTTGACACTGCCCAAGGAAGAGGTCTTCTCACTACAGAGAAAATTATGATAAAACAAAGTAACAATATCACCAGAACCCAATGAGTTAGCTATTGGAAGCAATGAGTTTGTTGTGGTTCCATGCGGGAGTGTGAGTAAGGGACACTTACAGGAGCATAGACAACTTAAAGATCAAAAACCCTATGCATCAAAAACCCTATGTCAGCTTGGGTGACCACTCAAAAATCAGGAATTCTGGAGTTTTCTGCATAGCTTGGCATCACCTTAACAGTGGGCGGGGGTAAGTCATCTCATCAGTCCTTACAGCTTATACAATCTTGGAGAGGGAGGGACCACGTGTATCTTGTACGTTTGTGGGACCTCCTGAGTCCTTAGGTTGTTTATTTAAGACTTTAGGAGTCTGCTCCCTTCTCCTTTAGGTTTTCCCAAGACTTAATGACAGTCCCTTGAAGGAAGTAGTGTTTCAACTGAAAGGAAGTTGCTACACAACACATGAAATATTGAATTTTAGATAAAATGTTTTTGTTACAAAGTCAGTTAACTCTGTAAGAATACTCTACCATATATCATCTTCATAAAAAAAATACTCTACCACCCTGTTAGTTATAGATAAAAATGACTATGAATACCAAGGATGTGTAAATGTTTCAAAATGGATACTGCTTATTATTCAACTTTGGGTGACGTTGAAATGAAGCCAGTTCCTGGTAAAACTTTGTGCATTGTCTTTATAATTACACATTTTGTATTATTTTGAGAACTTTGAAAATAAATGACAAAGTTATTTTAAAAGGCATTTGATTTAAAGTGGCTTTAGCCTTGAAGGAAAAAATGGAAGAGGTTGGGACAACAGAGGCACAGATTTGCACCTGATGAATTCCCAGGCAACAGTGAATGGCTCTTCATTAAGATGTGTATTGGCACCTGGCCTTTAGAAAAGCTGGGAATGGCCATGGTCAAGTTTCTTTGTGTTTCTTTCCTTTTATGTTACTAACACCAGGGGCAGCTGTCTGTCAAGGCTTCTCAGCATAAAAAGGAAACTCTGCTCTCATGAAATGTTTTGTGTTTTGTAAGAGACAAGGGGGCAGAGCTGAGGAGAAATGCTATTGATAATGTGTGGAACACTAACCTCCATGGCCTGTTTCTAACTAGGCTAGGTAAAAGAATGCTGTCCTAGGTGCAGAAGTAGGAAGCAATATGACTTGTGTGGAATAGCATCCTCCACGCTCTTCTTCAGCAGCCTGGCTTCTCAAGGGGCAGATCTTAGATAACTAATTAAAATGCTTCATTAATCACTGTCCTTTAATTAAATGATGGCTTATTGAAGGAAAATAATTCAATACATGATAGAAAACACTGTTAAGCTGAGATTCCTTCCTCTTGGATCAATCATACATATTGAAGGTAATAACCTGTCTCTGGCATCACTGACAGAGGCCTTGGATCTGAGGGGAAGGAAGTTTCTCTGCAGCAGCAGAGGAGCCCAGGCCGACTCTTCCTCTCTTGCTCTCAAGTCACCTCTGTTCACTTGTAGTGGGAACTTAGTGGTTGGCCATAGGTCCTGTTTATTACTAACAATAAAAGCTGTAAAGCAGTTGGAGACAGAATACAGCCATTTTGTGACAGAGATTGCGTCACAGGCCCTTGTTTATTGTTTGGGGTGATGGGAAAGAAGAATTCACTTTCATTTATATTCCCAGAAAACTTTGGGATGAATCCTATGCAAAAGCAAATCCATGAGAACCATGACATACAGAATCTCCCACTAAAGCATTCAAGACTTATTGGTATTCACATTTTCTCTGATTCTTGTTCAGCTTCATTCAAATGTTGATTTTACTCCCTGTTCTATGAAATGAATTTGACCAAATTTTATTTCATATACACATATGACTATGTCTACAAATATTTTAAAAAATAATTAAAATATTTAATCATATATTCTCAACAATTTGGAAATGTCATTTGATTTCAATGAGCTTCATTTCAATAAAAAATGCTGTAGGGCTAGTCATGTAGCGTGCTGTTTAAAAATGAGGTTATTTGAAGTAAAGCATTTATAAATGCATTTGATTTTTATAAATGCTGGCTTTAGCGAATGTCCTGTGGTGGAGGCAGTCTGTAAGGCCCTAAAACGTTATAGTCTAATTCCAAAATACATTTTATGTAAATATTTTAACAGACTTCCAAAGGTATTTAGTTCTCTGTAATTCTAATCTATATTCAAAAAATCATTTTATATGCAATATCAGTCTGCTAATCTTTCTTAATGTATGCATGTGCATGTGTTTTTCATAATGTTTTTTTCAGTTTAAATTTTTGTAATAGCAAGTCATCATATTTTAGTATCATCATCATCATTATTATTACAAAACATCACTATAAGAAACTTCTTTGGGTAAGGATACAATTTATTTCATTATGAATCTTTGCAAATTGCAGAATAGAAAAGCACATTTTAAGACAGAACTGTATTCCCTCTATCTAGATACCCAACTTCCTAATTTATAAATGTGTAAGGTGAACTGGTCTGTGTTGCGATAAGCTTTGATATGTTGCTATGTAGATTTTAATACTTAAGGTCTCTTTTTCTCCTACCTCCCTTCCAATGAGTGTGCTTCTCTGTGGTTGTGGTAAAACATAGATGTGTGAGCATGATCTGATTGTGCCTTCTTGGAAAAGCACATTAGAAGACACTCTATTTTAGAATGAAACAATCATAGAAGTTATCTCCTTAATTAAGAACTACCATGCTGACACTGGGATGTTTGTGCTAATGATCCATTGTTTCTCCACATATTTAGCTTTATAAGTAAGAAAACTAATGATCTCTAATCTCTCCATATGCATGTCAATTACATTTTTATAAAAATATGACATATTTATATATAATCTGTGTATTAAGTATTTATCATACATTATAAATGATGTTTGATTCATTTCTTGCCCAGTCAACATGTGGTTATTGACTGCTATTCATATGCATGCAACATAACCTGTGTTCACTTCACTTATACTTTCTCCCTGGGCTTCTCTCAGGAACAATGCTCATTGTACCTCCAGTTGTGGAACTTGTAAATGGATCAGGGAAATTGCTTTGGCATCTTTCCTAGTGGGATGATTTTAAGGGGGAATCAGCTGATATTGGATGAAACGATGTCAAACCCAGAGAGAGTCACTACTTTAAACAAGCATCCCAATTTTATTGTTTTGGCCTTTTTAAATAGGCCACATCTATATATTTTCATTATTATTTGAAACTTACAAAACTCCTTAATTTTCCTCTTTTATGTTTAATATGTGAAAATGTAAACAATTGTGTAGATATAATGGATTTGGAAAATATAAATTGATTCTGTGTTTTTTTAACAGAAGTTATTCCTCAACTTTTATAGTGATGTTAGTAAATGACAGGAATCAGATTTAAATTCACCAATCATGAATTTCTTAAGGATAAGATTGCTTGTCCTTAACAATGGTAATGTGGAACCCAAACCCATTCTCAGCCTGTGGGCCAATGCTAGGTATAAGTCAGGGTATACACTTTTAATCCCTGAAAGCAATCTAGGGAAATGTAAAGATCAGCAAACAGAAACTACTTTGTATAGATAATTTTGTGATAAAATATAAACTTAAATATGCAGATTCAACTTCTGGCACAGAGATGCCAAACTCAAGAATCTAGATGGATGCTAAACTCTTTTGTTAGCAGACTGTCACTTCATGAAATGAAATACACCAAGAGAAACTTAGTTTATGGTATGATCATTAATGTCATTCAGACAGCAAGCAAAGGAAGGTGCCATGCCAACATGTAAGCATAGCTGTTTGTATTAGTTTCATCGTTCCCTATGAGTTGTTCTGACCTTGTCAGTTCTGATAAGTGGTAGACTTAAGTCTTGAATCTTTTCAATAAGTATCTGGGCATTGAACCACTTTCTCTGGGTCATGAGGAGGTCATGGAGTGCCTCATCACTCCACTCCCTACATGTGAAAACCGTCATGATTGCCTAAGAAATTGCTTATAATATATTATGAATCAAAAACTTGCTGTGTCTAAGACTGGATTTATTATTATTGATTTGAGGTAGATGATAACTTGGTCTATAGGAAAGCCAAGATGATTGAAAATATAAATGAACATAAAATCCTAAATATAATGAAACAACTAATTAAATTGCAAGTACTCTAAGCTTCATAAATAGAACAAAATTAATTGATCTGGCATATGGAACCCATAGTATCAGGTCTTCATTGGGAAAACATTGGGGATGAATTATAATGGTCATGGTAATTTAAAGACATGTAGTTACTTGTAGAGAAGCCCGAGTTGACAATGATAAATTTCATAATATTCATGGTAACTTTGGATGTGTCAGCCAATTAAATAAGTAATCAAAGCACAGATAAAATTCATTTCCTTTGAACTGCCAGCTCCATGAAGAGCCCTATTACTTGCCAAAAACAGTTATTTTACTGAAGAAATTCTTCAAAATATATTGTCTGGAACTAAATAAGAACTAAGGATGCAACTGTGTTTATAACGGAAATGAACCTAATTTCGAATAAAAATCAGTCATTAAGTTTTAAGTAAAATATTTTTTTAGAGTTGAATTCAAATTGTTGGCTTGAAAATAGAAACTGTATCTCCCATTTTTCTGAATGTATATGCATAAATAATGCATATGTAGACACACACACACACACACACACACAAACACACACACACACACACACACACACACACACACACACACACACACACACTATTTTCCCTCAAAAGCCAAACTTCAATCCAAATGCTGAAGCTTCAAGTGATTCATGATACGGGAATTAACATGAACTTCAGCATGAAGTACTCAGTGCTGTCTAAGAAAATTGCTGTGGACAGTGGACAGCTGGAGGACTTGTCACTAGAAATCTTTCCCAATCAGGCCTCTGACTTAAACACCATTTTTAGCCAAGTCAAATGTTAGTGATTTTAAAAGGCAGATTCTCTGATCTGAGAACACACAATGATTACCTAAAACTATATCCTGTAAAACAAAAGAAATTTAATAATTTCCAGATTGGAAGTTTGCAATAACATTATAATTTATGCAGAACATTCCTGATGAATGTATATTCATTAAATCTATAGAATTATTTTTTGCAGTTTTCAGCTGAGAAAGTTATAATAATGAAATATTAAATTTTAGCAATGAGTTTTGAACTCCATGATCAAAGCTTCTCTAATAGAATTTACTCAGTATACTTAGACCACTATTGTATTGATAGCCAACACTTCACTGTGCTCAGTTATTTTTCTTAGTTGAGGACCACGTTTGCCATCCATCATTAGTATCTATTCTGCTTAATTACACTTCTGTTGATATCTCTGTAATTTCTACTTAATTTGCTTCCAAGGAAGTTCTTGGAAACTAAAATCTTTACCACTTTCATAGCTTCAGGATATGCTACTGTCTAGGAACATTTGTCTCTTCTTAACAGAGAATATCCTGCTTGGTGAAAATAATAAGGATTCCTTCTACCTAATAAACACAGTGTAAAGCCTTTCAATTGTAAGTGAACTCTTGGAAATCAAACATTAAATTCACTTCTTTAAACCAGCTTGTTATGTAAGTTTCAAATATCTTAATCTGTGGATATTCTTCTAAATTAAGAAATTTGGTGGCATTGTCCACTTTTGTACAATATGCAATTATAACGAAAAGAGTACTGAAAAATAAATAGATGGATACTTTTATCATTCTTAATTCATTTTAATTATATTAATTAATGTTAGGGATAGTATATCTTAAATGCATGAAAACATCTCATTAAGTTATTTTAGTACTAAAATGTTACAATTTTATAGATACAAAATATGGAATACATTATAGTGGTGCTGCTTTGGAGAGCCACTTACAAACAAGATTATACTTTATCAAGAGTGCCAGATCTAGTATGTCTGCAACTTCTGTGTGTGAAAATCTATACCCTATGGAATCCCGGGAATTTGGTGCATATTAAAAATGGTAGGATGCTTTTTGTAGCATACCTTGGAGGAACAACTGAGCAGTTGCTATAGGAGAGTAGATCTAAATGCAATGTCCAACCTCATCCTTCCCTTTTCAACCCTGTAGGTTCTTCATCTCATGAAGCATTTTATTATATTTGTGGATGCTCTGAGGAATTAGTTGTGTTGGAACTGGGCATATAATGAAACATGATTTTTATTTATTTAAAAATCTGTCAAAATCATAGAGAAAAACAGAAGATATTCTATAAATTAATATATTTCTATTATTCTCAGATGTTTTACACTTATTTTTTTCAAATAAAAAAGAAGGATAGAATGTAACGAAAAGACAGTATTCATCTTTGAGGCCTGGAATCTTTAATAAATATACCAAATTGTTCATGATAACTCCTAAATGCTTTGAGTTGACCACAGGCAGGATAGATTCCATGAAATATGTATGGAGTCTTTCCATTTTGTCAATGATGACATTAAGAAAATGGGGCTAGCAATCCCAGAATGACGCAAAAGGGAAAGGAAAGAAACAAGGTTAAGATAAGAAATGTTTAGGATTTGAATACAGGTTTCAAAACTCAGTAACATTTTAACTTTAGATTACATGTTAGAATTTTATATCTATGAATAATCTATCTGTCTAGGTCAGAGATGGAGAGAAAAGGCTGTGTATTCCTTACAGAATATTCAGAGCAAGATGTGTAGTGAAAATAACAAGATTAGCAATTAAATATGGCATTTAATAATTTGGATTAAAGTTCTGCTTGTATATTGGAGACTTTAAGAAAAATCACCTTTGAAAAAGCTTGAACCCCTTTTCCAACAGTAAATATTTTAGCTTTCCAATAGGCTGTATATGAATGGTAAGCCAGTCGATTTGCTGAGTTGGTTTTAAGAAACAACAGTAGAGTCAATGGGCCCATCCTGTCCTGAACTTTATTGGAGTGACTAGTGACACCCCCAGGGTGACTACTCTAGGTAGAGGCAATAAAGCAGCATGAGATGTGCAGGGAAACACATGGACAGACATTATTAAAATCAAATATTACTACTTTAAATTCATTCAAAATTGATTAGACCCACTCCTGTGATCTTGGCTCATACTGGTTTTGTTTAGCTAAGTTAATGTTGCAATTAATCTTCAGAAAAATCTAATTCATCCCCAAGATTCTTTCATGCCATTATCTGTTTGTGTAAGTCTGAGACAAAATACCTTGTCTAATTTGATCTGTAGTCATGACTGAAAAGAGTGAACTGATATTACTTTGTTTCCAGAGTGCTATAATTAAGATGCTCATGTTTTTCTAATTAATCTAATCTAAACTTGCTTTGGCTATTAGATATCCTAAAAGAATATAATGGATTGTTGTTATTATCTCAATCATTAGTCAAGGGAATTAATTTTGCCAAGTTTCAAACACACCCAATGTTTATTTGCATATCTAAATTTTAATCCAAGGCAGATTTCTTTATCAAATATTGTCATTCCTTATTAAGTAGAATAAATTTCATTTAACCACTTTATAATGTTTAAAGCATAATATATTATAGTTCATTATGTAATAATGATAATATAGTATAACTACAATTATACATGCATATTTATTGTTAATATGAATTAAATATTATTCGATATTCTCTATTCCTGTATCATAATTGCTATATTTGTTGTTGGGCAAATTTTAACACAAAATATATTTATTACAATTTATTAATTAGCTGGTTGCATTAATATATACTTATATATAGAAACTAATTAATTATAATATTTATGCTATATTTATTATATTCTAGATAAGAAAATTGACTGTGACTTTGTTCCCATTTTAAGAGGAAACTAAAATCTAAATCTACATTGGAGAAAGGGAGCCAAAAAACTGTAAGAGCCAGAGGCTGTAACATGAATAATAAAAACCCAGAGACAGATACTAGGGTTTAAACTTCAAGCTGAAGACCAGAGAAGCAAACCAGCCCAGTCAGTAGATCTTGTCTCCATGAATCCTCAGAGGAAAAAGCTCTGAATTCCTGTCTCCTCCATATTATATTCATTTCTTTGCCCAGCCAATATTCTCCTGTCCCCACCTCCCTAGTTCTGGATCAAAGACATGAGTTCTGTTACTTCTCATTCTTGTATAGTCCAGGTTGACCTTGAACTCAGAGAGATCCTTCTTTTTTTGTCTCCTGAGTTCTGAGATTAAAGATGTGTGCCACCCCTGCCTCACTTCTACAGCTAACTAGTGTGGCTTGCTATGCTTTCTGATACTTCAGGCAATCTTTATTAAATCATGAATAAGAGGCCAGGGAGTTTGCTGTGAAATTGTGTCTCCTAGTAGCACCAGAAACTACACCCATAATGCCTCAGTACTATGACTTCTCAAACATGAGTTGAACAAGGAGGACAAAAACCAGCATGCCAAACTGGCATGGAAAAGCCCAGGAGGTCTCAACACTACAAAAAGAACTACAGTCAACTGAGCAAAAGCTGAGATCTTCCCCAGGGAAAAGCATGTCAATTGGTTGTCAAGCACCTAATAGCCTGAAAACATATATACAAGAAACAATATACAGACTAAACAGGTTATTTTTAGTAGGAATATACACACACACACACACACACACACACACACACACACACTAAATAAATAAAATCTATTTGAAAAGAAACTTTTCTCATAAAAGAAACGTTGAGAAGAAATACCAATAATAATAATGTAAATTAACCGAACATTACAATAATGAACTTAAATTGCTGTATAGAAGTATTTTAGTGAAAAATGCATTTCTCAGTTGTTTGTTTTTATACAAACTTATTTGAATTCACAGGTATTCTGCTTCTAAAATGGACCTGGATTAAAATCTCCCCTTGTTTATTAAGACTACCTTTGTTGTTTTCATCCAGGTAGCCAATTTTTTTTGAATGCCTTCATCTTGATTCATAGAGCTCAGGTCTACATAGTTTCCAAGAATCTACCTATGAATATTATAGATATTATAGAAATTATAATTTTACAAGTTAGTTAAAATAATGAAGGTGGTTTTGGTTCTAAAATTAAGAAAAACAACAACAAAATAGCCTGGCCCGACACATAGGTCAGTGGTAAGGGCTTTTGTTACCAAGACTGATGACCTAAATTCAATCCCCAGGTTTCATGTGGGAAAGGAAATAAGCAACTTGCTCCAATTTCCCTTTGACTTTCACACTTGTGCCCACACATGTACACACAATGGAGATCATAAAAATTATTAAAAAGGTCAAAATCATACATAGAAAACTGTTGGCTCTACATTTCTGGCTACTATGGAAATGCCAATTAAGTAGTAGAGAAACACCTTTGTGTATCACTACATCATGTAAATAAAAAAAGCAGTAAGACACAGCTTTGATATAAATGCAGCATAATAGGTGTGATTAAACATATTGATAAGAGTGTAATATGAGGATATTGAATTAAGACCTGATAGATGCTCATAAACCCATTGCTTTCTTACAGAGCAGAAATTGCACTGACTGGTGTATCTGAAAGCAGAAGGATGTGTGCATGAACAAAGTAGATCTTAGGCAGCACCAAGCTGGATAAAAGCCGAATGAATGTCAACAGGAAAATATTTATTGAGGAAAGAATAGACCAGTAGAATAGCAAATAGTAATAAAGAAAGGATGCATCAACTGTCACACACACGACAAAGCAGATAAATCTCAAAAACATTGTTTAGTTAAAAGTTGCTAAGATCATAAGTTAAAAGCTTTGCATAAACTTGAGGAAAAGGAAACCAAGTAATCAAAGTCACAGTACATTTGAGGGCAATTGAAGTGAGAGGAGGCCATTGTATGTAGTTAATGGTAGTGCCTAGTACCCTGAATTTCCTAGAATACACAGGTCCAGATATGTATATGTACAAATATTAGTCAAAATATACCTTTAGCATTGCTATAGTTTGCTTAAGTAAATTATATTTCTGAAAGTTAAAATAACTAGTCTTAGAAGAGGTAGAACCTTGCATGTACGTTTCTTAACTAAATTTTAAAAGATACATGTAAGAGCCGTGAATATGTGGGTCTTTTAAATTTTCATGTATTGGTTTATTTAATTATTTGATATTTGTCTTTAGTCCGATTGCCCTTGTTGCACTTAACTTGGTTGTGGCTTCCTTAGGAATTATGTTTGGCGTTTAGTACACATTTCGTCAAAGCTCTCAAGCTCTGCTGATGCCATAGGGGAAAAAAAAGAAAATTTAAATGGGGTAGTTAATGTGTCTGTATATGTCCCTAAAACACAATTTCTGTTTTTCAAATCTCAATGGCTTCAATGGTCCAGAATGCAAGAATCAATTAGATATTTTACACAAGACAGCAGTATACCTTCTTATGAATTGTTTCAGTATATTTGTGCTCTAAAAAAGCAGATGCTGATTTTTAACATTATGAAGGCATTGAACTCTCTCAACTTCAAGGTCACTGATTTAACAGGTACTGTCCTTAACACAGCTCTCTCTCTCTCTCTCTCTCTCTCTCTCTCTCTCCTCTCTCTCTCTCTCTCTGTGTGTGTGTGTGTGTGTGTGTGTGTGTGTATTCTGTATGTGGTGGTCACTTGGTCTAAATGGCTATGTGTTGTGAGGCATTCTGAGTGTGCTCTTTTGTAGTGAAAAATAAGGATTCCTTGCTTATGAGTCAGTTAACTACTTAAATTTCTTAACCATGCATTTGAAGTCAAGAATTTCTTTGAAAATTTGGGTAAATGTTTATGCTCTTTAAATGTGGGCACTTAAACTAGAATGAGTCTCTACATTTAAATGAAGTAGATAACAGCATGGGATACAAAGAGATCTAGGAAGGAATACATGAAGCCATGATCTGAAATTCTGAAGGAAGGATTGCAAGCCATGAGCTAATGAGGGTGCACATTCATTTCAAGTTAGGCAGGAAGAATACTTGGAATGTTAAAAATGTAAATGATCTAAGGAATGTCTGGCATTACATTTAGATTCCATGCTGTCACTAGATCTTTCCTGTTGATAATAGAAATTTTTCCAGGATAATAATTGCTGATGAGCAATTTAACAAAGTTAACTACTAACTACTTTTAACTCATTTATAAAATTGCATATAGAAAAATCCAAATATAAAGTAGCTGAAATCTTTGTGATCATATAAGCTGCCTACAACCTGAACACAGCCTTACCCATATTTCTGAATTCATTGACATTTGAAGAGAACCAATGTCATTAATATTAGGTGCTCTTAAGTGTGATTGCAATTTCAGGTCTTCTCTAGCATGTTTATTGAATTTTTTATAATTTAAATCAATTTTAAATTGATTGTATTTAGATAATAGTTGCTTTATATATGTATATATATCCATATATATACATATATATGTATATATATGCATATATACATATATATTATGTTATTATAATATTGTGAGTATGGGGTCATTGGTGTGTGCAACATAAGAGAGACTACAGGTAAATACAGCATTATGCTCACAATGTCTTTTTAAAAAGAAAATTCAACTGCTCGTGAGTGTTGAGGAACCACAGAATCTTATTCCCCACATATGTACTAAGCCCTAGAATTTCTACTTGCAGCATTACCATAAGTTTAAGCACAGGCACCTGAGCAACTGCACTTAGCTGCAAATGAAGGATCAGTGATTATGGTTAACTGGGGAAGCTGTTGCTGCCATTGATACAATCCTTAAAATCCCAGACATTATTGATATGTATATATTTTACCAAAACACCTGAAAATGTATGAGAATAATTACTGGAATTGGTGAAATTAATCATTTGTTTCTGTAGAGTCACATTTATCATTGTTTTATTATGGTCAACAGAGGACTAATGGAGGTAAATGAATTAGACGAAAAAAATCATGTTTTAGCATAACCATGTCTCCAAACAAAATTATTTATACTTACATTTAATTTTCCATCTTTTTCAGTTACATTAGAAAAGAAAATATATAGCATAAATTGGAAGCCAAAATTATAATTGCAATTACATTCTTACTTTACATTTAGTGTGTAAAACTATTCAGCCAAAAAGACACATACCCTTTATTAGCAGTATCAGTGAAGCTTCTCTAATCTAAGAGTGAGGTAGGATATGCAAATGCAAAGACCAATGATATATGAAAGTTATAAATATAGATTTGAAAACCTTTGCCCTTGCTTTAGCTAATACATTAGAGAAAACAATTCACTTTAAACATTTAAACAATTTAAAAATTAAAGCCAAATTTTAAGTAAGAACAAAATGGGAAAAACCTGTTACGTTAGTTTCTATTGTATTATCTATGATAAATATTGAATGCACAAATGCTACATGCCATATTAAAAGCCATGACCTGCAAGAATGGGGCTGAATCAATAGTAAGAACCTAATTGTTCTCTTTATTTAATTCCACAATAAAGGTCAAAATACTTTGTCTTTTGAAACCGGAGGAATACTAAAGGGAAAAGTGCTGTGATCACAAATATGTGCAATTATAGAATAAATGAATAAAACATATTTATTTTCTTAAGTCATTGCATATGTTTGTTCTTTAGTATTTGTACCTAGAAAGAAAAATTTACAACAAAAATTAAAGTAATATATTATTAGTCATTCAAAGTTGCATATTTTAATCAGGAAGCTTTATTCTATTCCCAATTTTCTTAAATAGCATTAGTTCACTTATTTCATCTCTGATAATATGGAGCTGTTTTATAATTAAAATAGTTGTATCTAATTGTAAAAATGTTTGAATTACTTTAATACTTATGTAAATTCCTAACTTTGTACCTTAGACACAATTGTCAATGCTGAACTTTGTCCATAATCACAGAGACTTTACAAAAACCATGGAAAATGGCTACATCCAGAAAATGTACATATACTTACTTACATAATCCGTTAAAATTAAAAGGGATAGTCTTAGATCTACTACTTTATACAGTTCCACAATATTCATCCATATTGTAAATAATAATTTAACAAAACAGAAATCGGACCAAAGGGATACACTAAGTTTGTAAAAGAATTGGAGTGTTAGGGTTGAGTGGTCAGTGTGCAGTGTACAAATATATAAGACTGTCTAAGATCAAAGCTAATTTAAAAAATAATAAAAACCCCAAACTGCAATTGTAATATTGCCTTTAGCTTACTTTTACAGCATCTACTAGCTGTTCTGAACAAGGACATAACCTGAGTGTCCCCTATCAACTCAGGAATGATGATATTTTAATCTATTTTTCTCCCATGCTCTTTACTTCTGCCATTTGGTGTTCATTTTCCTGTGTAGAGGATTGGGGTTGCACCAGTGTGAAAACACACCATACTCTCCTGTTTTATACATGATTTTGAATTGATATTCTTTGGCAGGTGTAACTCTAAAGTGTCCCTAAAAATGGTTAAGAATATCCAAGATGTTAAAAGATTGTACTGTATTATCCCATTTAACCATGAGGACAACTCTTAGCTGGACAGAAATACATTTTGGCATCACAGAAATGAGTGTAACATAGTACAGAGCTTTTGGTTCTGGACCTGGATATAACCTAGGTGCATTGTGTTCACAGATATAAACATAGATAGATAGATAGATAGATAGATAGATAGATAGATAGATAGATAGATAGATAGATAGATAGATAATACGTGCATATGTAATATACATATACTTCATATGTATATGAAATACTGTGGTTTGATCAGAATTGTATTTATTTGTATTACTCCAAGTTGAGCCAGATGCCCTTCTGTATAATTTTTTTGTCAGGACCATGTTCCCTGGTCATGTCTTTTGTAAATATACAACACATAATTCATTGATTTACTAAATATATTTAGAAAAATATATTATTTACTGAAAAAATGTTCATGGTTAAATTTCGCCATACATGTGAAAGGCTGAATGTTATAATATACTACATTTTACATTTAGTTTAATTTTGGGGGGATACAAAAAAATATCAAGTCATCGAAATTGGGCCTATTCACACACAGCAGGCACAAATCATCTTGTATTGTTTCATTGTTCCTTTTTAAATTTTTACTTATATTTTGTGTGTGTGCGTGTGTGTGTGTGTGTGTGTGTGTGTGTGTGTGTGTGTGTGTGTGTGTTATCCACATGTGTTTATACATGTTTGCATCTGTGCAGGCCCATGGGCAAGTGAGTGTGCATGCATATACATGTAAGTGCACATAGAGACATAAGGTTGAATCAATCATCCTTGATTGCTCTTACAACTTGAGGCCCTACTTGTATAGGGTCTCATTAAAACCCAGAGCTCACCAAATTGTTGAGTATTGTGTTCCTTCTTGCTCTGCAGGATCCCTTGTCTCTGCCTTCTGAAGCTGGACTTAACAGGTAGGCTTCCATATATGCCAAGGTTAGGTGTGGGTTCTTCAGATCCCAACTCCAGTCCTCACATTAACATGGCAAGCCTTTAACCACTGAGCGATTGCCCCTGCCATGTTTGGGTTTTGTGCCCAATCCTCAATCCCCTTTGCTAAAATTGTTTTATTTTTCTCTATAGGTTCCTAATAGCTGACTCCTTAATTGTCAAACTTTCCTACAGTTCAGTGGTATGTCAACAACCAAAGACAGATGTCAACACTGAGTTTCTCACATTCATTTCCACATTTCATTGGCTTTAAAGATATAGTACTTCCACCTGCCTTGTTTCTTTTGTTTTCATATAACCAAGTTAATCATGACCTTTGAGGAGTTGTTTATGTGGTAGGAAATTTCACACCTTCAAAATAAAGAAAAGACGGAGATTACTATCACCCATCTTCTTTGTGTGTGGTACTTCTGGAAAACTAGCTGTTGCTTATATGTGTAGTTTTGTCTTGTGTGCTTTCTCTCTACTATTGTATTCTACCTGCTGTAAATCTTTACTCCTGCTTTCCTCCTTCCATATATTGCTCTTCTCCTTGTCCTTATCCCTCCCTTCTTCCTGTTCTCAAAGCAAGGAAACTATTAATCAAAACCCCATTTGAGCCAGGCCTTGGTGGCGAGTGCCTTTAATCCCAGCACTCGGGAGGCAGAGGCAGGCGGATCTCTGTGAGTTTGAGGCCAGCCTGGTCTCCAGAGCAAGTGCCAGGATAGGCTCCAAAGCTACACAGAGAAACCCTGTCTCGAAAAACCAAAAAAAAAAAAAAAAATGTTTTTACATATACAGATTCACAGAGTTTTTAAAATAGTTATTGACAAACTAATGTCTATGGATCAAATAAAGTTGACCCTACATTTTAAAAATAGCATTGTTGAATTACAGCCATGCTCAGTTTCATTTTCATGTGTTATATATGTCTTCTTTTATATCAATGTAGCTTAGCCAGGCTCAAAAGACTAAAACATGACTGCTTCTTCTTTTAATGAAGACTTCTTTACCAACAATCCAGACTTAAAGAATTATTATGTATGGTTTGAAATAACAGATGGGAGATTGAAATTTTGTGATATTAGGGAATCACCAAACAAAACAATTACAGTCACCTTTCAGTAAAGCCCAAGAAAGTCAGAATGGTAAGAAGTGAGAATGAAGGACAGCATCAAAATATTAAAGGATGCTTCTATTTATTACATAGGCCTAGTTCAACTTGCCTTACTGGGCTGCAGGTCATACATTACCAACATTTTTAAAGAGGCTGTCAATTCATATTTGTTTTAATTTACACTTACTTATTTTTTTGTTCATTTATTATTTGTGTTTGTGTACACCTGAACACAAGGACAGCTTGAAAGACTTGGTTATCTCCTATCATAATATTGGTCTTGGGTATGGAACTTAGGTAGTCAGGCTTGGAGGCAAGTGCTCTTACACACTGCCTTCTAGCCAGTCTTAGAGATTTACATTCTCATGCAAGCTCTTCAAGTTAAAAACAATAACAATTCATTAGGACACTTTGTGCCAAAATAAAAATTTGGTGTGTATTTGGCCATGAAATATCTATCTATAAACTAAGTATATGGCATGAATATTCACATAGCCAGTTATTTTTCTACAAAGTTATTGTTAATAATACTTTAAGGGCAATGATGTGCAACAGTAAGTGATGTCTCATAGAATATTTCAATAGAAGTTTTTTAAACCATGCTAGCATATTCACGAAAACCCTAGAATCAACCACACACCAGTAGCAGAGATAATAAAGTATAAATATGCCCCTCCACAACAGATTTCATCCAACAAGGCTCCACTGGCTACAAATCCCATCCACAATCTCTCCATATATCACTACAGACTGGAGCCCAAATGTTCCAATATTTAAATCTATGGGGATATTTCTCATTCAAATGACTGGAATGAGAGTTTTCTTTAAAATTGAGCTGTATCCAAATTCATTGGGAACAATTGTCAAAGTGAGAAAATGGTATATAGTATTCTAAATCAATGTGATATATTCCACAGTCCTTATTACATCTTAAACTCCTTTATAAATGTTTAAGCAATCTAATTAGCTTTGGGTGAACACCTGCCAATACCTGCTGAGGCAAAGAGCAAACAGTGGTAAATTACTATTGTATTTACTTGTATCTTTGTTTTAAATTGCCTCCCAGGCCAATTACCTTTCCATGTATAGAGGGATAAATTCTGTAGAGTATGGTAGGTATATCAGAGTTTCTGTTCTCTTAGATGAGATATTCTGTGAACTGTAACAAAGTGACATCTTTTAAAGAAAGACATAGATCAGGGGACAGGACTTTTGATGAAGCTGTGGTAAATTAACACCTGTTGTAGAACTGTTATAGCTCCATGCCATCTCCAGGCCAGGGGGAAATCAAGAGAATGATGCTATGGAACCTGGAATAAGATGCCTTTGCAGGGATACCTAATCAACCATCTATGTCTCAAAAGCCAGGACACAGGGAGAAACATGTTCTAAATATTTGCTCTTTCCCAATGGTCCCTTCTACTGTGGAACCCACTGGAAGCCTGGGTGGGAGAATCTATTGATATGGCTCATGAAGTTTAGCTTGCAGAGCACAGAGCAGACTGCATACTGGTGGAGATGGTCCTTGAAGGAGCACCAAGGGAGTAATAAGCCCATTTAATCTCTATCTTGAGAAGTGAAATGTTCTGTTTCACCTTTGAAAATTGTATGGTCTTCCAAAGCTGAAAACGGTGATGTAGAGCATAAATTGGGAGGTCTTTCTATAAAGCAATTGAAGTGAATGAGCTGTGAGTGAATACTTGTGCACAGATCATCTGGGATGCCTGCTAATAACTGTTATTGTATCTTATTCTGTTATATGTCTGGAAAGCTAAGGAGTCAAGCAAAGTTGACAGACAGTACAAAGCAAAATGCCACAGGCCCTCGTAGCATCCCCCAAAGAAATAAACAGTCAATTTCTTTTCTAAATAAACTCTCATGCATGTGCTCTGGAGGAAGGGTCTCCCTGGAGAAAAGGATAAGAGGTTGTAAAGTTATGTATCTGAGCATTTCCCAGTACTGAACCTAAACGGCTATTTAATTTGTAAGTTCAATTGATTGCTTTAATCAAACCATGCTCATGCAGGTGTTTCTGTAATGGAGAGCAATAAACCTCTTCACTGTTAATTCTAGTTGTAGGCCAGTCTGATAAGGAAAATAAACTTGGATGACTTGATAGATGTTGCAGGATTCTAAAAAAAAAAAAAAATCCTTAATTAGTGTTATTGGCAACAGGGAAGTTAGGTACTGTTTGCATTGCATGATATTATGGACTTTAATAAAAAATGTCATTCTGTGAAGAAATTTGCATAGTTTGTTTGGGTAATTTAGTTGCAGTCACAATATTTAGGAAGCTATTCTAAGCCTTTTTTAATCTATATAAATAAGAACACTGTTGTGTAATTTCATAGATACATTGACTTATTTTAGCATATGAATTTACCTAAATGTTATTTAGGAACAGATTTTCCCTTCATTTATTATAGTTCATCACTTCAAAAATAATTGCAGCTAAGCAGGAAGGCTTATGCATGACTAGAAATTCCCAGGAGGTTTTTATGAAAACCCAACCTAAAATTGCTCATGTTTATTGTCCGTTGCTGTAATAATATAGGCCCTAAACTTCCCATATCTCGGCTTAATCCCGGGTGTGCCACTTACTCATTGTGTGTACTTAAGGAGGTTATTATTTCTCTCTGTCTCTTGTTCCTCATCACTAAATTGGGGAAAATAATGCCATTGCTCTCTCTAGATTGTTGAAAACCCAAAGTGTCAATAATTACAAAGTACCCAGAATGGTTCCAGTAACACAGTAAACACTGATTAAATCTTAGCAAGCTCTTATTAACAGCAGATATGAATACCTAAATAACCAGAACATGAAAAGTATTAGGGAAAAAAGTGAACTCTACATTCATTTGAAAGTTGTTTTTATATTTAGTGGGTAAAAAAAAATATATCACTATATGCCATTAAAACATTGACTTTTTCCCATTGATTACTTTTTTGACCTAGTAATAGAACCAGCTGCCTCTATGGAGGGCATACTAATTCATTAAAGTTATTTAAAGGCAAGGAGTTGTAATTAAGGATTCTTTTCTTTTCATTTTAATATGTGAAGCTCAGTTGAACCTTGTGAAGATGAAAAACAATATAAAAGTTTACCAAATGAGCTTTCCATTTTAGTTGAGAAACACCAGTGTTTCAGCTCTTCCAGAATTCATGTTCTGTGACATTACTCTGGAGGTTCGCAGCAAGCAGAGATAGAAGGCATTTTCACACACAGAGTTACTAGCATCATGACTCTAGCTGCTTTGGACATTTGTTACTGTTTCAATGCACCGCCCCACACTTCAAGTGTCCAGTTAAGCTTCTTGTGGTTTGACTTCTTGTTCTGATTTCATAATAGATAAATCACTGTCTCAATAACAACAGAACATTAGAGTATTATTTATGAGTGTTAAAATAAGGTATTCACAAACTAACAAAATATTATTCAGGAAATCATTGTTGCAAGTTTTCTTGTTTAGTTATTTGTTTATTTTGGGACAGGATTTCTCTGTATAGCTCTGGAGCCTCTCCTGGAACTATCTCTGTAGACCAGGTTGGCCTTGAACTCACATAAAATTGTCTGCTTCTACCTCCCTAGTGCTGGGATTAAAGGCGTAGGCCACCACCACCCAGCATTTGTTTGTTTGTTTGTTTGCAAAGTTTTACTGAGAATACTGTCATCCATTGCATTCTTAGAAATATTTGTTCCAGGCTACCATTGATCCCATAGATACTAAAATACATCAATGCTTAAATCCCTTATGTAAAACTGCATAGTATTTATATATGATGTATTCCAATTCTTCCATATACATTATAGAACCACTGCAACACTTATGATATGTAACACAGTAAAAACACTATCTAAATCATTACACAATGTTTAAGTAATTACGAGAAAAGCCATCGGTATGTGTTAATTTTTTTTCCACTTGACGTGTCTCTGTGTTTGACTCAATCTAATTATGTACAACCTGTGGATTGAGAGGCCTGATTCTATGTGGTTTTATAATATGTACTACCAAGTCATATTTTTAAAAGAACTTTTCCCCCTAAAATTCTGCTGATGCTTTCTATTATTTGACAATATGTCATCAAAGATACAGCTCTAGCCCCCGTGGCTAAGTAAACCATTTACACTGTGCTTTGGCATTTTGCAGCTGAGTGAATTTAACAATTTATTTGTCCTTTCTGATACTGAAAACTATGAAGTATATGCTTCTAGTGATAATACAAACTTACTGAGTTTTAAAATAATAACTTCTGTCTGTAGATTTAAGCCGAGTGTGTGTCTTCTGTATAGTTTGTTCACAAAGATATTGTATGGATGGTTCAACCCTTGCAATATTGTTCCAAGTATCACAGATGTTGCTTTGTCAGCTAATTACCAGAATTGTTCCCTGTTATTCCTTAAATTCATTTTAAAATATGTACACATGATGACTTAGTTATAATACAGATGAAATTATCTATTATATCTTATAGAATAGTTATTGAGATAAGTTAATTTCAAAGGATATTTTGAATATTACAAAGAATAGAGAAAACATAACATGATAGGGAAGCAAACAAATTTTTGATAACCATGTTTAGTATAGAGATGACAGATTCTAAGATAAAACTAAGAGAAAAGTTCACCTTTGCCTCAAATTCCTGGTATTTCACTTTTGAAAGGGGATATAGGATATATTTTCTCTTGAAACTGTCTCACAGAATTTATAAGTGTGGAGTAAGAAATACATAAAAGACAAGAAGAAAGTCTTTGTAACAGGAATAAATGGCTATTTTCCTTTCTGAGGAGACAATCTTATTCAGGGTATTTTATTATCCCATACTTTATTTTCTAATTTCAAACTCTAAAGTACATGTCCATTATAAAATTCCACAAATTCATCCTGGGAGCACAAAGTGTAAGGTTAGTATTAGCAAGCACATATGAATACCTCTCAGATGTTTTCACACACCTTCATCAAGAGCAAATTCTCTCAAGCCAGAAGAGCTCATCAAAAGACAAGTAGGCATTTCTTCTGCAGTGTCACAAGGAAGGGAAATGACAGTTTGTTTAAACAAAGAAGACCCGAGAATTCCTTGCTTCACAATAACTGTCTCCAACTTCCTTGGTCAACTTCGGAGTGACAGCCAGCCACTAATTATTAATCCAATCTAAAATCCCTCAACCTGAAATGTGTTTGCAATGTATGTAACAATAAGCGTTAAAATTGTATGAGCAGTGAGTAAAGGGATTACAGCTTAATCTTAACAGACATAAACTTAGTTAATCTTTTATATATAGTTAGCACTAACAATTTGTTTCAGCTCAGCATGTAAATAAACCACTCTTTATACTTAAAGCTCATGTATTTATGCAGTATTGTCAAAGGAGTAAAACATCCTTACGTAGATTTTCCCACTTTAAAATATTTCATTTGCAGAAACAATCTATAAAATCATTAAAATTATTATCAGAAAGGATGGTTCTTTAAATTGTCTTGACTTTACAAAGAAAAGATAATAATGATGAACTTACATTCATGATATGCACTTAGATGAAAATGTGGTAAAGAATTTAGCAAGACAATCAAACGATATGAATGTTTGCTGAGAATGATCAGAATTTTAGCAGAGATTCCAACTACAGCACATTCTAATTACTAATATTAATAGCATAGATAAAGAGGTGATTCTGTAGAAATTATAGAACAATAGCAAACTGTTTTGTAATCCTGTAGAGAAGGTTGCAGATGGTGGGATAATTGGGCGTACATTTCTTTTTTTAATTTTAATAAGGCTGTTTTACTTTTTAAAGATTTTATTTATTTATTATGTATACAACATTCTTCTTCCATGTATATCTGCACACCAGAAGAGGGCACCAGATATCATAAGGGATGGTTGTGAACCACCATGTGGTTGCTGGGAATTGAACTCAGGACCTCTGGAAGAACAGCCAGTGCTCTTAACCTCTGAGCCATCTCTTCAGCCCTGGGTGTACCTTTCTTATGATACAGGAATGTAAGTGAAAAGAAAGTAATGGTTGTATATCAACAAAAATGAATACATACCTGAATATTCTTAATGTGGTCCCTTTCTGTTTAGTATATACGTAAAATTCATGCATGGTACACCATGGGCTGCACCTAGAAATATTACAGTTCTCACTATAACATGACTACTTCAGAGTAAAGTTATGATGCATTACTCTTTTGTAAAGTTTTATTCTTTCTTACTTCCATATACAGAATATGTTTCCTAATTAGAGGATAGAAAGTAAAGCCATAATAAAATAACTGAAGGCTAGAGACTAGAATATCAGGCCAGAGTGCTTTGTGATACATGTAAAGAACTTACATATAGCAGGTGCGGCTAAGCAATCATGTATGGAGTAAAATATTTATTTATTTGGTAAAATAAATTAAGAAATATTACAGGAGGAAGACAAATTCATGTTTAGCATGCTTATAGATTTCTGTGCCTAGATTATTTCATATTAGAGAGAATCTCCCTCAGCAAATGACATAGTTGAACTCAGGCTGGAGAACAACTTTGTCAGGGTAACTAGACACTGGGACTGTGTTAAGGGAGTAATATACATGACTTTTTAAATCCAAATCCTCATGCTCCCTTATGATTCTATGAATGGTTTTCTTGACATTACTGTGAAAATTAAGACAGTATTGATATTTATTTTCTTTTTTCTCCATTTTTTATTTGAATTAGAAACAAAATTGTTTTACATGTCAATCCCAGTTCCCTTTGCCTCCCCTCCTTCCCTACCCCCCCCCCAACTAACACTCTACCTATCCAAAATCTTTTTTGCTCTCTAGAGAGGGTGAGGCCTTCCATACGGGGTCTTCAGAGTATGTCATATCCTTTGGGATAGGGCCTAGGCCCACCCCCATACGTCTAGGTTCAGGGAGTATCCCTTTATGTGGAATGGGCTCCCATAGTCTATTCCTCTGCTAGAGATAAGTATTGATCTACTACAAAAGGCCCCATAGATTTCCAAGTTCTTCTCACTGACATCCACGTTCATGGGGTCTGGATCAGTCCCATGCTGGTTTCCCAGCTATCAGTCTGGGAACCAAGAGTTCCCTGTTGTTTGGGTCAGCTATTTCTGTGGGTTTTACCAGCCCGATCTTGAGCCCTTTGCTCATCACTCTTCCTTCTTTGCAACTGGATTCCAGTTCAGTTCAGTGTTTAGATGTGGGTGTCTGCTTCTACTTCCATCAGCTGCTGAATAAAGGCTATAGGACAGCATCTAAGTCAGTCATCAATCTCAATATCAGAGGAAGGCATTTAAGGTAGCCTCTCCTCTGTTGCTTAGATTGTTGGTTGGTGTCATCATTGTAGATCTCCAGACATTTCCGTAGTGCCTGATTTCTCTTTAAACCTATAATGGCTCCCTGTATTATGGTACCTCTTATATTGCTCTCCTCTATTATTCCCCCAACTCAACTTTCCTGCTCCCTCATGTCCTCCTCACCCCTTCTATTCTCCCCTTCCCATTCTCCTAGGTCCCTCTCCCCTCCCCTCATGCTCCCAATTTGCTCAGGAGATCTTGTCCCTTTTCCCTTCTCAAGGGGACCATGTATGCCTCAATTAGAGTCCTCCTTGTTTCCTAGCTTCTCTAGTGATGTGGATTGTGGGCTGGTAATCATTTGCTCTATGTCTAAAATCCATATATGAGTGAATACATACCCTGTTTGTCTTTTTGTGACTGGGTTACCTCACTGAGAATGGTTTCTTCTAGATCCATCTCAATAGAGGAATCTAAAATGTCTGAAAGACACATAAGAAAGTGTTCAACATCCTTAGCCATCAGGGAAATGCAAATCAAAACAACTCTAAGATACCATCTTACTCTTGTCAGAATGGCTAAAATCAAAAACACCAATGACAATTTGTGCTGGAGAGGATGTGGAGAAAGAGGAACACTGCTCCACTGCTGGTGGGAGTGCCAACTCATACAGCCACTTTGGAAATCACTATGGAGTTTCCTCAGGAAAATGGGAATGAGTCACCACAAGATCCAGCAATTCCACTCTTAGGTATATACCCAAAAGAAGCACATCCATACAACTAGGACATCTGTTCAATTATGTTCATAGCAACATTATTTGTAATAGCCAGAACCTGGAAGCTACCTAGATGCCCCTTAACTGATAGACAAAATGTGGTACATTTACACAATGGAGTACTACTCTGTGGGGGGAAAAAAAACAATGGAATCTTGAAATTTGCAGGTAAATGGGTGGATCTAGATATTTATTTTAATTTTAATGTATACTCATTAAGCACACTTTAGAAAACAGGCATGCTGTATCACATTATGCAACATTTTATTTGTGTTATTTTTGAACCAGCATATAATACATTAGGTATGATTATTGTATCTATTTTAAAAAGTATATTATTGTGGTTTTTCTTCCCTTCACCTACCTCACCCTGTCATTTCCTGTTATTTTTAGAGTATGAGAGGTACTTTCTTTATTCTTCTCTATGTCATTCCCTTCTAAGAATAGTTATCTAAGCTATCACTTTAATTCCAAGTTTCAGAGAAAAAAAGAAACTGTCAATTTTTCATTTCATAGAATGAAGCAATGTCTTCCTTAGTGCAATGTTCTATTGAGAATCTTTTAGTCTATGTTCATCAAAGAGATGAGCCTACAATTTTCTTTCCTTTTTTTTTCTGAATCTCTAGTTTTGTATCAAGGTAATACTGCCTTTGTTGATAAAAATTTGGAGGTGTTCTTCCTTCTTCCACTTTACATGATAACTTAAAGTATTGGTATTGATTCTTCCTTGAAGGACTGATAGAATCTAACATTATATCCATGAGGCCCTGAGCCTTTCTTATTTGATATATTTGTTATTACTTCTTTTTTGATAGTGTGGACCCATTTAAATTATTCATTTCATTGTGATTTAATATATATATATATATCCTTTTTATTTATGGTATCCATCTTAGTGAAATGTATAATTTTAAAGTATTTCTTTATTATTCTCTGAATATCCTCAGGGTCTCTTAACAATTTTTTTCTTCTCAAATTTTATTGAGTCTTCTATTCTTTTGGTTGATGTTACTAAAGTTTTGTCAAAACTATCTTTTCAAAGAACCAACTTGGTTGTTCTGATTATTTGTCATTGTTTTCATTTCTATTTAATTAGTTACATTGGTTATCCTGATTATCTCTTTCCATTTTATGTTTTCAGGTGTTACTTATTCTTATTTATCTAAGACCCTCAGGTTTGTAATGAAGACAGTAATATAAGATCTCTTAATCTATTTGAGATTATGATTTTATTAAAATATTTCTCCCTTCCCTTTCCTCCAAACCTTTCCATATGCTGTTCCTCACTTTCATTCAGATTCATGGCCTATTTTTTTTCGTGCTAATTTAGTGCATGCATATATGTATATACAAATACATTCTTAAATATATATGTCAGCTCCCAGCGCAGTATAAATAATAAAATAATCACTGATAATGACAGAAAAACTGATCATAACATGGCAAGCCTATTATATGGAAACCACTGTGATAAAGTGTTGATTATCTGTCCTCTGCTACACCCAGTCTATGTGAGAGATATCCACTAATATTGTATATTCACAAATGAGGGTGCCAAGCTGACAGAATATCACAAATGTCATCCACTCCACCAATGAGTGATGCAAACACAGTGTACAGGACTCTGAATTGTCATCAGTGCTCCTAATCTTGCCTCACTTTTTTTTTTTTTTTTTTTTTTTACAATTTCCAGAATGGAAGGAATTCTTTGACACAGATCTGCAGAGCAAAGAGTACATCTTTATATGACAAAGATAAACAGGACAAATGTAGTATAAGTTATATAGTTCAGAATTACAGAAGCCAGCATTTAATAAGGTAAAATGGTTAAATGACAGGAGTACAAAACAGATCATTTGTTACAAAATATAATCTTTAAGGAAGTAAATGGGAAGGAGAAAATTAATCAACATGGAAGAAAAAATGCTATCTGACTGTCTCGCTTGCTTATTCTTATGATGATTCTGTATAAGGTTATGACTACCAGTACAGGATACCCTATATTTTTGTCATAGATACAGTTTCTTTACATAGACATTGTATATGATGTTATTGCAGACTTCAAATAAATAAATATGTCTTACACTATGGCTTATAAAAAGACAAGTTTCCAGATTTGTATTAAACAAAATCTTACAAAACAAACAAACAAACACAAAGTATTAGCTTGAGCCAGAGCATATATAATGATGCAATAGTGATGCAACTAAACATTCTAAGACAGTAGAGTTGTCTTGTTGATGAAGACTGTGGATAAAAAATCAAAACCTGAAGAAACAGAAAGTTAGTTTTCATATTCCATGTTTACAGAACATGTGGCATTTAATATAACTTTAAGGAATCCAGCAAAAGAAAGCAAAAGCAGTGCACATTTTAATAATAAAAAGAAATCATAAACTATTAAATCTAACTTAGCTGGGAATTAAAATTCCCTCTTTGAACTAAAGACTATATTCAAAAAGGTATTCATATTGTAATTATATGTATTCAAATTTAAAGATAGTGAGGATACCTCAGATATGATAAAACTATATTTAGGAACCTTCATAGACTTAAATGTTTATACGTTATAAGAATTCATAAGGATAAATGATTCTATGGATCTATATTATGTATACATTTTATGATCAAGAATAACAAACTGGGATATAGTTGTCTTTTTAATATTTTATCCTAGCACAACTAGTTACTAGCCATGGTCTGTATAAGCATTATTCTTCTTGATACTCTAATGACCATTTTAGCTTCTATGACTGTTCATTCCTGAGCAGGATCATCAGCACAGAAACACAAAGATCTAAGATAACTCAGTTACCCTCTAGCTCTTTGCTCTCCCAAACATAATGGAGAATATTTGCCAAGGGGTCAGCCCAGGGGAAGAACTCAACTCAATATTTGGCTTTGTTTAATTTTCCAGACTCTTTTGAGTCTCCAGCCTTTTGCATTTCAAAGGCCTTTTCTTTCCTTTTAGCTGAAACATCATGTTTTGGAAGTGATAAATATTTCTCTCATGAGCTACATTAATTCAGAAAAGACCAAATGATAACAGGAGAGAAATAAGCTAACATTTTGGGGTATTGTTCTTTTGTGCTTCAGCTATAATCCCATGAACTTGTATAGATGTTTCATATTGCTTGTTGCGTGTAATTTCTCTTGGATGGTAGGATTATTATTCAGCTGTCTGTATTTTAGGATCAGACATAATATTATCATTAAGAAAAAAAGATTTGGAATGCAGTCTAAATTAGTAAATACTTGTAGTGTATGATTCACTTATCATATGGTATGACAATTGGGCACGATGCATGATGTATGATCAATTATTCTTTACAGTCACAATATTTTCTTATTTATTTTTCCTCACATACTCACATACACAGACATAAATATGTGCCCTGATAAATTCCACAGAAGCATTCTAACACAAATGTGATGCAATCTAAAGTCCATTAATTTAAGTATTTCCCAGTGACACTGAAAATATTGTTGCTCTTTATCATGTGAAAAATGTGGATGGCTTGAAGCTAGGAGGTTGAGGCTAGGAGGTAGAAGGAACAACATCCAGAAGATGAAGACCTGTGCTAACCAGGTCAAGTAGTACCTGCCAATCTACATGCTAATGAGTCAGAGATGAGTAAGTTTTCAGTTCCATTAGAAAGAATCACATGCTATTGTGCAGGAACATTCAGGCATTGGTTTTGTAGACATTACTTTTCAGTCACTAATCATTGAATAGTTTTAATATTCTCTTTTGTCTCTTTTCTTACTGATTTTATGTTTTTTCTTTCCTGAGAGTGTTTGATTTGTATGGCATACTGATATCAGCAATGCTTGTATATAGCTTTGACTCATAACTCAAATTGTTATCAGTGAGAAGCCCACCAGAGTATAGCAATATTTTCAAGTAGGCAAATACCAATTCAGAGCAGTAAGGCACGTTTAGAGAGGAGAGGAAGGTTCTTTAGCATCAGGAAAAGTAATAGGAAAGCTTGGAAAGTGATTACACAGCAACACTGATAAAGAAATATTAAGGAACAGTAAAGGGCATTTTCATACTAATGGCAGAGCATATAGATAATTTTAAGAAGCCCCAGATAGCCAGTCTAAAATAGACTGTGTGTCCAAGTTAATAGCTTCATAGAAAACACATTGCTCATGTTGCATACACCAGTGAGTTCAGCTCAGACAAACAATGCTATGAGGGTAATTGGAAGTGCTATTACCAGATCAGAATGTGGCTCGGGTACTATTAACAGTAGCACAATGTTTTTGTTTTGTGTTATGCTTTTTCAATTTTAGAATTTACACTGATTTTATTAAGATGAATCTTGCATTAAATGTACCAACTACATATTTCTCGAGCCAATAATGATGACCCTATACCAGAAAACAATAGCCTTGCATATTGATGCTTATCTCTTATAGGTAAAAATTAACCACATAAATGATATCCCAGATATATAAAATTGTTTATGAATAATATTCAAAGACCTTTACAAGAAACATATGGTATTATCAATCATATTATTTAGTCTCTGAAATTTACAATCTTTATTTGATAACCTCAAATTAGGTTAAGTCTTTCAAAACCTCTTAGTCATTTTTATTAATGACTCAGTCAATTACTCATTGTAATTGAAAGTTCCCAACAAAAACAAAAGTCTCGATGTTAGAAAAGATGCTTGATGCATTGCTTTTTAGAATTACCCCCTAACCAAGTAGTTAACAGTCTGCATTAGGGATTTTTCTTGTTGCTGTGACAAAATGCCCTCCAAAAGCAACTTAAGGAAAGAAGGAAAGGTTTATGATGGCTTGCAGTTGGGGAAGGCATGCTGGCAGGAATATGGGAGGCAGGGCAATTGGGAAGCAGGGAGCAGCACATGCTGATTATCACCTTGCTTTTACATTTTTAGCTCATTGATATTTGTGCCCATATTTAGTGTGGCATCTTCATACATTAGTTGACTCATCTAGAAATTGCCTCATAGATGTGCCCAGATGTTTGTTCCCATGGTGATTCTAAATGCCATCACATTCTTAAAGACAGGCTTTCAGCTGGTTGTAAATATTGGAAAAAAATACTAGTACTTGATTGAGAAAGGAAACACAGATGGATATATGGGGATGATAATGATTCTACATGGCACAGAAATAACTCAAAGCAAGCTTGTACTGGCACTTAAGACAATGGGCTGTTGCTTAGGTGATGAATCTTCTGACAGAAACACATGGGAATACAATAACTGTATTCTTATTATCTAAAAGTCATTCTTTGAAACCCTTTTCTAGATATATGTACAATTTAAATAATTACTGAAAGTCATTCATACTTCCTCTATGAATCCCTGTACATTGGAGATGGCTGCTCTTGTATACTCCATTGCAATTATGTACTTCTTATATCAACTTCCACTAATAGATTATCAATAATGTAAAGGCACTTTCTGTACTTTGGCTTCCTCCTCATTGTTGTATCTATAAAACTTAGAAGTACCAAAAATACTACATGTCTGTATTTTCAGTAAGTTGAACTTGAAACTGCAGTTCAGTAGAGAAGTTATTCAGTCTATCCTTCCTGTATCCTAATAATTACCTTGAATTACTGAGGGGTGTGGTGGAACAAAATGTAAGGAGAGAGGCCATTTGTCTTCAATAAACACTTTATTTTTATGGGGTTTTATTATTGTTGTATTTTGTGAAAGTAATGTGTTTCAATAGGTCTATTTTATTATCTTTCTGTCACAAAGATTGTCATTATAGCTTTGGGTCTTACCTGCATTTACTACTCCATAGATATTCATATTTAACAGTTATTGGCCAAGATTTTTATGAGGGAGGGCATATATTATTTGTTTTTCTGAGCATAATGCTTATTGTAGTTCCATCAACTTTCTTGCACATCTACGTCTTTGTTAAGTGTTAACTATTATCTGTGTTTAAAAGTGGGTTGTGAAATGTTTTTTTTATTCTTTAATTACTACCCATATTTACACATCCATCCCCCATTCCCTAAACCTCCCAACCTCCAATGTTCCCCACCAAACCTCCCATCTAAAACATTTTAAAATCATTATTTCATAGAGTTCAAATACCAATGCAGGAATAGAACCCATAAAATTGGTGAAAAATATATAACATTTTATTAATGAGTATGCAGAACTAAAAGAGGATAATTGCTAGTAAATATTATGTGAGAGAGTATATGACAGAGTGGCTTTCTGAGAAGAGAGTGTATATTGGAAGGGCTCTGAGTTGTCAAGAAAAAATTATGAATGGTGGCATGGTTATATTGCGTTGGGGTATACCCAATACTTCATATGTACTTATAACAAACAAATAGAACTGGACTTGCAAGTGTTACAGCTCTGGAGAGACAGGTATCCTGACTTGTTGGGAAGTCATGCCTTATCTGACTTTGGGTTGGGAGGGTCATGGTCTCCCCACAGGATGTGGCAATCCTGCTCCTCTCTGAGAGAGAGTGCTGCAACTGAGCTCTGTTCCACTCCCCAAGGAGTGTTTCCCAGCACAGAAGTCTGTTTCTTCTCAGCTCTGGCCCAAGTTGTTACTTCTCTGCTTTACTCTGCTAACAGGGAATCCCCTGCAGAAATGTAGCAATCTGCTTTGGGCTCCAGTGAAAAGTTGTTTCTTCTACTGGGCTCCCTTAAGGAAGTTAGTTACCCAGTTGAGATGTCCACTACTTCTCGCTCCACTCTGTAAAGAGTTTCCCATCAGAAATGCTACTCTACTCCAGTGAAAGAAGGTCTTCACCTACATCCTTTAAGAGATTTACTTGGGATGGAGAAATCCAGGAGAGTGACTGCCTCTGCCTGGGTGGAGAAGGGCAGCTGCTACTGAAGAGGCACAGGGCTTATATAGGGCTTATTAGAGATAGAAATTTTTCCAGGGAGAAGATTTCAGGGAGGGGATTGGTCACATTTCAAACCTCTTGAGTTTGGGCAAACACAGATTGGCCAGATTTTATGCTCAGAGATTGGGTGGTTTTCCTGGTCGGGGATTAGTTTCATCCTCAGTTCGTGAGGGCCAGATTGCCAAGGTGTGTTTCTCTCACAGGCCCTTTTTTTTTTTTTTTTTTTTTTTTTTTTTTTTTTTTTTTTTGCCTTTGGCTCTAGTTTCAGGGCCAGGAAGTGTTCCGTTAATTGTCTCTGGGTCCACAGCAAAGTGTATTTCTTTTGCTCTAGTTTCAGAGTCAGGGTGTATTTCTTTTGTTCTGGTGTGAAATGTTTTATACTGAGTTTGAGACACCTGATGAGCCTGGAATCAGTATCTGAAATCCAGCCACTTAGTTATGTGCATATTCACAGAACATACTCTGCCTTTCCCAGGGCATAACAACCACCATCTCTGATATTGGTGAATCTTAAGCTCATCCCTTCTTCCGCAAAGTCACCTTGTAAGGACTTTCTTTGCTTTCCCAACCACCTTAGAATAGCTAGTCCAATAAGTAACTCAATTTTAAATCATAAACAACATAGTAGAAAGGAGTTTGTTTTTGTAAACTGTAGGCTGTCTGTCACAGTCACATATTAGACAGTCAATCCTCTTCAAATGAAGCAAAGTTAACAAAATTTGGAGTACCCTGAAAAATAAGAAAGCCTTAAAAACGGGAATTATAGATCTCCGTTAATATCTCATTGTATCTTCATATCATACAAATGTATTTAGTACAAAGAGGTTTTTTCCCACATATTAGACACTTACTAAGGAGTTAGAAACTGTAGGTACATAAATAGTTCTTATTTGGTACAAAAAGAAAGCTATCTTGATTTAATTTCCCTTTATTTTGTCTGATAGTCAGGACTGACACTGTCCTTGATATAATGCAATTCTTGAGCTTAGAATATGACATCTATAATTATTTAAAAATAGAAACATAGCTATGAATTATTATGCCATTATATATCATATTCTCACTCAAAGGAAACATTCTTGTTGGAAATTTTAGGCTCCATGTTGTGTTGATACTATACTATAGAGAATGCTATTAGGTATGTCCCATCATGTCTTTTAGGGACTGCCAAAAGCACCATTCCTGAAATGCATTATTAAAAATATAATAAAGTGAACGGTGTACTAATGAATTTTATCTTCTTTTGGAACAGTAACATTCATGGAGGAAACCAGCTACATAGGTTATAAATTAAACCATGGATATCGTTTGAAATCATGTTCTGATATTTGATTATCTAGCATTTTGATAAATTCGTTTCTAGGATAGACACATTATTATCTTGTTGGATTTTACATTCAATATTAATCCTTGTCTACTTTCTCACTAAAACCTACATGTGTTCACTTTGAAATATAATTTAGAAAATATCTGGAGTAAGAGAGATCAGAATCTAATTCTATCCCATTATAAAAGTGAAAGATAGATTGAACTAAAAAATGACCTTGAAAACTCATTCTTGAAAATAAGCTATATCAACAGACTCTAAATATGTAGTAACTTTTACAATTTAATAACAAAAAGCTTGAGCTGAGAAAAGTGAACAATAACAGAATAATAAGTTGTAAAAGGTTTTCATGATAGACTATCCAAAATATGCATATAAAATCAGGTCTTACCAAAGCTTGATGCTGAAGATATTCCATTAAAGTTATTGGTAAATTATTTGAAATCTGAAATCGGTTAAAAAGGTTCAACTTATTTTTCTAAAAATCATTTTTAACTTTTTTTTGACATATGCACCAGGACAAGTATATTTTCATCTATTGGAATTGAAATCAAGGTGTTGTGGATGTGCTTCTCTTAGTGTACATATGGGTATTTTTAGTTAATTTTTATTTTATGATAAGCCTTCTCCAAACACATAGGTAATTTCATGTTCTTGGTTTAACACACTTGAGACATAAGAATGCAATAACCACACAAGCCAACCAGCAGACAAGTGTCAGTTTGTAATATTTGTATTATGCTCTGGAGGTCAGCTAGCTGCTTCCCTGTTATTTAGGTTCAAAAGAAAATGTCATCACAGAGAAGTGATGTAAGATGCATTTTCATCTTTGAGTTATGCTGCAAGGATTTAGAGTCTGCAAAGGGGGGTGTCTGGTGAATGATGAGAGAGTGTGAAGAGGTAAGAAGGGAGGGAAGGAAGAAGAAAAAGAGACTGGATCAGAGAGATAGAGATAATGAATTTTGCTTCTGGTTTCTACATATGAATTGAAATTTAGGAGGATAAAAAGAAAACACTTATTAAGAGCCCTTTCAGTTAGAAAAAAGATAATTTTCTGGCAAATAGTTACTCCAATTAAGTATATATTTCCCATTTGATTTCCCAGTTGTCAGTTCTTTGGAGATGATACAGGAGTTTATTAATCAACACTATTTCTCATGATATATGGCATATTTGTGTTTGGGGGATATTTTATATTCATGGCATGCATTTTGAATAGAAGCCTAATTTATAGACACACTGTCTTATAGTAAAAAAAAATTAAAAGTTTAGAAATCTTTGGGGGTATCTTTGGAATCTGAAGAGTCACTCCCCATGATCAGATGTTATGCTGATGGAAATGTCAATTGACATTTAATATGTTTGCATTTCTATGAAACACTGGGTCAGAAAAATTCATGCAAGACAACCGGTAAAGAGGAAGATCTTCTTTTCATGCAGTGGTGTGAGAGCTTCAGGGTGCAGTCTTTGGGTAACAGACTGGGATTCTTTCCTGTGCCAAATTTTGAGCAGTGAAAATGACTGCAAGGAAAGTGAGTTAATAATAAAATGAAAAAAAAAAAAAAAAAACACAGTTCAAGTCAGACTAGCAGTTGAGAAGGAAATGGTGAGTCTTTAAGAAAACACCCTGTGGCTCTGAGTCTGACTTTTCACTGCAACCCACATGAAATCTTAAAAATATAATGACATCCCTGAGTGTTCACATGAGAGCTGAAGGAGCTGAGAACTCACTCGTTTAAGATATCTTACATACTAGAGTTAAAAGGAGCACATTCCTTGGGGAAGTTAGGTCTAGAGACTCCCTGTTTGGCTTAAGTCAAGGAGAAACATAACGAATTACAGAAATAGAAACCCGTGGGAGGCACAGGCTTCAAGTAGAGTGTGATGAAGGAACTAGGTTGGCAAGGTGTAACCCAAGGTAACTCCACTTGCTACTCATTCAGCATTGCTTGAAACCCTCAAGTTGGAGCATAAGTTAAGAACAGCACAAGGCCCTGCTGTTTGTTTCCTTTAGAGTGAAATATGGCATTTGAGTGTGTCTCCATACTCTGATCAATGAATTAGGATCGATGAACCACACTATTGCACAGTATGGTCTTTTTGTCCTTCCTTTACATTTTCCTCACTCTCTGATGATGGCAATGCTTCCCTTTACACTGAGAAAACAGATGACTTTGGAGGAGACAGACCTGAGATGCTAAGCTAAATGTATCCTCAGTGCTCCTTCCATACATGCGCTTGTGTCCCTCATAAGCGACATGACATTTATATGACTGTCAGGGCCATCTGTTCATTGGAACATCATTGCCTTGTTACTTCTCCTTGGGTAATCTATTCTTCTCAACTTGATTGATTTCAACTTATGTCCAAATAAACGTTCTGTAGTATTTTATATCTTAAAAATATAATTCTAAAGCCAACGTTTTTCAAGTGTTATTTGCAAGTTAAACCTCTTCATTTTGTTTTCCTTGATTAATGGTGTATGATTGTTTTCTACTTTTTAATTCTTGCTTCAGTTCTTTTAAAATTTGAATTGTTATTTTTCTGTATCTTATTTAAATGTGCCCTATGTATTCATATATTTGATATTATTTATATACCAAAACTCTCCCAAAAGCTTCACTCATAATCCTGCTTTTGCATATTGTGTCTGTGTGTTCATGTGTGTATGTGTCTGTGTGTCTGTCTGTCTGTGTGCAGTGTATGTATGTGTATGTACATGTTTGTGTGGGAGTACTTGTCTGTAAATGGGCATATGGAGGTAAGATGTTGACACTTGGTGTCTTCATTTATTTCTACTTCCCTATTTTTTTGATCACAGTCTCTCAATTTGACTAGACTGATTTACCAGCTAGACCCTGGCGTTTGCCTACCTCCCACTGCCTCCTAGTCATAAGGTTATGGATGTGCACTGTCATGCTTGGATGGATTTGTGTGTGTGTGTCAGGGGTGTCTTTGGTCTGTTCCACACATTTCCCTAACAATTACTTTGCCCACCAGGCTAACTCCCATGACACTGTTTTTAGATATCTAATAGGCTCCATACACTTACACAGTTTGTTCAAAGTTTTCATTTCCCACCAAAACATCCCAGTCATAATACATCTACAGAAAATTTCTCTTTCCATTCTCACAAAGGTATCATTTCAAGTGCTTAGGCCAAACAAACAAGCTGAAGGACAAAACTGTTCACATGTCTCCCACACATGACAGTACAATTCTAGTTTAACTAATTCTCACAGACTACAGCTTCAAAATATGACAAGGATCTAAGACCTCTGCTGTGCTCAAATGCCCATTATCCCTTGTCTGATCAAAGCTTCTCCCTGCTCTCCTTGAGGTCATCACTGTTGTTCCTGTGCTTTCTGTCCCTAATGCTGAGAATAGAAATCCCATCAAGTTAAACCTCTATGCTATATCATGCCCAAATGTTTTTCATTGTCTTGTCACCCAGAGAGTAGACACACAGTTTCTTCAAATGGTCTCTCTGAGTTCATGTTTCTTCTTCCCTTTGCTTGAGCTGTGATGTCACCTTTACCCATTCTTGGACATATATAGCCTCAAGGTTTTTTCTTTCCTTTGCCTCATGTGGTCTTTCTACTTAAATAATTTCTCAGAAGGCCCAACCCTTTCTCAATTTTCCAAGCATTCTCTCATTTTTCATGGACTTTAATCTTCATATCCCTCCCCATGAACATTCCTTTTTAAATTTGAATTAGAAACAAGATTGTTTTACATGTCAATCCCAGTTCCCCCTCCCTCCCCTCCTCCCCTATCACTCCCCCTAACTAAAACTCTCTACCTATCATGAACCCTTTCTGCTCCCCAGGGAGGGTGAGACCTTCCACAGGGGGTCATCAGGGTCTGATCTATCCTTTGGGATAGGGCCTAGGGCTACCCCCAAGTGTCTTGACTCAGGGAGTATGCCTCTATGTGGAATGGGCTCCCAAGTCCACACCTATGCTAGTGATAAGTACTGATCTACTAAAGGAGACCCCATGAACATTCTTGTGTCTTATTTCCCTAAAGAGAATGTAAGCTCCCTGCATAGAAGTGATATTGTTTTCCATTGACTTTACCATACTTACAACAGTGATAAGAGCTAATGTTAAAGGTAAAGGTTTTAGATATGGTCTGAAGAGTCTGAATTTCACTATCTGAACTATTATATGATCAAAATATATTATGTCAATACTATATGAAATATATGGTAATGTTTACACAAACTATACTATGTAGTTAGAATGAAAGACCAAAATTAAAAATTGTCTCCCAAATATCATAAGCACATTACCCAAATCCTTTTTTGCTAGAGGACTATTATAGTAATGTAGGGAAAAAAATAGGACTAACCTAAATAAAAATTGCTTGGCTGCACCATATACTACTATACATTTGTTTAATGGGATAATAGGCAATCCTCCTGAGTATTATGCAATAATAGGAAATAATTTATGTATTCACATTCATTTTAATTAACTCAAATAGCATTCATTATTATCTATTTAACACATTTTATCCATTGTAGATATCTGCATAATTTTCCATAGTTTTCATGTGTGTGGTACTTTGGGAAAAAATTGAATCTACTCTAAATAGTAGTTATTAGAATTTTTAAAAACCTAAAATTTTGGGTATTTGTCTTTATTGGATCATCTACAATTTTATTATTACAAATGATTGTTGTAAATGATGTTATGTTTGTTAGTATTTATCCCTATTATAATCATTTTCATCAGTTATATTTCTAGAAGCAATATACAAAAAATTATTTGAGACTCTATATTCATCATTAAAAATTTTTCTAATACAAAACAATAGCAATTTCCCTTCAACAACTGATATACCAAATACTTAGTATCCATTATAGAAAAATGAGACTAGATCTATACCACTTTCTCTCTTTAAAAAAGAAAAAGAACTACTAGAAATAGGTTAAAGACCTTAATATAAAATCTGAAACTCTCAAATTGCTCAAAGAAAACAAATTATAGACATAGGCAAGCATTTTCAGAAAAGGATTCTCAACAAGCATTGACATACATGACTGTATGAAATTAATAAGGTTCTGCCTGGAAAAGAAGCTACTAAAAAGAACAGACTATTGTCCAGGAATGTATCTGAAAGGAGAACAATATTTAGGATATATAAAGAAAGGAGAATATTAATTACAATCCTGCAGATAGTACAGTTAATAAATGATCATTCAAAATGAACACATAATTTTTAATGAATTTCAGAAAGCATATGGACACATAAAAATGCTCAATATTCTTCCCTGTCAAGGAAATGCAAATAGAGACTATACTACATTAGCATTTCCTCTGACCGCATGAAACTGCTTAGTAATAAAAATATACCACCAGATGCTAGGTAAAGGAATACTTATAGATTATTGGAAGAATTTTAAGCTGGTACAGCTACTATTGATATAAATATCATGGTTTCTCACAAAATTTGAAATAGATGTACTATATGCCCTATTATGTTCTCCTGTGTATCTGCCCGCAGGAATCTAAGTCACCATACTACAGAAACATATGCCCATTCATATTTAGTGTAGTATTGTTCACAATATTATTTAATCAATCTATGTTTCATCAACAGAAAAATAAATACATATGTAAATACGATAAAATTCCATTTAGTTACAAAGAATGGAACATGTCCCTTGCAGTAAAATGGATGCAATTGATGATTTTCATATTAAATTAAATGTCCTACATTAATTAAAATGTCTATGCATATGCATGTTTATATATAGATACATAGATATGTGGAATCACATACATATTAACATATGACATAAGAAACTATTTCAGAAGTGGGAGGGAAAGGCATGGGAGGGAGAGACAGTGTTTAAGAAAGTCTAATGAAGGATAAATTTCATCAAAATCTACAATATACTTTAATAAAAATTGCTGTATTGAAATTAATATTTTGCAAACAATGTACATTACTAAAATTGTTTTAATTCTATTCTGGGGTAGACTACAAACCTGCTGGATTAAAAAACAATACATTGGCACAGGGAGACTGCATTTTGAAATCTACAATAATGAACTTTAATATCAGTTAAAGTTTTAAATACATTGTTCTACACTTATTGTAGTAATTATACATTAATCTTTTATAACATTATAGAATTTGGCTGAGTTTTTTCTTAGGATATTGAAAGAGGTATTGCCTTTCTCCAAAACTAATGGGAGAAGAAGGAAACAACAAACAGTTGACAATAATCCACTGTAGCAAATGCTGGTCTGGCTTAGGAAGTGCAGAATTACTAATTCTTTCCAGAGGAATCAACAGGAAATCAGGAACGATCCTGAAGTCAGTTACAAACATATAATTCCTAAAATGGATCAGGATGAAGTGGGAAGGCCATCCAGTCAGAGAGAAAGATTTGAAGTTACAGGGGTTGAGAGAAGCATGGAAAAGGTTTCAGAGAGGATCAGAAACAAATCAACTGAGAGTACATCCACCTGGCAGTGCCATCTTCAAACTGTGCTTACTCAAATAAGAGAAGCAGTCATTTATAACCAAATCAACCCCTTTGGGTCAGAAGCCTAAAACTATGAGGATTTTATTCGCCAATAGAGGATGTGGAAGTGATTCACCTAATTTGCATGGTTTTATTGTGACTTTTTAAATAAAAGTCTATGTTGTATCACAAGAGATACAATTTGTATTTTGAATAGGTGATCTCCAGAGTACATGTTTTCATTGCATTATTTTATATGTATGTGTTTATTTGTATTTTATTCTTTTTATTATTTATTATTTTAATTTTCTACTGCCACATTCAAGTAATTAATACTATGTATAAAATAAAAGAGAATTCTTCACCTCTACTATTCTCCCCACCCTGTTTACTAATTCTTTACTCATGTCGCTTAATGCCTTCTTCAAGTCAGTTTCTATCTCTGAATGTCAAGGTGTATGCAAAACAGAGATGCTTTTTTCATGCAATGGTTTCTCTTAATATACTAAGCAATGCACATGCTTAATGAAAATCTGAGTACTATCCCTCTTGCATATTAAATATATATATATATATATATATATATATATATATTCTAGAATTGTTGACTTTGGGGATAAGAAACATAGTGGACAGTTACTTCTGTGATGCAATATATTTGGTACAGAGATACACCATAAAATATAAAACTGGAGAATTTTTTGGAGAAAATGCTATTCACTTTCATATTTGCTTACTACACAGAGCAGACACAATAGTATATTTCTTAGATGTACAAAAACAAAAATGAACAACTTCTTTGTTCTTAAAACCAAAGTGATTGTGGAGAACACTAAAGTACTTTATATGTGGTTAGATAAAAGAGAAAGGTCATTGATTGGAATTTAGACAGCTTAGTTTTTAATGTTGCCACTGGTATTTATGAGCTGTGTGATGCCATGGAAGTCATTTACTATTAACTCCTTCATCCATAAAATGCAAGGAAAGTACTATATCTCTGAGACACTTTACATACCCCACTTAGTCAATCAAGTCAGCATTTTTTCAAGAGCTGGTGCTTTAGAATATAAGGTAATAAATAATTATTCATGGTTCTCTCTTTAAGGCTTACAGCTTACATTTCTGCTCCATTTGGTTTTCAGGTTTATTTTAAAAGCAAAATCAAAGGAGCAAAAAATAGCTCTTTCTAATATAATTTTAACCTGACATGTAGCTTGGTGGAGTTATTTTTCTGTACACAATGCAGACATTTGAATAGGCCTTAAAATATATACATAAGAAAGGATGTTGGCATTTTTGGTTATATTTTTCTTAAAGGCATATAAACATATAAGAGCATTCAAAGGCATATATTTGCTTATAGAATATTGATGTGTATGTGTGTGTGTGTGGTGTCTGGTTATTCACCAAGTATAATCTAGTGATGATTTATATCCCTGCTTATGTTTGGCATAAAAACATGAATTAAATGTAAATACAAGAATACATATGAAGCAAATATGAGCAGCAAGTATAAACACACATGAAGAATTTTAGAAGTTTCTGAGAAGCAAAGACATATGTTTCTAATCAGAATCAATGGTGTTATAAGCATTCTCACCAGTGTGCATTTAACTGATTATCCACTTGACAGATGCAATTATGTAACAAATTGGGATGAGAAGGTGAAGAAAGATTCTATAAAATATGAGGAAATATATAAAATGTTTCCAAAAATTTTTCTTTCATCAATGTCCAGTGATGTTTTCAGTATTAGAGAATTTCATGATGAAATGGAATGCAAAGAATGATCATAAAGTGGTGTTTGGGTCCTGGTATTTCATGGAGGTAACATTGAAGTGTTTCCCTTACACACGAAGAAGTGTGGTGTATTGTTTAGGATTTGCTATGTAGGAGATGCCTGTCAAATTCTAAGACATAAAGATTGTTTATTGCTTAATGAACATAAACCACCGAACACACACACACACACACACACACACACACACACACACACACCACCTGCAAATACTTCCTTGTCTATATGTCAGGTCCTACAGTAAAAAAGGAAGTCTGATGGCAGAGTCAAATAGTAGAATTCTTAGCAGCCCATATTTTTTTTTGTACAAACTGGTTTTATTCTTGTGGTAGAATTGTTAAGTTTTAATTCAGGTTACTCCTGTGACACACACACACACACACACACACACGCACACACACACACACACACACGTTAATTATTATTACTCTTTGATTTAGGAATATTGTGCTAAATAATTAAAATGCAATTTAATTTCCTATGAAAGAAGCCACTAATGTTTACAAATGGATTTTCAATTTGGTAAGATTTTAATAGTATTTCACAGTATACTTGTTTTTTTTTATTGCTTTTGAAATTCCCAGTTTAAAACAGTCAAATATTATGTATTTTGATCTTGATATTTGTGATTTCTAGAAGCCAAAACTTACCAATGACAAAGGCAGAGAGGGCCTGGGGAGATAGTTTCATGAAAAAAGTCCTTGCTTCATTGCAGAAAGCCAGATGCCTAACTCCAGTATCTATAATCCCAGCACCTATGGGAATGGGAGGTAGGAACACAAGCATTTTCAGAAGCTTGGATATGCAAAATTTTAGAGGCATGGGTTATGTGAAGTTAAAAGCAAAGTTGTCCCAAACAAGGGGGCATGTGGGACAGACACCTGGCTTTGTCCTCTCACAGTCACATGATGGTGAACATGCACCACACACACACACACACACACACACACACACACACACACACACTCATATACACAGACATGCACACAAAATACCATCAATACAAACATGTGCACAAAGACAAAGTGGTTTATTTCATAAAACCACTCTGTTTTTGAAAAAATCCATATGAATTTAATTCCCCAAATCTTAGGTTTTATACATCCTTCCATGTAATTTGGCAAACATTTTAATGAATGGCTAGAAAGACATTTACACCAATGTGCTCTGGACAGTAGTCTTTTGGAATTCAAGATTCAAAAGCTTGGTAGAACTCCATGCTGAGAAAGAAGAAGTCACCAGAAACAGATCAGTTTTCTATTCACAATTATTTCCCCCGAAGGCAGACTTTTGGTAAAGTGTTCACCTTGGTAAAGTTTCCCTTTGTTTAGGCTTAAAGTGGTGTAATTCTCTTCCGTACTCCTTATTTCTACCCTTGATTGATATGGTTTCTCTATTTAAGCATGTTGTAAATCTCCAGTATTTAAGCATGTTGTAAATCTCACAGTAAATCTGCACTGTGCAGAATTCTCCAGTTGGATGATAGGTACTCTTAGTTGCATTGTTGTTGAACAATGTAAAAGATGCTGTATTCTGTCATCATTTTAAAATTGAGAATGTGGCTTTGTAAACAAATGTCCATGTGTGTACATTTGGGTATCATTGTTACATTGCTATGGACAGTAAGGATTACCATAAGGGAGTTCTGTCTTTTCCTTACCCATTGTATGGTTTTATTTCCTGGATATTCAAGTAATTCTTTACCCTTCAGGTTCAATGGTTTAAATTAGACCTATCTCATATCATGCCTTGTCTCATTATGTATTCAATTTCCCAGAAACATAGAACAGTCTTTCAATTTGGAAATCCACAGTTATTTCTGAGGGACATTTCCATTGCTGTTTCCTCTGCCCTATCTTTGTACTCATGATATCATTAGTTCCAGTTATATTATGGATACATCCTCTTAGTCTGCCTCAGTACATGTGTGGCCTTCACTACTTCTTTTGCTTTGCCTTTTTCAATGACATTTGCTGTGAATATCTCATATCTACTGTCCCTTGGTAATTTGATTTTCTGTTGCATCTGTTGTGGGTTTTGTGCATTTGTGATTTATACATTGACTTTCTAATGATGTTGCTCGATTTTGTCTTTTGGCTCTCTCCCATTTCATTTCAGCCTGTTGTCATCTAGTTTCTAACCCCTATTTTCATTTAATCTCTTTACATATTAAGTGACTCCATTGTGTGAAGCAATTTGAAGAATTTCTTTTTGTTCTGCAGAGCGTTCTTTATTCATTTATTATATCTTATGCTTCCCATCCTCCATTACTATTTGCTGTATATTTTTAGATTTACTATGCATGTATTAAAATTTAACCATGTAAGTGACTCTATGTAAACACTGTTCACTCTTGTATATTAAGGGTTACTTTGAGACTTAATTACCAACCTTCCTCGGGTACTTCAAACTCCACTTTGAGTCAGGATGTTTCAGATATCAGACATGTGTAAGTAACTGCTGTGTGCAGGATAGTGAGTTCAAATGAAGCAGCATATGACCACTTTTAGAATATTCAACTGGGCCGCTTGGTTCTATTTCCTACTTTTGTTTTTGGGAGATGGAATTATAGTAAAGATTCCAATAAACCCTTTATTGCTGTGCTGGATAATATTGTCAACTCAATACAAACATATGTACTGCAAAAAAAGGGAACTCCATAAAAGTGGACTCTGGTCATACCTGGGGGGGAAAATGTTGATTGCGGATTAATGTTTGAGGACATAGTCCACTGTGAGCATTAGTGTTCCTGGGAGGGCCCGGACTGAATAAGAAAGGAAGCTGCGTAAGCCAAGTGATTCAAACACATTAGTATAGTTTTTCTATGATCTCTGCTTCATTTCTGGCCTCCATATCCCTGCTTTCAGGTTACTACTTTGGCTTCTCTTAATAATGGTTGAGCCTAAAAGGTAAAATAAACCCCATTCACCAATTGCTTTTGTTATAGTTTTGTTAACATTTAAACAAAGAAAAGGAGAACAAACAGTAACTAAAGAACACTTTTTGTATCCTCAATATCCATAGCACCTTCTCAATGAGAAAAGGAAAAATGCAGGCTATCCCTTGCCTTAGCACAGGCTCATCTTAAACTCTAAGTGTGAATTGAATAGTTGATGGCTGGTGAGGAAATACAGCTGATCTACCATTTGTTATTAATAGCAAAGGGAATTCATTAATGTGACTAAACCCATCAACCTAGTTAAGTGAACTGATAGATTTCCTCATAGGATAAGTATAATAATGGGAAGTTTGGAAATTTTTTTCTAATATAATTCACCTAACCCTTCAGCATTCAGTGTAAAATACCGAAACATAGCTTTCACCCATGAAATTTTCCCCATACATTTAAAATATCTACATTTTTCCTACTTTCAAATACCAAAAAGACTGACTACATGATATTTATTGAAAGAAGATAATAGGTCTCTTTTTACATTTGTATTAGTAATAAAAGTAACATATTCTTTTTTCTATTTTTGGTTATACAACACATTTCTGTTTTATCTTAGTGTGTTTTCATTTACTTCATAGTCCAAGTGAAATTCAAATTATGAAAATGTTTATCGATTTTATATGTACTAAAATATATTTATAAAAACACATGTCATTATAAATATTGGCATTCCATGTGATCGTGTATTCTATATACAAATATAAAAGAATACATATGTATATGTAGAAATACCTGTATATATTATACATATATGTGTGTGTGTGTGTTTGTGTGTGTGTGTGTGTAAACTTAATTGTTGGCAATTTGCCAGCATCTTCAATTGTGTTTTAAGTTTCCACCCTCTATGTTAACAATGGGATGATTTTGATGTTGTTGTGCATATAGAACTAGGATCTTGGGACAATCCTCCTATTATTTTCATCACAGACTTGAGCCTAATGGAATCACACTTCCAATTTAGCTATAGCCCTCACAATTGAAAAGAGAAATGGAAAGTTCAGTCAGGACTTAGAGAGAAGCCACCCTGATTTCAGAAAAGGCTGACACTGGGGAAGGCACTAACTCAGATTATTTGTCTGGATAAATAAAATTGTGTGCAAAGATCTGAAATCATTTCCTAGTATGTATGAAGGACTCTGAAGTAAAGGTTGAAGATCATATATTGTTCGTCTCCTCATAGAGCAACAATATTAGGTAGAAAGAAGACATTGTTTATGTATTGTGTTCACAGTAACTAGTAATAATGGGATGCTGGGATAAAATCCAAAAGATCTGAACGTTCATTTTTTTTATACTGATAAAACACTGACTTTTGCAACAATGGCAGTTAAGAGTGTAATTGATGCTTCTGGTATTCTGGTGTTATGATTGGTTTTGATGTTAGAGGAAAATGTATACATTTATATAGGTATTTCTATAGATTATAAACAAAGGAGTAATATATTTGATATGACTTACACACTCTGATTGGCTCTGCAAATCTTTTCCTTTGGAGCGTATGCTGTTTCCAAACTTTATCTGTCATTATTTTCAATTCCACTCTCTAAGTTAAAAACGATGATAAAATCAGAGGGACTTAGAGTAAATATACAGAGGAGGGTTGAAACAGTCCATTTTGGCCCGATCACTGGGGTTATTAAACATTTACTTTATTCTGGAACTATTTAAATTTGCTGTCTTCCTTTATTCCTTTTGTATACCAGTGACCCTTCTTGTTCCTACTTCTAAACTTTTAGGTTGTTTTTATTCTGTTACACTCTAATTCTTCTTTCCTCATCTCCTTCCTGTCTAGTTGCACATGTATGTATATAGACACTCATATCATTGAAACATTTGTTTCAAAACGGTTACCTTGAAAATTTACTATTGAATGTGATCCATTTTGCAAACTTCCAAAGCCCTCATATATTTCCCAAACCTGATGAGAGATAGAAGTTTGACTTAGGGAGTCTCCCTTGTCTTAGGACAGACAGACTGAAAAGGTTGGAGTGTGTAGACAAATGCTATTATTTCTAAAGTAGCTCTCAGTGCTTATATACATCATTTCTGAGATGGTGGAAACATTTCTGAGTTACTTTTCCAGCATAATTTTAGGTGACAAAAGAGGTGGTTAAAGCAATGTAATTGAGAACATGGTCAAGGCAGCAGACTGCCAGGCTCTTAGTTTACAAGGAGTGTAATTTGGAAGAAAGTTATGTAAATACCTTGTAGTGTAATATTTTTGTTTTAAAAAATAAGGATAATACATTATGCTCCAGAGAACTATGGTGCAAATGCTAAGTATAAAGAGAGTGGACTAATAAATTCTACTTAGTCTTTTCCCAGTAAATACTGGCTGTTGCTTAGTAAATAATCACCAGATGCAAATCTGTGTAAAACTGAGGACAGAGTTGTAAAGATTCAGGTCATATATATTTCCTCAGAGGCACTCAATAAATATTTCAGATGTCTTTTGGTACATTGTCAGTGAACCTGGCAAAGGAATCAGAAAAAAAAATCATCATTATGCTAATAATATTATCAATATTAAATACATAATTTAGCCCTGTATACAGTGTTTAGAACAGCTCTGAGACATTTCTTTTCATGACTTAGACCATGAATATTCATTAATCTGGGTCCAGTCATCTAAATCAATTGCCCCAGTGAATGATTAAAGAAATTAAAATGAGCTTAGTCCTGGAGGTTCAAATATTTAGCTACAAATCAAGACTAGCTAAGACATGCTGAGAAAGAAAGATGGAAGAAACCGAGATGAAAACCATGGTGTTTAGACTGTCTCTCCCCATTGTCCTAGTGTTTGGTCAACAAAAAGACAGCATGAGTAATTACTCTGGCAACAAGGGAAAGCTTGCTAATCCTAACCAGAAAAAGGAAAATTTGTTGTTACTTAAATGTATAAAAATGATCACTCATTGATCACTGAACATAGTAAAACAATGATAAAAACACAGACAACTTGGAAAATAGTTGCTAATTGTGGTTTTCTATGTAAGCCAAGACTGTGGCTGATACTTCACTGAATTTTATGTTCCTTCTCAGGCTATGTGAATATTCAAGTCATATTTCACCTTAGCTCTCCTCATTGTCTCCTGGTTTTGAGATACTGATCTAGAAAGTGTCTTTTAACTAAGATGTGTTCTGTTGTAGGTTTCTTTCAAAAGCCAATTTCCACTACAGAACAACTATCAATGTAGTAATTAAGCAGTTAAATGAAATTAATAGTCGACATACAATACTCCAAAAATAATAATAGTGTAGTGATATAGAATGGTGGATAGTTGATAAATGTTTTAAGAACATAACTAGGTTATTTTTACTAGAGAGTCTATAAATAAATACACCTTGATAAAATTTGCTATTACAGGTTCTGATCTCATGATCTAAATTGTCTTGGACTTGTAAACTTACTGTTCATTCCCTCATAGTTGCCTTAGCATTTTCTACCTTCCACATCAAATGGATACAAATATTTGAGAATTCAAAATGTTTATTTCCTATATTTTCCCTAAAGCTGGTTGTTTTTCTTTCATCTGGTAAAACACTGTTAACTGCACTGGGATGGGCATACAAATCGTCTACTAATTCCTGTTTCGTTAGCTAAGAATTGAGGAGTGACACAAATTACATGGCAGTGTTTTTAATTCAGTGAGACCATAGCACATACGCCCATGTCCACACTCACTTGCTGTTTTCTGTCTTTGCAGTTCCACCATGGTTTTTAAATCACCCTTCCAACCTCTATGCCTATGAAAGCATGGATATTGAGTTTGAATGTGCAGTTTCTGGGAAACCTGTGCCCACTGTGAATTGGATGAAGAATGGAGATGTGGTCATTCCTAGTGATTATTTTCAGATAGTGGTAATTATCTCCTTTTCATATTGGTTTTGCAACCCTAGTACTTATTTGCTATTTTTTCCACTAACTTATCTTTTCTGAAAAATAAGGTGTGCTAATTTCTGATATCTCATAGGAATTATTTTAAGACAGCAAATTATTTGTAGCCTCAGAATTCAAGGCAGTTAATCCAGAGTGTTTCTTTTTAATAAAGAAAAGAAGGAAGGAAAGATGGAAAAGGGAAGGAAAAAGGAAGGGAATAAGGAAGGAAAGGAAGGGGAAAGGAGAGAGAAGTAGGAAATACAGAGTAGAAGAGAAGGCAAGTGAAGGGCTTGAGACTCGAATATTTTCATTGTCATTTCGTGGCTGGAACTGAAATTCTCAGTCCTAGAATGCAGGTCTAGGAGTATGTATTTTCCAGCTTCTATTAACTATAATACTTCTCAGTAAGATGTCCTTCTTATTAATCTGCTTGCCTTACTGCAGTTATGTATGCTGTCTCCCCTTCTTTTTCCATATGGAGCTTGATAACCCTATTGAGAAGTAATGATAGTAGTAGTGAATTTGGCCTTGGCACTAGCCAGGGTTACCCATAGTCTACACTGCTTTGTAACTATATTTTTCATGTTGGAAATAGAAGAGACTAGGAACCATAGTTCTTACAGCCCACATAAACTCTATTTCATATTCAGCAACCCTGTAGGAGACCATGGGGTATAGGTGCTGTATTTGTGGATTTCTGCCTTACTAGCAGTTTCTTTGCTCATTTTATAAAGTGCTATGAAAACTCTCTGTTAGGTACAGTCTAGCTTCAAAGGTTGTGATTTCAGGCATATGAATATATAATAACTATAAAAAACACTTTTCAAGTATAAAAGAATTATGTGACTAAAGAAGATGGCCTTAGGAGCTTTTTGTGTTTGAGACAAATGTGACCCTGTTAAAGAAAAGCCATCACAAAGCCAAGTCTCCCAGGCAGATGGAACCAGGGTATGGTCATCCAGTGAGGCCAGCAGTCTCCCTCTGTGGCATTATGTGCTCTTGTTGGTAAATGACTCTTACACAATCAGACAGCTTTCTGTAACTTCCATAATCTCTTAGTTGCAGGCATTTGTCACACTATATTTCAAAAAAATCCATAAACCATATCTTTATTACTTTTGTCACCATTTTCCATTTTTACTTTTATTTTCATTTGTTTAATTGGTTGGGTAAGAGTAAGAGAGGGCACCATTTAACTTTTGAATACCACACCAATCCATTATTTTAAATGCAATGCTTTTTCCTTTACCACTGAATTAAAAATGACCTGCCATTGGGCAGCTTGAAAAGTGGTCCATGTGCCTAAAATATATGCTGCTTGTGTGAAAAGGAAATTGTTGAGTGCCCTTAAGGACACATGATAAAATGCAACATTTATTTTTTTCTACAGTTTGAATAATCTTTCTCACAGCATGACTCATTACAGCCTAGCTATTTAAATGCTTCTTTTCTTTAGGTGGAAGAAAATATATGCTATATGCCCTATTCACGTCAAAATATGCTTAAAAATATTTTCTGAATAGTTGCAGAACTCTGAGAGCCATTGTGCATTACACATGTGGTGCTGAGCATAGATAGGAACTTAGGAGCAAATTGTTAATTAGAAGTTAGCCGGCTTTATCTAAGAATTTTTACATCAGTTGAAAATTGACTACAAGACACTAAAAACAATTAAGAATTCCCTGTGAGGTAATATTTATCTCTTAATGACTTTAGGGGAAGTGATTTAACATGTCTCACTTACTGAACTAATTCTTATACTAATATTGAAGATAAACTGAGTTTGTATAATTAATAACTATCTCTAGATCATTTTATCATCCATCCCTGAAAGATTGTGGTTCAATTTATATACAAAGGAGTTAACTTTACTGTGTTTCCACAATGAATTCCTGAAGGCAAAAATTTCTTCTGTGAACAGAAACAATGTGGGTATAAAAATCTACCATAGGCTCAACTTGAATCACCTCAAAATTATGCCAAAGAAATTACTATTTTAAAGGATCTTCAAACATTTCTTTGGTCAAACACTTCCAGAAATGATTTAACCTATATACCTCACTATTTAGAGTTTGCATGAAGGAATGGTTTTCATCATTCACTCTTGTTTATTTACCTATAAATCACCTCAATATAGCTCCCTTCATAAAGTGAATGGTTTTTTTTTTATACCAAACATTGATTTCTGGCATTCCTGATGCATACATTTTTAATTAAATATTTAAATGTCTAGAAAGATGTCTGGTTATATGAGTATACATCCCTTGTAGAACTAGGCAGAATTATGTCCCTGAATTAAGAAAGACTGTGAGGAAAGAGAAATACTTCCCAGATGGCATAGGGCCCATTGGCTAGATATCCTCATGATCTTTCTTTTGCCTTCTGTGCTCTGTGTTTTGTTGTTGTTGTTGTTGTTGTTACCTTGAGGTTATTCTGCCTTTTATAAAATATTTCATCTGCTTTTCCTTTTTTTTGTTTTTAGGGAGGAAGCAACTTACGGATCCTTGGGGTGGTGAAGTCAGATGAGGGCTTTTATCAGTGCATGGCTGAAAATGAAGCTGGTAATGCCCAAAGTAGTGCCCAGCTGATTGTCCCCAAGCCTGGTAAGACATGGGAAATACAGGACTTAGAGCTGTAACTATGTGTGGTTTGGTTGTAACATTCACACAATTTCCCTTTGGCTCAACGACAGGATGAAATTATTTATATAACCAAGGTAAACATGTGTATATTTATGACATATCCCTTCTAAGAAATTTTTTATTTGTCCTGTCTTGTTCCTCTACCTGTCATATATATATAATGAAATCTAAACTCTATGAGCAATAGGGCTTCTATTTTCAAAAGAGCCACCAACAGATTGTTATTGTCTGTCTATTTTTGGCCAACTTTTGTTCCCAATATTCTGTATAAATATAAAATACTTTTGGCATATACATACATACATACATACATACATACATACATACATATGACTTATATGTATTATGGCTAAATTTGGTTGTATGTGGTATACACACATGTATGCATGAGTCTAATGCATTAATATTTACATCATTCTTGCATCTATGCAAGTTGCAGAAGAATTCATAAATCGTCCTATTACCTGCTAGAACTGAGCAGAGGCCCAGGGTCATCTGTGGCAGCTTCCCACAGACCTCGAGCATTGCTTTTTCCTCTCTTCAGATAAACGAGTAATAGAGATGGCAAGAGATTCCCTTAGGGGTGGAGAGAAAGAAAGAGAGAGAAAGGGCTGATTGGGAATGACAGCAAACATGACAAATGGAAGAGATACTCTGGCTGGAAACTATCTGGTGCTGTTCACAATGAAAAAGAAGAGTTAACAGTGGGAAGAAACTGCATTTATACCCTTGAAAGGAACAAGGGTAAATCAAGGTTGAAGCTTTCTTGATAAAAACTCATCCCAAGGGGTCCTATCCTCTGTCAAAAGAGAGAGATACAGTCAGGTGTCAAGTTAAGCCAAAAGCTAAGACAGAGGTTAGGACCTAGTATAAAGATGCCTAAACAGAAGACCTGTGAGAAACACAAATAACTGTCCTCTGTCAGTAATGTTACTGGGTTCTGCACTAAAGTGAGCTTAGTAATCCTTATGATCTAAATGTAGAGTGTTGTCAGTGACTGTATTGGGGCAGTTTCATTTACATTTTTCATTGAGTTAGGAAGAAATGGTAAGATATGAACACAGAAGTCCCAAAACATGAAATGATATTACTTTGACTCTCTTACCCTCCCCCCATAAGTGATGGATTGCTTTTTTCCTGGCTATTTAATCTGGTCTTCAAATAATGTCACTCTAATTCCTCAGAGATGCAGTGTGGGCTGTATGCACAGATGGTAGAGAGGCCAGCTATAAATATAAATTAAGCAGTGAGGTTGACCGTGGTGTGAAGAACATAGCCCTTTCTTTTTAAATTTAAACAATAAATGGTCAACATACATTTTGAGGCACACTGTGGCCCTGCACAACACAGCTGTTCAGCTGTAGAGTGTCCACAGACTTGTTGCTGACAGTTACTCTTGGCAACCATAGCAATCTGTTTCTCCCCGAAATGAAGACAATAACCTGTTCAACCCAGTGTCCATTTATAAAAAACCTCATGAAGTTTGTACCTATAGTTATCTGATTTTTCCCCCTTGAGTAATTAGTGTCTTGGGTATTGCAGGAACATAATATTCTTAACTAAACTAAGAATTAAATGATATGTTATTCTTTACAGAAAACAAATTTGGGGAAAATATTGAAAATATGTGTATTTTGTAAAAGATAAAATGCATGCGTGATGTTCACTAAATAAAGATCTAGTAAGTAGCATTCTAAAAATCATTGTAAGTGTAGGATGTTCTGTCAATAGAGGTAGTTGGATAACACTGTCACAAAATGTGCATGGTGCAGACTGTATGATTTATACCTATCACACACATTTTCATGGACAGAGATGACCAATTCACATTTAAGAGTCTAATGAATACCAGAAACCCATAGATACATTATGTAAACAGTGGTACATATAAATTAAAGCAGTTTATCTGTTTTACAATACTTTAAGTGCTTAATAGTGTTTTCTCAGAACTAACAACAGAGTTATATTTCTGATGTCACTGTTCATTTCAATTTGTGATTTGGAGTGGGGAGGTATAATGGATGTTAATAAGAAGCCATTTTTTTCCAAGTGAAAGAGATTATAGATCTAATTCCACTATTTAAAATAACTAAGCCCTCCCAAAAATGTGTTGTCATGAAAACAAAACACTTTACTTTTTTGTTTTTTTTTATTTTATTTCATAAACAATCTTATTTTACATATCATTCCCAGTTCCCTCTCCCTCCCATCCTCCCATGCCCCCTTGACACCCCCAAACCACTCTCCACCCATTCCCCAAGGATAGGCCTTCCATGGGGGAATCATCAGAGTCTATCACACAATTTGGGGGAGGGTCTGGACCCTCTTTTGTGTATCTGGGAAGAAATAGTATCCCTCCACAGGAAATGGGCTCCCAAAATCTATTTGTGCACTAGGGATAAACACTGACTCCACTGTTAGAGGTCTCATAGACTTCCCAGCCCTCCTAGCTGGCACCCACATTCAGAGGGCTTGGTTTGGTCCAATGCTGGTTCCCCAGCTAAATGACCAGGGTCTCTGTACCTTCACTAGGTCAAGTCAACTCTTTCTGTGGGTTTCTCCAGCACTGTCTTGGCTCCTTCTCCCTCTCTACAACCAGATTCCAGGAATATGGATTAGTGCTTAGCTGTAGGTGCCTGCTTCTTCATCAATCAGCTACTGGATGAAGCTCTAGGATAGCAATCAAGGTAGTCATCAATTATAGGGGAAGGGCATCAAAGGCAGCCTCTCCACTACTCTCCATTACTGCCTAGATTCTCAGTTGGGATCATCACTGTGGATCCCTGAATATTTCCCTAGTGACAGACCTCTCTCCAAACCTGTAATGTCTCTCTCTATTGACATCTCCTTTCTTGCTCTACTCTATTTCTCCCCTGTCTCAGGCTTCCTGATCCTTCTTGTTCCCCCTTCTTTTCACTGCTTCTCTCTTTCCTACTTCCCTACTCTCTTCTTCCATGTTCCCAATTTTCTCAGGGGATATTGTCCCTTTCCCCTTCTTTGGGGGACCATGTGTTTTTCTCGTTGGTTCCTCTTTTTTCCCTAGTTTCTCTAGTGGTGTGGGTTGTAGGCATGTAATCTTTTACTCTATGTATAATAGTTATATATGAGTGAGTACATACAATGCTTGTCTTTCTGTGATTGAGTTACCTCACTCAGGATGTTTTCTTCCAGTTCCATCCATTTACCTGTGAATTTCAAGACTTCATTTTTTTTCCTGCTGAGTAATACTCCATTGTGTAAATGTACTACATTTTCTCCATCAGCTACATTTTCTCTTCAGCTGAGGGGCATCCAGGTTGCTTACAGGTTCTGGGTATTACAAACCACGCTGCTATGAACATAGTTGAACATATGTCCTTGTTGTATGAATTGCATTCTTTGGGTTTATGCCCAAGAGTGGAATTGCTCTACCTGAAATAGACTGATTCCTATTTTCCTGAGAAACCACCATACTGATGGCCAAATTGGTCGTATAAGTTGGTACTCCAACCAGCAATGGTGGAGTGTTCCTTTTTCTCCACATCCTTTCCAGCATAGACTGTCATTGGTGTTTTTTATTTTAGCCATTCTGGCTGGTGTAAGGTGGTATCTCAGAGTTGATTTGACTTGCATTTCCCTAATGGCTAAGGATGTTAAGCACTTTCTTAAATGTCTTTCAGCCATTTTAGATTTCTTTATTGAGAATTCTCTATTTAGTTCTGTAGTAAACAGAGGTGCACATAGATAAACAGGACTTAGGATCTTCCTTGTTTTGTGGTCATGGTGAATTAATTATCCAGCTTACTGAGCTGCCTTCTACTGCACTGGACTGGGGATAAGCATTAAATGAAGAACTCCATATATAGATACTTGGTGTAGATATAAACTATTTTGGACATGGAAGGAAGGGAAATAGGGAGGAGAGAGGGACAAATGATAAATATATTAGTTACTTCTAGTTATTTATTTTGACTCTAGGTTCTGGGATACATTTAATTTCCTCACAGTGTCCTCAGTAGTTCACTGAAAGTAACTTTGTAGTTATGGCATGGGGGCTGTGGGACAAATAATGTACATATCACAGAAGATTATATAGTCTGAAATGTATTTAATAGAGATAGGTAAGAAATAGAATATAATTATCATGGGAAGAGATGATATATTCATATTGTACCACATATAAAAATGCTGTGGGAAAAATCCATGTAATCACAAATAGAACACATTTTTTAAAAACTTTGAATGTATTTGGAAACCAATTCAAAGCAAACAGACAAGAAAGAAATATAGAGTGGAAGTCTCCTGCTAATAGTGCATATTTTCTAATGCATGAATTATTTTTTTCTTTCTCAAATGTAGGTAACAAGATAGATTTTCACTTTAGTAGAGGAAATAAATTGGTTAGATATTAAGAAAAATGAGAGTTTTAACAATTACCTGTCCCCCATTGGAAAGGTCACAGATTACAAATGATATTGCATTTTAAACATTTTATTAAGGCAGTATATCATACACCCTGGAATTAGCAAAAATATTTTGCTTGGTCATGAACACCAATACAAAATCAGAAATCTGTGTTATATTCATTGTAAATTGTTACAAATCAAGATACTAAACAGTGTAGGGAACCAAACAGACAGGGACTATATATACTTGGATGCTGCTGTAACTGTATGCCAACTCCAAGTCATGATTGTGTATATTTTTCAAGGTTGGTTTGAACTAATAAAACCATAGGCATTTTATCAAACATTAAACAAGTATACGATTAGTCGCACCACTACATGATCTTTTAGAATATATTTTTTTCAGCTTAATAACACTTATATAGCTATATGGAAGAGCCTATAATTAAAGCTAAAACATGACTTAATCATAGTAGCCACTGGTAAACAATTAAGTTGACTATCTCTTAACATAAGAAGGGACTCTGCAATGTAAATGCTTAATCGTGGTTAGTAGATGATCAAATTGTTCCTAGAACTCAGGAACACAAGTTAGAAGAGCATCCACTGTACTAGACTAGTTAGTGTGTTAGAAGACCAAATCCCATGCATAACAGCAGACAATTTCTTCATACAAAATAAACTGTTCATTGAAATGACCATATCCCCTTCCATATTCCCTCATTGAGTTCAAATGAGTAAAAGTTCAGCTTGGGCATTATGAAATAAATTCCTATTGTGCTGAAACTATAGGGCAAAGCATTCCTAGAGAATTATATTTCATAAATAGTTAAAAATTAATTCTAGCCAAGATGATACAGAATCAATTTTTCAAAAACAGATATTAACTGAAATTATTAGCTTCATCACTGTGGCCATAAATTCAAATAATTAAAATGATATGTTTTGCTTACCTTGGTAAAAATGAAAATAAGTGAATTTGAGCTCACCATTTCTCCCAACCAAGTCTCCTATGCCTGTGAGAAGTGCAGACACTCAAATTAACTATTTTCAGAAAGGGCACATTGATTTAGCACAATTTGATAATTGACTCTGTAGTAGTCATTGAAAATGAGAGACTTGTGCATATACAGTCTTATTTGACTTACTTATGCACGGTTGTAAATATTAAGATGGCCTATACTTCAGTAAACAGATTCTTAGGTGATTGTCAAAGCTTCCCACAGTTCCATTTCCTCAGTTATAAATTGCAATAGGGAACTGACTCAAAAAGTTAATGTAGGGATTAAGGAGATGTCATGGTTGGTAAAGTACTTTCCTCAGAAGCATGGAGACCAAAGTGTGAATGCCCAGAAGCCACACAAAGCAAACAAGCAAACAAACCAATAAGAAGATACATAGTAATGGCCATTTGTCAACCCATTGATAGTGGCAGGACAGTGGCATGACTGGCTGTCCCCTGGGGCTCCTTGCTAGCCTGGCATATATGGAGAAGTTTCAGGTCAGTCAGAAATTCAATCTCAAAGTAAAGGGGAAGGTGCCTGAATAATTACAATGAGATTGTCTCCTGCTCTATCCTAATCACACATATGCGCATTTATGTACATCCATGCAAGTACTCTCTGACTGACACAGACACTGACCAAAGGATTTAGTTAATAAATGTATTTTAAAGGAATTTGTAGGCTGTAAATTGCTACACAAATGTTGACTATTCATCATTTTGTTTAGTGTCAAGAAAAATAGGAACTTAGTGGGATGGATAAAATAAAAGCTTTATTCCTCTATCTTCTCCTACATTCCAAAGATATAATTAATGAACAAATATTTTAATGCTACTGCTCACTTAAACTGTAGGTTTATAGCTCAGTTAGAAAAGTTATTACAAAGGAAAATAAAATGACTGCTATTGGTAAGATTTTCAGAGTAGTTAACCACATCACTTTAATAATTCCCTCATCCAATTCTTCTCAACAAATAGAGACTTCTCAAATAAAGGCTTGTCATTCACCTTGTCCTTCATTCTGCATGTGCTTTTCAAACAGGGAGCAGATCCTGTGATAATCATGAGGAGATGGCTATATGGCAGACTTTGACATTAGAAATGAATTCTGAAATGATGGGAGTGCACTGAGATCAGCAATAACTGTAAACCATACAACCTGGAAAATGTGATAGATTCATAAATATTGATCACATCAGACTCTGGTGGTAAACACACCAAGGAGCACTATAATCTTGTGGGGTTCTTAAAACTCTAAATACTGGGAGAGTAAGGAAAACCATTTATTTTTTCCATCAAATACAAATGTTTTCTATTTATTCTATTTTAAACTTTTACTTTTAAAACAATTACATATGTATTGTGTGTACATATATAATCATATTATATATATTTATCTATTATCTCTCACTTATTATAAAATATCTCAAATAATAAATAAAATGTATAATTACACATTTAATTTGATAGCTAAATATTCCAGATATAATTTTTATTCATTTTAAATTATTTCTTTAAGATTGTAACTAAATCCTTCCCCCCTTCCCTTTCCTCCTTTTAAGTACTTGCATAAAACTCTCCTCAGTCATTTTCAAACCCATGGTCTCTTTTTCATGTAATTAACAGTGGAGACATACATATGTGTATATATACCCAAATACATAATTACAATTTGCTCAGTCTGTATAATGTTATTTATATGTATGTTTTAAGGGCTGATCTTTTAGTATTAGATAACCAGTTGATGTGCTCTTCCTTGATGAAAGCTTTTTATTGCTCTTGCTCTCATCATTCCTCAGTTGTCTGCAATTCTTTGCCTATGTTAACATGTCTATTGTAGTCCTAGTTCAGCTCTTGTTTAGGCAGTCATGATGATTAGAGCTTATTCTTATAGCTTCTGATATTCCTAGGAGACCAAACTCATGGCAAACTCCCTGATCCTTTGTATTTTATAGTCTCTCTGCCCATTCTTCCACAATTTTCAGGAATTGTGTTGTAAATGTATTGGGACTGGGTGAACAACTCCACATTTTAATTGGTTTTGGTTTTCTGTAATGGTCTCCATCTGTTGCAACTAGAAATTGACTTAATGAGAGTTAAAGATTACACTTACAATAAGTATAAGGACAAATATTTACAATGTAATTTGGTGTATGCTGGCTAAGAAAGTAGTCTGGTAGATTCACCTCAGAGATCCAAGACTTTACTAGACCTGGGTAATTAGCTTGGATGCCAGTACCAGACATTATTTCCCTCTTGTTTGGTGGATCTTAAATTCAATGGAGATATATTGGTTCCAATCAAACTGTGTGCCACTATTCAACCATTTGGATTATCATGCTATGATGGTTTTTGTAATTTGTAAGATGGGCAGGACTATTGGTTGCTTCCCCCCTTTATAACATGTATAGTGTCTCACAATGAAAGATAGTCCTCGATGAGGGGTCATGTCATTCAGCTCCATCTCAGAGGCCTCTGAGCTCTTGCTGATGTGCATGATATCTTCAGCAACAGGAACTTACCTTCCACCTCTGAGTACAACCAAGGGCAATAATAATAGCCTCTGTGATTTCAGCAACTCTTGGACAACCCTGGACAACAACTCAAAAGAGTGCTTCTCATGCCTCATCTTGGAGTTTTTATAAGTAGGCTTTGGTTTTTGGAGGTAACATAGCAATTGCAGATGAGAAAATTTTATCAGAATCACATATGTTAATAACATGATTTCTTATGACTTTTAAAGTATCCTTACTGTTATTTTACCCTCTTTCTTCTGGATTTCCCACCCTCTCTCCTTAATTAGTGATCTCCCTTTCCAGTTCCCTCATCAGATAATTTGTATGCTGCTATTACCTCTCCCTTGCTCCCCACCACTCTATTCCAGCAGTGATCACTTTTTTCCCCGTGATTTCTGAAGTTTATCTAAGGAATACAATTATAGGTGGATATTTGGAGCTAGAAGTCTCAGAAGAGAGATCATGTGGTTTTTGTCTTTCTGGGTCTTACTCACTCAATTTGACCTTTTCTATTTCCATCCATTTACCTGAAAAATTCATGGTATCATTTTTTTCTCTACATACGAATAGTAATCCATAGTGTATATGTACCACATTTTTATTATCTATTCATCATTTGAAGATTATTTAGGTCATTTCTATTTTCAAGCTGTTGTGAACAGTCATGAACCTGGCTGAGCAACTGTATATGAAACTGGATGTCAACTTCTTTAGCCATATGACAAAGATTGAATTAGCTATCTCATATTGAAGATTTATTTTTAGTTTCATGAGAATTTTCTACACTGATTGCCACAGTGTCTAGACAGGTTTGCAATCCTATCATCAGAAAATTTGGATTCATTTTTTTCCTCACTCCCTCAAGCATTAATATTTTAACTGCCCATGTCATAATGTCTTCATCATCAGAGTAACGAAGAAGGAAGTGGTACTTACATACAGTTTTAAAAAAGTAAATTTAATATAGCCAAAATAAGTCTCAGATGATCACAGAGGATGCTGCTCTGAAGCTAGAATTCCTCTGTATACTTCTGTATCCCTTGAAATGGGTGTGATCTTGAGTAATATGATTGCTTTTTCTTGAAGGCAGGTTTATTAGATAGGAGTTCAGTAGGGGGATATCACCTACCACTGTTCCCTGGATCAGGAGGAGTAAGTGTTGCTACTTAAAAAAAAAAGAAAAGGTGTCCTACTATCAAATACAGTTCCTTTTTTCTCTATTCTACACATGTATATGTGTATCCATAAATTCTAGATACAGATATGTTAAGGCAGAGTAATTGCCTTGGTCAAAAGCAAAAGTTGAGATGACCTACAATCCTTAAAAACTAACTGCAACTCATTTCAAGATTGCACTACTCTTGATGTGTCTTGTCACCAACTGAAACATCTAATTATGTAAGCAAGGAAACAGTGAATCCATGTAACTGGATCACTAAAGAAGGGTTTATTGAGGATTAAACTGTAAGACGACCTCTCACTGTAGTTAGCGGAGCAAAGAGGAGCAAAATTTTGGAAAACAGTGGATTTTTTTTAATGACAGCCAGGAAGATGGGAGTCTTTGAGCTGATGCATTCTGTTTAAATTGAGGGGGAACTAGATGCCCTTGTCCAAGGCAGGTGACCTTTTGGGGTAATGGGATAAGAAGGGCTTTCTGACAAACAGAACCTGTTTTACAAGATTCTTGAGGAATGCTGAAATTTAGGCTTCTTTTTTTACCCACTAATAATCCTTCTGTTTACTGACTCAGCATCCTTCTTTGCAAGTCATTGTTACCAGCATTGCCATCACTAGGGGGGGGGGCACTTTAGAATTAACACTGATCTCTGTATATTTTATGGTCAGGAATTTCGTCTTTTCTTCACAGTGCATAGGTACTTTGGAGTCATTTCATCATTAAAATTGAGGACTAGATCATTAAAAGACTTCTGCCTTTGGTTGCCAGTGTCTTTCATGTGTTTCCTATTTCCTCAACCAAATGACTTAAGCAGTTAGTTCTTTGCAAGGTGGTATTTTGGATTGCCTGGAATGACAAGGCACCAGCAAGAGCTTGAGTTTAATGATGGGAACAGGCCTCCTCTGAGAATGAGAATGAGAATGAGAATGTCTAAATCTGTAGAGCCTGTACACATTCGTGGGAAACAGAAATAGACTCCTTAAATAGGTCAACTGTAGTGATGGTGAAGAAGCCCCAAACTATCTCAGCCTCTTGTGTTTACTTATTATAACTGCTGAGCATGTGACACCAGTTACTGGTCATTGATATAGAGAATTACTATGTTCCTCATCATTTTAAGATATTATCTACAATTTGCTCCCTGAAATATACCCTACATATTCTAGTTCATTTATATAACATTGTCAGTATTTCCATAATTGAACAGAATCACTAGTTTCTTGTGCTCTTCATTTGCACCACTGATATGTTACCCTTGGAAATGTAGATTGAGTTCTCTACCTGCTGGATGTTTTTTCACTTCATGATCACTTACTTAGTATCTATTTTGACCTGAACTTCAAAAACTTTTCACTTGAGGTCAAATTCCTTAAGATCATCCACAGGCCTCTTCCCCCAAATTTCTGTGTTTCTGATCTTATCATTCCTCTCCTCAATAAATAACAAACCAGCTAAACTACAGCATTGTGTGTGTGTGTGTGTGTGTGTGTGTGTGTGTGTGTGAGTGAGAGAGAGAGAGAGAGAGAGAGAGAGAGAGAGAGAGAGAGAAAGAGAGAATGAGGATGTATGAATGTGTGTATGTGTAGTTTTATTTTGGGTAATTTCTATCTTAATTAATACATGTTAAAACATTCTTCTCATTAGGAAATGTCTCTCCTTCAATGCATTCCTAAATAAGGCTTTAGTACATGAATTATATAGCATTCTACTAAGTTAGCTAAATTTAAACTTGGTATTTTTCTCCTGAGTCACATTGCCATAAGTGAGAACTGAGGGGGAAAGTCCCCTTGTACAATAGTGTTTAAAATCAGTATGATTCAACTTCTGAAAGTATATATTCTTGCCCTCCTTGCTCTTTGAAAGACCCCTGAAGCTCAGGCCCCCAGGATCTCAGCCCAGGACTGAGGCCACCTTAATCACCAGGAGGGGTTGAAAGCTTGATGCAAACTGCAGGAGGCTGTATTGTAGTTGTTTAACTAACTAACCCCATGTTACCTTGGGCCTTACATCCATCCATCCACCATGGCAGATGGCTAGGAAAGACGGCTCAAAGCACCTGCATAGAGATCTTATAGGGCAGCGTAAGGGGAGTGTCTAGGAGTACGCACAGGATCAAGATTGGTGTGCCTCCAGGCTTGGAGCACTTGCCCTGTGTTGATTGGTCAACTGTTTGTTATGGTCCATAGGCCCTCCCAGGGTGGTTGCTATGCTCTGTGTGTCATTGCTGTGCACTTGTCCATAAAGCACATGCAGAGACGTAAAGCATAGCACCACCAGCTAACTTCTGATTGGTTCCTTGCCACAAGGCAGGCATCTGACCTCCTAGTGACCAAGACAAGGTCAGACAAGCATGTGTTCAGCTGTTACGGCTACCGAAATGGGGAGCTGGTCTCTTGATTCTTGGTATAATATCTTTATGTTATCACAATGATGAAGTTCCCTTGATCTTGTGACTTATTTGGACATAGCTAGTGTTGTTCATATTCTGTATATCACTTCTCTTATCATTCCATAACAAGTCAGCTAAACTACAGTACTGTGTGTGGGTATGTGTGTGTGGGGGGGGAGGTTCTCCCATGACTCACTGACTTGTTTCCACCAATACACTCAAATACTTTCCAAAAGCAATTTTATAAATTACATTTATACCTCTCATAGAAGCGATCTGACTTTGCTATGCAATGCTGTGTGGTTTTGTTTGTGATTCTCTTATTGGGGCCTGCCATGATCTTTACAAAAATTCCTTCTTCCCTACACTATAAATATTATAGAAACCAAAAAAAAAATATTGCAACCCGAATGCCAGGGATAATAGCAACATATTCTGGACTTCCAGAAACACCTGTTTCTATACCTAGAAAATCTTTGCAAAAGGCATGTGTTGTCTGAAAACCTAAAATGCCTAACACATAAAGAATTCTGTTAGTTTTATGGAATTGTGATATTCAAATGTTGTCTCACATGTAGGGTATATACCATGATATTTCTCAAATCATAGTACCAGTAAAATCTTTACTGGTAAGATGGGTAATGCCATTTTTACTGATTGTATCTCCTACTCTCTTCGCATGTGATTTTGACCAGAGCATCCCATGAAGTTGTCATTTTTTGCTCAGTTGATCTGACTAAAATGATGTTATCAGTATAATGGCCAAGTAAAGTAGATTGCAAAGTAAGTGGATTGACCAGGTTCCTTTGGACTATGTCAAGACAGAACATAGTAGTGTTAGCAGAGCCCTCGGGCATGGCTGTAATGAATAGCTCTTTTCCATCCCAGTAAATGAGAATGTTTGATTATCTTTTCATGTAAGGCTGAAAAAGCACATCACTGAGGTTAAAAATGTTTCACTGGAGGTTATGTTAATCTGCAGTAGATGAAGATACGGCTTCTGGCACAGAAAACATAATATGAAACACATTTAGCTAAGTTTGTGGGTATTCACTGCTCTAGGCTTTTACTAGCTCTTAATGACAGGATAGTTGAATTACATTAGAATATGATAGGAAATACCATTATTTAGAATGCTGTGAGATGTACTCTTCTTTATGATTTTCCCAATATGTCATATGATGTGGTAATAATTGCAATGAAATCTGCAATATTGAGGTGCAAATACATAGTAGAATAAATGTGCAACATATAAATTTTTGTATAAAAATTTTAGTATAATATGCCAAATACAAAATAGATCTTAACTTACAAGCCAACTAGAAATGGAAGCCCACAGTGACATTTCAACCAAAAAAAAAACCCCTACTTTTTGTTACTTTTTAAAATTTGAAATTAAAGAATGTATCTAGAAATAATATCAGACGAGCAGCAGGAAAAGCTAAAACATAAAAGATATTTTGATATGTTCCTGTGATATTGCCTTTGGCATGTGTTCCCAAACTACGCAGAATATTGTCTGCTCTTTCAAGTACTTAAAAATGTCTTAGTGGATAAGCTTTTTTTTATTAGAATGTTTTAATTTAAGAGTAATTTAAAAACACATATAATTTTCATTAATGGGAAAGTGCATGTCCATAGTTATAACATGTTCTACTTAGATGAGAGATCAACACAAATGAAACAGAAAACATGAAAGAAAGTAGTAATTTGAAGAACCATCTTGTTAGAGATGTTTTGCTCCAGCTTTAGAAACACAATTCTGTTCAGCATTAGGATAATCCAGCCTAGAATATATAATTGTTTTCACTTCATAGATTGAAAGAATCCAGATACCATCCCTAATAATGAATCATTAGCCATAGTGCAAGCAGGTTTGACAAGGATTGAAACTTATCTTGTGCTTGCCACTATGGGTACTATGTTAAATGTGGAATTCTTAGAAACATAGTAAAAACCGATTCATCACATAACACAAAGGAGGAAGTAATGTCAAACTGAAAAAAGTCACTGGGGAATAAACCAAATGCCCAAGGATACATAACTTTGAAGGAGGATACCTGACTTGTCAGCCCACACTCTCAGCTACTGTGTCATGACTGACAACACACATTCTGTCCACATGTGAGTCGGCTTAGATAAATGTGTAAAGCTGTGGAGCTGTCAGAATTGTTTGGGAATATTCAATAAAGGAGAATATTGAAATTAGTATGAATTTCTAATATTCTGCAATCCAAATGATGTCTGTTCAAATTGCCACTGTGTCAGAGACCATAACTAAATGCAGACTAGGTGTGGAATGAATTTCGGGAGTCTTACAGGCAAATACCATGTACCCCTTTGTGTTGAGATTGCTATCCTGTGCACACAGCAACTATCATTCCCACCAGAGCAGCTAGAGCTGCTTATTACTATAACTACTTAAGAGGGTCTCTAGACCCGGCCTGTTTACTATTGATAGGCATTCATAGAGGGTGCAGGTGAAGAGGGTAAATGGATTATCACCTTCAATTCTGTGCAACTCCTCTATCATCTTCCAGCCTACTGAATGAGATCCTCCCATAATTGCATATGGCCTGTGTCCTCAGGAGGTGCTAGAGCATACGGACGGTAGATAGTTAACTGAACTATGGAATCCAATTGTCCAATGATACGGAAGACACTAGCTATGCTGGCTTGAGACTGATCAGTGACACAGCTGTTATGAAATCACTGTGCTCTGGAATCACCATGCTTTTTCATAGAAGATGGTCCCTAATACTGGGCCTCAATTGAGTCCTACTTCCTTCATCATTACTGTCCTGTATGGAAAGGTTTAATTTCTCCAGGGAAAAAGTTCCTGCAGCACCTTGACTTCCAAAAACAGTTGGTTTAATAGTTAATTAACTTTATGCAAATGACTTTAATTACCAAATTTAATTAATGCATAGAGAACTTACAATGTTCTTTTATTACTCAATAGTTTTCAAATATTTAGGAAAAGTATATGCATGAAGCTGCAATGTAGATTAGAGATGGTAGATTCTTTTTAGGGAAAGTTTATTTCAACTAATTATTCTCAAAGTCTAACAGAGTCCATGTTGATTGTGCTGTTGTTTTGTTGTTGTTTTAACCCTATCTTAGATAGTAATGGCATTTGTCAGAGAGAATGACAAGGCTCCCATTGTGTTAAAACACTCTTTTAAACACTGTTTTATTTTGTTCCTAGTTTTAAGTAAATCACTGACAGTAACAAAATGAGTTTTTAAAAAGAAAATAGACAATTGCTTTTCTTCTATGTATGGTACTTTGGTATCTTTAACCTTTTTAGTCCCACAAAAATAATCATAATAATTAGTTCATAAGCCTAAGTAGCTAGTATGTGATGTATATAGCTGCCTTTGCTGTGTATTTTTGACAAATATTTATCATGAGTCCACACCTTTCACTAATAATTTTGCTAAAATATTTTTCCCATTTATAGGATTTTCTGAACTCTATAGTTTGTACAATATTAGAAGTTTACTTGCCATTTACAACAACCCCTGTTCAAATAAAACATCTTTCATTATATATGAAGTCAGATGGAAATTTTGTTAAATTTTGATGTATATTCTAATCATGTCGGGTATTCTCTTTCTTTAAAAACATGTTAACATGGTATGTACATAGGAAAACGGCTAAGTGGGACAGACAGTGTATGACAGGAAACAAAGATTCTTTGTATAATTTTCTCTTAGCACAATGGTGCTTATTTGCAAGAACAAAAAAATAAATATCATGTATCTTATTTTATATTCCTCTCCTGTCTCCTTTATATCACAAATGAAGAGTGACCTCACTAACATTCGGATGCCTAGATAAAAGCCTCTGGCTCTCGTGGAGTTCATGTAAAGTTTCTGACACAGGATGCTTGCTCTCCTGCCCCACTTGAGACTTCTCACTATTTGACATGAGCCTTTGAGCCCAATTCTGATCAGATAACACTGATTTTTCCTCAAGACATTATTTTTTATTAGTTCAAATTAGAAATAAGCTTGCTTCGAATGCCAATCCCTTCTCCCTCTTCCTCCCCCCTTCCCCCAAACCCCCACAAGCCCTCCACCTAATCCCCCCTCTGCTCTCCAGTGAGGGTAAGGCCCGCCATGGGGGTTTCCCAAAGTCTGTCATATCATGCTGGGCAGGGCCTAGGCCCTCCCCCATGTATCCAGGCTGAGAGAGCATCCCTCCATGTGGGATGGGTTCCCAAAGTCCCTTTTTATGCCAGGGATAAATACTGATCCACTACCAGGGGCCCCATAGAGTGCCAAGGCCTCCTTATTGACATCCCCATTCAGGGGTCTGGATCAGTCCCATGCTGGCCTCTCAGACATCAGTCTTGTGTCCATGTGCTCCTCCTTGTTCAGGCCAGCTGTTTCTGTGGGTTTCACCAGCCTAGTCCCGACCTCTTTGCTCTTCATTCCTCCCTCTCTGCAACTGGGTTCCAGAGTTTAGTTCAGTGGGTGTCTGCCTCTGCTTCCATCAGTCACTGGATGAGGGCTCTAGGATGGCATATAAGGCAATCATCAGTCTCATTATAGGAGAAGGGCATTTAGGGTAGCCTCTCTACCATTGCCTAGATTGTCAGTTGGTGTCATCCTTGTGGATCTCTGGAAATCTCCCTTGTGCCAGATATCTCCTCCAACCTATAATGGCTCCCTCTGTATGGTATCTCTTATCCTGCTCTCCTCTATTCTCCCCCCCCCACTCAACCTTTCTGCTCCTCCCTTTCCTCCTCTCCCCTCCTCTTCTCCCCTTCTCATTCTCCCAGTTCCCTCTCCCCTACCCTTATTCTCCCTATTAGCTCATGAGATCCTGCCCCTTCCCTTTCTACGGGGTCCATGCATTTTTCTCTTAGAGTCCTTCTTGTTTCCTAGTTCCTTCGGTGATGAGGATTGTAGTCTGGTAATCATTTTCTCTCTGTTTAAAATTCATATATGAGTGAGTACATACCATGTTTGTCTTTTGTGACTGTGTTATCTCACTCATGATGGTTTCTTCTTGAAATTGCCTTGGAATTTCAACGTTCCATTGTTTTTATTCTGCTGAGTAGTACTCCATTGTGTAAGTGTACCACATTTTCTCTATCTATTCTTCAGTTGAGGGGCATCTAGGTTGCTTGCAGATTCTGGCTATTACAAACAATGCTGCTACAAACATACATGTTTTTTGAGTAGGAACAGATATCTCTTTGGGAAATCCAACAAAGAAAGTGGTAAATGTGTATTTGCTTTTCTCTATCAGGAGCAATACCAACAATGTAACTGTGTACTAAATGACCTGATTTTCTGCCTAGAAAACATTATTCTAGAAGAAATTACTTTTAGTTTCCTTCAGTTGGATAGGTATTTTTGTCCTAGAACAAAAATCTTATAAGTCCCAGGAATATGCAAACAATAGAGGTAGCTCACAATAATGCACAAGCTCTTCCTCTGAGAACTAGGGCTATGAACTTGGGGAATTTGACATCTAACTTATCAGACTTGCAAGATATGGTGGGTAGAAGGACCATTGTATAGACAGTGTAGGAATATAGAGATGACTTGGAAGTCTATGTTCAGAGGACTGTGTTCTGTATGGCTGGAGAGATAGGAGAAACTGGACCATAAATGGCTTTTGGAAGATGGATGGCAATTAGAGTTTTGTCTAGGTTACATAGAGTATTGATCAGTATATGTGAATGATAGTTACATTTATAAAGGCATTCTCTGAAAGTTTGCTTTCTTTTGACTTTTTAATTATTTCCTTTATCTTTTGAAATGGTAATGAAATTACATCCTTCCCCATTCCCTTTCCTCCACCTAAACCCTCCCATATGCCCTCTTGATCTCTTTCAAATACTTGAGTGCTTATATTATATATTCCAATATATAAATTCAGCCTGATCAGTTTGTATTTGTTGCCTATATGTATTGTTTAATGGCTGACTATTTGGTGTTGGTATTTGGCATTTGGCCAATCTGTGTTCTCTTCCTTGGAGACATTATTTCCTATTCTTAAAATCCCTTAGTTACCTATAGCTGTTTGAGTAGAGTTGAGGCTTCCTGAATTTCCTTTGCTTATAGGCCAAGTCCAATTCAGTGTATCTGTTGTTTTCTTCTTATTCAACTCTTGTTAAAGATATGTCATTGTTAGATGCATTAGTAGTGGCAGAAAGTGAAACTAGAGTGAAAACAGTTAAGGAACTGTACTCTCAATTGTCTATAGCAGGCACTTGTAAGACCATTTACTACAACTACACACACACACACACTCACATACACACACACAGACACACAGATGTAGTTGGAAGGATCACAAAAATAGGAAATTTCTATTACTGTGAGTACCTAGGTGTATTAGGAATCTGGAAAGATTCTAGACTTCTGAGTGTAGAACAACCTGGTTTATGCTAAAGCCACTAGATAGAAAGTGAAGAACACCAAGATTGTCTTCAATCAATCTTGATGGCAGAGCCAGTATTGGGAGTTCTTTCTAGACTAGCTCTTAATCACATCTGCATTTCCAACAACTTCAGAAGGTCTGACAATGGCAGGCTTTCGATGATTCTTGAAAAATCCTAGAAACACAACTAATTTAATTGATAAGCCTAGGTACAAATTATGATATAGTAAAAGATAATACAATACAATAGAAGTAGATATTTAGAGGATTGCAAAGCCTATAATTGAAAATTTGGCAATGAAAATAGACAAAATTAAGAAGCAAACTGAAAAAGAAAACATTTTTCTCTGTGTATTTTTCATAGACTGGAAAAAGAAAAATGAACATAGAATACTTTGCAATATTCCCAAGGGAATATGTATGGCCTGGACCCAGATGAGTGACAACTCTACTCCTATAGATAAAGAAGGAGTCAATGAATAGTGTGAAGGAAGAAATGGTGGGAAGTTAGCATTTGAATTGAAAAGGAGCTTTTGATGCTGACTGGGGATGCTGTATGTTATTGGCTTTACTGATGGTAATGAAAAGCTTAAGAGAGTCTGTGACAGGGTTGTATTATGCATCTCAAGTTCCTTGAAAGAATATAAGTGGGTCATTCTCCTACTGATGAAATGATTCCTTTTTGCTGGACACATTTTACTCTGCTTTGAGGAATGGCCTCATTGTACTGCCATCATGGAATAGCAAGTAAAAGGATTACACATTAACATAAAATAGCTTGTGAGTGCTATCAGTGGTGGCTGGAACATATTGATTTGATTAGCATTAAATATCTGAAGATAAGAATGGTCACATCTTTTTCTCCCCTCTCTCTGTCTCTCTGTCTGTAGCAGATACCAAAAAATAAACTAGAAGTAGAATGACTTACTTTGGCTTTCAGAAACTTACAAATAAAATCTATTTAAATTACCCTGACTATCCTTATTTAGTGTTAAATATAGACTAAATAGTTTAATATGGATTTATGTAATGAGTTCACAAATTGATTTTGCAGTATGTTTGCTTCAGGAAATAAGTATCTGATTACTATAGCTTGAATTGCATTTCTTTCTCTCTATGTGGATGCATTTTGATATGATGGATGGGTTTTCTTTAAAATGTAAGAGAGAGAGAGAGAGAGAGAGAGAGAGAGAGAGAGAGAGAGAGAGAGAGAGAGAGAGAGAGAGAGAGAGATCTCAGTGTGCAAGCATGAGGAACTGACTTAACATCTTAGAACCTATGTAAAAGCTGAGTGCAGGGACAAACATCTGTAATCGCCGTGCTGGGTAACAGAATGTCTCTAGGGTTCACTAGCCAGCCTATTTAGATAAAGAAGTGAGCTTCAGGTTCAGTAAGAGACCCATGTTAAAAAAAAAAAGGTCAATAGAGAAATATGCCTTGGTCCTATCCACATGTATGTACAGACATATACCACATACACAACCATATACCTAAAAAATTGTTAATAAAGCATATTAAAAGAAAGAATTGACCAGGTATGCAAGTGCATGTATGTTTCTTCTAATTTTCCCTTGGAACTCTGGAACAAAATAAGCAGGAAAATAGCAACTAAGAGAACAACTTCTATATGTTTTCATCCAACTCTGTCCACAAATCTCAATTTTAGGAAAAAGAGGTTCTCTGCAATGTGCCAAAGAAGAGTGATAACTGATATGCTGTAAATAGCACACTGATGCCTGTGGGTGAGATACACACATACAAATTCATTTTTTACTATTGCAAGAATCATCAGGGATTCAGGTATCCTTGGCAAACACTCAGCTTCTGAAATGTGAAATTCTTGCTATGTAAAGTATGTCTAAGTTGTAGCTTGGATTTATTCTCATGAATGAAAATAATTTTAAAGATATGCTGTATCTTGGGTTCATTTCTCCTACATATTTGTTAACTAATGAGAGTATGGGAAACTGCAGAAGTGTAAGTATATAATTTGGAGGCCTTTCATTGCCCAGTGACTTTGAATAATATTCCACAAGAGGTGTCACACAGTATTAAAGGGAAGGATTCTGTTGAGATTCTTATTCTAAAGAGGAATAATGCCCAACTAGACAGCTTAAAGCCTATTTCTTAACATCTGCTGTGCTGGGTAGTTTTGTTAACTTGACACAAACTGGAGTCATCTGGGAAGAGGGAACCTCAGTTGTGGAATTGCCTCTATTAGATTGGCCTGAGAACATGTCTGTAGAGCATTTTTCTTGCATAATCATTAATGTTGGAGGACCCAAACCATTATACTGGGTGCTAACACTGGACAGGTCATCTTGGGTTGTATAAGATAGCAGACTGACCAAGCTCCAGGAGCAAACCGTTAAGAGGCATTCTTCTATGTTCTTAGTTTCAGACCTAGTTAGTTACTAAGTTCCTGCCTTAGCATCCCTCAGTGATGAACTGTAATCTCTAACCAAATAAATGTTTTCCTCCATCAAGCTATGTGTGGTGAGTTTTGTCACAATGGCTAATTAGGATGCCTATTTAGTCATTCAGAGAACCGAGGTCCCAGAGCACAACATGGTCTTCAGAGAGAGGATGGAGATAGAGACCAGGAAGCTACAGGGTATTGTCCTGGGGTCAGAAGACCAAACATCCTCTTGCTTAGTATATTTATCTGAAATTAATAAGTAAAGGACTTTTCAGTGATAATAAAGAAATGAAGTAATGATTTAAAGCCAACTAGATTAAGTAGAAGGAAAGTAATTAGTAGACCAGAATAACCATTCTATTAGGGTTTAAATATGCAGTGTCTCTACAGGTTCACATTTTGAGAATTTGTTTTCCATTTTATAGCGGTATTTTGAAGGCTGTGGATTCTTTCTAGAACTGGATTCTGACTGACAGAGTTAGGTTACTAAAGACAGGCCTTTGAAGGGTGAACCTCTGCTCTGTTTTGGGCCTGCTTCCTTTGGTCCTGGTTTGCTGCACATCCTATTCTGTGAGCTCAACCAGGCATCTGCCATGTGGGAAATCAGTACTTCTAGAAGACAAAAATTAATATATGCAAATTGTTTGTGCAGGTGGCAATAAAAGTAGACAGAGATCACCTTTTTTTTTTCTGCCAAAAGGAATTTTTGTCTCTTACTCATTGGTGACCTGTAATATTGAAATTTGTTCAGTGATTTACCCTCAAGTTTCCTTAAGTTTAAAAAATAATGTCACACTCATAGATATTAAATCAGCAAGTGCAATGCCTGTAAAGATATGCACCAGGTCCTCTGTATATATAATAAAGCTTTTAGTTTAATGTTTTTATGGGGCTTTTGAGTGTGTGAATGAGTGGTCTCTGATTTGTATCTTCTCTTGCTGCTCTTTTCCTTGTTTTGGTTTGCCTTGTCCAAATTCAATACAATTTTTGTTTTATCTCATTATATTTTATTTTGTGTAAAAAAATTTCCACACATGTAAATCTTTGTTTTAACTAACCCCTAATCAGAACATATTCTCTAATAAATCCTTTATACCAAACAAAATAAAACTAAACTGTTTCATATCTCCAAAAAAGAAATACTATAATAAACAATGCTGACTTTTCATTTAAATGCACAGGCTGAACAAGCTCCCAGTTCACCAAGTCTTAAAGTCCTGAAAACGGATGCAATAGAAAGGTGGATTAGGTAGATGCTACCTAAATGGGAGTGCTGAAAACATTGCTTAATAAGTGTCTCTGCAAGCAGTCATGTTACAGAGATGACTGATTGTTTGTGTATCCCCTTTCAAGGGCATGGGTAGATGACACTATCAGTTCAGGTGAGGCAGTGGAGGCATCCCGCAGCCTCCTTCAGAATGTCACTGTTCTGATGTTGGCTTTTAGGCACAGGCCCTTGGAAGTTACTTGTTCAAAGTGTTTGTCATAATGTTCATCCTTCCAAACACAGTCCATGTCATGGTGAGTTTCATAATTAAGAGAAACAAACATGATGATTTAAACAGGACAAAATAAGTAATTTGCTATTCATACCATCTCTATTGTCTCTGGTACAGTAGCACGTTTTATAAAAATCATTGCTAACTAGAGTTTCTAGATACCAAAGCCATCATCCCTTCCAGCAATTACTTCCTATCACTCTGTGTTTGTTTTGATAATCAACAAGTTTCAGTACTTTTTGTTTCAAATGTGAAATGATTACCCTTTGGTGATTAAATGTCTGTATACTTGCTAACTTTTAAAGCCTAATAATATGAATAGGTTTTGTTAATGAAATATTACAGGTGTGGACTGTTTATGATGAATGAGGCCAGGCAATCCTTATTAGTGTGTTAATAAATGTGTCACTATATTATAATGCAATACAATATTGATATTATTATATTTCAAATTAATTCTTTCCCCTCATCAATCTGTTTTTCTCATATCTCTTTTTATTAAAGGAGAATGATACAAAACAAAATAAAATACAGCTGCACTCTGACCAGAAAACATGAAGGGTAGAATCCTGGTATATCCTGCTGTGCCAAAAGTAATGACCTCTTTATCACTAGACTACATAAGACTTTCTGATCCCAAACCATCTTTCTTTGCCTCTCCTTTTGTCATAAATACTTACTCTCTCCCGCTCTTTCTCTCTCTATATATATATATATATATATATATATATATATATAGTTTCTCTGTATCACTTGGTAGACCAGGCTGGCCTCAAACTCACAGAGGTCCGCCTGCCTCTGCCTCCCAAGAGCTGGGATTAAAGGCATGAGCCACCACTGCCCAGCACAAAATATATTTTATAACATTTTATATTAAGAAAATCACAGTTCAACCTGAGTTATATTTATTACATGGATTGATTTAGAGAGAAACTTAGAATATCTTTTATGTACCTAATAGGACTGTGACCATTGCCGTGGAACCTCTGTGTCCAACAAATGAGACAATATGTTATATAATTATAGTAGTTTATGTATTAAATTTGTATATAAATTTCTTAATTCGTTGATATCAGGTGATCCATATTTGTTGAAGCAAACACTACATTGATAAATCTTTATTAGTACAGTCATTTTTTGTTACAGGCATATCCTATAAAGTTATGACACTTATTTCTTAATCAACATGATCATCCTTCCCATGAATTTATCTTGTTATCACAATAAAATTGAAGATTTCATATCAGTTTCAAGTATGGGTATCATCTAACATTGATGCTCTTAGATACTCTGCATTCCCCTTTCTTATCACCAACTTCATTCACAAAGTCTGTTCCTGTTCTGACACAAATGCACATATAGTAAAGACATTGCTAAATATTTTTAATGAAAATTGTTATGCTTAATTTAGCTGTGATTTCATTCAGGATTTTTGGTGACTGTTTCATAAAGAAAGAATGTGGAAAATCTATTTGAGGAAGTCATCTCAAATAGAGTAGAGATATAAATATCAGCTCATGAGACTGTTGCATTCTCTTACTATCTCGTTAGAAATAATTTTGGGTGCTAGGGGTTGGCTTGAAATTATGAACTATGCAGACAAGATTGAAATATATGTGCTTAAGGGAAGGTATCTTCCCCCAGATATTAGTTTGAATAAGTTTTGTATCAGACAGCTGCCATTCTAAAAGGGACCAAATGTGTTATATTTCCCAATATACAGCAAAGCATTGTTTTCCCTGGTAAACAATCAACAAAGGACTGATTGAGGGCTTTCTCCGTTCAATACATTTGACTCTGTGACAGGCTTTGAACTCTGACCCCAGAAAAGCATAAGACATTTTAACAGGCTAGATCTGCCAGATCTCACCCTTCTGATCTTATTAGCAAACCTTCCAGATTTAAGTTCTGACCTCCTATAATTATTGACACATATTTAATTCATCCTTTCATTCCTAGCAAACCTTAACGCAGCTGCTATGGCACATGTAAATACATCACTGTTGCCTGCACGGGCTGATTGGCATTCATGCTTGAGTGTCTTTTTTATTTTCTCCTTGGCTGCTGGGAGTAGCCTGAACGGCACAGAAGCTAAAGAGCTTCATCTATTAGGCATGACAGATTTGTATTCAGCAGCAAATGCCTGACCTTGCTCAGCTCTCATCCATTCCCATCATCCTCTTGGCAGATGAAAGAGTCTGCTTCACTACTGCTTCCTGGCTGTTTCCTTGGCAACAATAACTGGGCACGTCTGAGGGAATAAGTGACGGAAGAATTTGTTGGTAGTGGGATTAAGAAGTTTTTTTTTTTAAAGTTATCATTCACAGAATAATATGTGAAGAATGCTTAACATGAGAGTTAAGAAATAAAACCAATCAGAGTTGTGCTAATTTCTCGTTAACCTGTTGTCCTTCTCAGTGATATCTACAACTTTCCCTGGATTTACCGGAAATCATAGTTTTTAAATTCTTAGAATCCATTTAAGTTTTAGGATAAAGCAGATTAGTTTTGTAGTAATAAAACTTGGGTTGCTTTAGATTTTGAATTCATGGAAAAAGAAGTGACATACCACCGTCTCCTAGCTAGAAGAACTTCGCAACATGTCTAATATCTGATTTTCTCTCTTACATCCAAAGATACTGTACAAGTCTATGAAAGGTTCATAGACATTCTTGTATTTGTGTGTGTGTGTGTGTGTGTGTGTGTGTGTGTGTGTGTGTGTGAGAGAGAGAGAGAGAGAGAGAGAGAGAGAGAGAGAGAGAGAGAGAGAGAGAGAGAGAGAGAATTCATCAAAAGGCTGTCAAAAGGCCCAGAATCCCCGTGGAATTCTTAAACCTGCAGTGAACTCCAGAACACCAGCTGAAGGTAGGCTCATAATTTCTTCAGGAAAACTTTGTTGGAATGTTAGAGAATAAATTTGGATTACATTAGGAGAATTTGAGTAGCAGAGAGGCACAGTACAGGGAGTGCTGACAGAGAGACTATGGGCTGGCTACTCAGGGAAAATGTTCTCTGGAATTCTCCAGTAAGTCAATCATTATTCATTATTTTTGCATTAAGGTAAAAGAAATATTAAATTACTTAAAATGGTCAATGTTTTATTGCTCTAATATTATTTTAAGCCTTGAAATTCAGTAAGGCCACTAAACATTTGAGTGTATTTAAGTAGGTCTAATAAATAAGAGTGTACTAATAATAATGTTAATGTAGATAATTTACTCTGTATCTCCAAAAAATGAAAGCTTAACATCACTTCCATTATGATTTTGCACTTCGATATCTACAAATGATGAGAATGTATTTAACTTCTGTTATAAGAATCATAATTATAGTTGGCCATAGAATTAAACACAGCTTATTTATCCATTTTCCAGTTAAAACATCAGATACTTCCACTCACTTCTAATGCCCCTGACTAGTACGACTTGGCTTTTCAGTCTTTCTATAAAGGTTAAATATAGATTTATTCTATTGGATGTGGCACATGGTCGTTTCAAGAGATGTGTTCAACCACATAATAAAGTCTGAAGGAGGTAATTGCCACAGTTATAATATATTACTGCTGATTTTGTGACAAACCAACATAGATATTTGCCTTGCATTTGGGTTGCCACAAATCTGAAATCAGTTTAAATTGTTTAAGGTTAATGGGTCAATGTTTGTATTTAGTCATTTGTATTGGTCAGTATTTGGAATTCTAACAAGATATGCCCTCAGCTGCTGCCACTAGGAGTACCACCTGTGCCTATTCAGTATATTCCCTTTGAAAAGGGCCCTGCCCATCTCCCATCCCTCTCTCTCTCTCTCTCTCTCTCTCTCTCTCTCTCTCTCTCTTCTTCTTCTTCTTCTTCTTCTTCTTCTTCTTCTTCTTCTTCTTCTTCTTCTTCTTCTCTCATCTCACTCACTCTCTAGCTCTCTTGCTCTCTGCATCTCTTTCCTCTTTGCTGCTACTCCTGTACCTAGAGGATAGTCTCCTCTTTTCAGTTTCTCTTTTCACAATCCTTTTATCCTAATTTAAAAAATCCTCAGCTTTCTCCTGCCACTTTTTAAAAATTATAACAGTCAGTATATGACCCCTCCTATACTTTCCATCTAATGCTTGCTTCTCTGCTTTCTGACAACAATGTCTCTCCTTCCTTTCAAAGAACCATGAGAATCCAAGGGGCTTATCATAATAACCTAGGAAAATCATTTACTGTTAAGATCACTGACATAGTCACATCTGTAAAGTCACTTATTCCATGTAAGTTAACATATTTGCAATTTCTAAAGACTACAATTTATTTTATGGGGTGACAGTGTTATTGATTTTACCATTTAAACAAACAAAATTTGTAAATGTTTGAAGAGTATGTACTCAACAAATATTTTTCAGACCAAGCAAGTTTTAGTGAGTACATAGAAATATACATTGGTAGAATATTATAAGACTGAACAAGAGCTTGACTTGTAATTCTATCAGATGTGTGGCTCTCAGGTACATATTTAGAGGAAATGCAATGTATCACTTCTAATTGAGTAGAATATGAGCTGAAATGGCTTGTAATTTTCATCTGGTTTATTTGTTGTGATGCATCCAATTTGCATTTGTTTCCATGAGTAACTCAAAATTATGCAGTACTGAATGGGAGAGCATAGGGGCTCTATTCTCTAATGTGTGTCCAATGAAATCAAAGAAATGGAGCAAAAGGTATTACTATATACTGGAGTTCACACAATTATAATGGATCTAGAGACTTTCTTAAACGTTTATTGAACTAAATGCCAACAGGGACTAGGGACAGAAGGAAGAATATGAGAGAGAACAAGAGTATGAATGAGAGAGAATATGAATAAAAGGAGTATTGGCAGAGAGCCCAAGAAATTGCTTAAAAATCAGCTTGTGGTTTATGATTTACAGATGATTATTATGATCCATCCCTATGATACCATTGTAGCTATAATTACAGTGCTAAAATATCATCACTTATTATGGAGTAAACTCTATAAATATTTATATTGACACACCCTACCCCAAATATATTCTTAAAATGTGCTTAAGATAAATATCATGAGTAGAAATAATATAAAGGTGAATAAAAAGAAGACAGCTTGGAGGAAAAAATGAAGTCCAAAGTGGGATTTTTAAAGATTATGAAGATGAGTCAAAAGGAAAGATGCTATAAGTGTTCACGGAATGAAAACTAAATATAGCACCTACAGAGTTTCTATATTGATAGATTTATGAGCTTGTGGATGGTTTAATAAATTTAATTTCAGGTTCAGTCAGTTGAAGAGCTATAAAAACTGTTTGATTTAAATGCGTACATCTTCCGTGTTCTGTTTTCACCATCCTATATGTATCCACAAGTGTGAAATGAAGTGGGCATTGTTGATGTGCAAAGGCAGGTGGTCACTTCCATGTTGTTACTTTATGTCCTATCCACAAAGGTCATATTCTACTTTAATGAGTCTACAACCTGGTTTGTCTCATAAAGGTTTTCTCTATTAATCTTAATGTATTATGATCACTTTTATTAAAATAAGTTTTGTCTACTTAACTAGCATGTTTCCTTATTAAAATAATATGTATCTGTAAGAAGCTTAAATTTTAATTGGCGAGATACAAGAATACTAATAAAATTAGAAACTAGTTTGAACTCAGATACCTATGATTTATGATTTTGATGTAATTTTAAAGGCTTGGAATAAATAGTTTTAGTTATGATGATATACTAGACTGTCCTGTCAGCTCAAACAAAATTCTACAGACTGGTTGTCTGAATTAGGGCTTCTGTTGCTGCGCTAATCCCAGATGCATGAACTGGCTATTTGGAGCCCATTCCCTATGGTGAGGTATCTTGTTCAGCCTTGATACAGGTTCCTGCCTCAACTTAGTATGCCTGACTTTGTTGACTCCTCAAGGAAGGCCTTACCTCTCTGGGGAGTAAATGGGATTGGAGCAGGGAGGAGTGGGGAGTGGGAGAAAGGAAGAGAGGGGGATTAGGGGTTGATATGTAACATGAAAAAAATGCTTCAAATACAAAAATTACAAAAAAAAAAAAGCTACCATAGTGACTTGGGGATACAAAGGGCACATTTTGCCTTACAAAAGTCACATCATACTCTGTCACTGGGGAGGTCAGAGCAGGAACTTAAGGTAGAAATCTGGTGTCAGGAGCTGAAGTCCAGGTCATCGAGGAATGCTACTTCTGCCTTTCTCTTTATGGATTGTTTAGCTTGCCTTCTTACAGCACCCAGGACTCCTGCCTAGAGATGGTACTAGCTGGACACACCCATACCAGTCGTTAACCTAGAAAATGCCCCACAGGCATTGCCTAAGGCAACCTCATGGAGGAAGCTTCATAATTGAAGTTCCCTCTTTTCAAATGACTGTGGCTTACATAAAAATATGTGAGCATACATAAATAAATAAATTTGACGATAAAAGTAATTAAAAGGACAACGTGTGTTAAGAAAACAAAGCAAAACAACAACAAAAGACCCATTTTGCAGAAGATCCAGTTTCAATTCCCAGAACCTACAAAATATCTAGGGATAGTTCCATGGATCTGGTTTCCTCTTCTGACCTGTGTAGGCAATAAGCAGGCAAGCACACACATAAAAATAAACATAGATCTTCTTAAAAGAAATTCTGGATACTATTTTTTTTTCACAGTTGGGAGGGGAGAATTCTGGGATCAGTGTGTTGTCAAATTCAATTTCTAATAGCAGTTTTGTTCCTGGCTTGCATATGGTCATCTCCTTCCTACTCCATCTTCACGTTCTTCTGTCTGAATGTGCTGAAAGTGAAAGAGAGGGAGGAAGGGAAAATGGGAGGAAGAGGATAGGAGAGAAAGAGAGAAGGAAATAAAGACAAATGCAACTGTCTCATGGTCACTTACCTAGTGGCTTATCTCCATTTCTTGACAATCTTAGGCATTCAAATCTCTTGTCTAGAAAGTAAATTCAATACTGAAAATGTTCAGTTGCCATGGAAATTCTGCAGTAAAGTGGCTAGTGGAAAAGGGCATGGTCAACTGTAAGAGAGCAACATGGCTGGCTACCTTCCTTACCTTCCTTCTGTCTCTGCCTAACAGACACACTGTCCCCATGAAACATTGTATGGAAGATTCATTTTTTACTTAATGCATTGCATCTGATTCAGACATCACTAATATCAATGTCCCAAATAATCCCTTAGACCTCTCTCCTTCATCCTTCTTTCGCTTGCTTCAATCTGGTTAGAGTGGTTCCCTTTTTGTCCTGACAGCAATGAGGTTTTGATATACTGGTAAGATACCACAGGAATAAACTAAGTAAGGGAATTATGGCAATGAAATGCCTTCATAGTGCCAATATACCAGAACCCAAAGTTAACTCTGAACACTAAGCATATGGCATACTTGTTTCTTGGAGTGGTTTTTGGAGGGCATCCAAATTTCTGTCTGTACCTTATAGTGTGTTTAGCTTGTCAGAGAAGACCATCCAGCCACCAGGCAAAGGTGGATAATAGAAGCCCACTAAAAGAGACTGGTTACATGAATCTTTAGGGGCTGAGACATGACATAAAGGAAACAGAGTGAGAGGCATGAGCAGAATTAGATCCTCAGATCTTCTTGGGGCCTTTTAATAGTGATGCTAAAAGATTATAAAGCTCATAAAAGTGTGCAAGATGATCTTCCATAAGTAATTCTATACAGTGCTATTCACACACTAGCATACTGGGAACAGTGAGCACACAAGTATTTGTTCAAAATATTTTATTTCCCATATGGCTCCTTAGCCAAGAAAATGTGGAGGACAACTCATATTTTTAACCCCTTTGCTGTCCTTTGTTCCATAGCCAGTCTCCCAGACTGGGCATAAAATGCTGAGTCTTGATTCACAGACACAGTTCATGCCATCCATGTCCCAGTGAATCCCTAGGAAAAGTAGCAGTGAAACTACCGCTGGGTTGTTCTTGTACAAGTGTTGACATTGATTTCTTGCCTCTTGGCATGGAGAAGTCCCAAGTGCCACCCCTGACCCATTACCTGGGCCTGTAATTACTTCAGGAGCTGGAATGAAAAGGGCATATCTCTTCCTTTTTCAGGAAATGACAGGCTCAGGATATAAGCAGGCCCTGCATTAAGGTAAATCTCTCAGGAGAGCTTAAAAACCCCCAAGCCTGGGCTCCAGCATCCTTGCATCAATAGAGGCTTCAGAACAATGCAGAGTTGGCACATGACTCTGAAATGGCTTCATCATACAGGCAGATCCTAATCTGCACATTGCAAACAGGCAAAAATATATATATATATAACTCATGTAACTAGGTCCCTTGCTTCCTACAGAGAACCACTGTTTTGTGAGTGCTTTTCTACTTCTTTACAAATGATAATAAAATGCCATAATGCCTTTGAAAATAGCCTGGAGTTCACAAGCCATTTATAGGAACACTGTTGTTTTTCAAAGCTTTTTGAAGTCAAATGAGCGAATCCATGTATTTTTATTTCTCAGATTACCCAACAGTAAGATTGTCTCATTCTGTGAAAACCACTTTGGTGTTGCTCCATACTGAATTGTATTAAATATCTAAGGTCTAAAATTCCAAACTGTGTGTTTGTAGCTTAATGGCCAAGCTACTTGGGAGTGAGCTTTATTTCCTCCACCAGACAGTCTCCTTAGCTGAGTTTTGAAGTTAATTATTGAGCACTGAAATCTAAAGGTCAGACCATGTCTATTTTCGGGGCTTGTTGAGCACTGTGGGCATATGGGCAAGACATAAATCCCTTATGTGCTGACCCAACTAATAACTTCTCTGTGCACCTTAACCTATTTCCTGTCCTAGCCTTTTGGATGCTGTAGGGTCTTTAGAATGGATTATTATGGAGCATGTGACCCATGGACTTTCATGGAGACCTCCTTGGGGCTTTAACATCTTAAAGCACAAGACTGCCTTTTTACAATATGCCCCTAAATTATCTATGCATTTTGCAAATTGCCTGAATTATTCCATTTTATCTTTACTACCCAAGGGGAAAATTAAACTTCAGAACGAATTTTGAAAAACATATAATACTTAGGGTTACTTACTTACTAATGTTTAGCTCACAGTTAGTAAAATTTATTTTTATCGATTTATTTGTTCACTTCCTCCACTCACTTGTGTATTCATTCATTCTGTGACTTTGTGTTGATCAATACTCTGGGCATACCACCATGTTACATTTCCATGAGACATAAAGAAGCAAAAGACAAATCAGTTATAGTAATTACATTTTAATCTAAAAGAGAAATCCAGGGCCAAATACCATCAGTGGGAGCTGGAGCATGGTGAACAAGCTGTTCTGCTCATGGTTGCAAAGTGGTTTCAAAGAATTCAGAGAAGAATAGATGAGCAACTTGGAATGAGAATTTAGTATATATAAAACTGTAGTTTGTGCCTGTATAGGGTATGCATCTTTTCTTTAAAATTACTGCCGATATTCTAATAAATTAAGGAAAATTTCTCTAGCCGTGGTGCTGCAGAAATGACTCAGAGTTTAAGAGCTTTTGCTGTGTAATGGGGAGGACCTTAGTTCATCTCCCAGCCCCTGCATAATAAGCTAGTATTTCTAAAGCTGCAGACAAAGCAAGCTCCCAGGGATCCAACAAGATCCTCTGCCTTTTGTACCACATAGATGCAAGGCATGTGTACCTACACATAAGTACATGAGTGCATAAATCAGAGACAAACGAAAACACACACACACACACACACACACACATTTATCATTTATTTAGTTATTTATTCATATGGTGAGTTGAAAATAACATAAAAAAGTAATCACTGAGCTATGTTTCTAACCCCCGATAAAGTTTTTGTAATCTGCGAAATGGAAATGTTTATGGATGTTTTTGTTTGTTTTTATATGTAGCTGTTTATTCCTTACTCAGCCACTGATAACCTCTACTCTCGTACATTTCTGTTGTGTGTCTAAATTGAGGAATCATTCTACTGTGAGCAACTTAGGAAAGTTTTCTCCTATACATTGTGAGCACAGTGTGAGGCATTTTTGTCTCAAAAACTCTTTCACATTCTTCACACCTCCCCATGATCTTAGATCGGTTTTGAAACAGAAGCTGAAGAAGTGGAAACATGTGCAAACTGAGCCCAGCTTACTTGACTTTGTCACTATTATTTTATAGTGACTCTGTAAGTTCTATGTTTTTATCACAACTCAGATATCACTTAGAGAAAGCCAATAATACTCTTGACAGATCAGATAGTTTTTCATTTCTTGATGTTGAGATTTCTGGCCACTCAGCTTGTAGGGCTAAGGCTCAAGGGAGACAGTTCAGCTGCCTAAACTACACTCTTAGCTAAGGATAGGTAACTTCTTAACTGATCTTAGAATGGTCAAAAGTGCAGAGCTGGATGTTCTGCTTTCTTCCATGGCCTTATTCTTGCTTGCTCATGGATGTATTCACTGTTGCTGGCAGGGCATAAATTTATATATTCACTGATATGTCTATCGCAGGTAAGGCATAAGTAACATTTCATCACAAGTAGAAACTGGACACATTATTTTCTTCAGGCCTACAGCATGCCTTTGCTTACCTTAATAATCAGTTCAGAGGGCAATGGCTTAGAGTCATGTCTATTAAAGCTTGGCCACATTCTGTACAGATGTGCAATTTGAGAAAAAATTACTCTTGGGCTTCTAATCAATTATCAACAAGTAAAGATTTCAAAGGAGATTTTAAGCCATTATATGAATATTCAAGTAAAATCCGTCAGCCATAATTAAGGATCACAGTAGTCATAAACCAGTAGGAATCATAGAGACACATTGTAGGGTATCCACAGTCATTTCACCCTGTGCCTATGTTCTGTTCCCTTTCTATCACCTTCTGGATTCTTACATTAGTCTCAGGATTTCTGGAGTTTCTAAAGAAAATACCAAATAATGATATGTAACCTTATATATTTAAATTGCTATGTCTCATATAGAAAAACGGAATTGTTAATCTTTATATCTACAATTACTTCAAACTTCTACCCAAGAAACATGAATTTGTGTTTGTTCATGAGAGAGAGAGAGAGACAGACAGAGAGAGAGAGAGAGAGAGAGAGAGAGAGAGAGTCCTTTAAATAGCTTATATTAATGTCAGTCTCCCCACATTAAAAATGTCACCTGTTTAAAAAGTGCCCCCAGTGTCTAGACAATCTGGTAAGACCCTGAGGTATTCATAGGTAACCAGGCATGACCTCCCTGAGCTGTTTCTTATATTCATGCTTATTAGAGATGTCTGTCTCTTTTTATCTTGAAGTTTAAAACTGTAACTGTTAGTGAGCAATGATGATTACAGATAGACTCAGAAATAATTCATATGACAAAACAGGTTAATTTTTCTCTTTATGTACACTCAAAATGTTTACTATATGGATTTATTTTGGTGTTTGTTTCTGTATTTTATCTTCTTTTATCTGATATCTTGTTTATATTAATCTCACTGTTCTTTTTCATTTTTTATCTATTTGTATTTTTCTTCATTCTGTCCTCAAATAGATAATCACTAGAGGAACAATGCATTAAAACAAAGCAAATTTACTTTAATCCAAGTATAAAACTCAAGGAATTCTTCATAGACTTAACATTTTGAAATTCATAGAAGTAGCCTTTTGTCTTTTGCTTATTTGTTCTCTTTTATCTTTTTCTAGTTGGAATAAAAGACTTAACTTAGAAACACACACACACAGACATACACACACACACACACACACACACACACACACACACACACACACACACACACCACAAACACACACAACACCATCTCCACGTACCACTAGCACTCCATTAAAGAAGTTACTTAATGTCTTCTCACATAACTTCTTTGGGTGAAGAAGCAGGACATCTCAAGTTCCTTAAGGATCATACCCCAGACTTTCCCAAACTTTTGCTTATTTCCCACCAAAGTGACACCTTTATTGAAATTGGAATAGGAACACTACTTTCATTTGATTTATTTCTGAGGTATGTGCAGGTGGAATCATACAGTATGCATTGGTTGGGTCTTGATGTTGCTGTATAGCTGTAGTTTGCTTGTATTTCTACTTAGTATCCATAGTATTGCTGTTAATATGATTCACATATTCTTTCTATTATTGGTATGTGTATTGTTTCCATCTCATGAACACTATGCTAAAGTGAATATATTTAACACATCTTTCTTGAGCGAAAGGCACTTTCCTTTGTATTGGGGTTATACACAAGTATGGAGCTGTACAAGATCAACTTCAGTATAATGTCAGCTTGACATCAACGGAGTTATGTTAGTTTATATCCTCACTTAGTATTTGTAAGGTTTGCCATCACTCTATAATCTTTCAATCATTTTCACTTTTAGACCATTTTAGGGGTAGATATAGTTATCTATTGTGGTATGGATACAAAATGTACCAGAAAGTCTCCTGTGTTGAAGGCCTGGTCCTTAGCTGACTGTCTTTTATGAAGTGGCTTGCAGAGCATAACAGACTATGTAGTTATCAGATCTAAATGGAATATCTATATCACATCCTTTGCAAGTACAAGGACCATCAAAGGAGAGTAGGTAGAAGTCATAGGCAGTATGCATAAAAAAGAAAACAGTATTTGTCTGACATTACATGGCCACTGCCAACATGAACACATGGTGGCTGTGATTGTGTGAATAGGACCTGCACAAGATCAAGCCAAAAATGTCCATCACTGATGAGGGACGGGCTCATAAAGGCCCACTCCCAGCTGAGGAACTGTTGGTAATTGATGTCTGTTGGAAGAGGGAGAGAATGTTTTCTTCAAGAATGCAGCCCTGAGAGGGCATTCATTTTATATTATATAGTCCTGCTACCATGCTCATACAAGCAGTGCTAGGTAGGTTTTCAAAACAGAGAAGACACAGTTGAAGAAGAAAAGAAGAGGGGTCAGCATAGTGGAAAAATTGGAAGTGATATAATGGAGTGGATTTCATCTAAACACATTATATACATGTATGAAATTCTCAAACAGTAAAAATCAAATAAAGTCGTGAAAAGAAGTCAAACAGTACTGACTTCCTGTGTGACATGATACATCAATAAACTCATCCCTGAAAGGACTGTTAGAAGTTATGGCCCCATCACAGGAAGGACACTAGGGATGTGCCTATAAAGATTGTATTTGCCTCCTATTCCATATATTACACTTTTTAATTCCCGATTGTCATGAGGCAAGCGCCATTACTTTGTTGTGCCCCTTCCACCATGATACTCTACCTTATATCAGGCCTAGAAACAGGGGGACCAAATGAGCATGGAGAGAATATTCTGCAACTGGATCTAAACATGTTTTCTTTTCCTCTGTAAAGTTATTTTTCTGTATCTTTTGTGAAGACAGAAATGTGACAAATACAATGTGCAGCTGTTGTTCCAATATGCATTTCTTTGCTATATAATAATAATATTTTTACACACACACACACACACACACACACACACACACACACACACAGACAAACGCCATCCTCTGTGATATGCATGCTCAGGTGCCTTGTATATGTGTGGACTGGGCAGCTGTATTTTTCTCTTGATTCTGTTATCAACCTGAAGGACAATGTTTCACTGAATTCCTCTGGGCTTCATAATATCTCTTGTTTCACTATTCTACAATTTTGCCTATTTTCTAATAATCTCACTGTTGTGGTACTGAATAATTAAGTATTCTAAAATTGAGTGCTTATTAAATCAGCTTTACCTCTTTAAAAAATACTTTGTAATTTTGTACCTGGAAGTCCTATGGCTCTTCCATTGGACATAAACAGGGATGTATGAATTTTTCTAGCCTTCTCTGCCCATCCTTCTTTGGGTTTTTGTTTCTCTCACTCTCCATCTTTCTGCCTCATTAGACATACTGTTCCACCCCAGCGAACAGCAGTTTTCAACCTGGGCAACTGTATTTTTTGGAGACTTGATAAAACAAACCATTAATTCACTTATTCACTCATTCATTCATTCATTCATTCATTCATTCATTCATTCATTCATTCATTCTTCTTTGAGAGTTTTATTCATGTATGCAATGAAATATGACCACATCTCTTCCCATTTCCCTTCTCTAACTCCTAATGGATCATTATTTCTGATGTTCCAAAGATATCCTTCTCCAAAGTTCATGCTATCTTCTCTTTTTTAAATTTATTTTTATTAATCTACTAAGTCCAATCACTACACCCAAGAGAGTCCTATTGGACTGTATTATGAAGAAGCCAGTTATACCACTAAAATCCTTTAATGTTATTGTTGTACAGGAAGGACTATGGTGGGTGTTTTTGTCCTGTCTGGATACACAGCAAAGGAAAATCACCTATCATTTACTCAAGCATGTTGAGGCACCTCTAGGCACTTGATAATTAATATCTGTTCATTACAGTATCATAAGCAGTCAGATTTATTCAGGCAGACATTTAAAAAATTTTGTCTATTGGATTTTCCTACAGCTTCAAATAATAGGAAGTAACACTCTCGCTTTATATGTGTGTATCTGGGTTAACTTATTTCTCAATAATACATTAAGAAAATCATCACTGAACTTTTAGAATACTTGTTAATAGGAAATATTGAAAATTTCATTATAAATTATTATAAATGATGATATGTTTAGCAAGATTCACACTATTTCATTCTTGATTGGAAGTTTGAGCTACTTTCCTTTAACTCATATATTCATAATCCTGAGACTGTTCAATACAAACAGAGGGGATATTAACCTGTCATTCCATTTGTGAAATAGGAAAAGAATGATTAATATACCAGAAAGTAATTATGGAAAAGAGGGAGATGCCTGTAGTCACAGCTTTTCAGTTGAATTAGTAAAAGCTGAATTAATTATCACATCAATATAATCAATAGCTGGATGTATTGACAGACCTGTAGTTGCCATTTTCTCTTTCTCAGTACTATACAAACACATGGAATGGTACTTTTTTATCTTGGAAGTAATTCGATGCTGTCTCAGCACTGAGGAGGCAGAGGCAGGTGGATCTCTGGGATTTTGAGGCCAGCCTGGTCTACAGAGCTAGTTCCAGAACAGCCAGTGCTGTTACACAGAGAAACCCTGTCTCGAAACACACACACGCAACACACACACACACACACACACACACACACACACACACACACACACACACACACACACACACAACACCAATTGAAGGTTAAATGAAATCCTATAATATATTCTTTAGCAAGATTTCAATCTTTGGGCACATTCCTACCACATCAGGAAAAGGAAATAAGAATTTTGCTTTTTTGGTCTAGACTTGAGAGTAAGATAGAAACCAGCCAGTTAAAGTAACTGTAGGAAAGCCAATAATTCAAGGTTCCAAGGTGAGGTTTGGCTTCCCTTGGTTACCCCTGAGCTGCAGTAACTCAAAGAAAAGTGGCTGCTCTGATATCTCTGACTTTTCTCAAATCTGAGGTTATTGGTTTGTCTATCCACAATACCAAAGACAGTTGAGTTATTTTAAATGAACAGGAAGGCTTTTTATTTATGTCCAGAGACATGATCTTAATTCTGAGCACTTATACTGACAAAATAAATCAATGCCTGTTTCCTACATGTTTTCTGAAAACTTGCAGCCCCCTTGGAATTAATTTCATTGCAGCATATGTACTAGAACCTTGGAAGAAAATGAATCAGAAAAGAAACAACAAGAACAATAACAACAACAACAACAAAAAATTCAGGTAACCCCAGCCACTGCAGACAACCAGTTTGGCGGTTTTGCAATCCACAGTTGCAGTTGCTGAGAGTTCTTTTGAATGCTTCATTGTCTCACTGATCTATCAGGAAATGAGAGTTGTGTTTAGGGGAAAAGAAGAAAACATCCATTTTTATTGTGGCCTGAATACGGCTTTGATTGAATGTTAGTGGTTGTTTTCACTGCAGTTTTTAACCTGCAAGCTCTCTGAAGCCACCCCACAGGAAAACAAATATATCCAATAAATAAGTGAAACCATGTCTCACATTTGGCAGGCCTTATATTAAAGGTATATTTGAAATATTTTAGAATACAAGGAGACTGCTAAGTGGAAGAAAGAAAAGATATTTGTAGTATTAGCTCTTTTGTGTTACTGCAAAACTTTTGGGATAGTATTAAAATCTCCACAAATGACATTTACTATGTGTTTACTCAGCTAATGAGTATTTATTCTTTGTTCTGCTCATTAAATTCTAATACTACCACTGTTACAAAGGTTCTGTTTAATAATTGAAGAAAAGTTTAGACTGCTGAAGTAATTCTGTATTTACTCAGGTCCTAAGTAGCAGACTTGCAGTTTGAACTCAGACCCAGCTTTTACATTAGCCCCCAGCATTCTATCAGGTGCTGGTTACCCTGCAGGGAGCACACATGGGTATTTGCACTGTGTAATGGATTTAAGAGTGAATTGGTAAGCCTTGATGTTTCAGAGTAGCTGCAAGAGGGGAAACTAAAGACTCTGAAGGGGCATCCTTTAAAAGACAGGGAGCAAATGTCTTTTCTTCCCATGAGAGACCTTACAGAGAGAGGATTCCCTATGGATGACATTCATACCCAAAAGACCATTGGCAAAGAAGTTCAAATAAGGCCACAGACATCAAAGACATCTTCCGTTTTCTAGAAATCTTTTCGTCTCTCAGCATCTAAGGATAAGCACCGTGCATATAATTTGTCACTATTACTGTTAGGGCTTGCTGTTTCATTTCAAAACTGAACACAGAAGATTGACTTACACTTTAAAATTCTTCTTAAAAAAATCCCTCTTCACTGGGATCCTTGCTCATGACTGATTCATGGGATCAATAATATGCAAGGCCAGTATCATGAGAGGTTTTCTTTTAAATGAGTTTCCAGGGCTCCACTGGTTCAAAAAAAATCCCATTAAGAGATATGTTAAAAATTAAAACTGAACCTGACATATAATACATTCCTGAATGCCTATTTGAAAACAATGTAAAGAGAAGTTTAAAGAAGCTGATGTATATTTTATTGTTGTTGAAATATTTATGTGAGATGAAAATTCAGTGGGTTAGGATCTTTTATTCTGACACAGCTCAGTAAATAAGCTATAGAACATGGAAGATTCATTTGTACATAGATATTACTTGTTAACTCAATTCCAATACCAATGAGGGCTCCCGGGTGATTTAATGATGGATGTGACAATTTCTAAAACTTATATTTGCCCTCATTCCTGTTCCTTTTGGAAACCTCCTAGGCTTACCTCTAGAAAATGGTTTCTAGTAGCCCTGATCCACATTGCCTCTAAATAAGGCTTTTCTTTTCTTCTTTGTTTATTATGCATTTATTTTATAAAAGCATTATTAAGACATCACCTGCCTACCACAAACTCAGTAATTATTTTCATAAAAGGTCAAAGTTGAGTATTATTAATGAGGTATAGAATATATATTAAATCAAATGCTTTTCCTTTTTTAGTTTTAAGTTTTCTTTTGTTGATGTGTATGGAAGAGAATATATGTAGTATATGTATATCTTTTGTGCTGGGCTCCAGCCTGTATCAGTCCCATGCTACAGAGGCCATCTATTCCAAACTGATGTCGTTGGGGCTGTGATGGGAACCAGCCGAACAGCCCCGGGTCCGACCCTGAGTGGAGGAGTGTGCATGGGGAAAGTCCTAGATACCCAAGGCGTTAAGAACGAGACACAGACATCTTGTCATCTCAGGTGAACTCTCAGTCAGTACTGGAGACCATGGTTTATTCAAGTATCCTCTTAAATAGGTTTCCAAAAGTGGGGGTACTGGGAGAAGACATTTATTATCATTTATAGAGCTGATATCAAATATTCCCTTTCATTCTCAAGATAGTCCCTCAGACATTCCACAAGTTCATGGCTCACTAGTCCCTCACCAGTCACTAGGCACATTCCACCAGCCTCCATGATGGGTGTGGGTCCACCCAGAGGCCTAGATCTATTGTTATACAAACTAGGAACCATTCTCCACCAAGGCCAGGAACCCAGAGGAGGCAATCAGCTGGCATCTGAAAGACAATGGGAGATTGGAGCTCCTGGAGTCTATCTGAGGCTTGCATCCCAAATATCATAATTGATATTTGGGCCCCAATACTGTAGCTAGACATACCCATATGTGCCCTGGAGCCATGAAACCAATTTGGAGGTCCTGCCCTATGATTTTCTGTTTCACTCTTTTGAGATAGACTCACACTAAACCTAGAGTGAAACTGGCAGCCAACAAGACCACCCAAGTCTTGTTGCCACTTCAAGCATTCTGGGATTATGGGTCCTAGCTTGGCTTTGTCTAGTTTTTATGTGAGTGCTATAGATTCAAACTCAGATTTTTGTGCCTGTATAGTAAGGTCTCTTATGCAATGAGTACCTTTCCAGTCCCTAAAGGCTTCATTTGTTTATTCTTATGGAAAACTTTCGTTTCATTGAAATATACCTGATTCATTTCTTGTCTTGATAGAAATCCAGTAGCAAATTCATGCTATTAAATTAAAACTAATAGCTATTTTATCTATTATTATATTTCATTATTTATTCTACAGCATGCAGATACTGCAGAGCACATGCACAGTGTTATGTTTTTCTTTAAAAAGAGGAAGAGAAAGATGCAAGATGAGACATGTTAACTAGTTTATTATATGGCCTGGCAGAGTGGGGAAACTGAGAGAGAAGAGGGACAGGGGTAATGACTGACCGCCATGGCCAGTGGCCATAGAGAGGCAGAGAGAGCACATAGGTGGGAGAAGAGAAGAGCAGAGAAGGAGTGAGCAGAGAGAAAGTGGCGTGAAGAGAGGAAGCAGAGAGACAGTGAAGCAGGAAAGTTGGAGCTTTTAATGTGCACTGAGGTTCCACGCATGCCCAGAGTCCTCATGCATGGCGGGTGACATGGTGATGACATAGCACATTTTCTTGTGTGTGCCCTGATTGTTGTCAGGGGGCAGGGTCTGTCTCTTAAAGAGGTAGAGCCAATCAGTGTCAAAGCCTGAACCTTTCACACAGGACAGAGGAAAATTTGAGTCAGGATTATTCTTCCATCTTGTTGATCCTGGGGATTGAACTTAAGTTGTCAGAATTGGTGGCAAGAACCTTTACCTCTGAGCCATCTTCACAGCCTAATATCATACTTTTTTATAACGGATAATGTTTTGAGCTCTACTGCTTCATATTCTGTCACATGTATTCTGTTTTTGTCAGTTTTCCTTTGCATTGACAATATACCTGAGATACCAAATTTATAATTGTGTACTTTTTTTCTGAGAGGTTTCTGATACAGCTGATTAGCCATTTTGCTTTTGAGCTTCTACTGTGGCAGGACATCATGATGGCAAACAGAATCTAAGAAAGAGCTGCTTATATAATGGTAGCTAGACAGACAAGGGAAGGAAGAAGGGGTCACAATCTCAGGAGCTCCTTTAAAGGATTGTCTTAGCCACCCTTCTATTGCTGTAAAGAGACACAATTACTATACAATATTAAAAGAGAAAACCTTTATTGGTGGCTTGCTTACAGTTGCAGAGGTTAAGCAGATCCATAAACAACAAGAGGGTGTCTGGGCCTGGCATGAGATTTGGAAACCTCAAGTCCACCCCAGTGACACACTTATTCCAAAAAGGCCACAGCTTCTAATCCTTTCAGATAGTGCCACTCTGCAAATGAAGCATTCAAATATATGAGCCTATGGGAGTCATTCTTATTCACAGTAGTACAGGCATTCCTTCAGGGACTTGACTGACTTCCTTATACTGAGTCCTAAGCCTTACCATTTCTCCCAATTCCTAGTATAGTATATGCAGCTGATGAAGACACTGGTTGAAAGAACATTTGAGGATATATAAGTTCTAAACCATGACTGTTTAAAGCTAAGTCTTATCAATAATGTTTTGATTGTATCTTAATTTTCACTATTTCATACATAAGCACTTTGTTTATATCATACCAGCTCCTCTCCTGCTTTGTCCTCTCAATTCCCTCTCAAATTCATATCCCAAATTTATGAAAATTTCTTTATTATTGCTGCATATATATGTAATACACACAGTAACAAGGAATCATAATTAATGCATCTGCAACATAGCTCATATACCTAAGACTCAGGAGACACTGGGGAAAAGTAAGTCAGAACCAGAGACTAAGTATGCGGATTGTGAGATAATGTCTTCTGATTGTGTATTTTCTGTATTCAAGTCACACACCCCTCTTTTGCTTTAATCATCTGGATTCCTGAAGCTCTTATTTTCTCTAAATTTCAACAATACATAGCAATGTTTTCTTCCCTTGATAGTTTAAATTATACACATGAAGACATTATAAATTACTAAGATATGTAGGATGATCAAATAGCCCTCTGGAAAGTTGTATCTCATGACCCTTTATATTCCTAGTTTGTGGATAATATACTCATGTTAAATCACATCCTACCAAATTGTTGTTTATGACACCAGGTAATGCAACTTATATTAACCTGTGTTTTCTTTGTAGGTCTCACACATTGTTATTATTCACAATCTTTTGTTGCTGTTGTTAATATCATAAGAGTTAATGTAATATATAAATTATTTAAAAAATACCTGGCTATTGCTTATCTTATTCAAAGGAAATGGGCAGGTTGCAGTCTCTCGAGATGCTGAACTTGTATATGCTAGCAAAATCAAGAAAGTAGTCTGTTTATAAAGAAAATTCCAAAGGTGTTTCTTTTCTGGCTTTAGCTTCAGCATATTTTAAAACTGGTATGCCATTGAGAAAAATGGTTTTGATGCTGTTTGTGAAAAGTAGAAGCTACAGTGAGCAGTCATGTTGTGTACTTCACATATCCAGCCAGCAGGCCCACAAAAGAACCAGCTGAATACATAATTTTGCAAACTTGTGTGGCAGATTATTTACATGCAGATCAGACACACTGGGGTGAATTGCTTTCACCCAGAATTGCTCAGGATTTCAAGTGATGTGAAGGACCAGGCCAGAACTATAGATTTCTGGGCATCCTCTCTCCTTGATTACATTTATGGTTGGATTCACAAATTTATATACAAAATACAGATGAAGAAATTTTCTCTCACTTGATGAGAGAAATGCATACAAATGCAATTATTATTTTAAACTTTGCAAGCAAGCTTCATTGCCATTAATGTAAACCCATGGACCCTTAAATTCTCTAGGCTGAAAGTCAGACTCCTGTTTAAAATTGTATCTTAAGCACCTCTTTTCTAGAAGAAAGTAATATTTTCCCTCTCTGTTCTTCTATCCTTATTTAAAAAATACTTTATATTCATTAGTTAGTCACTGACTTGAAGAAAATAGAATTTTTGAGAAAAAGGGAGGTACTCATATTTGTGGGTTTTAATGTTGTCAAATGAGTAATTTGTGGTTGGGCTTGGTAGAGTAAACTGGCTCATAGTTGAAAATAAATGGTGACTTTCTAACCTGTGGAGGATGAGCTAGAATTCTTATAACAAACAGAGGATTAATATAAAAACTAATAGAGGAAATGGAAGCACAACATTTGCATCTGTACAGAGGCACATATATTTTCAGATATATTTGGCTATTAGGTATTCTCAAAACTAGTTTTTCTCTTTTTTCCAAATATAAAAGTTGATGTAAGGTGTGTGTGTGTGTGTGTGTGTGTGTGTGTGTGTGTGTGTGTGTGTGTGTGTGTTTAGTATGGGAAAAGAATGAGTAATTGAGATATAAAATAATATGGACATAATAAAGAATTATAAAACTCTTTTTAAAATCCCATTTTGTAACTGTGTCATTGTTGTCATTCATAGGTTTAATCCTACAGTCTCAATGTTAAAATTAAGATAGTTGTGAAAATATGGCCACTGTAATTGTTCTATATTATAATTTAGGTAACATTTAAGTTATAAAGAGTTTAATAGGCTAGCATGAGGGTTGCATGCCTGGAATCTCAGCATTTTATAACCTTGCATAGGAAGATAGCACTTCATTATTCAATACTTTTGTACATAAAATTATTAATATTATTTGAAGATAAAAAACCTATTATTGGATTCCTATTCCCTAAATATGTGTGTATTTAGGTTTCTAGCATTCGAGGTCACATCAACTTGGAATTTTAAGAAATTACTTTATACTTAACAAAATATCATTAGCAATGTCTTAAGAAGAGAATAAAATATTTACCTTCTGAAAATTACTCCTCTTACTATACATTGTTCTGTGCCAACAGTTTCTTTCTAAAACATTTATTTGCTTACTTATTCAGTTATTTAATAGACATCTTTGGGACATAAGCTATGAGTCTATAAGGAAAGGACCTTAGAAAAAGTCTTATTCCAGAAGGAAAAACAATTCTGTGAATAAGTTAGCCAATCATACATTATCATGGGGTGATATACAATACTAGTATACAATATTTAAGTGACCTGGTAGTAAAACTTCAGGGTGGAGCCATGGTGACACACATGGTGTGTCTTGAGGGATAGTTCTGTCACTATGTCTCTTCTGTGCACAGTTACTTCTGTTCTGTCTTATCTCCTGCATTCCTGAAATGTGCTGTGCTAATTCCCAGACATTCTTGAATCATGAAAATACCACTGGGTTTCAAGTCAAGAAGTATCAAAACTGATTTACAGCAAAGATGATTATCTTATGCTCTGGGTAATATCATGTACTTTTGCTTTTTTCTTTGTGAAAACTAATCTAAGGCTCTACTTCAATTTCAATGTAAGATTTCTCACCTTTCCTTGATTCCTAATATATATTGGTAACCTTTTACAAACACTACACATTTATCTCACCCATTTCCCTAATTCCTGTGTCTAGACCTAAAGGGCAGATTCCTCATATTGAGTTAGTTTTGAGCAAGCAAAATACATTTCTTTTTCTCTGGTGATTGGAATAGTTTAGTTTTTCAACCAGCCCATCAGGAGAACTTTTAAATAACCAAATTTATATTGAACTATTTTTCAGACGGGAAGTTATAATCAATGAAAATCCAGTAAAATGCAAATACAAATCCTTCAAATGTCAAAAGGAAATGTCTGAACTGAGCGATACTAAGCATTCAATTTTTTGCAATATGAAGCTTCCGACATCATTAAAATTTCCTTCTCTGATATACTGCAATACATTCCTCAATCAAGAGCCATTTTAACTGTGTTGTGTTAGTAAAAATTGCCTATGCAGTATACACCCCAAAGTTGACTTGCACTTTAGGCAATTGCTAATTGTCAATGCTTTTAGACCTGAAAAGGGAGCAGTTCTGTTTGGTTCAGATTAAAATTGGTCTTCCTAAAATCTTCAAATTAAAGTATATTAATAGGACTGACAGGGGAATGGAAAAAAAGGTTGCCTTTTTGCTGCTGCAGTTCTAACAGGCCTTATGTTTACTGGCATCTTCATTTGGTGCCAGTCTCTTGTTGCTCAATGGTTGAATTTCTTGATTGTCCAACTTGTGTAGATGTTTAAGTCTAGGAATTTCTCTTCTTCACACATAGCATTCTGTTATTACTCAGATAGGAAATACTTGAAATTTATAGGCCACATTGTGATTGTTATATAATTTCTGTTCTGCAGTTTCAGTTCAAATACTGCCAGCCAGAGCCATCAGCTAAATAAATACATATGCTTGTGGACCAATGCAATATGAATAATTCCTCATGTGTTATAAATGTGATGCAACCATATACATACTGCTGTTGATTAAAGAAAAAAAGCTACCAATAACATTCAATGGCATAATTAGCAATATTTTCTTCTAACCACTCTGTATATTTTAGGTTAATTTATCACAATGCCTATATTTTTTTGTTTTGTTTTGTTTTTTAAATTTGTTTATTAGTTGTAGTTAGGGAACAAGCTTGTTCCAAGTCCCTTCTCCCTCTCCCTCCCCTCACCCCCATCTCTCCTCCCCCACCCCCAGCCCACCCCCTACCCCATCCACCCACCACTCCTCAGGCAGGGTAGGGCCCTCAATGGGGGCTCTGCAAAGACCACCAAATAGTCCTGTGCTGGTCCTGGGCCCTTCCCCATGTGTCCAGGGCCAGAATGTAACCCTTCACGTGGGATGGGCTTTCAAAGTCCCTTCTTGCACCAGGGAAAAATACTAATCTACCACCAGAGGCTCCCTGGAGTGCAGAAGCCTCCTTATTGACATCCATGTTCAGGGGTCTGGATCAGTCTTGTACTGGCCTCCCCAACAACATCTGGGGTCGATGTGCTCTCCCTTGTTCAGGCCAACTGTACCTGTGGGTTTCTCCAACCTGGTACAGACCCCTTCGTTCTTCATTCCTCCCTCTCTTCAACTAAATTCCAGATTTCGGCTCAGTGTATATCTGTGGATGTCTGTCTCTGCTTCCATCAGCCACTGGGTGAGGGCTACCATGTTCAAACCAGCATTCTTTGTAATAGCCAGAACCTGGAAGCAACCTAGATGCCCCTCAACTGAAGAATGGATTGAGAAAATGTGATACATTTATACAATGGAGTACTACTCAGCAGAAAAAAGCAATGGAATCTTGAAATTTGCAGGCAAATGGATGGAACTAGAAGAAACCATCCTGAGTGAGGTAACCCAGTCACAAAAAGACAAACATGGTATGCACTCACTCATATATGAATTTTAAACATAGAGCAAAGGATTACCAGCCTATAATACTCTTCATCAAAGAAACTAGGAAACATGAAAGACTCTAAGGGAAAAACAGTCCCCAGGAATGGAAGTGGTATGAACTCCTGAACTAATTGGGAGCATGAGGGTAGGGGGGAAGGAGCTGCTACAATAAGAGCAAGAGAAGAGGACTAGAGGAGAGGAAATGGAGGGGAAGAAATATTGAGTTGGGGGAAGAATAGAGGAAAGAGAGCAGGATGAGAGATATCACAGGGAGCCACTATAAGTCTGAGAAGAGATCCGGAACCAGGGAGATCTCCAGAGACCTACAAGGATGACACGATCTGACAATCCAGGCAATGGTGGAGAGGATAACCTAAAAGCCCTTCCCCTAAAATGAGATTGATCACAATGCCTATATTTAAATACACCATTTATAACTTTTAACCACAAGTATTTTGTACAAGTTATATAATCGTATAAATAAAATATTAAAAGCTAAGAAGAATGAAATTTCACTTAGAGTTCATGTCATTTTTGGCTTTTACAAATTGGCATGTTTACATGGCTTTCAGTTGTTTTCACTCATTAGGATCCTCTTTTGTATATTATTATTATATTTACAAAGTTTATATTTGTTTTCAGGAAGATTTCCAGAAGTTGGATTAGTAGTTCGGAGTGCATGACTGTTAGAATTGTTGTTGAAGTTTCTGAAGTGCTCTGGTTCCTGAATTAACAGGAATGATATGTGTTAACTCATTTCTACTTAGCAGGCAGTGGGGCTAAGCATTTTAAGTCTGTTTTCTCACTGAATCTTCACAATAATTCCACAAAGTAGGCATCATTTCCCTGCTTGTAGAAGTACAACCATGACTACCATTAACAGAGTTCAAATGAAGACATAGTATGTTTGACACAACAGCCCATATGGAGGCATTTTTCTGTTTCTTGCCATATCATGAATGTATAGTGTGAATGCATGCATATCATGGGTCACTGTTTAACTCTTTCTCTGCTGGGGTAAAATGAACCTTACTTTTTAGCTCTCCTTCTTCATACCCACTGAGGCAGAATTTATCAGTTGTCTGTACTGTCATCTACTGGGAATAAGCATATTTAGTGGTCTATTATTTTTAGCCTCTCAAAGGAGGAATTGTGGTGCATTCATACTCTGCTTTGCTGAGTTATCACCAAGATTTTCACAGAGACAAAGTCTGCTTGAGGAATAAAAATGTAATGGGTCAAGAACTACTTTTGGGAGCTTGTAGTGTTGGTATAATCTTTTCCCTTGGTACAAGAAGTTTAATAGATACAGAGATTGTATCTTGTCCTTATATTATCTCTATTTTAGCAATCCCTCCCATCTCATCAATTTCCTGACCTAACAATATTGGTTCACTTTGCTGAGATTTCTTCAGCATGTGTTCTGACCCAGCTCGTTCACCCATAGAGAGCATGCCATTGAGCAAAGTTTCCTCCTCACTTATCTGTCCATGTCCACTTAGGAAGCCTTGGAATGTGATTAGAACTACTCATGTGGAAATCAAACCCATAACTAGACCATACACTTCACAGAATTTGACTGAAAGATTTGTCATGGAAGCATAATGGAATATAATTCCTTTAAATAATATCTGTTGGATCAGATTTTGTCTTGAAAGATTAACTATAGCTATAGATATAGATATAATTATAGATTATAAATAGATATAGATATAAATATTTCTGTACTCAGGAACTCATATTACTAGGTGAATGCTCTACTACTGACCTACATCAATGTTCATTGTTTGTATTCTAAACATTTCAATATGCCCAGTGAAGAATTTCTCACATTAATCATGGTTACCTGAGTACTCAATTTTCATGTCCCTAGCACCTTACAGTCATTATAACCAGTGTCAATTCATTGTGCAATTCTCAGTTTCCCTCTATACAATGGCACAGTAGTGTTTCACAACCACTCGAGTGATGCTTAAGTAGTATTTGTATTTATTTTCATATTGTGGATATGTTTGTTTTAGTTTTCTCCAGCTTCTTTATCCTACAAAGCCTGGGTAGTTAGGATGAGATTGAGAGAAAGAAGATACTAATTGTGGCTAGATAATATGAGAGCAAATAATCTACTGTAAAATCAGAACCATTAGAAATAAAACAATGTGCTAGAAAATACTTCCTAAGTACACTGGGAAGTGTATTTTATTTAAGTTGAATTTTTCAGAAATTTACACAGAATGGTGACCAGCCTCATTTCAGAATGACCATTTTTCAAGTTCTAAACATATCTGCATATAAACATCAACAAATTAATTTTATGTGAACAATTTGTGTTTCCACAAATTGAGACATTAAAAATATCACATTTAGAGCCTTTTCAAATTTTGTTAAAGGATGTGCATGTAAATTTTGGAAGTATTTTTTATATATGATGTAATCCACTCCTTTCAATTAGAATGTCACAACTTGTTTTTATTACATGAAACCACATTTCAAATTTAGAATTCACTCTTTATCAACATTTTTGCTTATTTTCTATTATATTAATCTCTTTATCATGGTGTTGGAAACAATGGGACACAACTGGTAGTCAGAGGGCATCTTGGAGTTAGTTATTTTGTTCCACCTTGTGTTTTCTAGGCAGGGAAACAGGTTATTAATCATAGTAGCAAGTGTCTTCACCACCTAAGCCATTTCACTGATCTGAGCCAAACCAAAATCATTTTTTATTAATTCATGTATTTTTTCTGTTAAATATTTTATCAAATTGGTAGCTATATAAAATTATCCATTAGATAAAATATTATAGCTTCATTCTTTCCACACAGATAAAAAGCTCTTGCATTTAATAACTAGAAGCTCTATGTACATTAATAAGATGGCTGGATAATGGACTTTTACTCTGTGTTCTGCTTACCACTATGTTGATCAAAATTATTTGAATAACACAGAATCCAAAGAAGAATTATTCTGTTAATAAGTATAGTGATGGTTATGAATAATGAGTATTGGAAAATTTTAATGAATAAAGTCACAAGTGATTATGTATCATGCTATGAAATTATTAAAATATTGTCTGATGATAATATACTTGTTTTGACTCTACATCTGTACAGGTACAAAGTTGATTCAGAGTTTCTAATCTGCACTAAGTTTTCCTCCTTGCCCCTCCTGGAGAAGAATGTCCATAATAGAAAGTGTGGCTTGCAGAATGTTAAAAGAGAAACCACATTTAAATAAATAGATGTGTTGGGGGCAACACTGAGGAATTACATTGAAATGAAGCTATAATGATTAATGGAATTGTTACTCTGCTATATTGTGTGAAGAGAATTAAGACAGAAAATATATTTTATCATGGAGGAAAAATATGAATTACATATTTAACAGTTCATTAAATATGTAGATTGCTGTTAAATCTGGTGAGAAAGTTAAAGATAGTCAACTGCCATAAAGCCATCAGCTCCCATTCATTCATTTCTTTCATAGATGATACAAAAATCTGGGAAAAAGACAAAAAGTCAGAGTGGCAGTAGAATTAGTTAAGCATGAAAACTGTGATGTGAGCAACAAAAGTGTGTTATTAAGAATGGGTCTTTCCAACCGTACATTTGGGGTCATTTGAACCATAAATACAAAATGTTCTTCCATGTGCGCTATGTTTAAGAGTGAGATTTAGTTAAAGGCTGCAGCCGTACCATGAAGGTGCTGTTGAACCCTTATTTGTTCCTTGCTTTTATTTTTGGTTATAAGTACACATATGTTATTTCATCTGCATTTCCTTTCCTCCCTTCAGTCATTCATCTTTCATGCATCCCCCTTCTCTTTCTTTTGTGTGTTTCTTGTTAATTTTTCTTATAGTTTTTTTCAGTAATGTAATTAAATTACAAGTTTAAAAAATCCAAGATGTATCTCAGCATGAAAGCATGAGAAAATATGCAAAGGAAGTAGATAACATGGGAGACATGGAAAGGGAAAGAGAAACAGAAGAAATGGGACTGAAATCAGACACCTAATATCTCTCTACATAGCCCAGGTTGGCCTTCAATTTGTAGTTCTTCCATATCTTACTTCTAAGTATTGGGAATATGGGTCATCCTGGCCTCAGTTGAGCATCACCATACCTGGCTTCTAGGGGGAGCATCAGCACAGTTGGCCTCAGATGATCCCTCTTCCTATTCCCTTTTAGTGCAGCTTCACAAGCAGTCAGACAGTTCTTGCTATTTTTATTTAGTGTGTTTGAGTGATTTTTCTACATGTATATGTGTCCACACAGCCAGAATAATTCTCAGATCTTCTAAAAATGGAATTACAGAAAGTTGTGAGATACCCTGTGTGTGCTGGTAACCAAATCTGGGTTCTTTTTGAGAATAGCCTCTTCTCTTAATGACTGATGTCTCTCATCCCAGACAGTTCTATCTGTCTTCAGTTTCCACTTCGACATATAGTGGTCTCAACCCAACATCATGACTATTGACACTGTATTTTCTCCAAAGTGTAATTGCATTCTTATTTTCTGGAACATTAGAATTATTCTTATTTTGCATATTTTATTATTTTATTCAAATTTAAATACAGCTAACAGTAACTGAGTATTTAATATGAGTTCATCATTTAGCTAACATGTATATCTATATACCTATGTAGCTACATCTATTATAAAATTAAAAAAATCTTATTTACAGAAGAAAATGGCTGTCTTAACAGAGACAATGATCTCTGAGTTATTGAATTGTGCAGCATATTTGTGGTTCTAGGAACTTCACTCTCTACCCAATTTTATTGGTTCCTTTGAGATCATGTCCAGTATGAACACTTCAAGACTATAGAAAGAGACTTGGAGGAGATCATAATCTGAAACTCACTTCTAAATTTCTCCAAGAATCCTTGTGTTTTACAAGTGTTATGTGAAATCAAAGATTGCTACTTCTCTATTTTATTCAAAGGCTGTGAGCTGTGCCTATGGGTGCTACTGAAGTGTGCCTGATACCCTGCATCTGAAATTACAGAATGTTGTGAACTACTAAGTGGGTATTGGGAAGTGAACTTGGGTGCCCTGCAAGAGCAACTAGTATTCTTAACTGCTGAGCCATCTTTCTAGACTCATCAAAATCCTTTTAATTCATTCCTCTAACTATTTAACAAGAGCAGTGACATAGTTTCAGTCAGTACTCCTTTATTTATGAGTCTCTTTCCTCCTTTAGCTTTACTGACAATAATGACAACAATGTGTCCCTCTGCTGTTCATTGTCCCATTCACTGCACTGTTTCCTTCTGTCTTCCCTGATCTTAGAATCTATGTGCATTCCTCATTACTCTTGCTGTCTCACAGCTCTCAGACATGAAGTGATCTATTTCTAAGACATCTGGTTACTACTCCATCCTCTAGCTCTTTCCCCGAGAGTGTACCTAAGTCTCAGGCAGCCATTCTGTCCATATCTTTCTTCATGTTCTGGAAGATGAAGTCATGAGTGAGGCACATCAGAGCCATGCCAGAACCATGTCATATCAACAGTTCTCAGGTGAAGTATACTTCTAGCACATGCACAGGTAATTGAAGCTTTCTGCTGGTGGCATGCCTTGCCTGTATACCATTTTTGAATATTTTATCGAAATTAGATGACATTTTGCTCTACGCCCATTGGTTATAGCACTTTTGCTCTTAAAAAAAAATCCATTCTCAATATATTGCTTCCTCTTGTGGTTTCTCCTGTTTAAACTCAGTAGATTCTATTTTAAATGCTACATGCTACTTTGTGTCCTGGCTTTGCTGTAGGACTTAACAAAACATTAAATGATTGGATTTGGAAAAAAATAGAAGAAAGCCTAAACAAGACTGTGCAAGAAGTAAAGGACAGAGATTAGCCATATGAGAGCAGCAAAATAGTTCCCTCAGCATGCCCCAGATGGTGAGAATTAAACCCCCCAAGTCTATAATCATTACAGTATTTAGCTGAAGGGACTGGTGATAACTTATTGTAAGCATAATATGTTGCTAAACATACTTGATAATTTCTATTTTCAGAAAACACCTTTTAACTGAATTACTTAATATGTGTTAAATATCTAGAATACCATAATTAGTTTTTCCAAATCAATCTAATAATTAATAGCAAACTTAACACATTAAAATCATAATTTGTAGAAAGTTAACATTTTCTGACATTCACTTTCAAGTTAAGAATAAAGACTACAAATAATATAATACATATAAGACAGTTTAAAAGTATGTTATATGTATCTATAATTAAGAATGTTTGGGGTCAATATGTTTGCTAAATCTATAGTATGTCCACCCATGGCAAAGTGAAATAGTGGAAGTTATCTCTTAATTCTCTGCACTGGACAGTCTTATGATAATACGGGAAATCACTCGCTCTATGAGTTCTTTATGACTGTCAGATACTGTGTTCATGCACATGCAACCTTCTGTAAGACTACTCACATTGCTCCGTGCTCACATATTCGTTGTAGGCTTCTGACAAGTGAACTCTGAGTAATCGTCATTTGCATTTATAAAAGTTTTTCTAAACACACAAATACCCGGAAGGTTTTACCTACTTTTCATTCACTGGACTTACACCATGTAACCTTTAAACCCAAGCATGTTTTGGAAGAATTAATCTGAGATGACCCTGGAGAACAATTGTGTTTTTCAGTCTTCTGTTGAATAATGATTTGCTGATCTGCCAAACCATGTGTATTGTGCTGAAAGTAAGTTTCCTTGATGGTATCAAGGAAATATCATAGCAATATCACCTATGAAGATGGAGGCAAGCAACTCCATTCCTGGCAACTTCCACAGGCCATGAAGCCTCATCCTAATGCACACTCTGACACAAAGGAGCTGTTTGCTTTGTTTGTAAAGCTTTTCCATAGAACCCTCACCTCTTCCAATCTCCTAACATCATATATTTTCATTATAGCCCCAGCAATGCTCTTTTCACTGGTCACTTCAATTCTTACCACCAGGAATTTTCCAGACTGAATTATTCTATCCAGGAAATGCTTAAGGAGAATAAGTTTACGTGATGCCATAGTTGTTTGCACTCCTGACATTTTGGCCCCGAAGGCATTAAGCAATATTTCTGTAACCATGCCAACTTAAAGTAGTTTGAACCTCAGCTCTGAGCCCAATGCAGATACCGTGCTTCTCTTATTATTATCTAAGTTAGCTTTTGAGTTTTCAGGGATGAGTGTGCATGTTCACACAAGGGAGGCAGGCAAGATAGGGGGCAGGGGTGGGAGAGGGAGAGAAAGGGGAAAAGTAGAGTGAGAGGGATGATGGACAACCATTTATCTTTATTTATGGCACTTAGTGAAACTACTGTAACCAACCATCAAGGTGCTGATGTTATATAAGGAAGATCCACATTGCATAAATAATTTACTGAGCATCCAAGAAGTAACTGTTATGTGAACCTAGCAAAATGGTACTTCCTATTTCTGATGTCTTAAGGAAAGAAAATTGCAGAGACAGGTCTGGAAAGTTCCAGATAAAAGGGCTTAGGAGATACATATGTCTGAACAAATGCAAAACAACTACAGTTTTCAATGTATATACCATACAAGCAGTAGTTTTCATTATTACTTCTTCAGTCTTAACCCTGAGATGCTATCTGTGCCTGCAGTATTTCAGAAAGCCAAAGAACATTTCAACAATGGCATAATTTTTTAATTGGTACAATAAACGGCCCAATAGTCCAGTGGATGATGAAATTTTTCACATTTAAACCTATTGCTTATTTTATCACAAAATTAGGCTTCTTACTGAGACAGTTATATGAAGAATTATTTTCTTTGTCAGTCTGGTAAGGACAAAAAAAACTATAAGAAAGCACAGGTGTTTTAGAACAACACATAAATTACGGGGTGTTCATATTTCCTCACTGATCTTATTTTGCCACTTTTTAGAAAAAAATAATTAAAGAAGTGGAGATTTAAAAAAAAGAAATGCAGACCAATCTCTCAGAGAAGTGTTTACTTAGGAGTCACGTTTTTTTGTTGTCATTATTTTCTTCTAATGCTGGCATCATCCAGATGCTAGGGTCAAATGACAGTGTAAATGAGAAAGAAGTCACTGTGACATTTGAGATGACAGGCATAATTTTGACATGAAGAAATCACTGGGAAGAAAAACACAAATGACAGCTTAAAATGAGGATCATGCCATCTCCTGTGGAATTATTTGATTAGATACCCAGTGTTTTGTGCCAAGCACAATTGAATTTAAGTAATTTTCTGACAAAAGAGAAAAGGTGAATACTTGGAAGGGTCCCAGAAGCCCAAGTCTGCCAGGTAGAGGTGTGTTTCCTCAGAAGATCATGACTTAGAGAACTTTCTTAGTAACAGGTGTTTAAGGATTTACTTGTAAACCTCAATACCTGAATGACTATTTTTGTAAATAGTTACAGTGGGAAAATATTTAAATATTTAAGTTTTTCTAGACTTAATGCCCTTTACACAAGCAGTTCCAGAGTCAAGAAACACTGCAACCCCTATCATTAATGACTTTAATCTTTGCTACCTTTCCCCCCAAATGCAAAATGGCTCATTATGACATACCACACTATTTTATACATGTGACATCAAGTAATATTTGTCAGCTTTTAATTAATCAATTTTTCTGAAGGATGAAACTTGCTTATAACAAGTGTTAACATACAGCAGACACTAAATATAGTTTCCAAGGACTTGTAAGCTCTATGAATTATTTTTGATAGTGCTAAGTTTATTTCTTTTTCACTTTTATTTTTGAGAGTATGATATACTTATATCAATTTCCCCTTCCCTTTCCTCCCTCCAAAACCACTTCCCATATATCCCTCTTGCTCATTTCATATATATATATATATATATATATATATATATATATCCTGCCTAGTCTATAAAATGTTGCTGGTGAGTATGTTTTCAGAGCTGACTATTTGGTAATTTTACAGGTCCTATACAGTTAATCACAGATGCTGTGAGTTGTAAATTTTTACTGATATCAAGTGTTTTCAAGGAATGTGAAAGTTGAAATTAATTTTATTCTGTTTTGCTCTTTAGTTGCATTAATTTTTCCAAATTGATTTTAATACTGTTAAATAAATTACAAAAATTAATTTCAAGATCTGTGTACTGAAAGAAAGGGAGGAGAGGAAGAAGTCAGGAAAATTTAAAATGTAGTGACAAATCCAAAAGCTAGTTTATAATCCTTCCAGAATGAACACATGTTCTGCTTAGCTTTCTAATTATTTGGTGTCTCATTTTAGCATTCAGTCCATATTTCTTAGTTTTATATTCCATGCCTCTTATGCTATCTGCTTCCTCCTGATTCCTTTGTACTTTTTTCAATATTAATGCTGAGATAAGCCTTGTAATGTTTCTTTTTTCTTAACATTTTTTAATTTAATTCCATACAGAATTTGTCCTTCTCTTTTCCCTCGATGAAACCTCCTATATATTCCCTATGACTCCCCTGTAATTTTGGGTCTCTGTTTTCATTAATTATTATTACATCTAAATATGTATTTGTATATGTGTGTATATATATATATATATATATATATATATATTCATAGATACAGATATCTCCTGTTGAGTCCAAATAATGTTACTTGTATGTATGTTTTCAGGGCTGACAGTTTGGCCCTGGGCCACCAATTGGTCTACTCCTTGGATTTTAAGAATCTTAAGCTATTCATCTTTTCATTGCTTCCCTCATACCTGAACCATTTTCTTTTGCGTGTTCAATGTCCCCAAAACATTGAAATTCTGAATTCCTCTAGAGGTCACACTTCTCTGCTTTACTACTGGAAAACCAAAACCTTGATGTGTAAGAATTACACATTGACAAGAATTCAGAGACTTGCATAACACACACTCTAGACTGCCTCCCTGCAGTCTACTGTCAAACAGACATGTGTCTTTATTGTCCATCAGTGCTTCACATTGTGGACTTTGATTTCACCTGTGCTCTATGCCACCATGTATGTATTTTGTCTCCTTATGTATATTGCTAATTTTCTTTGGTCTAAAATGGAAAGAATTTACATTTATTCCTTGATAGCTTTGTTATGTTCTTTCATGTAGTTTTAATTTTGGTTAAACACAAATTTACACAGGTGTTCAAATTGCACTATATTTATACTGTAGGCTTGAAAGTGTTCAAATGATAAAAACACTGTTCTATATGATGAGAAAGACAAAACACAATGCCTTTGAAGAGCTAAGTTGAGTAGGGCTACTCCAGTTATTTTGAAGAACGTTTAAAAGACTGCTTTAGAGGATGACACAAAGGCACTTCAGAAACACAGAGCAAGGAGGCAGCCTTCTCTCTTCATTACCCCCAGGGTTTTGAGGGTAAAAGTGCAAACAAAGGATGCAGTCACCTTTTAAAATGTAAATGAACTGCAACATCAGCATAATTTCCTTGTACTCTCTTTGAAAACAATAAAAAACACACCCACGTTTTTTTCTTTATTCTCTCCCGAATAGCCTTGAAAACCCATAATTATAGAATTTACTGAGGAAAAATTACTAATAAATACCACAAGAGAAAATATTAAAAGGTCTAAAGATTGCCAGCCAAAATATGTTATTTTTAGACTGCATCTTGGAAGGATCTAAAGAAGTTACTGACAAAGGTAAAGACAAGTTAGAAATTAAGCATATTGGAAATAATGGGGAGGGTAAGACCTGACAAATTATTGACATTGCAGAAGATAATGGAAAAAAGATGTCCTAAAATGACACTTTGATCTCTAACAGTGTGTGTGTGTGTGTGTGTGTGTGTGTGTGTGTGTGTGTGTGTGTGTGTGTGTGTGTGTGTGTGGTGTCTGTTGATGTGTATGATTGGTAGAGAAATTTCCCTATGTATTAATTAACATACTCAACCAAAAACCTAATTTCTATGCAGACCTGTCACTATGAAGTCCACAAGAAATAAATTCACACCTATGATCTTCAAAGAGATTAGTCTGGTAGAAGAGGAATACTCAAATAAAGACATGAGAGAGAAGATTAGACATTCATTGACAACTAAGTGATATAGACAATAAATGCCACCACTACCCCCAGCTCAGAAGTGACAGAAAAGTCACAGGAATGCAGAGTATGGAGCCTTCACAGGAGCAGAATCTGCCCACTCTCTGTAAAAATAACATTAATCAAAACAGAAAATTTAAGTTTTGTTGTCCATGAAGAAACTTGGCAGCTGCTCTACCAATCTCTCTGAGGTTTTCTTCCTTCTTTGTTTCTCCCTCCATTACTTTTTGCCTAAGGCTAAGACTGATTCACATATTTTATCACCATAGATATCAGTTTCTGAAGGCACTTTTATAGAGAAAATATGTGTTCTTTAGTTTATTTACATACATGACCATCTTTGAAAAAGTAATCACAAAATACCAAATTTGAAGGTATTTCCAGAAGAAGAAAATGGTTTTATTAATTTTTAACATTGAGCTTCTTTTTCTTGGAGAACTAAAAGTTCTGAAAATCTGACAAGCCAGGTACTGATGGAAAACATTATTGACTTGTATAAATTAATTCTGATGTGTATACAGATATACTTAGGCAATTTCGAGCTGCCATCCTAATGGAACTGAGTTCTGATGGGAGCAACTGAACGTAATAAACTGTCCTGAACTGCTTCATGGTTACTCCTACTAGACACTGCCAAAGCTGTCACACCATGAGACTCCTGTCTAGTGAGATGTAGATATGAAGATGTATAGCCATCCTTTTCTCCATTTTGAACATCAATTGGCCTTATGTTGTCCTTTTTCAGGTAGATGGTTCTGGATATGACAGTGTAAAAGTCAAACATGCTCTATTTCAATATGTATCTTCTTCATTTAGGCTGTCATTTGCAATTTAGCTTATTATCATGAGCAGCAATTTCTTGTTGCTTGAGTAGGCATGTGGTAGTGATTCAGAGAGCAGAGAGAGCAGTGGCAGGAAGTGATTAACAGTGACGGGACAGCTGTCTATAATGTCTTCTTTCAGATATGAGCATGCCACACCACAATTTGTCTTCTGAGTATAGACAAATCAATTCTCAAGTCTTCTACTCTGTTATAGGAAAGAGCTAATTATATCATTCCAAAAGACAGGTTCACTATATTGTCATTCATGTCTATTATGAGTTGACAAAAAAATTGTTAAGGATGTTCAGTGGTAAGGATTCCGGTGGTAGATATGATTGAATTATGTATTAATCTAGAGTTATGTGAGTAGAATCTTCCAACACAGAGAAGTAATGTAGCTAGTATTTTAGCCAATGACCAACCAGGGAATAATATTCATATCCTATTAAGAAAGTACTAACTCCTTTCATGTAATTTTCCACTTAGTAGTGTAAATTTCATACTCCTTCTCCCACTTTTAGGCACCATTAGGCATTTACCATTTTTTCCTGCACTCTTTGTTTGTTTGTTTGTTTCTGTTTTTCAATACAGGGTTTCTCTGTGGCTTTGGAGGCTGTCCTGGGACTAACTCTTGTAGACCAGGCTGGTCTAGAACTTACAGAGAGAGATCTGCCTGCCTCTGCCTCCCCAGTGCTGGAATTAAAGATGTGCACCACCAACACCTGGCCGAGATTCTTGCACTCTTTATTCATGTTGTCAAGTCAACTACAAAATTTGGAAGAACCCATATCCATCCACATTATGCCATCCACAGAAGGAAGCCATCCACATTAGGCTTGATCATCCCTAGAAAACTACTGGAACAAAACACACTGCCTTTGAAGATAGCAAACTGTCATATATAAAACTAGTATTGCCAATGTGGTAGTACAGCTGAAATCTAGTGCAGATAATATAACTTAACCATAAAGATTTTAATAGAAAACCTATTTTCTACTAAACAACAACTCTTGTTTTAGTTATTTTCCCTATCTTTTGCCAAGAACACTTTTTATTAAGCTCCTTAATGAATCTGCAGGATTGGGATTAATGAAGGAGTCAGCAGACTATATGCCTGTTGTCATAAGGTACTTGCTTGATGTGACATATGTGAGGTTTTTTTTGGAATACAATCTTTTAAAAGGATTTTTAAATCTCATTTTACACTTATCATTAAAATTCCTAATAATGTCATCTACCAGTTGAATTGGCACCCTAGATTATCTAACTATTGCAAAATAAACATTCAAGAAAAAGTTCCTCATGAATTAATTACAACTTCACTCTGTTCCATTCTAGTAAAAGTAGTGAGGAAACAGACACTCTGACTCATTAGTCAATGTTCTAAAAGGCTAAGGTATCCCAATTTATGAAATAGCAATCACCTTTTCAAGCCATCTCCAGATTAAGGATCGGAGCCAAGGAGCAAACAACATTATAGACAATTATAAAGTTCTCATGGAGATTATTCAAAGAACAAATCTCAGAATTGAGATGCTAGAATTCACAGTGTATATAAGGTAGATGAACATGAGCATCATTGTTGAGAGGAGAGACCACTGACATTGGCAAGCAGGAGACTCACTTTGTGGAGTGTCAGTAAGGGTAAGGGATTCAGGTGGGGTGGAATGTGTGACATATATGAAATTATATATCTAAACTCACTCATAACTACCCATAAAGACAATTTGTAGCTTCCTCTCATTAGGATGCCTGCATAGGCAATATGACTTCACATCAAATGGAATTTTTCTGAAGTGTAGAATGTGGTACATGTTTGTTAGAGCATCCACATATGTATTGACAAGACAGAGGTGGATTATTTTTATGGGCAGTCAATCCTAATAAAGCAGGATATACTCTTAATTATAGTGAATTGATGTTGGCCTTTCTACTCTGATTATAGATTTGTGTGGTCTAAGCTTGATTTAGTTGAGTTCTAATAAAGTGGTTTTACATGTGAAATGTGGGGACAATGTTAATCTATATACTTGTGAATTATTATACCCTTAATTTAGATGTATAAAAATAACATACAGACTCAATAATAATATATTAGTAGAGCCTCATGATGTTCTCAAATATGAAGCACATTTGCAGGTCATTGGAGATATAGAGGCAGACAGAACTATCTTGACTCTTAAATTATTTACCAATGACTTTGATTTCACTTAGCTTGTGGGTAGTTTCCTACTCAAAGACCCAGTGAATTCTTTACTAGTGAAGTTTAGGATTCTGCTCTAGGGTGGGAAGACCAAAGTTAAAAAAAAAAAAAAAGAATTGACATTTGTTGGAGAGCTGGTTTTTTTCTAGTGACTGAGTTTGTGAATTTACTCATCCCTGGCAGTTTCAAAAGAAATTCAAAATTTTCCTTTGGGTAGGCAGCATTTCTGAAGCATACAAACAAACAAACAACAGCAGCAACAGCCACAGAACCCCAAGGTTATCATGAAACTATAATTTCCACATTTCGGCTATTTTGTTGTTGAGGAATCATTTATGCAATAGACTTGCTTATCTCTCTACTTCCTGTACTAAATTTGCTTATCTTTCTTTTTATCCATTTTTTTAAAAATAATTAGAAACAAGATTGTTTTAATATGTCAATCCCAGTTCCCTCTCCCTCCCCTCTTCCCTTGCCCCCCCCCAAGTAACACCCTACCTATCCCATAGCCTTTTAGCACCCCAGGGAGGATGAGGCATTCCATGGAGGGGTCTTCAGAGTCTGTCATATCCTTTGTGATAGGGAATAGGCCCTCCCCTGTGTGTCTAGGCTCAGGGTGTATCCCTCTATGCGGAATGGGCTACCAAAGTCCATTCTTATGCTAGGGATAAGTACTGATCTACTACAAGCGGCCCCATAGATTTCCGAGGCCTCCTCACTAACACCCACATTCATGGGGTCTGGATCAGTCCCATGTTGCTTACCAAGCTATCAGTCTGGGGACCAAGAGCTCTCCCTTATTCAGGTCAGCAGTTTCTGTGGGTTTCAGCAGCCTGGTCTTGACCCCTTTGCTCATCACTCCTCCTTCTCTGCAACTGGATTCCAGTTCAGTTCAGTGTTTAGCTGTGGCTGTCTTCCTCTGCTTCTGTCAGCTGCTGGATGAAGGCTCTAGGATGGCATATAAGTTAGTCATCAATCTCAGTATAAGGGGAGGACATTTAAGGTAGCCTCTCCTCTGTCGCTTAGATTGTTAGATGGTATCATCCTTGTAGATCTCTGGACATTTCCCTATAGTGGGAAATTACCAATACAGAGTCAGGTAGAAATATAAGGGTATTTAATAGGGAAAAGCCTTACTTACAGAGCGAACCAGCCAGCTGGTGGTAGCAGTCTGTACAGCAAGCAGCAAAGAGCAACCGAAACCGAAAACGCAGTCCCACTAAGTCACTCTGACCATGCCCTCACAAGCCTGGTCAGGCACACCTGTAGCCAGCCCCTAAGAAGGCGTGGCTACAGCTTTCCCTACATTTCCCTAGTGCCTGATTTCTCTTTAAACCTATACTGGCTTCCTCTCTGATGGTATATCTTATTTTGCTCTCCTCTGTTCTTACCCCAACTCAACCTTCCTGCTCCCTCATGTTCTCCTCACCCCTCTTCTCCCCTTGTGATTCTCCTAGCTCCCGCCCTCCTCCCCCCATGCTCCCAATTTGCTCAGGAGATCTTGTCCCTTTCCCCTTCTCCAGGGGACCATGTATGTCTCTCTTAGAGTCCTCCTTGTTTCCTAGCTTCTCTGGAAGTGTCAATTGTAGGCTGGTAATCCTTTGCTCTGTATCTAAAATCCATATATGAATGAGTACATACCATGTTTGTCTTTTTCTGGCTGGGTGACCTTGCTCAGAATGGTTTCTTCTAGTTCCTTCCATTTGCCTGTGAATGTCAAGATTCCATTTTTTTTTCTGCTTAGTAGTACTCCATTGTATAAATGTATCACATTTTCTCTATCCATTCTTCAGTTGAGGGGCATCTAGGTTGCTGGTGGGAGTTCCAACTCATACAGCCACTTTGGAAATCAGTGTGGAGATTCTTCAGGAAAATGTGAATCAGTCTACCACAAGATCCAGCAATTCCACTCTTAGGCATATACCCAAAAGTATCACATTCATATAACAAGGATATCTGTTCAGCTATGTTCACAGCAGAATTATTTGTAATAACCAGAACCTGGAAGCCCATCTCTCTTTTTGTGAGTTATGCCCCTTAAATTTTGCAATTCACCTACTAGAAAGGAAGTAACAAAGATTTATGCTGTTCTCTTCATTCCTAGGTCTCAGTTAAATTAGTAAAAGTGATAGGAGTTGGACAGATAAGAAAAGCAAAATGTGCATTCAAAGATGATGTCAATTGTATGCCTGAAGATATTAGAACTTGAGAAGTTATGACTTAGAGTAAAAATGAAATTCTACTACACTTTGTGTCTCAGGATGAGCATTACAAATACAGATCAAGTTTGTCCTATGAAGGAAAGACAATAATGTTTAACAATTTCACTTTTATAGCCCCATCATAAATCTGTACAATATTCTCTGAGTACAGGGATTATGTTTTGTCATGGTCGCTGTTTGTTTTTGATGCAGTATTCTTCTTCTGGTATGGCTAAAGTTAGGACTATTGCTTCCTGTGCCTGAATGCTTGTTTTAGCTGGGAATAGTATCTTGTGTTTTTCTCTACTCTGGCCAGAATACTAAGCCTCTCTCTTAATTTTTCGTTGCTGTTGTTATTATTGTTTGCTTGCCTGGAGAAGGAATAGTGCCTAGCTATTCAGAGATGGCTGAGGGGAACAGTGCAGTTACATTTCCCAGGGGAGCATCTGGAAGTGTGAGAACTACTCTCAATCTTTAAGTCATGTTTTACACCATGTTTTCAACTTGATTGATTGGTTCTGACAGGGGTCACCTGAGCTCTAGACCTTAGGCTATCCTAATGTTGAGACACAGTCATTCTGAACACTGTAGAGTGATAAAATAGTAAAATGAGCACACTATATTTTCCTTATTGATGTTTTTTTAGTATATGGTGTCAGTTAATTACTGAGAGTTGTTTATTGGATAAATGTGTTCAGTTGTTACAACTGCATTTTCTATTGATTTTCATCTACCAGCATTATCAGTTATTTGATTCATTTGTAAAGAAAAGTAAACGTGTATGTTCAGATGGTATGTACATGTATACATACAACGATACATACACTGACAGTTATATAACGGTGAAAATTAACATCCCTTCAATCTAAAAATGGGCATGTATATGTGAACAGAGAAGCAAGAGCATGAACTGTTATAAAATGTAAGCAGTGCTCATTGTACAATGAGAAGTTTCTCCCATGCAAGTATTAAATAGACCCTACTTTTTTGCCTTCCAAGGCCAGACATGAATATGTACATTCATGATGATTATCAAAAAGTTGGAGGGGAATATTTCGTTTTCAATAATTTTATAATTAAACAGTGTCTTACACACCAATACTTTAGTGGATATCATACTCCCCCTACATTACCCTTCTTCACCCACTCACTTTTTCTGAATCACTTCTTTCCAACAAGCCCCCATCCTTACTTTTATGAATTAATTTTGTATGGGACCATCTGAGTTTAAATTGAATTGCTGGTATGAACTTGGATGGGAGTTTATTAATTAGAGAAAAGGTGGATTATCAGTGGCTATACCTCTGAAGCCTGTGGCACTCTCTTCCCTACCAACCACTAACTGACAGTACTTAAGAGGAAGGTTTCCAATTACTCACTTTGCCCTGTGTTATCTTTTCAGGTTCACATAGTTACTAGAATACCTGTATTATCCTAAGTGGGGAAAGTGAGTCTCAGACAATCTGTATGCTTGAGCCTGCTAATAAAAAAACCTGGAAGATGAAAACTGAACCTGTCATAAGAGGAAACAAATCACAGGTTGTCTAGAGTTCAGATGGCAGAAGGGATGGGCTAGAAAAGTCTGATGATAGATCTTTTGAGGGGTTTCTATATCTATCAGAACTTACTTCATTGTGTGTTTTTGATATGTGTAGTTTACAGACCAAAAATACCTGTTTATAAATGATGTAAACCAAGTCTCAGCTTTTAAACAAAATTGAATTTCTCAGTCTAGCATTGTTTACTAATTCTCACTTGTGAACAAAATCCTCATATTGCTCAGAATACATTCCCCAAATGCCTGAGTTGATAATGCTCATGACTTATGCTGAATACCCAAGTCTGAATGGCTGCTGTAAAGACAACTCAGTTTGTCCTGGTAGATACAATGATCTCTGTTCTTCTAGAAACAGGATGACATATACATCATATTAACCACAGATTGCTGTATAACCACTGATTATTTTCACAATACACTCTTTAGTCTCAGATGTTTGAGTCAAGCTTTGTGGAGTTCTGTACTTCACTGGCTGCAATTCTGGTGAGCATGTAGTTGATGTTGTAGCATCCATCTGAAGAAAGACCCACTTTCTAGCTCCCTGGTTGTAGACAGGATTAGCTGCATGTACCTGAGAGCCAGAAACTACCACTTTCCTGTAGACTCTTCCATGAATGCAGAGATCACTCACAGTTCTCTGACTGAGGGAGCAGTGCCTCAGTTGTTCACATTAGGAACCTGAAGGAAAGCGGGAGAGTCTATTCTTTCATTTCACTGAGGCATGGTTTTATAATAATTTCCTTAATCCTAGAGTGACCTTTCCATCATAATTGCCACATTGTGCAACCGCAATAGGTAATAGGTGCCGTATCAGTTTTGTTCTATATTCCCTCCGGAATGTCCAAACATACTCAAATGAAATGAGGTTGCCTGTGCCACTTTAGGGAATATGCACCACAATTGTTTTATAGACCATATATGAAATTCATGACTCTATAACAGCATCTTCACAAAGAAATAGTTTTAGAGACTTATGAGACAATATCTAAGAACTATTAAAAAGTAGAGCATATAATTCAGTTTTAGATAAATAAGAAAAATAGTACTTTAAAAACTTGCTTGACAGACACCCACAGCTAAGCACTGAGCCATACTCCTGGAATCCAGTTGTGGAGGGGGAGGAAAGATAATCAAAGCAGTCAAAACCATGCTGGAGAAACCTGCAGAAGCAGCTGACCTGACCTAATGAGAGCACATGTACCCCAGTCGTAAAGTTGGGTAACCAGCATTGGACTGACCCAAACCCTCTAATTCTGGGTGCCAGTTAGGAAGTCTGGCCAGTCTATGGGATCTCTACCAGTGGAATCAGTATTTACTCCTAGTGCAAAAATGAACTTGGGAGCCCATTTCCTATGGAGGGATAATATTTCAGCCCAGATACACGGAGGAGGGACTAGGTCCTCCTCCAAATGATGTGACATATAATTGATGATCCCCCATGGAAGGCCTCACTGTCCTTGGGGAGCAGGTGAGGGTGGAGGTGGGTTGATAGGGGGCATGGGAAGATGGGAAGGAGAGGGAACTGTGGGGGATTGATATGTAAAATGATTTTTTCTAAATAAATAAAAAACCTTGCTTGATTTGCATAATTTGGCTTTTATACACAATCTCAGAATCATAGAAGCTCTGCAGTCAGTTTTGTCAGTGCATAGCCTATCAGGCCATGAAGGAGTTAACACACCTCTCTCTAAAACTTGTCGATTTCCATCTTCTTCATCAGGAAAATAAGACCTATAATTTGCAAAATGAATCCACATTCTTGAACGTAGCTGAATGGGAGACCTGAGTATTTTAATAATTAGCTATTTAAATTATCTCATGCTTGACTACTGTTCATAAAATCAAAAACATAATATAAAATAACATAGATCATAATATTAGTTACAGATGTCATATCCCTCCACTTTTGCTGAAGAAATGGTGTTAATGAATTACTGTAGACTGATTTCTGACATAATTGCCAGGATTGTACAATACATCATTCTACATTTATGCCAGCAAATTTGCATCTGTGATTCATGCAGTGGTAGCTTCCTTAATTTTATCATCTTTTAAATACGTGATATTTAGGTTTTCAAAATAACAGGTGGCTCTATACCTTCTAGAATCAAGACAATTTACAATTTTGTCATTGAATTAGTGAATATTTCAAAGATGACACTAACGATATGCCTGTGGGCCTACAGAAAAACAAGACTGCAGCTCTGACAAGCTACTAAATACTGCAAATGCATCCATAATTTCAAACTGAGAAATATGACTTTTAATAATTCTAGCTCTCTTTTCTTTCTGCCTAATGTATTTCTTCATGACAATTCTCCAACACTAAGCACTTAATATTCATTTTCTAATATGAGGAGTACAGCTACAGAAGCATCCAATAGAAGTTGTTCATCATATTTTGTGTGCTTACATGATCTATGAGTATTATCATTGCACCCAAGAACTCATATCTGTAGCTATTCTCTGCTACTTTGAGATCTTGACTGGGTGTCTGAATTACCTAAACCCTCTGAAAATACAGTCTAGTAAAATCTATTTACTTTCCACATGCTGACCATAGGTGCCTTATACATAGGAATTACTCAACAATACAGTGGGGACATAGCTGCTTTGTGCTGGCCAATGTTCATGTCTTTTTTTCTAACCTGCACTGTTTCTCTGAAGCTAGCATCTCACAGGTAAAAATGTTAGTAGAGTGTTTTATATGTTTCCAAGTTTCTCCCAGGACAGTTATTAAACTCCATTTTTTAATCAAAAGAGGAACTGACAATTATTTATCTAAAACTTAGGAAATAGATATCAAGGGAAATTGACGTATTTGCTAAGGCCATTCACAGGGAAAAGTAGAGTCAGTAGTTCATCTTTTAGTCTAATTTTTAGGAAGGTTTCAGATTTCTTTTTCTTCCACATCTTCTATATTCTCTGTGAATCAGATATTATACATGTGGTATATAAATTTATCTCCTCGGTAGACTTAATATATTCTTAAGATGCTTAAGAGATTCTTAAGAAATAGGTACTACTGTCAAAATCAGCATTTATAGGGAGAGAAACCTGAGAAATAGAAAGCTGAATTACTTGCTTTGAGGATGCCTGACCAGTATGTGACCAAATTATTTGACACTGGTGCTTGGCTGTTATTCTCGTATGTCCTGTCTTTATACTCTGCATCAGAAACATTTCCATTTTCATCACTATTTGCCCAATGACTTAGTCTTTTGTTGTTGCTAAAAGAGAATACTATATTCTAAGTAGTACCTTAAGTTCATTTGACTCATGACTTTTGTGACTGGAGGGTCCAGACTGCATCATGTCAAGGTCACCTTCCCTGCTGTGTCACAATGTAATGGAGAAAAACAAATGGAAATTTTCTGGTTCAGAATCTGTGTTCTGAAGTAGCCAAACATGGTGGAGTAGCCTTGCTTATTGAAATGTGCACTCTGGAGAAGTAATAATGTAAGAGGCATTGGATGGTATTGATTTATTCTAGTGATGGAACCCATGACCTAGTTCTCTCCCAGTGGGGCCATCCCTTAAAGGTTCTGCAACTTTAATACCATTACACTGAGAATGACATTTCAGCACACTAAGATTTAGAAGACACAGGTATCCAAACGGTGTCATCTAGGCAACTGATTCTATAGCTTTCTATCTACATAACTAATTGAATACAGAGAATAGAAAAAGGGGATGTGAACTTCATCAGGTCAGGGGTCTGCCTTGTATGATTCATCCCTGTTTCTTGCAACAGTTCTTTATATAAGAAGACATTTAGTGCAAGTATTTTCAGCATATAACTTATCAGATGGTTAGATGAGTATATTTGTACCTTGTCTAAAGTTTGCTTTTATTCTGAGATAAGAAAACTTAATCATTCGAGTAAAGGGGTTTGTACCTTTGTATTCATCATGCACTTTGAAGAGTCCTTCTATAAATAAAGTTACTCCAATCTGGTTGAAACAGATTTGCTGAGTTTTAAAATATGTATTAGAAAACCATATGTTAAAACCCAAATTAAAAAGCATTTATCCACATAACTCAGTCTTTACTCAGATTAATTTGGTAGAGGTGACAATGAATTCATTCACAGAAACTAGCTTGACATATTCTAGAGTGATGCTTCCATATGGAAAGCATCCATCCCTGTGAGCAGCAACAGAGAAGCAGAATAAGCAGTAGATATCTAAAACCATGAGAAGGGTTCTCCTCATTATTTCTCTTTGCACATAGGAGAACAAATCCATGGCCTACTTTTGCTCTGCAAGACCACCACTTTCCACACATTCAGCCCTCATTGGACTTCTCATTTGAATCAGATTTTCACTAAATGGCCCAGGATCTACCTGAAGTTCTTGAACTTGAAGCTCTCTTGTTTCAAACCCTCAATATATTCTTTATCTTAAATCACAGGTTCTAAACCCATGGGCCACAACCCCTTTGAGGGTTGCACACAAAAAGTGGCATAGAGAGAGAGAAATTTACATTTTTTCAATCCAACTATTAAAATACAGAGATGTGAAAGAGTTGTGATTGCAAAAGAAGGATAGACAGAATGTTCTTCACAGACTAGACAGAATAATAAATTTCCACATGAAAGCCATACTAAGTTATCTGGAACTTGGGGTTAGGAGCATTGACTATTTAGTGAAATAATTAATTGCCTAGAAAACACATGCCCCTGGCTTGAGTTCTTCAGTGTCTCAAACAAACATTCCCGCAGTTTGCTGACCACTATGGTACATGCCTACATTCCAGCACACTGGAGGTGGAGGCAGGGGGATCATGAATTTACATAGGGAGTTATATGACTTCAGAAGGAATGTGTGATACCCTCCCTCAAAACAACAGCAGGAGCAACAACAAAATAACCAGATGTTAATTTTAGTTCATAATTTCTTCTTTTAATGCATTACCATAAGGAATGAGCTGTGACACATGAAATTTTAAATTTGGAAATGCTATTTTAACTGTCTTGATTTTAGAGTATTGCTGGTTAATGCTTCCATCAGAGTGATTGAAATATATATTTTTCTCTTCCACAATTTCTGCTCTTTGTTTCTAGATTCCTTGAGAAATTTGTCCTGCCCATCATTTTTGCCTTCCTCCCACAAACATGTGTTTAGACAGAGGAAAATTCCCAATTTGAATTATGAGTTTTATTATAGCAAATATGATAACCTCCAACTGCTTTTCATCCTTTATAGGGTTTTCAGTCTTTCTCAGGGAAGCATGTAGAATATCTAACCACCTAAGATTGAACCTTAGGGTGAACCCCTCTCCCCACATTCTCCCTCTCTGCCAATCAGCCTGACAATTTACCAAGTCCACATTCTCTGGAGATTCATCATACAAACTTAAACATATAATTGATTTCCTATGCAGTCATTTTTAATTTTGTTAGTCACAACTTAAGCTTAAAAATAAGTGAAATGGGGACCTCGTTGGGAACCATCACACGACTTGGGATGAAAAATGCAAAGTAAACACACAGCCAGACTGATGCCCGGTGAAATCAAGGGCTCATCAGGAATTCAGGGTGCAGTGGAGGATGATGCTTCTCATACTGAAGGTGTGTTTTGGGTGCCTTGCCTCGTCAATCTGTGTTTGGAAGCAGAATGGCACAACTCCTTTCCAGCTATCCAGGGTTTATAACTTTCCTCCAGTGGGTAGATGATCACATGAAAAACTCTGAAATAACATTGTCCTTATGGCTTTTTCAATTCTATTGTGCTTTTTTTTTCACTTTTCACACAAAATAAAATGATACACTTCTAATAGACAAGCATTTTATGCATGTTCAGAGTTTGCCCAGTGTTTTTAAAAATAAAAAAAATGATTAGCATTAGAGCAGATATTCAGCTATCCCCAGAATGGCAGACTCTTCCTTTATGATCATATACTACAGAACTCTTTTAAACCTGAAGACAAGGTAGTAATAGCAATGGGGAAGGGAAGAAGAGAGGGTAACAAAGGGTGTGTGAGTATGATCATAACACACTGTGTAGATGCATGAAAATAGCCGAATGTGATTCCTTTCTATCTATACTTCATATATACTAATAAAATTTTAAAGAAAAAAATTGAAGCTCCCTTTAATTGGAATAATTAATAATTTATCTTAGATGTATATACTTGATTATAGCTTTTACTTTTATTTCCCTTTAATTTGCTCCAGTGCTTACAAAATTTATGGATGAGTATCATAGGATTATCAGTGAATACACTGCACCCAGATGCTTCATGAATCTCCACGGCCTGCTGCTCTGTTGCCTCATGGGCCTACTCTGCTGACTCACATACCTGGCACCATTCAGTCCAACACAAACACAGTGTTTAGTCAGCCTGAACTTCAGAACGATCCTCAGGGAAAGTTACACAGCATTCCCATCTCAGTGCTAAACATTTCCAAATCTACCTTCTACCACACATTTAAATAAGTTGTTTTAAACTTCAACAAAAATCTCTTGGCTAAGTTGGAAAATTCCCATTAGCAGAATTCACTGAGCTATCAAATGTGATTGAAGCATTTTTTTTTCTTTTTAGTTTTTTAGAATCCTAAAATAGTAAAAGTGGTTCTTAAAGTTATTCACTATGCTACAAGAGAGTGGTTAACTTTTTGGCTGTTATTACTAAAGAGTACTGTTTTCAACTGACTTTTATTTGAATTTCTTAGTAGTTCTAGTTATTTTACAAAGTACAGTTTCAACAACTAATTCTCTTCCTCCCTCCTCCCTCCCTCCCTCCTTCCCACCCTCCTTCTCTACTTCCTCTTGGCTAGAAGTTTGGCTGTCTTTCAGTCATTTAATTTTTTTCTTAATAACACAATGTGTCCAGAATTTCACTTTAGTAGTCTCTCATCACCAAAAGAAACTATGAGAGCACTGCTTTCAGAGCAAGCCATGCTGGTCTGTATGGCTTTTAGATTTCAGTTATGTGCTTTTAGATTTTCATCATGGACAGAGAACAGGATCATAAGGCAGCTGGTCACAAAACACCATATGGCTGGATGAGGTGAAGGATGAGAAAACACACATGAAGGAGGGGACTTGTCACAGCTTGCCAATCTTTATCCCCAGAGAAGTTCTGATGACAGAGGGTTGATGAAATGGTACAATTGGGGTCACTGAGCATTGAAAAGTATACAAAATGACGGTGAAATTCAATACAAACTCTCCAGGGAAAGGGTGGACATGGAGGTGCTCGGCAATTCCATGAAGCTCAGCTACCCTGTGGCAGATGAAAAGACATTGATAAAAGATGATTAAAGATATCTTCTGAAAATCAGGAATAGTGGCAGGTGCAACATACACAGAGGAAAAAACTGTGCCTAAAAGAATCTCCCTCAGAAACAGACATGTGGAATTGTAAAATTAACAAATGTAATAGTAGAGACATGTTTCTTTGCTCTGCAACCTGATAAATAAAATGAAGAAGGGTATTGAGGTGACCATGTGCTGTCCTTGTATAAGGAAGAAGCCATGTCTGTAATGTACTTTACCTATTAAATTGAACTCAACTTATTCTTGGCATGTTGCTATAGGGTCTTTGGTTTCAAGCCAGCCATCATAAAACTGTTCCAGTAGAAGCAGACTTCTTAAATGTAAGGACTAGCAAATGTAGAGCTAGCCATTCATTATATACAAGTGGTATTCTAGCTACATTAAGTAGTATTCAAAATCCATTTCTCAGCACCACATAACAACTCTGTACTTTGAATAGCTAGATGAAATGTTAAATGTGGCAAGTAATCATCCAAGTAAAGACACACTTGCCTGAGTCATAACATTAGAGGAAGGATCCAGTAATTATACATTGTCACTGATGTAACCCCCATGACTATATATATGTATGCATGTATGTATGTGTGTAAGTATATATGTATGTATGACAACCTAACCAAGCTTGTAGGCATTTTTGTTGCATCTTGTGTAAACTGTTCAAAAGACATTCTTCCTAGATAAGCACTTTGGAAATAAGAGAATTATTAAAAGAGTATCTGTGTATTTTTATGCTTATACTACATAGAATCCAGAGGAGAAATTTTACTAGTGGACCAATAATTATTTTCCTCCTCATTTAGATTAAAAACAAATTCATGTTTTAAGGGTTGTAGCTGTCTCTGCTGATGTGAAAATCCTTCTCTGAATATGTCACTCAGCTAATCTCTCTTTATGACCACAGGGAATATTTTTTAGCATCAGACTTTTCCCTGGTAGTGTCCTTTGAAGTATGGTGCTGAGATGAGAAACACACACCCTATATCAAAGCCTCAGGTCCTCTTCTGGATTTACAGATCTACCCAAAACACATTATACAGCTCCTTTTATGGCTTTTAATGAAAGCATTCTGTCCTTTAGAAAATATGCCAATATAATGATGCTTTTGACGTTCAGAGCAGGTTGAAAACTATCCCACTTTGTCTATTTGGTTGAAAAATGGCATTTTTACTCAAAGCCTGTATTTTCTTGGGGATTTCTCTGGGTTCAACATTTTGTCTGTATATATAGTTTGTTTTCAGATTAATGATGATTGGTATAAACAACATACAGTAAAACATGGCTCTTCGCCTATCGTGTATATTCTTTGTTGGCTTAACACAGTTCCAAAAAATTTTAATTGTTATCTCACAAATATTCTGGGCCTTTCAGTAGCTCAACTTCCAATAATATGCTGAATGCCTATAATGTGATTAGTGATTATTATACTAAGAAAATTTGGGTGCTTAAATTGTGAAATCAAAAAGCATAATATATCAAGTAAAATATGATACAGTTAAGTGAGTATAAAAATATAGTGTAGGGTGTATTTAGATAGCTGGTCATCACATGATGATTCTATGAAAACCCAGAAGAGAGAAACATAGGAAATTGAGAGATGATTGCAGAAACACACAACCTAAAACCTGGGGGAGCCAAACCCAGACCAACAAAGAAAGTGTGAGGAGGATTTCTAGCTCAGATTCTAGTATATAAAACATGAGAGCATGTGGAACTAAATAAAAAAAAAATTCAAAATGGATTGCTGAAAGTAAGCACAAAAACAAAGTCTGTATATGCAGTCTCTGTAGACACCTCAAGTTCAGCTCTTAATCAATAGAGTGTCAACAGATGGCTTATAGGATGACCCTGTCTAAAATAACAGAAAGAAGGGTTTATGAGGGAAGTACAGTGCTGGAGGTAAGAGGGCAAAGGTAGGTCCTTACAGGTGATACCCTCCAAGATAATTATCTAGCATTTTTCTTTCTTTAGTCTTTGAAGATACAGTGTTAAGCCTTCTACATAGTCGTTTTCACAGAGGATCCTTCGATGAATATTGAATAGGGTAATAAGGTGACTGCATAAATTAAATTCATTTTACTGAAGAAATTTAACACACAACATAGTCCATCTCCATAGAACTGTTACTTTAATAGCACATCATTAGCATAAACAATATCGCCTTCTAGGGAGAAAATAGAAACTATTGTGAGAAAACATACACTGAAATAGTCATCTAAAAAGTCTAAAATGGAGTTAACTTGTAAGAAATTAATCACACATTTTAATTGTCTTACAATTGCATAATATTTGTCCTGAAAATAGTTTACTGCTTTCTATGGTGAAAATCTATATCCTAAAAATTAGTTTCTTAAATATACAAAATAAGATAAGCATTGTTATAAAGATTTGTCCACATTAGCACATTTGTTGGTATCTTTGTTCGGATCATGTGTAGGCAGTCATCTTGGTGAGACTTCATGGGTGTAACTTCTGACATTTCTAGGAGACAACCTCACAGAAAATTCCCCAATTCTATGGCTCCAACAATCTTTCTGTCCACTCTTCTGCAATGTTCCTCAGCCTTAGTTAGGTACAGGAGTTATATTGTACAAAATAATTAAAAGCAGCTAATGCTGAGAGTGAGAGAAATAGTCTTCCCCAAGGAGGAGTTCGCCAGTTGATTATCCAATACCAAATGATCACCCCTAAAAACATATGTACAAGTAACTTAATGCAGAGTAGCAAGATTATGTTTATATATTTAGGAATACAGGTATATTATGAAACACATATACATGTTTGTAACAACAACTAATGGAAAAAGAGGCCATGAATTTATAAAAGCAAGGAGGTGTGGGGTGTGGAAATAGGAAAGGGAAGCAGGAAATGAAATACCTACATTAAAGCTGCAAAAATAAATAATTAAAATATGGGGAGCAAAGAAAACTCATACACTATTGATGGGAAAGTAAATCAGTATAGCCATTGTGGAGAACAATGTAGGAGATCCTCAAAACATTAAACAACTGCTGTATGATACACCTTTCCCACTATTGGTATCTCTAAAGGAAATGAAATATTTCAAAGAGGTACCTGCACTCATAAATTATTGTAGCACATCCACAAGAGTCATGATGTATAATCAACTGTGATAGACCTTGATGGGTGAGTGAATAACGATGTGCTACCTGTTAATATTGTAACATTGTTTTGTAAGACACCGGATGCTGACACTTGCTTTATTGTGTAATGAACTGGATGCGATTATGTTAAGTAAAATAAGCCAATGGACACAATGCTACATATACTGGTTTAAATTAGGACACACTTAAAATTTATTTCCTAAGGACTGAGGAGAATTCTTATGGGCTTGCTACACAAATGTGAAGACCAGAGTTTGAATACCTAGCAACCATGGAAAAATAAAAGCCAGACATGGAAGCATGTACCTGCAGTCCTAGTGATAGGCAGAGGATTCTTGGAAATAGCTGGCCAGGCAATAGAGCTCTTTATCCAATGAGAAAGCATATCTCAAAAAGTAAGATGAAGTATAACAGAAGACACCCAACATTGCCTTCTCTGTGTATGTGCATATATATTGATGTGCATACATGAGGTGATTGTTTGTTTGTAATATCAATATATAAACAGAATTGGTGTTTTCAAAATTAAAGAAATATAGGAGTAGAGAAAAAGATAGTGGTTTATACAGTAGGGAAGTGTAATAAGGAGAAACAAAGAGTGGGGATGGAATAAACAACACTAGCCATTTACAAGAATGGAATAAATGTTAATATTCAATGGAATGTGCAGTATCTATAGTTCACAGGCATTTAATTCGTGATTTATAAAGCAGTAGAAAAGATGAGCTTTACACATCTCAAACAAAATGTAAAAGTTAAGGGAAATGAAAATGGTGCTTACTCTGATGTGTCATTGGATATTGTCTATATGGGTTTGGCTATCATACTGAACATAGAATACAACAACAAATTGGACTATAGGCTTGTCCAAGTTGATAGGAGGATGCTGGGAATACAAACTCACCCCTGCCCATGCAGGCACTGCAAGGGCTTGCTTGACCCACCAAGCCATCTCCTTAGCCATAAGATGAAGACTTATTGAGGCATTTGAAGCATATTCACTTTTATTTCATTTATTTAAAAGGAAAGATTATTCAAGTTACTGTTTTTAAAACCACATTTCTTTTCTTCCAAAGTTCCTAATGAATGCCAAGGTTCTTTGAATTCTGAAAACATTAGCAAACTTTATAAAATATATTAAGTTTTGAGAATTTCAAAATCACATAGACAAGCTTCTTTTTTTGGTGGGGGGGCAGGGTTTCTCTGAGTAGCTTTGGAGGCTGTTCTGGAACTCACTCTGTAGACCAGGCTGGCTCGAACTCACAGAGACCCGCCTGCCTCTGCCTCCTGAGTGCTGGGATTAAAGGTGTGTGCCACCAATGTCCAGCTATAGACAAGCTTCTTTTGTGTACAAATTATGAAACTATTTTATGAACTCAGATATTTCAGTTTTATCTACTTCCTCACTTAAAAATATGCTGAGGTCTGATGTCAAGCTACCAACAGAAAAAGAGAGAAAAATATTTAAATATTTAAAACTCTTAGAGCAATGTAATATCCATCTTACTTCACTAACAATGCTTACATATATTTTATTTTTATGATGTCTTTTAGACAAATGTGATTCAGTAGCTAATAAAGCAGCTAGTGGTTTGGTAGACATAATTATCATATCTAAGTTAATAACATGGGGAATAACATAGAAAAATTAATCTGTTGTTAGAATTTTAATAAGTGAAATATTTTGTGTTAGAAATTCATTTTAACTTTTATATAATATGTAGGGAATATAGGGAATGAAGGTAATATACTATTAATGTACTCAGAACAAAAGAAAATGTCCCCAAACACTAAATATTAAATTTGTAAAAGAAAAAATACTCTGGTAACCCAGAAGACTGTGACATTAACTCAATAGCATACTAATGTTTTAGATACAATAAAATACTACTTTTTATTTCAAAAGTGTATTGGGTATTTATAATTAATTTGAGAAATCACCTTAACCATCTCAATTTTGCTACTCTGATATTTTTAAAATGTTCCTACAAGAGGAGGACTGTGCTGTTAGAGTATAGTAAATTTACTTTTTCCTCTCTCTGACAACAGATAAAGAAGCTGTAGCCATGGAAACAGTAATGGGCCAGAGAGATTAGGGCAAGACAGGAGATTAGTCCTCTCAGAGCAATGGAAAGAGGTTCTGATTGGTTCTTTATTGAGACCTTCTTTGAAGAGAAGTTGCCGTTGAAAGAAAGCATGGAGGATTAGCATAGCATGGATAATATTAATTCCCCTATACAATATAAAAATCTATTGATTTGCTTAATAAAAAGGTACCCATCCTTTTTCATATAACAACCATTTAAACGGAGAGGGGGGAAATTTTGTGAATCATGCTGTTCTCAGTTTTGTTTGTAACATGTGAGTCTGGACTGGCCGACTAAGAAGAAACTCCTGAAACCAAGGGAGAAAAGAATATCTGTCTGTGAGGACTCTCCCAATGCACTCCTCATTGACTTGCTTGGGATGAGCAGAAAACCACCTTATTTTGGGCATGATGTCATGTAGAAGGGAGTTTCCTTAGAAGGGAAAAGATTTGAAATCTCCCTTCACAGTTTTTTGAAATATATTTATCTAACTTCTTGAAAAACCTCACAAATTTTTGAGACCTTCATTAATCATATTTGTAAAGACCGAGTATCTCATAAGAAACCTGTGTTCTTTAAATAAATTGATTAATACAGATGTGGTCTTTTTTGAGTTGTGTACTGTCTATAATTGCAGATAGATTTCCTGAGGAAGAAATCATTTGTTAATTTTTAAGTTCTAAATTTATTGAAATTATACTATCCAGCTCAGTGGTATGGATAGTTTGTTTTGTTTTATTTTGTTTTTGTTTTTGTTTTTATTCTGAAAAGGTGGTGCTTGAGCACACACTTCCTGACAGATATCAAGAGTGTGGTTTCTGGCTGCCATGAGGCATTGACTCCTTTAAAACCATTCCATTAGGACTGGCTTTCCTTGTTTATAGGTCTAATTTTGACTCACATTTCTTGATTATTTCTCATACATAAACCTACTTTTAGATAGAATTATTCATTATCTTTAGACATTCTTCTTACAATAAAATAATTGCTTGTTCCATGCTTTATAAATTCTTTGGTGCTTTTCCCATAGAAAAAGAACCCTCAGGGAAGTGGGAAGGTAATACTATCAGTTGTTAAAGAGCTCACTGCTTGAGCTACACTGGACATTGCCAGAGGATGAACATGGATTACAAGGACTGAATATAAGCACCACAAATCCCAGAGGTTCCTGTACCCTCTACAAGGACAATAAATACATCTGATGTCTGTATCTCTCCTCTACAACTAGAACAAAGGTTGCTCATATGGGTAGAGATGAAGAACACTTTCTGCGAACATACCTGAAAGCCTTAACCCCAATACATTTTCCTGGAGACAGGCCACATGTTTTCATTAAAAAAAGAAATGCTTGCCAGAACCTCCTTTAACTACATACAGCAAAGAACCAGAAAGATGCTTAGAACCCCATATGTCTTCCTTTAGAAATAGGTATCACTTGAGTTATAGAGTCTCCCATGGAATAACCATTGAATTTCCCACAATTAACATCATCTAAACAAATCATTCTTTGTTTTTCTTTTTTCTGTATATTTTTTATTTAAATTCTTTAATTACTACTCATATATTTACATATCCATCCCCCATTCCCTCACCCTCCCATTCTTCCAAGTTGCCCAGCAACCCCCCAACCCATCTCCCAACTCATCCCCAGGAATAGTGAGTCCCTCCACTAGGGACCTCCAAAGTCTATCATATCATTTGGGGGAGGGCCTAGGCCCTCCTTACTGTATCTTGGCTGCAATAGTATCCCTCCATAGGGAATGGGCTCCCAAAGTCCATTGTGCTCTAGGGTTAAAGACTAGCTCTACTGTTGAGAGGTCCCATATACTGTCTTAGCCTCCTAGCTGGTACCCACATTCAGAAGGATTGGTTTGGTCCAATGCTGTTTCCCCAGCTTTATGACTACAGTCTCCATGCTCTCACTAGGTCAGGTCAACTGTTTCTTTAGCACTGTCTTGGCTCCTTTGCTTGTCACCAACTGGATTCCAGGAGTATGGTTCAGTGCTTAGCTGTGGGTGCCTGTTTCTGCTTCAAACAGCTACTGGATGAAGGCTCTAGGAATTTTTATTTATTTTATTTGAATTAGAAACAAGCCTGCTTAACATGTCAATCCCACCTCCTCTCCATTCCCTCCTCCCCCACTCCCACTAACCCTCCAACCCCTCACCCCATCCTCCCTCTGCTTCCCAGGGAGGGTGAGACCTTCCATGGGGGATCCACAAAGTCTGTCATATCCTCCATGGCAGGGCCTAGGCCCTCCCCCATGTTTCCAGGCTGACAGAGCATCCATCCACGTGGAATGGGCTCCCAAAGTGTATTCATATGCCAGGGATACATACTGATCAGAGGCCCCATAGATTGCCGAGGCCTCCTCACTGACACCCACATTTAAGGTGTCTGAATCAGTCCCATGCTGGTCTTTCAGCTATCAGATTGTGGTCCATGAGCCCCACCCCCTTGTTCAGGTCAGCTGTTTCTATGAGTTTCACCAGCCTCTCTCTCTGCAACCGGGTTCCAGAAGTTCAGTTTAGTGTTTAGCTGTGGGTGTCTGCCTCTGTTTCTAATAGCCACTGGATGAAGGCTCTAAGATGGCATGTAAGGTAGTCATCAATCTCATTATCGGGGAAGGGCATTTAAGGTAGCTTCTCCACTAATGCTTAGATTGTCAGTTGGTGTCATCCTTGTTGATCTCTGGCACTATCCGTAGTGCCAGATCTCTCCTCAAACCTATAATGTCTCCCTCTGTTATGGTATCTCTCATCCTGCTCTCCTCTATTCTTCCCACGACTCAACCTTCCTGCTTCCCCACTTCCTCCTCTCCCCTCCTCTTTTCCGCCTCTCTTTGTCCCAGCTCCCTCTTCCCTCCTCCCATTTGGTAGTAGAGATTCACTACACAGCCCATTTCTACCACAGACTTATGGTCATGCTATCTTGTCATCTGAATGCTGGGGTTAACAGTATGCTTAAGTCAGTCAGTCAGTCAGTCAGTCAGTCAGGCTTCAATTTCCCCATTGATGTCCCTTTTTCCACCCTAGAAATTTTATGTGAGGAACTCTGTAAATATACATATACACTATATATATATATATATATATATATATATATATATATATATATAGTTACATTTGACACACACACACATGCACACACTATAAAAATCAAGTTTGTGGTGATATCTTGCTTGTACAAATCAAGCCTGTCTGAAGGTCCAGACTTCTATTGTTAGCTAGTGGCAAGCTCCATTCTCTGACCCTCAATCAAGCTTTATTTGTACAAGCAAGATATCACCACATCAGTTACTGATAATGAACTACAAAGAACTCTATATTAAAAAATTCTCAGTATGCATGTAAACTTATCATTTATTATACATGAAAGGACATCTGTATACAAATGATTTGGATGCAGTTGCTTATATTTACATAAAGATTTACACCTTGACCAAGTAATAGATACTGTGGAACATTGAGAGTCCTTTCTTAGAGGCAATTTGTGATTTGACTTTTTAGTTACCAGTATTGAGAATGCCATTTTAAGTAAGTAGGTAGTAGGAAACGGCTGAAGTTTAAGGTCATTTGAGAAATAATTGGCCCAACTATAAGGCAAATTTATTTTTGTAGATGAAACTCAAGTCAGAAATTCAAGTAGGAATTACAAAAAAACACTAGCCCAATAAAATCTAAAATATATTAACTTGATAGTTAAATATTGAGTGATGATCTACAGAAAAATGTCTTTGCTTTCCACAACTAAAATTTTAAGCATCTAAGATTAGAAAACTCTGCAAATCCAAGGGAAACCATGCTGTTCTTAATATTCAATAGTCTTAAGTCTGAGATGAGGTGCTTCGGCAATTGTCATTGGCTCTGCATGGAATGATACCATGCACAAGGCAAAGAGTGTATGTTGTATGTTCACAATAAAAGGATGTAGTCAAGTTACTGCATGCAGTCTTGTCAATTTGCAGGCAGAAACACCTCAGATTCATACACATTTGATTTAATTTAAAGTTTATCATTTTGCTTTCAGAAATCTTTTACTCTTTCCCAATATATTACTACCCCTGTATTCAAATAGGTGACTCCACTGCAACCACAAGCCACAGTTAAGAAGCTCAGTCACACATATGTTATTCTTAAGGTACTCCCTCAATGCCTTGCTGTCTTTGTGACCTCTTATACGCTGGTATTTCAGCAGTTTCTTCCATAACAATGTGTACATTCTTAAGTCCTTTTTAGTTTGGCAGGGGAAGCATAACCAAGGCAAATGGTAAGCATGAGCCAAACCAGCAAACTGACTCTGAAATTTGAAATTTGCCCTGGGATAAAGAGAAGATATTGAGGACAAATAAGCAGAGGAATCATATGACCAAGTGTGTATTTGTATAAGCTTATTCAGGATGCTGCACAGAGTATGTGCCGGAGGAAGGTGAATTAGAGGAAGGTGTAGTCGCTAGGAGACACTTGTGATGGATGATGAGCAAGCATAGGGCAGGGATAAACACGTCACAGTGAGCAGAACAGTGTGAATCTGCCTGTGCTTTGTTCAGTGGGAAAAATCCTAAATGCAGCAAACAGGAAAATTGGGCATAGACATGCACTTTGGCTTGTGGTTGGTATGAATCTGACATTAGCAACAACTACAAGAGTGGCCCAGGAGGAGAAGCAAGCTGAGAAAAGAGAGATAATGTGGTTTTTCTATACTGTTTTAAAGAGTCTGTTATGCTGAAATCAGGGAGAATTTGTGAATCTTACATTAACTTTGCTCTCAAGAGAGAACATACATGTAAGATGTGTCTTTTCCTACCCCAATTCTATTCTAACAGTGTAACTTGCAGCCAATCTTCGGTTTATCATAAGTGGTCTACTTCTCATGACAAAAAAAAAAATTACACACCAAACAGTAAACAAAGGATCCATTGAGGCAGCTATAACTCAAAATCTTCTAGTTATTCTATAAAATCTCTACATCTTTATGTAATGGGTAAGAATGTCACATGGAAAATGTTTCTCAAACGATTGGAAAGAAAGGCACCTCCTTCCTCTCCACACTTAAAAGGATTTCACAAATAACCAGTTAAGTTGACAGCAGGAATACTGACTCCGCCTGGCTCTACACAAAGTAAATGAAGTCAGACAACTAGAGAAAATCATCTGCAAAAGCCAGTTAAAAGCTAGTGTACATATTAGCCGTTATGATCCAGATCTGTTCTTTTAACCTTCTGTATATGACATAATATATACATGTGAAATAGATTAATATACCTAAAATTAAGGAACAAAAAATAAAGTTTGACTTAATGAAGTTTATGGATGAAACAAACATCTAAAATAATCAAATTTGTACATATTTTGGCTATATAGTTTCCTGTGTATTTATAGCTTTTGTATTCATTGAACTACCTTACTAATATTTAAAGGGTTAGAAAAATGACTTTTCAAGGCAGCACTCCACCATGAGTTGCTTTCTTAATGGTCATTACTAGTTATTCCTCTCTCCTGAAGACAGCTGTTCTCCTGACTGATCAGCTTCATCTACATGAGATCCCAGGAATATGCCTCCCTAGCAATAAGATACCTTACTAAATTTAATAAAAAAAAAAATACATGGTTCTCACATACGTAGAATGTGATCCTTAGCCAACAGTGTGAGCTGTTGGTGAAAACTACTGAAAAGAAGCTGTGTCTTTCCAAACTGGTAGCTGATTAGACCCTCAGTACCATGGAGATGTTGCAGGTCTAAGAGGCTAGTTACCTGATCTTAGGCTAATTCTCATCTTCTGGAACAGACACTCCTTGCCCACTTCTGTGTCTGAACTAACATCCTGGGGGTAATAATAGATAGAAACCTTTTAAAATCTATTACCATAGTAGACAACTAGCTTCCATTAATCTAAAATCTAAGAATATCTTTAGATAACTACTTGGACCTATAGAAGTGCTTCTCCCATCTGGCTATAATGACCTCGCTTGTTATCTCATCAATGTATGTTAAACGTGCCTTGATTTATGCCTTTCTTTTTTCTATAAAATTATAAAAATTCATGGAACTGCCTTCTCTTTGAAACATGGAATTTTCAATAACTGAAATCTATATTTCCAGGCATGGTCCCTCACAATTGCTGTAAATAAACTATTTCTTACTGCCTTAAAAATAAAAAAGTTGTATAGAGACAACTGTGCTGTTAGGAGTTTGAGTCTAGAAATCATCTGTCAGGATGAAACATTTTCTTGATTCAGGAAGCCTAACAAAAGAAAAAACATATCCATCAAAGATGAATTATGCATTTACAAACACACCATAATTAGGAGAAGAATGATGTTGGAATCTATAAGTGACTCAAATATCTGCGAATCCATTTTTCCAACTCAAAGTGCTACAGAGCACTTCCTATGAACAGCAGTTCCTCATTTCCCTCTTAAATTCAGGCACACACTAAAGAAAAGTACAACGGTGAATCTTTATGTGTTAAAGGACTCCTTTGTCCCCACTAGCAGATTATTCATGATAACTACTTCAGCCTTTGGGCAGTCCCTATTCAGTTGAAAACTGTCTATTAGTAATATTATGTTTAACTGAAACCTCTCCCTGTACACCTAAGGAGTACACTGTATATATTTTGGTATATACTCTGTGTCGAATGGTTTATGTAAACTTGACACAAGCTGAAGTTTCTGAGAGGAAGGAACCTCAATTAAGAAAATGCTGCCATAAAATCAGGTTGTAGGCAAGCCTGTGGGGCATTTTATTAATTAATGATTGATATGGGAGGGTTCAGCCTTTGTGGATGGTGCCATCACTGGGCTGGTGGTCCTGGTTTCTATAAGAAAGCAGGTTGAGCAAGCCATGAGTGCAAACCATTAAGCGGCACCCTCCATGGCCTCTGCATCAGCTCCTGTACCCAAGTTCCTTTGTTGTTTGAGTTCCGACACTGACTTCCTTTGGCAATGAACAATAATATAGAAGTGTAAGCCAAATAAACTCTTTCCTCCTCCGCATCTTGTTTTTGGTCATGGTTTTTCAACATAGCAATAGTAACCTTAACTAAGACACTTGATATCATGTCAATATCAAGCTAATTACAATTATATCACCACACATACTTATCATTTGTTAAGTGTGACATTTCAAATGTACTCTTTCATAGTTTATAACAGAACACATAAATTGTCCATCTACTGTGCTCTTCCATGTTATATATTTTAAAATCAATTCCTCCTAAGGCTGACCCATAGAGAAAACTATAGTATGATCACACATCTATTTAGGACCCAATAAACTTGAGTGCACAGTTTAACTAGGATGACTGTCACTTGAAGCTAGAGATGGGGAGGTGTTGATAACCTGGTTTCACATTGACTATAGCTCTTATTTTTTTTTTCTTTCAGATTTTTTTAATTTGAATTAGAAACAGGATTGTTTTAGATGACAATCCCAGTTCCCCTCTCTCTCCCGTCCTCCCCTGCCACCACCCCCCCCCACAACTAAAACCCTACCTATCACATATCCTTTCTGCTCCCCCTGGATGGTGAGGCCTTCCATAGGGTGTCATCAGAGTCAATCATATCCTTTGGGATAGGGCCTAGGCACACCCCATGTATCTTGCCTCAGGGAATATTCTTCTATGTGGAATGGGCTCAGAAAGACCATACCTATGCTAGAGATAAGTATACTGAACAACTACAGGAGGTCCTGTAGATTTCCGAGGTTTCCTCAATGAAATCCATGTTCCTGGGGTCTGGATCCGTCCCATGCTGGTATCCCAGCTATCAGTCTGGGGAGCAAGAGTTCCCCAATGTTCATGACCATAGCTCTTAATTTGGTACTGGTAAATATTTTTGGTCTGCTAAAATTATATAAATAGGCTAATGTAAATTGTATCAAAAACAGTATAAGCATACTCTGAGGGAATTAAGGTTTTGTCATTGCTGCTTGTTTTTCTGTGGCATTTATGCTCACACACAAGTCCTCCATTCTGTGGTAAAATGTTGGTTTCTCATCAGGTTAATAGTAAATGAGAACCTTACAGAGGTCTATGTCAGTTTGTATGCAACTGTTTGTTCTGTGTTTTTTTATGTTGTCAATCACCTTTCACCTATGAAATCAGTAATTAAAAGAATAACTTTTCTTTGACAGAAGAAATTGTGTATTTGCCTGACATCAGGTGACTTCCTTATTCATGATAATTATATATAATTGCATCTTCTAAAATAATGAAATCATAAACAAAACAATCAGCAGCTTTTGTTGCATCCCTGAGAGACTATGGCCTATCTCTCTGTTTCAACCTTTTAAAAAGCTAATTGATTCACTTTGACCAAATCATAGCTAATTTAATTTTGTATATAAAAACCTTGTTTATATTTTGAATTGTATGTTTTATTTCAAATATGGACACATGAATTTATTTGATCATTCACGCATTTGCTTACCCAACCCTTGCCTCATTCCAGAAAGGATTCATAGAATTGGATACAATAATTTGTTCTGTCTTCATATCACTGATATATCTCTTTTTCAAAATATTTCATCACTTGATCTCATAAGAATATAATACATTTATAATAATTTATTGATTCCACACTTCTAAATCAAAGCCTAGCGCGGCAGGCATGGGTGGCAAATGCCTTTAATCCTAGCATTCTGGAGGCAGAGGCAGGTGGATCTCTATAAGCTCCAGGACAGCCTGGTATTCAAAGTGAGTTCCAGGACAGGCTCCAAAGCTACACAGAGAAACTCTGTCTCAAGAAACAAAAACAAAGTCACAAAATAAGCAGATCCTGTCTAGATCTTACATATCTATTAAAAATTCACGTCATTAGGGCTTTGTTAAGATGGATGGAGAGATGCTACTGCACAGTTTTCTTGTGATCCATATGCAGTGGTATATGCTTGCCCATCACACACATGCACACACACACACACACACACACACACACACACACACACACACACACACACACAGAGAGAGAGAGAGAGAGAGAGAGAGAGAGAGATTTTTAACAATAAAAAATCATTTTCCCTACTATTTGCCTACATTGCCATTGTTTTTATTTTTTAATGGATTCCAGAAACAATAAAAACTACATATCACACAATAAAATCATATATGTTATTCAAAACTCACTGTTTCAAAAGTCAAGGAATTCTAATTTGTCCTTGATCCCACTTCAGATGTTAGTTATTTCTCTTATTAGCCTTTCTTAGAACTTATTTAATATTCTTGGCTATGTATATTATAGATTAGCTCTGACTTCATGCATGCTTTCCACTGGTGGTACCAGCACTTCTAATAGTTTCCTCTTGTTCCTTCTTAGCCATCCCAAGCTCCAGCATCCTTCCTTCTGCTCCCAGAGATGTGGTCCCTGTCTTGGTTTCTAGTCGCTTTGTCCGTCTGAGCTGGCGTCCACCTGCAGAAGCAAAGGGGAACATCCAAACATTCACAGTTTATTTCTCCAGAGAGGGTGACAACAGGTAGGTACTATCTGGAAACTTCAGCTTCTTCCCCCAACACTTTCAATGACCATGGAAGGAATTGACTATGGGAGCACTTGAGAAGGACCTGGAAAATTGTGTGAAAATTTTCCCTGTTCACCACCCAGACTGTTTGTTTTGTCAAAACTTACAAAATCAATCAAAATCATTTACATAGCAACCCTGACAAAAGGCAAGGATGCAAATGACTATATAATTTTTCTTTGTTTTTTTTAAACTGATACAGAGATGAATTATATGGATATAGGGAGAGCAAAGTATTAAGAGCCACAGTGGCTAGTCACTGCCATCATATGGTCCTAAGGAAACAATGACTTTTGTGACCTTTAACAAATAAGAAATAATAATTGCCTTACAACATTTCTGTTAGGATTAAATTAAGATTAAACATATAAAGGTCATAGCAGAGAATATACTGCTTAATAAAAGTTGTTTGGTGAGCCCAGCGTTGGTGGTGCACGCATTTAATCCCAGAATTTGGGAGGCAGAGGCAGGTGGATCTCTGTGTGCGAGGCCAGCCTGGTCTCCAGAGTGAGTGCCAGGATAGGCTCCAAAGCTACACAGAGAAACCCTGTCTCGAAAAAACAACAACAACAACAAAAAGAACAAAACAAAACAAAACAGAAAGTTGTTAGGTAAATATTGTAATTGGCTAGGTAAGAATGAACTGTGCTTTCAAAGTTGGAATTCACAATTTTGTTTGTTTGCTTGCTTTTCCAAAGCATTTCTCCCTCAGAATATTACAGGATGTTGTGGCTTTGAAATATGACTTCTCAGTTTGAGGCCACACTGAGTAAGTTCCAGGTGACAAGAAGAGATTTGTTTGCTAGTACTTTACTTTCTCATGTGTAGGGCTTCAGTGATCTGGGGATTTTTGTTTTATAAATGTAAATAAATTATATATTTTAAGTTTCTGTTTTCTTTTAAAGTTTGACCTGCCTTTAAATGCAAGAAGAAAGAGATATACAGGGCATGTGTTTACTAAGACCACTGATTGAATGAAAAGGCTGATATTGTACTGGCCTTTCCCATGCAGCTATTGTCTCCATGACTTTACAGTGTCTTAGGAGGATTAGGGTCTTGGTGTGTGCATATATAAAAACTTGAGGAAATAATCTTGCCCAATTATATTTATTCGTTTATGTGGGTTTTCTGGAGATAATTTAATTTCCTCATTCCCAAACCATGCTGACTGTCTCCTCAAATACTACTATTTCTCTTTTTTTTCTGCATTTATGCTAATATCAATTCAATTACCTAAGAAAGAAACCCCAAGTTACACTTCTCTCCAACCTGCTTCTCAACCCTGTTCATTATCAGGTCTTACCCGTCTACATCAACCCAAGGATTCAAGCCTCTTTTATGCTGTCAGTCACTTCACCATCATTTACTTGGTCTCTGGGAATAGTTCTGCAGCTTCTAATAGTCCCCTCACTGTATTTAGTTATCATCATGAAATACGGATTGGATCACCCACTCCTCTGTTGAAAATCTGAACAGTCATGCATTTAAAAGCAATTAAATGTAAAGTGTAAAGAAAGAAGCAGTAAAATCTTCTGAAGTCTGTTGGCCAGAGAATTCCAACCCTAATCTTTATATAAGCAAATAGCTTTTTCAAATATATAACATACCATGAATAAAAATATGTCCTTCAAATCAGATGGTTAGATTTGAAAATGGTGCTACCATTTATTAGATGTGTAATATTTTGGGTGTTTAATTTTTATAAATGAGATACAAGTAACCGATCCTTTAGAATAGATAAAAATGTTTACTTTTCAAGACTACTAAGAGAAAGAAGTGAAGGATTTCTTATAGACCAGTCACTGCTCACAGGTAGAATGAAGGGCTGAAAATAGCAAGCTCAGAAATAATGTGGAATAGGGGATTAAACTAATTCTCAATAGATAAAGGGAAGGACATAAACAGGAAGAGGAAGAAAGAGAAGGGAGGAAGTAAGAAATGGAGGAAGTGAAGAACTAGGATGCTGATTTGGCTGCTATTACAATTTGAGTGAATTATTTATTTTCATAACTGCCCACAAGTCCCTGCTTTTAACAGCATTTGACTATTCCCTCTCCTGTTAACATTTCCTCTCTTGCAAGCTGAATCCTGCTCTCTGAACCTTCTCATTAGTCACTCCTATAGTGGCACCCTAAACCTTTTCATGTAGAATCATTATTATATCCATCTCAAACATTGCCCCCTTGACTCACACTCCATACCCCCATCTCCCAACCTTCTAATTAAGGGCTTTCTTGTGTCGGATTTTAGAGGGATCTACAAACCGTCAGTTTTGGTGTGTCTTCTCTGCTCTGCAACATTCTTTTCCTTCAATTATTAGGCAAATAATGTTTCACGGGTAGCTACCGAGAACACACATTCGTATGTACCAGTGTTTGACTTTCTGTGTTATTACTTCTAATTACTTGAAACTTAACATGGGCAAATATAACATTGCACTGAAACTGGCATTCTCTCAGCTGAATACAGCAGGCAGAAAGGTTCAGCTATGCTCACTTCAAGTCACTTTAAATTCATAGCTATGAATCTCACATTGACTATGACTACTACTAGCAGTTATGTGATATTTATGTCAGCCTCTGTCACATATGTTCTTAATGATAGTCATTTTCCTCTATTCTCATTTTAATGCCTTTGATCATCCCTTACTCATAATCAACAATTTCCTGTTAAATCAGAAGTGAAGGTCTACAAACTTTCATATTCCCTTAAGTAGATGGATGTCTTTAAGTGTATAATGTGTCTTTTCTGAAATTTCCATAGAAAAATAGCCTGTACTTTCTTTAATGAAACAAAACATTCCAAACATCTCCAAATGAGCCTGGGACCTGACCTTAACAGTTTTGTATATACAGTGAGACTTAGTTGAGAAAATTAACTCCCCCTTGACACGGAGTTGTCAGTTGGAGATGGCTTCTTGGATAAGGATGGAAGCTCTTATCTTCTTCTCCTCTCAAGACTGGGGCCTACCTAGCATGGACCTGTACAATCCCCATGTGTGCTGCAACAATCTTTGATTTGATATGTACATTATTTGTGCTGTGTCTGGGAGGATATTTTTTCTTGGAGTCTTCCATTCCCACAGGCTCTTAAAATCATTCTGTCCCTCTTCTACATAACTCCCTAGGCTCTGAAGAAGGGTTTGATGAAGATATCACATTTAAGACTGAGAGTACCAAGTCACTCTCAGCACATTGTTCAGTCATTATTCAGTTGGATGTCTCTGTATTAGTTCCATCTCTTTCATCTCTGATGATGACTGAGTAAGACACTGATCTATGGGTCTAGCAGAATGTCATTAGGAATAATTTTATTGACATGCTCCTTTAGCAGAATATTATTTGATTTTCTTCCAGTTCTATGTCCTATCTAGTCTTCTGAGATACACAAGCACTGTCATTCACAGGTTCTATCATATGGAATGGTCCTTAAATCCAATCAGATAGCTTCAGAGTACCCCCACAACATCTGTGTCATTATTTTACCAGTGTATCAGGGAGGCAAATCACCAATAGATGTAAGTGGCTGTAACATGGTTGATGTGTACTTTTCTCCTCTAGGAATGTGCAAACTATCTTCCAGTAAAACGAACACTAGTCAGTAGTAGTGAGGGATATTGTTAAGCACCTGCTTCTCTGTGTTCAATGAACTATATAGGTGTTGTCTTCAGCAATATTGCCTTCCCCTCAGTTTCTGAAGTCTAAACAATAGCCTTGTCTATAGTCTGAGTTGTTTGGGAGATTCTGTGATCCTTTTATTTCCTTTGCCAACAACACAATTAGATGCATTCATGACATTCATGACACTGGAGGTTCACTTGGTAGTGAGAGAGAGATGTTTTGTTGGGGTGGCCTTTTCTCCCTCATTATTTGATGATTCCATTTAGATCTCTTCCTCGGTGTATATATTGTTCAAAGTTTCTATGGTACTAGATTTCCATATAACCCTTCAAATGGCCCTTAGTTTTAGCTTTCCCTCCTTTATCCATTTCTTTACCCCCGTCCTCTCGCTCCTCCTCTGTTTAATCATTCTGTTCAAGATTACTTCATTTCTCTTCATAATTATATATTTTAATTCCATTTCTTTGGGAGATCCTTTCCTGCCACCGCCACCTAGTCCCTTACATTGTGATTATATGGATTGTAACATGCCTATAAAATGCTAAAATCCACCTATGTCTTAGTCACTGTTCTATTGCCATGAGGAAAAACCATGTCCAAGGCAACTATTTTAAGAGAAAGCATTTAATTCAGGGCTTGCTTACAGTTTTATAAATTTAGTTCATTATCATCATGGCAGGAAGCATAGTAGAATGCAAGCAGATGCTTCAGCAGTCGCTGAGAACTACATCCTGATCTCCTGATCTGGAGAGAGAGAGAGAGAGAGAGAAAGAGAGAGAGAGAGAGAGAGAGAGAGAGAGAGAGAGAGAGAGAGTGACTTTGGCTTGGCATAGGCTTTTGAAATCTCAAAGCCCACTACAATGACAGACTTCCTCCAACAAGGCCATATTCCTTAATCCTTCTAATTCTTTCAAATAGTGCGTCTCCCTGTTGATCAAGCCTTAGATATATGAGCCTATGGTGTCCATTCTTATTCAAACCACCACAACAAATAAGAGAATACACATTTTATTTCTTGTTTTGGGTCTGGGTTACCTTACTTGGTGATTTTTTTTCCTAGCTTAATTCACTTACATATGAATTTCATTATTTTTAACATCTGTGTACTATTTCCTTGTGCAAATATACCACATTTTTCCTTATCAGTTATTGAACATTGAACATCTAGGCATGAAATAGTTTATGTTACATCACCTGACCATCAGCTAGTTTTGCCACATTTGATTACCTCCCCTTTCTTATCACTCACTTTTCATTTTCTGCCCTGTGCTATGCTGCTTCTGTAGTCATCACTGCCATGCTCTTTTTTTACTTTTCACTCCTGAGCTATCTAGTTTTTAAATAGTGGATTGACCCAGGACTTATCCTTAGGGATGATTTTACATGTCTTTATATTCTCTGGACCTCTTACTGTCTTAAAAATTTCTCTTTCTGGCTTTAACTTTTACCTGTGATAAATTTGATTCATTTATCAAATTTCTTATATGAAGTCAATCATTAGTTGAATAAAATCTATTTTGTTCATAATATAGATTTTTCAACTCTAAAATTCTCACCAAAATACTTATAATTCCAGAGTTTCTGTCAAGCTCATTGAAAACTTCCTTTTTCACTCCAACATAGCCAAAATTTTTTGAGTAAATCCCCAAATTCTCTGTTTATATTCAGACCTTATCCCTAATTAATTCTCAATCAAGTCTTTGTACCACATTTTAAATATGCCCTGTATTTATCAACATATACTTGTTTCTTGCTCTAAAATCAAGAATAGTTATGATGTTATTTCCAGTTTAGTGATAGACATCAAGAGATGCATAATGTTACTCTTCAGCTTTGGTGTTTATAATACATTCAAAAGTCAAATAATCAATTAGGAAAACACATATTGACTCCCATCACTTGTTACACCATCTTCATTTATTTATACTAGTTTTCATCATACAATTTCAAAAGTCCAGCAAGTCAGCTCTTTGTAACAACTGACTTAACCTTTTAAGTAATAAATTATATTATGACTCTTCTTAAAATTTAAAACATCTTTCTTTCAGATTAGCTAAAACCCTTCCTGTTCTGATCCCCTGTACCCTCTCTATTCCCACCATTTAATGTTCTTAATAGTTTTCAATTTTTATTCTCTGGACCTTTCTTCATATTCCCTAAAATACCCATAATATCTTCCCTCTATTTGCTGTACTGTTCACAGAATCCTCTATTTGAGTCCATACCCACAACTATGCAAATTATTCCCTAATTTCTACTGAATTTGTGCTGAATCTCACCTCTCCATGAACATATTTCCTGATCCTTTGTACTTACTCTCAGATTTTCTTCTTCACACAGTTTATTTTTTCTTTTGTTTTGTTTTGTTTTTATTTCTGAGGTTGGAGGAAACATAGTAAAAGTTGATCTTGCTATGTTACATAGAATAGTAGCAAACTCACAGCATCAAACAATTTTCCCAACTCAGCCTTCCAAATATTTGGACTGCCACTGTGCCCGGATGCTTCTACTACTCTCTATGATATGTACTGAAATTTTTTTCTTGCGTTTCTGTCTCCTGCTAGAACATAGGCTTCTTGTGAGTGTTGTTTCTTTGTTTTATCTCTTTTGACCTCTGGACTGTTTTTAAGACCAGAAAAAAATATCTAAAGCGTAGCAATACTAGTTCTGCTTTAAATTTAAGTCCTAACTGAAATATCAAATACCATGTGAAAGTCTCCACCATCTTTCAAGTCAGAATTCATCAACATCTCCCTTATATCTGTGTGTGTGTGTGTCTGTCTGTTTATCTGTCTGAATTAGTATAAAAATACTTGATAATTTTTGTCCCACTGCATTTTTTGTTGCATCCATGTAGACTGCCCTACTTTTCATTGAGAGTGAACTCTACCCTATGCAGAAAATTACTAATCAGATCTTATAAAATAAATTGGGAGAAAGACACTGTCATATTGTTGATTGTTTTCCCTAGCAAATAAAATGAATTGTGGAGGATGAAAACACTGACTGCTATTCAATGAAAACTTTCTTAACTGAGAAAAAGTAATTGATACTGAAATTTGATTTCAACATTCCAATCCATTTTGTATGTTTTAGCTTCTCAATAGAACAAATACATGCCATATGTCTCTAAAGGTTTGGCAGAGCTATTTATTTGTATATGCAGGGTTATTTGGCTCCTGAACACAATAGCATTTTAAAGGTAGAGGATTTACCATTTGTGGCTGGTGAGTAACAATTCTCTCAGACAATTACTCTAGCTAATGTTGTCATTTGTCTGTCTGACTGGTTAATAGTATCAGTAATGCAAGTGCCATCTTTAACTTATATTTTATCCTGATCATATTGGTGCTTTCATCTTATAATTCAGAAAATATCATAGATTGCCAAGTCTGCAAGCCAGATTTCAGAGGGAAGAAATTGCCTCCCCAATATCCACTAGTACCTAGAAATCATTAGAACTAGAAGTGACCTTTGTGATCATAACCTGTGTTTCTTCTGTGTAAGCATTGAGAAATTGGAGATCAGGGAAGGGAGTGATTCCTATGTCTAAGGCCACAGAATTGGCACCAACAATGTTAGCAAGCATTTAGCAAGTACTACGCTACATTTTAGGCCAACCATCTTGTCTGTATGTGATCCTTAGTAGTATCCAAAAGAAAATATTACATTGATTACGCTAGCAGCACACATTTCTTTTATGTAGCTGTTAAATAAGAAGTACAGATTTTAATGAAAGTCTGAGTTCAAATCATGTTTCCTCACTTCTTTAGTGAAACAATGAGAAGAGAGAAATGTTAGCTTTCTATATATTTATAGAATCATGATATACATTTCTTCTCTATTTTTCTCTCTACTAAATTTTCAAAATCAGTGGATAAATTGGTCTGTATATTCATTTGTTATGACTTAAAGACAATGGCATCTTTTCTCACTATATAAAGGAACAATATAGCTTTTATTTAACTTTCTGGTGATTACTTGTGAAGTTTGTCACAGTGCAGTCAAAGTGTAAAGGTTATGAAATTGTGGAATTATATGTTAAAAAATTGAATTCCATCTCAGAACCCTTTAAGCTATGTTGCCTTGGGTCAGAGTGGTTATTAGTCTGGAATTAATAGTTGAGTCTCTCTCTCTCTCTCTTTCTCTCTCTCTCTCTCTCTGTGTGTTTATTTTATTGACATATAATAATAGACTAGATAATCTTCTAATGCACAGAAAGTAGTAGTTGTTTAGTCCCAGCCTGACACCAAAGGGTTAAAACCTCTCTGGAGAATCTAGCATGAATCTTCTTTGAAAGGCTGAAGAAGTTGGAATCTGATGTGTACAAGTAAGGACAGCAGCAATAGTCACACTCATAGTAGAAGAGGCAGCTTGCACATGCCTGCCATACTTGCTGCTTCTGTTCTACTTTGGACTTTGCGTATTGACAGTCCTACCACACTTCTTTCTTCATTTTACTGTCCTACCTGCTGTTTCTGAAAAAACATTCACGGACACACCAAGATCATTGTCTTATTAATTTTCTACTTGTCTCCTAATCCAATGAAGTTGACAATCAAGATTAAGCATAAGAATATGGTGATTTGGTTTTCATGTGTGTGGTGACAAAAATGTTCTGTATGTAAAGTTGTGATTAATATTAAATGATGTTTATAAAAGTACCTGAGACATTAGCTCTTTGCCCATGGAAACAAAAACACACTGTTCTTGTTAACTAGTTCCATATATAAATCATTGTGTGGACTCCAAATTTAAAATAAATGAAATACAGAGATATTTCCTGACTCCTACTAGGAGGAGGATTTATTGCTTTCCTAAGCATTATCCCATTTGATCCCCAGATAATGTAGTTATGATAATTTCCATTTCACAGAGGAGCATGTTCGGAAAGACTGAGAAATAGTACCTAAGGAGCTTCGCCAGTAGTAAATAGTAGAACCAGAATTTAAATGCAAGGTGATCCCTTTACTTCATGAACAAAATAGATATTTCCTTTCAAAAGCTACATGTAAAGTACAGTAAGAGTTCAGATGAGAGAATTAAAACATTCTATGAGCATCATTCAATTTAATCCTCACAGTGGCCCTGTGAGGTAGTTAGATAAGGGCTGGTATCTTCATTTTGCAAATGAAGCATGGAAGACTCCCAGACACCCCTGATGTGTTCAAGGTCACATGCTATTTTGCTTTGGAATAAAGCCTAGATCAGGTCTCCATCGTGCAGCACTGGTGTTTTATATGTCTCTGTGCTACCTCTGAAACCTGTACTCCCCGCCAAGGATTAGAGACAAGGTTCTTATGATTGACGTGGAGGATTCATTTTAGAATTCACTGCACATTACATTTTCCAGCATGGTGTTTACATATTCTTCCCCTGCTCTTCAGAGTTGAGGACTCTGCAGCTGATGAAGCCCATTATCCATGAAGGAGGTGTATTGTGATGGAAAGGAGGACAAGCCTCACGATCCAAAGCACTAGACTGACCCAGGCACAAAGCTTGGTGACACCAGCCAGCCCTCCTCTCAAAGCCTCTGCTTCAGTTTAAACTGTGAAGCAGCCAGCCTTTTTTTTTTTAACCGAAAAATGTTTCTGGGACATTGACTGTGAGAACGATGATTTCACTCCTCCAATGAATGTAAAGTATATTGAAAGCTAAAGCATGCCCTCTATAAAGGCTATATGTAAATGACCCATTTTTCATTTAATCATCAAGTGTTGGATGTGGCTCATCCAGCACTGGATTTGAAGTAATAGAGAAACCTTAGGTCCTCTGGAATTGTTTGGAGGATTGTCCTACTAAAAATGGCTTTGCTTTGGGCTAGATTTTGACCTACAGTGGTAGCTGTTACGGGATAGCAGAAGTTAGACCAGAGGTCAGTTGCATAGAAGCCACAAGGCTTGCTTGTATCAGGCCTCTGTAGAAGTCAAAGGAAGTGGTGACCCTGGCTGAAAGGAAGGGTGTCAGTGGAGGTGACAGTGGAGGTAGATTGGATTTAGAAAGCAATGCTGTTGGGATGAGGCAATGGATTACATTTGAATACAGAAGAATATAAAAGAATGGGAGAGAGGGGAGGAGCAGAGAGAGGAGGAGAGTGAATAGAGAGGGAGGAAGGGAGGGAAAGAAAGAGGGAGGGAAAGAGGAAAGGAGAATCACTGTGTGTTGGTGTATTCTTTTAATTTTATTCTGCTCATTTCTTTAGAAAGAAGGTCTTCTTGTGTATCCCTGGCTGATCTAGAACTCACACCAAACACACTGGAAGCCCAGGCTTCAAACTTGTTATCTTTCCCTATCTCCCACTGCCTGTTGACTGAAAATGTCATGGTCAGATCCCTGGGGTAATTTAAAATGCAAAAGTTTTGTGTTGTTCTGTGAGATTAGGAGGCCGCAAATGTCCAAGTTTGCAAAGAATACATTTAAATTAAATTTTAAACTTTGTGTATTTGGAATAGTTTTACTACATTCTGTAGGAATGTAAGGTTTGTTTTTGAAGATAGTAACCTGTAGATGAGAAAAGTTTGGGCCAGAGAAACTGGGAGTGATCTGCAATATGTGGGTGTTTGCTCCAACAGAGGAGGAAAGCTAGGCTCAGCCCAAAACCAGAATGGGGTGGCAACTCAAAACCAAACTGATTTATCATAAGGAAGGCTGATGAGACTAAGCAAGTAGTAAAGTGTATGAAAACCAATGTTTCTTCTCACAAAAGTATGTTCTTTTCCTTCCTACTATCATGTGTTCTTTCATTCATGTCTTGGATGTATAATAAATAAATATCAAGGAGGATATTGCAGCAAGCATAGCTTTTACAAGCATGGAACCAGAGCTTGATTCTCAAAATTCAAGAAAAGGAAAACAAAGTTTAATTAATATCTAATAAAAATATCTCTGACAAAAACAAAAACAAACAAACAAAATAAAACAACAACACATTGTTAGATAGCTGGTAGTGATTTCTCTTGAATCTTTTTCCTCAAAAATAGAAATAGCATTAATTCCAAAGTCTTTGATTTCTTGACAGTAGGGAGCATAATATTTGAATATACTTTTTGTGAAAGATTTATTTTTATTTTATGTGTATGAGTTTTTGAGTTTTATGTGCATGTGTGCATATGCTACACATGTGTCAGAAGCCTGCAGACTCCAGGAGAGAGAGTATGAGCTCTCCTGGAACTTGGTTACAGGCAGTTGTAAACAGCCACATGGGTTCTGGGAAATGATTTGGGTCTTCTGCAAAACCTACAAATGCTCTTAAATGCTGGCCCCAGAGTTGGGAGTTACTATTGCTTTTAGTTGTGCCATATTTCAGAAAACTTCATTTAATAGTTTTGAAATACTTCCACCGTTGTGCTTTTAGTCTGCTTTTCTGATAGTACCTCACTATGTAGTCTCACCTGGCCTTCAACCCCATTGTTTTCCTGTCTCAGCCTCTAACCTCAGAGTTTGCATTATACAGGCATGAGCCACGTAGTCTTTTTGCACTACTCATACTTACTAACTGAACAAAAATGAAAATAAAGTAGATAACAAGGCACTGCTAAAAATATTTTCATTAAAATACATAGTTTCTTCACTACAAAGGAATTAATGTAATTCTTCTTCCTGGAAGCAACTAATTAGGTACTTGGCACCTCATGACAGCATTTGTGCTGAACCATTATAACTAAATGCTAACGCCCTGCACATTTAGCTAAGGCAGAATATATTTATGTAGTAGAAATTGTTAGTTACAAGTAAACCTCCAAAAGCAGAGTTGTATAATCTGTAAACTCTATTTATATCCAAAGTATAAAAGCAAGTTCTGAATCCAGCTAATGTAATGCCAGAAAAAAAAGCAAAAGAAAGCAATGACAACACAAACAACTGCAAGTAATAATAAAAAAAAATGATGCTTTTTCTGTTCCTAACAGACAACATTAGACTGGAAAGTCTTCTCTAAGCAGCTTGCAGTCTCTAGTTTTTCTATAGTACAGCCATTCCCAGGAAAGGGAAATAACATATGAAATAGGACCTGTTCAGATTAGGATGGAATGTGGAATTAAGTACAGATTTCTAAGAAATTCTAAAATAAGAGATATATGGAAATTTTATGTACATCATCACTTTTTATCAATATAATATATGTACTCACTTAAAAAGTATGGGCCCTTAACAGTCTCACTATTCTTTATACTCAGAATGTGTACATGGACATTAATATACATTCTAATGTCATATCATATATACTGTATTGAATATATACACCAAGATTAATGACAATGTAGGGAGACACTGTTTAGGGCCAGGGAGATGGCTAAGTGGTTAAGAGCACTGCTGTTCTTCCAGAGGACCCAGGTTCAATTGCCAGCACCCACATGACAGCTCACAACTGTCTGTAATTACAATTCTAGGAGATCTGACACCCTCATACAGACGTATATGCAGGCAAAAACACCAATGTGCATGAAATAAAAATAAATAAAATTTAAAGGAAAGAAAGAAATTGGGACACTGTTTAGTTTTTCTTGAACTAAAGGAAGTTAGAGGGACACAGTTAAGATACTGCATTTCAATTGGATCCTAATTGAATTTCACTGGAAACAAGATTTTTGCCAACTACGAAAGGAAATACAAGTTGAAATGTGGTGCCAACAGGCACATCAAATACACAAAACGTGAGAAAAAAAGGCAGAGGAGAAGCAAAAGAATGAGTATGGATTAATGGAACAACTGGGCTTTAGGTGGATCACACTGTGAGGGTCTCTAGATTATTGCAAGGAGGTGGTTTTGTATCAACAACAGGATGAGGCAGGACACAAGACTGTGGGAACAAACTAACAAATTACATGTTACAGAAAAGACTGTCAGTGAAAAGTAGCAATAACTATGAAAGTCGAGAGTAAAGACTAAGCACTAGAAGAATCCAACCTTATATGGCAAGCACCAACTACATCAGGAAAGGCTTCCAGACCTAAGGACGTGTAATGCAGCGTTATGTATTAGTGCAAATTTCCTGAGCATGCTCCCACACTAATTTGCTTGCTGTGTACTTAAAAATGCAACCATGTTTAGGAGTTTGTATGTGTTATTGGGAGAAGTCTCTTCCTGAACTTCCTCATTTCTCAACCACAACAGCACTCTCCGTCTCACAAGCAGTCTCAATTCTTATTCTCCAGAACAGGAACAATTCATGCTCATGTTGGGCTAGAGTTTATTTTTCTCAGGTGAATGAGCAAAAAAAAAAAAAAAAAAAAAGTACACTTTGCAGAGAGGAGAGAGGACATAGCTGTGTGGCAATGACAAGAACTGCCTGTAGTATCTAGACTTACAAGACTTGCTGTAGCATCTGCTCTTGGACTATTCTGGGGCTGTCCCTTTCCTGGAATAGGCTTTCTTGGAATCCATTTTCATCCAGAGTTCACCCTTTAACAATGAGATTCGCCAGAAGCAAGAATTCATGGAAAGGTTTAACTACACATAAAGCTGGGATGTTTACTGGGGTGAGGTGGAAAGTCCATGGGGTCTCCAGTGCAAAGCCAGCTTCAATGATGATTTCTTTTGTCCTGGGCCCCATCCTGCAGTTCATTGGTTATCTATGCATCAAGCTTTCTTAATTATCTTCTCCAGTGTCCCCACTCCTGCCAGTTTCCCTTAACAACCACTCTAACACTAGCTGTGGGACACACCTGACATCTCAAGCAGCAGGAAGATTGTAGTGCTAGTGCTGGGCTGGACAACATAGTTAGACAGTCTCAAAATTAAGTACACAAAAGAGACGATTCTTCCAAATGTTCTTTTAAAAAACAGAGGTATGATGATGTTTTTGTCAAGCAGCAGGGTTATTATCCCTATGTCAAAGTGGATACTTTTGTTGTTATTTTGTTTTGGTTTTCATCTTGTATTTTTTGTTATTTTTTATTTTTATAATTGTAATTTGACCAATTTTAAATTAGAAACATGCTTCTTTTACATGTCAATCCCAGTTCCCTCTCCCTCCCCTCCTCCCATACTCCTCTCCTCCCCTGCCCCCCACCCCCTCTCCCAAGCCCTTTCTGCTCCCCAGGGAGGGTGAGGCCATCCATGAGGGATCTTAAGAGTCTGTCATATTTGGAGCAGGGCCTAACCCCTCCCCCATGTCTAGGCTGAGAGAGCATCATCCCTCTATGTGGAGTGGGATGCCATGAAATCTTACAAAGATAATATGAGGCAGCTTTGCCTGGGCAAGAAATAAGTGTTCTCATTAACTACTCCTACTCATACTGTAGTATTAGAGAGAACAGTTACTTACTGTTGCTTTATAGCAAGAAGAATCAGGCTCTGTTCCTTATTCTCAGGGGTTTCTAATAGTTAATCTATGGTAGATGGATTCTCAAAGACATAAGCTACTTGTTCGCCCAACTTCAGCCAAGTGAATTCCATAGCCCACCTCTGATCTGAGACATAAATGAAGAGAGAAGGGCTTGTTTGACATATGTCCTGCTCCAGACTGCACCTGGACCCGTGCATTTGAGGGTTTTACATTTTCAGTCTCAAAAGAGCATTCACTGAAGGTCAGTAGGGTTTAGGTCCTTTCAGAAGAGACACCAGCAGTGAGAAACAAAGCACCATTATAGGTGATGGGGCAAGGACCTCACATCTAACATTCTGTCTTTTTCAGGACCCCTGTGCATATCTGCTCATCCACAGAGGAACACTGGCTAGAGTGAGAAGATAGCAAAGGTTTAGTTATTTCCAGTCCGATACAGACATGCTGAGATCCAGCTCCTTGAAATGATCTCTTAGTCAGGACTACAAAACACAAGATGCCATTCCAAACTCAGTCTTTACTTACTGTTGGAAAATAATTTCCCATAGTTATTCATAACCATACAAGCCCAGAAAATGTTATCAGAAGCCTCATGACAGTCAGTTTCCAGTTTGTAGCTAAATATATATGGCAGGAAATGCCATTTTCTCCACAATGCCTTTGAAAATTTTGCAATATGATGTCACTCCACTATGACCACAGGATAAGAAAGTCAGCTTGGCAACAAAAGCCCAGACACTAGGAGGAAACCCAGATGTCATTGGATAGCAGGTCTGTAGCACTGAGGTTAGAGACTCATATTTCCTCTTGGTGTCTGTTAGCAAGATTCCACATTCTTAGAAATCTTATCAGCAGACATTCTTTAAAACTAGCAGAAGTTTTAGCTATGACCATCTGCTAAGTGTTTATTTAGTTTCCAGAACATTATTAATCATATAGACAATGTGAACAATCCTTTTGTTGTTGTTAGAGCATGTGCAATGTGTCTGTACATTGTTTCTCCCTAACTGTACCATTTACTAATTACTCAGAACTGAAATTTCAAGTCCTTGTAGCAATTTCTTTTGTTGGATGGCATAGGACTTACTTCTCATGATGCTATGGTGCTATTTTGCTACAATAGAAAAATAAGAACAGAAACTGCTGCTAATAAAAAGTTCCATATTGCTTGCCAGGTGCCATGTTTTTTCCTCAGTTGCATAACAAATTCAGATTTGTTCTTTGAAAAAAAAAAAACAGTTCTTTTACACTGTTGTGAAAAGGGCCCATTTTACCACCCAAGGCAACTGGGGAGCTGGCAAATGAAAAAAGCCAAGAGCTACCAAACCAGATTCAGTCCAGCAATGATATACATTATCTATATGATATTTTATTGTGGTTTTACTTTGACATGGTAAGCAGATTTTTGAAAAGTGACACATAAAATAGGAATGTTAACTACAAGCCTATAATCAAGGCAGATACTGCAGTGTTGCCCCGAGTTGATGACAACCTGGCAGACATACTGAGTTTCAGGCAAGCCTGCCTGAAAGATACTGTCTCAAAACAAAACAAAACAAAACAAAACAAAACAAAACAAAAGAAACTACAAAACTCTAAGTTTTAAATTAAATCACTGCTTAATCAAACTATTGCAAGTCTACATTGAAAAAAATGGCAATCCATGCAGAGTTGTATAGGCAATTGTTCAGGGGCATCCACAGAGCTTGCATAGCAGGCACAAGATATTCCTATCTGTACTTTATAGACAATAGCCAAAGAATATCTTCTGAAGTTGCTTTATAAGCACTTAGTGTGGCATTGAATTATCAGTTAGCCATATCAGGCAATACTTTAATTTTTTGAGACAAGATCTCCTTATATAATCTTCACTGGGCTGGCACTTGCTCTGTATACCAGAACTGACTGCAAAATCGTAGAGATCTGCCTGCCTCTGCCCTCTGCCTCCTGAGTACAAGAGCAAAAGTTGTGCAGAACTAAACTCAGCTTAAAAATGTATCTTGCAATTATGTATGACTACAACTGGTTTGGAGAACTAGTCAGATGCTGATGGATATTATGGCAACATGAACTATTTCTGCCCTAAAATTTGTCACTTTTCTTTCTATATAAGTGATATTTTCATTATTTGATATTGGGAATTCTTAACTCTTCACTTCCCTCCCATGATATGTGTGTGTGCGCGCGTGCGTGCATGCGTGTGTGTGTGTGTGTGTGTGTGTGTGTGTGTGTGTGTGTGTGTGTGTGTGTGTGTGTGTGTTTAGCAGTAACCATGGAGGCCAGCAAGTGGCAATAAATTACTTGGAGCTGGACTTTTAGGCATTTGTGAACTGCCTGATAAGGTTCTGGAAATTACACTCTTGTGGTGTGATAGAACAGAAACTACTTTATTCTTACCACATACCCACCATTCTAGCCCCTCACATTCACTTTTTAAATTTTTTACTTTGAATAAGCCTATGAAAAAGCTGTAGCAACATGAGTTAGATAATATGTGTTTTATCCAAACTACTCAGTAGTTATAAAATAAAGTCAATAGTGAAAGCTTTCTTTCCTACAAATAACCACGAAGTCTATTATAAAAATCTCACCTGTGCATTATCAGGTAGGTCTCTGATTCATGAGCCAACTCTTGGTCTCTCTTCCTTCTGTTGGATTGCCTTATACATGCTCAATGTGTTGGTACCTATATTATCTTATTATATTTTTGTTGTTATGTTTGGAGTGTTGTCTCCTGGAAGCCTGTTCTTTTCTAATGAGAGACAGAAAATGAGTGGATCTGCAGAGGAGGGGATGGATGGAGGAATTGGGAGGAATAAAGGGATGGGAAACTATAATCAAGATATATTGTATGAGTAAAGGGAACTATTTTCAATAAAAGAAAAAAATCTATAAAAAAAATCTCACCTTTGATGGTAACTAAGCTATTGAAGATCAAGAACAAATTACCATAGTATAATCTACAGTGCATAAGAGACAAATCCATTCTCACAATGATTTCCAAATGCCCATCATTCCATTTTTGCCTTTAAGTCATCATATATATTAGCAAATTGATGCCTTGTTTCCCTGATTCTGTATTAAGAGAATAGAGCACCACATGTCACTCTGTGTAACTCTGAATCCTTTGGGAAGATATATCACTAAATCTCATTTATGCTCCTGTAAAAGAATGAAAATCAAGCATATCTGTCTATACCAAAGAATTCGAGAAACAGTTAAAATTCTACAAAGGTCAAGAAAGGAAATAGGACAGAAATATAACCACATTCATGTGATTTATTTTAGTAAACTGTACACAGGGGATGGAATCTCATTGAGAGGATTTCATTGTCTTTCTGCATTGATTATTTGTATTTTAAATGTACATATTTCTGGAGGACCCTATGATAACTTGATGCATGTATAGAATGTGTAATGATCAAATGAGGATTGTTAGCATTTTTATCCCCCTAAACCTATTTTATCATTTTTGATTAGCACATTGCAACTATGCATACTTATGAGGTATAGTGTGATATTTCAGTAAAGCACAATGTGTAGTTATCACAAAAGGTGACTGGATACTTCTCTTGCTTTATCATTATATCATGTCTAGAAGGAGTTCTAGTTAGTACTCTGTTGCTGGGATAAACGCCATGCCCCAAAACAACATGAGGAGGAAAGGATTGAATATATCTTCCACTTCCTGGCTAGGTAGATTTGAGGGAAGTCAATAAGAGCTAAAGGAGAAAAACTCTGCTTGTTTTCTGGCTCAATCTGTCTCAAGAACAGCTTGCTTTCTTCTACAGCCCAGACCTGCATGCCTAGTGCTGTACCACCCACAGTGGGCTGGCCCCCTTTATATCAATTATCAATCAAGATGATATCTTACAGACATCGCCATAGAGCTAATCAAATATTCATTCAATATTATGTTGGTCTTTTTGATAATAGTCATTGTGACTAGCACTAATGACACTAAGATTTTGATTTTCATTTCTCTGGTGCCCAGGAAAGCTGGGAAGTTTTTCAAACATTTTTCAACCATTAGTACTTCTTTTGAAAATTACTTATTTGTTTTAATTTGCCCAGTTTATAATTAGACATTTTAGTTGTTACCATAGGAGAAGGATCAGAAGAAGAGGAGGTGAAGCTTTTGATCTAAAGTTGAGCAATCTGCTCTTTATTGGATACTATTATAAATGTAGATAGGTCAGGAATCACCACCCATGCCCTTGGAAGCTCTACCTTAAGAAATCAGCTGAAAATTTTATGTGTAATTAGACAAAAATATGTGTCATCTTAAATGTCTCAAAAATAAGACAAAACTCCATCAATGACAAAATTAACATTTACATAAAACCCTGATGAGAACTTATAAAAACAGTGTCTAGCAATAAAATGTATGATACAATCCAATAGTTTCACAATTTCTCTTTAACTGTTTATAATCAATTATGTATTTAGGATCATTGAACATGTGCAGAAGGTCTAGAATCATCCTTTCAAAATATTTTACTAGTTCTCCTTGTTGAATGTCAGTGTCACCACTCACAGAATTTGTCCTCATTCATTGTGTGTTATAAATCCTAACACAGTCTGTAGATTCATTCTTTTCCAAGAGAAGAAATGTCTTTGTTAGTGAACACATTGGCACATGTAGATACAGTCTGAAGAACAAGGCAAGGGCACATATGTTTATAATTATTTCTTTTTACAAAGAGAGAAATGTCATTTCTTCCTGTAACTGAACTTAAGCATAGCAGCCAGAATTCCATATATAAAGAGAAATATTGCTTGCCTGCATTTTGCTTTCCCACAAAAAGAGAAGAGATGGATGAATGAATTGAAAATACTAACAACAACCAATTTATAGAATAATCTATACCTTGATTTCTCTCTTCAGCTGGACTTTGTCAAATATGTCTCCCTATCTAGATTGCAAATACTTCTTATTTCGTTAGCTCTTTTCTTGTCATAACATTTGAATACTAAATTCTAAAATGTCAAACAACAACACTTTAGCTTGTAAGTTGCAATGAGAATGATGATGGCTCGAACTCTCTCAAACTTTGCAGTGTCTTCTTGTGGTCTCTTTCCATCATTTAGTTTCCATTACAAAACTTCGAACTCCTGAATTTTATACCAGAGTCAACATTAAATGGTAAGCAACCTTTTGGTTGCTCATTACCCTTGTTTACCAAACAAAGTTTGGGCTAATGCTTTCACTTTAAGATAATATTTCTCTTCAACTTGATTTCCTAGGGAGCGAGCTTTGAATACAACACAGCCTGGGTCCCTTCAGCTTACTGTGGGGAACTTGAAACCAGAAGCCATGTACACCTTCAGAGTTGTTGCCTACAATGAGTGGGGACCAGGGGAGAGTTCTCAACCCATCAAGGTGGCTACTCAGCCTGAGTGTGAGTATGAAAATGGAAGGGAAATTTTGAAAACATTTATTTTCATCTACAATATCCATGCATCCTCTCATAGAACTTTGTGAAGTGGCAATATGGAAGGGAAATCTTTGTAGCAACACATTTTACTTGAGCACTTTTAGAAGTGAACTAACAGTTTAATGAGATAGTCATCTTACTCAAACCATAATGGTAAAATTATCAACTGGGAATGCCCAAGCCATCCCCATAGCCTACCTAAGAAGCAGCTTACCGAGCCTAATACTATTCCATCATCATCCTCTCCATCAATTTTTCTTATATTTGTCATTTTTCTATAAGGAGTCTAATATGAAAGAATAAGCCAATGGCATGGAGCTTTTGACCTCAGGAACTTATTAAGAAACTTAAATATGCATCAAGTATACTAAAGAAGCTGCCAGAAAATGACCCAGGATATTGGAAATATTGGCAATTGATTCTGTTGGCTACATGATCCTCTAAATCTAATCACTATTTTAAACTACATAATCACAAAGTAAAGGAACTGAGAACTTTAAAAACTTTAAAATTTATTAAAGCTTATTTAATAAAGAGCCCCAAAGAGGCTGGGCAGAGGTTATGCACACCTTTAATCCTAGCACTCCAGAGGCAGAGGCAGGTGGATCTCTGTGAGTTCGAGGCAAGTCTGTTCTACAGAGAGAGTTCCAGGACACCTTTCAAAGCTACACAAACAACCTTAAATGCAGTAGACCCAAGGAGTAGCATAAAATGTACAATTATATTTTGTGAATAGCTAATGTGTACCTATAAATATCCCAGACCATTTAAAGCACTTAGGAAGGAACATGTATGCAACTTATCAAAAGAACTTACAAATCTTGTAAACATCCTGAAGAAGTAAACAGCACAATATGTAAAAGTAAAACATCCCCAATGAAAGAACTTGCACAAAGTTGTTAAATGGAACACAAGCAGAGTTGTGTTTCTGTTTTTGAACATGTTTTCAGAGATGACTATGGGTCATTCAGTTTGTTAATGCTTAATAAATTTAAACTCACCATCTCAGATCAAAGTTGTATCACAAGAGCACTAATAACATGTCCTCTGTAGCATTTATTCCTGCCCATTCTGAAAGAAACAGAATAGAGTAGGCACAATAGTTAGTATTTGAGAACTGACTTAGCATACTCAAAGACATGGGTTCTATCTGGCACTGCAAAACAAACAATAAACAAGCAAACAAATCAGATCCTGACTCCTATAAACATTTCTTTTACTTAGCAGCTGGCACATGCTATGATGAAGCAATTAAATAAAAGAGTATCCATTTAAACAATGCTTCTTGGTGATATGGTAAGAAGCAAAGAATTTTTTTCTCAAGAGAATGAAAACTGAGATTTCTTCTGCTTTAGAGACACATTGTAGCCTTAATGTCTTTTAATGGAGGACAAGAATGACCTGAGGATTTCTTTCATTTTTGTTCTTTATTCACAGCATTTCATTTTAGATAGCCTCTGTTCTTTCTTAGTATGGACTAAAAACCACTTCCTTTGCAGTTGTATGTTGCACTATGACTTAACTCTGTTTCCCAAGAGTTGTCATTGCTCATTTATGTCTTCCTGTGTAGATGGGCAGACAGGAACTATTCAGCCTATATCAGCAGAATGTGCATATTGAATAGCCTTTAGACAGCAGACAGGAACTACACCCTTCAACTCATTTATACTGTTCTCTGCTGCTCATTGCTTAATTTCTTATAGACTCAGGATAAATAAATTACATTATCATGGTTGGTAGATGCTGCAGTAAGTGACATTTTAGCAATGTAAGAGCATCACTAGCATTACTTAGTATCACACCAAATAGTGAATAAGACACATTCCCAAGAGATCCAGTCTTCTCCCATCTCCCACTATTTATAAACCCACTCTTTGTATTTTTAGAGGATGTACAGAGGTGTGTTTCATTATGTGGCTAGAATTGAGAGAGACTAGAGGAGAAGTTTTGTCAATATTTTCCACTAACAGAACCATTTTATCTTTTGAAAGCAGATCCCATCTGGGTTTACATTTAGTTGCTGATTTTACTGATGTTTTCCCAAATGTGATGTAGCAATTGTATACTGACATTGCACAGCTTTTATACAAATTTAATGTCCAGATTTTCATTTTATTTGAGAAATCAGTTCCATTAGGAAAATTGTATTTTCAAGGAATAAAACTGGATGCAAATATGTCTGAAGTATAAATCATCAGCAACTGTTTCTACAAGTGCATGCCTTCTGCAGTAATCATTTAAAGAGATCAACAGTCCAAGATCATATTTATAAAATAATAGCCTAGAATAGAAAAACTGGATTTATGTGAAGGCGTGTATCATCTGATTATATCTTCCTTTTGCTAGACCTCTGCCCTTTCTTCTTGCTTTTGTGGTGTGTAATTTCTCCACTGTATTATCAGGCAGGATTTAAGTCCCTGGCTGACTAAGACATGTCTAATCTTTTCATACCACATGTGGCGAATTTTTGAATTATTATGTGGTGGCCCATAAAATACTGTTATGGCAATTTAATCATAAAGGATGTTAAAATGGACCACATACAGGCTCAAGGGCCTGAGTTACAATACAAATCCTGTTTGCTAGACTACAATGCAATTATCTGCAAAACTCTTTTTTTAGTTAAGAATTGTAAGTAATGTTAAGTCTCCTATATTCTTTACATGAAAAGATAGTGAAAGCCACCTTTCATATTGAGCAAGTTACATATACACAACATAAATGCAGAACCATAGCTACATTTTACTATGTGGTATATCATTTTTTAATCATGACAGAATTCTACATGTATGGTAATTATAATCAGAATAGCAAATATGTCAGAGAATATCATTGCATGCATCCTAGAGGCCATTCCTTAATTGTTGAGATTTCATTCAGTTTTCTGAAGTCTATAAAAGCAGATATTATTTATTTCACCTTTTCATGGGCTGTGAGGTTAAATGTAACAATAAAAGGAGATTTTCTAGGTCTTGCCAGACATCTAGTAGTCACTCCCTAGCCAGAAGTCCACTGCACCAGCCCTTTTTGGGGGGAGGGGGCATCAACCAGCTTTCTATCATGACACAGAGACTTATTAGTTATGAATGTTCAACCTTATCATAGCTCTTATTTTAATCTGTTGCTCTTTATCTACATTTGCCTGAGCGCTTTTTACATTCTTTCCTTCCTACTTCCTCCCTTTTCTCCTTCCTTTCTATCTTACTTTTTTGATGTCTCTATGTCTGGCTGGCAGCTTTCTCCCTTGTTCTCTTCATTCTTCTCCTTCTCTCATCCTAGATTTCTCCTCCTGCTTATTGTCTCTGCGCAACAGCCCTGCCTATTCTTTCTCCTGCCTGACTATTGGTCATTCATCTTTTTAGGTGAAACAGCAACACATCTTTACATAATTAAAGAGACAGCCTTACAACATTAAACAAATGCAGCATAAGCAAATGTAACACACCTTTACACAGTTGAAGTGATATTCAGCAGTATAAGCAATGCAACAAATCTTTACATCTCTATATATTTTACTTCTATTCATCTCTATATAATCTCCTAATCCTGTCAAGTTGGGGACCAAATAGAACAGAATACCAAGTTTTCCACCCTGTAAAACAAGTGATGCATTCACCTGTAATCACCTTAGTTAGTAGGACTAACATGAGACCTATAGTTTGATTACTATACAACAGTTCTTTTATGCACTCCAATACTCCTTCCCACACAAGAGTGAGCCATAGGGAGACACTGTAACCCCGCTTCCTTGAAGCCCCTACAGGTGTGCCTGGCCACTCCCATGAGGGCATGGTGAGGGGAGGTCGAAGATGATGGGGAAGTAATTCTTAAGGCACCTCCAACACATGAAGAGCCTCTCTCTGGCCTCACTAGCTTTCAGCCTCTGGGCACGTTCTGGCTTGCATTTGGCTGCTGTTTATCTGAATAAAGAAATCTTAGCATTAAGGCCTACAGATCATCTTTGAGCACGCAATAGTGAGCCCTGGAAATTTTAGAATATTTCACTGACTAAATCTCTAATATTGTCTATTGTACATCCTTTTATCACCAAATAAAATCATATGATCAAATATAATATATTATTTCATAATTGGACTGTAAAGTAACACTTTGTTACATTATAAATATTTGATTGATTAGAATATACCAATAGAATAAGATTTGTACTCTGTGTGTGATGAAGATGAGAAATACAGGTTATATTTCTTTATGATTCTGTGAAATAGTAAGTCAACATTATTGCTGTAATGAGCAGATAATTTCTTTAATCACCTGAGCTCATTTCCAACAATCACTGTCTTAATTGTAAAGTGAGTAGAATGACTATTTGAAAAAATATTATGGCAAACTTGATTACTAACTGGTTGATGGTGGTCCAGACACAAGTCTGGATAGTAAGAGTAGGAATTAGACAAAAATTGCTAGTTGGTCTCTTTTAATAACATATTAAAATGTCTCTCAATGCTAAATATATTTTTAGCAGGTGGGACTTTATGGCTAAACATTCTTACTGGCATAATTCATAGGAATCCCATTTGGATACCTCAATTAAGTGAGATATGTTTTTTACTATGATGAATATTAGTTTAAGAATTAGCAGTAATTTTCGAGGGGCAGGCTGTTTAATCATCATTAAAGAAATGAAATTCATTCTTTCTCTGTCTAATAAACAAATATTTTATGTTAAATTCTAAGTCTGACCTGGTGGTGGTAGCTCATGCCTTTAATCCCAGCACTCAGGAGGCAGGGGCAGGAGGATCTTGAGACCAGCCTGGTCTACAGAGCTAGTTCCAGGACAGGCTCAAAAGCCACAGAGAAACACTGTCTCCAAAAACCAAAAACCAAAACCAAAACAAAATATTCTAAGCCTTTTCTGTGGAGTAGGGTAACCCTCTCCACCATGTGTCTATGGATATGTAACTATACTAAAATGAAATTCATTTTCTTAGTCACAACAGGGATACTTCAACTTATCAATGACACCTACAAATCAAATAAAGTTGAAAATCACCATTAAGCTGCTGTCTTTTTAATGTACTTACTGCACTAGACAGTAGAGAGCACATTTCCATGAATGTAGGATGTTTTCTTACATGGTACCTGTGTGAACACCACATTAGTAAATGAGGAGAAAAAGGCCAGTCAGGGTACCATACCCATTCTCAAGGCTCCATGCCTCTAGAAGAAGCCCTTACTTCTATAATGTACTAAAATGTAATAACTACCATAGACCACATCTAAGCCCATTTTTATTAATGTGCTTCCTTGTTGCAAGACCACTTTGATCTATATAGAATTTATGCAATGGTTTATCAAAATCTATGTTGCAAGACTTCTACAAATTTCTTAGAATGGACAATAAAATATTAAGAAAACCTAGATAATTTCTATCTAGTCCATGCTGATGAAACAAAACAACTGCATCTGGGTAATTTTCAAGTTATTCATTTCCCATAGTTCAGGAAGGTGGAAACTCAAAAATCAAGGCTTAGTGTCTGTTGAGATCTAGTTTCTGCTCCAAAGATGATGCTTTTTTGTCACAGCTCCATAAGAAACAAAATGTGTCCTCCCAGTGTAGGACCTAAAGAGAAGGGTGGGGCAGGGGAAGTCACTGAGCTGTTTAATTTCAGTTCTTATAAAAGACACTAATCTCCTAGTGATGGCTGAGCTCAAATTTTGTCCTCAAATGCTCCACATCATAATACTACTGCCCTTATGGTGGTCTCAACATGAATTTTGGAAACAAGGACCTCAAGAAATAAGGACCCCCACAATAGAAGCATCAAGGAAATTAGTGCTACACTTTTTGGTGACACATTGCTGTAAAATAAATTTCTGCATATCATATGTGGAGGTGGGATTTACTTAGTTTTTCATCATAAAGTTAACATCCAAGAACTACCCCAAAATCAGTATAAAATTTATTAATGGTTTTATGCACAAAACATGTTAGCTTTTAGTATTAATTATTTTGCAATATATTAAAACATGGGCCCAGCATGTTATCATATACCTGTTTTTGCAGCACTCAGAAAAATGATGCAAAAGGATCACAAGTTCCAGAAAGTCTCAAATGTATAATGATTCTCTCTGTTTTGAGTTATATTCAGATGGTGTATATTAATCCTCTGTCAGATGTATACATGGCAAAGGTTATCTTCTATCGTGTGGAAGTCCTCTTAACCCAGTTGATTGTTGCTTTAGCTGAACCTTGTCAAGCAAAGAAGGGCATTGAAGAGTAAGGCCAGAAAGGAGAGAGAAAAGAAAGGGATTTGATATAAATCATTACCTCATGTAAGAGTCAAACAAAATTAAATAGAGCTTGCTTTAAAATCACTTTTAAATATCGATTCTATACTGACATCTATTGAAGTGGTAGTTGGTGAATGTTTCCCCTAAATCAGTAAGGTGATGAACTATTATGCTTTAAGTCTTAAACTCTTGCATTTTACCACTTTAATAAACTGTATCTATGTTGGAGGATAATGTCTGGCAGAAACAGTCATAGGCACATATGATTCCTATTCCATGGGAACTCTTCCCATTTTAGCACAATCTTCCCTGTCAGGGGGCAAAAATAGGTGTAATCAGTTAGGTGGAGAAACAGTTTGTGATCACAGATCATTTTAAAGTCAGGGGAATTGCCCTGATTTAAAATGGAAAGATTTTAAGGTGATGACAATTACTCCAGATAGCCATAGGTGTTAAAATGAAAGTTAAAATGTTGCCATTAGTTCCTAGAAGTAAATGATCAAGAGCATATTTTTTTTTCTTTTTTCATTTTATCATCTGGAAGCTAAGCTGTGGAACTCCAAGCCCATTGCTGATGCCAGAAATCATGCATGGTCACCTTATTTAAATCTGTAATCTGAGCTCAAGGTATATTGAAGGAAAACAGTAAAGGACATGCATACATGGCAAGTCACAAGTCAGCCAGACTTTCATTTACTCTGTAACTGGGGCAAGTTATATTTTGTAAGGCAGCTCCTTCATATGAAAAATGAAGATAGTATCAATCGTGCAGCTATATTATAAGGAACAGAAGAAAACTTCAAATGAGCATATCTCAGTACACCTTTGCATGATAGTTGGGATGACTGAAATATTTGTCCTGCTTCCATCAAATTGTCAGACCTCAATGCTGTTATTGTTATTTTCCATTATTCCATCAATTGACTCCTTTTGTTCATATATTTTATTTGTCCCCACTTCTTTAAGCTATTTGTATCTCTCATATCTCTTCATTAAGATTTTCATTACATAGTTAGAAGCACAAAGTTCTTCTTATGGCAAGCTCATCAGGGCTATGTCCTTCAGCCTGCACAAGCCCCCTTTTTTACTGCCTATTTTAGTTGGAACCTTAGCCTGTCATACATACAAACAAGTGCATCCATGCATACATATATACATACATACATACATACATACATACATACATACATACATAATACATACAGCAAATAATTATTTTGCATGCCCAGTAAGCCCCATTCTTTCTTGGCACCAGTAATTGGGCAGTTTATTAACAAAAAAGTACTTATCTTTGTACTCTATTGCAGGACAGAGAGGAACAACAAAGAAAATTTAAGAAAAATTTTAAAAGCATAAGGAATGACAAGACTGCTCTATGACACAGAGAACTAGGAATATCTAGATAATTCGAGAAAGTGTAGCATCTATGCATGCAGGGTGATATAAGAAAATGCCTTGGTGAATTTGGAGTGGTGCTGGCAAAATATTTGCCATTATCCTGGGGAGGAAGAAATTAAAGGTGTCTGAACTGTGCCAGAAGAAGAGGGAGCCTGGCAGAGGAGTTTTGGGAGGTGGTAGGTTTTACTTGGAGATCTTCGGAGTCTTTTTTTAGCTCTCCTGGGAGAAGCACCTGGATAAGAGATTATGGCTTGATACAACTCTCAAGATTAAATGGGATCTTGGCGGTACTTTATGTTTCCACTGTAGTTGAAGTGGAGAGTTCACAGGACTCAAGATTTCTTTATGGGATAAGAATAAGACATGTTGCTGGACGTGATGTGGGAGAAAAGATAGAAATAGGGATTATAATAGGTCTTGGTCTTCAGAACATTTATGAATTGTTAGAATTCGAAAATTTAGGGGGTAAAGACAATTTGAAAGGTATATAGAGAGAAGAAGTATATTGATGGGGATTGTTCTACTGTGTATGTTTATCTTATTGATTGTTAAATAAAATACTGTTTGGCCAATGAGACAGCAAGTTAGATGGAACTTGGAGTCAAAGAGGATTCTGGGAAATGTAGTAGAGAAGTGCTGATCCAGGCAGGAAGTGACATAGCAAGGAGACTCATATTTAAGCAAAGGAGAAACAGGAAGGGTCCCTTTTTCCCGTTCACCTCCTCCAGTGGCAGGATGTGAGCCACCGGCAAGGAGGGATGCCAATAAGGCGTCCGATAAGATAAGTCTTATAAAATATATAGATGTATGATAATTGAGACTGAGCTAACAGATGAGAATCCTAGTCATTGGCCAAGCAGCATTGTACCTAATACAAGTTTCTGTGTATTTATTTGGGCCTATCTCGGGCAGGCGGCTGGCATAAAGCATACACGTGGCGGTGGGGCTCAGCGGCTTTTGGTGGAAAGATTTATCGTAACAGTATATGAGTAACAAATTTGGATACTTTTAACTTGGTAAGGTAAATGTTTACAGGTGTATGTATTCATTCAGATTGTAAACTCAATGAAATTACTTAATAATTTGACTATGAAAACAAATGAAATGCCACATGGAACCCGGCTGATAGCCAGTGACATACAATATTTAGCTTCTGTATTGGTTCCAAGATAAGCTGCATGTGAAAAACATGAAGAATTTTTATGTCACAACCTACTGAATCATCTCCACCCTCAAGTATCTCTTGCAGATATGCCACAGTTGCAGGCATAGTACTGTGAAAATGTGTTCAAATGCTTGCCAGTCATACAAAATCTTTGCTTTCATAAACTTTGTCAGTCCTGTAAGGTAATTCAATGTGGCTGATACCAGAAAGAACTGACTGGAAGGAAGATTTCAGATCTGCAGCCCAGTTTTCTGATTGCTAAGAGTTTACAAGGATCCCATCCAAAAGTGTCAGGTCAATGCCAATCTAAGTGTGAGCTGAGAACCAGCCTGCTCTTTGATGTGTACTTTGTCTGTGTTCATTAAATTGGAGGCAGAATTCTAATGGGATGCCAATCACAATGATCTATAGGTTCAAACTGAATTTTATACCACTACATTGTGATCACATACACAGAAGCCTAGTTTAGGACCAAATTAAAGTAACATGTGGCTACTGACTTTCAACATCCCTTTTCTTTGTGCCTTTTCTAAATGTTAGGCCAAGCTGGTAGAAGAGGAGCTGTGAATTCAGCATACCCAGATTCCAAAATGTTTACCTAGTACCAAATAGGCTGCTAAATTTATAAAGGATTTTGAAATAGTAGGTTGGAAGCATTGAACTTCAAAAAGGACAACCCTGGACTCTATAGAGCTTAAAGTCAGACACACATAGATCAATAAACCAGTGGGCTCTTCAGTGCTATATTTAGATTCTAGACTCACAGTCTTCTGTGTTAAGTAGCAGTCTAGACATACCTGCAATTTCTCTTCCTGAAGCTAGAATAAGATTACAAACAAATGGCCTTGGTTCCACACTGGGCTATCTCATTCTGATAGTTTGTTTTTCAAAATATTGTTTCTCTCTGTAACAGCTTCAGCTATTCTGGAACTCTCTTTGTAGACCAGGTTGGACTTAAACTCACAGAGATCCTCCTTCCTCTGCTTCCCAAGTGCTGGGATTAATAGCATGTGCCACCACCACCCAGCCCTTGGTTAATTTTATGGAGATCATACTGACTAGCCTATCTAAGAAAGCAACACTTCCTGGGTGGCTTGAAAATAATAGAAAGATGGTTTCTTACCATCTTGAGCCTGTTAATATGGAACCCATGTGTCAGTAGGGACATATCCCATCTCTAGGTTGTAGGGGAATAATGTTTTCCCTTCCCCTTTCTTGGCTGTGGTTCATTCTGGCAAGGAAGGCCATTTCTTGCCTAGTGTCTGCAGCCTGTCAGGATCATCCTTTAGCATTCTCCCTGAATCTGAGTTTCTGTGTATTATTCTTCTTTTAACAAGGAAAGTGCTCACATTGGATTTAGGGCTCATATCAGTTATACTAATTGTATCTGTAAAGATCCTTTTCCAAAGAAGGGTACATTCTACAATTGCAAGATCACATAGATTTGGGAAGAACTTTTTAAAAATCATTAGAAATAATGTATGTCATTTAATGAAGGAGTAAGAAAATTGCATTTTTTTATTGAATGAATATGTTGACCTTTATATTTTAAAATAGGTTTAGTTTTTGTCTCTCAGGAAAATATTTTTAATGAATGAATATGGTGGCTTTTATATTTTGAAATGTGTTTACTTTTTGTCTATCAGTAAAAACAACAACAAAACAAATGACAGCAACAACAACAACAAAAAAAAAACAAAGCAAAAGAATGCTGGTGTTGTGACATCTCCAATGTCATTAAAAGTATATTTGATGGGTTCTTCTCTCTAGAACTCTCCTTCTTTAGAACTGTGGGAACCTGTGCTTCATGAACACTAAGGACTGAAAACGGAGCTAGTAATGACACCAGGGAAAGAGATTAGAATCTGCTCGATACAGATTCTGCCGATGCTGTTGGGTGGGACTGTACTACCTGAGACCACACACTCATATTTCAGTCATGTAAGATAAAAATGAATTCTCATAAAGCAAGGGACAATGCTACCCATCCCCCAAGATACCACAAGCTATTACAGAAAATGTCCAGTGCCTCTTTTAAAGTTGTTGTTCAGTGCACGCTCATAAATCCCCTCACCAAAAAAACTTATAGGTCATTGCTGTTGTTCTTGGTTACCCTCAAGAACTTGATGTTAAACTGTCATTGAAGATAACCCCTATCAATCATTGGACATGGAAAAATCAAGCTGGGACTGACTTGGAAGCTTCAGTCCTACCTGCTAGCTTTAATCAAAGAGTTAGAAGATAATATCCATTCTACCAAGGGGGAAAGTCATCAATGGTGTTCTCCAGCTTTGAACTCTATGGGTGACATTAATGACTGGAGGGATGCAGGAGGAACTCTTAAGTCTTTTTTTATCTGAGGAGCTATTGGCAATTGGTAGGTTCTGGGAGAAGGAGAGTTAGGTTTTTTTGTTTGTTTGCTCCTGTTTGTTTTCAGGGAGAATCATTAGAGGCTATCCACATTAGAATATATGGTCCTACTTCCATGCACTTAGAGGCAGCTCTATGAGGAAACAGTCTTTTTTGTTTTGTTTTTTGTTGTTGTTGTTTGTCGTTGTCTTTTAAGAGCACATGCAGTTGGTAGGAAAATGGCGAGGAAGATGGAGGAGAAAATGGAGAAGAGGAAATGGGATGAATTTGATCAAAACACAATATGTACATATATAAATTTTTCAAACAAACATATAAAATCTTCCTATCAATGGTTCTTCCCAGACATCGATGCCCATATAGCTTCACAATTTCAAGATTTATGATCTTACACATCAATTATGTGCCATTATCTTAATTTCTATTGACTTTAAGCCAGGGCAATTTCCCATACTTGTAGTTATAAAACACATATTTTATATTAAAATAGAGCATATAAGTGTCAGATATACAATTAGATTTTGTTATCAATAGTTAAAATGTTACATCATATCTGAGTGAAATATGTAATATTAATACTAATTTTAGATATGTCACTTATACCTTTTCAACAAACTTGCCAAATGATTTAGGCTACATAGGAACATTCATAAATCTCATGTTTCTTTACATAGAGATGTCTTACATGTGTATCCTTTTGGTTAATTCAGGCTAAGGAGAAGTTTGGAAAGTTGCCAGTCTGACATTAAGTTTGGTTTCAAAGATGGTTAGACCTGAAGTTTGAACCTAAACCTTCTCCCCCAAATAATTCCTGATATACATATCTGACATTCATATATCACCAGAACTTTTTTTACTTCACTCTACATTTATTCTAGATGATTAGTGTCCTTTGAATGTAAATTAAAGTCTTGTCCTTCCAACTGATGTCACACTTTCATCATCAATGGGAAGACAAGCAAAGGCAGTGGCTGAGGGAGAGAGAGCTGTTTGGATGAGTAGCAGCAGTTTGGTGTCTCTGTGTTAGGTTTTACCTAAAGCCTCTCTTCTACCTCTGTGATTTACTGCCCAAGTCTATCCTGCTACTACTATCTCTGAACAAGCCTGAATCTTCCAAGTGGTTAATAAACTTCTTATCTTTTGAATACTGAAAATAAAATAAACTTAATCCTCAGGGTGGTTCAGTCAACAGACCGAGAGCTTTTGAGATGCTTCCTGGTGATATGGGACAAGCCAGGCTTTCCGCCCTGTGTGATTATCAGTCTTTCTCTGGGACGTATGTATGTGTAAGGGCATTAAAGGTGCTTCTTGGAGATAAATGTCAGCAGAATCACAGAGTGAATATTAATTTCAGGATCTTCAAGGTCAGATGTCTGTCCAGGTTCACTGTAACTGAAATGTTTGTTGTTGCTGCTGCTGGGAACGATTTTTAATCTCCCCTTCCCTTTCCAAGCATCAGGGAAGTGATTAAGAAAAAAATTTCAATATGTACATCCACTTCTCAGAAAGAAAAGTACCATGGGACAGTCTCCTCTGTCAGGGCAATTAGTTTGAATGCCTTATAATGATCAAAGTTTAGGTTTACAGGATATAAGTTAGGCAGAAACAAAAAGAAAAGAAAGAAAATCACCAGAAATAGCAACCTGATGTTCCTGAAAAGCAATGACTATATATGGGGGAAAGGAAGGAAGTAAGAAGAGGAAATAAATAAAGACAACTAAGCATCTTGGGTGAGTCCAGTCATAGATATATGGTGAGAAATTAAGTAACTGGGACACTAGAAAACAAAGGAGAAAGAAAGATGGAGAGAAGTTCTAACCTGGAACTATAGTTGGGGGTAGAAGCCCACTGAGTACATGGTGGACCACTGGGAACACAGTAAGGGATGAAAGATCTCATAGTCACTAACCCACTCTCCACAGCTATGCATACACACTGGCCCAGTTTTAGGTGTTGCAGTACTTTTCATCTCAGAGAGCAGCACTCAAAGGGACCAGCTATGCAGGCCAGCCATATAGGCAGCCTTGTTGAAGTCTCCCTACCCTTCCCCCTCCTATCAACTGAAGGAGCTCATGAAGCTTGTAGATCTTTCTGTCTCTTCATCACCACAACCATCATTCTGGGTAACCCTGTTCATCTCTTCTTTTTGGATTCCAGGATATTAATAACTATGCTTCCAATGTCCACATTTCTCCCTTTACATATACTCTGTATGGTAGGATGAGCACAGAATGCCTAAAGCCATTAATCTTTCATGAGTCTTAAAGGATAGGAAAGATACAGGCTTATAAGGCCTGGTATGTTCACCCGCCAGCAATTTTAGTACGCCTCCCATTTTGGACTCTCGCTTTGATACTTTTTGTGCGACCTCTTGCCTCATTATTGGACTGTTTGTTGGTCCTATGGAAATAATCTACTCTGTGCCCCTCCAACTATTATAGTCCCTGGCATACTATTAAACTTGGTTAATATTTAGAAAGAATTTTATTTTTGTTATGATCTATGAATAATTATTCATATTTATAGGAAGATAGGACCTATAATGAACTCCATATTATCAAATAAGGTAATTCAACTCCATAGTCCTTTAAAATCTTGACCTTGTCTACATATTCTGAAGGAAGTTTATGGATTTTGACCAAGAGTTCCTGACTCCTGAGGTTATATATATTTCTACTAGCCTTTGTTATCAAATATTAGTCAGGTGGGACCTTCTGTTATTTGCTGCGTCAGGGTAGCCTGTACCTCTGACTTCTGTGAAATTGATGTTAAGAGAACAGATTTCTATTTTTCCCCTTAATTTATAGTACCTCCTAATCAACCAGTCTATCCAGAACAGTTGCTTAGCATTTAAAGGCCAGAAATACATAAACAATAAATTGTACCACCAAAGAGATTGTATCTTTCAAGGTAGGATGTTTTGTTGTTATGTAGAAAAATTTGCTCTCTTATCTGTCTGGAAAAGATTGTTGTTTCCTTCTCTTCTAACAAATGGCAGCAGGGTTCTTTTATAAGAGCAATCTATACATGTCTTTTATAGCTCTATTAAAACTACAAATATCAGATAACGATTCCTCTTGTACTGACCACAGTAGAAGCCAACTTGAATAAAGGCAGCAGGGACTAAGCTACATTATCACCATGGGAAACGCTCTGGGCTGTGCATAAGCTGAAGACACCTGCTTCTCTAGTACTTATCTATTTATAGAGAGCAGAGATTTTGTGTGCAGAAATACAATCCTGATGTATATGAATCTTAAGTCACTGTGAAGCAAGCAAAGGCCAGGAAATATAGCTCTTGAAGATTCTACCTGTGATGCATCTATAGGAATGGAACAATAACTTGGCCTCCTCCTATTATGGAAATAAAACAGTGAAAGCAACTCTATGTGGGTTTATACAAGAAGGTGGAAAGTCTCCATTTTTATGTGTAGACAAATCCCTGCTGTTTATGAGGGCATATCTTTGCCAGGTGAGATTTATGAACATAATACTGATAAGGATTCATTCTATATCCTGGTAGACATGCCTTTAGCACAGAACCTGCTTCCCCTCATATAAAACATCTATTCAAATTCTTCTAACAGTCCAGGAATTAGAACCAGAATAATATATTTTCCTCTAATTGTCTAGAAAGCTAACAGAAATCTGGAAATGGTCAAAGAAAACTGCTTCTGGTTATCAGCGACATTAGCTCTTGGATTACTTAGAATGTTTTTTTCTCCTGTGTAACAGCCTATAATCTTCATAAGATTATATGCATTTGATTACTTATACGTAATCCTTTTAAAAGTCATGGTCATATTATATGTGTGTCATGAACCCGTGATGCACTGCTGTTAAATAGAAGATAGGATTTTACTTCAGGTCAGGTTTTTGGTTCCCAAGACTTTCATTCTTTGGCAGTTACCTAAGGGTCAATATTCACTGTTCACTGTTTCTATTTTAAATGACTGAAGTACTTCACAGGTTTTCAGAAAATTATTTTGAAAATACATTTTATTAGCATTTTTGCATATTTGATTTTTTAAAGGTTGTATCCAAGGGTAGACTTGAACTCATGAACTTCATGTCTCAGCTTTCCAAGGGCTATCATATTGATTCAAACTGAACTTTAGACAAATATTTGTAGAAGAAATGGGCGGGCTTTGAGCTGTTTTGAGTATCATGAGTGATATGTCATTTTTTTCTGAAATTGGTAGAATAAATTTGTATTACTTATTGCATTCTACAAAACATAGCAGCATTGTAATGACAATCCCATACATTATGAAAAAAAGAACTCATGTTCTCACCATGTGATGAGCATCTGTCATCATTTAGTGCCCATTGGAATTACTCATACTAGTTTTACTTGAAGTTGTCATCATCTGAAATCTTCATCTAAGGATGTGACAGTTGCCCCCCTTAGCAGCTTGTTCTAAAGGCCACTGACAAACATTAGCCATCAAACTCATTCATATTAATGTTTCCTGATCCATACAATCCTTCTGTCTTCTGTAAATACTGTAATTTTCCACCAATGAAAATCTTTACCATTTTTCAATAATAGATTTTGGCAAAGAATCTACATTCTCATCTCTGATAACTAAATGTTAATTGATAGATTAATTCTAGAATTACTATATGTTTAGCCATATCTCCTTACCATCTACTATATAGGCCTTTTATAAATCTTTTATAAACAGTTTTTTTTGCTTTCATATCTTTCTTGAAAATATCCACCATAAAATAATCTTCAGAAAACACAAAAATAAAAACACAAAGTACAATTAAACTTCGAAGTCAGCTAGTCCTTGTATCTACCTAAATAGACCCAAGTTATCTGGAATGATGCATTAAGGTCAGCATAAAAGATTTGTATAAGCCAATGACATACAAATGTCACATGAGATTTGTTAAGTTACACACTTTTTTGGAAACTTAGCTTAACTTCTCAATTTTTAATGTTGTATATAAATTTTCTAAATCACAAAAGAGTTAACTTAAACATCCTTGACGTAAATGAGTTGCAGTCTTGCAGACTGATGAGATGCCTCAGTGATTAAGAGCACAGAGGACCTGGGTTGAATTCCCTTCATCCACAAGGCAGCTTAAACCTTCTCTAACTCTACTGTCAGGGGATTGAATAACCTCTTCTACTTTCCTTGGGCACTAGGTATGCAATGGTGCACTACATGCAAACAAAGTATTCATACAAAAAATAACTAAATAACAGTTTTTAAGCCAAAAACTGTTGAGAACTCCAACACAGAGTCAGGAATCTCTGCCACACTTTTCATTTCTTGGCATTGTTTCAAAAATTGAAACTCAATATAATTTATATGCTTCTTAAAGAAATGTTAATAGTTGGTATTCTTAATGACAATTTTGAGTTATTTTCCAAGTAATGTTTTATTCTGAGGTCACTCATTTTAATCAATATAATGATTAGACTACTTCAAATTTAGTATGACTCATTACGGTTGTCAATTTTCAGATATATATATATATATTTACATATATATATTATAACCATACTTACCTTTATATTCTTAAGTAATACATAAGTTATATGATAGGCATGTCACACGTGTATTTTTATGCAGCTGTATCTCCACACTGCTTATCCATACTTACATACACAATGACACTACTGAGTGTATCATGCATTAGCAAAAAGCGGCTTATTATAAATTAAAGGAAATGAAGGGATAATAATTGTTTTCTTAACAGTTCTGTGGTTTCTTACTAAAAATCTATCCCACATTTTTTGGCTCCCTCTTTGCCAAATTACCATCATAACTCCTAAATATGTATAGTTCAGTCAAGATTCATTATAGTGATAATTACATTGCCAGTAGGCTTTTTGATGTTGCTTTGCCCATATAGAATAGAAACAGATTTCACATAAATATCAAGAAAGCTGTTAACAACAGAATTAAAGAACCAAGAGGCAATCAAAGCATTCACTTTATTATCAATAACAGTGAGTAGTTTCAGAAATGACTTGCATGTACAACATTCTTTTAGGGAATCACTGGAGTAGAACTTTCTCCTTACAGGACAAGAACTTTGTAGGCAAAATCATTTTGGATCACTCAGATGACTGCTTAGATTCCTGTTATCATCTTTAAAACTCACTCCCAAATCATGTTTGCATTATTAAACAGATGAAGAATCGTCTTCAGATTTCTATCCTGGCTTGAGGGTATATGACTTATAGGTCATTACTTGAATGACAACACATACAGTGCCTTTTTGTTTTTTAGTTTTTTTCAAAATCAGGCATTTCTTTGGTCCTTCAAAAGTAATAGCTGTTAAATCGACAATTTAGGAACATTAGAACTCATTGTACTTTACAGTCATTTAGAAGAAAATACTTTAAATATTCAGATGATCAACTGCATATTCGCTGACACTAACGTTTGTCTCCATTTCAGATTTCCTGCTGTGAACCATCAGTGTAATGGCTGAAAGACATTAGCACATCCTGTGTTCTTAGTCTGTGGCATGTCTTTAGTCTCCTGAAACATTTTCTTGAAACCCTTATAGTCAAATTCCTGTTTGAGATAAATTATTGGAACCCTCAAGATTTTAGGAAACAGGCTCAATAAAATAATAATAATAAATGATGATGATAATAATAATAATAGTTTAGGATTTAGGGGTCAGGAAAGCACATTGTAGCCAGATATTTAAAAAGATATGACATGGGAAAGAAAAGGATCGGGAGTGGTGGTGGTGGTAACTGTACATATGTTCTATGACTCAAGCACATAACATAAAACATAAAATACTATTACATTTAACCAGATGAATAAAGAATTCCTTAAAATACTTACAATTATAAATGTGAAAAAGATCTCATATAAAAACATATCAACTTTATAAACACTAATCTTTCACTAAATATTGGACATGGTTCGGAAGAAATGGCTTAGCTGTTCTTTTAGAGGACACTGGTTCAGTACATAGCAGAAACATGGTAGCTCACAAATTCCTCTAACTCCAGGTTCCAGGAGCTGGAATACTCTACTCTGATATCTAAGGATAACAGGTCCACACATGGTGCACATGCATGCATGAAAGCAAACACTCATAAAATTATAATGAGTAAAAGTTGAAGAAGTTTCTAAGGTGGAACCATTATTTTACATTCTGATTTAATTAGCAATCAGTAGTCATGATTTTAGGACCCTATATCACTGGTTTTTCAGAATCAAAAGCATCCTGAGATGTTTTAACACATTAGTTATGACCATTCACAGAATCATGAACCCAGATGGCAGAAACTGTGACCACCAACCTTCAAATGTATATTTACAGATTGATACACTGCATCCAGCAGCAGGGAGTTCTTCAAGATGTTTGTCATTGCTAGATTAGGGACAAGAATACCGTTCTTTCTGACTGTCACTCTGCCATCTATAATCATTTTGTTGTAGTTCATTAAAGCATGGCTACCTCACTCTTTTCTTCTTCCTCTTCTCTCCTTTCTCCCCTCACTACTTTCCTCTCCCTCACATCCTATCCTCAATTTGATTGTATTGCATGTGATTTCTTTTATTAAAGATTTGACTAATATGTCACTTCAGGGTTAATATGCAACAAGGTCTTATTATGATGTGCTATTATCCTAGAAAACATATAAGCATATTTAACCACAAATTTCTGTTCTCAAGGCAAACAGTGACATCTAATATATTTCATTTATTGTACTGTAACTGTTTAACTTGTCCTTAGACACAGGTGTTACAAAGAATTCCTACTGAAATGCAATATTGAAACTTTAAAATGTAGTTAGTTAGACTGACAGTGATTGATGAGTTACTTGCATAGATTATTCTTCTATCCTGAAGTCATTTCATTATTTGAAGAAATAGGTACCTAGAATTGAGATGGAGAGAAATTAGATGCAGTTTGCCACTAGATTATTGTCCAAGGGGATCAGTAAGGCTATTAAACACATCTTGGAAATGATGAGCAGTTAAACCCATTAAGTTTCTTGACTGACATACTAAAATGTAATGAAATGGAAGACTGAAGCTATTAACTGTATTGATTTCACATCTAATACTGGTTTTTGAACATTTGTGAGCATCACTTTTAGTTTTTCTCTTCTTTGCAGTTCATATGCACATATCAAATATGTAATACCACTTAAATTATATTTCAACATATTTTTCTAGATAAGTCCTGAATACAAGTATAGTTGTTTATATAATACTTACTGATGTGCATATAAATATACACCTCAAACCCCCAAGAAACAATAAATTATCCACATACTAAAATAGGCTATAATTCAAAAGAAGAATGCTTCAAACTTTTTGAATCTGAATTTATAGCACTTTTATGAGGAATAAACACTTAAAACTTAACCGAGTTCATCCCTTCACATGGGATGGACTCTCAAAGTCCTTTCTTACACCAGGGAAAAATACTAATCCACTACCAGGGGACCCCTAGATTGCGGAGGCCTCCTAACTGACATCCACGTTCAGGGGTCTGAATCAGTCCTGTACTCGGGTCCATGTGCTCCCCCTTGTTCAGGCCAGCTGTTTCTATGGGTTTCACCAACCTGACTTCTTTGATCTTCATTACCCCCTCTCTGCAACTAGGTTCCAGAGTTCAGTTCAGTGTATATTTGTGGGTGTCTGCCTCTGCTTACTTTTGCCCTGGACACATGGGGGAGGTCCTAGGCCCAGCCCAGGACCATATGGTGGACTTTGGGGAGCCGCTGTCAAGGGCCCTACCCTGCCTGGGAAGTGAAGGGTGGATAGGGTGTGAAAGGGTGTCGGGGAAATAGGTGGGAGGTTGAGGGGGGAGGGATAGGGGGAGGGAAGGGAGAGGGAGAAGGGATTGACATGTGAAGCAAGCTTGTTACTAATTTGAACTAATAAAAAAATAAGGAAAAGGAAAGGTCTTGGAGGGATAAGGAATAACAGGAACATACCTAAACATGATAAAAAACAATATACAGAAAACCAACAGCCAACATCAAACTAAATGGAGAGAAACTCAAAGCGATTTCTCTAAAATCAGGAACAAGACAAGGATGCCCACTCTCTCCATATCTCTTCAATATTGTCCTTGAAGTTCTAGCTAAAGCAATAAGACAACAAAAGGAGATCAAGAGGATACAAATTGGAAAGGAAGAACTCAAACTTTCACTATTTGCAGATGATATGATAGTTTACATAAGTGACCCAAGAAACACTACCAGGGAACTCCTACAGCTGACAAACACCTTCAGCAAAGTGGCAGGATACAAGATTAACTCAAAAAAATCAGTAGCCCTACCATATACAGATGATAAATGCACTGAGAAGGAAGTCAGAGAAACATCAAAAAAAAAAAAAAAAAAAAAACTTAACTGCATCCCAGTGTCTTGACACTATGAAAGAATTTAATAGAAAGGCATCTTAAAATTGCTGTTTTAGTCTCAATGAGAATTTTGGAATTTTATTGAAAATTGTGTTTAATTGTTTTTTTTTTTTTTTGGTTTTTTGAGACAGGCTTTCTCTGTGTAGTTTTGGAGCCTATTCTGGCACTGGCTCTGGAGACCAGTCTAGCCTTGAACTCACAGAAATCTGCCTGCCTCTGCCTCCCGAGTGCTGGGATTAAAGGTGTACACCAACAACGCCCGCTCATGTTTAATTGGTTTTAATCTTTGATATATAAATATATTAAAACATATATCTGTGATGTCTTAATTTATTAAAAGGATATCAATTATATTTTCCTATGTAATAAAACCATAAATTATATGTTAAAATAACTTTTAGTATGGAGACTTCACCCAAGCAAAGCAAATGGTCTCTGTTGTCTGGCAGTAAGTCAAGCACTTAAAACAAATGCTCTCAATAGTCTTTGTCAATTCTCGTGTCTATTATATCTGGTTGAAAATCTTTTGAAAGTCTATACCTATGATTTTCCTGAACAGTGTCCAATGACAATTAGCAACATAGACAAATACAACCAATTAATAAATGATGAGGGCTGGCACTACCAATGGCAACTAGGTCCAAGTTAGGTTACTAGCAACCTGATGTTCCACAATCAACAGCATTTAAGATACATAAATATCAATTACAAAGCACACAGGCTCAACTGTATGCATATTCCAACCTTATTCTTACCATGTTTGTAAAGATATCAATGATCACTTGTATTAACTAATCACTTATATTCTCTAATCAATAATGACTACATGACATAATATGCTTTAGTTTACTCACTAATGACAGGATCAGTAATTTTACATAAGGACATTCATGTGATACCACTTTCTAAAACATTCTTGTGTAGAAGATTTGTGTACAACCTGTTGACAAGATAGTTGTTTCCATTACTAGAGAACCTAGAAAGTATTTTGAGTATTTCACTGGAAACTCTATGACACCAAGTAGCAGCAGCTAAGATCATCTGGACTAGTAACCACATTTTATTCTCAGAGGCTCACACTCATGAGCTGTATAAAGCCCTACAGTGTAATTCTTCACAGTATCTGATGGAAATGGCTGTGAATTTGGCACATCTTGTCTTCCTGCTTCCAAAGCTTCAATGATTTTTATTGCTTCCTACAAACTACATGGATTTCACTGATTGTTTTCAATGAGTGATATGTGGATATGTAGCTTCCTCTCTTTTCTCTTTTCTCTTTCCTGTTGGAAAGACTTCTCAGTTTACTCTTCCTAGTTCTCACATGCTCCACTATGGACAGAGTGATTCATAACTTCTTATGCCACATTCCTAATCCCAGAATAGGTGTAGTGCTCACTTTTAATATTTGGTTTTTCTGCAAAGTTGTCAACTACCACCTAATGAGTAAGGTGAAAAGCAAGTTCATTTAAAAAAAAAAAAAACTTCTCACTGAAACATAGAATGTATTTGGATTATTTCTTTCCTATCTATTGTGAGACAACTGAGCAGAAACTAATCATTTGCACACGTGTAAGTCTCTGAGGTTGGTAGATTTAATTTGCCCTGGGAAACCAAGACTGAGTTCTTTAAAATCTGTCTCAAAATTTTAAACACTGCCTATTTAGCACATGTCTTAACCAAATCACTAGTTCTAGTGTTTGGCTCCTGTCTTTTACATTTTTCATTTGAGGAACAACAGATTGTAACTCAGAAAGGAGTTGAAATAATCCCATTGTTCATATAAATATTTAAGTATTCATAAAAGCATATATAACTCCTGTTTCTTTTTCTTTTTCTTTCTTCTTTTTTTTTGTTTTTGAGACAGGGTTTCTCTGTATAGCTTTGGAGCCTATCCTGGACCTTCCCTGGAGACCAGGCTGGACTCGAATTCACAGAAATCCACCTGCCTCTGCCTCTGCCTCTTGAGTGCTGGGATTAAAGGCAAGCACCACCAATGCCCTGCATAACCCCTGTTTCTATTGCTATTCTTAGAATGCTGATCTATGACAAATGTGTTCAGGCATCAGTGAACATATTTTATTGTATTTCTTTCCTTTTTTCCCCATGAAGTTCTTTAAATATAATTCTATTTATATAACTACAAACTGTGACACAAGGTGATATCATCTGATTGACAGCAGTGTTCCTTAAACTGTGTGTTCAAAGTAGCACTCTGTAAGTCGTGCTATTTGTATGCTTATAGGCAGGCTTCTTATCACTGTTCACTAAAATGACCTCTAGAAGTCTTGACACCCAAGCAGTAATGGAAAGACTTCACATTAAAAACTTTGTTTTCAATACCATTGCTTGCTAAAAAAGAAACAGAAAGATTTAGAAAGCAATCTGATTTTAAAATGAGGGCCAAATCAAGAATTTCCAGGACAATATTATGCCAGAAAAAAGAAGAAAAGTTCAAATAAATGAAGGGATATGTTACAAGGACAGATGATGTAACATAAAGAAAATCTTTACAGTTCCCATGTGGACAATGTGAAATCCAAAATATTTGGGGACAATAGTTCATGGAGAATAAAATGTAGGAATCTACTTGAACATCATAATATTAAATCCAAATACAGAGAGAAATATTACCTCTTACAGAGAAATTTGAAAATTTATGACTCTTCAAACACAATTGAACAGAAGTATTTGATGAAGGATTTTATTATTAAACAAATTATTTATCTTTAAGTAATGATAATGAGAGAAAAAGTTAAAGGTGAATTGAAAATCAAATCATTTACCAACATTTAAAGGACACAGAATAAGCTACATGATAAATTGTTGATATAAAGACAATGGCATGGATTCTGCATAGGTGTGCTGTTTTTCTGAATAAAGAATCATAATCAAAGATGCTTTTTATTTTCATTTTCCTTCTGTGGGTATTAGCAATGTGCATGCAAAAGCATGTTTGTTTTGAGAAAGCAACGTGTCTCATCTGCATCATTTTTTTTTTATTCAGTGCAAGTTCCAGGGCCAGTCGAAAACCTGCATGCAGTATCTACCTCACCTACCTCAATTCTTATTACATGGGAACCCCCTGTCTATGCAAATGGTCCAGTCCAAGGTTATAGATTGTTCTGCACTGAAGTGTCTACAGGAAAAGAACAGGTGAGTAAAGAAAAGAGCTACATGACTTCCATCCCCTGCTGTCTCTAGGGACAAAGGCATAAGGCACTTGCCAGATACTGCAACAGTTCATCATTTAGCATGGTCATTGAATAGCTGGTCAGTTCCAAGTACTTTCTATTGGAAATTTTAAACCATTTCATTGTACTGTTCTGATGAAAGAGGTAAAAGACAATGGGGTGAAGTTCATAATGAGAATGCTAGTTTGGGCATTGACTATGGTAGCTTGGGCCAGGGTAAGTAGCCATGTCCTATGCCTAAAGATACTTCTTTTCATCACTCACCCTAAGAATTATTTGCTTTGTGTTTATTGGCCTTGTCCAAACTGCTCTTTTCAGTCTGTTCTGTCTTCTCTTTACCCTCATGCTGTGACCAGCTGTTTTCTGAACTTAGTCTTAGAAGCTTACATTCCCCAACCTTGCTTGGTTTTTATATTTTAAATAGTGATTTTAATAGATATCCAAAATGAGACAAATGAGTTTTTCATGTAAATCAACAGCAAATAATTATGTGGATAAACAAGTAATATGTAATAATAACATTTGATGATGTGTATGCAGAGTCATATGCACAACTATTGAGATTCTTCCAAATTATCACCTTTATACCAGATAAGATATAAGTATACAGAGAGAAAAAAGTTAAGGATAAGGAAAAGTGGTCTTAGCCTATTGTTTGTAAAGGTTACCAAGCAGAGAATGGTGTTCATGCTTCCATATAAAATGCCTGATCAGGATTTATCATTTGAAACAAATTTGTCAGAGATTTAATTAGAAATATTTCAGGTGTGCTTCTTAGTTATTTTTTAAGACAGTATTGGATGAACTGCTGTGATGTAGTTAGTAATTCTGTTTTATTTTTTTCTTGGTTGTTCCCATGTTGCTCTTAACTCTTACTTTTAAAATATATTCCCCCATTCAATTTTATATTAGCCTTTCTGTAGCTCATTTCAAGTAATTCAAGAAGTATATTACCCAATGTTGATAGTGGTAGTCTGGGAATCATGATGTAGAACTAAACTGTATCTCCTTTAGTAAGCACTGGGTCTGATTTCTAAAATGACCTTTGCCTTCTGTAGCTTCTCACTGCAGATGTGGAGTACTAAGGATAATTTTAATATACACCACACACAGCATTTGGGGACACAAAATCTGTGGCAAAGTGGCAGAGTGGCAGAGAGTTTCAATATCTGTGCGAATATTTCATCAAGCAAATGACAATCTGATTCCTTAGTGAATTATTTAATTAGAGACACAGGAGTGAATTTCTGTCTTTTCTACTTGAGTGGAATAGCCCATATTATTCAGTGCTCTGGGTGGTGTTAAACAAACCAAAACTTAATGACTATAAAAATCACATGGTGATGTTTTAACATGGAGTCTGCAGAGTAGCTTGGACTTTAGTAGGGGAGTGTGTGACACAAGAATGGTTTTACAGCAATTCATTAAAGGGATAGAGTTACTTCTATGAGCAAGTGTCTAACATCCAATTCACTGATTGCATGGAATGGCTGCCATTTCTGCTTTAATGTGCTGACTTAATAATGACTCTGGCATTTTATGTCTCCAGAATATAGAGGTTGATGGACTATCTTATAAACTGGAAGGCCTGAAAAAATTCACGGAATATACTCTTCGGTTCTTAGCTTATAATCGTTATGGACCAGGAGTATCTACTGACGATATAACAGTGGTTACACTTTCTGATGGTAAGTGACAAACAGTGTAATTTTATTCACATATCTATTATGAAATGAAAAACAATGTTGCCATATATATTATTGATTTTGTTGTGAAGCTTTTTTTGAACTAGTATTCTTTACAATGTTTTATCATAATTAAGAAATGTAGGCAAATTTTTCACAGTACTGTAGTCAATTTTAAATTTGCAATTTCAGTGCATATACTAAATTGGGATGGATTAATGGATAATCCCCAAATTGTGACTATTGTGTAAGAGCTTAAATTATTATTGTGAATATATTTATACATTTCTGTATATGGTCCAAAGCAAACATGTTCATTATGCGAGTAGACTGATATTGATGGTGTTTATCTTTAATTTATCATTTTAAATGGTACAGATGATTACAAGTATAAATGATGGAATATATCAATTAATTAAAAGTATCCCCAAAGGACTTTTACTAAATAAGTATAAACTTAAAATATTAGAAATGAGCATGAGCATGCACACCTTCATTTTATCTTGCCTAAACTAAAAGGGATATTAGCAGTAGTTTTCAGATGGAATAAAAGAAAGCAAGCAATCTTAATGAAGGTAATGGATTAAACCAAATAGTGTCAGAGGAAACTGGAGACCAAAGCAATACAGGTAATGAAAGCCTAGGAAATTTAATAAATGTTACAGGCTAGTGTATGGTGTGGAGAGGGATGATGGACATTCAGGCAGGGGTGGAATTGTAGAGATGGCTCCCATGAATACTAAAACATATCAAGAGCCAGCTCTAGTCAGCGTGTTAGTATGTTTAGTTCCATAAATAACTGATATTTGGAAATGCTGTCAATTTCTGATTTTGACCTAACATTCTTTAATCTGGGAAAGTATTGAGGTGGCTACTCCATAGAATATCAATGGCATGAAGAAATGCATGCATGTTTTTAAGGATATAACACAAGAGTGATTCTCATTTGCAATTTCCCTCTAAAGGGTGTTTTACTGTTAGGCCACTTCAGTATTAATTTTAATGTAATTCTTCTACCCAACTGTCTGATTCTGTTATTCAAGACAGAACAGAACATGTACTGGCTGAATAAATTACTTCATAGCTTATAATTATAAAAATAAAAGGAAAAACAAATGAAAATGAATATTTTACATAATTTATGTAGATTTCATTCACACTCTGAACTGTAATACTGTGGCCTTATTCTCCACTTTGATTTTAAATGTCATAAGTGAGAAAGATAGACTGTTACTCATTAGTCTAAGAATTATCTCCTGGAAATGCTGCAGTGCATAGAAAAAAATCTGTCACTTAAAAAGGAATTCCGTAACCATAGCCCCATGTAAATATCATTGTTGGAGAAGCACTAAATTTTCTTTATCAGATGAACTTGATAAAAGAAAGGAGGGACTCTGAGCGACTCTTGTGTTGGCACCCTGTCCTCATCTATAACCTTGGTTATAATTAACTCACCTTCTTTAGTTTTCAGTAAAATATGTGCTCCTGGCTTCTACCCTGACATTACCCAGTTCCCTTCTGGCTACTTCATCTAATGTTTTCTCTATTCTGCTGAAGCTATTCAGGTTGAGGTCATGTATCACATTTAGATGGGATGCCTTATGTTAAATGCTCTTCTGTTTCAATTCCTCAGTCATTCAGCACTGGTCTCCTTTGATATTTTGTATTATAAGTAATAATTAAATAGGCTAACTTGTGCACACACTAAATTAATAAATGACATTCATATGAGTGTTTCATACTTGTTCTTTATGCCAATAAAGGTTTGGTTTTTTATTCCATTAAACATGTAGGATAATGTTATGTCTACCTATGTGTTTCTTACCAACTTGGGAAATGTGTTGCATTAATTTGATAGTTTCACCAAAAACTTTACAAAGCTTCTTTATAAAAGTGAATTGTAGGATTTCTCATTTGGGGGACAACTAATTTAATATGTGACCATTAATATGTATAAGTGGGTCCTGTGTTTTATTGAGGATAATAGTTAAAGGAACTATCTCATAAGAATTTATACTGACACAAAAAATGTATATGACAACATTAGATGTAAGAAATTTATTTTCTAAACTCTATCCAAATGATGATCAAGATCTCCTAAATTGCTTGTAAATACTTTTATACAGATTAGCTTCAATTTATAATTTAGTTCTATTTTAATATGTTTTTGGGATAGAGGCATATTTTTCATGCAATTTCTAAACCCTAATGTGCCATTGATTAACAATGGCATGCATCTTTAACATATTCAATTATTTACCTTTACTTCTAGTACTATGTAGGTATGTATTTTTCCAAAATATTTTCTTGAAATACTTGAATTAAGTTTTCATTATTAATTATTCTAAATAAGCTAATAAATCTCTCCAAGTCTACCTCCAAGAGCAGAAACAATTTCATGGACAAAAAAGTATATATCTATGCTCATTACTGTTATAACTAGTATTTATGTGTACTTTCTGCTGCAAGCCATCATCCACTTTTCCTACCATTTTTATAATGCTTATTCCTTTACAAATTACAAAACTAAGTCAGAAGAAAGCATCAGAACATAAGTATGTGTGCCTGTAATTCCAGAATTTAGGAGGTAGAAGCTTGAAGATAGCATTATTTTGGTTATCCTAGATACATTGAGAGCCTCAAATGACCAAACACCAAAAACCCAACCAACCAACCAACCAACCAACCACCTTTCAAAAAAAATGACAGCAGACTCAAGCGATGTGACCTAGGAAGTAAGGAGGTGGGATTCAGTATGGAAACATTTCTCATTTTGAGATAGTCTTAAATTAGTATGTTTTTATAAGTGATACATTCAATCATGAGTTACTTTGGTCATTGAATATATGAACATGACAGCATATGTTTCTCAGGGATAATTCAAATGCCTCAGTTATTAAGATGCCTTAAGTAGTATGGGAATCTAATCTACCCTTATTTTAGCATGTATAAAGAGGTAGGCTTTACCATTTTGAGAGGAATATTTGACAACATCTGACCATGTGTTGTTGGTGTTATCTTAACATTTTGAAGATAAACATGCCCTTATCGCTCTGTGAAACTATGAAAGACCAAGAAGAGGTATGGGGGTGTGTATTGTGTTTACTTCTACTCATTATCTAATCTTATCTATTGTTGACTAGTAACTGAAATACTAAAAAAGAATTCTCCACTTGCCTGCAACAAAATAGCCAGTGTGCTGCCAATGGAAAAATAATAGAGTTTTCTATTATAGACAAATTGACAAAATAAGTTAACACAATCCAAGTAAAGACTTTAGGAGTTTTGTTATATCAACTTTCACTGTTTAATAAAAATAAATTTGATGTCTTTAAAATTGTGATAGTTATACCTGTTGATCTCCACAGTATGTTTTTGGCATACTGGAAACTGGAAATTAACTACTATTTAAAATTTTTAAATGTCATTTCAAGATATCATATCACTTACAGACGTGTTCCCAACCAATTAAAGAAATGTATAACACACCCTTTCCTTCCTCCAAAATTCCAACAATAGCAGTTGCTACATATTCAAACCATAACTTACAATAACTGATTGGGATTATTTCAAAAGTTTGGATTTAAAATAAAATATATCTTGGAAATTTTTGAAATTATGTGAGTTAGAGCATTGTTATACTTAATTTTCACCAAGAGTAAAAGTTGAAATGTAATTGCTGCCATAAATATGTTAGTTGTACTCAGATACATTAAATAAAACTAATTAATATATAATAATTTTAATATGTACTTTGGTTTAAACACTAGAAATGCAAAATTTGTATCTGAAGATCTGGATTTAAAATAAATTTTATTGTACTGTCATAACAATTCTATAAATTAATCCACTGTTTCAATGTTTGCATCCTGAATTTGTGCATAAGCCTAAAAGTATCCTCTGTATTGATGATAAAACATTAAAATTTGTAAAACATTTGGCCACATGAAAGTTGCATTTTTTGCTCAGTTCAAAGTCATAGTATTCACTAAAATATCTGAAGTATTCCCTACATAATGGAATATTATTAAAGATTGCATAATGTCTTAATTCATAAAAACATGCCACATATTTTATCACAGAATACATTGGCTACAATCTTTATCAAGCACTAAGATAAGAGGTTCAAATCAAAGCAAATCAAATTACTGCAATTTCCATCATGCTAATAAAGATCCAGGAACCAGGCCTAAGTAGGTCTTCATTTCTCCTCTACTCACTGATTCAATACATATTAATTGGTTGTCAGTTTGAAGAAGGCAGAAATTAGTCAGGCATACAGCCTACCCTGATGGTAAATAATTTTCAGGCAGAAAAGAGTACAGGGCAGAACTGAACTCAAAGTCAGATGCTGGTACTACGTGAAATGCTACAGATACCATCCAGTTTCCATGAAAGGAAGAGGAAGCATGGCCACAGAATGGCCCAGTGAGTTGTGAAAATGCACGAGTAGTCCACTCTTTTCTCATTCACCAATGTGTCAAAAGTGAAAATAAAGATGATTTATTTAATAAATGAATGATGCTAAGAGGTTATTGAATACTATTTCTGACCCTATGGAGTGCAAGGAGCTTTATTTACTTGCAATTCCACACTGAAAGCTAGAGCTTTTCTAGACACATAACAGCTATTCCAGTCAATGGTTGTCTTCAAATTTCTCACATGGCGTGAGACTTACACTTTGTATATAGTAAAAATCATTGTCACAACTAACAAAGGAGAGCTGTACATATTCCCTTTAACATAAAAGTTTAAGAAATTTTAAATACAGGAAAGTAACAAAGTGGCTAGAAAATGTCCAATGAAAATTAACTGGTCTTTTGTTAATAAAATCTATGGGCCAAACAATATTGGGTAACCTGCTTGCTTTTGTGTCAGACAAGTTTAATTATAAAAGCTTAAAAAATGAGGAGTCATTTCCTTTTGTTCACCTCTAGGAGACAATAATGACTGCATTATAGGAATTAAGCAACCCAGGTGTCTATTACAATGATGTATTCCACCATAAAATCATGCAGATCCCGAAAATCATGCAGTATGATGATCCTTAAAAGCCACTCCAGAAAATCTCCCCTGTGTCCTCATAGGTTCCAGCAGGAAGGTTAGCACAGAGCTGTAATTAGATGGCAGTATTTGCTGCCACAGCTGGTGCTCTTTGTAAAATAATTTTGAGGGCTCCATAGACAGATAACTAACTGACCCACCCCATGGGACACAAACAAACAAATGTTTATTTCTCCTCTGTCTAGGAAAATTGAAAAGGGCCACCTGCTGGCCTTATCTTACTGAATTCTCATTATAAAATTTGAAAAAAGATTTACTTTCTCTTTTCATCAGTGAGCTGGAATTTCTTTGTCAGTAACCTTCAGATGTTGTTTTATTGCTTTCAGTGCCTGGCGCTCCACCACAGAACATCTCCCTGGAAGTGGTTAATTCAAGGGTAAGTCAGCCAATGTCTATTACTTTATTAACTATTATGCACATATTGTGCTCACCATACTGCAATGTAAGTATAGAATGTTGGCCTATATAAAGGAATGTTATGGAGCAGCTCAATGAGTGGTATTTGGTTGCACATGTTCTTTCACCAGACTAATATACACAAAGTGAGGAACTATTTTTTCTACAAGCACATTTGATTTAGTAGGCATTAAAGTAGTTAAGATCTCTTCTAATTTGAAGGAATCCTATTTCTCATATCTATACTCACTAGTAGAGGAATAAATCTAGTATTTGATCACACTGTTTTAATTCAAAGGCAATATTCATTTTAGTAATCCTTTTACTTTAATTTTAATTGAAAATTCATGCAGTATATTCTGATCACTGTTTCCACTCCCATATTCTTCCCACCTCACTTCACCAACCATCCCACTCCATGCAATAGTTCTCCCTCTCTTAGGAAATAGGCAGGAAAATTAAAAAAAAAAGCCAGAATGAAATAATAAACAAATAAAATAGTGAAAAAGTACAAAATACACACAAAGAGAAATTTACACAAAAAAATAGAACCCATACAAACAAAAATTGGGAACCATAATATACAAACAAAAGAACAGTAGAAAATAAAGATGTCAAAAAAACCTAGCACATGACAAAAAAAATCTGCAAAACCAAACACAGTTGAGTTCGTTTTACTTTGGTGGTGTACTGCTGGGCATGAGAGCTACCTACAAGTGTACCCAATAAGATACCCATGGAGAAAACTAATTTTTCTATTGGATTGGATTCATAAGCAGCTGTCAATTGGAGATAGTTTCTTATTTGGGACTGGGGTTAATGTTTACTTCATGGTCTCAGAGCTGGGACACATTCTGGTTTGGATCTGTGCAGGTCCTGTGTATGATACCACAGTCTTTGTGAATTAATTCATCTGTCAGTCCTGCTGTGTCTGGAATACACTGGGTCGTTGGTGTTGTCCATCCCCTCTGGATCTTACAGTTTTTCTTTCTAAGCCCTGAGGGAAGGGATTTAATGAAGGCATCCCATTTTAGGACTGAGTGTTCCAAGGTCTCTCAGTCTCTATGCATTGTCCAATTGTAAGTATACTAGTGCTCATTTTCTGCAGAAGAATGCTTCTCTGATGATGGTTGAGTGAGAGACACTGACTTACAGTTATAGCAGAATGTCATTAGGAGTCATTTTACTGCTGTGTTCCTTTAGCTGAACAATAGTATTTGGCTTTGTCCTGGGTACATTAAGTATCTATTCTTACGTTCTTAGACACATGAGTCATCTCATGGAGTAGCCCCTAAGTCCAATCAGGTGGTGATTGCTTACTCCCACATTTGTGCCACTAGTGCAGTAGTGTTTCATTCAGGAAGGTCACGTTATAGATCAAAGGGTTTGGAGGAGACTTGGTGTTTATCTCTTTTCTCTGTTAACCATGCAGAGTATATTCCAGTATCATGAATACTAGTTAGTGGTCAGGAAGGCTCTAGGTAGGCACCAGCTCAACTTCTCCATGATCAATGAAATAAATATATAGCTGTTTTCTTCAGCAATGGATCCTTACCCTTAGTCTCTGGAGATAAAACAATAGTTTTGGCAATAGTTTTAGTTGTTTGGGTGTTGTATAGAACCCCTTTTGTCAATAACTCAATTATGTATAACTCATTCCTGGCACTTGAGGTTTTCACTTGGGCTTTGTCTCCCTTGTTATTTGGTGATTTCATTTAAATTTCTTTCACATATGTATCTATTTTGAAAGCTTCTACAGTACTAGTTTTTCATATAACCCCTCAAATGGCCTCAGTGTTTCCTGTCCTTCCCCATATTCCCTCCTCAATCTCCGTTCCTCTCATCTTCTCCATTCAATCCTTCTATTCCAGGCTTCCAAATGATTTATCACTAATTATAGAGTCTATTGACTCTTTCTTGGGTGATCTTTCACTCCCTCTCAGTTCTTTACTCTAAACCTAACCTCTGTGGTTATACAGGTTGTAGCATGCCTAACAAAGGATTAAAAGCTAAAATCCACATAGAAGATAATTCATACCATATTTGTCATTTTAGGTCTCTGTTACCTTATCATGGGATGTTTTGTTTTGTTTGATTTTTTTTAAATTTGTTTGTTTGTTCCTAGTTTCATTCATTTATCTGGGAGTTTTATGATTTTTAATATCTGAATAATATTTCATTCTGTAAGAGTACCGTATTTTCTTTATCCATTCATCTATTGACAAATATCTCAGCTGTTTCCAATTTCTGGCTGTTATGAATTGACCACAAGAAGTATGATTGAGCAAGTGACTCTGTAGTAGGATGTAGAATCCCTTGGGTACAGCTGCATGGCTTGTATAGCTGGGTCTTGAGTTAAATCTATTTCCAGCTTCCTCAGGAACTACCACACTAATTTCTATAGTGACTGTAAAAGTTTGCACTTCTACTAGCAATGGATGAGTGTTCCTATTACCCCACAGTTTTACCAACATGAGAAAAATGTTTTTGAGGGCCTTCGTTGATGAGCAGTGTATCTGTATAATTTATACCCTCCTGACTTCCTCTCCTACTCTCAAGCTCTTTCCATATACCCTCATAAATTAATAATCTCTTCTTTAATGTAATAATTAAATTAATAAATTTACTATATTAAGAAATAAATCAATCTTGCATGTGAATATATGTGTGCTCATGTATCCAGGGCTAACTTCTAGAGATTGAATACCCTATTCAAAAGTTTGTTCACCCCACTGATTCATGTGAAATTCAACCTTTATACCTAAACCTAGGGAAAATTATAGGATAGGGAACAGAAATATCTTAAGAGCCAGAGGGTCATGATACATTTTGCTAGATAATGTCTCCTAGGCATGACAGAGGAAATATGCTAATGAAATTTCAACAATAAAATTGCCAGAACAAGACCAGTGTGACAATTACTGATGTTAGAATGTGAACAGGAAATATTACAAATGGTCCCACTCTAGATGAAGAACTAGAGGTAGCCAATTGCTGCTGAGAATCCAGGAGTTTTCATAGAGTTCCTATAGGTTTCCTTATGATATCTATTATAAGTTTTAATAACTTTCAGACATGGTTAATTCACAACACCATTGTGAACTTTTGATTCGTGCAAGTTGGACTTGGAAACAATTTTATAGGATCATCTCATTATTCATGCTTCATACACTTAAATATTTTAGGGCCTTTAAAATTGACACATTTTTAGGCTGGGCATTGGTGGTGTATGCCTTTAATCCTAGTACTGGGAAGGCAGAGCGAGGCAGATCTCTGTCAGGACAGGCTCCAACTCAATACAGAAAAACTCTGTATTGAAAAAGCAAAATAAATAAATAAATAAATAAATAAATAAATAATAGCAAAAACAAAACCTCCAAAACAGATTGACACATTTTTGCCCTTTCCAATTTTGTATATATGCATTGCTATTGTGTGTGTCTCTGTGTGTGTGTATGTATATATGTATGTATGTATGTGTGTGTGTATTAGTATATATACACAAAGGATTTTGACAAAGAGGTTAAAAAAACAGAATCACTCCCTTTAGAGTTTTTGTTTCATTTTCTTATCATCACCTGTAATTTAAACTTCATCATACCTATTTCTGATGTCCCCATTTCTGCTTGACTCTGCAGTCAGAGCTTGCTTTAGCCTTTCCATGAGGTTTAATGAGATTTCCTTCAATTCATACATTTTTTAAAAGAGGGAGGTTTAATAATAGGCTTAAATTAAATGAACCTAGGTCTAGTGATAAGGTCTCTGATTTTAATTTAGCTCATAGAAGTTGCCCTTATAGTTGGAATGGTTGATGAGTCAGAGAGCATGAATAGGTTCAATCCAGCCAGTAGGGGAAGGCACTCTGTGATTTGATTTTAGAGGTCGTAAAATGTTCACTTTTATAAAAATATCTACTAACTATAAAATGCAAGTATTTTATCAGTGATATTTAACACACTAACAAGACTAATTGGAATCACCTTTATTGATTGATGGTTAATGACCTCCTAACAGTGGAAATCACTAAAGCACAGCAGGTGTTCTGTGCCTGGCAGTGTGCTCTGCAATTCAACTTGCATTTCCTTTTTTCCTTATGATCCTGTAAATGTTGTTTATGAAGTGGATTACTGGAATGTCAACTCTGAACTTTGATGTTGCTGGAAAAACTTTTCAGAAAGTCAGTAAAACGCCATTTTTTTATGGATTGTTTATATTTGATACAGGGAAGTAGAATTTTAAATAATTAACAGTTAACACACAAGAGTGAGAAGTTCTGTGAAAAAATTGGGGCACCAATATGTTAGACAATGGTTTTGAGGATACAGAAAGAGGTGACACAGGAGCTAAGACATAAGTAGAGTGGGGGCTAGCTTTGTGCCTACTCAGGGTAAACATTGCTAATACACTACTTCCCAGTAAAAGATGCCTTGAAGACAACATTTTATACTAATTGCACATGGAAATTGGTCATTTAGAATGAGAAAGTATGAGTAAAAAATATGAGATAGACAAGATCTCCTGAGCAAATTGGGAGCATGATGGGAGGGGAGAGGGAACTAGGAGAATGAGAAGGGGAGAAGAGGGGGGGGGTGAGGAAGACATGATGGGACAGGGAAGTTTAGTTGGGGGAAGAACAGAAGAGAGCAAGATAAGAGATATTATAATAAAGGGAGACATTGTAGGTTTAAAGAGAATTCAGGCACTAGGGAAATGTCTGGAGAGCTACAAAAATGACACCAACTAACAATCTAAGCAACAGAGAAGAGGCTACCTTAAATGCCCCCCCATATTGAGAATGATGACTAATTCATATGCCATCTTAAAGCCTTCATCCAGCAGCTGGTGGAAGTAGAAGCAGATACCAAGAGCTAAACCTTGAACTGAACTGAAATCCAGTTGCAGAGAAGGAGGCCTGATGAGCATAGGGGTCCTTACCAAGCTGGTGAAACCTACAGAAACAGCTGACCTGAAAAAGGGAGAGTTCTTGGCCCCCAGACTGATCACTGGGAAACCAGCATGGGACTGATCCTGACCTCCTGAATGTGGGTATCATTGAGGAGACCTCGTAAATCTATGGGGCCCCTTGTAGTGGATCAGTACTTATCCCTAGCATAGGAATGGACTTTAGGAGCCCATCCCACATGGAGAGATACATCCTGAGCCAAGACACAAGGGGGTTAGCCTAGGCCCTATCCCAAAAGATATGACAGACTCTAAAGATCTCCTATGGAAGGCCTCACCCTCTGTAGGAGCAGAAACAGAAAGCAGAAGCAGAAAGGTTATGGGATAGGTAGGGTGTTAGCTGGGGGTGCAGGGGAGGGAGAGGGACCTGGGATTGACATGTAAAATAATTTTCTTTCTAATTAAAAAAAATTTAAAAAATAAATTTAAAAGGCAAAAAATCTTCATATTGCGTGAGAAATTTTAAAATATTCTCCCAATACAAACGTTATTGTCTAAATGTATCTCCTGAAAATTTTTGGATTTATCTCCAATTCAATTTTATTACAAGTGAGGCATTCAGATGTAAAAAAATGTGAGATGATGTACATTAGCTAACAGTAGAAAAGTTTTTAACAGAAGTTGGGAACTATTAACCCAGCCTTGAGCTAATGACAGACATAGGTAAATAATGGAAATAAAATTACAGCCATGGGAAGGGACTAAAAATGGGTACAGTGTTTAAAGACTGAACAGAGGGAATTTTGGTTTGGGGTTGTTTCTTATCAGTGGAGGGCAAATGTTGGATAATAACTAAACGGGAATAAAATGAAAGAATTTTCATTGTTTTCATCATTTTGCTTGTTTTGATTACACACTTGTGAGATACCACAATTTCTAGAAATGATACAGTAGAGGGGGAAACTACCCATGCAGAAAATAGAATGGAAGAAAACAAGTATGCAATCCTATGAGTAGACAAGATGGCAAGAGAGTTAGTGTATCAAGAATGACACAGTCAGTTCATTCTTGCTAAGTGGAGCAAGAGCAGCGAGGAATATAGACATTAGTTCTTTTGAATCTGGGAAGATGATTGGTTCAAGGAAAGATCACCATCACACTATAATGGCTTGCACAAGAAAATAATGAGTATTTGAAGATAAGAAAAGAGGGTGAGTGGTCATCTAAAATTAGTGATCAATCCTGATTTTTCTTTTTTATATTGCTGTAACTGTTGGGCAATATTTACAGAACATTCAAGATTATGGTTATATTTAAGGTGCAACTTAACACAACAATTATATTTATTCTTCTTTCTATGACTGGCTATTTAGTTGCTGGTATGGTTTGGGCAAAAAATTGGTGTTTATTCTATTGGGTACTTTGCCAGGAATGAAATCAAGTGTTAAAAGGCTTGGAAAACTTCAAGGCTCATTGTTTAGTTTCTTTACTGATTCCTCTAGTAAAGTATTGACACACAGCAATGTAAAGGAGGAAGAGCCTATATGGCTCACAATTTCATGTTACATTCTTACAGCAACAGGCACATGAAAGTAGTAGTCACTAACCTTGGGTTAGGACACAATATAGTGCTTGCTTGCTCTCTATGTTTCGTTTAGTGCAAATCCCAGCCAATGAAATACTGCTAATGACACTCAGAGTGGATTTCCCTATATCAACTAACCCAATTAACAAAGTATTTCACAGACAAGGCCATACTCCATTGTAATCTAGGCAATTGCTCATTCAGATTCCCATCCCAGGTGGTTCTGCATTGCAATCATCAAGCCAACAATCAAAACTGACCATCATAATCATAGCCTTTAAATGGTCTAAGAAAGTAAAATTAGTTACAGGGGTACTGGAAGATGATAGATAATGAGAAAATGATAAGGTCAATGAATTATTTAATTGTCCCTAATTTTCAAAGTACCCTGAAGCTTCTAAAGCTGTTATATAGCTAGAACTACACAGAGAAATGACACTGGGATTGAGGCTGTTGATCCTTTACTACTCTATATCTGGATACTGAGTTTCATGCTAAGGGGAGAGATATAAAGAAAAAAAAGCAAACAAATTTTTGCCTTCAACTGGTTTATGATCTCTGCATAATTAGTCTCCTGACAGAAGCTGAGCATTAGATCAGCTCCTAGGAAACTGGTTTACCCATCCTAAAGGTATTTGGGACGTAATAGGTGCAGGTAGTTGTGGTGATATCTTGGTTGTAGAAATAAAGCTTGTCTGAAGATCAGAGGATGGAGCTTGCCAGTAGCTAACCATAAAGGTCTGGAGTTCTGTGAGATGGCTGGGCAGAAAGAGGATATGGGAGTGGGGCACTCACTCACTCTCTTTTCTTCTGGGAAGCTAATGAGATAAACATGGCTTTGGTTTGCTCCTCCTTCTCTCTGATCTCAGCATTTTCTTCTATATCTGACTCTGGGATTTTATTGTTTAGACCAATTAGAACTCCATTTACATGTAATAGTGGGCAAGTCAGATCCAAGTGTTCTAAGGATAGTGAAGATTCCTGTTGCTAGGGCTGGGATATGTAACATCTCTAACTAGTTCATGTTTTGAGCATCCCTTCCTCGGAGGGTGGTATAGTTTTTGGTAGTTCTAGAAATAAGAGGTAGAAATGAGGTAGGTAATTGGGGTAGAACCTTGTGAGTTGTCTCTTGATAGACTCTACATTGGTCTCCATTTCAGCTCTCCTCCACCCCATGTTCTATTCACTTTGATATTCTGCTAAAATATTGACATACTGGACCCTCTGAAACTGTAATTCAAAATGTATAATTTCTCTATTTAATGTCTGGTATTTCATATAAACAACAGAAAGGTCATGAATACACCTAACTTTCCACTTTCCCCTCACTGAAACTATTTGAAAGATTTTGTGTCTCAAAATTATGTATTTATCTCTAAAAACAACAACTTGGAAGAACTGCAATTTGTCAAGAGACCAAAGCTGATACCTCAGTAAACTTTAGTAAACTAACTTGAAATTTTTGGGGCATTTCCAAGTGTAATTATTTTTCTCAATCTAAAGTTATAGAATGCATTTATTATTGAAAGTTTTCAGGCAAAAATTGAAATTACAAAAATGAACCCTTATCTCAGCCCCCAGGGTTGGCTGGCAATCAAATAAACCCTCTAATTATCTAGCAGCATCGTTCTGGAACCATGCAGAATAGATGCTAAACACAGAGCAAACGCAAATCATAATGTGAGGCACATATTTTACAATTAACTATTATTAATTTAAATAGTAGACAAAACTAAGCCAAGGTTGCAAGAATTGAATGATTTTAGAAGAAACAGTGTCAGATAATAGCATATCTTTCTAAGTATGGGAGTACCATAAGGGCTTTTTTTCCCTCTTCTCAAGTCTTCTGAAATAATCTTGGAGTTTGGTGTAAAGGTGACTGTTATACCTTTGAGGTCAGACAGGATTATAATTTCAGGAATATTAATCTAATGAGTTGAAGAACATTCAATGCTACAGAGTGGTTCATCATCTCAAAATCCAAACAAAACATGAAACAGTCCAAAACATAAAGGATTCCTGCTTCAAATACTCTGCCTGTGTTCTCAATATCATCTGATACAGAGATAATAATAGGTTTACTTTGTTTATATGCTGCCTTTCCACCCGGAACCTGATGGCCTTCATTAGTTTTTTTTCATGTTGTCTAAACTGTCACTCTTTCCCCTGGAAAACTCTTCATAGGAGATTGACAGAATCTGCTATTATCATTTTCTTTCCCAAACACTTTTCCTAAAATCCTCTTCTGATTCTAATTGAATTTTTCAGATACATTGAAAGTTTTTTAGGAGTAGGTAATTTATAGGACACTTAATAATTCAGCATCATCCTGTCAATTATTACATTGCATATCTAATATTAATGCAATGAGGAAGAGTTAATTCTATCTGCTACAAATATTTAAATACATTTTCTGGTTTTAATAGTAACAGATTCCATTGTCATTTTTTACTCCCTCTTTTTTTTGTATTGAAACTCAATTTCCACCTATCTAAGCATTTCTCAGCTTTTAGACAAATCAACTTGACAGACCATTTTGGTTTTTGGTTAAGACAATAGCCATTATAGAGATAGTTTTCTATTTAATTTTTACATTGATATGTTGAAGAGTCAGTCACACACAATGGGGATTACTGTGTAAATAAATGTCTCATGACTTTTTAAAAAATATGAATTGGGTTTGCTCTTTCTGTACTTCAAAGAATATATTAAGTTTCATTTAGATGCAAAGTCACATAACTTTGTTGTGCTATCTAGTTTTATGTCAGCTTGACACAAACTAGAGAAATTTTTGAAGAAAGAACCTCTATGAGGTGAGCAAGCCTATGATGCATTTTCTTGATGGACAATTGATGAGAGCAGGCCCAGCTCAATGAAGGTGTCACCAAAGGGTGGTGTCCCTGGGTACTATAAGAAAGCTGGCTGAGCAGGCCATAAGGAACAAGCCAGTAAGTAGGTTTCCCTCTGGTCTGTGTCTTTGCATCAGCTCCTATCTCGTGGTTCCTGCTGTTTGAGTTCTTGTCCTGATGTCCCTTAGTGATGAACTGTGATGAGGTTCTGTAAGCTGAAATAAACTCTTTCCTCCTCAAATTGCTTTTGAACATGGTGTTTTATCACAATAAACTGAGGCATATGTTAGATGCTACTTACAGGATAAAAGGTTCTATTTTTCTTTAAAAATACAATATTTATGTTAATCTGAATGTTTTATCAGAGAATAATGACTAATTAAAAGATCATTTATTCTTGAGTTAATTATTTAATGTGCTCATTGATTTACACATTCATTTTATTTTTGGGGGGCAAATATGCATACAACAGTCACCATTATTTAGCTCCACCAGTTTAGTAAGGGAATTACTAGATTAGTTGATGGCCACATGTCCATGACAGTAGCCATTAGTGTGAAATTGATGAATGACAGTGCCTGGGACTGAGCAACTTATACAAAATCAATGACATCATTTCCTATAATAAAAGAGGAGTTGTGTTCTCCCTGCCTATTTTTTAGAGAAGACAGGGTGTTTTTTTCATTACCCTTAACTTCAATGAAATAAAGGTTGTTTTGTTTTATGAAAAATGGGTCAGTGGACCTGTTTCTCAGCTGCAGGTAACACTTAAACTATTAATCATCTGGACTGTCCTGGTTCTTCAGTTGACAGCAATTGAATGAGAGGAGGTATAAGACACAGGCCAAGGTCTAAAAGAGAACTGGTATGACCACAATTGAAGTTGTCAAAACCTCAAGGAATCTGCACATCCTTTAAAAGAGTATTTTGGGTTAAAAATGCCGTTTCCCTACATCCCACTCTACACACTTCTGACTCTGCAGCTTCCCTATCCAAGAAATTTGTGTTCTCAAATAGCAGCAATAATGATACAGATGTAGATGTTCTGCATATCCTTCTGTATCTCATTAACTCAATGGCTTTCAAGTGTCTTTAATATGTTAAAACCCATCTTGGTATAATATGCAAAGACAAAAATGCAATCATTGGTCTCCTTGGGACAAGGGCAATACAATATTGCAATCATCCTTCTCTAGTTCCTAAGAACTGACTTAAATTATTATAAGCCTAGGGAACAAAGCCCATCTTTAAGCAAAGATATTATTAAAATAATTGCATAAACTCATAATGAAATGAGGTTGAACAAATCTATATGTTAAACCTACCATTTCATCATATCATTATATTTGATAATATCACTGCTCTTAGGGATATTTATGTGATATCTTCATGGTAATTATGCAGCACACATGTCTCCAATTTTTTCAGTGACATCATGCTAATAGCTTGAAATTGTCTGTGTGGTGCATTTTATACCTCAGAGCTCAGAAAATGCAACAAATTGCGGCGTTTTCTTCCAGAAGACAAAATTTTTAATGACTTTTCATACACTACTCTCAAGGAGGAGTGCAACATTGTCAATATGTTAACTTTCCTCTCAATTCTCTTGCTAGACTACAAGACACATCAACAAGAAAACTATACTTTTGTCTTTGGTAGTTTTTGTTTTATTTTATGAGCATTAGTGTTTTTCTTGCATGTATATCTGTGTGAGGGTGTAGGATACCCTAGAACTGGAGTTACAGAAATTGTGAATTGCCATGTAGGTGCTGGGAATTGAACCTGAGTACTGTGGGAGATTAGTCAGTGTTCTTAAGCACTGAGCCATCTCTCCATCCCGTTTGTAGTTGATTACTGATTACATCATATTTACAGTCATAAAGTTGTAAAGGGAAATCAAGAGAAAGGAATAAATAGGATTGCTGAAATCTGTAACATGAGCACATGCATCCTAGAAATGTGGTAATAAAAGTAGGAATGTTTGGAATGGGAATATCAACCCTTGGTAGATGCTGGTCTACAAAGAGAAAGTCCCTGAATTAAGTCCTTACCATTAAGAAAAGCAAAGGACTCAGAATCTTCCCACTTTCCTCTTGTTTCATCTTCTGAAATATCTTTCCTCAATTTCCTTTACACAAACATGATTATTCACACAAAGATACCTACGTATCTGTATTCCCTAAGCTGCCTTGTTTACTGAAAAAAAGGCTGCTCCAGCTTCAGTATTGACAAATGACAAGCACTTCTGTGAAATAAACACATCTCCTTACATAATAAAATTCATTTGACATTAACTTCAGCAAATAAATTTATAGGTGTTTTCCTGGCCTACTCTTCCTAATTTGTACCTTTAGATTTAATACTAACATATAATTTTGTTTTCTATGACATAGAAGAATTTCTCAGTGCATTTAATTATATCTTTATAATGAGTATGAATAATTTCAATAGCAACAGATTGTTTTAGTTGTAAAAATGAAACTATTTGAATTTTTATCATTATGTACTGAATAAAGTTTTTCTTATGGGACCCATGCCATGCAATTTTGTATATATGAAATCTTTTGCCTGGCATTTGAATATGTATTCATTATTTCATTCATTCATTTATTTCATTTGTTCACTTGTTCAACAATTCATTATTATGTACATGTTATTAACAATTGATGATTGATTCCCATAGCATACCTCATAATGAAGTAGGCTGAAATTTAGATAACTAAAATGAAAGAGCTATAATGTAGTAATACAATCAAAACATACTAATCTTTATTTTTTTATTGTTTTTGATTATATATAAAGAGAGGAAATGTTTCCCTTGGGAATCTTCACTTAAAAATAAAAATATTCTGTGTATCAAGACTGTATATAGAGGACTAGATAAAAGGTGTAATTGGCAATCATTTGTCTGGTTTCTAAATACAAATGTCATTAAATTCTTGATTTAATGAGTTCTGGAAATACTTTCCCTAAACATCCTGCAGTCTAAGAACCAAATTATTGTGTTACGCAAAACATTAGACTTTGCTATTATACTCGATACACATATTTCTACATCAATTTTTTTAGAATCCCATTTTTAAATTTAGAGTACTGTCCCCTTTTGTTGGAGGCATGGATGTCAAGAACTTTAATATGGAATGCAACTTTACCGAGTGATGCTCACAGAAGTCAAATGTTACCAAGAAGAAAACATCGTTACTCTGTGACATGTTGGCCTTGTGAGAAGCTGACATTGATGGGAAGCAATACTCTTTAGCCAAAGCGAAAAGCATCTATCATGCTGTCATATCACATTTGCTTCAAACTATATAAACACTTTTGCTAGTATAATATTCTTAGAAAATGTAGTTCTCCATATGCCACTTGTGTTTTGAATGAGAAGTCTTAAGTGACTAATAGTGAGTAAAACAGTATTTGTCATAATAATCACATGATTAAAGAAGTTTATGATTATTGAAATCATGCATATACACAAATTTATATGTAAATATATGTCTATGAGTGTGTGAAATAGACAATAAAGTCAAGAAGAAATATAAGAAAGCACATCTTCTCTTTACCCCACACTCACAATCAACAATCCTTGACCTGCATTTAGAGAGAACTGTGCTTAATGATTCAGCAGGTATGAATAATGTGTTTAATAAATGACTGCAGACATGTTTCAGTTTAGTGATTTATATTTGATGGACTGATTATCAAGTCACCTCCCCACAATAAAGCTTAAGTGTTTATCAACTTGGCTTAAAACCTCAAATGTATAATTGCAAAGTCTATTTAAACCTCAAAATGTTAGATGGATCATCAAACTAACACTAAGAATTTATCTCATTGTCCTTTTCTCAGTTTAGAATCTCCATTATCTCACACACAATTAAAGCAAACAGTAATTAAGATTTTTACCTCAGAACCAAATCTTTTTTCCCCTTAGTGGCACATAAAATATTTGCCAAAATACTTTGAAAATTCTTATTCTCTGGTCATACATATGGTGATTGCATTTCTTTGTGTTTCTGTATTCCTACTCCTAATCATAGTACTCTGAAGACAGGGTATTTTTCACAAAATGCAGCTGTTTTTGTCACATATGTCTAACTTTCAGAATTTACGCTCAAAGATGTATTCCTTTATATCATCTGCAATTTTATCATAATTATTTCTCCAGGGGCCATAAATAACAGTAGATTGTGAGAACTGTAAAGCATATCCTGATTCCTTGAAGACGTCAAGCCCCCCTTCCTTCTATCAATGCTTTCCTACAAGTTAAATATTCTTAGCTTCCACAAATATTTCTTGTATACTTGTCAGCTCCTTTCTGGATATGTCTTCCTCCCCTGCACAGCTTAGAGATCTCATGTGACTCTTAGACAGGCCCTAAGGGCTCCTTCCTCATTTAAATACTTCATTATTATTCACATAACCTGCAATTCCATTGATGGTGAGAGTGGACACATTATCTTACTCTATGAGAATCTTAAAGTGTTCAAGAATGATTCTGAAGGGCTCCAAGTCCTTTACTATATTTATGTCATGCATTCACCATCTCTTTATGGATCTTTGTGACATATTGTCTTACAGTAAGCCCATTGCCATACCCTATCATGGTCCCTTGGCGCTCTTATAGACTCATATGGTTTGATAGCACTCCTAACACTTCAGGCAATGGATAAGCTTTTGGCTCAGCTATTTGATGCACTGTACAGTGTTCTTCCTTCACATGCAAGTTACCTTGAAAACAATTGCACTACAATCCTTAAGTTCCTTCTTTTTCCTCCAGATTTTCTGCTATCCTCACTCTCAAGAACTGATATATCTATAAATATCATCTTCATAATATTTTCACTTTAAATCTTCGTAAATATTTTCAGTCTAATCATCCCACTCATTTTTCAATTTTCCTTATTTCAAACTGTTTTTTCAAACTGAACTCTTTAGTTGACTGTGTGACTAATTCTATCAGTATCTTCAAGGATATTTTCGTTTGTTTATTTATTTTGTAAGAACATCCTCATTTATCTTCTATTAATCCCTGTACATTGCCTTACCTGAAGTCATGCTGGCTGAGCACATGAGGTAAACATCAGCAATAAATGAAAATCATCTAGAGGAATCCAAAGAATCAACTAAAACTTCCATTGCTTGAATATTTCCCTTTGTTCATATTAAATCTGATAGTAATCCAAAATAGTGCTGTTCTTTCCTACATTTATCTATGCCATTTATGTCAAATAATCCAAGTGTTTATTCTTCTTCACATCAAAATTTATCTTTTGCTTACGTAGGAAAAAAAAACAAGCAGTATGTGACTGTTAGACCTACAGAAACTCAAGTATCAAGGGTCCCAGGCCACATTCGAGGTCACCCCAATCACCAGGCATATTCGTGAGCTTGCTGCAAACTGCACGAGGCTTTATTGTAATTTAACGAGCTAATCCCATGTTAGCTCGGGTCTTTCACCCACCCACCATGGCGGACCGCTAGCAAAAGACAGTTCAAAGCCGCTGTGTACAGATCTTATAGGACATCGTAAGGGGAGTGTCTAGGGGTACACACAGGCTCACGATTGGTGTGCCTCCAGGCTTGGAGGGCTTGCCCTGTGTTGATTGTCAACTGGTTGTTATGACCCATAGGCCCTCCCAGGGTGGTTGCTATGCTCTCTACATCATTGCTGTGCGCTTGTCCGTAAAGCACACCCAGAGTCATAAACCATAACGCCACCAGCTAACTTCTGATTGGTTCCTTGTCACAAGGCAGGCATCTGACTTTCTAGTGACTAACTTCTGATGGGTTCCTTGTCACTAGACAGGCATCTGACCTCTAAGTGACCAAGGCAGGTTTATGGCAAGCATGTGTTCGACTGTTATGACTGCCGAAAGGGGAGCAGGTCCCTTCATGATGATATGAGTTTTCTGACCTAGATAATTTCAATCCAAACTAAAACCATATCACCAGTCATTTTATACATGTGCCCTTAAAGTTTATGAAGGTGAGATATTTCACTAATTTGTTCAATTTTCCATTGTACTTGAATCCCCGAAGTCTCAGCATCAATGAACTGGCAAATCCACAGCAAAGTGAGTTGAGAAGAACCAGCATCCTCCTAATTTTTTTTTCATTTTAAAGCTTTATTTATTTATTTATTGAGACAGAGCTTCACCCTGTAACTCTGGCTAGTTTAGAACTTGCTGTAGTCCAGGCTAATCTTGAACCCACAGAGATCCACTCTGCTTCCTGAGTACTGGAATTAAAGTTATGAGCTATCACCCACAATTATTTATTGTTATGGTTGTCATTATCATTATTATTATTTATTATGTGTATTGGTATTGTCTGAGCGAATGCCAAGTATATGACTATACTCATAAGGCTAAAAGGGTGTTAGATCCCCTGGATCTGGAGTATACTCATGGTTGTGAGCCAACCGATATGGGTGCTGGGAATGAACTCAGGTCCTCTAAAAGAGCAGCAAGTGCTCTTAACTGCTGAGCCACCTGTTTAGCCATGCCCTCATCCTACTGCTTTATATTATTAGTTCAAATAGTTTCTTTCTACCTTTATTTTTATTTATATTTTAAAAATACAGTTTAGTTTAAATTTCTAATTGTATCGATAAAGATGAAGACGATGATGGTGGTGATAGTTGTGGGTACCATGGGCCTCTGTGCATGTGTGGAAGGGAGAGGCCAACTTTTAGAAATTGCTTCTCTCCTTCCACTGTGAGTTCTCAGGATCAAAGTCAGGTCACCAGGTTTGTTCAGAAAGTGTCTTTAACTGCCAAGGCTCTTGTTGGCCCTGCTTATATATGAGACAGTGTGCTACTATGTCGGCCCTGCTGTATTGTTTGTAAAAAGCTATAGTCTGTGTGATATTTTACCTTTTGTAATTATAAATACTGCCATTTTAAATTGTTACAATTTTTGTAACACTAAGCTTTAGTGTAATTTTTCTAATTGCCCCTTTACATAATAATGTTGTACCTTTACAAATTTCTCAAAATAGTGAATTGAAAAAAATCATGCTCATCTTTTAGGATCTCATTCAGAAAAGAAGAAAATATATCATCTGGTCTGTCTTAAGGAACTGGCATGGGTTTGAAACCAAAATTCATAGTCAAAAAGAGGAAAATTATGAATGAATAGTATATATGAATGTAGATACAAAAATCCTAACAAAAAACAACACAACCAAAGCCAGGTACACATCCATAATCCCAGCAATCATGAGGCTGATTCAGGTGGATTCCAAGTTCCAGGCCAGCAGGGCGGGCATCCTCCTATTTTATTTACTGGTTTTTCTACTGACCCAAACCTGATCTCAATTAAAACTCTCCTGAGATACTTTTGTTCTTCTGGATGAATGTTTATCATGAACACTCTTGATATAGACTATTTTCAGTGGCCAAATGAAACGCACATAACAGACATGAATAGTAGATATTTTTCCCCATATTTGTAGTGTTAAAATGTACTTACCCATCAGCTTTTATTCCTCTCGAATTTTCAAATACTACTCAAGTCCTGCCCAGGTGTTTTATACAAATTAAAGACACACATTATATCAAAGCACTAGTCTCCAGAACAATTGCTGAGAGTAATATAATTAAAGGAACTTAAGCAAAACCAAAGCTCAATCCCTGTTTTGAAGACCACATAAAAAAGGTAGGGAAAAAAATCCCTCAGCAACCTTGAAGTGGATCTGTAGCATGTATTCCTTTTCTCTCCCTAAATTACTGCTTTTTCTTCTCTGTGCAAAGAGAAATTACAGCTGCACACGTGTATGCACACACGTGTGCATGTCACACAGACACACACATACACACACAGAGAGACACAGAGACATGTACACACACTGGCTTGAAGTCTTGCGTTTAACAGCTAACTCTCTAGAGTACATAATGGTTTGTTTCATAGTGATTGATTTAAGGCTGAAGCCCTTGATAGTCAAATAGTCTGTTCCTTCTTTACTTTTTCCTTTCTTATTAATATATTCATTTCTTATTTATACAAGACAAATATGTGTAACAAAGGGAGAGTCACATAATTTTTGTTTGACAAACCTTTTTCAAATGAGGAAGGATGCCCTCTAGATAGCCAATTTCCATTCTTTTTATTCTAATGCTAATGATGTTATTTAAAGTTATTGGATGCACAGCATCAAATGACATTCTTTCAAATGACTTCATGACACAGAGGGAACATTGTAGAAGGAATATCAAATAGAGGCTCTCAAATGTTTCAAGCTTTAAAATGCAAAGCAAGAAATGCAATTGCTATTTATTATTTAGTTACCTAATGCCTGCCCATCATGTCTTTTTGAATTTACCCTAGTAACTTATAATTAAAAGAATGATTACCCCCGCTGGATATGGGCACAGCTTCACATTATCTCCTTGGAATCCTGTCTGCTGTCTGGCTTTAATGAAAATTTAAACCTCTGAGAATGACATGTGGTACCTGGGATTATTTTTCTTTTGTCTGAGCAGAGTTGCAAGGGGAAGGAACTCCTAGGGAAAAAAAAATAAGTCACTGCTCCTGACCACAGATCCTTATCTTTCAATCATTCATTTTCTTTGTGGGAGGATTGACAAAGTATGAAAGCATATAAAGCAATGAGATCCTTAACCCAGTCGAGAAGAAATGAAATCTCTATACTTTCTTCTTTGCTTTCAGACAATTAACTTTTCATGTGATTGGAAGCTTCTAACGTTCATGAAGTCAGAGTCGCTCTTTTTTATTTTGCTTACTATCTCTTCCCATGTATTTACAAAAGTGTGTCTTATTGTGGGGTGTAAGATGATCCTTTAGGTACATTAGTCTTTATTTTGGTTGTGTAATCTATCCTCACTAATTTTTGTACATGGACTCAATAAAGGACCAAGAAATTTATAGTCTTACTATTACCATTTACTAGGATGCATCCCTTTCTTTGTTGAATTAATTAGTATCTTTGTATAAAATCAATTGACCAAATAAAGATTCATTTATTTCTATACTTTATGCTCTTCCACTGGTCTAACTGATTAGTCCTGTGCTAATACCACCTGTTTGTTCACACTGTCTCCATGATACAATCAGGTAATTCAGACTGAATATCCAGAATGTGATAAAACAAAATTCTCAAAAATGTGAAATTGCTTGAATAGTGGTGCTATGTCCCAAACAACAACAAGAAGATATTACATGTGGTCTTAAGTGCTGGGACAACATTCAAGAAGAATAAAATAATATGATAGAAATTTTCCTTCAAGAAATGTATATGATACACAAGATAAATTGTGAATGAAATTTATACTTAGGTTTGTAACCTAACCCTAAGTATTCCCATAATGTACAGTCAAAGATTTCAAACGCTGTAAAGAATAAAAACAGCAAGAAAAACCCTTAATTTAAAAGTATTTCCATTTTCAAGAACTTCTCAGAAGAGTTCCCAACCTGTACAGATTCTAAAGCATTTTTTCTTTCTCTCAGGCTTTATCATCACTACTTACGTTGCATTGATATCCATTATTCTCTGTGACAAAATCAAGCATATGTGAACTATTGACAGGTAGTAGAAAACCAGCAATTATTATCAATGCAGTTATGCTCTAGATACTTTATGTTTTCATTTATCTGTTTGTTATGTATGTACATTCATGAAAGACCAGGGGAGGGTACTGGGTGTCTTAGTCTTCCTCTTCCTCTGCCTTTTACTTTATTGGTTAGTAAAACTTTATTACCTAAGGTATAAATGAATTTGCAGTCCTACATATTCAAGTCATCCCCTTCATTTCCCATGTATGACCTTCTCAATGTTGCCTTACTATATAAACTTTCCTTTGTTTACCTGTAAAATTAAACTTATACCAGAGGCCTATTAAACACTGTTGTTTGGTGTTTTGTAATGTAATGCACATACATATATAGTATGTAAATAATATAAAATATTATGGTAATTTTCATTATTATTGTTTCCATTTTCTCTTAGGTTATGTCTGCATTCACACACTGCTTTGAGAGTAGTGTTTTCGTGTGTGTGTGTTTTCAATGATGCATTTAGTTTTTTCATTTTGAGTAAAGCAGGTATAAAAATTGTACCTATTTTAGTTTTATACAATCTTTTCTTACTTAATTACATTATCCAGAAAAGCACCAGAGAGATAGAGAGTCATTGCAAACTTTGGTAATCATAATTTCTAACCAAATGGAAAGACTGTTATGCCTTTAATCTTAGCACTCAAGAAGCAGAGGCAAGTGGATCTCTGTGAGGTCAAGGTCAACATGGTCTAATAGGTAGTAGCTCCAGGCTAGCCAAGACTAGCTAGCTAATTAGACCCTGTCCCTCTTACAAAAAATAAAATAAATAAAAGTATTTATTCACATACATTGTCTAGCTCAAATTCTGTTCATTAAGTTATTCCTGAAGTTAGGGTTTACAGAGCAGAAAGGTGGAGAGTTATGATGATATAAAGAAGAAAGACATGAAAACCCTGCCTTGTATCTAACATGACCAAGTGTCCAAGATTCAGCTGACCTGGAGAGATCTGCAAGACTCAAAGTGCCCCCACAACTGATCCATGAACTAAAAAAAAAAAAAAAAAAAAAAAAAAAAAAAAAAAAAAAAAAAAAAAAAAAACTAGTAGTCAGTTATGACCTTAACCAAAGAAATCACATGCCTTGCCCAGTTCTGTCATAGCACCAGTGAAGGCAGGAGGATTTTCAGAGACAAGGAGTTTGTGTCCTTGCTGAAGGGGACTGAACCAAAAGCTCTTTTTGTTCCAGTGACCCTGGGTCTTGACACTGAGAGAAGGAAGAACAAGGAATGGAAACAGTCTTAGTACATATTCAGAAAGAAGGAAGCATCTTCAAGGTGCCCTTCTTTTTCCCTCACATGGAGATCTGGGTTTTAGTGATCTGCATGTAGACCTCAGGATAGAGACCTTCTACATAAAGGAGTTTGGGCTAGGAATGCCTTACAGATAGTCACAAGAACATGACTGGCCTTCAGAAGAACCCAAACACTCATCTGTTGTACCTTCTTTCATAACCTCAAGGGGAGTCTGACTTTGTGTTATGTCTGATATGGATCACAGATACCTAAATGGGTTTTGCCTCAGCAACTGTTTGTGATTCATCTTAGAAAAAAACAAAACAAAACAAAACAAAAAAACACCACTGATTTTAGCTAGGAGTAAGTGTGTAGTAGTCCTGGAGATCTTTAGTAACAACTCAAACTTCTTTTTTTTAATTAATTTATTTTTTACATTCCATTCCTAGTTCCTCCTCCCTCCTCTCTTCCAACTCCCCTCACTTCCCCCCCACCTCCCTCAAGCATTATGCTTGACAGATTACTCTTTTATCACCTAAAATCCAAAAAGTTTACTGCATAACAAACTAGTCTGTATCATAAAATTATAAAAATTTAGCTTGTTTTTCAAGAAACTATTTATTGAACTCAGTTTCCTCATAGAGACAAGCTAAATCTGTGTTCAGATTCACTTCTTATCTCTGCTTAGAGCCAGTACATATACATTGCTGATACTCCATGAAAATCTCACCTAAAAGTCAAGACTACACTCTGCTTTCTAGTAGCTTTCAGATTTCTAAGGGCCTCAAATTTTCATGCAGATTTTTAGCTTGCACATTCTGCCAGCAAATTATTCTCTTTCCAGAGAGCACCTGAGTTTTCAAGGTTTACCACCTCTGATTCAGTTAATATGGATACCACTGTGAATGGTTCAGGACCAAAGTAGCAACTGGTCTCTGTTTCATCACGTTTATTATCCTCTGGCTGCTGGGAGGATAACACTAGTCTCCTTGTAGGCACTTGAAGTGATTTTCAGTGTCTGGCACACAAGGAGATCCTTAAGACGTGGTTATTAAAGATAGCAGGCAAGAACCAAAGATTTTTTGAACTCTCGAGATTTGAAATGTCATGCTTCTCTGTGGTCACCTTTGAAATATCTTCCCCAAACTGTGCTATGTCATCATTCCACTTAAAGAGAGTGGTACCCAGCATATCCATACTATACAAAGAAATTGTCTATACACTCCTAATAAGGACCTATCTTTGACAGTTCAAGTGACATTTCCTGCAATGGCAGCTTCTGTGTCACAGTTACTGAAGCAGGACTGAATTCCTTCTTATCTACTTCTCCTTTGAATCCAGAAATACCTATAGGTTTGAGTCACATCCCTGCATGTTAAAAATGTTCCTTCTTGCATAGCAGCCAAAAAAGCTTGTATATCATTGCACCTTCTTCCTTGAGACTTATAGTACTGTCAAATCTCAAGTAAACCATACCAAGTAAGGGCTTTAATCTGCAAGTCCAGGGACAGATGGCAAGTGTCAGAGAAACACACAAAACTCATCATTCTTACCAATGGTAATAAGGAGGAATCATTTAAGTATGTTGTATACATGTAGTCTCAAGTCTCTGTTCTGCAACTGTAGGGTTAATTAGACAACTCGGTTTCCACTGACTGGAGACATGCTAATATATAGTTCTATTTACCTTTTATCAAGGTGCTTAACTATGGTAAAAGGGAGTATACACCTAGATAATTATGTAAGGCACCACTAATTCTAGTCCATAGTTATGTTTCAGAACCGATCATTTGGCACTGGATGAGTGACTGCAGGGCTCTTCTGTAGAGAGGAACAACTAACTCTTCCACTTGAAGCTTTCCTCAGTTGCTTATAGTGCTTTGTGTAGGATTGAAGCCTTGTGGGATTTTCCTCATCCAGTGTGGAGTGTTTATTATTGTTATCCTTGTTCAGCTCATGTTTGGGCAGTCATGTTGATGAGACTTTATGAGAGTAACTTCTGATATTACCAGAGACAAAATCTTGCACCAAACTCCTTGATCCCCTGGCTCTTACAGTCCTTTGACCCTCCCTCTTTTCTGCAATACCCTTAATCCTTAAATCCAGGAATGTTGATAGATGTGCATTTTGGACTGGACTCCAAAACTCTGCATTTTGATGGGTTGTTGTTTTCTGTAATGGTTTCTTTCTGTGCAAAGATCAGTTTCCATGATGAGAGGTGAAGATTTCAGTTTTGTTTGGGTATGAGGACAATCGTTTATAGATTCATGTTAGGGGTTATGCTTAATAGGGCTTAATAAATTATTGGAAGTAGATTATCCTCCAGTACTTACCTAGGTTTCCAATAACAAGCACATTATTTCTCTTGTTGAGCAGGTCTTGAAGCCATTTAGAAAGCTGTTGGTAAATGCCAAGGTATGCATGTCACTACTACACCCATAGAGTTATCATGACATGCTGGTGGTTGATGTGGTTCAGACATGTCATGGCTGGATACACCTTTTGATCTTGTTTCCTCTTTGGTAGCTTACATAGCACCTTTTGATACCATGGAAGCTAGTTCTCAGGGGTCATTTGGTTCACTTCTACTCTGGAGTCTTTGCACTCTATTTCCAAGATGTATTGTATCTTCAGCAATAGGGACTTTCCACATCTGGGGTGGTAACCAGAAGAACACCAATAGGATTTATGTTTTAGGAACTTCTTGGACACCTCAACCTAACAACTTAAAATAGGGCTTCATAAAGTTTTATATAGATTTGTTGAGTTTACACTGGTGATGTGCTTAGACTGTTCCTAATGCATGAAGAGCACTATGTAAATGTTGGTGAAATAAATGCATTGCACCAGAAATAAATGGAAGAACAGAGACATGTTAGGTCAAGCAATTTGTGTTGAAACTCATGCCATATGAGTTGACCATAATGATAATGCATCTCTTTCTAAGAGTTTTAAGATTTTAATTCATTCACAGTATTTCAGCCTTCCCTCCCCTCTTTCCAAACCCTTCCAAGGAACCCCTCCCCACTCTCCTTCAATTTCATGGCCTTGTTCCCCAGATAGTTACATATGTGTAAGTATATACATATATATTCATAAAAATAATCTGTTGAGTCTGTATGTTAATTACATGTGTGTTTCCAGGGTTGACAATTTGCGTGGTGGTGGTGGTCTCCACATCCAACACTTTATTAGAAACAACGAAGTGTTCACTGAAAGCACTGCTTAATCCATCAACTTTTAGGATGGTTAAAAATAGAAAGTTCTACCCAATAGCCACATACTGTAAGTGATGTGTCGTTTTCTGTTTCTGTCAAGCCTAAAGTCAGGCATGCATTATTTCTAATTACCAAACTTCCATAAGTCTTCTCTACTTCATCATTTTATTCATACCAAGTCCCTGTATGTATAAGGTCCATAAGTCCCTCAACAGCAGCTTCTGGGAGTGTGTAATAATTTTGGTTGCCTTCACAGGTCTTGCTCTCTGAAGTCCTGACCTTACTACTTTTCTACAACAGCAACACAGATGGAATGGTCTTGGATACTTTTATTTGAGGCTTGTTATCATTGTGATAGTCATCCAGATGTGAACTTGTTTATTCTTCTCTCAGAAAATCTCAATCCTTGAGGTTTTCTCTCGCTTGCTAACTGTCCCCACAATAGGCCAGAGGCCATGCTCTAGAATTATTCTCATAAAATTATTCAAATCTGTCCTCTTTCTGTTACATCAAAAGCACACTTTAATATTAAGTAGAAGCTTTCAGTTACTCTTTCCTTTCAATCTAGTATTTACAGTATGAACAAAGAATGGGTTAGTTGGGCATAAACTGAGGCAGAGAAACAAGGGAATACAGAGATAAATACCTCAGCTAAAATTACCTAATTTTATGTGGATTTATATTGCAGAAGAAAACAAATAAACTAAAGTAAGAAAAGTCATAAAGGCATCAGTACAAATATATTTAGTAGTCAAGGCATATATATATCAACTGTGTAGAATAGCTATATGAATTCAGAATCTGTTTCAGGATTAAGGAAGGTTATAAAGAAATTGTTATTTTTATGTGCATTATGAGTGATGAATGATAGATGCAAGTGAATATAGTTTCACTGGGAAAAGAAGATACCAGCTACTTCAAATGTGTTTAGAAAGAACCAAACAACATTTGCTTAAAGTTGACAATTTATGGAGAAAAGCCAAAGTGGTACTCAAAGGCAGTTACTACCTAGCTGGATATGCTCTTGGATGATGAAGTGTGGAAATGAAATGGCCACTAGCTTTGTTGGGATAAGGGATGCTTTGTTATATTCGAGTTGGTTATATGTGTTTGTTACATTTAAGGCATGATGTTCAAGGTCAATTTTCTGTACCCATTAAACAAATTAAATGATTTCATGTGATGTTACTTTATAAAGATGCCATTTGAAACTGATTACCCACTTGTTTCATAGATATTGGCCCTTGAGACTACATACAGCAATCCTAGTTTTGCAAACTTAAGCTAACAGGTGTAGCAACACAACTATAACAGCCATGAACAGAAACACCATATTCGTAAAATGTAGGTTTCAAAGCAATGCAAAATCCATGTCATTGTATTGGGTATACAGATTTAAATCTGTAGATCTGTAGTCTGTAGTATTTGAGATGGTTGGTTATCTATTTAGCAGGATTTAAAATTGTCTATATGACAGCACTATTGACTTATCTGTGAGGGAGTTTCTAAATTATGTCAAGTTGAAGTTGAAAGAACTACCATCACTCTAGGAAGCACCATTCTGGTCTGGGTTTCTGGACTGAACAGAAAGGAGAAAGAAAACTGAGTACCAGCCTTTGTTCAATTTTACCTCCAATTTACAGACAGTATGTGACCAGCTGCTTCATGACCCCTGCCACCATTTTTCCTCCCTGCTGTGATGGTATATACCACCAAAGCAAAAGAAACAATAGCAAACTTTTTAAATTGCATCTATCTGTTATTTTATCAAAAAGAAAGAGAGGGGGGGAGGGAGGGAGGGAAGGAGGGAGGGAGGGAAGGGTGAGAGAAAAGGAGGAAGGAAAATAATTAATACAGAGACAATCTAATTCTTTTGAGAAAATAAGCCCACATAGGGTTCTAAGTCTCAGAGTCTGATGCTACTGATGCCGAAATTGTGATATTCAAGGAACCAGAAGAAAACTCACGTAGCTTCAGGGAGATTCCAGTTCATTTTATGCATTCCATCCAAACCCCTGGCTGATTGTAAAGTGCCAGCTGACACCTAGGGCAAGTCTTCTACAGTTCCTTTACTTGTATAATGTGCTATACTCTGGAACCAACTCCAGAGTATTGAACAAGACAATTCTTTGCAAGATAAGAGATACTGGTTCCTTAAATGGCATGCAATTGTCATGGAAATACCCCCCCACACACACACCTCCTTTCTCCACAACTTTCTAGTATCTTGTATAGTATTTTGTTTTGTTCTGTTTTGTTTTATTAATGATAATAATAGTTTATATAGTTTTAGATTTCAATATTTGAAAATTTATTTCTATGGGATTAAGATATTCAGTTTTAGTTTCAGCATTTTGATTTGGAGGAATTTCAACATTTGAGATTAAGGTATCAGCATTTTACCTTTGGAGATTATTATTGACACTGAAGAGAAAAAGTGTCTCCCTCAAGGAGAGTCACAATTTGGAAACAGGAGAGGAAATAAGAGTGATAATCCTTCCACACATGAAGCCACATGAAGCCCTTTCACCAGCTCTTCACTTCCAGGTGTGTGGCTGGTTCAATTCCTTACTATGTATTCCAAATTAAGTTTGATGAAATCTAATACAAAATCATCATTCTGATTAAAAAATACCTGCTCAGTTAGAAAAACTATATCTTATTTATTTGCAAATTTATTTACAAATTTATTCCATCATACATGCTCATATGCATTTATTTGGCCCTTTTCATATAGATTCTCCTGTATCCCAGGTTATGCTATAACTCACTGTGTAGCTGAGGTTGATCTATTGATCCCTTGGGCCTCCTGCCTCCACCTCCAAGTGCTAGGGTTTCATTTGAATCCCACCGGACCTAACTGTATTATGGCTGACTATAAAAGATGAAAGAATAGCCTTTATTCCCTCTTACCAAAAAAAAATGATATTATTTTGGTTTTGTTTGTTAGTTGCCAGGGCCCAGCTTGTATCAGCCCCATACTACAGAGGCTATCTATTCCGGACTGATGCTTTGGGGCCAAGATTGGAGCCAGGCAATGGCCTCAGGTCCATCCCTGAGTCGGGAGGTGCTGGACCGGGAAACTCCTAGCTATCTAAAGGCTATGAAGACCAGATACAGACATCTTCTCATTTCAGGAGGGCTCTCAGTCCATGCTGCAGTCTGGAGTCTCCAGTTTATTCACGCTTTCTGAACCTTAAATGGCTTTCCAACCATGGGGTTGACTGAAGAAGGTATCTACTATCATGTATAAAGCTGATATCAAGTAATTCTTTTAATTCAAGAGGCACCTAAACAGTCTCTAGGCAGGTAAGCCAGTTCTCAGAACAGGTGCAGTCACACCCAGGGCCTAGGTCTGTTTTTATGTAAACTAGGAGACATTCTCCACTGAGGCCAAGCCATCCAGCACTAGTTAGCAGGACATCTGAAAGACAATGGGAGATTCAGGCTCCTGCAAACAGAGTGGAGTTTGGACCACAATACTTTATAATGGATAAATTTTGGGCCCCACAGTTAGTTTATTTAAATGTAGCCACAATAGATATATTTAAATAACTCAGTAAAATAGACAAGTGTGCAATTTTAGGAGCCAGATATGAGGAGTTGGTATTTTTCCTTTTAGGAGCCAGATGTGAGGAGTTGGTATTTTTCATTTTTTCTTTTCTTTTTTATTCTTTTGTCTGAATATCCCCTTTTACTTCATGAAGGTGGAAAAGTGGATTGACTATTCTTGCTTCTATTTGCCATTTTCAAGAATTTGTATTCGTTTTATTTGATAATTTCAGTATTGAAGTTTCACAGGTTTCTTGGATTTAACATGCTTTAAGACAGCTAAGCAATGCCATGTGCCATTCCATATTATAGACTTCTGAAATTTTTCATGAGATTTAAGAATGTATGCAATTTGCAATGACAACTTACTACATTTTCTATTCTACTGTATGATTAACTGAAAACATGTATTTTTATCTTATTTGAACAATTTTTATTTGTCTAGTAACTAGATATTAACAACATAACTAGATATTAACTACATGAAGATGGATATTTTGATCAAGCTGTTTATTAACATTTTAATTAATGTTAATGTTAATGTTTAATAATGTTAATGTTTATTAACATTTTAATCATTGTTTTAAAAACTTGTTGTTATTGTATATATGTGTCCATGCACATATGCACACACCTGTGTAAAATGGTGGGCATGGAGAAACCATGACAACTTTTGGGAAGTTGGTGCTGTTAGTATTCAGGCATTTGTACCGGCCAGTCCTTGGGTTTCTGGCAGGGTATGCCTTCAGCTCCAGCCACTAAGAACATTTCATTATGTTCCCTTTTAAAAGGGCCTTGTATACCTCCCATCTCTCTCTCTCCTTCTCTGACTGCTTCACTGACTCTCTCCCTCCTTCTCTCTCCCTCCCTCCCTCTCTCTCTGTATCTCTCTCTCTCTCTCTCTCTCTCTCTCTCTCTCTCTCTCTCTCTTTCCCTCTCTCCCCCCACTCCTCTTCTGCCCCTCCTGTCCCCAGAGGGTGGTCTCCCATCTTCCCTACCCCCTTTCCCACTCACTTTCACCCAATAAAAAAACCCTCCACCCAAGCTCTGTGGTATGTCATCTTTCTATTGTGAGTTGGTTTTTTTTTTGGTTTTTTTTTTTGTGTGTTTTGTTTTGTTTTTGTTTTTTATTACAAGAGGCATTTTGTACATTTTATAAACCAAGGTATTTCCTGTTGTTTGTACAATGCCATGGAATCCAGCTTAGCTGCTCTAATCTTTGCAATTTTGTGTCCACCACCCACTTTACCATAGGACTGAAGAAAATATGCAGCATTTCATATGCAGATGTTTTGTTGTTGTTGTTTGGTAAGTCTGTGCATCAAAAAAATGTCATCAGGCTTATATAATATGCACTTGTATCCATTAAGCCATCTCACTAGCCTTGAAAATTCACTTCTTTTTTTTTTTTTTTTTTTGGTTTGGTTTTTCCAGACAGGGTTTATCTGTGGCTTTGGAGGCTGTCCTAGAACTAGCTCTTATAGATCAAGCTGGTCTTGAACTCATAGAGATCCTCCTGTGTCTGCCTCCCAAGTGCTGGGAATAAAGGCATGCTGTTATGTTTTTATTTAAAAAGAGGAAAAGAGAAAGCTGCAAGATGAGACATGTTAACTAGTTTATTATATGGCCCAGCAGAGTAAGGAGACTAAGAGAGAAGAGGAACAGGTGTAATGGCTGACCGCCATGGCCGGTCACCATAGAGAGGCAAAGAGAGCGCATACTTGGGAGAAGAGAAGAGCAGAGAAGGAGTGAGCAGAGAGAGCCTTGTAAAGAGAGCAAGCAGCAGGGAAGTTGTAGCTTTTAAAGGGAAGGCTGCGCATGTGCACTGAGGTTCCACGTATGCCCAGAGTCCTCAACAGGCCATAATGCATGGCGGGTGACCTAGTGATGATGTAGCACGATTTCCTGTTCATGCCCTGACTGTTGTTAGGGGGCGGGGACTGTCTCTTAAAGAGGTAGAGCCAATCAGCATCAAAGCCTGAACCTTTCATTCCCACCTCTACTTATTATTAAAAAAGGTGGGGTGTTAGACATGGCAGGTTAAGGAATAACCTGTTGATGTGGGGGGCATTGACCATCTTTGAGGGACCTGAGAAGGTTGGGGTGCTGCCACATCCTGGGGTAGCTGGTTGCTTCATTGTAGTCCAGGCTGTACGCAACTCCCTGGCCTCTTAGACCTGTTTGTTTGGATCCAATTCAGCTCCCTAGAACTTACAAACATCCTTAAAGTTTGTGGAAACATAAGTATTAGACACATTAGCAGCATATTCATGTTAAAAGCAAATTGGCTGAAAGCATTACCATTTTAAAATTGACAGATTTTTTTTAGGACAATGAAAAGCATCTTAATCTTGACCTAGTAGTTATGATCGTACAGTGGTATCACATGCTCCACCACTGCCTGGCTAAAATTGACTTTTTAATGTCATATTAAAACCTAAATCTTGGTGGTACACACCTTTAATCCCAGCACTCGGGAGGCAGAGGCAGGCGGATCTTTGTGAGTTCGAGGCCAGCCTGGTCTCCAGAATGAATGCCAGGATAGGCTCCAAAGCCACACAGAGAAACCCTGTCTCGAAAAACCAAAAAAATTAAATTAAAAACTAAATCTACAAGTTTAGGATATTTGTAATCTGCTTTCTGAAGGAAATAAGGATTAAGACATATGGAAATTAAGAAAAACAACAAATGTCAATGTCCTAGAAACTATAATATAATTAATAAATTTATAATTAAAATATAATTAATTAATTTGCATATTTTATATAAATTCAAACAGTGGCTAGCCAGTTTCTTATATGTGTAATAATAGAGAAATGTGACATCTTTGGTTTTCTATAATATCCAAAATTTAATTCAAATTTATTATGTGAATATATTTATTCAGGGCAGATTTTGACCAAAACTTAGTCAGTATTCATATCACTATTCAATAAAAGTTAAAAGCATTGTGATTAATGGTGAATCTCTAAAGACATGAAGGGTATGTTAAAGTAATACTCCCCAGGTGAGTTGCTCTTTTATCAGATTTTTATAAGCACCAAGTCAAATTAGATTTTTAAAGTAGATTCTTCCCCAAATTTTAATTAGTTTTTAATAAAAGTTTCAGGAAAAAAATCTGTAGAGAGAATTTGGAAATAAAGCCTTTCTCAGAGATCTGAAGTTCAGATATTCTATGGTGCTAAAAAGCTGTTAGCATATCTTAAAATTACATATTTAATGGTTCCTGCCTTCCAAGAGAATTCATTCATGAAAAATAAGGTAGAGTTGAATTTCCTTTTCAGGAAGTAGATTGGATACATTGGTAATTGGGTTAGGTAACTTATCTGTTCTTATTTTGGCATGGTGGTGGTTTGAAAGAAAATGTCCCCCAAAGGGAGTGGCATTATTGGGAGGTGTGGCTTTGTTGGAAGAACTGTATGATGGTAGAGCTGGGCTTTCAGGTCTCTTTTACTCAGGCTTCCCTCAGTGTGACAGTCAGTTGACTTCCTGTTGACTGTAAGATGTAGCACTCTCGGCTCCAGTATCACATCTGCCTGCATTCCACCTTTCTCCCCATTGTGATGATAACAAACGGAACCTCTGAAACTGTAAGCCAGCCACTCCCAATTAAATGTTTTCTTTGTAAGAATTGCCATGGCCATGGTGTCTGTTCACAGCAATAAAAACCCAAACTAAGAGAGACATTTTTTTTTCAGTGTGACTGGTAGTGTTACTTGTCAATTTGGCAGATCCAAGACTTACCTGGGAGACAAGTATTTTAGCATGCCTTGGAGGATCATTTTTACTGCGACTGGGAATATCGCCCACTGTGGGTGGTACTATCCCCTGACTTGGATCCTGATGTGTGTAAATGGAGATACAGCAGCATGCATTGAGCACTCCATGCTTCTTGACTATGCATATACTGTGACTAGCTGCTTCAAGATTCTGCTACCTTGACTTTCCAGTAATGAAACTATCTCCTTAAATTCTGAGCCAGATAAACTCTGCCTGCTTTATTTTGCCTTGTCCAAATATTTCATAACAGCAACAGGATGAGTAACTAAGATAATCAGAGTCTGTGGGTGATGTTCCAGGACCTGTGATAGTCCTCTGATGCCTAAGTCTCTTATGTAAATGAGTTAATATTTAAAAAGTACATAGTAAGTCATGTCTAGATTTCTTGTAATCCTGAAGACCTACAAATCTTCTGCAAATTGATAAGAAAAGCCTATGTGTTAAAATGGAAATATTTTGGAATGATGTTCTTTATTTGGTTGGATGTACAGATGTTAAGCAAACAGACATAAAAGTTCAAGAGAAATTACTTAATATTTAAAGATGAACACCTAGAATATTTAAATATGTCATTTCAAAATTAAATACATTCAAGTGTGCTGTAAATATTGCACACTTTAAAAACAAGAAACTAAAATAAAAAGAGCTGAGAAATAAGTTGCCATATCTTGAAGAGTCTGTGGTTGTTGCTTTAACCCTGCTGTGTTAAGAGGCATTTGTCTGTCACCAACATACAACTGATTCCACTCACCTCAAAAAACTCCATGAATTGGTTTCCAACCTGAAATCCTCCCATTTCTCAGATCTGAATGTTAAGCAACATACAGCATCATGTTCTTCTTCAGGCTCTTTTTTCTGAAGTCATCTCTTCCCTGATTTCTGTCCTTTCCAATTTGCTTAGTGCCCAGGTCTGATTTTCTCTTCCTTCTCACATTTTAATCACTCCATGATGGCCACTTCATCTGCACTGGTACCAAATTAGTAGACATGTGCCTTTAGCCCTTGCTCTCCGTTTTTCTTTCAAGCATGTATACTTTTGAATTTCTCACACTCAGGCCTTACTTCTGCTACCCGCCAAGCCTTCAAACTTTATAATCTGACTGTTTAGCATCATTTTTCTAAGTTCTCAAGGTCACTTATGACCTCTCTCTTCTTTTTAAGTAGAATACATTTATTTTCAGGGTGAGTCTTCATTTGGCTCATTCTTCTGTCAGTCCTCTGGCATCTCTCCTGTGCCTTCCCTACTTTGGATCTCTTTCATAAATGAATGCATCGTGGACTCTTATGGGATAATCTCAAATTCCAGCCCCTAATCTCTCTATAAGAATCTACCCACCCATACTTTTACTTTCATAGTGTTGTAGCTAAATCACTTCTATAATTATATCAGGTACTTGGGTAAGGATTCCCCACTGCCTACAGACAGAGCTTATCCTTGCAAAATAAGATTTGCCATAATTGTATCTTACCCATTATGCAAAAATCTGTTCTTAATTTGTAGGCCTTCCTTTCAATTTTAGGTTGTTTTTCTCTCACTTTGGTGTTTCTTTTCTCATTACATCTAAATAAAATTAGCATTGTTCTAGTCCTGTGAATATTACTAACACCAACATAATTATTTATTCCTTCATTCATGTATTGAGTAACATGGATATTATTTAAATCTTTCTGATAACCCAAGTCTGAGTTCAAATAAAATCTCCTTACTTTTTATGTAAACCTAATATTCTCACATAAAAAGAATCTGGGCACCTATAAAATCATTTCATTCTTCTTAGGTTTAAAAAAAAAACTATGTACATTGTTGTCAACTTTTGTACATGTACAAATAAGCAAACACCTGGCAAATATATGTGTATGATGACAACAAAAGGAAATATATAATGCCACTAGATACTAGGGTAATGGGTTAACTGAAGAAACCCTACATCCTAAAATCATCCAGTAATGTATTATTAGCACTTATATTTTCTTACTTCTAATCAATCAGTTATTTATTAGTCAATTGAAATAATTATTATCTCAGGAAATGATAGAGACAGAAACACAAAATCTAATTCAGCCTTATTTTGGATCTGATTTTCAATATTTGTGTGTTTAAACACATTTTCACATAGTACAATCACATTTTCACATAGTACAATGTGTACAGACTATCCCAGAGATAAGATCTTCTCTTTGTGGAGATGATTTAAATGTCACCCAGGAGGCTGAGGGCAAGAGAGTGCTTAGCACAGTGGAACATGCAAGGTGGCAGTATTTTGCATTATTGGGGAATAGAGTGAGGACATAGAAATAACAGTAGAAGATTAAGTTATTCACTAACTTTAATAAAACAGAGTTCACCCCTGGATGATGGTAGATGTTTTACTATATATTCACTCTTAACATTTTTATAAGATGCATGAATATTTTCCAATAAGGTAAAATGCCATATACCTAACTAAACACACCTTCATAATGTTTTGTATGTGTAGGACTTCTTTCCTAATCCTACTCCTAATCAAGAGGGGAGTGGGGTACAACCCTGTGCCAGGTTAGCCTCTGCTCAGCTCACTGTGATGAGCCCATGCCTCTGTAGCAAAAAAGGCACAATCAACAATTGGAACCAACCTCCCTGCATCTGAAAGTGTTCTTCATTTGAAGTGAAGACATTCACAGCTGTTTGTGGGAAAGCAGTCACAGACAGACTCTTGGGTATCCCTCAATGTTATGGCTCTAACCTGAGCAGATACACTGTATTTGTGGGGCCTGTTGTGTCTCTGGCTTCTATACTGGTCCCAGGGAAGATGAAGTTCTAATGACTCCACTATTTGACAGAGCTAAGGAACTAGATTATTGTAGGGAGTAAACAAATGAATGTGTATTGATTGACATGGGGTTGGCCATGTCAAGGACTCCAATGCCTCAGACCTGTGTGAAATCGCAAAGCCATTGCCAGACTAGGTACTAGAATGTGGTAATTATTTCCCTCTTGGTCTGAGTGCAGTTGATAGTGTGTGTGCAGAAAATGTCCAGATATTTATTTCCTGAAGACTGCTCCCAAGTAGAGACTTCTCCCACCCTACTTAGCTAAAACTACCTCCTCAGTTCAACTGCACACTATAAGCCCCAACTCCATATTTTCAGTGTTGTACAATAGCTCTTCCTCCATGTTCTACTCTATGTAATAAACACTCTGCATTCCTAAGGTACAGTGACTTCACTATCCAAATGTCCACACCACCCAGTACCAGCTTTCCTCTCTGTGTCTGTTTGTCCTTTCTTTCTTCCCTCACCACCCTAGTTATTTCAGTTCTGTAGCCTTGTAAGGGTGTGGCAAATTACATCTCCCTTCTCCCAATTTTTGTGTCATGTAGGTGATCTTAATGATCTGACAGGTTCATTGTCTCTTTCCTACTATTTTGGGACTATATGTGACTTGTCTTCAATGTGAATATAATGGCTGCACATCTACATCCATTCTACACACACATATTCAACCAAGCACAAAAAAATAGTGTTTTCTGAATATGTTCAGATATTTTTTTGTCACAATGTTCAAAAAAGTAAAATAAATCAAATAATCACCTAGCATTTCCACTGTAATATTTATTATAGATACTCAAGAGATAATGTAATAACATTTTGCCTATGGATTAAATGCAAATACTATATAAACAAGTGAGTAACTAATTATTTTATATTAAATCCATGTCACTGAACTAATCCTCTTTCGATTTTGATAGGAAACACCATACTCATTACTTCCTTTATTTCTCCCCTGAGAAGCATAAGTGAAATAAAACAATGTATGTGCAGGCCAACAGCCAAAATCTCTTATGTTAAATTCTGGTATTTGAGTACCTTCCATGCTGATGAGACATATGATATCCAGACATAATTTTATGGGGCTTTATTTTCCTTTTTTGTTTTAAAAATGTTTTGAGTTTACTCTTTGACATTTTAATGTAATTCAGACCATGCATCTTGTTCATATCTTTCCCCATCTCTCTCATCTGCCTCCACCCTGCCCCCAAGCTTGTCCCTGTCATTCCACTTTCCTGTCATTTATCTTAAGAAGTATGGCCGCCAGTAGGATGCCCCATACCCATGTGAATGTGGACATTATCAACTGAACTCAGAGGGTTATTAGAAAAGGAAGGGTGACATTTATATTTCACCACTTTTGTAGATAAATTACATACAGTATTTTGTTCCTTGAATTACCACTGGCCAGACGTTAAAACATTAAATCTTATCTGATTCTGCAGACCTTATTATGCTTTCACAACACATAATGTTTGCTAAATTTTTATTCATATATTTAAACATGTACTGTACATGGATCCCCAGAGAGATGACACAACTCAAGGGGATACATAATTCAATAGGTATTCTACTTTATCTAGTGCAACACTCTGATAAATTCTGAAAGATAAATAAAATGATTTGCTGTTTGAGCTTTCTCTGTTAGTCCTTGATCAGAGGTCTCCTAGTTGTGCTGAATTCTAAGGAGGTTAAGGAGCCATAATGGAGAGTTGAAAGTGGCAAAGGGTCACAAGTGTTTTCAAGAGGTCAATAAATTCATTATTCTGCCATCCGATAAAATATTGAAATCAATTTCTGCCTAGAATGGATTTCATGAGATTTCCAGAAAATGAGTAGAGTTGTTCATTTGTAACAAAAGATGACAAATATTAGATGCTGAGTTTTCCACATCTTTATGAATATAAATATGGATAAGTATGTGTTTCTTGGCTCCTTATTGCTGAACATCCAGGAATGAAAAATTCCACTGAGAATTGGAGAGGCTAGAAGGCCCAGCTATGGCTAGAGTATAAAAAAAATCAACATGACATTCATATATGTCTATAGATGTCTATATGTATATATGTACTTTTAAATGAATTCAATTTTATTCAGAATGCATGATTTTATAACTGCATTTTGAGGAAGCATGTGAGAGGAACTGCAGGAGGGGGAATATGATCAAAATATAATGTAAAAAATTAAATTATAATGTATATCTGGCTACATATAGTAGTCTAGTTGCTACCTAGTCCACATCTTTTTGTAGTAATCTAACAAAACTACTAACCTGTTCTATATTATTTTTGACAGATAAAGATGTAAGACGTTTTGTGTAAAAGTACTTCTTTGCATGCAGCAGTAACCACTTGGAAGAAGATGGTAACCACAACTAATGCTGCATTGGAAGTAAAGAAAATGAAGCCCCAAGCATATGCCTAGTTAGAAAAGCATTGTACTAAATTGTGCAACACAGTTTTGGTTTTTCTTGGTGACCATTAAAACACACACTCACACACACACACACACACACACACACACACACACACACACACACACACACACACAGAGAGAGAGAGAGAGAGAGAGAGAGAGGAGTATTTATTGGATTAGACAGGAGTCTATTATTAACTTTAAAGGTGTCTTTTGTATTTTCATATGAACTTAGGGGTGAAGACTCTATGTGGGCACCAGCTCCACTTCTCCATGTTCACCTGGTTGTTTAGGTGTTGTCTTCAGCAGTGGGACCTTGCAGTCAGTTTGTGAAGAGCAACTTGTAGTTTGGGCAACAGACTAGGTTGTTTGAGCCAATCACTCAATTAGATGTAACTCAATCCTGGGACCGGAAGCTTTGTTTAGTGATGAGATATCCACTTGGGCTTCTATCTTCCCTGTTATTTGGCATTTTCTTTTAGATTGAATGCATATGTCCATAGATTATATCATTTTAGGATTATAACATAGAATTATATCATTTCAGCATTCTACTGTGTGCCCCTCAAGTGATTCTTAATTTATCTAACTTTCCTGTATTCCCTTTCTTACCCCCCATCCTCTCCCACTCCAAACTTGACTTGCCCTTTCTAGCAACCCCTGTCCATTCATAAATATCTTATCAATTTCCCTTTCCTGGGGAGAGCTACCCTGCCCCTTCCATACATTAATCTATACCTAATTTATGTGGCTTTACAAATTGTAGTTTGGTTACCATCAACTTAACAGCTAATAGTCACTTATAAGTAAATACATACCATATTGGTCTTTCTTTCTTTCTTTCCTTTTTTTTTTTTTTTTTTTTTTGGTTTTTCGAGACAGGGCTTCTCTGTGTAGCTTTGGAGCATATTGTTTTTTCTATGTCTGTATTACCTATTATTTTTTTCTACTTCCATCCATTTAACCTGCAAATTTCATAATTACATTATTAAAAGCTCAGTACACTTGTACCATATTTTCTTTATCCATTCATCTGTTGGGAGACATCAAGATTGTTTCCAGTCTCTGGCTATTATGACTGGAGAAGCAATAAACATGATTGAGCAAGTGTTTCTGTTGTAGGGCAAAGCATCCTTGCAGTATATGCACCAAAGTGATACATCTGTGTTTTGAGGTCAATTGATTGCCATCTTTCTGAGGAACTGCCACATTGATTTCTACAAAGGCTGTACAAGTTAGATTTCCCACCATCAATGAAGGAGTGTTCCATTTACTCCACATCCTCACTAACATTAACTGTCACTTGTTTTATTGATCTTAGCCATGCTGACAAGTGTTAGATGAAATTTCAAACTGGTTTTGAATTGTATTTCCATGATGACTAAGGGTGTTGAATATTTTGTTCCTTTTTAGCCATGTGACTTTTGAGAATTCTCTATTTAGATCTATTCCCCATTTTTAATTGATTTGTTTTCTTGATATCTAGTTTCTTTTAGTTCTTTATATATTTTAGATATTAAATCTCTGTAGGATGTTCAGTTGGTGGATGGGTTGGGGGGTTAGTGGGGAACATGGGAGGATAGGAGAGTGAGGGAGTGGGGGGATGGATATGAAAATAAGAATAGTAATTAAAGAATTTAAATAAAAACTTCTCATTCTGTAGGCTGCTGTTTTGTCCAAATGATAGTATCCATTGCCTTACAGAAGTTTTTTTAGTTTCATGAGATCCTATTTATTAATTATTAGCCTTAGTGTCTGTGTTATCAGTGTTCTATTTAGGAAGTCTTGACACATTGGTGTTTCAAGATCAGTGAAGGGTTATGTAGGAATTTTTATTGGGACCGCATTGGCTCTATGGATTGTAGATTGCTTTTGGTAGGATGGCCAATTTTACTATATTAATACTATCAATCAATTAGCATGGGGGATCTTACATCTTTTCTTCAGTTTCTTCCTTCAGTGTCCTAAGGATTTTAATGTACAGTCTTTCCCTTGCTTGAATAAAGTTACCCCAAGATATTTTATATTATTTAAGGCTATTGTAAGAGGTTATAGTTCCCTGATTTATTTCTCACTCCATTTGTTAGTACTAAATAATGCTACTGATTTCTATGAGTTAATTTTGGATTCAGCTACTTTGCTGAAAGTGTTTATCAACTGTAGGAGTTTCCTTGTGGAATTTTAAGGGCCATTTATATATACTATCATGTCATCTACAAATAAAGATACTTTGACTTTTTCATTTCCTATTTTTATCCACCTTATCTCCTGCAGTTGTGATATTTCTCTAACTAAGTCTTCAAGCATTAGATGGCTTCTATTTCACTAGGTTTTATAGGTATGAATAAGTTGCTTATCTAATCTTGGTTTGACATAGGTAAGTGGTATGTATTTAGAAAATTATACATTTCTTTTAGATTTTCCAATTTGGTTGGGTTAAGGTTTTTAAAATATGTCCTTAGGTTTCTCTGGATTTTCTTGGTATCTTTTGTTATATCCTCCCTTTCTCCATTTTTGTGATTGAAAATTTTGCTGGATATAGCAGCCTATTATGGCATCCGTGGTCTCTTAGAGCCTATAGAAAACCTGTCCATGCCCTTCTGGCTTTTGAGTCTCCACTGAGCACTCAGATGTAATTCAAATAAGTCTGCTTTTATATGTCACTTGGTCCTTTTTACCTTGTAGCTTTTTAATATTCTTTCATTGTTCTGTATGTTTAGTGTTTTGGGTATTACATGCAGAAGGGAATTTCTTTTCTGGTCCAGTCTGTTGGATGTTCTGTAGGCTTTTTGTACATTGAAACACATTTTCCTCTTTAGGGTGGGGACATTTTCTCACTGAATACAATAAAGATTAAAAAGCAAAACAAAAAATTAGCAGAGAAGTATACTATGAAGTCAAGGAACCCAAGAGGAACCTATTTCACACCATCAGAAAGTGGCAGTTAGTTTTCAAGAAGATCCTAGAGAGCTATCCTGTAATATTTACTGGCAAAAATCAATCTCCCTAACAATTTTTATTTCAAGATTCTTGCCTTTGTGTTCACCCAGCAAGTGCTCTCTGGGTCTTTGTTGTTTCCTTCCATGATGTCTGATGTGTGTTCAGCAATGAACAGTGCCAAGAGGCCTGTACTTCTGCCTTTTATGATAAGGGTTGGTCTAAATACAGAATGCTTCCTGTCCTGAGTGACTGGATGATGTTCAGGTGCAGTTTATGGGAAACAGATTATTATGTTAGCTCTGTTACCAGAGTCCCTAGGAAAACTCACTAGACTACCCTGCATTGCACAGCTCCCATCCTCTGGCTTCTTGCCATAATTCCTTTTCTCTTTCTTTAGCTTTGTGAATGTACTATGAAATTTTCCTTCTTGGCTCCTTTCTATCTGGGGCACCTTTATTTCTTCTTACAGCCCATAACCCTAGCCAATACAGTATTATGATTCCATTCAACCTTTTGTTTTCCAAAGCTGCCACAGAGTTTTAATGCTCACCACTTGTGGGTGATGTCATCCTGGTCAGTCTTTGTCATTATATTTTGTGTTTAATTATGTGCATTTGGTAGATATTAAGTGAAATTCATATCAATGTGCTTTTATTTTCTATGTCACTAACAGCTAATGATGCTGCCACCTTTTTCAAACTTTTCTTTCAAACTGGCTTTATTTTGGTGTCCTTATTTGATTGTGTATTAATTTTCCTTTTACTATTCTAAAGTTGGGTGTTTCTACAAGTAGAGGTAGAGTAAACATTCCAAACATCTGCCCACCTTGGGAGGCTCTGAATTCTTTTTTTTTTTTTCCACTCACAGCTTCAGAGTTTCCTGATACAAGAATTGTAGATTGGGCTGCATGACTGGTGATTTCTTCTTACACTGTTTTTGTCATTTAAATAAGACTTTCACTTTCTTCTAAACTGTGGTTCTGGGGATCTCATATTTCAAAGCATAAATTAAATGCTGCTAATGAGGGAAGCACAGTGCTTTACATTCGGTCCCTGCGTGGATACAGAGCTGTAAGAAACAGACTTCCACAGCATTATGTTCAATACTATTCAAATCTGGTACAGCTTGGTTACAGCAGAAAAGGATTCCTTTGTAACTGCAGGTATAATTACTTTGCAGTTATAAAAAATAAGCACTTAAAAACACTCAAAGCTTTCCCTGTGTGCATACCTTATTGCAAAATTATTACTTTGAAGATAGCCAAGTTCTTCCATTGTATCTGTAATATTTGATTTCCACTTGAACACAGGTAGCAAAAAATGAGTTTGTAGAATGTCTCAGAGGTAAATTTAGTGAGAAACAAGATTAGTATTAAGTACTGTTTTGAGCTATGCTTCATAGGGATTTTTTTCCTCACTGAGGAGACATTCCTTCTGTACCTTGAAACATCACATTAAACAATGTCAGCATCTCAAATTAAAACAAGTCTTGCTTACTGAGACTTAAGTAAACATAACATGTAATGAATATACTAAATCAAAATTAACCTCAATTACATTTGGGAAGGGTCAAAAACATGTCTTTTTCAATATTAATAAAATTTAACATCAGGAATTATCACTGTTTAGGCACATTTGAGTAAATGTGTGAAACAATTTTTTCTCTTCACCCAGGGAAATATTAAACTATAAAGGTCTTCTCATGTATTCAGTAAGTCCTGGACAATGTTTCTAATCAAGATTTCTCAGCCTTCAATTTTCTTATTTGCTGTGCCATTCTCATTCTCCCTTTCTTTCTTCTCTTTGTTATGTGGCCTTAAAAAAATGACAAGATTCATATCTCTGTCCAACGCTGCACTCTCCTAGGTTTAAAATGGCAGGGTTTTTATAAGTGAATCTTAGGGCTGTCACATTGATTTCAGGAAGCCTTGCTTTTGCTCTGTCCTCTTTCAGTGGTGATGGTGACAACCTGAGAAGGGGCACAAATGCTCTCTATTCTAGCCAAAGAGCAGGGCCAGTATGGCCAGAGGGCAGGGGCTGTAGGGAATGAGGAGAGATGAGTAGAAAGGGAGACAAGGCTCCAGATATCACCTTGGAGACACAGCACAAGTGTTTTTTATAGAGTTTAAGGCAGCTCATTCACACTAGACATATGTGATTTTAGAGGAAAGAATATTGTCCATTAGGGACAGAGAGAATGGCATCACAAGGCAAGTTTTACTCATGTTTAATGTTCACAAAATATCTGATTTCATATTGTCCTGATAGAGACACCCCCTTTCTCCACTCCTCTCTCATCCTCTTCCTCTGCTTCCCTCCCTCCTCTCTGTCTCTGTCTCTCTCTCTCTCTCTCTCTCTCTCTGTCCCTCTTCTTGTGTGCTTATATGAACATGTGCATATACATATATATTAAAGTTTAGCTTCTTTGGTCAGTTTGATGAAATGCAAATGGACTATTTTACATGTATGCTACACAGTAACCAGCTATGGTTTTAACACAGATAGAAGATTTTAGTCTTTGCCAGTACATTTTAGTAACACACATATATAAACTATTCTTTCATTTTCTTTTTTTTGTGTGTGTCTTCTTGTCTTTATTTAATGTGAAATTCCCAGACTTTATTTAAATGATAGTTATTTTTATTTTTACTAAAAGCAATATTTTTATTAGTTCAAATTAGGAACAAGCTTGTTTCACACGTCAATCCCTTCTCCCTCTCCCTCCCCTCACCCACACCCTTCCTATCCTGCCCCGACCTACCCCCACCCCATCCACCCTCCACTCCCCAGGAAGGGTAGGGCCCTCCACAGGGGCTCCGCAAAGTCCACCACATCATCCTGGCCTGGGCCTAGGCCCTTCCCCATGTGTCCAGGGCAAGAGTGCATCCCTTCACATGGGATGAGCTCTCAAAGTCCCTTCTTACACCAGGGAAAAATACTAATCCACCACCAGGGGCCCCTTAGAGTGCAGAGGCCTCCTCATTGACATCCATGTTCAGGGGTCTGGATCAGTCCTGTACTGGCCTCCCAGACAGCATCTGGGGTCGATGTGTTTCCCCTTGTTTAGGCCAGCTGTTTCTGTTGGTTTCACCAGCCTGGTACCGACCCCTTCACTCTTCATTTCTCCCTCTCTGCAACTAAGTTCCAGAGTTCAGTTCAGTGTATATCTGTGGATGTCTGCCTCTGCTTCCATCAGCCGCTGGATAAGGGCTCTAGGATGGCATAAAAAAGTAGTCATCAATCTCATTTTAGGGGAAGGGCATTTAGGTTATCCTCTCCACCATTGCTTGGATTGTCCATTCGTGTCATCCTTCTTTCATTTTCAAAGCTGAGAATTTTTATGTTGATATTCTACATCTAACAATGATCTTATAAATTCCCTCAAAAATTAGTTCTCTTCCAGGAGTACAAATCCATCACACTATTTGGCAGTGGAAGTAGAGGAAGGGGCAGTAACACTGTAACTTGTCACTAGCAACCTTATTTGTTCTAGCATGCTGGAGAAGGAAAAAAAAAAAAAAGGCACAGAATCACTGTATTTTATTTTGACTTTTATTCCTTAGGACAGATACCAGGAATTGGTAGTTTTTCTATTAAAATTTAAAGATATCTGTCTATAAAATATTTGCTCTGAGTGCTTTTATTCAAACACTTTAGATTGTTTAACAGTTGTTGAAAGATGATTTAAGGGTGACAGTCTCTATTTTTTAAATATGTTAAAGGATCACCAACTTGAAAATTCTGTCATTCTTTGTCTTTTTAATTTAGGGAAAGATAAAGCATTAATTTTATATAGATATAAAACATGGGAAAACTGTTTAAAATTAAACTATAATTACATGTGACTAGTTATATGGCCTCAATCGTTGAATTTTGACAGATCTTGTCATTGAGATAGCTGTTTTAGAGGCATATTTAAAGAGATGCCTGTCAACCTGCTCTCTGAGGTTTAAGGATTTAGACTTTAACCTAAAACAGTTAGAAGACAGAATTTTCAAATACCTACTTCTTATAGTTTTGCTTTATAACTTCATGGTGCAGAAAATGTAATTATTACCAAATATCATATAGCACATAGACTTCCATTATTAGCTTTAAGAATGCTTTAATTATGATCTCAACCTCTGCAAATGTGAACTGTATCCAAGTTATTTATCATGTATGTGGCTAAGGTATCATTCATGTTTTTCAATAATTAAGGAAAAACTCTTAGTGATTTCATTTCTATTATAAACAAGTAACATTGTTATACGACTTCTTTTTTTATTCTTTTATTAGTTCAAATTATGAACAAGCTTGTTTCACATGTCAATCCCTTCTCCCTCTCCCATCCCTCCCCCCCAACATCCCCACCTGCCCCTAGCCATCCCCCCTCCACTCCCCAGGCAGGGTAAGGCCCTCAAAAGGGGCTCCCCAAAGTCTACCACATCATCCTGGGCCAGGTGTTATACTACTTCTTACATACATTAGTTTTTAAATTCTCTTGGTACCTCATGTAACGAATATTGTGTCCTTTACCAACTCCGAGGGGCTGCCCAACCCTCCCTTACATCATAATTTTAAAAACTACTTCACCGATCTAAACTGGAACCCAGATGCAAAGAAGGACCAGTGAAGAGCACAGAAGTCCAGACCAGGCTGGTGAAACACACAGAAACACCTGACCTGAACATCAGGGAACTCTTGCTCCCCAGTCTGATAGCTGGAATACCAGCATGGGACTGATCCAGACCCCAGGAACATGGGTTTCTGTGAGGAAACTTCAGAAATCTATAGGACCTCCTGTAGAAGCCCAGTATTTATCCCTAGCATAGGTGTGGACTTTGGGAGCCCATTCCATTTAGAGGAATACTCCCTGAGCCAAGACACACTGGGGTAGGCCTAGGCCCTACCGAAAAGGAAACGAAAGACTCTGATGACACCCAATGGAAAGCCTCATCACCCAGGGGAAGCAGAGAAGATATGTGATAGATAAGATTTTAGTTGGGTGGGGGGTGAGGAGGGTGGGGGTGTAGGGGAGGACAGGTAGGAGAAGGGAACTGGGATTGTCATGTAAAACAATCCTGTTTCTAATGCAAATAAAAAAAGTTGGAAACAACAACAACAACAAAAAAAAAACCAAAAAAACAAAAAGCAGTTGCTTAATGTACTGATGTATATTGTTTTCCAATTTTTGTGAGTCTGAAACTTGGATGATTTATTTAGGTGCTGGCAGCTTGGCTTCTCATGAGGCTGTCATCAAGGTATCCACTGGAGTCCAAGTCATGGCTCCAAGCTTGACTAAAGTCAGTTTGCTTCACAGGTCATAGTTGGTTGTTTACTGTGTCCAAGTACAGTGACTTCTGACTAGAGCCATCATTTTTCTCACTGCATGAACATTTCCATGGCACATCTTGTAACATGGTGAATAACTTCTTTTCTAGTAAGATAGGCCAACTCAAGACATGAGCCACAGTCTTCTTGTCACAGTCCTTTATATTAGAATAAGGTCAGTAGGTCCAGCTCAGACAGGAACATGAATGCTAATTGTCCATGTTCATTGTGCACCAACTTTGAGGCTGTCACCAGTATTTCCTCCCTTGACAGCCTAAGTTTGTATCTTTTGATGTAGTAGAGGATCAAGTCTGTAGTCTCCTTGCTTGTTTTACAGTTAACAGCTGTACGACTTATTTCTACTCAACACTTTTTTAAAGGGCAGACCATCTGTGTAGGCTCCATCAGCTTCACACCAATTCCTCTTGCTTTGCTGTGTTGTGATAAGATGTTCTAATTATAGAGTCTTCATCTGAGTAACCAGTCCTTCAATTACAAGGCACAGAGATAGAATTTTGGCAGAATCAACTTGTTAATGTGTTTACCCAAGTGGTTAATCTGGGAAAGCAAATAGCTTGGCATTCTGAGTCCTCTGTAGTACAAGCCTGATTAGCTGAGGTAGTCAGGTGCTGAGACCTTTAGCTTTAGATCATTAGACTTCCAAGAAGAGTAGCTCTGATCCATCTTAATTTCCATATCAACATTAGAAACCTACAGTTGCATATGTTAACAGTGACATTTCAGGCAACAATGATAGACCATATAGATATCTGTAGTTCCATAAAATTTATCACCTACTTCTGTTTGTAAAAATATACTCTATGATACTTGCACAATTATGACTTCACTTAACACTCCTTATCCAAAGCATATTACCATCATTGACCAACATGTGACTACATGAGATTAATTAATAAAATATTTGGACCCAAAAAGAAAGATTATCTGAGAAGGAAGGACATAAGGGAGGGCAATAAGTGAGAATAAAGTTGGATGGCATGCATGTATGAAGATACCATGATTAAAAAACATCATTTTGCAATGCTACCTTAAAAATTAAGAAATAAAATAAATACTTTGAGAATGCAGTACACTACAAGGAAACACTATAGAGTTTGCTCTGAGATGCTATATCAGAATCTTTTATTAAAAGATATATACATTATTTTCTAATTGTCATTACAAAATAATTTTCATCTGTAGGATGACTTAATAGTGGGCCTATTTATGCTTACTCATATTTGAAATTCTATTTGATTTTTAATATAAACCACTCAATAATACACTCTTTTATTTATTTGTGTATGTTTATGGAGTCCTTACTCTAGGCCATACAGCTCTAAGAAATATAACATTATTTTACACATTATTTGAAATTATTAATAGCATTTTGAATTTAAATATGTTTAGAACTTTGTTCTGAGTGGAAACAAGAATAGTTACTTCTGAATATTTTTTTATAGAAAAAAACAACTTCAAACAATTATGTTTGCTTTATTTCCAAGAAGCTGCTCTCTCTCACACACACACACACAAAAAAAAAAAAAACATGAATTATTCTCAGGGAATGGATCCTTATATGGAAATAAATAAAAGATTCACAAAAACATAGAAATACAAATTAGCCTAGTCAGAAAAAAAAACACAATTATTGATTAGATCGAAACCTTGATTATGAGTCAGTAGCAAATAGTAAAGCAGGGATAATGATCCATTACTAAGTGGAAATAATTTAGCTTGATTATTCCCGCATTTTAAAGAGCTCCAAGATCAGCCACATGCAGACAAATGCTGTAGACTTGTGAATTAAATACTGCGATGTTATGATTATATTTAAGATATCACAATTTCATTTAGTTCCACAGAACCAAAAAGTACACGACTTATGAATAATAATAACTTCATGATTCTGTGTTCATGAAATGAAATTGTAGATGAATCTCAGAATTTCCTTTCACTTGGTAAGTCGGTACCTTTGTGTTCCTACCATTGTGGTTAATAGGATTCTGTGTACATGTATATCGAATGGTTGAATAATTCATCATGGTGTGTGTGTGTGTGTGTGTGTGTGTGTGAGAGAGAGAGAGAGAGAGAGAGAGAGAAGAGAGAGAGAGAGAGAAGAGAGAGGTTGTGTGTGTTGTGTGTGTGTGTGAGAGAGAGGAGAGAAGAGAGAGAGAGAGAGAGAGGAACCTGTGTGGTGTGTGTGTGAGAGAGAGAGAGAGAGAGAGAGAGAGAGAGAGAGAGAAGAGAGAGAGAACCTGTGTGTGTGTGTGTGTGTGAGAGAGAGAACCTGTGGTGTGTGTGTGTGTGTGTGTGTGTTGTGTGTGTGTGTTGTGTAAATGTGTCTGTATCTGGTGTGTGTGTGGGGGGGGGTATGGATGTGTGTATGTAGATGTGTGTGAGAGAGTGTGTATGTTTGTGTATAGTAAATGGCTTATGTTAAAGATAATCTAATTAGTAAGATGAGCAGAGTATGAGATGTTAGGGAGATAAAACATCATTAAAATACTTTTGAAATAAAAATGTTCTATTGAATTTACGGCATTGGTCACAAACTTGTTGGGCACTGCAGTCATCCTTAACATTAAATCTTAAATGGCATTGCCTGGGAGCTGCAATCAAGTTTTATATTTACTTCCCTTTGCTTGGTTTCTGTGCTATTGGAATTATTGTTCTTCTACCTATTACCTGATTGTTGCCATTAGTTTAATTCCCCAATCATATCACTTTTTGTTGCCTTTTGAAAACACCATTCATTTCACTATGAAACTTTTCAAGTCAATACTGGTCCACTCTAGTTGTATAAGCAAATTATCTGATTTAATCCACACATAATATGTGGCCCTGGCATTTCAGCTAGATGCCAGCACCTGAACCCCACAGACAAAACGTCGTTTCTTCCACTCACAATACCATCGGGCAGGAAGAAATCAATAGAACCCCAGGCAAGCCTGAGGAAAAGAATTAATTAATGGATGCAGAGTAAGGAGGCATCATCAGCAAGCAGAACATTTAAAAGGACTTTTTTTCCTAATGATATTAAAACAATATGAGTCTGAAAAGCCAGAAAGACAGGGCAAAGTGTGCTGTACTTCTTCAAAGACACTATCATACATTAATTTAATTTTAATTCAAGTCCAGATACATACATTCTTGTTCGTAAGCTGAAACTCCTTCATACTTTAGTAAAGGCTTTGTGTACCAGAGCCCCTATCAATTCTGCTGATCATAACATGTACTATCAATCATGCAGTATGTTCAGGGCCTAGCTGTGATTGCTCCTACATCATACAGCTTGCCTTTGTTGAGTTATATTTCTACCTCTTAAAGTCTTCTTTCATCATGGTGCTATGTGGGAAATGTTATTTTTGCAGATCATGGAGGGATTGATTACAATGTGCTGTCAGCGCAAGTGCTACTAGATAGAAATGAGAAGAACACAGGGGATGCCACACAACTCACCTCTCCCTTCTTTAGCATTTTTCTCATGTCTGTTGTCAAATTAGATGTAGGGTATGTGTGGTAGCAGCAGTCACAAGTGTTAAACTTTTCTGACACTGCAGTCTTGAATGAAAACTGAAACACTCGGTATGAACAGCCAAGATAATCATCTGTGCCTAGAAGTCAATTCTTAATGAGCTATATATTAACAGGATGTTAGTTAGACAGGGAGCTTGTAAGAAGTTATGGTGGAAAGCTAGGTGGCACTGAGATCTCTGCCATTCTTTGAAATACAAGCTCTTACATGATATCGAGAACTAGTTGGCTGAATCCTCAGGTCTTAGGTCTGTTATGGAACTTCTCTTTCCTTGTTCTTTTGACTTAGTAGACTTGTTGAGGAAAAAGCTCCATCTCTTTCTACACTAGGTTTCATATTTTGTCTTTCTTTGCTTATCTGCCTACTGCATATATCTATATATCTATACAATACGAAATGTTCATTATCATGTACGTATTTTCTAGTACTATTTCTGTGACTCTTGCACTTGCTGTGACTTCACACTGGAATGCCTATGCTTGCAAAAACTTTTCCTGCTTGTATCTCCTCCATATATCCTGAAAGTCTCAAATAGAAAATTTGTTTATTCAGAAATGATTTAGCTTTCCTTGCTAAAGCAATGTTTACACTTCCATTGCCCATAAGGGCATTATCTCAATCTATGTGTATACTGCATCTCTGCATTTGGAATAGCTTCCCATATTAGTCAACTGTTTTGTGTCCCTATACAAAATATAAAGCTTGGTATAAAATATATTGGGGTCTTTGTGTTCCATGTAGTCCACCACCAGGATGACTGAATGAATTTTTTCATATCTGTCTCCAGAGGGTATCCTTTTTACTACAATAGTATTTTCTTTAATCTGCTGTACTCACAGTCAATTGTTTTATAAGAACAAAGAAAGGGAAGTGAGTGCTTACTTTTAAGTAGGGATGGATGTGGGTTAAGGACAGATTGAGGAGGGCTTCAAACAATATATGACACTTTGAAGAATATATGGTATCAAAGAATAGAAAGTGAATAACCGAAAAGCCTTCCGTGTATGCTCAAAACCATATGAGTGTATCAAACATATGTCATAGATATATAAAGGCTTCTGTTAGATGAAAGAAAAGTTGCACTTGACATGAGTTTTTGTAAAGTTTACAAAGAAGCTTATATGCCAGTGCCCTTTGATTCTGTGTTTTTGTTGTGTGAAAAATATTATTGCAAGTTGTGTGGATGGCTGAGCTACACTTAACATCCCTTTGATGATATTCTCAATAAATGAGAAGAAATTGCTTTGAAGTGATGTTCCCAGTTTCATTGAGAAACTAGAAGCCTGTGTTGTCATTGTCAAACTTACATAGGTCCTAGTTATTCACTGTGGGTTCTCGGGGCCAGCAGCATAAGTCACAGCCTCACTAGGATCCCATTTGAGAACCAACCACCACTTTCTGATTTCTAACTGAACCTCCATCATCATATACTTGACTCTTGTTTCCTACCGAGTCTCAGTATCTTCACTGTTAAAGGCATAGGAGAAAAGCTGTGCTTGCAACTTCAAAATCATGTCTCTTTCCTTAAAATTCAAAAACACTGAAAATTATGAGTTGCAACTGATACATTTATCTATCTCATTAATTAATAAGAACCCAGAAGATGTCAAGACTGGTATTTATTTGTCCTTTAATGTAGAAAATTTATAAGAAGATTGGGAGCAGAGTAATAAAAAATACTTATTATGCTTTTTGTAGTAAACTATAAACTCTGACATTTTCTCCTCATTTTCAAAGGAATGACTTACAAAACTACTGGACATAAAATCTACAATGAAACCTGTAACTTCACTAAGTTGGAGATCCTTAATTAGTAGAAATGCAATAAAGTACATCATCCTATAATATTAAATGATCTTTATAAATCCCTCTTGAAAAATAAAATTCATGTACATTTCTTATTTTCTTGTTCTAAATATTCTAAACATCTGGATATATCTTTATAACAACCACTGTGAATCTGAGTTCATCCTTTATTGCTCTTATCTTGTTTTTAATAGAGTTGATATATAGAGATCTGGCTGGATGTGGTGGTCTATATCTTTAACTACAGACATGGAAGGCTGAGGGAGAAGGATACTTGTAGTCGTCTTAGACAAATGAAGTCACATAGTATGTTCAAGGACCAATTTGGATACATAACTGAAACTCTTTCTCAAAGGAAACAAAACTGACTCCTAGAAATTCCAGGGAAACTTCAGCCATGGTACCTCAAAAAACTTTACTAACTAAATAAGACCCAAGCAAGCTCAATACCAGTGAAAAAGCTAATGTAGAAACAGGGAAATTTAATAGGGCCCTACCCATGGGCAAAGAACTACAGGCAGCTAAGGAACCACAAAAGTAGGAGAAATAGTCTTCCCCAATGATGAGCCCTAATTGGTGTTCAATGCTGAGTTGTCAGCTCAGAAATCATATACATACAAAAATACTAAATAAAATTATGTGTTGTGATTATAGTTTTGTGTCTAATAACAAGGAAAAGGAGGCTACAAATTTGAGAGGGTTCATGGGACATGGAAGAGGCAGGGGGATGATATAAAAGAGAGGAAATGATGTAATCATATTTTAATTAAAAACTCAAATAAAATGAAACAAGTCTAGGAAACAATAATTTTGTTCTGAATTGTCTGGATAATAATAGCAACACCAAATGACTCTAAATACAATCTTGCCTTGGTTGTCTGCCAATGTATGATATCCATCTTGTCATATCACCACATAGAATTCCAGAGCTTCTGGAGTTCATTGATGTAACTCAAGTTTGTGGCTGCTCCTGAAATTTTGCATTGACTCTGTTAGTAGAAGCAAATGAGTCTGGGATATACCTAAGTAAACAAACCTTATAAGACCTGATCTGATTAAATGCAAAGAAACCTGGAAAAATAAAGCAGCAAAATTACTGATGGGGTTATGCTAGTGCTAGTAGTATAGGTTTTTAAACTGTGTATGTGGGAAACCAAGACAAAGAGGTTGCTATCAGGGACATATACGTGGCATACAAAAATTGATGATAGATTCAGCTATAGAAACTGAATAAAATCTATGTACCTAGAGAGGGTATTATAAAAAATTAACTCATTTAACCTGTGCTAGAGACAAATAGGAATTAGACCATGACAGTATAACTGCATTGAAACTGGTTTAGGACCTAGGGAAATATTGTAGAAGTGAAGTGTTTTTGTTGCTTTTTCAAAGGAACTGGATTTGATTCTAGCACTCACATGATGGCTCACAACCTCTAGGAACTCGAGTTTCAAAGGATCCAGTACCCTCTTCTGTCATATCCAGGTACTACATGTACATGGTGTATAGAAATAGAAGTAAGCAAAACATTCATACTCATAAAATATAGATAATACTTTTATGATATATGCATTCAAAGATAAACATAATTATTACAACACATAAACAGAAATGAAAATAGTTTCCTAAAATTAACATCACATATTTCTATATTTCCACAAATGGTATTTGAGGCATTTCAAAATATCTTATGAACCTGTGAGGGTGTTAGAGATGCAGGGGACAGATCTGTGATTTTCTCTTTAAATTGAGTCATTTGAGACCTACTTGTTCATGGATTTTAGGAAACAAAGATGCAAACTGAATTTGAGAAAAGGAGATGGCCAGAAACCCAACTCCATTCCACCTTCTGGGGATTTAGACTATGTCTGTCTGTATCTGAGGTACTTACAGTGGGATTTGCCTAAGCTGTATGTCCTATTTGAAGTGGCAATTTGGAGCCCTGGAAACTCTAAATGAATCATTTCACCAGGTACATTTCACTGTAAATGACAGGCTGAGCTGATGAAAAACTTATTGTCCAGCTTAAATGTCAGCAATAAACCTAATCCAGAAATAGAATTGCAAGCCTGTTTGTGACTGGGCCAGAGCATGCACCCCAAGACTCCTGCTTAGTAACCTTGCTCATCAGTCTCGATGCTCCATTTGCTTTGTCTATGGGGTGACCAGGTTTACTCTTCTGGTCCTTGCTATTCTATTCTCTTGGCATATTTGCTTGGCAAATAGGAAAGCAACCTGCACATTCATCTAGGACTGTCACTTTCACTCCAACTTCAATGCTCCCAGAGCTGACTTGACAGCAGATATAATTTTGACAAAATTAGAGAATCTCATGGAATGAGTTTGTCTCATTCAATTTCTGACAGAGCTGTGAAAGAATCCCTTACTTGCCCCCACCTCAACTCCACTTTGCTGGCTGTCATGATAACACAATGGAGCAGACAATTCAAGCTCCTCTCCCAGGAAAATCTTTCCTCTCTCCATAGACTAACCATGTGATCCTTTAATCATTTGGAGGAATAAAACCCTCTACAGACAGTCCCAGCTACACAGTGCTTTACTGCAGAGAGCTGACCAGCAGACAAGCTGTCATCTCCACAGTGAGGACGACTTTGCATTATTTGCTCTGCTCATTTTTATGGCCACTAGCTATGATGATAGCTAGTGTTTGCCCCTGAAGTTTCCATTTAAGGTTCTAGAAATAAAGACAATAGCATGTTTTAGCACACTAAATTATTGATTTAATATCTTTTGGTGGGATTTTTTGGCATATTGTACTGACAATGTTTTTTAATTGCTGTACATTTATCTTGTAACTAAGTCAGATGACAATAGGCATTTTGACTTCAATATCTTGTTTATAAAAAGAACAAGGAATGTGGCTATTTCTTCCTTATTTATTTTTCTTTATTTTTCCAGTATAGCATTTTTTTCTAAATTAAAAAACGTTCAAATTAGTTTCAGTGTAATTCAAATGACTCAACATATAATATAGGCTCTACTGTTGCCTTTGGTTGCCTCTCAGAGGCTGAAGGTGAGTCCCCATAATACAACACATACTTCTAACACAGGACTGGAACAAATTCAAGCTGGATCTAATCTGAAAACTTCCTTTCTGTGGTTTAGCTGACAGAATACCAGAAACCACCATGTAGGATGCCAACAAAGAAGTCATCAATAGTCTTAAGCAGGTGTGAAGTTTAGGAACCACAACAAAGAATAGGATGGCATGATATCCCTAAAGATGCAATAGTGACATTCAGACCTCGCTGGTAGGCAACAGCTGTCTAATTAGACTTAAGGCTTGCTCAACCTGGGGAAATCATGCCTGAAACTAGACACCTAGCCAAGTACCCAGGGCTAGTGAGGTCACAGATCTTAGAGGAGAGAACTTACTACTGTCATTTTACTATGCAAGTATCATTCCTAACTGCATTCTGAAAGTAATCTTTATATTCACAGAGAAGTGTAGTTCTCATCCCTCACTTTAATTCTTTTTAATTGACACTCTTGCCCAACAAGAGCATCTTGTATTTTCACAGTGCAACTGCTTACTGTACTAATAAGTACAATACTTATTAGTACTGTGTAGTTCATCCTGATCATAGAGGAGGCTTCAGTGGCATGCTACTTGGGAGAGGTAAACAGATGATGGGGAATGTCCTTCTTTGTGCTGTGTATATATGCTTCTCTTATTGGTTGATGAATAAAACACTGACTATCCAGTAGCCAGGCAGGATGTACAGGTAGGGCTGCCAGACTAGGAGAATGCTGGGAAGAGGAAGGCAAAGAGGAGCTGCCAGGGAGACATCATGTGGCAGCCAAGGGAGAAAGAGGGCCGGGCATCACAGGTAGGCCAAAACAAACTGGAGATACATAAATTAATATAAATGGGTTAATAATTAAGGGAGAGCTACCCAATAAGAATACTGAGCCATTGGTCAAACAATTGTAATTAATATGGCCTCTGTGTATTTATTTGGAACTAAACAGCTATGGGACCAGGTGGGACAGAAGCTTCCATCTTCATCAGATGAAGGGGAATCTGAGGAGTTCTATGCTTACAGGTTAATAAGAAGCTAGTCTACTGTTGACTAGCAGCCATAACACCCATGAGTTCATTCAGTTGTCATTCCTTAGTAAACTCCTGTCTGACACCTTGGTTGAAACTTCAGGAAGTTAGGTTGGTCTTGCTTTTCACTGTAGAAGATGACTATTTCATGAATGGATTAATATTAATAAATAACAAGAAATTTGAATATTCAATTATATGACTGAACATAGAATATGTTAATACAACCACTGAAGAATTTTGAGCATGTCAATGTTTATTGTGATACCTATATTGAGATATCTTTGTAATTAGGCTCATGGATCCTTAATTCACAGTTGACAGTTGTGTGAGCTGAGAACTTAGAGATAAGCACTATTCTCACTTTATAGAAAAAAATAGATTTTTTATGTAGAAAGGAAAAAACAGTCCTTTCTTTTACATTGGGATAGAGTAGGATGCTGATAGAGTAGGATGCACTTGGCAAGTTTTCACACTTAGCTGTGGGAAATGTGAATTCCACCAACCATGTTATCTATAATTATTGTGTCAAATTGTGAACTTTATTATAAAGGCTATCATAGCTGTTTACTTCTTATGTTACTACAGGGTTAATCTTTATTATTTGTGCATTAATATGAAGGAGAGAGAGCAGACTTAGGCTGGAGAGATGACTCTGTGGATAAAAGTGCTTGCTATATAGCCTCAAGACTTGCATTCAATTGTGGGACCCATACAAACCTGAAAGGAAAGAAAAGACTGCACAATTATTCTCTGACCTCCACACCCATCCAAAAACTCACATTACACACACACATACACATACATGCACTCACCCATGCACCCACTGAATATTTTTAATTAGACTATCCCATTTTGTCTATTATTTCTGTTATTTCTTTGTACTGCATGTCAATTGTCAAATGCCCACACCATATAATACTAGGGATGACTTATAAGGAGTCTTGATATTCTGCAATCCAATAAAACACTATGTGATACATTGTGTATTTATGAACAGTGCTAGAAAGTACATTTTTAGCTATGTTTCCACGATCTTCTATGCTTTGTAAACATCACTTTACAGTTTCTTGCTGGAGCCTTTAATTTCAATTTTTAAGGTCAGTTTTTTTTTTCAACTTTTTAAATTTGAATTAGAAACAGGATTAATTTACATGACAATCCCAGTTCCCCTCTCCCACCCATCCTCCCCTACCACCACCACCCCAAATAAAAACCTATCTATCACATATCCTTTGTGCTCCCTCTGGATGATGAGGCCTTCCATAGGGTGTCATCAGTGTCTATTGTATCCTTTGGCATAGGGCCTAGCCCCCCCCCCATGTGTTGGCTCAGGGAGTATTCTTCTATATGCAATGGCCTCCCAAAGTCCACACCTATGCTAGGGATAAGTACTGAACTACTATAGGAAGTCCCGTAGATTTCCGAGGTTTCCTCACAGAAACCCATGTTCCTGGGGTCTGGATCAGTCCCATGCTAGTATTACAGCTATCAGTCTTCGGAGCAAGAGTTCCCAGATGTTCAGTTCAGCTGTTTCTGTGGGTTTCACCAGCCTGGTCTGGACCCCTGTGCTCTTCACTTGTCCTTCTATGAATCTGGGTTTCATTTCAGTTCGGTGATTAGTTGAGGGTGTTTGCTTCTACTTCTACCAGCTGCTGGATGAAGGCTATAGGATGGCATATAAGTTAGTCAACAAACTCATTATCAGGGTAGGGCATTTAAGGTAGCCTCTCCTCTGTTGCTTAGATTGTTAGCTGGTGTCATCTTTGTAGATCTCCAGACATTTCCCTAGTGCCTGATTTCTGTCAACCAAAAATGTCTTCCTCTATTATGATATCTCCATTCTTGTTATCATCTATTCATCCCCTGACTCAACCTTTCTGCTCCCTCATGTCCTCTGCATCCCTCCTCTTCTCCCCTTCTCATTCTCCTAGCTCCCTCCCCCCTCTTCCGGTGCTCCCACTTTGCTCAGCATATCTTGGCCCTTTCCCCTTCTCCAGGGGACCATGTATGTCTCACTTAGATCCTCTTTGTTTATTAGCTTCTTTGGCAGTGTGGATTGTAGGCTGGAAATCCTTTACTTTATCTCTAAAATACACATATGAGTGAGTACATAGCATGCTTGTCTTTTTGCAATTGAGTTACCTCGATCAGAATGGTTTCTTCGAGTTCCATCCATTTTCCTGCAAATTTCAAGATTCCATTGTTTTTTTCCGCTGAGTAATACTCCATTGTGTAAATGTACCACATTTTCTCTATCCATTCTTTGGTTGAGGGGCATCTAGGCTGCTTCCAGTTTCTGGCTATTACAAATAGTGCTGCAATGAACATCGTTGAACAATGTCCTTGTCATATGAATATGCTTGTTTGGGTATATGCCTAGGAGTGGAATTTCTGGATTTGGTGGTAGACTGAGTCCCATTTTCTTGAGGAGTCTCCATACTAATTTCCAAAGTGGCTGTACAAGTTGGCACTCCCATCAGAAGTGTTCCCCCTTTCTCCACATCCTCTCCAGCATGAACTGTCATTGGTGTTTTTGATTTTGGCCATTTTGACAGGAGTAAGATGGTATCTCAGAGTTGTTTTGATTTGCATTTCCCTGATGGCTAAGGATGTTGAACATTTTCTTATGTGTCTTTCAGCCATTTTAGATTCCTCTGTTGGGAATTGTCTATTTAGTTCTATACCCCACTTTTTAATTGGATTGCTTGGTGTTTTGGAGACTAGCTATTGAGTTCTTTGTTTATTTTGGAGATCAGCCCTCTATCAGATGTGGGGTCGGGGAATATCTTTTCCCAGTCTGTGGGCTGCCGTTTTGTCTTGCTGACTGTCTCCTTTGCCTTACAGAAGCTTCTCAGTTTCAAGAGGTCCCATTTATTAATTGTTGCCCTCAGTGTCTGTGCTACTGGTGTAATGATCAGGAAGCGGTCTCCTGTACCAATTAATTCAAGGGTATTTCCCACTTTGTCATCTAATAGGTTCAATGTAGCTGGATTATTCTTGAGGTCTTTGATCCATTTTGACTTAAGTTTTGTGCAAGGCGATAGGCTTAGGTCTAGATGCAGTCTTCTACATATCTGCAACCAGTTATGCCAGCACCATTTGTTGAAGATGTTCTCTCTGTTCCATCATATAAATTTGAATTTTTAATCAATAATTAGGTTTTCATAGGTGTGTGGGTTAATATCAGGGTTTTCAACTCTATTCCATTGGTCTACCTGTCAATTTTTGTGCCAATACCAAGCTGTTTTCAGGAATATAGCTGTGTAATAGAGCTTGAAGTCAGGGATGGTGATGCCTCTAGAAGTTCCTCTATTGTACAAGGTTGTTTTGGCTATCCTGGGTCTTTTGTTTCTCCATATAAAGTTGAGAATTGTTCTTTCAAGGTCTGTGAAGAATTGTGTTGGGATTTTGATGGGGATTGCATTGAATCTGTAGATTGCTTTTGGCAAGATTGACATTTTTGCTACGTTGATCCTACCTGTCCAAGAACATGGGAGATCTTTCCATTTTCTGGTATTTTCTTTAATTTCTTTCTTTAGAGACTCAAAATTCTTATGGTATAGGTCTTTCATGTTTTTGGTTAGTGTTACCCCAAGGTATTTTATGTTGTTTGTGGCAATTTGTAAAGGGTGATGTTTCTCTGATTTCTTTCTCCACCAATGTGTCATTGGTATATAGTAGGGCTACAAAGTTTTTTGAGTTAATCTTGTATCCTGCCACTTTGCTGAAGGTGTTTATCAGCTGTAGGAGTTCCCTGGTAGAGTTTTTGGGTCACTCATGTAGACTATCATATTGTCTGCAAATAGTCAGAGTTTGACTCCTTCTTTCTGATTTGTATTCCCTTGATTTCCTTTTATTGTCTTACTGCTCTAGCTAGAACTTCAAGGACAATATTGAAGAGGTATGGAGAGAGTGGACAGCCTTGCCTTGTCCCTGATTTTAGAGGAATTGAATTGAGTTTCTCTCCATTTAATTTGATGTTGGCTGTTGGCTTACTGTATATTGCTTTTATTATGTTGAGGTATGTTCCTGTTATCCCTGATTTCTCCAAGGCCTTTATTACAAAGGGGTGTTGAATTTTATCAAAGACTTTTTCAGCATCTAGTGAGATAATCATTTTTTTCCACAGTAATATGGTGGATTACATTGATGGATTTTTGTATTTTGAACAATCCTTGCAAACCTGAGATGAAGCCTACTTGATCATGGTGGATGATTTCTCTGATGTGTTCTTGGTTTCGATTTGCCAGTATTTTATTGAGAATTTTTGCATCAATGTTCATGAGGGATATTGGTCTGTAGTTCTCTTTCTTAGTTGTGTCTTTGTGTGGCTTAGATATCAAGGTTATTGTAGCCTCGTAAAAACAGTTTGGCAATGTCCCTTCTGTTTCTATTGTTTGGAACAATTTGAGGAGTATTGGTATTAGCTCTTCTTTGAATTTCTGGTAGAATTCTGCAGTGAATCCATCTGGCCCAGGGCTTTTTTTGGTTGGGAGACTTTTGATGAATGCTTCTATTTCCTTAGAGGTTATAGGCCTGCTTAAGTTGCTCATCTGTTCTTGATTCAAATTTGGTAAGTGATAAGTGTCCAGAAAATTGTCCATTTCCTTTAAATTTTCCAATTTTGTGGAGTATAGGTTTTCAAAGTATGACCTGAAGATTATCTGGATTTCCTCAGTGTCCATTGTTATGTCCCCCTTTTCATTTTTGATTTTGTTAATTTGCAAGTTCTCTCTCTGCCTTTTGGTTAGTTTGGATAACAGTTTGTCTATCTTGTTGATTTCCTCAAAGAACCAACTCTTTGTTATATTGATTCTTTGAGTTGTTTTCATTTTTTTGACTTTATTGATTTCTGCCCTCAGTTTGATTATTTCCTGGCATCTGCTATTCTGAGGTGAATTTGCTTCCATTTTTTTTTCTAGAGTTTTCAGCTGTGATGTCAACTCACTGGTGTGGCTATTCTCTAGTTTCTTCATGTGAGCACTTAGACGTATGAACTTTCATCTTAATACTGCTTTCAAAGTGTCCCATAAGTTTGGGTATGTTGTGTCAACATTTTCTTTGAATTCTAGGAAGTCTTTAATTTCTTTCTTTATTTCTTCCTTGACCCAGGAATAGTGCAATTTCGTGTTGTTCAATTTCCATGAGTTGGTAGGTTTTCTGCACTTTGTTTTGTTTTTTATTTCTAACTTTAAAGCATGGTAGTCTGATAAGACACAGGGGATTATTCCAATTTTTGTACCTGTTGAGGTTTCCTTTGTTGCTGAGCATGTGGTCGATTTTTGAGAAGGTTCCATGTGATGCTGAAAAGAAGGTATATTCTTCTGTGTTTGGATAGAAAGTTCTATAGATGTCTGTTAATCCCAATTGGGTCATAACTTCTGTTACTTCCTTTGTCTCTTTGTTAAGTTTCTGTCTGGTGTTCCTGTCCAGTGGTGAGAGTGGGCTGTTGAAGTCTCCCACTATAACTGTGTGAGGCCTTATTTGTGATTTGAGTTTTAATTGTCTTTTATAAATGTTGGTGCCTTTGTATTTGGGGCATAGATGTTTAGAATTGAGACTTCTTCCTGATGGATTTTTCCTGTGATGAATATGAAAGGGTCTTCTTCATCTCTTTTGATTGATTGTTAGATACTAGGAGAGCTACCCCAGCTCATTTCTTGGGTCCATTTGATTGAAATATCTTATCCCAACCCTTTACTCTGAGGTAATGTCTGTCTTTGAATTTGAGGTGTGTTTCTTGTATGCAGAAGAAGGATGGATTCTGTCTTCGTATCCAATCTGTTAGCCTGTGTCTTTTTATAGGCGAGTTAAGGCCATTAATATTGAGGGAAATTAAGTTCCATTGAAAGTTTATTCTTGTTTGTTTTTGATTTGTTGTTGGTACTGGTATTGTATAAGGATTTACCCTGACTTTTATTTTGTGTTTTTGTAGAGTGGTATTATCTATTGCGTATGTTTATGTGAGTGTAGTTAATTTCCTTAGGTTGGAGTTTTTCTTGCAGTACTTTCTGTAGGGCTGGATTGTTGGTAACATATTTTTTAAATCTTGTTTTGTCATGGAATATCTTGTTTTCTCCATTTATAGTGATTGAAAGCTTTGCTGGGTTTAGTAGTCTGGGCTGGAATCAGTGTTCTCTCATAGTTGGTAGAATATATATCCAGGTCCTTCTGGCTTTCAGAGTTTCCATGGAGAATTCTGGTGTAATTCTGATAGGTTTGCCTTTATATGTTACTTGGCCTTTTCCCATTGCTGCTCTTAATATTTTTTTCTTTATTCCGTACGTTTGGTGTTTTAAATATTATGTGACTAGGGGACTTTCTTTTATGGTCCACTCTATTTGGCATTCTGTATGCTTCTTGTACTTTTATTGGCATGTCTTTCTTTAGGTTGGGAAAGTTTTCTTCTATGATTTTGCTGAATATGTTTTCTGCAACTTTGAGTTGGGTTTCTTCACCTTCTTCTAAACCTATTGTCCTTAGGTTTGGTCTTTTCACAGTGTCCCATATTTCCTGGATATTTTGTGTTGGATTTCAGATTTTCTTTGCTTGATGAGTTTATTTCCTCTAGTTTGTCTTCAGTGTCTGAGATTCTGTCTTCCATCTCTTGTATTCTGTTGATTATGCTTGCATCTGTGGTTCCTTATTGTTTACTCACCCTTTCCACTTCCAACATTCCCTCAGTTTGTGTTTTCTTTATTGTCTCTAATTCAGTTTTCAGGTCCTGAACTGTTTCCTTTAGCTGTTTAATTTATTTTCTTGGATTTTCTGGCTTTCCTTGATTTCTTACATCTTTTGATTCATCTTTTCTTCCATTTCTCTGAAGGATTTTCTGATTTCCTCTTTTAGGAATCTACTTTAGTTGTTTCTAAGGTTGCTCTCTTCTACTTCTTCTGTGTTGGCATGTTCATGTCTTGCTGGTGTAGAGTCCCTAGACTCTGGTTGTGTCATATTGGTTTTCCTGTTGTTGGATGTGTTCTTATATTGTTGTCTTCTGTCTCTTCTTTCAGTGGGTACAGGTTGTGTCACTTCCTTTCCTGATGTGAATGTGTCTGGTGTTCTCTTCAGGTGGATACAATTGGCTTCCATATTCTGATGGGTCTCAAGTTGGTTGCAGGCAAGTCTAAGGCACTTGCTCTCCAGGTGGGTGAGAGCAGCACTGGCACAGAGATGTCAGCAGACTCTGGGTTGCGTGGTCTTCAGGAGTCCAGCTGTCCTGTCTACAGACCCCGGGCGTGATTTGCCTGGGTGGGCAGGCAAAGTTGGGCCAAGAAAGGGGCCAAAGCATCTCACCTCTGCACTCTATGGGGACCAGAATAGCCCAGCGATTTCAGCACAGTCATGAACCCAGGGTCCTCAGGAACCAATTCAGTCTGCCTGCAGACCCAGGGGCCAGATTTGCCAGGGTGGGCAGGAGGAAGTTGGGTCCAAGGCAGGGGCCAAAGCAGCTCACCTCTGCCTTCTCAGTTTTTTTTTTAATAGAAGAAAATCTGATAAGTACAATAAAACAGCAGAACTGAACAATATTGTAATTCTATATGTCTATTGATTGATAGTTCAGATGATAAATACGGTGAATTAGGTAACAAAACATTATATCAAAGACCTTGCAATGATTTTACTCTCAATTTGTCTCATTAGAACTTCCAGTTTTGTGGATATTATATCTTTTGGGGGGGGCAAGCATGAACAAACATTAGAAAGTGGATATTAAACCCAACTATTCTGCAAGAGAAAGGGGGTGGGTGGGATTTTTGTCATTTAGCATGAATTAACTATACTAGTATTTACAACATAGCACTTAAAAGCCTTAATTCTTTTAATAGCAGGTCAGTTCATTAAAAAATGGGACGTGTGAAGTGTTATGGACTGCTAGCTGGGGGGAAAACAGAGCAGTTGAAGAACTGTTATTTAAATGACTTGAAAATGACAACTTCTAAACCATGATTGAGGATTCACTCCCCAGGCTTTTCAGAAATACTACTAGGAGAAAGGAAGAGGTTTCCTTAGGTAACACCTACAGTATGCTGCATTTCAGTAATCATTAATTTATAGCATTCTTACAAAGTATGACTATTTATATTATGCCATTAATCCTATCACTCACGAGTTCCAGGCTATCCTGATCTACATAGCAAAATCTTGCCTTGAGAAGCAAGAGCACACCAAACATAAAAACAAGATTAAAAATACATGGGGGGCTACACCCTCTCTAAGGAGTTGATGGGGGGGGGTTGAGGAGATGGTGGGGTTACTGGGAAGAGAGGAGGAAGAGGGAACTGGGATTGGCATGTAAAATAAGATTATTTTCTTAAAAACACAAAAAATTGCACAAATGTCTCACTAGCTAATACCAAGGGTCCCAACAGATCATTGTTCCACTTTCAATGACTACACTCTCAGTAGCACACCGTCTTTTTCATATGTTCAGTTTCTGATTGTGTTTTCCCTCCCCTGTCAGGGAGGCTAGCATATCTTCACCTGGTCACTAAGTCACCTTCACATGCAGTCACTAAGGGGCTAGAACCAGAATTGAGCCATATCAGTAGCTTAGAAAGATTAGATTCAGTTTAGATGTAATTTTTTCTCTTTGTGATTTTTATTTTCAATTGAGAAGCATATGAATGGGCTGGATGAAACCTGATTAGTCCTCCTCTCTACCACAGCTGAGGAGGCCAACCCAAGGGTTTTGGTCCAAGGATTTAGATTTCATTTCCTTTCTTATCCTTAACATATGTCCCCCCCCCCCCCCGCAGTAAAGCTAACACAAAGTGAAAAGGAAGAAATTATGGTTAGAAAAAGAATTCTAAAGGGAATATTTAGAAAATTAGTGATTTGTATAATTCATAACCCAGAGGGTTAATAGTATCTTGCCTTTCTGTCCTCATTTGCAAATTAACTACAGCCTAAGAGACCATAGAGAAAAAGCCCTGTAATATCTTTGGAGCTTATTATACTGATATAAGTGGGGAACATTCGAATTTATGCATGTTAACATCACATCTTTCCTGCTATCCTTCCCTTAAAGACTAATGGTTAAAATACTCTTTGTAGGTGGAACCAACAAAGTGAAAACAAGAGATGTGTTCTTAACTCTAAATTAAGATGTAAGATAAACAGCAATGGTTCTGAGCCTCCTGCTATTGAATGTGTGCAGGGAGCAAAAGAGACTTCTAATTAAACAAATGCCACTGGGTACAAAATTTAAAGGCTTGCTCTGAATGACCCCAGTCATTAATCCTAAACAGAAAATCGATGTGTACAGAATGTTTTCAGATGACTTCTGGTCACTTGCCTTTCCCAGTAATACTTATCAGCCTTATTGTATGGTCTGCATCAGTCACTAATGATCAAAAGGAGAAAAGAATACAAAAGAAAGAATCTGTGCATCAGCAGTGACCTAATTATTACAAAGTGAATATTTTCACAGTGGACTCACAGGCTTTCAAGAAATGTGGAACACTTTCTTTCAAGCAAATCAATGTATCTTATGAATCATAAAGCTTAGAGCATAAAATACTAGCTTCCCACAGAGGTTATTCACAATGTAGTCCTCAAGTTTACACAATTGAAATATTTTCCTGTGTACTGGCTTTTGGGTAGATGTGAAGTCTGCCAACTGTTTGGTTATAAGCAAATGCATTCTGTTTAATTCAGTTTAGAAGTTGTATTCTTTCTTTTATGTCTCTTATTTCTTTCCTCATTTCCTTTTTCCATCGATTCTTTAATTAAAAGATCAATAAAGTAAGGAGCTACTCACTTGCATAATATTATTTAAGCATAGTTTCATTATATTTTGATCTAATTTGGGAAGATAATACATGCAAATGAGAAGTTATAAGTAGATTATCAAAAGAAAGCTTCTGGTTCATGAGTACTCCAGTGTTTCCCTAGCCTGTCTTTGAACCACAAGGACATGAGCAGGATGTTTTGTCCATTTAGGGTTTATGAAGGAAAATTAAGTCTAGCATTTGGATCTAATCAGTGTATATAGGGATGTGCATATATGTTCACCCTATAGTTTTATCAAAACAGGCAAAAATACATGGTGTGATTGCTCCCTGGTTGCCCTTTAAGTAACTTGGCTTTACAAGAGCTTTCAGAGTAACTTCAACCTTGGAGACCTACCTGCTTCACAAATGCAGCTCTGCCACATCACAATTTATTGACCTGTCAAAGGCTCAGCCCCTTCAAATTTCTGTGTCTTTCTCTTATTCCTTCCTCACACCCATCACATTCCTCAGGCTCTTAGCTCTCTCTAATAAAATTTTTGAAATTGAAACATTTACTGTAACTTATGCCACTTGTACTTAGGTAATCAGTCTCTTTCAGAAGAATATTCATGTTTTTATCCCCTTCCATATTTTTCTTCAGGCTTTTGTCATACTGTACATGAGCTATCACCATCTCCAGTGATCATTCCACTTCTTTCTTATTGCACATGTAAGCTAAAATCATCCCAAATGTCTCCAAAGTGTACTATCCATGGATATATTGCTAACAAAAAAAGCATAAACTGCTGTTTGAAGTAAAGTTTGAGTAAATGAAAATAAACTTCCATTATGACTCATCTATATTAATACATGTAACTTCATTAAAATGCACTATCAAATTAAGAAGCTTTTGACATTAAGTACCCTATTATAAAAGGTGACAAGACTTTATTAGCTTAAGTTCTAAGAAAAAAATTACAAAACATATGACCAGTCAATGAGTGGGAATTGGCATTGGAAGAAAAGAATGCAGCATATGAAGACATTAAGTATTTCTTTTTTTTCTTATTTTTGCATTTAAATTCTTTAATTACTACTCATATTTACATATCCATCCCCCATTCCCTTGTCCTCTCATGCTCCCATGTTCCCCACCCCCACAACCCATCCCCCAACTCCTCCCTAGGGAGGCCCTCCACCAGGAACCTTTGAAGTCTGTCAAATAGTTTGGAGGAGGGCCTAGGCCCTCCTTGCTGTATCTGGGCTGCAATAGTATCTCTCCATAGGGAATGGACTCCAAAGTCCATTTGTGCTCTAGGGTTAAAGTCTGGCTCCACGGTTAGAGGTCCCATAGACAACCTTGACCTCCTAGCTGGCACCCACATCCAGAGGGCTTGGTTCAGTCCAATGCTGTTTTGGAAGCTTAATGACTAGGGTCTCCATGCTCTCACTAGGTCAGGTCAACTGTTTCTGCGGGTTTCTGCAGCACCGTCTTGGCTTCTTTGCTAATCCCTCCTCCAGTATTTCTAACTTCATACTCTTGTTCTTAAGCAAAGAAATAAGAATGCACAATACCATTTTTCCAAAATACGCACAATTTCATACCCACTTTCATATATGTATTTCTAGGTAAGACTTGATCTCTGCTTTCTATTGCATTCTCCCCGACATTTTGTTAAACAAGAATCAGAAAAGGGAACAGAGAGCAGAATTGTGGCTATTAGGCTTCAATGTGGGTCATTTAACAATGGGGAAACGATTGGTTTAAGGATATAAAACTGCAGTTGGACAAGAGGCATGAACTCTCTGAAGTCTTGAGGTCTACTGAGAGCATGATAAATATGGTTGATAACAATATGCTATATTTAAAAGTTGTGAGATAGTATACTTTAAGTGTTCTCAAAACAAAAATGATGAATATGTGTGATATAACATGTTAATTGGTTTAATTTAGCCATGCCAGTGTGAACATACTGTATTCTGTATCATAATTGTGAATGACTTTATTTATGAGCTAAATAAATGAATGAAAAAAACAATAACAATAAAAAAAGAAAAAAATGTGAATTGTTATGACAGGGTAAATTTATTGATAACCATCCAATTCAACATCACTGAAAAATTTTCTGTATATTTTATGGAACAGAATATTGATCTTTTATTAATAATAGTTTTCATGTAACTATCATTGTGTTCCTATTGTTTGCAATTTTACAGAATGTAATATAGAATTTTAAACCTAAAAACAAAGAGAATCAGAAAAGGGGAGGGATCATAGTCTCTAATATTTGTGCACTGATTTTGTTAGTGCTATCCAACAACTAAGCTCTCTGTAGATGTTTCAGCCCTTCATTTTACCTTGTCTTCTACATGATCCATGATACTCGCTTAAAGTTGTGCAACCATGACCATATTAATTGTAAAATTTACATCCTATTTTAAAGAGATACTGTAACCCTCAATAGTACCCCCTCCTCCCTAGAATCCATTTCCTAAATCTACTGTTAGCAGTTTTTAATTTGTTTTAATCACTATAGACTAGCTAACTAATTACACTTCATTTAAATAGTGTTCTGTAAGGTGTGTTGCCTGTGACTGTCACTTCAAAGTTCATTTACAAAACAGCATGTATATATATTCTGTTCCTTGTCTTGCCTAAATGTTATTCTGTTGTTTAGATACATTACATTTTCCCTGTTCATCAGATGATTGACATTTGGTATATTTACATTTTTCTATTCTGAACAATGCTACTAATAAATATTTTGTATACACTTTGCACAGTTATATGTTGTCAATTATCTTGTGTGTACAATTAGGAAAGAATATTTTCTTCATGATAAATTATATGTTAAACATTTTCAATCATTACTAAAGTAACTTCCAAAGCAGCTGCTCCAATTTCTACCTCCAATAAAAGTGTTGATTCCAATTTCTCTGTATCCTCTTCAGTATTATTATTGTATCTGTGTGAGGGGTGATGTGGTGGTGTTTGGCATTCCAGTTGTGTTTTTCTGGATACATTGCATCAAGTCACAAATTAATATCAAACCGCCAGAATATGTGAAAGTCAAGCCAAATGTGTAAATATTACTTCATTTATCACAAAGAGAATATAAAATGTTACATAATGGGTTCTTGTGGTTTATATTCCTCAGAGGAAAATTATACGGTCATTAGGACACCTGAGTAAAGTTTTTCAAGTTTTGAAGAGTTATATTTCCTATCCTAAAATGTTGTAAACATTGTCTCATAATAACAAAATGGAAAAGTAGCAGTTTGTGCACCAAGACATTATTGGCAATTAGATGCTTTTTCCATAGAATATATCCTGATTAGTATTTCCCCTTCCTCTACTCCTCCAAGTTCCTTCCCACCTTCCCTGCCCTCTGGATCCACTCCAATTCTGTCCCCCACTAGAAAAGAATAAGCTTCTATGTTATAAACAAACATGATAAAATAAATGTAATAAGATAAAGCAAAATCCATCACACTGAGGATGAACAAGGCAACCCAACAAAAGGAACCCCCCAAACAGGCACAAGAATCAGGGACCCACCTATTCACAGACTCAGGAGTCCCATAAAAATACTAAGCTGAAAGCTATAATATACACCCAGAGGACCTGGTGCAGCAGATCCATGAAGGCTCTGTGTTTGCTGCCTCAGTTTCTGTGACTTTGTGTGAGCCTTGCTTAGTTGATTCAGAGGGCCTTGTTCTCCTGGAGTTCTCCATCCCTTTTGCTCTTAAATTCTTTCCTCTTCCTCTTTTATTGAGTTTCCTGAGAAACAGTCCACTTAGACTCTGTCTTTCTGTCTCTGTCTCTGTCTCTGTCTCTCTGTCTCTCTGTCTCTCTGTCTCTCTCTCTTTCTCAGTGTGTGTGTGTGTGTGTGTGTGTGTGTGTGCAATATCTGGCTGTGCATCCCTGCATGTGTTCCCATTTATTGCCAGAGAAGCTTCTCTGATGGGGACTGAATAAGTTGCTGATCTATGAATATAGTAGAATATCATTAGGAGTCATTTTAATGATTTTTTTTAGGTCAGTGGAGTTTGGTTTTATCCTAGGTCTCTAGGCTACCCTCTGATTTCTGGTCACCCAAGCAGTATCAGATATAGCTTGAATCTTGAGGAGTAGGCCTTAAGTCAAACCATAAATTGTTGGCTACTCCCACAAGTTCTGTGCCACCATTGCTCTAGCATATCTTAAAGGGAGGGCAGATTGTATATCAAAGGTTCTGTGGCTGGGTTGATGTTTATGTTTCTCCTTTGGTAGCCTGCAGAGTACCTTACCACACCAAATAAAGGAGAATGTAGGGGTAAGGCACTAGATAGGCACCAGCTAGATTTCTCCATGATCAAGAAATTGTGTGGGTGTTGTCCTTAGCAATGGCGCCTCACTGTCAATTTGTGGAGAGCAGCCCCCTCTCTCAATTTCACCCTTCCAGGGAGATTCATGTGCCCTCCTAGTCCCTTACTCTTTACCTAAACTAACCTCTTTTGGATTAAGATTTTAGGGTGGGTTATCATTTATTTAATAGCTAATGTCTACATATAAATGAATCTGTACAATATTTATCTTTCTGGATCTGGGTTGCCTCATTCAAGATGATTTACTTTGATTCCATCCATTTGACTCCAAGTTTCATGATGTCATTTTCTTTTTAAAGAGCTGAATAAAAATCCATTGTGTAAATGTATGACATTTTCCTTATTCTTCCTTTTGTTGAAGGACTTCTAGGTTGGTTCCAGTTTTTGGCTATTATTAACAGAGAAATATTGAAAATTGTAGAACAAGTGTCCCTGTGTTAGGATGAAGTTTCTTTAGGTATATTCCCAGGAGTTGTATAGCTGGTCTCTGGGTAGTCTAGCTTTCAACTTTCTGAGGAGCCATCATACTGATTTTCTTTAGGTACTTTACAATCTTGAACTCCCACCAGAAATGGATAAGTGTTCTCTTTTTCCACATTCTCACCAGCATGAACTATCATTTGTGTAATTGATGTTAGCCATTCTGATAGTTGTAAGATGGAATCCCAAAGTAGTTTTGATTTGCATTTCACTGATGGTTTCAGATGCTGAACAGTTCTTTAAGTGTTCCATTTGAGTTTCCTCTATTGACCAGTCTCTGTTTAATTCTGGATACCATTTTTTAATTGGAGTTTGGTATATATATATTTTTTTTCTTAAGTTCTTTACTTATTTTGGATTTTAGTACTCTATCAGATGTTAAATTGGTAAAAAAAAAATTTCTCATTCTGTAGACTGCTGCTTTGTATGAAGGATGATGTCCTTTGCCTTACCAAAGCTTTGCACTTTCATGAGGTTCTATTTATTAATTGTTGATTTTAATGCCTATGCTATCAGTGTTCTGTTCAGGAAGTCTCCTGAGACAATGAGTTCAAGAATATCCCCATTTTCTTTTCTGTTAGATTCAGTGCATCTTTTCTTTTTGAGTCATTTGATGCCTTTGGACTTGAGGTGTGTGGCGTCTACTAAGTATGGATCTATTTGCATTCTTCTAGACATAGGCCTACAGTTTAACCAGCATCATTTACTGAAGATGCTGTCTTTTTTTCAGTGTGCATATCTGGCTTCCTTATCTAACATCAGATGTTCAAAGATTTGTAGAATTTGTCTCGGTTTGCACTTTGATTCCATTGATCAACATGTCTGTTTTATTCAATACCATGAAGTTTTTATTATTATTGTTCTGTAGTGAAACTTGAAATTGAGAACAGGGGAACCTCAAATAGTTCTTTTTATTGTTCAGGATTTTTTTCTGTTTTTTAATCTAAATTAGAAAAAAACTTGTTTTACATGTCAATCACTGTTTTCTATCCCTTCCCTCCTCCCCTGCCCCCCCACTAATCCTCTATCCCATTCCCTTTCTGCTTCCCAGGAAGGGTGAGGTCTTCCATGGGGGATCTTTGAAGTCTGTCATATCATTTGGAGCAGGGCCTAAGCCCTCCCCCATGTGTCTAGGCTGATTGTGTTAATCATCCAGTTTTTGTTTGTTTGTTTTGATTTTCCATATAAACTTGATAATTGTCCTTTGAGATATGTGAGGAATTGTGTTGGAATTTTAATGGAGATTGCATTGAACCTGTAGATTGTTTTTGATTGGATGATCATTTTGCTGTGTTAATTCTATTGATCCATGAGCATGGGAGATTTTTTCCAACTTTCTACAATGTCCTAAGGGTTTTGACATATAAATCTTCCACTTGTTTGGTTAAAGTTACCCCAAGATATGTTATACTACTTTTGGCTATTGTGAAAATTGTTGTTTTCCTGATTTCATTCTTAATCTGTTTGTCATTTGCATTCATGAAGGCTACTGATTTTTTGTGAGTTATTTGTGTTCAGTTACTTTGCTGAATATATTTATCAGCTTTAGGAATTCCATGCTGGAATTTTTAGGCTCACTTCTGTATAATATCATGTCATCTGCAAATAAAGATACTTTGACTTCTCCTTTCCAATTTTCATACTCTTGATCTCCTTCAGTTGTCTTATTGCTGTAACTAAGACTTCAAGTATTATATTAAATACGTAAGGAGAGAGTGGACAACCTTTTCTTTTTCCTGATTTTAGTTGAATTGCTTTGAGTTTCTCTCCATTTAATTTGTTGCTATAGGCTTGCTGTGAACAGTTGTCATTATGTTTAGGTATGTTCCTTGTATCCCTAATCTTTCCAGGACTTTCATGATGAAGGACTTTTGGATTTTGTCAAAGGCCTTTTCTGCATCTGTTGAGATGGACATTATTTTTTAAGTATAACAGTAATGAGTGTCTATTATTTAATATTCAGGACCTTCTTTCTAATGTTTGTTCTTCTTTACACTAATTTACTTCCACATATTTCAGAAACAGAAGGGTTAGTTGGAATAAAATGATCATTATGTCACTTCTCTTTATGTTATGTTTTAGAGAACAATTCATTGACATTGATAAAATTTAAAATATTTCCTATTGTCTCCAACTGGCATTGATCTCAATTTTATTAATTATTTTAGAATTGTTTTATTCTTTTCTATCAGTGCTCATAAAAATATCATTTTTAGCAATCAGACATAATGCAATCAGTAATTAAAATTATAGCCAACTTCAGGTGCTAGTAATTGTCAATCAATTAGATGCATTGTGATTGCAGATTTAATTGAAATGCTGATTGAAGTATTGATAGTTGCTCATGGTTTTCAAGAGTAAACTGCATCTTGCTGTGGTTTTTTTTGGTGTTTTTTATTTTTGCAAAATTATAATTTCACATGTCAATCCATTCTCCCTCTCCCCCCAACCCCCCACCAACCCTCTCCACTCCCCATAGAGGCTAGGGCCCTCCACAGGGGCTCCCCAAATTCCACAACATCATCCTGGGCCAGGCCTAGGCCTTCCCCATGTGTCCAGGCAAAGAGAGCATCCCTTCAAGTGTCATGGGCTCTCAAAGTCCCTTCTTATACCAGAAAAAAAAATACTGATCCACTACCAGAGGCCCCATACAGTGCTGAGGCCTCTTCATTGACATCCACTGGTCTGGATCAGTCTCCTGATGGCCTCCCAGACAGCAGAATGGGGTCGATGTGCTCCCCATTGTTCAGGTCAGGTGTTTCTGTGGGATTCACCAGCCTGGACCTGACCCTCTTGATCTTCATTTCTCCCTCTCTGCAACTGAGTTCCAGAGTTCAGTTCAGTGTATAGCTGTGGGTGTCTGCCTCTGCTTCCATCAGCCACTGGATGAGGTCTTTAAGATGGCACATAAAATAATCATCAGTCTCATTATAGTGGAAAGACATATAGGGTAGCCTCTCAACCATTGCCTAGATTGTCAGTTGGTATCATCCTTGTAGATCTCTGGAAATCTCCCTAGTGCCAGATCTGACTGGAATTCCAGTCAGCTCTGGGAACCATGCATTTTTCTCTTAGTGTCCTTCTTGTTTCCTAGTTCCTTTGGTGAAGAGGATTGTAGGCTGGTAATCCTTTGTTCTATGTCTAAAATTCATATATGAGTGAGTACATACCATGTTTGTCTTTTTGTGACTGGGTTACCTCACTCAGGATGGTTTCTTCTAGTTCCATCCATTTGCATTCGAATTTCAAGATTCCGTTGCTTTATTTGGCTGAGTAGTACTCCATTGTGTAAATGTACCACATTTTCTGTATCCATTCTTCAGTTGAGGGGCATCTAGATTGCTTCCAGTTTCTGGCTATTACGAACAACACTGGTATGAACATTGTTGAACATATGTCCTTGTTATATGAACGTGCATTATTTGGGTATATGCCCAAGAGAGGAATTGCTGGATCTTGAGGTTAACTGATTCCCATTTTCCTGAGCAACAGCCATACTGATTTCCAGAGTGGTCTTACAAGTTTGCACTCCCACCCACAATGGAGGAGTGTTCCTTTTTCTCCACATCCTCTCCAGCATAGATTGTCATTGGTGTTTTTGATTTTAGCCATTCTGGCCAATGTAAGATGGTATCTCAGGGTTGTTTTGAATTGCATTTCTCTGATGGCTAAGGATTTTGAGCACTGTCTTAAATATCTTTCAGCCATTTTAGATTCTTCTGTTGAGAATTCTCTATTTAGTTCTGTGCCCCACTTTTTAATTTCATTAATTGGTGTTTTGGTGACTAGCTTCTTGGGTTCATTGTAGGTGTCTTGCTATTTTTAAGTTAGAATTAATTATGGAGAACACACTCCCAACTACACTCACTCAATTTGCTGAGCATGGAAGGATCTGGGCCAACTCCTTTTGCAAATATGAATAAAGTTGAGACCATGAATCATAAGTGATCTGTCTGGCTATTGGTTGAGTACATGAATTTTAATGGGCTTATTTGCATACTAACAATAACAATCTATATAGACATTTCTGTAGGTGCAATGAGTTTGGACTTTCAAATCCTGGCACTTTTATAAAGGAAGGTAGCATCCACTAAACATTGCTAGTACCTCCATTTTATCAGGATTCTCCAATAGGTGTATTTAACCACCTATTGGTTAGCCTTCAAAGATATTAACTAGGTCATATATCATAGCAGTTGGGTGGTTATAATATTCACATTACAAACATGATTTGACATGTATTCTTTCAAAATAAATAGAGTGTCTTCTTAGTCATTTGAAATTTGCAAGGCAGGCTAAAGATACATTTATCTAAAGAAACATTTTACCTACACTTTTACAACTAAAAGTTGTTCCTTATTTTCTAATTATTGGCTTACAGGAATAGACTAATCAAGGAGTAAATTCTTCATAACATGATTTTTATTGCATGATGAGTGTGTCATAAGTCTCAACACAAAATGAGATTTTCTTTTCAAAGTGAAACCAAAAATACGCTGCTGTTGTTTTCTAGTGAGTTTAGGGGATATAAATAAGCTAATTGGCCCATAGTGTCAGAATCTGACATTGGTAAAGACCACATTCTTCCAGAAAAGTGCTTTAAGCGACTATGATTTTATTTGTGTGCCTTTTCCTGGAGCACAGCAAGGACTTCAGGTGCTTAATGGATAACTCATGATAACAACTTAGTTTACACTGTATGTCCAAAGACAGTGAGGAGCATTAATGCAGAGGAAGCCTCATGTTTTTGTTGTTGTTGTTGTTGTTTGTTTTATTTGTTTTTTTTCTTTCAAGTTTAAAATCAGCAATATAAGCTAGACATGGTGGCCCCAATCCATGGTATTGTCATTTGGGACACTGAAGCTAGAGCTTTTTGAATTCCAGGACATCATAGACTGTGTAGCTGAATTCTATTTAGAAAAAAATCAAAATAATAATTACAAATCATGACATAAAGTAGACAATGCAAACTTGGGGTGCCTAGCTCTCCAGATCAAGCATATACTGGTGCCATTGCCCCTGTAATAATTAAAAACATACTGAGTTGACAGAAACATTCATCTCCTAGCCTAGGAAAAATCATCCAGTTATAGACTAAAATGGCATTGTGAACTTCAAAGAAAATGATGAAACTCAGCAACACATCTTCCAAAACTATGAAGGAAGCATCTATTTATGTAAAAAATGTTAATATATTTTTACTTGTGTCTTTGAGTATTGGGCCTGTGAATATCTAAGTCAATACCAATTTTGCCATGGAAAGAATAGACAACTATTTTATCTTTCCCTATGGTTAGACCATGTGCCTTTTTATGAAAGCATCGTATGTGACATTGTTTTTAAACCAGTGGCTGGCTCTATTGACACCTGTATATGCATGGTTTAGAAATACAGCACACACAGTAAATGATACCATGGAGCCAGATGTCTGCTAGCATTACCTGAAGATTAAAATTGGAGAGAACAATCCATTTATTACATCCTCAGAAGGAATATTTATCAAAATGTCTCCTCCCTCTATCCCTAACAAAGAGCACTATCAGAAGCTGGAGGTTCTGCAGGCACTCGGCCGTGAAGATGAATTATGTGAATCTGACCTGTAATCTTTTGTGACATTTTAAACTCAAATATTTTCACATATTTCTCCACACAATTAAAATATTTAGTCTCACTTCATTTTATGAGACATAAATAGCTATGTAAGTACTCTGTAATTACTGTACATTGTAACAAATGACCTCATAAATACATTGTAATGTCCCATGTAATTACATGGTTAAATCTTGTCTTTGAGATGGCTGCTCTCCGATGGAAGGCATGCTGGTTTCTGAGATTAATTACTTAAGGCCTAATTTGATGGCTTGCTTGAAGATATGCCTCTGTTAAAGAGCCACTTGCACTGTTTTTAAAGAGAAAAATGTTTTATAATACACTCCTGTTGTCTTTTTCAATATTGACCTCACTGTATGTGTTCATCCCTAAATATTTGACATATCTAAATGTATTGTACACAAAAGCCAAAGTGGTATCATTCTACAGAGGAGAACACTGGTTGGCAATTACATTTTCCATCAAACACCAGCTAGAAAATGGTTATAATAATTTTAATGGCTCTGAACTACTACTTAAAAACATATTAAAGTATACAAATTATAGTATCTATCACTGGTCAATCACTAGGCAACTAATGTTTGCTTTAAAAGCCTGAGTTGCCATGACACACACATTTTAGTATGCGCTTATGATATTTTTAATTCATCAGGGTTATTCTGAATAAGTGGGTGTATATAATAGGTGAAAAAAATCAGTTTTGAAGCTTTTTTGTTTCACATAGGATTTTCTGGAATATTGTAAAATCAGTATCCTAAACTGACATTTTTGATCTGACTACTCAAATAATAACTTGATTTTTATATTACAAAATGACAAAAAGAGCAAAAAATGATAAATGCAATATTTCTTGCCTTAAATTAAATATATCCTGTATTCCTATGCCTTTGGAAGGTATATTTCTACATACAACTTCCTTTATGGGATTTTCTAATTTTCTTGTATTACTCTGATACAAGGATATTTTATTGTTTTTTTAAATGGCTTCATTTGATAGAAATTAATAGTTTGAGAAAAGACTTAGTGATCTCCAAGAGTCAGTGAGGCTCCTTAAACCTGTGGCTTACTTCTAGGGAATGACTTAAGTACTACAAAATAAACTCTATTGACACTGACAAATTCTAAAATGCATCACACATCAGTTCAGTATATCATGAACTCTGGAGAGCAACAAAATTGCTTTATTGTAATGGAATTTTGTCAAAATGTGAATACCTCCTAAAAAAATTATGTTTCCCACGTTTGGGCTCACACAAAAGCTGGCCTGGCTACTAGACTATGAATAGCAAAATGTTACATAGAAAATACTATTTTAAGTCCAGTATCTTAAAGCAGGAAGGAGTTACATTTATTTGAGACCTATTTATTTGTTATATGTTCTTTTGGTTTTTCTCTCTTCCCTGCACTATACTTTGTATTCCAAGTCATATTCTTCATTAGTTTACAAGTGTTGGGATAATTACATGTTGTTTTTGAAGGCAGCTTAGGTGGCAGGAAATATTAATTGACTTTTCTTCCCATAAATGGAGCTATATATGTTTCTATCTGAGAACCAGCATTTGGGAATCAGTTAAATATCTCTATACAACTAATAGGACTATAGCAAAAATCAACTTTAAAAGAAACATCCCTTCCCTTATTTCAATAAATTGGTTTTGATCTGCAAAACAATGTTATTTTGGAAGATTTGTGTTCTGGTTGTTATCAGATTAATATTTTATAAAAAAAATTCAGCTTCTTATTCACTCATTTATTTTTACATTTTCAAACTCCAAACATATGAAAGAGCATATCTTGGTGACTCAGTATTTGAAACCTTGCTCTGGTTTTTGTATGTGTCAAAAGTGGCACATACTTACCAATGGGTTTTATAATGTAAAATTAAAACAGAAGCCAAGCTTTGTACTTTGTAATACAAAGTTTTTCTAAGGCCTTTCAACCATGCAATGGGACACAGATATGAACCTGTGGCATACAATGATGCTTTAGGTAAATGATTCCTATTAATACTTAACAAATCCCTGACAACCTGAAGGTAAAATAGGGTGTCTCTTGCTCATCGGTGTTACTATTCTTAGTGAATATCTTTTGTCAGTGCAATAACAGTTCAGAAGAGAGCATCTAATAATATTTTCTTTTTATTTTATTTAAAAATATTTTCCTTTTACATACAAATCCCAGTTACCCCTCCCTCCCCTTCTCATGGCCCTCTGCCCCCCATCCAGTCCTCATAAGGGGCACGGTCTTCCTTGCTGAGTCAACAAAGTCCATCCAGTCCTCATAAGGGGCACGGTCTTCCTTGCTGAGTCAACAAAGTCTGGCATACCAATTTGAAGCAGGACCAAACCCCTGGAACAAGGACCAAACTAGAACAAGGCTGAGCAAGATATCCCATGTAGGGAATGGGCTCCAAAATGCCAGTTCATGCCCCTGGGTTGGTCCTGGTACCACTGCCTGGGGCCTCCCCAACAGATGAGATCACCACATTCAGAGGGTCTCCTTCAGTCCCATGAATTTTTCCCAGCTGTCAGTCCATAGTCCACAAGCTCCCACTAGTTCTGGTCAGCTGTCTCTGTTGTTTTCCCCATCATGATCTTGACCCCCTTATTCATATAATCCCTCCTCCCTCTCTTCAAGTGAACTCCAGGAGCTCAGCCCAGTGCTTGGATGTGGGTAAGTCACTGCATCCGCTTCCATCAGTTACTGTATGTAGGTTCTGTGATGACAATTAGAGTAGTCACTAATCTGATTAAAGGGGAAGGCCAATTCAGACACCCTATTCCTTATTTCTAGGAGTCTTAGCTGGGGTAATCTGTAGGGGAAGCTGTAGCCACGCCTACTTAGGGGCTGGCTACAGGTGTGCCTGACCATGCTTTCGAGGTCAGGCTGATGTAGAGTGAGACTTTGAGGGGACTGCATTTTCTCTTTTGGTTTCACTTTTGTACTTGCGGTACAGACTGCTGCCACGCCAGCTGGATAGGTTGCTCTGTAAGTAAGGCTTTTCCCTATTAAATACCCTTATATTTCTACCTGACTTCGTATTGGTAATTTCCCACTATAGTCATCCTTGTAGATTCTTGAGAATTTCTCTAGCACCTGGTTTCTCCCTAACCCCATAATGGCTCCATGTATCAAAATATCTCTTTCATTGCTCTCCTCCTCCATCCTTCCACCAACTTAGTCTTCTTGATACCTCATGTTTCCATGCCCCATCCCCTCTCTTATACCTGCTCCTCTCAGTTTACCCAGGAGTGCTAACTATTTTCTCTTCCTGGGGCCCTCCATGTGTTTTCATCTTAGGGTACCCTTTTATATATAGCTTCTTTAGGGTTGTGGATTATAGCCTGGTTATGCTGTGCTTTACAGCTAATATCCACTTTTGAGTGAATACATACTGTTTGTCTTTTTGGGTCTAGGTTAGCTCACTCAGGTTGGTTTATTCTAGTTCCATCCACTTGCTGGAAAATTTCAAGATGTTTTTTTTGTTTTTTACTGCTGAATAATAGTGGAATGCAAACTTATACAGCCCATTTGGAAATCAGTATGGTGGTTTCTCTGAAAATTGGGAATCGACTTACCTCAAGACCCAGTAATGCCACTCTTGTACATGTACTCAAAGGATGCATAATCATACTACAAAGACATTTGCTCAACTATGTTCATAGCAGCATTGTTTGTAAAAGTCAGAACATGTAAACAACCTAGATGCCTATCAACCAAAGAATGGCTAATAGTATTTTCCAGGCACAAGATATCCACATTAAGAAGCTCCCAACTAAGCACATGGACCCCAGACTGCTGTCTGGGAGGCCACCACAGGACTGAATCAGACCCCTGAACATGGATGTCAATGAGGAGGCCTCTGCACTCTAGGGGGGCCCCTGGTTGTGGATTAGTATTTTTCCCTGGTATATGAAGGGACTTTGAGAGCCCATACCATGTGAAGGGATGCACTCTTGGCCTGGACACATGGGGGGAGGGCCTAGGATGATGAGGGGGTCTTTGGGGAGCCTCATCTAGAGCCGTACCCTGCCTGGGGAGTGGAGGGTGGATGGGGTGGGGGACAGGTAGGGGTATGGGGGAGGGTTTGGGGGAGGGAGAAAGGATTGACATGTGAAGCAAGCTTGTACTGACTGAACTAATAAAGAAATTAAAAAACAGAAGCTCCCAACTATATTTCTATATATCTATGCCTAGCATTTGGCCTTACTTAACATTGTCATTAAACAGATTTGAAAGTTTATGACATGGAGTAAATGTGTAAGTTTGAGACCAGGATTCAATTAACCTGATTATTTTAGAAGATCCTATAGATATCAGAGCTTCATGTATAAATAACAGTTTTTAAGTGTTACTTTTAAACTTAAATTTGGTCTCTGACAATTTCTTACATTTCCGTCATTCACAATGATTACTATCATCTTCCACTTTCATTTAACTCAATCCCATCTTTCTTTACCTTCCACCAATTCTCAGCAAATCTCTTACATTCCTGCCTGTTTCTTTTGTTTTGTGACCCACTGAGTTTAACCAATACTGTCTGTGTAAATATGGGTTTGGAGCTATTCACTAGAGCCTGGTGGGTTCATCAGTACTCCATAACTGAAAACAATGGTTCATACTCTCTGAGACTCCATCACCAGCCAATGGTTACTCAGTAAGGGATGTGTCCTCACAAGTCATTCTCCCATCTTTGATTGTTCTTGGGCTAGTCAAGAGGAGGGTAAGTATTAACATCTACTGTGAGTTCACAATAGCTGTGGTTGTATCATGCCTACAGGCTAGCCTTTCATTATCCTTCTCTTGGTCTTTTAGCTCTTACATTCTACCTGTTCCTTCTGCAATATTTCCTGAGAATTAAAGTGGGTGATAATGAATGTCTTGCTCTGTAATAGGCCCAAACCATCATTTATTCTGATCATCTTTGGAAGCCATAAGTCTCTATATTCATGTAAATTCATTGCAAATAGAGGTTTCTCTTAATAAGGATGAGGTTATCTTTTGTCTATTACAATAAACAGAAAAGTTTAGAAGGTGTGATGAAACTAATTCAGTTAGTTAAACAACAATGCTAAGTTGCCATCTTTGACCTAAGTTCTCTTTTGAAATGGTTTCTAGACCTGGTTTCTAGTATCTGCATGGGTTACCTTCTCAAAACCAATCTGAGGATGGATGGTTGTCCTCACAGAATTCCTGCCTCAATTGAGCTGACAGGCATATCTTACTGAGAGGTTGGCTATATAATTCATAGAGATCATGGCTGACAGAGACAGTCAATGCCTTCTTTTCTCCCAGCACTGGCACTGTTTCAGCACACTGAATGTCAGCAAGTAGGAAGCATGAAGGTCAGTTCTGGGCTCACTTTCCCTCTGTCTTTCAACCAAGGTTGCATGGAATCTTCAGCAACTTGTTCTTGTGCTTTATCTAGGTTAGGCAAAAGGTGGTGGACAAGAGCTTTGATTACCAACACTAAGGGGGCTCTAAGAGCTTCCTGACAAGCAACACCTTTAGAGATATTGTGTTCCTCAATCTGGAAACTCTGTTTATTAACCCACTACTTCCACAAAGAGCAGTATCTAACCTCAGTTTGCCTGGGCTTCTCACATAAGCAGGAACATGATATTTATGTAGTGAACTAAAGCCAGTTTAATCTCTAGGTAAATGTGTCTATTTATTTATAAGTTTGAATAAAACTATATGAAGGACCATTTAAAGGTAGACAAATATATCAATGTAGAAGTGGTCATATTATTTCAGTCACTAAATAAGATCATTATAAGTTTCACCTTTTTAAAACAGATCAGCATTTCTTATATTAATTAAAACATGATTATAAAAATCTCAGTTAAAATAAAAATCAAACAACTCTTTGTATGTAATCATTTATTCAAGAGTTTTACAAATTGTATGTCCTGGTGACAGATCTTCAGTTTCCAGTAGCTTTACTCTGAACATGCTTACCATCTTCCTTTCTTGTCACTTTGAATAATAGTTGCCCACATGAATCCACAAATATAAATTTTGATATGCAACTCAATATTTTAACATAATTTATTCCAAAGATTTCACATATCTATAATAATAATAAATCACTGAAGTAGTGTATGGTAGCCAGAAAAACATATATGCTATAGTGATGTTTTATTGACATTTTATCAAATTCATAGTTGGTTAGCACCAAAAGTTTATAGTTTATATACATATTCTATTAAATTTGTAGGTTTTATGTAGTTTATTAAAAGAAAGAAAAGGCTTAGGTACTGTTAGCAAAGGTATATCCATAATTGAATTTAAAATATTACTTGTTAGTAGACTTAATCCAGTTCAAAATTCAAATAGATGTTCTCAATATCTGTACAGGATATAGTAAATGCTAAGATAAATTTCAGAGTCAAATATTAAATTCTGTTTTCATGCATTTGCTATGTCATGTGTGATGATTGGTATTTACTTCTAGCTTCCATAAACACAGTGAAAGTTTGCCTAGATTAAGGCCAACCTCTTAGAACGTCTATGAAGAATTGTCATAATTATGTTAATTGATGTTGGAAGATGCATTTTAACTGTTCCCTGAGCAGTAGATCTTGAACTGTATAAAATAGTGTAAACTGAACACTAGAATACAGTCATCATTTGCTTTTTCCTTCTTTTCTGTGACTAGCTGCCTTGAGCTCCTGCTACTGTGACTGTGAGCTGAAATGAACCTTTCCTTCTTAAATTGCCTTTATCACAGTATTTCATCAAAGTATCAGGAAAAGGAAATAAGATACTCCTTATTATGGTTTTATTATTGATACAATTTATTTTAAAAGAAAAGTTAGGAAGTTGTCTTTGGTGGTTGGTGGTTCTGTGCATTTTGACTTGTACATTTCTGCAATAGACTCCATCTGCTGCCAAAGGAAGGTTGTTTGATGAGAGGTAAGAGAGACACTATGGGTATAAGGATAAATATTCAGGAGGCATATAGTATTCATCTATTTAGATTATACTAGTTAGGAAAATAGCAGCAGTATGTGTGTGACCTCTCTAGATATAGGTAGCTTGTTTTACAGTACCAGGCAAGGGATCCCTCATATTGAATGCACTTTAAATCTTATTAGACAGATGTTATGCCAAATATATAACATCAAGATTACACCACTGGAGATACCTTGTTGGGGTAGTTAGAGTTATGGTTCATAGGTTTTACAGCAGGGCATGTATGACTATTAATTGCTTTTCTCCCTTGGTAACTTGCAAAGCACGTTCAGATATTGTGAGAGCTTGTCCTGTGGGAGGAGGTTTCCAGGTCAGTTCCAGCTCAATTCCTCCGAGCCTTATACCTTGTGAATAGTGTCAATAGCACCTTATCAGCATGTTGTTAACGTCATTCTGAGAGGTAACCAAGTACAGTGTGTGTGTGTGTGTGTGTGTGTGTGTGTGTGTGTGTGTGTGTGTGTAAGTTTCCCTATGTTTTTATAGAAATACCATCCATACCATCTCCTCCTCTCTTTATACCAGCCTCTCCTCATCCCTCAGTTAAAGTTCAAACATTTTCCATTTCCCCTTTTAGATCACTTGTGTCCTAAAATACCTTTGTCTAGTCTTCCCCCCTCATGCCCCCCCCTTTCTCATGGATTCTGCAGTTACTTCAGGTTATGTACTCCCATATAAATACTGAGAGGTAGAAGTTACACATAAGAGAGAGCATGTAGTTTGTCTTCCTGGTTCTGCCTTATCTCATTCAGTAAAATATTTTCTGTTACCATTTACCTTCAAATTTTATAACTCCATTTTTATTTAAATCTGAGTAGAATTATATTGTTAATATGAACTACATTTTAAATTATCATCAGATGAAAGACATGTAGGTTATTTCCATTCCTTAGGTATTGTTGAGTATCAGAGCAATGAATGTAGCTGAGCAGGTCCCTATGGAGTAGGATGTTGAGTCCTTTGGGAATGTGCCAAGAAGTGATAAAACTGAATCAAATGGTAGATCTACTCTTATATTTTCAAGATTCTACACACTTATCTCCAGAGTGAATGAAGTAGTATGTAATATTTCACACAATGAATGAAAGTTTCTCCATCCATTCATGCTTGTCAGTGTTTGTTGTCAGTTAGTTCCTTGATTATAACCATTTTCACCGGGATAGATACAATCTTATCATAGATTTAATTTGCATTTCTCTGATGCTATGGGTTCTGGTGAATTTTTAAAAGTGTTGTTTATCAGAAAATTTTATATGAGTGGATTATTATATTCTATTGAGTTGTTTATGTCTGACACATGAGCTTTTAAATTATTACTTTTCCTTTTACTAGAGAAATTCAAATGAAAAACACCAAATCCTTTATATCCACTTCTAAAATGAGTGCTGAGTATATTTATTTGTGTATGTTATTATGATTTTCTTCTTCCTCTATGCTTTGTCACTACTCAAGCATGATGTTTTTATTTGTTAATATAAGAAATGAGAATTGTATTCCATGCGAACCAATGCCCAGCAAATATATGTGGAAGAGTAGTAGTTCCTAATGTGTTTCTAGCTAATTCATCTCTCTTGGTGCCACTGTCAATTTGCTTTATAAAACAATGCTATTTTTTTGGTCCAACAAAGAATGAATCCATATTCTCAATGCCATTTTTTTTCTGTTTGTTTCTTTTCCCCCTTTCCAAAATATTCCACTTTTACAGTCACTCTTTGAAAATGAAGGTAATGGTTGTGTTTGTGAGCAGTAGTACTCTGTAGAATATAAGCTCTGGGAACATAGTCTGTAGATATCAAACTTTATATTAAATTAGTATTTTCTTTTTTGAAGTCATGAGGGCTCACAAACTTATTAAAATATCAGCAAATGTTAGGTACACAAACCATGGTACTCAAAGATGAGCCAAGTAGGTAGTTGAAGCTTATAGGCTCCTTGAACTGGGGAGAATCCAGTGGGGCTTGTTGAGAGTTTCAAAAGGGGAGTAAATGATTTGTAGGTTAAACCAATGGGGTGAAAGAGTAGACATTAGTTGGGCTTTCTGCCTGGCTGCTTGCTAGGTGTAGTGTCCTTTTTTTATAGCCAGTCTCCAGGGGATTTGATCAGACCATTAAATATAAGGGGTAACAACAGAAAGCTGTTTCTTGTATTTCAGAAGGCAGAGAGAGAGAAAGAGAGAGAGAGAGAGAGAGAGAGAGAGAGAGAGAGAGAGAGAGAGAGATGTGATTCTCTTGATTCATTTGATGTGACTGGTGTAATAAAAACTGAACAACCAATAGTGAGACAGGAGATATAGGTGGGACTTCTGGGCAGATAAGGGAGGTAGTAGGAGAAATCTAGGTGTTCAGGAGAGATTTTAGGAGACACGGAGGAAACAGGATGTGTGGTATGTAACAGAATGTAAATTAATAGAAATGGGTTAATTTCAGTTATAAGAGCTAGCTAAAAACAAGCCTAAGCTAAGGCCAAGCTTTCATAATTAATAAGTCTCTGTGGGCAGGTGGCCAATGAGAAACCTTGTCTACAGAGAGGAGTGAAGTTGGGAAATACACTCAGCAGGACAAGACATGAGTGTTATTTCCTGAACCCCAACCCTGATAACTTCTACCATCTTATCTTGTCTAAAGATAGATTTTATATTTTGAGAGTTTCACCTACTGTTTACTTTTTTTAACTTACAGTTGCCTTGAAGCCAAGCACAATTCAAATCTGTTCCTAAACTCATAAAAATTACTTTTAACTTTGTGTTTTTTATTGCCTTTAATAACCATGTGTGACTTTAAGTTCAAAAATCAGAGTTTTAAGGAATATCCTGCATTTGTGTGATTCCTCATTTTATGCAAAGTTGAACTGTTTTTCATTTAAATGTTTCTTCTATTCATCCAGTATCTTCAATTAAGTATTTTCTAGGTGAGATGGTTGTTAGAATTGAATTCCAAATGAGAAGATTAATGAAAATATGATGGCAAACATATGTATAACTGTGGGACAAGTCTTAAAAGTATGAATTTTTCATACCAACAATAGAGTTTTACCTTGCTAGGAATGGGGTTTGGCACACTGGCAGCATGGAGCAACAATAAAAATAACTGCAAGATAGGGAGATAGCATATGAATTAGCACACTGAGGGGAAGACTGACAACTTACACTTGACTAGAAAAACTAGAGCTAAGACAATAAATAAATAACCCTAAACATTAGGGAAGTAGTTACTATGTGTGTGACAAAATATTTTATGGAACAAAAACATAGAGAAGTTGACAATATAATATGAGACAGGGTGGGTGTTAGTGGTAAAAATTACTCAAATTAAAAACAAAACCAACAAAATGCTCACAAGAATTGAGATAGGAATATTGCTCACTGTAGGTACACTTGCATCCATCTACAGTGCCACATTCTCCGAAATGGTTTTTTGTTTTGTTTTGTTGGTTTTGTTTGTTTGTTTGTTTGTTTTTGTGGGTAGGGACAAAGTGATAGTAAAGAGAAAATGTAGACATGTTTTTATTCACTGACTCTAAGATAGCCTTTGTCGCCCTCCCCTATCATGGGTTTAGTTCACCATCATGTAGAGAAGATACTATCTCACAGCAGATGTCCTCATTCTTGAGCTCTTTCAGTCTTTCTGCCTTTCTTTTTCAGTATTTTCTGAGCTTTAGGTGTCACCATTATAGTGTTAGTTCGCATGGTGTACCCCACAGTTAGCCTCTGCAGTTTTATTAAGAATAGTTTCTTTAATGGTCACCATCTACTTCAAAAGGAAACTTCTTTGATGAGGGGTACCTTATTTTGCTGCCCAATATTGAGGTAATGAAACACCCTGACCAAAACCAAGTTGGGGACAAAACAGTTTATTTGACTTATGCCTCCATATCATAGTTCATTAGGGAAGGAAGCCAGGGCAGGAACTCAAACAAGACAGAAACCTGGAAGCATGAGCTGATGCAGAGGCCATGGAGGGGTGCTGCTTATTGGCTTGCTTCCCATGGCCTGTTTGCTGGACCTGTTTTCTTATAGAACCCAGGACTGTCAACCCAGGGACGGCATCACTCACAATGTACTAGAGTCTCTCCCATCAACCACTAGTTAAAAAATGTCCTACAGGCTAGTGTACAGCCTGCTCTTATGGAGACATTTACTTAATTGAGGTTCCCTCCTCTCAGATGAATTCAGCATGTATCAAGTTGACATGAGAGTGACCAGCACAAGGCGTAAGAACTACACTTATCTAGAGAATATGACAGGTACTTAGAATGTAATTGAGAATTATACTGGACTGGGAATATTCTATTAGTACTGTCATCTCCCTGGCCCACTTGTATAGCACATTCCAATCATATGAGAGCTAGTCCTTGAGAAGGAGGTTTCCAGGGCACTTCCAACTGGATTTCTCCAAGTTCTGTCTCTACAGTGTGTTGCCTTTATACTTCACACAAAGACAACAGCAGAAGCTTGTATTGTTTTCGAGCTCTCTTGGACTCCTCTAATGACTTGAAGGGAGGTTGCTGATGCCTAGCACTGGGGTTTTTGTTGGATAGTCCATGGCTCTAGGGGAGTACATTTTCACCCCAAATTACATAATGAACATAATCATATTATATGTTATGCCATGCATCCACTTGGCTCTTCCAGGCATCCTTGCTATTTTTTATCGCTCCCATAACCCTTTCAGTGTTGCCCTCCTTCCCTTTCCAGATAAAGCGATCACACCACTTTTCTATTTTTCCTTTTTCTTACTTCCTGTCTTCCTGAGACTTCATGTTATTGATTCAGATTACCTGGATTTCAAGTCTCTTTCATTGGAATCTGATTTTTCCAGAAGAATTCCAAGAAATTCATGTGTGATTTCTTTCTTTTAAATTAAATTTATTTTAAAACATTCTTTTATCATTTCACATACCAATCCCAGTTCTTCTTCCTCTCCTCCTGCTCCCCCTCCTTCAGCCCTCCCCCATCCATTCCTCAGAGAGGTTAAGACTTCCCATGGGGAGTCAACAAAGACTGGCACATCACTTTGAGGCAGGACCAAGACCTTCCCCCCTATATCTAGGCTGAGCAAACTGTCCCTCCAAAGAGAATGGACTCCAAAAAGTCAGTTCAAGCACTAGGGATAAATCCTGGTCCCACTGCCAAGGGCCCCATGAACTACCCAAATATATACCTTTCTTTTGCTTATTTAGCTTATGACGTAGAGTGCTACACTGAAATTTTGCCAACTAGAATTTTCTCAGTTTCATTGCATTGTTTATTAACCTCAAGTATTTTTGAGAATGCTAGTGCCATTATTTTCTGGATCCATTTTAATTGACCTGTCTCCCTCACCCCTCATTCTGGAAACTTTTGTACTCAGCTACCTCTCATGACAGTTTAACACAGCTTCTGTTTTAATTTGATACTTTTAAAAATTTGTTTTATTAAGTATCTCTTGTTCTTTTTTAGCTAGTCCCAAATTCTTCCACTTCTTCGGGACTAGGCTTTTTTTGGAAAGCTGAAGCTGAGTAACTTCATTTACTATTTTTCTTCATTTACTTATAATTTATTATTTATTTATTTATTTATTGCTAATTTTCTATCAAGTGCCCTGTTGTCTTTCTATCCTCTCAATGTAACATTTAGATGTTGGCCATTATAGTTATATAAGGAATAATTTCCTGTTCTTTCTAATTCGATACAATCTTTCCCCTTCTTAATTTTTATTGTCATATTTTTCAGCCTTAGTTACCATCTCAGTCTCCATATCTTTTTCCTTTCTTTTTTATTTAAATTAGACAATTAAATTAAACAAGCTTGTTTTACATGTCAGTTCCCTCTCCCTTCCCTCCTCCCCTTCCCCCCACTGACCCACTCCCTAACTCCCTATCCTGTAGTTGTCCTGACCAGCAGGACAGCAACCTAGAGCAAGAAGTCCAGGGAGGGGAATGGAGACAAGAGGCACGAGAGAATGACCACAGACAGGATTCTGATCAAGTGGCAATTTTTTTTTTCCAGGCTAGCTTTTATAGTCAGTAGTATGGGGTAAAGGGTAGGGGGAGAAAAGGCCAAGAGCCAGGTGTTAGTTCAAACAGGATGTCAGAAAACTATAAAGGGAGGATATAGGCAGGGTAAAAATTCATGGGTGGTGGGGAGAGGGGGGGTTACCTAGGGAAGTGCTGGGACACAGAGGGTTGCTTAGGTAAGGGGGCCTATGGTTAGAACAAAGGATTGACTTCTGGGTCATGTAGTTCCTTCTGGTGCTCATGCTTCTAGAAGCCATTTATAATCAAAAGACAGTTCTATAACCCTGTGGATTGCCAAGTTTGGCCTAAAGGTTCATGCCAAGTTGTATGGCTCCCAACACTATCCCATCCCCTGTCTGCTCCCCAGGGAGGGTAAGGCCTTCCATGAGGGATCTTCAAAGTCTGTCATATTATTTGGAGCAGGTCCTAAAGCCTCCACATGTGTCTAGGCTGAGAGAGTATCCCTCTATGTGGAGTGTGCTCCCAAAGTCCATTAGTAAACTAGGAATAAATACTGATCCACTACCAGAGGCCCCAGAAAGTACCCAGACCTCCAAACTGGCATCCTCTTGCAGGGGGATCTGGGACAGTTAGCTCTATGCTGGATTCCCAGCTATCAGTCTGGGATCCATGAGCACCCCCTTGTTCAGGTCAGTTGTTTCTGTGGGTTTCCCCAGCCTGGTCTTGAATCCTTTGCTTATTACTCCCCCTTCTTGGCAACTGGATTCGAGAGTTCAGCTCAGTCCATATCATTTTATTATACTCAGGGTCCAGCATTCTCTCCTAGATTTTTGGTGTACAATTTTATAATTTTCAGAGCTCTCTTAGGTATAATATTATTGTTTCTTTCATGTCATCTTATTGTGTACTTCCTTCATATGTGTGTGTGTGTTTGATATCAAGACACATTAAATTATCAGTTTATAATAAAGTGACATTCCAAATGCTAACTTGCAAAGGGAAAACTCTGGTCCCTGGGTGGGACTTGTTACCTTATGGCTTCACTGTTGGGAACTCAGGCTAGGTTCTTTTGTCTAGTTCAAAGTTCTTCATTTTCTGGCATGAAGGGTTATTTGATATTATTCCTAGCTAACTGAAGTCCCACTGGGTACTGGCTGAGAAAAGAAAATATTGATGCCTCATATCTAGGACCTGATAACCCCTTCCATTTATGTTCACTGGTATGCCTCTTATCTGAATCTGTGGCCTTTGTGTTCAAGTACCCTGAGCACTGAGCACTGAGCTACCCCAGTCAGTCACAGTGGACTACTTTGCTCATGTAATAAGATGCAGTTTAACTCATATTCAAGCTTTCCAAGTCATCTCCTTTTTCAACAGCATGCTTTAGTACCATATTCACGTTGTATAGGAAGCAAAAAGCCCTAGAATTAGATGATTTTTTAAATGGAAATTATCTTGGTTTTCATTAACATATTTTTAAAAATGTTCTTAGGCTTATTTTTCTCCTTTGCTTCCAATTTACTCCAACTTGTTTCTGTCTCTCATCTGGTATGTCCTATTCCTGCCTTTTAGTGGCATTTACTATTTAGAATCTTTTATTATCATTTTAGTGGCGCTTGCAAGGGAGACATGATATTGCATGTAATCAGTCAAATAAATTTTATGCATTTTATTAAAATAAAGCAGTTATGAATGCTGTCAGATTAAAGGAAAGGATTTAATTTGGAAGCCATGCCTTGTAATACTTGCTTCTGTGTTTTATTTACACTTGTGCTTGGGTTGGTTCTCTGAAACTGCTCAGTTGTCCTTCTCTCTTGGATGTCTTAATTTACATTTTTTTTATTTTACAGAGTATCAAAGTAAGCTGGCTTCCTCCCCCATCAGGAACACAAAATGGATTTATTACTGGCTATAAAATTCGACACAGAAAGACTACCCGCAGGGGTGAGATGGAAACACTGGAACCAAATAACCTCTGGTACCTGTTCACAGGTCAGTGTTCACACAGAGCAGTCTGGCAAGCCTTTGATGAATTAAATGCTTTAGGAATAAAATATACTCTCACTTCAAAGGAACATCGACTTCTTTCCTGGCAGGTGACATTTATTGGCCTGAACGAGAATAACCTTTATATTTTTAACTTTCTATGCTCTATAATACTTTCACTATCCATTTTCCCCCTGGATCATCATCTTAGCAAGTGTATCATAGAATTCTTTCTGTACTGGTCCCTCAGAATTGCTGACTCAGCATCTCTTATTGCCTACTAACTTTTAACTTTCTAGTTAACATCTTCTGATTAAGTGGCTCTGTATTTTACTCACTGTGACCCTCCTCCCTACCACAAATGTCAAAATAACATGGAAAATGAGAAGAAGGGGGAGTAAACAGGGAGACTGTTGTACTTTCTGTAAATACATAAGTAAATCCACCTTTGTATACATATTCATAGAAAACAGAGGAGGTTAATATTTTTGAAAATTGGGTCCAATTTTATTTTATAAAATGAAAAATAGTGAGCTGGGTGTTGGTGGTGCATGCCTTTAATCCCAGCACTCAGGAGCCAGAGGCAGGTGGAACTCTGTGAGTTCGAGGACAGCCTGGTCTACAGAGCGAGTTACAGGACAATACTGAGAAACAGTGTCTCCAAAAAATTGAAAAATAGTGTTATTTTCTTATAGTTTTGGAACCTTAATCTAAGTTCCTAGTAAAGAGACTTAGGGAAGTCTTCTAAAGTCATACCAATAAGGCTGTGTGCTCAGGAATACAAGAATGAGTAAACAAGAGAAGACAGGGAGGGACTGGGAGATATGTAAAAAAAGAGTTGGAGACATGTTACTGAGTTGGGTGGCCATGACTTTGGAACAAATACAAAGCTTGCAATACTTGATGAAATTGCTATGGGAGGTCCTACAAAATGACTCTGCCCAACAATCAGTAGCTTGATAAAGAATGTGAAGCTTCTCTTGTCTGTCATTGACTGAGTAGTAGACAACTACATAACTCGGGACAAGTTCCTGAAAATCAGAGTGTCTGGTGAGTGATAGGCAGAGCTCTCTCCTTGTCTATCACCACTTATGTGATGGTGGTAGTAAGTGTTATAGTCCTAGGAATTGTTTGTGCCATATTGATGTCTTGGAGTACAAAGCATAGTATAACAGTACACCACAGTTATTCAAAGTAGATACTGAGCAAAATAGCAATGGCCTACCTACTCATTACTTTTCTCAATGCTGTGACAAAATGTTTGGCAAAAACAACTTAAGAAAGGACTACTTTTGCTTCATTAATAAAGAGTATAGGATAGTGGATCTCAATCAGTAGGTTGTTATCCCATGGGAGTCACATATCAGATATCCTGCATATCAGATATTTACATTATGAGTCATACCAGTAGCAGAAATGCAGTTATGAAGTATTTTTATTGTGGGGGTCACCACAACATGAGGCACTGTATTAAAGGGTCACAGATTTAGGAAGGTGGATAAATACTTCTATAGTGTGCCATATCGAAGAAAGCATGGGGCCTCCTTTGGAGTGTGAGGCTTGCATTGTGCCCACAGTCTGGAGGAAAGAACTTTATGTTGGTATTCCACTCACTTTCTATTTTTCTTGTTTTGGACCAAAGTCATTGTAAAGGAAACACTCACAATCATGGTGGAATTGCCTATAGTCTGGCAAGTCCCTTAAAGACATTCCCAGGAATATGACTACTGAATGATTCCAATTCTAGTCAAGTTAACACTCAGTGAAGATTAATTATTGAAATTCAACTCCTGGCTCAGTAAGAAAAATGCTTGGTGTGCAAGTATAAGATTTCAAGAATGGATGAGTAGCACTCACATAAAAGCACCATGCCAGGCAAAAAGGCATGCTACCTGTAACCAGCAGCAGGACAATAATAATCAGGCCCTCTGGAGCTCAATGGCCTACCTATGTAATCATTAATGAGTTCTAGATTAAGTGAAAGACTCTGTCTTAAAAAAAGTTAGAGATGAATTAATAAAGATGCCTGATGTAAACTGATGGCCTAAATTCATACATGTATACCATGCACAAATGTGTGGGCACACCTGGACACACATATCCCTAAAAATACACATGAGGTTTATTCCTTGTCATATTGACACCTAAATACATAATTTTGAAACTTTAATTTTCCCACATTTGGTCTTCAACAACTTCTAAACTTCTAATAGTACAAAATAAATTTAGTTTTTTTGTAAAATCTTCAAAATAATAATGTGCTAACATTTTTCAAAGGTCCAAAGTGCAGTTTCTTCTAAAGCACAGGAATCTTACCCATGAGCTCTTGTAAAAAGGCAAATAATGATTGACAAGCTACCACCATGGACTTTTACCATACATCTTCTTTACAAATTCTTTTGTTTATTATGTATTTTATCCCTTAGAATATAATATCCACTTAAATAATTAATCAAGCAATGTTTGTCCTTTGTCATACTTATTGCAAAAATGCTAATGAGCTTTCTTTTTCTTCTCTGTTTGCCTTTCTGTGTGTGTCTGTGTCACTCTCTGTCTCTCTGTCTCTCTCTCTGTCTCTCTGTCTGTCTGTCTGTCTGTCTGTCTGTCTGTCTCTCTCTCTCTCTCTCTCTCTCTCTCTCTCTCTCTCTCTGTGTGTGTGTGTGTGTGTGTGTGTGTGTGTGTGTGTATGTTAGTATTCACATGTTTCTCTTTTACCATGGTACTTCTTAAACACTAATATAGAAATCTGAAATTACTCATTGTGTTGTAAGGAAACAAGTGAATCCTGATAGGTTGCATTCATATTTAATAAATAAAAATATACTTCTTATTACATAATCATAAAAATCATCATTTATATTACAAGAAAGAGTATTTGGCACATAATAGTGAAAGATCATCTTTAAGAAAGATCAAAGAGAGAAAGGCAACCACCAAATCCTTAAGGTCCATGGCCAGCATCTTGGAACTCTGGGAGTCATATCTGGTCCACATTTTCCTTGGATAACCCCATACATCCAACCCCTCTACTAGCTAAAAGCATAGTGACTCTCCTTGTGTTGGTTCTTCTCTTTAACCTCAGCTTTCCCCATCATTCAACTCATGTCTCTGGTATAAACAACATCCCAAGTCTCCACTGCATTGATTTTCACTTTCACAGCTTAATGCAATGGAACTTCATGCACAGCTCAAGTAATGTATCTTCCAGGGAATATAAGCCTGCTACTCATTGCCTCAGCAACTTTCTAGAACTCTGTCTATAACCTCTGTGTTATATTCACTGTCTCTTTCATTTGGCATGCCTGGAAAACCAGCACTACATGGATAGCACTACCTGCTACCAGCTGCAGATATATTCTGAATGCATTCTGCCATAGTTCTAGTAGCTTCTATTTACTTGTAGCAACTGAACTCTCTGATGTGGTTGTTTCGATCAAGGAACCCTTTTAACATAATTCTTAATCCATGCTTTCCTTCATCAAACTTGCACTTTTACATCATGGAACCCCTGACGAGTTGCCTCAAGGACACTTTTGCTAACTTGCAAATGCATAAGAACAGGTTCCTTTTTGGTGCCCTCACTCTCTTTAACAATTACTATTTCTATTTCCAACCAGGTTTGTAGCCTGGATATTATATTATTAATATAGCCAACTACCTAGTCCATTATCTTTAAATTTGGCCTCACTTTAATTTTTTTTTCAGGACACGAACATAAAAGCAGACATATTTTTGGCAGAATATAACATGAAAGACATTTAGCCTAGCTCCCAGTTGAGTCTTTGTTCCCTTCTGAAACCTCACAAGCACAGACTATACAGTCTGTTTCTCTGCTGGCAGAAATGCCTTTTTGAGAATGTGTTATTTCCACATTCTTTCCAGAATTGCTTTGTTTATAGTATTCAAGGGCTTTTCTATACTTCAACTCTAAATTCTTCTTCATCCCTCCCATAAACCTATTCCAAATGCCTATGTGCCATGACCAGCTTTATCACATCATCTTCCAGTTAGTAGGGGCCAATTTTATGTATCAGTTACTTTTCTCATTGCTGTGTCAAAATACTTGACAAACATAATTTAAAGAAATAAGAGTTTATTTTGACTCCGATTTTCATTGCACATTCCATCATGAAGGGAAAATTATGGTAGCAGAAACATAAGGAGATGGCCACAGTGCATTCACAGTGAGGAAGCTGAGAACATGAATACTAATATTCAGCTCACTTAGTCTGAGACTCCAGCCTATGGGGAGCCTACATTCAATTCAGGGTGGGTCTTTGTGCCTCTGTGAAACTTCTCTGTAATTGCTGTGGATTTCTCAGAGGAAGGACTTCCAAGTGACTATAAATGAAGTGTAGATGACAATTAAGATATACCCTCATAGCATCACAGTGCATGATTGTGTGATTAGAGGTAAATGAAAACTGATATTCTTTGTAGTAAGTACGTAAGTAGAGTCATTAATTTTCCATGAAAATCTACATGTGTCTAGTGAATAAAATATCACTGACAGTAGGGAAATTAATCACTTATTTTTCCTTTTCCTCTGCACCAAATGTTTTTTTTTAAAAAATGATATCACACATGTACATAACATGAACACACTCATTGCTTGTCTATGCGCTAGCTTATAACCATTGACTTCAGAATAACATAGTTTGTTCCCATGGGAATTTTGTCTGTAAAATCTTATGATAATTGTTTGAATGTTTCCAAGATAGGTTACATAATGTAAACCTGCCTATTTTAAAACTGGACAAAAATCTAGGTGGATGTTGTTGAATTTAAAAGCCAGTTATGACATTCAAAGACACTATTTATAAAGCTTTTTAAAAAAATCAAGCTTTAAAAAAAGTTGTCAAGCTGTGATGTATTTTCTTCAACCATGAAGAAATAATATGAGGGCTTAAAATAATTGATGTTAAAGTAAGGCCTGTGTGCTTATTAGAACACCTAAAATGATATGTGATTACTTTGAAAAAAATCAAATATTTTAATATTATATATACAGACATATGAAAATATCTCATTTCAAGTCTATTTTTCAAAGAATAAAGATATTTGGGTCCTTGACATTTTCTTGTCATTGGATTTCTTCCACACATAATAACGTTAAAATTATGAAATAAATGTTGTGTATGAAATAAAGAATGAACATAAAACAAAGATAGTAAGGACTGGGAATTCAATTTAAATCATGGTAAATTGCTAAGAAACAACGTAAATATCAATGTTATTTGCAAATAGAGAAACAGACATTAAATTGGTGACTACTTTCTTTGATTAAAATAACAATAGTACAAATGAGTGGCAGTACTGTATTCAGAAAATACATGAATAGTATGAACTTCCATATATTGTTTCAGCTCATAACATACTACAATGTTCATGGAAAAGATATGTGTATATGTTATGTTCACATGCAGATAAGCATATATGCATTGTGTGCACACATTTTTAAACAGAGATATAATACAGATCCAGTTTTCCAAATTTTAGGACTAATCTTAATTTATAATTCCATCTTTGCAATACTTTAAACAACAATCATGTTGACTGGAGTATTAATTTCATAGAAAATAGTATTTACAATTACAAATAACTTCAGTCAATATACCTTTTAAAATGAGAGTTGTATCATAGGAAATTTGTATTTATTGCAATTCATGTGGAATAAAAAATATCAAATAAAAAATCACATGTTAAAGATTTAAATATTATTCACTTGCATTGTGTTCATCTTCAATCCAGAATTATTTCTTCTTGAGCTCTTCCACCGATTATGTTCATAAGGATCTATTTGCAAGTGTGGCTTGATGCTAATACTCCTCTAACATACAAACTTGGGAAAGACACTATTCACACCATTACAGATCTGTGTTATTTTCCCCTCAAGTACAATCATTTTAAATGGCATCCTTCAATAAAATTTGCTCATTCAGAGATAAATAATTCAGCTCTACATTTTTATTTCTTGGAACTCTACAAAATGGTATGAGCATCTAATCAGCATGAAGTAAACCATTCTAATCCAGCTTATTATTCCACTATTATTCCAGGATATGAATTAATTAGCTTATTATTGGGAATGGCTTATAACTGTCCATTTGCCTCTTTTAAGCGTTTGAAGGTATCTGAATTCAAAATTGTTGCTTCTATTCCCACCATTACATCTTTGTGGCAAAAGTAAGCTCAATACATTTGTGAATTTAAACATACTAAAATCAAAAAGATTTGTAACTACATCTGATATTAACCTCCAGAATGTCAGGCATCCTTCTTTATGGTTTGAACTGAAGTAAGGACAGAAATCAATAAATTTGACATGACTTCTGATTTTCTCTTATCTGCCTCTTGACTTGTACTCGGGAACACCTGTTACATTTCCAGACAATTTGACCATGGTTTCAAAAGCCATAAGGAGCCAGCAAGTACTGCACACTTGAAGATTTACTGTGATTTTAGGCTTTCCCCTATAATGTATCTAAGAACTGATATTCTTTATAGTTACTAAGTAGAATCATTGATTTTCAATATAAATCCACAGTGTTATAAAATGTGCAGGATTTGACCCCATGTTTTCAGTGCCTGCAACATGTGTGGATGTATTGATTTAGATGTGAGAAAATTGGAAATGCTTTAATGTTTTCTTTTTTGTATGATATAATTGAAGGGTAGAAATGCACACATTTTTCTTTTTACAAACCTCTATTTGTTAGACAGGTGTTTTGTTGTATATGCTTTTTTTTTTACTATGATAATGGGACATCTGCAATAACAAAGTAATTCATACTTCTAACAAGGACTTTAAATTGCAGGCATTGGTATTGTCTTGGAAACCCATATCAACTAAATTTTAAAATGATGCTTTTCATTTCTGAATGATCTTTAGGAAAGGATGTTTGGAAATGAATTGAAGGTGTTCTCATATTTCATGGCCAATATAGAATAAAGATAATGATAAATATTCATTGGTATTTTATGGGCTAAAACTGGAAATGGCTAACATGAGGGAAATCATACTGCTTGAGTATAGGGTAACATCTTTTACCTTATGATGTATAAAATTAGAAATAGAAGAGACAAAGTAGAGTGATTAATGATTCTCAGTTTGAAGAGTAACAATAGGTGGGAATAATCTGTTTTAATGATAGAATTTTATGACTAAAGATAGATACACATTATTTTAGAATAGTTTTATACTTAAATGCATTTGGATTCATTTGTCATATGTCAGGGACTGAGACAGTGATTTGGAGTTTCACCAAACATGATGCATAGCATTCAACGCTTTCTTAGTAGAGATAACTGTCACATGAGAGCTCTACCACCAGTTGCAGAGATAACCATACTGTACTGCTGATGTTCTGTCTCCTAGGCTTTCCCCATTATAGACTTCATGATGTCATCTTTTGTGCTTTTGTGTATCTCACTTCATTATATTATTCTAAGAAAGATCAGTGCTACTAAATAGATTATTTGCCATTCATTAGAATAACAACCACTATCATTTAGGAAATTTTGTCAATAAGATCTATGCTAAAAATCTTATGCTTTCAAATTTAATCTTTATAACAATTTGTACTTTGCCCATTTCCACTTTCTTGATGAGAAAATATAGATATATAAAGGGAGACCTAGCATGATTGCAAGATCACATGGCTGCATGCTGAAAGAAAAATTCAAAACTAATTCTGCAATCTTATGTTCTGAACTTTTAAATAATCATTAAATGATGTCTAACTGAGGGGATTAAAGTGTGACTGTGTGAGCATAGAGAGAAGGATGGGGGATAGGAGGAAGCATGGGGATAGACAGAAGGATGGGCAATAAACAGAAGAATAGTGGATAGGCAGAAGGCTGTGGATAGACAGAAGGATGTGGAAATAGGCAGAAGGATGGAGGATAGGCAGAAGGATGGTTGATAGGCAGAAGGATGGGTAATATGCAACAATATCTGTTGGATGGTAAGGAGTAAAGATTAGTTTTTCATCTTCAAGGATCTGGATGACTAGAATAGATTAAACCAAATTTTTCCCAACCAAATATAAATCCTATAGAAATATAAACACAGGAGTAACTTTTCCTTAGAGAATAGCTTTCCTTTAACTTTAATTAAGTAAAAATTATGCATTTATGTTACATTAGTATTAATATTTAATATTAAATATATATTTAGACAGCATATCTAGACAGTTGTACTGAGAGATATGCAACAGTTTATGCCTATTATAGAAAAAATGCAAAACTAAAACTAGTGTGTGTGTGTGTGTGTGTGTGTGTGTGTGTGTGTGTGTGTGTGTTCTTCTTAGATATGAGTGTGTGTAATTACCTATGCATGTATGTATACTAATACTGTGAGGACCAGAGGTCAACTGTGGGTGTTGTTCCTCATGTGCCATACATCTTAATTTTCACTGTCTGTCACTGACCTTGAACTCTCTATAAAAGGTATTCTGGTTGGCCTTCCCATCCCAGAGACCACCAGGAAGGTAACTATAGATGATGAGTGTATCTCCCAAGTGCTATCTGTTGTTGTTTTACTCAAAACTCAGATAGACTTGGCGGTTAAAAATATAAAGCAAAATTTGGTTAAGTGATTGAAAGAAATTTAATCGCTGTAGTCAAAGCCAAATGAATGAACAAAATATAATTCAAATTTTTGAAAATAACTCTGTTCATACTCTTTATTCATGTTATAAAATGACATGTCAGTTAGAGATAAATCAGATAAAGAGAGAACATGAAGAATTATATATTTTTAATTTGTTCATTATCTCTTGGACGCCTGTTTGTTTCTCAATATGAGTCAGGAAGGATGGATCCAAATGGGAGGACAGATGAGGAGGAACTTGGAGAAGTAGAAGGGGGAAATGTAGTCAGGATATATTATTTGAGAAAAAATAAATTTAAAATGTCAATAAACTCAGAAAAAGATGTGAAAGAAGCTGTGTGCCTTGCAGTATCAAATATTTTGTCAAGATTTAAATCTTCTTATAAAAATAACTAAGTAGTTCATTTTTTTCATGAGCTTAAAGAATGGCCTGAGGTCATTTTAATGCAGGCTTTACCTCTCAAGCAGAAGTTGGGAACCAAGGCTAGAAATTTTACTTCAGAGAAATCCAAAGGTTTGATACTAAGATCTCTTCTGATATGATTATTAAATAATACTTGTATCATAAGACTACATATGGACTGGAGAACCATCACAAGATGTGTCTTGCAACATTTGATTAGTGCTTCAATAACTGGAGGACCAAGCCCATCCCAGTTGGCACAGAAGGCTGATGATCACAGATGGCCTTTAAGAACTGTTGTTGTGCACATTGTTGATACCATTGTTTATTCATTTGAGGAAAACTGTAACAAAATTTCTACATAACTTGAAAGAGTATATTCTGTTTCATATTGTTGGAGAGAATAATAGAAAACAGAATGAGGCGACATTGTAATCTCTGTAAGAGCTCTGCAAGTAACTGCGATCTAAAGAGTGGGCAATTTATATTGAGTTCTCAATGTCTTAAAAATGATGCATAGTTCTCTAAAGAATATTGACACATAGGAACTGGACAAAGTACTGAGTTTCACATAGAATGTATTTTATGCATCTCTGCTATTACAGTGGGATTGTACAAACTTGGTGGTTAATAAATAACTGTAGATGTTTTGGTTCATCTTTCTGAAGGCTGAGGGTATAGCACCAGTATATTGTAATATTCACCTTACAAAGGACTATGGAAATGCAAGCAAATGTATAAAAACAAAATCTGGCCAAACCCATCCTTTGTATTGGGATCTCATTCCTGATGTAACCTATCCCCTTGCCACAGCAACATTAATTCATAGATGATAGCAAATGTTTCATGGTTTAATCACATCTTTTTGGTCCCTTCTAACTGTAAAAATGACCATTAAAGTTCAACATGAGTTTTGGAGGAAACAACAAACCCAGAGAAACAGGAATTATTTGTTTTACAACAATTTGTCAATTTATTAAATGTCATTCAGACTTGTGGAATAGAAAAGATTTTTAGATTAAAAACTTAAGCCCATAATACTGATAATCTGTGAGACTTCTCTATTCTACCTGTAATTTCTTTTATTTCTAAAATAATCTCTGTGGGTAAAATAATACACCCAAATTATTGTTGAGATTCACCTCAGTTCTCTCTACAGTGGGATCTGATTCAAAGTAAAATATAATGGAAGGGTGACTTCAAAATATGAAAGCTGTGTTTATTTTCTGCTGAAATTCAGTTACTTTGGGGTCTTCTTTCTTGGCCCAATGTAAACATCATCACTGACCTTGAATGAATGATGGAAGCATAAATTTTTAAGCTGACGGTTCTTGATTTATAGGCAGAGCTCCTCAGAACAGTGAGAAAAATGATTCTTGGTATTTTTGATTATTTCTTCATCATTCATATTTTATATTCTGCATCTACCCTGAGGCTGTGTTCAATGATAAATTTCTATAAACTGGAAATATACACAAGAATTTATAATTTATGAAATATAATTCAGTGCCTGCTATGCTGTTTCTTCTCCTATAATCAAAATAGCAATGATTACCAAAACAATCACAATATTTAAAACATGCCAATTATTGTCATAAAATTTCTAAAACTTTGGAATCTCAGCTGGAAATTCTTATTATTCAGTAACCTTTTTGTTTCTTGTGAAAATTCTTTCATAGGATTGGAGAAAGGGAGTCAGTACAGTTTCCAAGTGTCGGCCATGACTGTTAATGGCACTGGACCACCTTCCAACTGGTACACAGCAGAGACCCCAGAGAATGACCTAGATGGTAAGACTTTGGTTTTCTAGTTCTTAGTTACGTCAGCTTTTTGTCCTATAGGAAAGGTGATGTGTTCCATGTCTAAGAATGTTTGTTTTACCTCTGTCTTCAGGTGCACAACTAAACAAAATACCATTTGTGAAAAGAATCTTCAATAAGGTTTATATACAGTATAGTGACATTGACTGTGCCTTCATTACTGTGTTCGTCTATTTTGGGTTATTTGAATAGTTTTATAATATAGTATTTTAAAACTATTGACCTTTATTGTTTTCTCCACAAGAATTGCTACAGTTCTGACAGTAATCACAATCTGTTTATCTTCTCTGAACTTTTAAGTATGCTCCTTCAAAATGCTAACAAGTATTTTTGGCTTGCTTCTAATAGCATTTATTTTTTGACAATGTTTGTCGTGCTAACAAAAACCTACTTAACTTGCTTAATTGAGAGATACCTTGATACATTATGAGTGAAGACATTCAGGTTCATATAAAATGTGTGCAGCAATAAATTAAATACAGTCAGAGTCATAAAAATCCCAAGATGAGAAATTGTTCTTGATATAAAAGTATCATGACTGAATTAAATATAAGAAAACTGAGTAAAAGGATTAAGACATAAAGTTCAATTTGTAAAATACATAGATGCTATGAATAATTTGGACTAAAATAAAAAGTAAGTAAGTAATGAAAATATGAGATAGAAGAAAAATAAAATTTGTGAATTTAAAGTTAGGTGCTCAAAACTAAGACCAATATAAACTGAATTAAAATGAAACAGTTATGTGTTGAAAATTTGATCATACAAGGCTACTAAGGAAATAATGAGCAATGATAAACTATTGGTTCTTAGGTTTGGAAATAAAATTATCTGAGGAAAAATAAAGTTTAAAATGTCTGCCTGTCTTCCCCTCCTTCTTCTGTTTTTCTTTTCTGATCTATCCATAATCTTACTCTTTTTTCCCAATATACTCAAATATTTCCTTGAACTCTTTTTATTCTCTTTTCATCAGAATTTTCATCTTTGTAAAATAAGTTATTCATCATTGTACAGATTTGATTTAAGGAGAACAATTATGATGTCATTAAGACAATGAGTAGATGATGTTTCCACAATGGTGATTATCACTCCCATGTGGTACTGTAGCTATTGTATGATTTTCCTCTTTCATTACCCAACAAGAAGCAACTTAAGGGAGGAAGGGTCTGTTCTGCCTTAGAGTTCTAAGTCATCATCCCCTTGTAGGAAGGATGGCATGGCAGCAGTCTCAGTAGAGCTGGTCACATTGCAACAAGAGTCAGGTAGCAGAGTGGATAGGACAAAGATTCAGACCAGTCCTAGTGACTCAGTTCCTACAGCAAGGCTCTAAACCCAAAAGCTTCTTGCCAAACAGCTAAGAGTCAAGTGTTCAGACAAATAAGATTTTGAGTGTCATTTCACCTACAGACCAAAACTTCCATTTAAAGAGTAGTTTGTAAAAGCCTGTTTCAGGACAAGCTTGGTGTGCTGTCCTGAGGAGCAGGTATTATGGAAGAATTTTTTTTTCGTGTTCAAAGTGTAATAGAGACAAAAAAGGCTAAATTGTAGAAAATGATCATTATTATAGAGCAAACCAGGTTAAAATTTTATGCTACTCTATAACCAAATACAGAATAGATGGATGAATGATGGAAGAAAGTATTAAAGTAAAACTGAGGGTTGAAGATTTTCATGTTGATGACTGAGTATAATCACAGCCTTTGGGGGGTTAACAAGGAAGAGAAAGACTAGTTCAAGCCTAGCCTTGTCTACAGATGGACACAATTTATCAAAGTAACACACAATATAAATAAAACTAGTACTTGAAGTCTAATGATAATTTCCTATAAGTTGGAATTAGTAACAGTATAAGTGGCAGAGAGTTAATAAGTGGCAGGTCTTACTTTAGCATAGGCAGCATACTAGAACAACACTGAGTTATTTTTTTTAATTGAAACTGAAACACATGATGAAGTTTGTACACAAATGGGTTCTAATTCTGAAAAGAACAAATTTTACCACTTGAACATTTTGAACCTTTTAAATATTTATATGTCCTTTAAATCAGTAGTTTATACTAAACACATTGCTAATTTTAAAAGAAGTGTTATAATTATAATTCCATTTTGGAAATATTGCACTAAAGCATGAAAATGTACTTGCTGAAAATCAAAACAGATTTGGCCAACATTAGTGGTTTGCACAGAAATAACTACATTAAAATATTGACTTTGTTTATATAATTGACACAAAGTCCAGTTTTTACAAGGTTCATATGTCAGTAATAGATCAGGGGATAGTTCATAAGAACATGTGTTTACAAAGTAGTTCTTTTTCTTTCAGGCAAAGAAATAAAGTTCCTTTTATCAAGGAGTATACATTTTCTTCAGCTGGAGATGGGTAGTGGTAAATACTTAATAGAAGCAGGACTAGAGAGATGGCTAACCATTAAGAGTGTATATTGCTTCTCCAGAGAATCTCCATCCCAGCACCCACATGGGGCTCCTCACAATCACCTCTTAATTATAGCTCTCAGGGCATCCAGTACTTCTGGCATTAGTGAGTATGTGCATTGAAGGGCATGGCCACTCACATACACATAAACAGACACGTCTTTTATAATAATAAAGATTATTTTTTAGAAAGAAAAAGAAAGCATTATTGACAGACTATAAATTGCTACAGTGTATCACTTTGTACAGAAGAAAACCTCTCAGATTAGGTAAACTAGTTCAGACTATAAGAAAATGAGAGGGCAACTATGTGAGTACATCAGACAAGTCTTCCTGACTCAGAGGTCTCTTATGTCCAAAAACTGGAACTCCACTTGCAAAGGTATCAATGAAATTGAGCTTATGAGTACTACCATCTGTTTTAGTTCAAGAATTATAAGCCATTAACATACTTGGTTTTTCTATTTTACATCAGAAATAATGTTCAAAGGTTCTGTGCTGTTCATTTTTAATATTTTGATGAAATAAATGTTGTTAGCTTTAGTTCAAAGAAAAATAACAATAGTATAAAATCATTCAATAAATTGATCAGGTCAGCTAGGAACTAACAGCTAGAACTCAGGGTCTACTTCTGTGAATCCAGGCTCAGTGCTCAGTGCAAATACTCCACTGACCCCACCTCTGTGAATGTAGGTGGAAATTTATTAAACAGAGCTGCAGTGATTCAAGGCAAACAGTTCTAAGAAGTGAGATCTTATCATTTATCCAAACCTAGAGGCTATATCTCTTAATGGAAGGGGTGAAAATAAATAGAGCAGAGGTGCAGGGGGTCCTATAAAATACCCAGAATGGAAAGGATCTTCACTTGACTTATGTGCTCTTTCGATAACTCTGAGTGAATCAAATTCCAAGTGGATCCAACATACAAAAATCACAGCTTCTTGGATGGAACACAACCTTCCCTCAATTGCGTGCTTTTTTTTCATACTTGATCCTTCTGTGTATGATCAATTTCCTATCTCTCTTATAGTCAATAATCTGAATGTCGTTTTCTGAGTAGAGCCATATTAAATGCTTATGCTTATTGAGTTTTTCTATACTTTACTTCTAAATTGGTCTCTGTTCTCCACGCAGTATCCCTCCTTATATTTTCCTTATTTCACTATTGATGCAATTATTAGGAAATGTAATTAAAAGCCTCTAGTATTTGCCTCATGAAGAGTGCAAGCAAGAAATTGGTATGAATAGCTCTACTGATGCATAGATAATGGTTGCACTGGTTGGCAATGATTTCATTAAGATGAGCAGTACTCGAAACAGGTGTTTTAAGGAAAGGGTGTTTTGACAAGTATGATTAAACAGAAAATCTCTCAAATATTCTTTTAAAAAGCATTCCTTTAGTATGTTACTGAAACCATTACTGATTCAGGAAATTTTATACTCATTTTTGTGAGTGTTACTCTTTGGTAAGGTTTATTTATTTTTATTTTCTTTGTGGAGAGTTTGCCAACATGTATGGTGTATTTGTGTGCAGTTCATGTGTACCTGATGCACGTGGGCACCGTCAGAGGGCATCAGATATTCAGGGAGAAGTCACAGATGCGTTGTGATTCTGTATCAGTGGTGGGAGCAAAAGCAGAGACCTCGTCACAGTTTTGAAGTTCTCTTAACCACTTAGGCATTTATAACTCTGTGAATGTTACTCTCTTACCAGTTCTTTACCTTAACATAGCTGCATTTTGTGCATTTTTTTATTCTTCTATAAATTCATCTTGATGGTAATTGCCAGAACAATCCTTCCCCCTTCTCACATTACAGGTTAGCAATGTGAAAACAGAGAGTAAATGCAAAGGAGGCTAGGGAGCTGGTAATTCTTGACCCAGTGATGCTACAGAATATGATATCAGATTGTTTGAAGCATAATGGAAACTATCAGATTACAAACAATTTAGCTATAAAAAATAAGACAAGCTTTACTTTCTCTACAAAACAGTTTCATTCACTATATTAAATTAGAAAGAGTGTTCTAATGCCTTCTTATTTTGTTGATCCATGATGATTCTTATAAAGTCCTAAAAACAGATTTGAGCTGACTTCCTTTTGTTTTTCTTTTCAATGCCCCATTCAAATATAAAATAGGAATAATTTTATTAATGATGGACCAACTAGATAGTACCTGGCATCACTCAAACACATTCACACACTTAGGTGCACACATACATAATTCTATAACCACTTATGTGAAATCAACTTTCTTTAAATATTTACTTCACTTTTACTAATTCATGTAAATGTGTAAATTATAAAAATCACTTTTTTTGAAAAATTATGAAAATGACTCCACATAAGTTTTCAGAGCTGCTGTTGGGAACCTTTGAGTAGAAATCATTCCTAAGTAAGAAACAACCACATACAAATGCTTTGATCTTTCCTAAATTATGGATAAGTGAGAAACAATCATTTAAAAAAATGTATTGTTTTCCACACCGAAATAAATCCATACTGGAAGAGACCTGGAATTTTAGCACTCTTGACATCTATCTGCTATGTAACCATCTCCATTCCAAGGTTTCCTAGTGACCTCCAGAGAGATGTGTTCTTGACCATGCCTTCAAACCTTGAGTCGATAAGCAAAGGCAGTTCTATTGCTGACTTTTCAGTGGCCCCTTCTTTCTTTCTTGGACTCTGGCACTTCTCTTTTTTTTTCTTTAATTGGCTTAATCTGTGTGAAAATGAACAGTAACTTGGAAAGCTACTGGAATCCTCATGGATTGTCCTTTTAATTAGGACATTTTGTTAAAGTAATTATAAATCCAAACAACACTGTTTGTTCAAGGTTCCCTGGAAGTCATACTGCTATTACTGGCAGCTGGGAAGTTCTGAAATACTTATTTTGAGCCTCAGATTTTCAGCGTTTAAAAAAAAAATCCAAGATCATTAGAATTCACTGAAATTCTTATGTAAACACCTTCAATAAAGAAATAAAAAAATGTTTCATGAGATTCAGGAGGTAACCTTCAGGAAATAAAGCCTGGATATCTGTTTATCCTGCCTATATAAAAGGCAGAAACAGGTGGAATTGGCATACATCATCAATGATTTTTTGATTTAAAATCAAACATTTCCCAATAAGTGAAGTGGCGTGGCTAACAAAATACCAGCTGTAAGGATTCAGGCATTATGCTAGCCTGCCACCTGGCAGAATGCATTCAGGCAGTACCCTGGTCAGCCCAAATGCAAAGGACCCCATTAAAAAATACCTCCTCCCACTTACATTCTCTTTCTGCTCTCTCTTCTCCAGATCCTTTCCTGCTCTCCCCCTGCGGCAAACAGTACTTTTCCTGTCTTCCTCTAGTAAATTGCCATGAAGTTTAATAATATTTGATTCATTGACAAAATTATATACAGAGCTAATAAATTTACATAACATATTGAAAATTACGTTTCTGTTTTATTTTAGCTTTGTGTTACCAATATTACTTGAGATCAAATTGTATCAAAGCACTGAGCATGAAACAGAAAGAAATTATCATGGAAAGGAAAACAGGCATATTTGTTACTTTTTCCAGTTCTGTGAATAAATCTCTAATGTGGAGCAACTTAATGAAGAAAAATGTATTTTCGATGACAGTGTTAGTATATACAGTACTAAATTTGCATATAGTATCATGACAAAGAATGCATGGTGGTAGAAGTGTGGAGGAGCTTGTAATGTTGTGTCCACATCCAGAAAGTGGAAAAAGATGAACGCTTGTGTTCAGTGTGCTTCCTTCATTTTCTGCTTTATTTCTGTCTGTAAATGTTACTGCAAACAAAGGTGCCTGCTGTTAATATAATGCCCTACTTACTTCTTAATTGTAGTAAATCAAAATTAACCATCATGCATTATTATAGGAGTTAGAGGATGGAAATATGATCTGGAATTCCTCAGTGAATATTAGACGATAAACAAGGGTTGAAATTGTAGAAAATTTGTTAGAATGCTTGTCTCACAGTCCCAAAACAAACCCTGTGTTTGATCCTTAGCACTGAGTAATCAACATGATGAGAAGACAAATGACTATAATCCTGTCACTTTGAAGGCAAAAGGATGGGAAACAGGAGCTCAAGGTCATCCTGACATTACATAGTGATTTCAAGAAATCTTTGGCTAATGAGTGTCTGTCTCAAAAGTAAATAAATAAATAAATAAATAAAACAAAAGTGCTTGGCAAGCATTATAAGTAAACAGTACTTTAAAGCACCTTTGAATTATCTGTGGAAAAGCATTAAGACATAACACGACCTCTGAATATTCTTTAAACATCCCACGGTTACTATAGTCAATTTAGAGTTGTAGATGCAAAATATAGTGAACAGACTGAAAAGTCTTATTTCCAAAGTTTATCAGATTATCGTTCTAACACCCTGAATTCATATTCCCTAAATCTTGTTTATGGATAACACAAAAATTTTAGAACATATATACAGTTGACTAATCATTATAATGAATATATAATCATGTATATGAATATGTGTTACATCCTATTCTTCAAACTTAACATTAGTTTTTCCCTTTTAAAAAGTTTAAAGACTATCATTTTAATTCACATCCCGGTCACACTAAAAATTCCATCAAAAATACCTCAAATTACTTCATGAGTAGATTTCAGGAATCAGTGCACACTCCAGGCCAGCACCTGGTATATGAGGTTATCACTCTTATCAGTCATGATCCCTTTTTTCTGCTCTGACATATGGAGAAAATGGGATTTTTGTTCTAACATCTGTTTTTATATATTTATATGGTGGTGCTATTATAATTATTATGTTCAGTTCTACTTTCTATTTATTCATAAGCTTAAATGGTTTATATAAACGGTAATATCATATTAATAGATTTTAATTCTCATCGCAGAAAAAACTATAGGAAATTATACTGAGGATTTTCCCAACATAATTAAAATATGCACTAAATTAGGATCACATTTTCTAACTTTCAAGTCATGAAAGAATATTTACTACATACAATCAATAATTGGATTTTAAGTTTGAGTTCAGACTAAACATATGAATGAGTGGTGTTACTAAACTACCCATGCTAATGATCCTAAATATGTTTGTAAATAGAAAAACATTCTTGCAAAGAATACTTTGCCTCAAGTAAAATGTATGTTATTCTCAAAAGAAAATTTTAGGACCTGATAAACCGGCAAACAAGTTTAGTAGTATTTGCTTTACAGTATTAAGAATATTTCATGATTCCTTATAAAAATGACTTTAATTTTTGAAAAAGCTATATTTGCTTTTATAAGTATTAGTTTAGTTAAAAAAATTAAATTTTGTGTCATAACCATGTAAATGAATCTAAGTAAATTATTATAAGTTAGGCTAAGGAGTAGGATTTGCATCCACAGCAAAAGCATATTTTCTACTGGGAAAATACCTTGATGCTCATATGGCATTTGATGGGTGAAGAAATGCACTAGTCAAGAAATGAAACATTTCCATAGACTTTTGGTAGGAGTCATTTATGATAGTGAGTTGATTTTTTGACAGGTGGGTGGTTTTGGAAAAATCAGTCCTCAGCTGCTGTTATAGCACAATTTCAGATCTGAGACTCTTACTATAATTCAAGTAGAGTTCATTTTGTACAAGGATTGGAGTAGGCAAAGCCAAAACTAATTTTTCTAAGAAATTGAAAGTCTGTTTCAGTTCTTAGCCAAGTGGCTGTTCAGAATCTCAGATCAAGAGTCTATAAAGAAAACAGACATAATTTAGAGTTGGAAAAATGTCCAAATTTCTGAGTTCTTTAGTCCTGTTCTTAGGCACAGCAAACTTTAATTTGTTCATAAGAATTTTTGATGTTCTTATGACTTGCTTTCATGAAATGATCAATTATTCTGCACAACACACACACACACACACACACACACACACACACACACACACACACACACACGTAAGATTGGTTTGGATTCTTATTCAATATGTTTGAGCCCTGCTCTAATTATTATCTTATCATGCTCCAGAGTAATTTAACTTCTCCAAGACTTAAGTCTAATCATCTTAAAAAGTTATAACAATTGAATGCATATCAAAAGTCATAATGGAAATTGACTACAATAACAACAGAGTACTTAGCATGTGTTGTTATGATTGGTGTTAACATAATAGTCCCAAGCCTTTAACTATAATTCATTTTGAGATAACAACAAAATATTCCTACTGTTTCTTATGATGCATTTGGTTGTTTGTGATGATAACATCTTGTTTGTATTAAGAAATCAGGGATAGTCAACTTTGATATAAATGGGTACATATTTCTAAACTCAATTGGAGCCCATCATCTACTGATATAATATTTAATATTAAAGAGAAAATTATAAAACATTCATACATGTTTTTTTAAAATTCATGTTAATAAGAATATAAGCAGCCTTGAAAATGTTTATTGCTTTGGTAAGAAACTAGGAGCAGGTGTTATGATAAATTATGAAATTATTTAAAATATTTTCTTTCAAATCTAAAGAGGATGGCAAAGGTTACTACTAATTCAGGTATTAAAATTTTTGAGATTTAAGTAAGGAAAATGAAACAATCTTTCAAAAACCTGACATTTCATTTCTAGAAGTATTACTATTTTTAGAAAAAGTTTGAATATTTGAAAATTTCAAAATAATACATTAAAACATTGTAAATAATTAGAAAAAATATAAGCAAATATCTTTTATGTAAATACAAAAGCTACTTTCCCCTTAAGTAGCATTAATTAATAATATTAATCATTAAAGAGAAGGAAACAAAAGCTAAAATATTATATCTACAGATAAATTTAACAAGATGTGAATGAATGTGTTCATAAAAATACATTGAATTTTTATAAAAATATATAAAATATATAAAAATATAAAATGAGATATGATAAAGCAGAATATATATATATATATATATATATATATATATGAAAGAGAGAATATTCATTCCAGATGACTATCTGAGCACTATGTAAATGTTAATTATTTCCAAATCAATGATTAATTTAATATAATTCCAGACACAGTCAACTTTATATGAAAGAATAAATGTATAGGAATTCCAAGAAAGTTACAAAAGTATGATTAAAATTTGCTATAAAATCTGATTAAAATCAATATAGTGCTATCCAGAATAGGAATACATAATTAAATCAGTGTATACCAAGAATACAATGCAGAAATACCTTTCTGGATATTTGAGCACTAAATGTAAAATCAAGTCAGCACCTTAGTCACAAGGTGTTTCGCTGAATGTTGCTGGGGTCATTGCCATACTTTTTATAGTTCATGCAATATTTTCTCTGTAGTAATAGCTTATTGTAGTTGACTCTGGTGCTAGAATTTAAGTCAAAGGGGGTGACAAAATCATTCATTTCAAGGTCATTTCTGTTTCAAAAATAAACAAACACAAGTAGCTGTATTCTCTTCCTTGAGACTACATCTAGGTATCACTCCTCAAATATAAAGCCCCAGACTGTTGCACTCATCTTCACCTCCATGGCACTGTTTTCAGTATCCTTTCAATAGCCATGACTTACATTCTTATCTTCTCCATCCTGCCAGCTATATTAACATCACCACACTTCCTATTAGGCTGTTATCATTTATTATCTGAATGTAACTTCATGCCTTTTCTTTTGACAAAACTTTGTCTTCTGGTACCCTAGACACCAGTGTTGCCAAATGGATTGTGCATAGTGAGACATAATGGTATCATTTCATTATCCAAGCTCATCTTCATTTGTGCCCATCATCAGATGTCAACTATTTCATCCTGTGCTCATTTCTCCTTCATCTGCATATACCTGGCTGCAGATGTCTCAATCTTTTGGAATCATGTGCTGTCTGCCAACAAGATTTAGGGAGTATATTGTCTAATCAACTTGCCCGCCTTCTGCACACTTTAGGTGTACTGTCTCTTGGGGTCAAATTCTTCTCCCTAGACTAATACCAAGGACCAAACTTGGTCTTGAACTTCTAGGTGTTTTACCCATTCCATGTTACATGGTAGATGGACAAGTGACTATATAAATACAGCTGGGAATACATGTAGATTATAAACAGAAAACAGTTGGTTCTTTGTTTATATCTACTCTTATTGTAAGAGAGCATTAGTTACAGCTTGATGTATTTATTCTTCTACTTGTTACATTTTTCAAAAACAAGACTGTATCACCTTTGCCTTCTGTTCTGAATTAAAAACAAAGCACTGGAAATAGATATGTCCATTCATAGATGCCTAAAATGGCTATGAATGTATCCCAAAAACAAATCATAAACTTATATGACATACCATTAGCTTTTTCTTTCTTTGAAAATATATGGCAAAAGTTTAGACATAGCTGCTAGTTATCTGAAAAAGTATATTGACTTACAATGTTAAAGATACAGTGGTATATCTTCAGATCACAGTAGAATAACATTCAGTAGGATAACATTGAAGTATTTATTTAGCATACTGTTTGGTAAAGATTGGATAAACACTGGGACCTCCTCACATCTGCAGTTCTTTAAAATGAATATTTTTCTGTCAAGTCTTTATTCATTTTTTTTCTCAGCATTAAAAATCATGTAGGTTTTTGTTAGGTTCCTTATTACAATAATAGCTAAACTTTACTAATAAAAATTACATGTGTGCTACACTTACTATTTCACAAACATCATCTCATTTAACATTTTACACATAGTATGTACTGATAGGTATTCAATAAATTTGATACTGCTTACCTCAATATTTCACCTTTTCAGCAATCATCATGAGTGGGGTAACCCATCCCAGAAAGAAAAATGCCTATTTTTTCTTTCATTTTCGGGGGTTCAATTTGTGTCTTTAGATATGTGTTTGTGTTTCTCATTTGGAATACCCACAGAGACTAGGATGTTATCCTGACTATGATGGACCAAGATGAGTATATTTTGAACACAATACCATTTTTTTCCTTTTGATGATGGGATGAGAGCTAAAGGAACTTAATGTTTCCCAAATCTCACAAAGCTAGCTAACACTAAGTGATTTCTGTGGCATATAACATTTAAAAACTATTAAAGCATCAAAGCAAAGAAAATGACAGGAATTGATTATTAAGAAATTTATACTGTAGAGTTCAAAGGTAAACAAACTATATTGAAATGTATAGTGGAAGTGGCCTATGGAGATCATGTTTCTCTGTGGAATGAAGTCCTGTCAAGTGAACATGAACACCTTAGTATGTATTAACTGTGCTGAACAAGCAGAAAATGGATATATCAATTGCGTTTTGTAATTTGCTGTATAGAACTATAGACCATCAAGGACTGTAACAAAATTCAACCAAAAATGAATCACTAAGTGTAGTACAATATAGAACAAATAAGTATTTTTCCTAAGTACCGACTTCTTAATATAAATCAGAAATAGAAAGTTCCCTTCTGTTCATGAGAATGAGATTTCTCCTATACATAGAATTTTATGAGATATTAATGTGTTTCTGGTGTGTTTGAGTACATCCAATATCAGTGTGAATGAGAGAGATGTGATAAGTTGATTAAAGGGGAATCATAAGAAAAAAATAGGTCAGAAAGGTGAGGGGTAGAGGCAAAGCCCACAAATGGTCTAAAAGATTCTGATCATATACTGAGGAAGGAAAATTTGGGGGTCAGAGGCTAAACTCAGTAATAACATAATCCTGGTTGCATTCTTATTTAATTTACTCACATATGCTGTGTGTAGATATTTACACATTTGTTTTAAATACCATCTCTATCCTATTGTCTTCCTTCTGTGTTGTGTGTGAGTGTGTTTGTGTGTTTATATTTATATATGTATAAATGTATTTCTAAGTACAATCTCTCACCCTAAACCCAATCTAACATGTCTAATTGCTTCCCTCCTCCCTCCACACACATGACTTCAGACACTCAAATTTAACACAATTCAAAACTGTTTGTTTCTCTTCATGTCAATAGATCTTCCCTGAATTGCTTAAACCAGAATCCTCCAGTACATCTGCCCAGACAAGTGTTAAAGCCTTTTGTTTGTCTCTATTCTTTGTGCTCCTTCCCCAGTGTAACCACAAATGTAATAAAGCCATTCATTGAAAATAGCAATTCAGTTGAAAATAGACCACAATTTACACAGCACATCCTTATTAGAAAACACCATTCAACATCTTGTCTTGTTTTATGTAGGGTATGCTCTGGGTCTCTATTACATTCTATCTTCTTCACCTGCCTCCATTCCTATTTTTGTTTACACGAATGATGGTGTGTGTGTGTGTGTGTGTGTGTGTGTGTGTGTGTGTGTGTGTGTGTGTGTGTGTGTGGTGATGACATACCTGTGCTGGCCAGAGGACAACTTGTGTGAGTTGGTATTTTCCTTCCACCACATAGGTTCTGGTAGCAAGCCCATGTCAAGCTTGGCAATAAATGTGTTATTTTAGCTGAGCTATCATGCTCACCAATCTCAATTGTGCACACATAGACATAACATAAAACTCACCTTGAGTATGCAGTTTCACTCTGTTGAGTGTAGTGACTTTCTTCTGCATCCATCACCATCCTCCATCTCCACATTGCCTTCATACAAAGCTGAATGCTAAAGCAATTAAACGATTTACTTTTTCTCCCTCTGGAAATTATTATTCGTCTTTGTGGCTCTTTGAATTTTGGTATTCCAATTCATATAAATGGAATGAATTATATTCCTTGGTTGCTATATAATTTGACTGACATTTGCATGTCAAAAGTCTTTTCCTTCTTAAGGTTGAAAGATAGTCTGTTGATTTGTCACATTGTCTTTACACATTCATCCATTGATTGACAGATGGGTTATTTCTACTTTTGGTCAATTGTAATCAATGAAAATATTTCTGCTATGAACAAGGGCATGTGAAAATTTCATTTCCAGTTTACCATGCATATGTATAAGTGAATATACATATGTGTAGTCATATTTAGAAAATAAATCATGTAATCATGACAATTCTATTAATTTTGGGGGGGGAATTGAAACAATACTGTCTAACATTCTCACTAGCTAACTCATTTGAATTTTCTTTCACTCCATGCTTCAAATTTTCTTGGTTTATTCAAAAACCAAACATATTCCTCAGCAGGTTTTGTAGCAGTTTTTTTTTTTATTTTTTATTAGAATTAGAAACAAGATTGTTTTACATGTCAATCCCAGTTCCCTCTCCCTCCCCTTCTCCCCTACCATCCCCCCAACTAAAACCCTACTTATCAGATATATTTTCTACTCCCCAGTAAGGGTGAGACCTTCCATGGGGGGGTCATAGGAGTCTATCAAATCCTTTGGGATAGGGCCTAGGCCCACTTCTGTGTGTCTTGGCTCAGGGAGTTTCCCTCTATGTGGAATGGGCTGCCAAATTCCACACCTATGCTAGGGATAAGTACTGAAGTACTACAGGATGTCCCCATAGATGCAGCATGGGACTGATGCAGACACCATGAATGTGGGTTTCAGTGAGGAGACCTTGGAAATTTATAGGACCTCCTATAGCAGTTGTTTTCATTGCTTCAAATTTCATAAATTTGCTAGACTTCATTAACACTCACTTTAGACTGTAAGAGGAAATGTCCTTTGTGTATCACTTACTGAAGTGTTAGAAAAGCATTTAGCAAGTTCGCCTGTTTTGTTTTAAAATCCTGTTTATTTGCTTTTGAGTTTCCTCCATTCACACAATATGTACACTATAATTGGCCTACTAGAGACGTCATTTAAAGACTGAAATGTCACAGTTGTTAATTTCAAAAACATCTTTAGTAGAAACCTACAGTCATTACTCAAAGACAACATATGCATTATAAATTCTGTCACATCATCAAGAATGGCACTGGACTTCCATATCATCATCACTCAGGTGTAGGTTGAAGACTGGGGCAGTCATTACTTTAGTCATTTCTGGTATGCTGAGCTCTCTTTGGTTTCAGATTATCTCAGTAATTATTCTGGTAGCTTCTTCATGTTTTATATATGCAGTCACTCTCCTAGAGATAATTGTAAAATTTTTCAAGTACTTCTGAGCAGCGAATTTCAAAATTGGATCCTTAAGAAGTGGTGCTCATGTCACATACTCTCTATTGAGAAATCATTGAATTGATATTTTATAATTCACTTAAATAATAACTGTTTTCATAACCTATAGGGTCAAATGTATGAAGGAAAGTTCATTGTGATGAATAATAGGTAAATTGTTATTCCTGTTTCATATTAAGAAGTGAGTAGGTGTGTATAAATTGGCTCTTATGAATTATGGACAATTCCCTGTCCTAGTTATTATGATTAGGAGGCCATATATTATGGATCAGATTTCCTGATTCTAACATTGCCTTGATAATATGCTATTCTTTATCCCTACGATACTAAATGACTGACAAAAATCCCCTAAACATCAATTCCCACATATCTATAATCTTATTTTTATTTTTAACTTTTTAACTGACATAGATAGTCAAGAATATTTTCCATTATTTCTTCTTACATACATACATGCATATACATGTAATTTTAATTGAAAATAGATTCTTCTCTCATACAATACAACCAGATCACAGTTTTACCTCTCTTTCTTCCTCCCAGCTCCACCCCACTTCCCATTTTCCCCACATCCACTCCTCTCTTTCCTTTTCAGAAAAGAGCAGACTTCCAAGAGACAGCTGCCAAATAGGAGAAAACAAGATACAATAAGTCCAGGCCAAAGCCCTATGATGAAATCATCTTGAGGAATGCATATAAGACAGAAAATATTCCATTTCAATGAGAGATGAGGAGGATCCCCAACAGGTCCTCAAGAGCAAGTTGAACAATCATTACCATGTGTAACTATTGCTCTAGAGATAACACTTTCAAGATGCCAGCTTAGACTCCTAGCAATACTGGAGAGGGTGTCAGAATGTGCCTTACCCTTTAATCAGATTAGTGACTAGCTTAAATGTCATCATAGAACTTGCATCCAATAACTTATGGAAGCAGATGCACAGCCAAGCACTGGGCTAAACTCCTGGAGTTCAGTTGAAGAGAGGGAGGAGGGATCACGTGAACAGGTGGAGGGTCAAGAGATTGATGGGGAAAACCACAGAGACAAGTGACCTATGCTAGTGGGAGTTCATGAAATATTTACTGACAGCTGGGGAAGCTACATGGGACAAAGGTAGGCTCACTGAATGTGGGTTGATCTGTTGTGGAGGCTGAAAGTGGCATCAGGACCTATCCTAGGTACATGAATTTGCTTTTTGGAGCCCATTCACTATGGTAGGATACCTTGCTCAGCCTTGATACAGATGGGAGTGGCTTGGTCCTGCCTCAAACTGGTATTCCAGATTTTGTTGACTCCCCAAGGAAGGCCTTATCTCCTCTGAGAAATAGATAGGGGTGGGAAGGCCAGAGATGAGGAAGTGGGACAAAGGGAGGGAGGGGGAACTTGGGTTTCTATGTAAAATAATAAATAAAAATATTTAAGTAAAAAACGATGCTAACTTAACTAATATAATGAAATCATTCTACAGTTTGCAAAAAGTGGAAGAATAGTTATGCTTATAGAAACATCTTAATATTTCCTTTTATCCTAAAAATATTAACGATTGTCATTCAAATCATTAGGTTTTCATGCTGTTTTTAAATAGTCATGAATACAGGGGTTGTATGGGGTGATAGCTAAGTCAGTGAAGGGCTTGCTCTGTAAGCACAGCAGCCGAAACATGGATCTCTTCCATCCATATACAAATGTGGGCATTGTAGCTGAGTCTGTGATCCTGGCCCTGGGGATGTGGGGACAGGAGGATCACTGAGGCTTTTTGGGCAGCCAGTCTATTGAGTTAGTGCCTCCAGGCTCAGTTAGAGATATTGTCTCAAAAGAAAACTGGAGCTGTGATTGAGAATAAGTCTTATGAGGGCATCTAACCTCAATATTCACACATACATACATACACATACACACACACACACACACACACACACACACACACACACACGTACACAAAAACACAAATGCACACACACAGAATAAATGTATACACACATAAAAGTACACACATGTCACGTAAATGCAGAAAGCATCAACAATATCATTCTTGATATAAATTTAGGCTTCCTTGAAATAAAATTAGGCATATTGTTTTGCTTTAATAGTTATTTCAAAAGTTAAAATATGTTAAATAGAATAGACCTGGAACACATCACATCCCAAAGAAAGTTGTAAGACTGTTCCAACATGGTTGGAAAATAATAATCCACCTATTTCATCTCTTTTACTACTTTACTTAGGAAAATACTTCACAAACTTGTGGTTCTGCCATAAATGTTTACATCCACATTTTGAGACATAATTTTTAATGATGCCTTTGTATATTATATAGGACTCTTATTTATGGAAGACAAATAAAGTTTGTCCCTTCTTGCTCACAAAAGTATATATTTAGGAACATGAAACCATCTTTAGAAAATTCTGTTGATATAACATCTCTAGTCTCTTGCAATTATTTTTATATGTTACCTACTGTCATAATTTTTAAGAGCATTCTTCCTTTCACCACATGCACTACAAATGTCAAATAGAATATGAGTAAAATTAGTGTTTAGAGAGATTGTTATCTTTTGATATCAAATCATATAGGAAAGAAATGATAGTGTTATTTGAGTAATCAAGTTATTTAGCATTTTCAATGTCTAACTCCAAATACTTTGGACAGAGATAAAGGACCCAATTGCTTGAGTGAGATTCAAATCACATGTATTTTTGAGTGACATGTTAATTTTAAGGGACTACATTTAAGCATTTAATAGACTATCAGGGTCAAAATAGTCACTCAATTATTTTTTTCCTTATAGTAGTTAACTGATTTACAACATAGACTATATATATTCTCTATTAAAATGTTTATCATAATTTATTGTAAATATTTTCTTACATGTAGATTTTTCCCCATGTTATAAACCACAAGAATTTAGGTATTGTGTCTACCATTTCCATCTCTGTATTCTGTCATAGATACATGGCCCTATTTTCATGGTTGCTTTTGTTGTCTAAACCAGCACAAGCTAGAATCAGAGAAGAAGAAATCACAACTGAGGAAATTCCTCCATAAGATTCACCTCTAGATAACCCTGTGGGGCATTTTCTTGATACTGAGTGATGTGGAAGCACCCACACTCATTGCAGGCAGTCCCACCCCTGAGCAAGTGGTACTAGGATGTACAAGTAAGCAAGCTGAGCAAGCCAGTAATTAGTCCTCTCCATGGCCTCCTCCTGCTCTGACTACCCTCAGCAATGGAGTGTATCTGTATTAATTGAATAAGTATCAGTGTCTATTAAGAATATAGTCATATTTTAGAGTGATGATGTAGCAGTCATGTCAGGTTAGTAGTAAAATCCATTATTTTTTGTATACCTTCTCTTTAAAAGAAAATGTTAAACTACTATAGAAATTTCCTTGCTAATACCAAATATCTCTTGAGAACTTAGGTTCTACTGGTAATAATAAGTTTTTATGCATTATCCCTCATTAAGTCTTTTCAATATCCTATGAAATTCTTTCCAACTTTATCTTCAGCATGCAGCTGAGGGAACAGAGGCTTATAAGCAAGGTCTTAGATTCTCACAGATAGAATCTAGTGCAGAATTTAACTTAGCTCTTTCTTAACTTGAATCAAGCACTATCTGACATGTCAATTTAATTAGGAAAATGAAGCTAGTGAATAACATAACATGGCATGAAACCAAAATCTCCCAACATCTGGATCTATGTGTCTTCAATCCAGATACTGTCTCCTTTCCTCAAATAATATATTTTAACTGAGTTAACAATTAGAGACCCAAGTATATTTTTAGTCACACATTGGCAGGTCACAACTCCATTTTTCTCACCTTGTCAATCCATTTTGTTAAATTTTTTACTATGTTTTTAAATTATATGTATATACGTATGTGGGAGATGAGATGTGTGTTCATTTCTATGGGTACTCATAGAGGCCAGAGGAAGATGTCTGAGTTACAGGTGATTGAGTCATCCAGCATTGATGCTGAAAACCTAAATACACTCCTCTTGAGGAGCAGTACAAGCTAACAGTAGCTGGGCAATCTATCTAGCTTTCTCTAACAATTTCTCAAAATAGGATTGGTACATATATTTTTATATTTGTTTAAACTGAGTAAATAATTATTGGACTAGATGGCTTGGTCATTATATTTTTTAGAAATTATTTTCTTTGCCTTAATTTTTCAATTTATTAATGACACTTAAGAAATATATGAAGAAACAAAAAGGATATTTAAATAAATATGCATGATACTACACGTGCCCACAGAGATAATGTTTGAGAAATTCTGGGTGGGGTTTCTGGGGAAAGGGGAATAATATGATCAAAATAGGTTGAAAGAAATTCCTTGATTCAGAAGGAAAGTTTGTCCTTTTAGTATAGTGCTGCCAGGCAAGCATGAAGATTTCAATTTGGATTCCCAGCAGCAATGTAAAAACATGGCCTTCAAGTACACATTTATACATCCAGTGCTGAGACAGGGGAGAAAAGCAGATCCCCAGAGCTCACTTGCCAGCCATTCAAGTGAGTGAGGAGCAGGTTCAGTGAGGTTCATCTTTAAAAAGATGGCTGATATCTATAGAGGGAGACACAGATATCTACCTCTAGTTTCCACGTGTGTGTACACACACACACACACACACACACACACACACACACACACACACACACAATCTTGTAATAAATTAAACTTGAAAATTTAGTGGATTTTAGTAAAAAAGGACTGAATAATATGTCCATATTTGAAGTCTGGGTGGAATAACATACTGTCTTATTTAAATCTGATGTTTGCAATTGTTCTAACTCAATAATAAGGCTTACTGATGATATTTGTGTTTGAATCCTAGAGTCTCAAGTCCCTGACCAGCCAAGTTCCCTTCATGTGAGACCCCAGACAAATTGCATCATCATGAGTTGGACTCCTCCTCTAAACCCAAACATCGTGGTGAGAGGTTATATTATTGGATATGGTGTTGGCAGTCCTTATGCTGAGACAGTGCGTGTAGACAGTAAGCAGCGGTACTATTCCATCGAGAGATTAGGTGAGTAGCTATTGACGTTTACTCTGCTAAGAGAAGAAGGTGGCTTGTTTTCAATTATTTTATTTCTTGGAAAGTTGGCTTTGGAGATTATGGTTTCATGTGTACCGTGTATTTTTTTTATTAGTTCAAATTAGGAACAAGCTTGCTTCACATGTCAATCCCTCCTCCCTCTCCCTCCCCTCACCCCCCAACCCTCCCCCTCTACCTCCCACCTGCCCCCCCACCCCGTCGACGTCCACCCTCTACTCCCCAGGCTGGGTAGGGCCCTCGATGGGGGCTCCCCAAAGTCCACTACATCATCCTGGGCAGGGCCTAGGCCCTCCCCCATGTGTCCAGGCCAATACGTGGGATGGGCTCTCAAAGTCCCTTTTTATACCAGGGAAAAATACTAATCCACTACCAGGGGCCCCCAGAGTCCAGAGGCCTCTTCATTGACATCCATGTTCAGGGGTCTGGATCAGTCCCAGGCTGGCCTCCCAGACAGCAGTCTGGGGTCGATGTGCTCCCCCTTGTTCAGACCAGCTGTTTCTGTGGGTTTCACCAGCCTGGCCCCGACCCCTTTGATCTTCATTCCTCCCTCTCTGCAACTAGGTTCCAGAGTTCACAAAATTACAAATATGAGCCCTCTTCCAGTGGCTGATGGAAGCACAGGCAGACATCCACAAATATACACTGAACTGTACTATGTACCGTGTATTAAAAGTCCTTCTACATACACAGACATGAACACACCAGCTCATACACACAGTCTCATTCTGTCTCTTCTCTCTCTTCAATTTGGGAATGATGATCTAGAGGACTCTGTAATGTAAGCTCTAACTTTCTATAAGGAAAGGTACCATGCTATGTGCCTTTCATTATATGCATGGGACATACAAAGTGCATTGGATAAGTTTTCTCTTTCTGACCATCAAAGAAATGTCTGATCTTAATAATTAAGGTAGAAACAAACTTTATGGTACCTGAGAGGAATATTTCTGTTAATTTTTTTTAACTCTTAGTTGTCTAATCATGGTAACTTGTTTGCCTTCAATATCTGTAGGTAAAGCATTGTGGCTAGGTAATTATGACTGGACTATTCGACAAAAAGGAAAATTTTCATTCAAGGCAGCTAATCTCTTCTGTATGTATTTATCTTTACTTCCCAATCCAAATCTCTTACTACAGTTACATTAATTTAGCATGAATCCAGTGCTTCCATTGTTTTCTTGTGTGAGTCAGTTGTGTGTATAGACCTTCTGTTCATTTTGTTCTGATTTTCTATAGTGTTGTAAAGGATTATATCATTAAGAGAGGAAAGTGATAAATAACATATCATGATGCCAATAAGTTAAGTAATTGTCACAAAGTAAAAGGGAAGTTCATTCTACCTGTTGAATTAATACGATATTACTGGCAATGAAATGCATTGACCTCATTGGAAATCAAACTTGATGAGGGGCGGGAAGCTCCAGTCATTTGCAGTGTTCCTCGCAAACAGAGCATTTGTGATGAGAAGCCTGATTTGAATCTGAATAGCTAAAGTGTAGTAGTAAGAATAGATTCTATCAATGCAGAAATAAAATTGCACCAATCCATTTTCTCTGTAATTGCTCCAAACACTAATGAGAGAATCACCTACTGAAACTGGCCACAATTAGAGTTAGCTTGGCATTTAGAAATAATATCCCCCCAGTCAGTCCCAGAGTATGAATATAAGGGCAATCACAAAGCTCATATTTTATGGCCGTCAAACCTGTGTCAGGGGACTCTCAGTTATTCATTATTCAGAATACACCATCTCTGACAGTGCTTCTTTATTCCACTAACCAGACAAGGAAAGTTAGCATGGCAGTGCACAAGCTACTGGCTGTTTGAATGAATGCAGTGCAAAACTAGCAAAGCTGGAAAGAGAACTGCATGATTGCACTGTGTCCTTTCATGATGATTCTTTTCACTACAAAGAACTTAGAAATCTAGTGGAAGGTCACCATTTTGTGAAATTAACATTGGCAGATTTTCCTAAATGTTAACCAAGAAGAAAAACATCTTCTTAAGGCATGTTCTAAAGAACAAAGACAAAGCCTGAGGTGTACTTCAGCAAGAAAACCCTTGTCTAGATGAAAAGAGCAAGTCACAGTGCAACTTTATTGGGGAATTTGTACTTTAAAGCTTATTTGGATAGAAAATTCATATGTATACACTTATACGCACATATACATATTCACCCAGACACTCACATACACACATATGCATAAACACCCAGTCTCTCTCTTCACACACATATGTATGCATGTAAATATAAACACCCAGAGTACTTTTAGGATATAAATGTTGACATAAGTATGAAATCATATGTGGTTTTGTTCATTAGGGTGCCTTGAAGCTATGATATTTTATTTAATGGGGTGAGCAGATTAATTTGTTATAATTTTCATAAAGTTGGAAGGCTTGTGCATGTCAACATATTATGTAATGAAATCACTAATTGATTCATATGTGATATTAAGCATTAAAATAAGTGTATTTGTTACTTTTCTAAGTAACTATGACAAAATGCCTGAAACAACCACTTAAGGGTGGTAATAATGATCGTGGTTTCAAGGGGTTGAGTACATTGTTGTGTGGAAGTGGAAACAGGGAACAAGTGTCTTTGTAGCCACTTCCCCTTCCTGTCTCTTTTATTCTTCCTGACTTCCAGTTGATGGGATGTTTCTATCTACAGTTAGGCCCTGTCATACCTCCATTATCTTATCTAGAAATATCCTCATAAACACAGCAGGGGTATGCTTTAGCAATTTCCTAGGAATCTCCCAACTCACCCATGCAGACAACCAAGTTAACATGCATAGTAGGCATATCAATTTTCATAGCATCATTTAATTTAGGACATATATCATATATATATATATGTATATATATATATATACATATATATATATATATATATTAAATACCTGATCCACAACTATGTATGTTTTGTTTTTGTTTGTGATAAATTGACATTTTAAATTTTTAATGAAAATAGAATTTTTTTGCTGGGAGTTGGTGGCACATGCCTTTAATCCCAGCACTTGGGAGGCATGGGCAGGTGGATCTATTTGAGTTCGAGGCCAGCCTGGTCTCCAGAACGACTGCCAGGATAGGCTCCAAAGCTACATACAATGCATAATTTTTTATGGTTCCCTTCCCCCAAACTCTTCCCATGTCCTATTTTTAAGAAAAGAAAATGTTCAAGTATGGCAGAATAGTTGTACAATTAAATATCAAGAAAGTTACTAAACAATTTTCCATGAGGTCAGTCATAAATTCATGGATTGAATTTGTTCTTTAGACTGTGTGACTGCTGCTTGCTTTATGATTGGCAGAAAAACCTCTTTTCTTAGATCAAACCAGAAATTATAAACAACATTTTGCTTATGGGTAATAATTATTTAATATTTATATAATAGCCAGGGAATGTGCCTTGGGACTGTAAATATAGGACCATTTGAAAAAATATTTACTATTACCTGTTCAAAATGAATAACTTGTCTAGTGTAAGTGTACAGTCTCATTAACCATTTTTTCCATCAGACATTTATAATTAATCTGCTGACATTTTACTTGTTTGACTACAGAGCTGTAGTGTCAGGTTAAATATACATTCATAATGGAGATTCATGTGATTTGAATTTGATTACATTAGAACTACATTATTTTGTAAAGATCTACAAACATTGATCTATTTACTTATCATTCCATATATATGTATATAGTTATTGCTATAAATAAACTATATACTTAATGTATACATTCCTTAATTTTTTAAAATTTACTGATACATAATGTGTAAACCTGATTTTAAATTGTTTCTTCCTTTGCTTAAAAAATGTTCTCAGCCATGTTGTAAAGATGATAAATGTTTTCTTTATACTTATTACTCCCAAACATTTTTTGAAAAAATTTTAAGTGGAATTCTGTTTTAAATTTGTTTTCTGGATATTTAATATAAAGTCATGAGCACATTTCTTAACATTAACTGTATATCCTAATACCTTTTCAATCACTGTTCGATGAATTCTGTAGATGCTATTAATTTTCTACATAAGCAACATAAAGGACAAACACTTGGACACGTGCTTTCTGGGAACTTTGCCTCTCATTTCTTTCTCCTGCTTTTTGCAATAGTCAGTAAGATCAGTGAAGTGTGAAGGGCCAGATGTAAGCATCTTTGGCTAATTTCTAACCTTGGGGAAATTTTTAGTATTTAATGAAATTGGTGATAGTTTCTTAAATATGTCATTTATCCAACATGTAGGAAAACTAGACATTCCCTAGCTTTCAGGCAATTTCAGTAATACATTTTTAGAATGCTTGTAAGGTGATTTTCTCTGCCCTAAAATGTTATCTTTTTCTTTTCAGTATGACACTTTCGAAAGGGAACTAAACTAATTTCTCATATAAATCCTATATGGTCACCATCCTTTATTGTATTAATACACTTGATTCATTGTTATCTATTTAATTTTTTGGTTTATATTTACTCGTTATACTTGTCAAGAGTGCTCTTGTATTTTCTTTATCTATTTTCTATTTACTGGCCTCAGAATGACTTATATTAAGCTTATTCTACTCTGTATTTCAACTTCTTAGGTTATTTAGAGTTTCATAGTTTAGTGTTTCTTATTATTTCTTTCTATTTTATCATAACATTTCTAAAAATGACTCTTTGATAATATTAATTTAAAATTATTAATATTATTTTATAGAATAATGTAAATCTGTTGGTTAACAAACTTGAATTAATAAGTGTTATACAGTTTTTCGACTTTATATAAATGCCAACTGATTAAAAAAACCTCAGACTGATTTTCAGATATTCAATGTCTTACCTAAATTTTCTGATCAATGGTTCTGTGAAGTTCTATTATTAGTCACCAAAATCATCTTGTAAAATTATTATTAAGTCAGTAAACTTGTAATTGTTATGACTTCATGACAAATTACCTCTGTATTCTAAGTGCCTCTTTATCATTTATCCCCATACTCTAATTATACTGGCCTGTATAACTGTTCTATTTGATATTAATATAGCCACCCCAGACTAATAGATTATAATACCACACTGTTTAACAGTGGCAAATTTTCACATCTTCATGACATTAAATGGAAATCTTACATCACTTTTGGTTACTACAGAGACACAGGTGAAAATGTTCTTAGAATTTTATATTTTCCTAAAACTAGAAGGCTAGATAATTAAAACCTTCATATTTCTTGTTTTTAAACCTTCATATTTCATTGCATGATTCTTCAAGTGTTTTAGCATAAAAAAATAAAGGTATTTTTCTTAGTTATTGTTCTTCACATTCCTATTATCACTTTAATATGTATTTTAGGAGACACTGTTTTTATAAACCAGTGATTGAGAAGTATACTACAAGCAAGCAAACAATAAATAAGTATAGAATAGAATGGAACTGTATAAGGGGATGTGAATTCTGAACATCTATATATAAAAATAAGGAAGCAGGACACTTTCTGTTGTCTCACATTCTTGCATCACAGTTCACAGAGTTTGTATAAACTAACAGTTTTGGTAGTCAGTGTTTTAGAGATGTAAGTATGAATTCTGGGTTGACTATTTCAATAATAATAAAATTCTATCAAATTAAGAATCTAGATATTGTAGATAAATTTATGTACTTATAAATGGTATCAAATCATTTTAGGACTCATAAATGTTTTATTTTGTAAATTTAGTAAAATATTTTAAGATGTTTAGCAGAGTCTAGTGATATCTAATGTATCTCTATTCCTAATAGTGGTCATTCATGATGCAAAACCTTTTTCTACCCATAATGTAGAACTCTCTGTTCTTTAATCATCTATTCTAGAACAGAGAGCAAATTCTACAGTCTGTGCAGCTTAGTAGAGATAATAATTATGGAACTAATTTTAATTAAAGTATGCATTTGTAATTAATGTATCATTTTTATTATCATCTTGTATGTTAGTTTTAGACTATTATTTTTTAAAAATAGTGGAGATTTTCAGGGTTTTAATTCAGATATGGAAAATACAAAATATTATTTAAGATTGGTTTACTGAAATTAATTGACATGAACAAAATACAATACAGTGAATTTTAGTTCATGTGAAAGACAAAAATATAAACTCCCTATTTTAATGCCATCCAATTCTGATTATAAGTCCTGGGAAGAGACTTCTATTTGTTCACCAAGAGATCTGCTTGCCTAGGGAGGAGTGACAGGGGATATAAAAAGGACAAGCCATAAGAACATTGCTCTGAATACAACAGAAAGAATGGATATTATTTCCTGTGCTTTTTTTCCAGGTGAGTGTGTTCTAAATGTATAGGCATTTTCAGGACGTCTTTAAGGACAGCTGCAGGGTGATTCATTAATAATGCATTCACTCTATTTGAAACTCCTTTCTCACTCTCTACTCTCTGAGGTCCAAAGCAGATGCATTGACTTATAACTGGTGAATTTTTTAAAGACATTTGAAAAAATTCCATTACAAAAGATGAATACTATTATTGAACAAGAGGAGGAGGGATCATCTCATTGGAGCACAGGCTTTCTGTCTATATATATTTCATTGGAAATCCCATTTCTCTTCCTTACAAAAAGGGATGAGTGATTATTTCCCACACACACACCATACTGGATCACAAAAAGACTGTGGCTCATTCTTCCTGAGAACTTTAGGATCAAGCACTCAAACAATAAAAAAAAAATGTTTTCCATATCTCGTTCAGTTTTCTAGAAAATGTCTTATTTGGGTTAAAACAATCCATATCCCATCCTCAATTCTCCTTGTTGTTCAGTGTTTACAAACAGCTGTTCAGTGTATTTTTGCCAAGGACTGTGAAATTACCATCAATCTATTTCTTCTTTTTCTCCAGTGGCTGCTAACACACAAGTTTTCAAAATGAAGGAAAACAAAGAAACATAAAAATCTGTTCTTAATTTAAGGAAAGACAGTCTTTTTATCAGAGTATAAAATGGAGTTTGCAATAAAGACCTGGCTTCTGGTATAGACAGAAGTGAGAGGTCAAATAACAGCCAGACTGAGGGAAGTCACACTTGCTGCATAAATAATCAAGGTATTTCTTAGAAATTAAATCCTTCCAGTTTACTGAGAAAAAATAGTCTAGTATAGTGATATAAGATGTTACTCCTAAACTTCTTGACTACACAGTATGTTATTTGGGGGGTGAGAATCAGAGCTTAGACACACAGGTACAGTATTTTTATCCCATAGGTTATGCTAAGAGCTGACTCAGGGAAAAACACAAAAACCTGGGAATTTTGTTTTTTAGGTAATTATACAAGTAGATTCATGCATTTTTCCTTTTAATTCTATTATTCTATTAGGTCCTGGTCCAAGTATATTGAAGTTGTGAAAGAACCAGCTGCTTAATTATTTATAACTATAATTTCTTCTCACAGAATTAGATGATTTCACATCTTTAAACCATCCTACATGATTGTTGACAATATCCTTATTCTGAGTTCTACTTTGATATAAACATATACAGGATTATATTCCTGTGTGCTGATACAATACCTACGCAGAAATAGGTTTTATCTTCTTATTCCTTATAAATATGTGTATCAAAATGCATAGATGATTCCTTATTGGGAACAGATAAAGAATATTAATCTATCATTTTCTAAACTGCCCTAAATCAAAGGAGAAAGTGACATTCAATCACATTGTAACTTTATACATAATACATGGGTCTTTTGTCTGCTTAGAAGAATTGTTTCCTTTGTTACAAATATTATGTGTATGATATACATGTTAATGGGTTCCATCAAGTATAGGGAAGCTTTGAGCATTGTTTCCTTAAATTGTTTTGTACTTTCCAATTCTTAAGTTATTACTTGATTTACACAAATATTATAGTCCTCTTAGTTGATCTAGTTCATTTTCTATCTCACTGGTTTTGGGTTTTAGTCTTTTATATATACCTGTGTCGTTTGGTACAGTTGTTCTTCTTGTCTTTAAAACCAGTACGGATTTTTGTTGTTTTCATTACTTTTCTGTCTGGGTAATGGATGCCTAAGCTAACCTAATCAGTCTTAAAATACTGTATATTGCATCTGGAAAAGATGTTTTTTTTTTGTTTTTTACATTTCTACTTGTTTGATATTCTATTTAAAATGCTGAATTTTGAATAGTCTTCAATGCATGTGACACAATTATAACTTATGGTTTTAGTGTTCTCTGCAAATTATTTTGTCTGCATTATTTCAAAAGCTGCTTCTATTAACTTATCCTTACAATGAATTGCTTTTCTCCTTTTGTGTCAGATCTTCCAATGATGTGAAATCCGTAAACATTGTGTGTGTGTGTGTGTGTGTGGTGTTAGGTGTTAGAGATTTTGATGTCTTTAATTTCCTTAAATTTTGTACTAGCATACAGGTATTTGTAAAACCAATCCCACTCTGTACCTTGCCTTTGTATCTTTGATGGTTAGTGCTTAATAACATGAAGCAAAATTGTCCTGCTAGTGAAATGACTTATATTAAGATCTTTACCCAAATTCCCATGACTTCCCAATTCCCATAAGGTTTAAATGTGCTTTGGATTCTTAGAGCACTAAGGAGTTTTGCTTCTGATCCTTTTGTGTGGTTTATCCCCAAGCCCTGTGAAGTTTCCTCACATAGTGGCTGAAAACTGTTCAGATAAGGGCTGAAGACATATGCCCAGAGCTTTCTGGTCTACTGCTCTTCTCGTTGAACTCTCTCCAGAATCCCTAGCTGCTTTAGTCACCGCACACTTTTTCTATTGAGGGAGGTCTTCAAATATTTTATAGTTTATTGTTTTATTTTTCGTCTCTCTGGCAGTCTGGAAACTCCAGGTCAATAGTGAGAATTAAATCCTTATGTAATTTCATTTCTCTCAGAAGCCATAGACATGCATGACTCAGCATGCAGTGCCACAAACTGTTAAATATATACTTATTCTTAAACTAAAATAGAAGAATAAATCCACTCATCATTAGTCCACTGCCTTAGAAATGGGAGGCTTTAAATAACAGTTAAACCAGCCTTTATTGTATCAATGTACCAAAATTTTCAGCTTTGCAAAAATAGCGAAGAAGCCGCATGTATTATACCTATCTCTTGATATCTACCATTAATCTCATCAAGAATGAATCTTGTCATATTGCATTTTTCGGGAATAAATTTGACTTGAGTGCTCTTGGAAACAGGTCTTTTAGCCTGTGGAGAAATGAACCTTTATAACTCCCAGAGTGCATTTGAAGCTCAGTGAGTTCAATGTAAATTACATGTTAAGCTCAGCATGCTTCCATCAAAAAAATTCTTCATGCATAGAATATAAAAGTTTTGAGTTTATGACATGCAAACATTTTAAATAAGAAAAATCAATTCACTTTAGTAGTCTCAAGAATATTTAACATACATGAATAAAAAAACGAATAAACCCCAATGGAGAGGACATATTATTATTTTGAAATGAAGTATATTATAGGTGTTGGTTAACAAAATTCTGCTTTGTATTACTGGAAAGGGGTATAAGAATAATTATGGGAAATGATTTCTTTTATCTGGAGTATAAAAACCTGACTCCAGAGGCCCAATAGAAATAAGTCATTTCATGGTAGAGAAGGCAAGGAGGGGAGCTTTTCCCTCTTACTTTTCCTTAAATTTAACATTCAAAATGTATTTTCACTTCAGTAGTAGAAAGTGCTGTGTTAGATTGTGTGATCAGACAATGCTATTGAAAATGCATATATTAAAGCCATACAAAGTAGTTTAGAAGAAAGACAACTTATTTTTCTTATGTGGTTTTACAATTTATTATATTTACTCAGGGAATCATTGCTTATTTTCACACTAACATCAGTCATTCTCATGCTTATTAGCTGTGCTCTCACCTATGTCTCCCTGACATAATATGTATACTTGCTTTTTAAATTTTTTATAAGGAAGGAATGTGGAATCTAATTAATAAAAACAAAGAATATATATATATATATGTGTGTGTGTGTGTGTGTGTGTGTGTGTGTGTGTGTGTGTGTGTGCATTTTTCTAGCAATTTGAAGGCCCTGTAATACTCAACTTACTGTATTTCAAAGATTTTATTTTATAGATTGAATGAATTCAATAATGAGTACATTATAATTTGATTCATTTTCATTTTTAGATGTTTTTGGCCATTTGGACAAACACCAAATGGGTCAGCTTCTTCACTTGCAGACAGTTGCTTAACTAATGAAAAGAAATATAAGCCTAGACACAAGGGGGTTGACCTAGGCCCTATCCTAAAGAATAAGACAGACTTTGAAGACCACCTATGGAAGGCCTCACCCTCCCTTGGCAGCAGAAAGGGTATGGGATAGGTAGGGTGTTAGCTGGGGCAGGGGAAGGGGGGCAGGGGAGGAGGGGAGGGAAAGGGACCTGGGATTAACATGATGTAAAATAATTTTCTTTCTAATTAAAATTTTAAAAATAACTACAAAAATATGCTAAAAGATCAAACATTGTATCAGTTATTGCCAAATTGATTATATAAAATTAGCTACTGAGTGACTTTAAGCATAAGGCATCATATAGAAGACAGTGGGGAGTCTGGCACATCACAGGCTCACAAGTTATATATGTTAAACAAAAAGAAATATATTTCTTGCAAAGAGTAAAGGAAACCCCATACTCTAGAAACTCTTTGTGCATTTGTAGTTTGAAATGCTACTTTGATATAAGGTTGTTAGAAGAGCTTTATTAAAAATGCAGGGTGGAGATATTTTTTGCTAACAGTCAGGGTAGAATTCACTCTCAGGACACAAATGTGAAATAGGATGTCCCAGACTGTGCAGTCAAGGGGAAACAAGGGAAGCCAAAGGTACAGTGAATGAGCCAGTTGAACCATGAATACGAGTTCTTTAAAAAGCAATTGCAGGTATAATGAATATAGAGAGAATGTGAGTGCAAGTTGGAGAAGGCTTAAAATTCTAACCCTTGTTACTTTTGGATTCACTTATTCCACAGTTATTCTAGATGTCATGGTCTCTGTTGAATAACCAAATTGGTGTTGTACTGATTAAATAAAAATATTAGAGAGGATTGCTTTTGTTGAATATTTGCTTATTATTTCTATGAAATGGTTTTGCTTTATAGCCAAATCTGGGTTGAACTCTCAACTTTCCTACCCCAGACTCCTTCTTTCTGGGATTGAATATATACTCTACGATGTCCAACTATTTCATAAATATATTTCTTATTTTCTATTTAAATATTTTTAAATTATAAGTCCTCTAAAACAATAGAATATGGAGTCAGAACATAAGCTACTCTACCCCATGATGTTCATCATAACATGGACTATCGCCTTCTAGTGAAGAAATTTAAAAGTTATCTCATTTTAATTAAAGTATAATTGCATCATATCTCCCATCTAATAACTCCAACCTTCCCCATGGCCCCTGCAATCTCTGAGATTCATAGCCCTCCTTGTGTGTGTGTTGTATGTACAAATATTTGCCAAGTAAGTTTAATGTTGCTTGTCTTGAATGTGTACATTTTCAAGGTTGACAACTTTGTATTGAATACAAATTTGGGACCAGACTCACCCCTAGAGAAAACCAATTCACCCTTTCAGAAATTTTAATTGACTGATACTCTTCATCTAGGGGTGTGTCTTACCATGATATTTCACCATCTTCTTTTGTATGTCAACTAGTGTTGTCATTGTTCAGGTCTTGTTTGGCAGGCATATTGTTGAGATCATGGGCCTATCTTACCTATCATATCTAGAACACACAATCTTGCAAAAGTCTTTCTGATCTTATGGCATTTACAATGTTCTGCCCCTCCTTCTGAGATATTCTCTGAACCTTAGCTGCAGGGTTTTGAGTTGTAGATGTGTCAGTTGAGGCTGGGAACCTAATAATCAGTTGTTCTCTGCATTTTTACCAATTGTATATTTCTGAAATGGTCTCTGTATAGTGTAAAAAGAATCTTTGATGAAGGGTAAGAGTTACACTTATCTGTGGGTATAATGGAAAATATTAAGAATGCAGTGAGGAATTATCCTGATTTGGCAAAGTAATAGTAGAATGTGGTCTCTGTATAGTGTAAAAAGAATCTTTGATGAAGGGTAAGAGTTACACTTATCTGTGGGTATAATGGAAAATATTAAGAATGCAGTGAGGAATTATCCTGATTTGGCAAAGTAATAGTAGAATGTTCTCCTTTGAGAGTCAAGACTTCAATAGCCATGTGTGGTTGAGTAAGTTTACAGTATCAGATAAGGCTTTCATCTTATTGAGGAGGCTGTAGGTTACTGTCAAGATGTAAATGTCACTACTGCACCTTTAGGGATGTCTTCCTTTTCTGGTAATTGTAGTTCATAGTCATCACTACTGAGGAGGGGTAGTATTGTATTCTTTCCTCAGAAGCTCTGTAGCGCCTTCCAGTACTGTGAAATATAGTCCACTGAGAGGAGGTTTGGTAGCAAGGACCTTTCTCCAACATTCCATTAAACATTCCTATGTTCAGTGTTTTTTATCTTTAGTAATAGAGACTGACATTCAACTTCCAGGAGGCAACCAATGGCAATAGCAAAGCCTTTGTTAGTTCAGGTGATTCTAATAAGCAATTTGTTGATAGATAATGGTTGTTTCCATAACATTGTAAATACATTTATTTATTCTCTAATTCCATGATAAAGATTATAAACAAAAACAACTCTGGGTTTAAAGGCTTTATTTGGCATACATGTCCTGATCACACTCCATTGAGGATAACCAAGGAAGGAACTCATGGTCAGAACCTTGAGACATGAATTAAATCAGAGAAAAGTGGGTGGAAGTACTCCTTACTGGCATGCTACCTATGTCTTATTCAATGTGATTTCTTAAACAACCCATGGACAGCACTGCCCATAGTGGGCTAGGCTCTTCTGCATCTCTTATTAATCAAGAAAATGATCCCAGACTTGTTTAAAGACTTATCTGTTGGAAGTTTTCTCTTAGTTAATGTTCCATCTTCCTAGATGATCTGTGCTTATATCAAATTAACAAACAACAAACAACAAAACTTATCCTCACAATAAATAATTATTGTTAACTATTATTTCTCCTAGCATGTGACTGTTCTAATGTCTGAATCAAAGAAATGAAAACAAACTATCATGTCATTAATTATTTAACCATAGTTATCACTGGGAAGAATTATGCCATACAGTTTGTTCATTTTCTATAAATTACTTGTTATAAATCCAGAACTTCTCAAGGGGAAGACTTTCATGTTCCTTTCAGAACATACGTTTTTATCTCCCAATTATATTTATTTTGGAGCGTTCTACATGAATGCACACTATGCTGACCCAAAATGTGCCCTGCCTGTTTTCTTCAACACACAATATCCTTTATCCCTATGTCTGCAGATGGCATGAATCTTAGCATTTTTTAAGACTAGTCACACCTCCATGTTTAATGGTTTGAAGTGTGATGTATACAGGTACATAGTTTATATAAGGAAGCTTTGTGTAGGTAAGAATTTAAAAAAAAACTTTAAGAAAGGTGGTAGTATATGCCTTTGGATTATTTTCTAAGAACCTTTTGTTACCAAAGTATAAATGGTTTATTAGCATGTCTGAATAATCAGTACTTTGCTGCATAATAAAACACAATATCCATACCAGTTATAAAGTTTTTACAGATAAAATTGAAGTCAATAAAAGACTAGAAACCATTGCTCTAAACAATGCTATCAATGTCAATCTTGGAACATGTTAATTCTTTGGTAAAATAGAATAGTCTTGTAAATCATTTTATGAAGTTATAAATATTGTGAAGTTAGTGACATTTGGACTCCAAATCTTAACTATACTTAGAAATACTGTATATTTCTTAGACTTCCATTCACCAGATAGTGTTGTTTTTCCTTAACCCACATATTTGAATTTCTTTTTGAAAGAAGAATGTAGCTATATAGTTCAGGAACAACAAAGTATAGCTTTTCTCATTTTTTTCTTGTTGGCATGATTAAATACTCTGATGAAAGCAATGACTAGTGGGAGGGTTTATTTTGGCTCACAGTCCATAGGGACAGTTAATCTTGCCAGGGAAGTCAAGACAGCAGAAGCTCAAATAATTTGGTCACATCCCAATTACAACCTAAATGGACAACAATGAATGCATGGTATTGTTCACCTCTCTTTTCCATTTATATAGACTCGAATCCCAATCAGGGAATCAATGGTGCCATACATGGTACACAAGCCTTCCCATCTCGGTTAATGCAACCAAAATAATCCCTCTGAGACATAACCATAAGTCAGTATGACTTCCTGCCTCTTTTAGATTCTGTCAAGTTGACAATAACAAATCACATGATTTACTTTATAAATACCTGATTGTGTTTATTGTACCATTGCATATTAGCTTATATGATTCTAAGGAAAAACAATGGTAAGTCAGACATACACATCTTTATCAATCAATATGATACTCCTTTCATTTGTAGACTTTACCTCTGTGCTCCTGACATAGAGTAAGTGATACACAGCATACTGTTAGGGCGGAAATAGTTGAACTGCTTTTATATTCATTGAAGCAAATCAATTTCTTTATCATTTTCTTCCTTCCTTCCTTTCTTCCTACCTTCCTTCCTTCCTTCCTTCCTTTCTTTCTTCCTTCCTTCCTTTCTTTCTTTCTTCCTTTCTTTCCTATTTTGTTTTCTGAGACAGGGTTTCACTGTGTAGCTTTAGAGCCTGTCCTGGAACTAGCTCTTGTAGACCAGGCTGGTCTAGAACTCACAGAGATCCTCCTGCCTCTCCCTCCCAAGTACTGGGATTAAAGGCATGAGCCAAAACTGCCTAGTGCAAATCAATTCCTTAAAAATTAACTAAGAAGTGACAATTTAAAACCCAGTGATATTTTATCCATGTTGTGTTAGGCCTTGTATGTGAAAGGCAAAACTTCTGTCACTGACTTAAAACTGCATCCCCAAATGATCAATGGCTAATGTAAATTTCCCTAGAAGAAAATAAAACTTAGTGGAAATGTCTCTTAACTCTTAAACCCTGTGCATGTGACTTCTTTCTAAGAAAGTCTTCACCATGGAAAAGAGTCTTCACCAATGGACTTGTGTTAAGGATGTTTATCTGGATCACACTAGATTACCCAATAGGTTATAAATTACATGATAATGAAGAAGGTGAAATGTAGATCAAGTGGACACTGGAGTGATACAGTAGCAGAGAAGCCACCAGCACCCAAAGTGAGGAGCTGCTCTGCCCTGCAACCTGTAACACAGCTAACACCATGATTGTAGACTTTTTACCATCTAAGTTGCAAGAGAACAACTTTTGTTGTTTCCATTGTTTCTCACAACAGCTCAAATCAAATTACAATATTAACTTAATTTTTCTAGCAACTTCCTAAGCTTTTAAAACTGAATTTTTAAGTCAAGTATCACCCACTTACTAAGGCAACATGAACAATAATTATAAAATTGTCAAGTTCTAAAAGAACTCACAGTATCATTGTAAGACAACATTGAATTAGGAAGACATGATTATATCATGGTGTTGAGATTACAGGAAAAAGGCTTTAAGGCAATCAAGGAAGTGTTGCCTCAGTCATCTAGAAGTATTCTGTTCCAGCTTGTCAACTTCCTCTCTTAAATCCTAACATATTTGTTCCAGGAAATGAATAAGAAATTCACACCACCATTATTGTAGTGTTGGAAGGTTTTTGTTTTCTGACGATAAATAGAACAATGCAGCTTGAATAAAATACAATGAATGTTCTACAGAGACTGTTGTCCTAAGAGTAAATCTCAATTAGAACAAAGTAAACAAAAGTTTGAAAAAATACAGAGAGCCAAGAATTTCACCTGGAAGAGTAAAATGGATGTATCCCGATGGTAATGTAATTCACAAGACTTGCATAATAATTAGTCATGTCTTTAGCAGAAATTAGGAAATACTCTAAGGTATGGAGCAGAACTGTACTATGGAAAGGAGAGTTTTTATATTTGGAACAGAAAATTATTAAATTTTCATTTTATAATTGACCCTACCCCTATCCATATTAATGTCTTTTTGTAATACAATATTTCATATTATGAATAATAATACATTATTTAGGTGCCAATTTCTTTGATTATGGATAGAATCTTTTAATTTTCTAATTTATAATAAAACAGTAGGGATCATAATTTTGACTAGAAATCTATGTCTCTGGTAGATAACATACAGAAATGGGACACAGGGATTAGCATAGTATGAAATAAGCATAAAAACTTGTACAATAGCTGGGCAATGGTGGCTCATGCCTTTAGTCTCAGCATTCAGTAGGCAGAGGAAGGCAGATCTCTGTGAGTTTGAGGCCAGTCTGGTCTACAGAGAAAGTTCCAGGACAGGCTCCAAAGCAATACAGTGAAACAGTGTTTCGAACTCCCACCCAAAACAAAACAAAAATGGTACAGTAAACCAGGCATATTTAACTTTGAGAAATGATGTAGAGGGGATTTTTTTCTCTGTACTTTCCTGTTTGTTTGAGGTGCCAGTGGAGGCCTTTGTGAGTCAGAGGTTTTCTTGTTGTTAGTTGGGTTTCTTCATCCTGATGTCCAGGCTTCCTCAGTCTGTCAAGAGAACATGACCAGCAATTCTAGCCCTTACAACTAATGTGAAGGAAGAACACAGATCTCATTCAGAAGATGAAGTTATTTTATAAGTAATAACACATAATTTCAGGAAACAAAATCTGCTTTCTTTCTTTCTATTTATATTTTCCCAAACAATGTATTTTAATCATATTCTTTGCCCTCCTTCAACTTCTTCTACATCCTCCCCACATCCCTGCACTCTTCATGTTCTCTTTCCTCATCTATATTTTTTCTGACTTCTCAGAAAAAGAATTTGATAAAATTTTATTTTAAGGTCATCGGCTTTTGTCTTGTTTTATTTTGATTTTGGATTGTGAAATGGCTTCTTAACTCACACATGTGGAAACTTTCTAAATGTGAGGAGTAGCCAGCCATTTATTTTATGAATATCTTATAATTTTATGATTTATGGAGATCATAAATGAAATAATCTCATATCTTTGTCTACTTTTCTGTCACTGTAATTATACACTATGACCAAAACAGCTTATAAGAGAAGGCATTTACTTTGGGGATCATGGTTTCAGAGTGTTCTAGAACTCATTGAAATCATGGTAGGCAGTATGAAAGCAGGGAGACAGGCAGCCATGATGCCACCATAATAGCTTGGAGCTTACATCTTATCCAGAAAGCACAGCATGAGGCTGGGAGAGAGAAAGCTAACTCTACGTTGCATGGACTTTTAAAATATCAAGTATCACCCCTAGTGACACATCTTCTCCAAGGTCATAACTCCTAATCTTTCCCAAACAGTCCTACCAACTAGGAACTAAGTATTCACATATATGAGCCAATGGGGTCCTTTCTCATTCAAGCCACCACACATTATATATTGATGATGTTTAATAAAACAAGCATATATTGTTTTTTACACTACTGAGTACTAAACAGCAGAAAAGACATTTAGTACAAACAAGGGAAATAGTTTGTTAGCTCATAACTGTGACAATAAATAACATCTATTGAGCACTTACTGTATGCCAGCATCTAATGTATCATACATACATACATACATGCATACATACATACATATATTTATTCCATCTCCAAAATAATACTGCAGCTGTGCTCACATTGATACCATATTGTAGAAAACACAACAGCAATAACAGAATGTTCAACTGAGTCTAATAAGTCTCAAGTGACATACACCAGTACTTTTAGCTACAATATGATAGATCCAGAATCAATCTACAGGACTCCAAAGCACCTTTGATACTTGTCTACACTGCATAATCAAGGCTCGGTACCTTTCATGTGCTTTAATATCTAATGAATGAACCTAATCCTTTTCAAATTCTAATCATTGGAAAACTTTGAATCAATTTTTCATCAGCATTTAGCTACTGAAAAGTTCTTTCAAAATTAGTTTTGTCACTAGAATTCTGGAAGTGGCAAGTTAGAATAAGCACACTATTATCTAGCTTCAATTCAGAAAGTTTTAACTATCCACTTGCGGGTTTATGACAATAAAAGACAATGTATTCATATAGTTAATTTTAGTATTCAGGAATCTTTACTGGCCTTTCCTTGGTGCTCTGACAGGATATGCCCTTGGCTGCAGCCAATAAGAGAACCACCTGTGCACATTCACTACATTATCTTTTAAAAAGGTCCCTTCTCACCTCCCATCTTCTCTCTCTCTCTCTCTCTCTCTCTCTCTCTCTCTCTCTCTCTCTCTCTCTCTCTCTCTCTCTCTCTCTCTGCTTTTCTTCTTCTGCCTCTCCTGTCCCTAGAAACCAGTCTCCCCTCTCCCATCCCCACTTTTCTCATTTACTTTCCCCCAATTAAAAAAAAAAAGAAAGAAAGAAACGTCCTCCCAAGCTCTGCCATATGGTGTCTGTCTCTCTGAAGCCACTTTTTAAAATTGTAACAGTTATTATCTGGAAAATCAAGGAGACATCATGCCCTGCATCACCCTCCTCCTCTCTCTCCTTCCTCCCTTTCTCCCTCCCATCTCTCTCCTCTACTTTGAAAAAACAATCATACATGCCTGTGGGGACACTTTGAACCGCTCTTTCATGCTTTTTTCCCCTGCCCTTCATATATGATTTCTCTTTCTCTTCAGCTCAGCTTCAGTTCTCTAGAACCAACTGCCCATAACATGAAGAATTTTGTAATTTGTATTCAATTCTAAAAATATATTGAATCAAGGAGGATTCAAGTATATGAAAACCTATAGCAAATATAATACATTTTCTCTATAAGCAAAATGTTCCTTTCTAGGAGTAATCCACTATGCTTCCTTGAGAGCCAGGGTACACATTACTTCTAATTACCTATAACATATATGTTACAAACACAAAACCTATAATAAATACACTGTTCAGGATCATTAACATTATATTTCATTAATACAGAACGACTTGGATGTACATATATAGCTAGTCAGATGATTATTGCAACATGAATTGGTTGGAGTTTAATGGCAGATATCAGTAGCTCAACCAAGATGTAGTAAGTGCTGAAGAAGCCTGTAATTCTGATTGTGACAGTGGAACACAAAGAGGGCTAGATTTGGACTCAGAGCATTTTATAGAAATGATTTCTTCTTTCTTCAACTGGACACCCATTAGCATGTAAAGGTCTCTTGCTCTCTATGTCCACATTGCCACATTGGAGATAATGTAGGAATTTAAAGTCCATGTATATTGTGGGAGTGTGTGCTTGTTCCTATACGTATGTCTGGATATGTGTGTGATGTGGCCTACACTTGGAGGTCTGAGGACAGCAATCAGGTGGCAGCCCTTACTTTTCCACCTTGTTTGAGACAAGGTCCTTTCTATTCTGTGCACACCTGCCCCAGGAGTTTCCTGAGACTGTCATGTCTCTGCCTACATCTGCCTACAGGAACACAGGAGATTACAAACTCTTGACTGTTATGCAGAATCCAGGGATCAAGGTCAGACTTACATGGCTGATGTTTTACATTCTAAGCCATCTCTAGACTTAAGGCTTATGAAAGAATATTAAAGAGACTAACTTGTATAAAGTTACTTGTCACATCTTAATAATTTATTTTTCCTTCATAACTAAAGAGAAATGATTCCCATATTCTCAGGAAAACAGAACTTCAAATTTGACTAGAATGTTGACTTTATCCTGCTGCAGCATTTGAACAGGTAATGTCCATGGGTTTGCTAATTACGGAGGAAATAGAGAATGTAAGAGAAAGAATACTTAGGGGGTTTTGCTACTAAAACTGACATAGTACAAAATACACTTCATGAACTCTTTCTGCATACTTAAAATTGATAGAGAAGGTGATTTGTGTGAAATATTTTAATATTTTTACTTAAATTATGTTCCATATCTTGTTTAGACATACATGTTAGTGGTGTTATATCTTGCTTTTTCTGGATTTCTCAACATTTTTCCCTACGTATATAATCTTCTAAGTTTAAATACTATAAATGTTGGGCATAGTCTTACAACTCCTAAGCTTGTCTTCCTCTTATCCATACTTGTACACATATTTTCTATAAAAAATATAGAAAGCAAACCCACATTGTGCAGATGTTCAGTGTGACACCCTTTCTTAAAAAAATTACCCTGTTAAATAGCAAACTCTGAGTTCTCTTTCAAGGATAAATAAAAGGCAAAACAAACCAACAAAAAATAAAACCCCCTTTATTTCCCTGAGTGATCACAATACATAAACCTATGATAGCAGCCCCTTTTAGTCTATTACTAGGTTTAATGGGTTAGGAAAGGATCAGTTGAGAAGGTGTTATGGCTGATGGGTAAAGGATAAGACTGGGTATATGTGAGTGTTCTAGCACTGAGCACTGCTAAAACAGCCATTAATCAAGAGTTAACCTTACTCTTTCTAATCATAAGCAAAAGTGCAGCACACTGGAAATGAGCCTTCTTGTTAGAATTATTCATTTGAGAATCAGTCAACCACAGACTTCTCTGACATCCAAAAGGCTGAGCGAACAGTGGGTGATTGCTCTGGAAATTTATGAGACCAACATGAGTATTTTTCACATTCTACAAAAGAAATACAACAAATGCTTTGCTGACAAAGCTCTAGTCATTACAGATTTTATATTCCAGTTTACTGAGCAGGAAGTTCTCTGAGGCAGATGGCTTGTTTCATCATGGGAGCTTTCTTGAGGACAAATCACTTAGAGAAAAACTACAGAGATGTGCGTGTTGATCCCTGAAGCTAAGCAATAGGTTGTTGGACCTTGGCAAGGTACTTTATTTTTAGGACTACATTTTAACCTTTAATTTGTTCTATTTAGACAAATTTTTTCACTAAGTGAGAAAATAGTTTTAAATCTTTCCTATATGCCAGGGACTGTGATAGGTGCTAGGGTTGCTTATAAAAAAGAAAGAGCAGTGGGGTACCTCAGCTGAAATTACTATGCATCAAGAGTTGACACTGTCTAAATATCTTGGTTACTGTCCTTTTGGAAAGAACACTATGGATGGACTTTTTCATGTGCCTTTTTAATGCATAGTGCTAATAAACCACCTACCTGATTTTCAGAAAGAGCAGTGAAAGAGCACTCAGTGAAAGAGTAGGTCACAGTCTCTGGACAGGGGTAGTTATCTGCTACTAAGTGCTTGAGTAACAGTGCTGTCTGTTTCCCTTCATGCCTGCAGGATACCTAAGAACATGTAGACACTTCAAGTTTTGTCTCCCTCCTACCCACATGGCAGTGACTAGGGACCTGTTATGCTAGGGAAGCCTCAGGTAATACCAGTACCACACAATGAGGTCTGGACAGCACACTGATGAACTTTCATCTCTGGCTCACTATAGCTCCTGGAGTGGTGCTTATTTGCTTGTTCTTTATTCTGATAGTTGTGTGCCTTAACACACACTCATACACACACACACACACACACACACACACACACACACACGTGTATATATATATATATATATATATATATATATATATATATATATATATTCACTCAACTCATACACACATTTGTGGTAAGCTTCGTGAACCTTTTCTTTGTTTTCTAGATTCCTGGAATGGATACATGCTATAAGAGTTATCAGTGAAAAATACATTTAAATCCATCTTAGAAATTACTATTTTATTCTTCAGATATATCTCTTTAATTCTACTTCTCTATTTTCTTAGTTTTACTTTGAGCCAAATTACTTCATAATCACAATATAGTATTATCTGCATAGATTCACAAAGGATAAACAAAATAAAACTTTGCCTCTGTGTATTACCTTCTTATTTCAAATAACACACAGTAAAATAAAATTATGGAACCACAACAAAACAATTAAAGCATTCTCTTTAAGAACCAGGCTGTTATTCTAGCCTTTTCTACCACTTTTATTTAATATTGAGTATTGGGAATGCACAAATAGTTTGGATATTTTACAAAGTCTGTAAGCAGCATTTGGATTAATCCTACATATGCCCCAATTTTTATGGTACCCAGACTAATACATCTTTAAGTGTATAGCCAGTGTTTTAAATACATTCCTCATGTTATCCAACCACCCCGCACCAACCTCTTCGACTCTCTCAGTCTTGTAAAATGAGTACTATACCTGCTGAATGCTGTCATTGCGCTGGTCCCAACCCTCACTCTGCTCATGTCCCTATTCTCCACTTACTGTAGAAACCACCACACTATTTCATGCCACTGTCATTTCTGTAAAGTCCCCAGGTTCTACTGCTTTTATCTTTGGTAAGTCTAATTTTTCTTTTTTCTTTCTTTTTTATGTTTCCAGAATACAAGGAGAGCTTTATTTGCTATGTTCATATCATGGCATGTGAAATCTTAGGTCTCCAACTTTGCCTAAGATTTTTTGTTTGTTTTTTCTTTAAATTAGAAGCAAGCTTGTTTTACATGCCAATTCCAGTTCTCTCTCCCTCCCATCCTCAACTGCCTGCCACCCACCCCCTATCCCTTCCCCTTTCTGCTCCCTAGGGAGGGTGAGGCATTCCATGAGGGATCTTCAAAGTCTGTGATATTATTTGGAGCATGGTCTAGACCCTCCCCCATGTGTCTAGGCTGCAGAGAGTATCTCTCCATGTGGCATGGGCTCCCAAAGTCCATTCATATACTAGGGATAAATACTGATCCAGTACCAGAGGCTCCATAGATTGCCTAGGCCTCCTAACTGACATCCACATTCAAGGGGTATGGATTAGTCTTTTGCTGGTTTCCAAGCTATCACTCTGGGGGCCATGAGCTCCCCATTGTTCAGGTCAACTGTTTCTGTGGGTTTCTCCAGCCTGGTCTTGACCCCTTTGCTCATCACTACTCCCTCTCTGCAACTGCATTCCAGGAGTTCAGCTCAGTATTTAGCTGTGCATATCTGCTTCTGCTTCCATCAACTACTGGATGAAGGCTCTAGGATGGCATATAAGGTAGTCATGAGTCTCATTATCGGAGAAGGGTGTTTAAGGTAGCCTCTCCAATATTGCTTAGGTTATTAGTTGGGGTCATCCTTGTAGATCTTGGACATTTCCCTAGTGCCAGATTTCTCTTAAAACATATAATGGATCCCTCTTTTCTTGCTCGCCTCTATTCTTCCCCCTACCCAATCTTCCTGCTCCCTCACGTCCTCCTCTCCCCTCCTCTTCTCCATTTCTCTTTCTCCTAACTCCCTCTCCCATCCCCAGAATGCTCCCAATTTGCTCCAGAGATCTTGACCCTTTCCCGTTCTCTGCGGTACCTTGTATGTCTCTCTTGTGTGTCTTCCTTGTTTCCTAGCTTCTCTGGCAGTGTGAATTGTAGGCTGGTAATCCTTTACTCTATGTCTAAAATCCATATATGAGGGAGTTACATACCACTTTTGTCTTTTTGAGAATGGGTTACCTCACTCAGGATGGTTTTTCTAGTTTCATCCATTTGACTGAAAATTTCAAGATTCCATTGTTGTTGTTGTTGTTTTGTTTTTGTTTTCTTTTTTCCAGCTGAGTAGTACTCCATTGTCTAAACATGCCAAGTTTTCTCCATCCATTCTTCAGTTGAGCTCATCTAGGTTGCTTCCACATTCTGGCTATTACAAACAATGCTGCTATGAACATAGTTAAACAGATGTCCTTGTTGTATGAATGTGCATCTTTTGGGTACATGCCTAAGAGTAGAATTGCTGGATCTTGTGGTAGACTGATTGCCATTTTCCTGAGGAATCACCATACTGATTTTCAAAGTGGCTATACAAGTTTGCATTCCCATCAGCAGTTGAGGTGTGTTCCCCTTTCTCTACATCCTCTTCAGCATAAACTGTCCTTGGTGTTTTTGATTTTAGCCATTCTGACAGGAGTAAGATGGTATCTCAGAATTTTGATTTGCAATTCCCTGATGGCAAATGACAGTTTAAGTGTCTTTCAGCCATTTTAGATTTCTCTATTGAGAATTTTCTATTTACTTCTGTACCCCAATTTAATTAGATTAATTGGTATTTTGGTGACTAGCTTCTTGTGTTCTTTGTATATTTTGTAAAGCAGCCCTCTGTCAGATGTGGGGTTGGTGAATATATTTTACCATTCTGTGGGCTACCATTTTGTCTTTTTTTTACTTTGTCCTTTGCCTTACAGAAGCTTCTCAGTTTCAGGAGATTCCATTTATTAATTGTCCATCTCAATGTCTGTGCTAATGGTGTTATGTTCAGGAAGCAGGCTCCTGTATGAATTTGTTCAAGGGTACCTCCCAATTTCTCTTCTAAGAGGTTCAGTGTGGCTGGATTTCTGTTGAGGTCTTCGATCCATTTGGACTTCGATCCATTTGGCAATAGATCTGGATCTTTCTGCAGTCTTCTACATGTCAGGATCCAGTTATTCCAGCACCGTTCATTGAAGTTCCTTTCTTTTTTCCATTGTATAATTTTATCTTCTTTGTCAAAAATCAGGTGTTCATAGGTGTATGGGTTAATATCAGGGTTTTCAATTCAATTCCATTGGTCTACCTGTCTATTTTTGTGCCAATACCAAGCTGTTTTCGGGACTATAGCTCTATAATAGAGCTTGAAGTTAGGGATGGTGTTGCTTCTGGAAGTTCCTTTAATGTACAGGATTGTTTTAGCTATCCTGGTTCTTTTGTTTGTCTCTATAAAGTTGAGTATTTTTCTTTCAAGGTCTGTGCAGAATTGTGTTGGGATTTTGATAGGGATTGCATTGAATCTGCAGATTGTTTTTGGTAAGATTCCATTTTTACTATGTTGATCCTACCCACCCAGGAGCATGGGAGATCTTTCCATTTTCTGGTACCTTATTTAATTTCTTTCTTTAAAGACTCAAAGTTCTTATTATACAGGTCTTTCACTTGTTTGGTTTGCATTACCCCAAGATATTTTGTGTTGTTTGTGGCTATTGTAAAGGGTGATATTTCTTTGATTTCTTTCTCAGGCCATTTTTCCTCTATATATATTAGGGCTATTGATTTTTTTTTTTGAGTTAATCTTGTATCCTGCCACTTTGCTGAATGTGTTTATCAGCTGTAGGAGTTCCTTGGTAGAGTTTTTCAGGTCACTTATGTAAACTGTCATATCATCTGCAAATAGTGAAATTTTTACTTCTTCCATTCCAATTTGTATCCCCTTGATCTCCTTTTGTTGTCTTAATTCCTCTAGCTAGAACTTCAAGTACAATATTGAAGAGATATGGAGAAGGTGGACAGTCTTGCCTTTTTCCTGATTTTAGAGGAATTGCATTGAGTTTATCTACATTTATTTTGATGTTGGCTATAGGTTTACTATATATTGCTTTTATTATGTTTATGTATGTTTCTGTTATCCCTGACTTCTCCAAGACCTTTATCATGAAGGGGTGTTGGATTTTTCTCAATTTGTTTTCAGCATCTAGTGAGTTGGTCATGTGTTTTTCTTTTTCTGTTTGTTTATGTGTTAGATTAAATTGATGCATTTTTGTATGGTGAACCATCCCTACATCCCTGGGATGACGAAGTCTAATTGATCATGGTTGATGACTTTTCTGATGAGTTCTTGGATTTAATTTGCCAGTATTTTATTGACTATTTTTGAATCAACGTTCTTGATGGAGATTGGTCTGTAGTTCTCTTTCTTAGTTGTATCTTTGTGTGGCATGATTACCAAAGTAATTGTAGCCTCATTAAAAGAGTTTGGCAATGATCCTTCTGCTTCCATTGTGTGGAACACTTTGAGGAGCATTGGTATTAGCTGTTCTTTGAATTTCTGGTAGAATTCTGCACTGAATCCATCTAGACATCGGCTTTGTTGTTGTTGTTGTAAGACTTTTGATGACAGCTTATGCTGCATTAGGGGTTATAGGTGTATTTAAATTGCTTATCTGTTCTTGATTTAATTTTGGTAAGTGATATCTATCTAGAAAATGATCCATTTCCTTTTAATTTTCAAATTTTGTAGAGTACAGGTTTTCAAAGTATGACCTGAAGATTTTCTGAATTTTGTCAGTGTCTGTTGTTATGGCCCCCTTTTCATTTCTGATTTTGTTAATTTTCATGATCTCTCTGCCTTTTGGTTAGTTTGCATAAAAGTTTTTCTATTTTGTTGCTTTTCTAGAAGAACCAATGCTTTGTTTCATTGATTCTTTGTATTGTTTTCCTAGTTTCTACTTTATTGATTTCACCCCTCAATTTGAATATTTCCTGGTGTCTACTCCTCCAGGGTGAGTTTGCTTCTTTTTGTTCTAGAGCTTTCAGTTATGCTGTTAATTCTCTAATGAGACTATTCTCCAAGTTCTTTATGTGGACACTAAGTGCTATGAACTTTCCTCTTAGCACTGCTTTCAAAGTGTCCCATGAGTTTGTGTTTGTTGTGTCTTCATTCTCATTGAATTCTAGGAAGTCATTAATTTCTTTATTTCTTCCTTGAACCAGGAATGGCGCAATTGTGCATTGTTCAATTTCCCATGAGATTGTAGGTTTTCTGCAATTTGTGTTATTGATTTCTACCTTTAAAGCATGATTGTCTGATAAGATACAGGGGGGCCTTCCAATTATTTTGTACCTATTGAGGTTTGCTATATTGCCGAGTATGTGGTTGATTATAGAGAAGGTTCGATGTGACACTGAGAAGAAGGTATATTCTTTTGTATTTGGATGGAATGTTCTATAGATATCTGTTAAACCCAATTGGGTCATAACTTCTGTTAGTTCCTTTGTTTCTGTGTTAAGTTTCTATCTGGTGGTCCTGTCTAGTGGTGAGAGTGGGGTGTTGAAGTCTCCCTTTGTAAGTCTGGAAGGTTTTATGTGTGACTTGAATTTTAGTTATGTTTCTTTTATGAATTTGCATTTCTTTGATTTGAGGGCATAGATGTTCAGGATTGAGACTTTGTCTTGATGGATTTCTCCTGTGATGAATATGAAATGACCTTATACATCTCTTTTTTTGTGTGGGGGGGTTCGAGACAGGGTTTCTCTGTGTAGCTTTGGAGTCTGTCCTGGCACTCGTTCTGGAAACCAGGCTGGACTCAAACTCACAGAGATCCGTCTGCCTCTGCCTCTCGAGTGCTGGGATTAAAGGTGTGTGCCACCGATGCCCGGTGACTTTCTTCATCTCGTGTGATTGATTTTAGTTTGAAGTCTAAATTTTATATATTAGGATTGCTACACCAGCTTGTTTCTTGGGTCCATTTTATTGGAAAATATTTTCCCAACGCTTTATTCTGAGGTACCATCTGTCTTTGAAATTGAGGTGTGTTTCTTGTATGCAGCAGAAGGATGGATTCTGTCTTCAAATGCATTCTGTTAGCCTCTGTCTTTTTAATCTAAGATTAAAGACCATTAATATTGAAGGATATTAATGACCATTGATTGTTAATTCTTGTTTGTTTTGGATTTGTTGTTGTTGGTAGTACTGTGTGTGGATACCCCCCATTTTTTTTCTTTTGGCTGTTGGTAAAGTGGGATCATCTATTGCCTATGTTCTTGTGGGTGTATTTAACTTCCTTGGGTTGGAGTCTTCCTTCCAGAAATTTCTGTAGGTCTGGATTAGTGGATATGTATTGTTTAAATCTGATTTTGTCAAGGCTAGCCTCGAACTCGTATTTTTCAATTATAATGTATAGAAATGTAACTAATTTTCTGTTAAGTGTATGTTTCAATTTTATTGAAATCAGTTACGAACTCCACTAGATTTTCTTGCCTCTTTTGAAAACTATTTATTATTTAATACATACCAGGTCAGGCCATGTAGCAAAAAGGATAATTTTAATTCTTGCTTTGTAATTTTTAATTTTTAGTTTGTTTCTTCATAGAGCATTTGTTGTAAGTGAGCATCATTGCCTTCTATCAATGTCATAGAAAAGCGTTTAGGTTTTCACAGTTCAATAGGAGATTTTTTGGTTTGTTTTTATATGTGGCTTTTATTATCTTGAGATAACTTCTTAAATTATTTTATTTTATATATGTGAGTGTTTTACTTTCACTAATATCTATCTACCATATGTGTGCCTGATGCCTGTAGAAGTTAGGGGAATGCTCAGATTTTCAGACTGCAGTTCATGATGGATGTTAGCCATAAGGTAGGTGCTGAGATTTAAAAGTAGTCTCTCTGAAAGTTTGCCAGTGTCCTTAACCAGTAATCTCTTTCCAGCTATCTTCATTAATATATTTTTATTCTATGCATAGTTGGTTAAATATTTGGGTTAGTAAAATGTTAATTTTCATCTATATGAATTAAATAAATAATCTTGATGACTTCCTTCATTTATCAGTATAATATTGCTAATAACTATAATTTTTAAGGTCTCCTTTTTGCATCAGTTTTGGAAGGTTTTGGTTTCACATCACAATCTGATAGAGAAATGATGTCTTGTTGTTACATAAAGGATGAAGAGCATTTAAATTGACAGTTCACTTGGGAGATCAGCTCCTGAATGACACAAGCAGACCCTTTCCACTCCTCTGATTTGCTCTGAATCCCAAACAACCATTGAATCTTCTACACATTGAGTTGTTTGGCAATTTCTCATACAGTTGTAAGAGGATCCACTTTGATGACTGGTCTCAGTTGCTCATAGTCTACTCCCAATATTTGACTGCAATGCTTGTTATCTTCAAGCCTTTCAATTGGTTTATACTGTATATTCATTAGCATCTCCTGGCAAAATATATTTTTGATTTTGGAAGCTGGCTCCATTGCTTTAAAATTCATTTTAAACTCACCTAAGAAAAGACCTAGAATCTGCTTTGTGTGTTGCTTCATTTCCATGTTATCAAATAAGTAACAAGTGTTAAGTCATTAGTAAAACAACAAACAAACCTAAACATAAAATGATAAAAGCACATTAAAATGATGCATAACTGAAATATGTTTACACTAATGTATTTCTGTAACAAGTGGCAACTTTCAACCATACTAAACACAATACAGATTTTTTAATTTTTAAATTTAAATTAGAAACAATCTTGTTTTACATATCAATACAGATTTTAACCCCCCACAAATGGATAAGCCATTTCTGTTGTTTTAATCATCTAATAAAACTTTCAAAACATATAATATTAAAGATCTTAAGCAATGTAAGACAGTCTTGTATAAAATTTTCTATTAAAATTCAGATAAGTTCAACTGATTTTAAAATAGACTTAAGAATTCAATTGCAACCCTGGAATGTGATTTAGTATTTTTGTTGGGTATTTCAATGTTTTTGTTCATCTTTTGTGCTTTTCTTCTTTTTTTCATTTTGGTGGCATATTTTCCACATGAATTTTACCTAGTGACCCACTGACTATTGACACTAATGCTCTCACTTATTTTATTCTCAGTTTACTCATGTTAAGTTCATTTAACTTAGTTTTAACTTCATTTAATTTAGGAGTTTAGTATTGTATACATGTCTGCCCTTTCAATTCTCCCATATATTCCAAGAATGTATTGAACATCTCATTTAGCTTTTGAAAATTTGTATCAGTAGGTATGTTTATTTATAATAAAGTTTTCAAATGCACTCTTTGTTCCTTTGTCATTGGAACTTACATTTTCAGCAGGTCATTTTTTCAACTGTTTTGCCAATTTTCATTAAAGCTCAGCATTAAAATAAATTTAGGTTCATAACTACCAGAGAAATATTAATGTAATGTCATTCCCATGATTAACAAATGTTTTTTCCATGTATTCATATTTGCCTGATTTGGAGTATATACTGAAATAAATATCACTTTCAAAATTTAGAGCACAATATTAAAAATTTGGAGTAGATAAAATATTATCATTTTGGAACATTCTTTTTTTGCTACAAAGATAGAAATATTTAGTTTTATAAATGAAACTAAATCATGTACTAAGCCAATACCTTCTTGTTCTTGTTTCCAAGTATATAATTATGTTTACAGTTTATTAAACATTAACATTCTTCACAATACCATTGCATGTTTGTGTAATTAGCGCTCATTTGAAGAGGAAAAGGGTAGAAATAATTTCAAGAACACCTAGGTTTCATCATCTTTGTCTATTATTAGTGCTATCTACATTCAATTCAACTCAGAAACTATGACAGCTCACTGGAGGGATGGGGACGAGAGACTCTGTAGATGTTCAGGACAACATTGAAGCCACTGTAATGTGCACCTATTTAAATGCATTAAATTTGAATGAAATGGAGACTAGCCTGTGGGTAAGCAGAAGAACATTTTTCTCCCATGAGCAAGGTCCTTAATTCAATCCCAAAGTACAAAATATACACAATCAAGTGAATGAAAAAAAATTCTTCCATTATGCTCAATAGCTGTAAGTGGGTATTGATGAGATAATGGATAGAACATGTATCAGATATTTACATGATACCAACACATGGTAGTTTGTTTACCAAATGTCAACAAATACTAGAATGTAATGTTGTTCACAGCAATCAATGACTTACCTTAAGTGGGCACTTGTCTGTGAATAATGCAGAAAGCAAGAACAACTGTACAATTAAAGAATAGTCACAAAAATATGTAAGAAAGGGGATGTTATTTGAGTGTCTACTATTTGGCATACTGGATGTTTAACAGTCACAAAAGAAAAACAATTGTCAAATGAAAGTGAGGACAGAGGAAGTAAGTTCTACAACTCACATGTGTACACACATGTGCACACACAGAGTTCACAAAAAGAGTCTCAGGTGTCTGTTGAGCTTAAGTCACAATGTGTTTTAAATAGTAGTTATTGTGATGTATATGTTATGAAGTTTGGGAAAAATAAATGATATTTATGTGATCTTGACCTCAAATTATGATTAAGAACAAATTGGAGTAGAGCATCTTAATACTGATGTCTTAGTCTTCATGCTGAAGTAAATCATGGCTGCCTACAAAGTAGGGCAACCTAGTTCTGAGCCTATTCACTGCTGTGCAATGAGCTGTACTGTTTTTCATTTCTGGAATGAGGACCCACAATGAGCTTTTTAGGATTCCAACAAAGGCAAGTGTAATAAAGCCCTCCAGAGGTCAGCATCTCCCACAGCAAGTAGACTAAATTAGACTCCACTCCAGGATATTAGGCTAAAATCTGTCATTATTCCAGGTTATTCTATGTTCATATTTTTATCACCTTCTCTCTCTCTGTCTCTCTCTGTCTCTGTCTCTGTTTCTCTCTGTCTCTGTCTCTCTCTGTCTCTCTCTGTCTCTCTCTCTCTTACTCTCTCTTCATGCCTTCTGTCTCATATAGTTGTCTACTTCTATTATAGTCTTTCTTTTCATATTTATTCATAACTCTCTTGAGATATTCACTCTGACTTTGAATATTACCCATATATAGAAGTGTTGAAATATCATCCATAAATATATACAATATTATGAGCGAATGAAAATATTTTTATAAGTAGTCTATGTTACACACTATATTGAAGTTAAGAGTACATAAAATTAAGAATACAGTTAACAAAGGATTCAACCAGTCATCCAACAAGTCTGTTAGTACTTGGAGGAATGTAAGAATTTGCAAGAGGCAAAGTGGGGGACTGTTACCATTGTCTTCAAGTTTTAGTGATAACAGGAAAGATGCCACAACCTTTATGAACTTTATATGCACTTGCTTATTAACCGCCTCTACTTCAGCAATTGATCATCCAAGGAGTCAATGAAATTGCTACCATCCATAGACCTCACCAACTCCAAAACATTTTGTGCATTTTTTTGATTTCCAACACAGTCTCTTCATTAAGAGTTATCAGACTATAATTTTGAAAAAATACAGAAATCTACTAGTGTAGAAGCTTAATAAACACACACACACACACACACACACACACACACACACACACACACACACACACACACACACCTATTAGATACCAAAGCTAATTAATAAAAAAAACCCAGTACCAAAAATGTATTTTGGAGTTTCAGTCCAATAAGTTCCTATACATTCCACAAACATTATACACTATTGCCAATGCTTTTCTTTACTCTCCAGAACTTGATGGTAAGACTCTGTTCCTGAAAAACTACACACTTGAGGAATAGCCAGTAAAGAAGTCAAACTGGTTATTCCTCCTGGCCAGCTTTCACAGTGCTGCAAGATACTATGGGTGCTACCAAATGCAAAAGATAATCATCACTCTTACTGTGCCATGAACCAAGATTCAAGATACAACCCCGATTTCCTTATCCTAAAATTTAAGTCACTGAGCTTGTTAGTTCATAGAACAGTAAGACTAAGACATCAGCCATCTTTGTTTTTCCCTCTTGTATATTCATAGTTCAGTCTGCTCCATCCGTGGTTAAATTCTCACTGAGCAGCATCTGAGTAAGGCACACATTTGTAGCAATTCTATTCATGGTCTCACATGTACCAATCTACCACACACTTAAGTGCTGTCTACTGAGCACCAAAATAATTCTTAATTTTTCACCCAATTTTTCTTGATAGTAGACCTTAAAAAATTAAATAAAATATAGCATGATTTCATGCCTTATTCTCAAATAATTTCTCATAGTGACTAAAAACACAGTATCTATAAGACTGGCTAAGGAAGAAGTCATTTTATAACCTGACCTTCAATTGCATGGTGTTTCTGGAAAAGAGAAATGAAGTCTTTATTAGAGAGTGGTTTAGGTTAGGTATTAATTAAATTTACAAAGGAGTGTAATGAAGTTGAATTGAGTGTGTTATATGAATTGCATCTTCCTCAAGTATGAATTGCTTGTCCTTTTCAGAGATCAATGATGCCAGTTGTATTTACTCTCCACCCACTATACTTAATTAAAAAGTTCATGTCCAGGAAAGTCAGAGGTATCCAGAACACCTAGTGTCTCACAATGATCCAGTGGCTTCCATTCTGTGGTTGTGGCAGTCCTGGTCCTTTGCAAGGAGCAGGTGTTTGCATCAGGAAACAGCTATCATTCTAATTTTCTCTAATCGACTTGTTGGCAATGTTGACAGAGAAGGGAAAAGATGGAAGAACATGGATCCTGGGACCCAATAAGTGCTTGGCATGCATAGAGCCACTGAGTGAAGTACATAATCTGTAATGACTAAAAGACTCTAGGCTGTCAATCTGGCACATGCCACTGCCATTTAATTCACACAAAATATTAATTAAAAATAATGAAGTTCTTCACACTGGCACTTGTTACCAAGCATAGCATCTCAGCCTTCCCCTAAGGATTCTGGATTCACTCCCTGATTCCCAGAGAGTGGCATGCATCTCTAACCTCCAGAGAATGTTAACACAGGCCCCTAGAACAATGAGTCTCTTCCCTGCCATGTACCTTGGGAAGGACAAAAGGACTTCATCTGATAACCAATCCCTTGCCTTTTACAACCATCTAATCAATAAATGTGTATTTATCCATCCCCCTATTTCAGGACAGTCAAGCAGTAATGGGCTGAGTCATCTATTTGTGCATGCTCAGAGTTATTAAATATGTCTTTAACTTTCTTAATCCCAAATCGAACTGATGTAAAAGAAATGGTGACCAGTCAGATTAAAAACAAAACTTCTGTTCAATACTGTTAAGTGTGTGGACTCCCATAGAATATCTATAACCAAAAATAATTCTCAGGGAAATCTACCAAGATCCAAATCCCTCCTGTATGATTAAATCACATTAAATTCAAATGAGAAAGCTGCCATACTTTATGTGCAGAGACAATTGATACATTTGTCAATCCTATGACTCTCAACATTTCAGCCAATACCCAAAAATAAATTTATTGTCATAATTGTCATTTAGCATATTCCTGAACAATGGAGTCTGACCACAATTAATGATTAATTCATTTGGAATTCATTATGATAATAGTAAATGTGTTTAACTCATTTGATGCTTCCATAGTGGTAATGATTCTAGGCCATTCTTTTCTAATTTACTGATTTTAAATGTTAAAAGCTCTGAGCATGTGCAGGAAAATAGTTCCACATTGCCCTCTAGCGGTAAACTAATACAAAAACCAATACCTTGTAAATTGCCAGAATGTTCTGGGTTCTCAGGACACTCTGAAAGCATCTTGCGCTCAAGACATATTCAAAGATTTGTCCATGTATAAAAAATATATTAAACCGAGCTTTCCAGAAGTTTGCCAATAAATGGTTAATAAGTTTATCTGCCTTTTGCAGGCACCGCCAGTAGAGGATCAAGCCTAATTGAGGGGAGGGAGGGAAGCCTATTGTTTCCTCTGTAGGTCCAGAATGTGGACAAAAAGCATAACGTGTATACTAGAGAGCACCGTCTCAGGGTGCAGATGGAAAAGTTGGTGATATTTATAGAAGCAAGTGATTACAGGACCAGGGAGAAAACAGGAGAGTCCTTTTCACAGGCATGTCCAGAGCAGCCACAATCTAGAAGCCAGACTTAGGGATTCACAGTCCAGGGATTCACACCTCCTTTCAATACTGGGAAGAAGGATGCTTGCAGATGAAACCTTCGCATAAAGGACTTGAAGTTAAAGTCACCCTCCTGACCACAGTAGTTTTAGATTCACAATGTTCTATTTGCCAGCACTAATTGGTTAGCTTATCTAAATTCCTTACAAATATCTAAGGGGAGTTGTTCTCACCCTAGGTTTCTAGAGAATTTGACTACGAGGAAATCACCTTCTTTGGGCTAATAATATCCTCAAGCTGAATAATAGTTCATCTTTAGATCCTAGGAATCTTTTCACCTTATCATTTCTCATGCAGTAACGGAGTCTGGCTTATTCTCCCTTGTTCACTCATTAAATAAAAGGAAACAAATCTAAAAGCAACTTAAGGCAATAAAAAAGCCTAAATACTGTGTAAGTGAATACAAAATTCGTGGTCTCATTTTTACACCCTTTATAAAAATGCAAATGTGTCAGTGTCTGAGGTTAAAATAAATTAAATTTTAACAACAAAAGCCATTTCCTATTTAATTAGGTTAATACCAAGTATAAGTGTTTATGTCTTAATGTATAGATGAAATCATCTGTCTGAAATAAAAAATTGGATCTAGCAGCCAATGCCATAACTGGAATGGATAATTGTCAAAATAGATAAGTGTTTTTTTCTACACTACCTAAGTGTATTTTCAGCATTTCCCCATGTATTTCCTTGAAATAGTCTTACTTTCTATGACCTCTATTCTAGACCCCACTTTCTTCCACAAGCCCTATTCAGAGTAAATATCTGCTGAAAACCCTTCTCAGGTAGTCTGATGTACATTTCAAGCCTCTAGTCTCAAATGGCATTCAGAGAGCATACTGCATATTTTATTGCTTAATTTTATGTAGTATTTCTTTTTCCCCTGTTCAGAATTAACTTACTAAGCTAATAAGAGAGGTTAATGTTTTAAAACTAGCCTTGAATCTCAAAGAACATTTGACATTTGGTTATTGATTACTTCCTTAAAATTAAACTACTTTGACAATAAACATGTACACACACACACACACACACACACACACACACACACACACACACACACACACACACACTCACACTTCTCTTTTCATGTAGAAGCAACTCATCACATGGAAGTTGAAGTCCTGCATGAGATATGATATTATTTCAGTGTTCTTGCTATAGTGTAGCTTGGAGACATTGTTATTTTGAATGTCCTTGTCTTTAACATATTCGTTTAACATGGTATTACTCACTCATATATGAATTTTATACATAAAGCAAAGGATTACCAGCCAATAATCCTCTTCACCAAAGAAACTAGGAATTATGAAGGACTCTAAGTGATAAATGGACCCCAGGAATGGGAAGTGGCATGAATTCCTGAGCTAATTGGGAGCATGAGGGTAGGGGAGAGGGAGCTGCCACAATAAGATCAGGAGAAGAGGAGTAGAGGAGAGGAAATGGAGGAGCAGAAATATTCAGTTGGGGGGAAGAATAGAGGAGAGAGAGCAGGATGAGAGATACCATATCAGAGGGAGCTGCTATAGGTCCTAGAAAAGATCTGGAACTAGAGAGATCTCCAGAGACCTACAAGGATGACACAATCTGACCATCCAGGCAATGGTGGAGAGGATAACCTAAAAGCCCTTCCCCTAAAATTGAGATTGATGACTTCTCTTTATGCCATCCTAGAGCCCTCATCCAGTGGCTCATGGAAGCAGAGACAGACATCCACAGATATACACTGAGCTGAAATCTGGAATTTAGTTGAAGAGAGGGAGGAATGAAGAGTGAAGGGGTCTGTACCAGGTTGGAGAAACCCACAGAAACAGTTGGCCTGAACAAGGGAGAGCACATCGACCCCAGATGCTGTCGGGGAGGCTTGTACAAGACTGATCCAGACACCTGAACATGGATGTCAATAAGGAGGCCTCTGCACTCCAGGGAGCCCCTGGTAGTGGATTAGTTATTTTCCCTGGTGTAAGAAGGGACTTTGAGAGCCCATCCCACATGAAGGGATACACTCTGGCCCTGGACATATGGGGAAGGGCCCAGGAGCAGCACAGGAAGATTTGGTGGACTTTGCAGAACCCCTGTTGAGGGTCCTACCCTGCCTGGGGAGTGGTGGGTGGATGGAGTGGGGAGTAGGATGGGGGTGGGGAAGGAGGGATGGGGTTGAGGGGAGGGAGAGGGTGAATGGACTTACATGTGAAATAAGCTTGTTCCCTAACTTGAACTAATAAAAAATTTTAAAAAAGAAACAAAATAAAGAAAATAACAAGAAAAAACATATTTGTTTAAATTACATTCAAACTTCATGAAGAAAAAGAAGCCTAATAGATTTTCAAAAATCATCACTAAATATGAACTCACTCATTCACATTGTTATGTAAATACCTTGGCACAGAAAAATACATATAATATGTGTGTGGTTAAGTTCTTGCCTTTAAATGGGTTCAGCAAGTTTCTCTGCTCTGTTTACTATGTTCTGGCAGCCAGAGGCTAGTACATGTAGCAAGACTCTTGAGGGCAGTGATGACTTTCATCCAAGACACTACATGGTTGTACTTTGGTTTTATCCCAGCAATTGTGAATATTTAATGAGTCCAGTATTTCATTCATTGAGATGGTAGACTAGCAATATTGCATTTTTCTCATTCAGTTTTTGTTTTGGGAATGTTTAAAGAGATCCTCATGCTATTGAGTCACACTTGAACAAAGTTTCTTTAGGAAAACCATGATACATGCTAATTTCCTTACCCGTTTCCCAGATAGTATTGTGATTATCTGTCAATCTCAGAACTGACCAACCGATTTTATACTTTAAGATATCTCTAGAAATTGGTATGTTCATATATATTTCAGGGAGTGTATAAACTGAAGTGCATTAGGTTAAATAATAATCCTTGAATCTGTTGACAGGAGATTACCTTTGTCATTGGCTAGTTTCCTCCTTTCTATTATGCCAGGATGATTCAAACTCAGTTGTCATGTTTCCATCTTCAGACTTGGGATGACCATTTCTACAAAAACTCTTGCCCTTTAACAGTAGGTAGTGTTCTTTGTTACAGCTTCAGCCTATGGAGTAGGTGGGCTTTGTGCTATCAAGTCAATGCTTCCTAACTTCTTAAGGCTATAGATCTTGCCCAGAGTAAAAAACACTTTAAAAATATATTTAACATTTTTTATAATTAAAGTTTGGGAACATGGGACTTTAACTACTATGTATTATATCTGTGTCCTTCCATCTCTACCAAGACTTGCTTAAAATGGCCCAGTGGCTATAGAACTGTAACCCTCATATTTGCTCATTGCTTTATCTTTATTATGCTTACCCTTATAATGGCAATAACAGAAGTTCCACCATCATAAATATCACTCAGTTGATTGTTGTATATAGACTACCAGTATAATCCATTGATTCTCTCATTATTACATAGCCACTAAAAAAATAAAATCTTTCCTGACACTTAGATTTAGTTCATTGACTTTATTACTCAGAAGTTAGCTTTCAGGTCATAGTTTCTTCTGATCATGTTGGATGTCTAAAACTTGTTTTCTAATAGCTCTGGTAGCCAATAAAATAAAAGGCAGTGGTCGTTTGGAAATGAATAATAGTTAAACTATTCTCATCCTTTATATTTATAATTAATTTGACTAACTAGAAAATCCTTTGGTTATATTTTCTTATCTAGAATAAAAATGTAAATTATTATAATTCTGCCTCATATGCTATTGCTATAATAAAAATTAATAATGGTTTACTTCCACCTCAATAATATATATTGCTTTTATTTACATTCTTAAAAGATTAAGTCAAGAAAATGCACTGTATCCCACTGTATTTATTGTGTCCATTTGTGATTTTCTTCTATAAGGGCTAGACTAAATGTATTTTACTTCTTCACTCATCAACTTTCATATTTGATACCTTCTTTCATATCATTCTTAATAATTCTTATTTTTGTTCTATCTTGATTTTGTTTTCTACTCATTGTGTTGATTTTGTTCATTTATTTACCCTTTGTTTCGAACACAATTACTCCTCCCTCTGCATCTCTGACCTAAATATTTCAATTCCCTCTCAGGTCCTGTGATATTTTCATTCCATTGGTATGATGACTAGCATGAAAAAAGGCATCTGTAGGGAGGATTTATGTCAATATACACTTCCAGGTCACAGCCCATCATTGAGGAAAGTCAGGGTAGGAACTGAAGCAGGAACTTGAAGCATAAACCAGAGAGAAATGTGGTTTGCTAGAGGGATTCTCTGGTTTGTGCTCAACTATCTTTCTCATACAATCCACTCTCACTTGCCTGGGTTGTATTGCTTCTCCCAATTGCCTGGACACTCTCATATTCATCATTAATAAAGGCAATCTCTCACAAACATTATCACAGAACAATCTGACAATTCTTTATTTGAAATTCCCTCTTCTCAGGTGTCTTAAGGTTGTGTCAAGTTGACATAATTTAACCTAAAATTGGTCCTGTCCTGGAGAGAAACTTTCACTAGTCAGTTGTGTTTGTATTTGTCCCCTAAACTAATATGCCCCAGTTTGGTTTTGTTCTCATTTCCAGTCTGGTGCCCACTTCTGGTTTGACTGACACAGAAATGGCTGTCGCATGGGTTATTGTCTGTCAGCTGATAACTCACAAAAACTTTTGTTTTAGGGCTGGAGGACAAACGTCATCACCTATCATGTACAGAGTGTCTAAAACCTCTCGACTCCCCCACCTACTTATGCACTCACTGTTCATGTGAGGATTCAGGAAGATCGAATGTCTCTATCTCCATTAGAGATGGTAGTTCCCAGAATCTAATCCACTCATTTTCAAACATCAATTTATTTAAAACATCATATTAAATTTGTTTTCAGGAAATGTTCTCCATAGGCATTTCAATACACTAATTCACATGTCCAATTTGTTTCTGTTTTCAGAGTCAAGTTCTCATTATGTAATCTCCTTAAAAGCTTTCAACAATGCAGGAGAAGGTGTCCCTCTCTATGAAAGTGCCACCACACGCTCCATCACAGGTACGCATCTATCGTCAATTCTCTTTTGACAAGGAGGGCAGTGCGTGCATTATGGTGAGAAGAAGCAAATGTTTAAAAAGAAAGCAAAATATAAAAGAGGAAAAATATTAAAAACTAATACAAGAAGATATGTATTAATATATTATCATGAATATATTCATGCATACATTCACGATATATTTGATCATGTGGTTCATTTCCCAAATGAATGAGAAAGATTTATTCTATACATTAGTGTGTAGACTTATAGAATTCCACTCTTGCCTTCCCAATTATCTTAGAGGTTTCATAGTTTGATGCCCTGATATGATTGTTCATTCTGCTATCAAGTTTGTCTCACACACTGCATTTGATAGGTTTGTGATTTAGGCTCTGAATATCCAATGGCATTTGTTTCTCTCAACATGAACCTTTAGATAGGTGACAAGGCTAAGCTGGCACCTTGGAGCTAATTGCTTTAGTCAAAGTCACAAAGATGAATACTACACTGGGACATAGGTCAACTGGCAGTAGACACAAAAGGGACTGGTTGATTCCAAGGCTCATTGTCTTAAGAATAGCTATATGAGTTTAAGTAGAAAGACAGCAAGCAAGACCAAAAGGGCAGAAGAATATGAGACAGTGTTAAGATGGTGAGATATAAGTCACTAATGAAGGCTGTTTGTTAACAATACTGTGTTTACTTAAAAATGGATTAAGTGGATACCCAGAAAAATCACACCTCCATCTTGCTCCTAACAATATTGCTCCCAACACTTTTTCTCTAAAATGTGGACAGAAAAAGTTTTATGTCTTCAATTAATACTTTGTATCTATGCCCCACACCCACAGAGAACCACATCCTTCCGATTTCATTTTACTTCCCACAAATAATCACCTTAATTAGAATAAAAGGCTTAGGATGGAAAGCTTCAGATTTAGTAGCAAGCATCAGAGGAAAAAAGATACTGGAGTATGCATTCCAGATGAGGATGCATGACTTGCTGAAGAATAAATATTACTAATACCTAGATTTACTAAAGTTTATATAGTTTGATTTTCAAATCCACAGTTGCCATTCTCAGACTGTACTGACAATGGTTTAACTTTCAGATCATTTCCCATGATGTCAGCACTTATTGTTATCCAGACTTTCTGAAAAGGCAAAGTTGTTATTTTTTAGAATCCTTCAGTTGTTGACCATTGGTTTTAAAGTCTGACATCCCCGCCCCACCACAAAAAATGATACAAATCTGGGAGCTATCATTGAGACAATATCTTTTGCTATGCCACCAAAGGTATTTATGAATACTCAGAGAGAATAAGCAGCACCCTGGAAACTGTTTGCTGACAAAAGTATCACCTCCGTAGTTAGGAAAAAAAATGATATGCCCTGAGTTCTAGAACTGAAACTAAGATATAGAATGATAGGTGAGCATTTGGGATTTTTTACTACAGCTTTCTATCAGACTGTCCCAAAAGTGAGGCACCCTGAGAAATAACCGGCTACTCCGCACTTGTGATTCCCCTGCTTGGACTTATGTATGTCATCTCCTTCCTGTTCCTAATAAGAAAACTAAGCAGTTTCTTATTGTCAAGCTGACACTGTGCTATGATCAGGTGACATAAATTTCCAGGAAGCTGCTCTTTCAAAGCTTTTCTTTTATTAATACCAAAAATAAATCTCATGAAGAGGGACTACTGGCTATGAACATGAAAGTTAGTTTTAAAATAGAACATAAGAGTAGTGAAAGTTTTCAAATAGAACATAAGAGAAGTGAACAGGACAGAGTTCAGATAAACTGAAGATAGGCTGCACAGAAGAAAGTGTCTGTGGTATTAACAACTTTTCCTGTGGCATTTTCTGTCAGTTTTTAATTCTTAGCATATGGCATTGACACGGTGTTTTCTCAAACACCAGTGATCCATAACACAAGTTTTATTTTCATGTTTTAACTCTGATTCTAATGGATCTGAGAAATGACGTGATGTTAAACCTGGAAATTTTGTCAGGAAATTTCTTAGGGAAGAAAAGCCAGTAATGGGCTGCAAAGGAATGTATGAAGCATATTCTTTCACAATAAAGCATATACCCTTTTCCCCTGGAAGTAGAATTATCTTGTGCCTCTACACAGCATGGAGAACAAAGGGCAAATAAATGGAATGAAAGGCTAAGGCTCTGAGAGAATCACTTATCAATAAACGTGTCATATTGTCATGTAAAACCCATTCTCTATCTTTGAGTTGTTGCAAAATATTCCCATGAGAAGTCTTGGAAAAAATCCAGCAAACAGTAAACACAAAATGTATCAAAGGCAATGAAAGCATCAGGCTAACATAGTCATTGAGCCCTGGAGCATTCTAAATGCATGTGCTCATAGCCTTTGGTGAGTTACCGAATCTTTACTCAGATTGGGCATATCAGTTCAAGCTACTGAAACTCCCAGCCTGTCCCCTCTTGGGGACAATTCTCTCTCCTGCCATCAAGCTCTTTATCTCTTGTTGTTGTAAAAACAAGTTGTTTTCCACCTGGAGAAGGAAAAGAGCAAAGAATAATCAGGAGTAAAGGAAGTCTGTTCTTTGAATCAATTTATTCTTAATCGTTTCAGTGAGGTTAAAATGAAGTGTAATCCAGTTGAAAACTATTAATTAAAAAAACCCATTTTAAGCAAGTATAATGAATAAAAATGGAAGATTACCAAACTATGTTAGAAACTGTTTCTTCTTCAGAAAAAAGAATATATATATACATATATGCTTACATACACATATATGCCTTCCTGTACCTCTGAAATTGAGAGGATACAAGATATCCTAACAGTGGAAGAATCATTAAAGAACAGTTTAGTAGCAAAAGGATGTTTATAGCCCATTACTCAAGAAATTCCTGATGAGAGATTAAAAGAACACTTGCAACATGTGTAGCATATTTTCACACTATGGCTTGCTCTCTGGAATTCCCTTCTCTGCTAGAAATGTAGTTTATCTGCTCTATCCTTAAAGTGGGGACTGAGCACTTAGGACCACTGAAACTGGCCACCATAAAAATGAGTAAATAGTCAAAATAATTATTTATGTAGTTTAAATTGATAAAAGCTATAGAACATAGTGTTATATTATGCAGCAAAATTCTAGAGGGATTGCCATGGAGAATGATGAAAATAAATTGTATTCACTAATATAGAAAATAAAACTTAGCCATTGTCAAAAGTCTCTGGATCACATTACGTCCATAGATAAATCACTACAGACAACATTGCTTTAAATACAGTGGGGTTATTCTGTAGTTGACTCTAAAATATTCAATAAATAACAGCCATGAGCATTTTTATTTAAAAAATCATAACTAGCAGGATTGACTTTTGTCATTTCCTAAATAGGATCAAGACTTTATTACAAAGGATGAGAGACCATGTTTACATAAACTACATGCTAGCCCATGACATGGAGAAGTCAAAAGTAGTTCATACATTAGACTATTCTTCCTCTATTCATAAAATTCTTCTTTCAAAATCAGGCAAAAATACAAATGTGAAAGGCAATACTTGCTGTAGTTTGGCAAGAAACAGTTTTTCCTGCTAAACAAACCTACTATATGACTCAAATTCCTGTAGAGGCTACAGCTTCTTCTGTTCTCTTTTCATCATTTCATCAATCCATTTGACTTTAAAGGAGCCTTTAGTAAGAAGAGACATCAAAAGAAATATGGAAAGCCTGGGCTCTGTCATCAAATTTTAATCCCAGAGCGCTCTCTCTCTCTGTCTCTCTGTCTATCTCTCTGTCTCTCTCTCTGTCTCTCTCTCTGTCTCTCTGTGTCTGTCTCTCTCTGTTTCTGTCTCTCTCTCTCTCTCTCTCTCTCTCTCTCTCTCTCTCTCTCTCTCTTCCTTCCTCTCCCTCTCCTTTCCTTTTGTTCTGTTTCTGTCTTCAGTTTTAAAAATATTTTCTCCAAAACCACAGGCTAGTAACATGCTTAATAATTCATTGGAAAGCAGAGTGGTGAATAGGGGCTGAGAATTTGAAAACCAAGGTAAAGAGGCAGTAATCAACAGACTGGCCAACAACAACTCAGCTTTGAGCTTGGTTATTAAAATAATAAACTGTATAAGCTGCTGCTGCCTCTCTGATCTCATTCCCTTAAATGACTTCAACTGTCCAGTCTTAGAATTCTGTCAGTTTCAAATTTTTGTTAGTGAGATTCCTTACTGCGTCATATAAAGGTCGGTTTTTTATCTGCCATCTATAAATTTGAGTGTCTCAAAATGAAATGATTATTATTACCACAATGTAAGCTTCTGAGATTGTAGTTGTCCCAGCATAGGATAAGTGTAAAGGTTTTAGGAAAGTTTGTACAATCACACATCATTCTTCAGATTCCAATCATGTTATTGATCAAAGCACCTGCATATCTCAGTGGCAATCTCTCATTCTGAAGGTAGTTAATTTGTCTTCCTATCAATGATGTTCATTCTTTCCACTGCACTTGCAGTTTTAGAATCAGGAAGGTAATATAGGAATGCCTGACTGGACTGAAAATGGAACTAACCTATGCATGAGAAAGCAGGAAGATGAGCACTTCTACACTTTAATATTACAACCTAAGAAACCTGCTTACCAGTCCCCATCTGATACTAGCTTGTAGACATCAGATGAATATTGACCCATGTGACCATGCATATGTGCTCACTCTGGCTTTGATAGAATAACTGATATATATATATATATATATATATATATATATATATATATATAGGTTCTTTCATAGATTTTGTGTGTCGACTGAACAATATTTATAGAGATATAATCTAGACAATAGTAAAAGGAATATAAAAACACAGCAAAATCAAAGATAAAGAAGAAAATTAAGATGTCCAATAGCATTTATTTCCATTTCAGAAAAAATCACCAGAAATAACACTTTTATTGTTATTTCAAATATTTGATAAATCATGAAGCTGATAATTTAGTAAACTAAACCTTGTAAGAAACAATGTGCAACAGTCAAACAAGATGGGCTTTTAAGATATACATAATCTATTTAAACATAAATATGAGGAAATACTGTCATTTTTAACATAGCAATACTGTTCTTATTATATTTCATGGTTTAATTAATTGCATTTTTTCTGTTCTTCTCATGTTCCCTTTCATCTTTATTGCCATGCATTTAACTCATTGTGATGTGTTACCACTGGTATTTATTTTAACTCTTTGTTTACACATTCGTTTGTTTCATTTGATGGGTTTTTAACCCAGATCCCACTGACCCAGTTGATTATTATCCTTTGCTTGATGATTTCCCCACCTCGGGCCCAGATGTCTCCACCCCCATGCTCCCACCAGTAGGTGTACAGGCTGTGGCTCTTACCCATGAGGCTGTGAGGGTCAGCTGGGCAGACAACTCTGTCCCGAAGAACCAAAAAACATCCGATGTGCGACTTTACACTGTCCGATGGAGAACCAGCTTTTCTACCAGTGCCAAGTACAAGGTGAAAGTCAAATTGATTGCATGAAATTTAAAATTATCTTCCATGTGTTGTTGTTTTCAATGTATCCTGGCCTGTCGAAAAACACTCTTCTACAGTGATTTTTACGAGGCATTTTAGTAATTGAATATCTAAAGTTAGTTAAGAAGAATTATTCTTTTGGAAATCGACAACAGTTAAGGTAGAAAAATATCAAGAGCTGCAAAATGATGTCTGAATACCACCAGACACTGCCTGAACCTGACTTTTGCTTCTGTAGGAAAGAAAGCCATTTTCCTTGGAAATAACAGGACTCCAATAACATCTTGCGAATAGATACTGATATGATTCCTTTTATTTGGAACCTAGATTGCTCTCTTAATAATACACATACGCACACACACACACACACACACACACACACACACACACACACACACACACAGAGAGAGAGAGAGAGAGAGAGAGAGAGAAAGAGAGAGAGAGACAGAGAGAGAGAGAGACAGAGAGAGACAGAGAGAGACAGAGACAGAGACACAGAGACAGAGACAGAGAGACAGAGAGAGAATAACAGGGAATACATGATGTGAAGATTCCTTATAACATCCTAGGAATGTTTTGAAAGTGATTAACATCAATTTCCTTACTTAGCTTTGAAACCGTCTTCCTGTCATAAGGAAACTCCCTTAAATGAACCAGACTTATACCAGCCTCCTGTTTGTATAATAATTTCCAAATCATTTAATACTCATTCCAGGGAACCTTAGTGATATTTAAGAACAGTCATTTCACTTTTCCATCTCTCTTGCCCAAGCTTGGAGATTCTAACAAAGAGTTACTAGCAAAGAAAGGCATATAGCCTTCTAAATCCCAGACCATGTTAACATGTTTAATTGGTAGACAGTGTCAACAAATTAGAAAGATCAGCATGCACCTGTTCTGTATCTATAACAGTTGTAGATCATTTGTTCTGAAATAAAGATTTAATTCTGCTTACTTCACACATTTAAATTGGAATGCTCCATGCACCCATCTTAATAAATGTGTGCTTGAAAGAAAATCTATAAATGGTTCGCATAAGGTAACTCAGCTGAAAGTTAATAGTTTACAAGATGATAACAGGGAATAAAAAGAAAGTTTAGCACAATAATCTCAGCACTTGGTACTAAAGCAGGAGGACTGACTGACAAGAGTATTGGGCAAGTGTGGGCTACAGTATGAGGCCTTCTCTAAAACAAGATGAAGAAGAATGTAAATGTTACACCCTAACTAAGGTGTCCAATAGCTTAACCCTAGCTCTTCAGTTTCCTCATAGTCACTTTTATCACTGTTCTTCCCACTCTCAGGGAATAGAAAGCCACTAAGGAGAATTTAGCTCCCTTTCTCCCAGTGTACTACTCTATCCCTTAATACAGCTGCAAGACAGTGGAGATTTGGGAAAGGCACCTGTCTGGGGATTTTTCTGGCCACAAAGCTGGAAATAGAACAAAACCACACTGATTTCATAACTCTACCTCTGTCTATATGCAATCATGTCAAAATTGCATTGTGTCTTTCATCTTTTAAGTGATGAAAACATTGTAGTTTATAAGTCAAGTTTTAATTGAAACAATAAATAAATAATCAAAAAACATAGTTTTATTTGATATTGTTGCCCTGATAGACCATGCATTTAAAATTATTACCCAGGCAAGTCCATACAATATCAATGATAAAAGATACAAGTGTCTTATTTATCTCCTAACAGTATTAGATTTCAGACCTAGAAGAACCATAAATAAAAGCAAAATCATCAGGAAAGAAACAAAGAGAATATATGAGAATATTAAAAAGCATCTTTACATACAGATTGCTCAGTTTTGAGTTTACTTTTAGAAAAGACTGTTTCCTACTTTAAACTTGTTATGTTCATAATTACTCTACTTTGTAGATATATTCATTTTGCAGAATGACCCTGGGGACTTTGCCAGAATGTGGAATGATTTTTTTTAAAAAAAATGATTATTTTCTTCAGCATCATTTGAATGACAAAATCCAAGATTTCTTGAGGCAAATAATTTCAATTAAATGGTTAGTAGAGCAGACATGGAAATACTCAGACACACAAAGAATTTGAATACCAAACAAAACAGATTTTAACTGGGCCTTTTCTGATGAAAGACATTATTTACTTTATTACTAATAGCCCTGTTAACATACACAATTACACACACACACACACACACACACACACACACACACACACACACCATACACTGAAATGAATAGGTGTCTAGGAAAGAGTTAGGTAGCTGAAGAAGGACAAAAGAAGAGGACGGCTGGTCTCTGAGAAAGATGTATGACAAATTTTAAAGTTCTTAGTGAGTTTTTACTTTATGCTTTTAAAATAATGTCCATATCTAAACTGAATCTTTTGTTCCATAACAGTTTTATAAAATAAGCAAGGTATATTCATGATAGGAAAAAGAGCACCTTTAAAGTCAAATAACATGGATTCAAGAGCTGCTTTTGCTGTGTTTTGTCATATTACCATCTCATTTTCCTCAAATTAAACAATAATTCTGAAAATAATATTTTCATTGTTCAGATCCTTACATTGATTTCCAATAAAATTATGAACTTCATTTAATTTTTCCCCACAATGATTTAATCACATACTGTTTTACCTGAGTTTCTACCTAAAATATAATTATTGGCAGTAGCCTAGTGTTTAGAGATGTGCTGTGAATATAATAGAATAAGAGCAGTTATGCAAGACTTAAACCCCTTCCACAAGACAGAACTCAATATAGAATTCAATATAGTTAATGTAATGAAAAATGACAGAAAACAATGTATAATGTATTATAGATAGCATTTATTAATACTTGCTCTGGGCCAGGCACTGTTTTGCTTCACTTATTTCACATAGGAACTGATAATATAAAGTCTATCAGTCTATTAGCTGAAACTTATAGATGAGAGTTCAGAGATTACCCAGCTCTCCTGTATTCACAACTGCAACCAGATATGATTTTCCAAAGTATTTTTAGGTTTAACAATTGATTATAGCAATTGCTTTCTATGACTGTCTAGAGAAAGCATTCTTGATAAATATTTCTGAGATCTTCAATTTAATAGGATGGATAGGCACAGCATCAAAATGTTATTAGTTTCTTTTAATTTGTTTAAAATATATAGAATTTTTATAGCTATGGCCTAACCTATGACAGATGTACAATTTAATGTTTTTTGCCATACTATAGTAATAAGAAAGAGATAACTATATTATCAACCAATGGGAAAAGGCTTTGATTTTCCCAAATATAAATGCCCAATACATGTTTGAACATAGAAGAAATAAAAAGTATTTAGTTTTGGGAAAAGACAAACACTTAAGTACCAAGCACAAGTTGCTGTTTCTAAGACATTTACATAGTTTAAAATGAACCAGGTCATGTGGAAAATAAGCTTTTACCTGTGAGACTAGGATCCTTCTTTATTATCATTTTTTACTCTTTGAGTAAGCAACAAAGACACAATTCACTTATTTTCTATTAAAATAATTAAACTTATTTATGAGGCAGTCAATGGACTCAAAAGCCAAATTCAACATTCTACAATGCATTTTATCCTTTAATTTTTATCCAATTTTCTGTTCCTTTTCTGGTCATTTGCTGCTCTTTCCATACATATTTCCATATATGTGAAGCATCCATAAAGGGAGGGAACTGCATGACACACACTCTTGCTCTGCTTGGTGAATAGATATTTGAAGGCACTCAAACTTTGAAACTACATCTTAATTTTAAACATTTTAATCACTATAATGCTATTAAATTAATTATTTGCAGTGGAAATAATGATGACCAATAGAAAATATATAATAAAATATATAATACAAAAAGCCAGATTTCAATGATAAAGTTATGAATTTAATTCAGGTGTGATTAGGAAGTGTCTTGAGATGGAGTTGAGGATAGAATTTGTCTTCTGCCTGTGCTTATGGGCAGGCTCAGGGAACTTACCAGTTGGCTTCCTCTTTGAAGAAAGCAGGGCATCAATGTATCAGTAAGTCTCAGATGTATAACCAGCCAGTGTAGACTGGTTAGCACAGAAGTAGGCCTAGTTCTTCTGTTATTTTGAACTGAATGTACTTTTGTCTGATTTATTTGATAGTTGTTTCACATGATTTCATTTGCTGAGTTGACAACTGATTCTTTTTCATTTTTTTGTTTATTTCTGATTTGTATAGTCAGAAGACACAACATCTCTCAGCTACACAGCAACAGGCCTCAAGCCCAACACGATGTATGAGTTCTCTGTCATGGTCACAAAGAACAGGAGGTCAAGCACCTGGAGCATGACTGCACACGCCACCACCTATGAAGCTGGTATGTGAAGAGACACTGGCCTCAGAGGCTCGTGTTTGTCTTAAGTAGCTTAGTTCACAAATCCAGTGGAAATTAAGATATAGGATTAGTATGGTTTCAAAATTATACTGTGTCCTGCATTAAATAGTGTATCCTGTAGAGTTCACAGCACTTCTGCAGCTAATAGTATTATTCCACTTCCACAGAAGAGAAATTGAGGTATCCAATAGATTAAACAATCTGTTTTCATGATTAATCACCAATTTTTAGAATGAGTTCTTAAGAACATTAACTCATAGGATCTGAATGTGAATTCTTGTCAATTGTAAAGTATTAGTAAGTAAAGGGCAGGAATCTAGTTATTGAACACTGTCTAATACAAGGGTGGCTTTAAAATTACAAATTTGGCCTGCTGGATATTTATTCTAACTAGGACAGTCATGGTCCTACTTTGGAAACAAGGTCTCATAATAAGGTCAGCTTTATGCTCTTGGAGAGAGCTTGGATCAAGGACCAATGTAAGTCAATGCAAAGTTCAGAAGTCAAATTATCTATGGATTATAAATCTATACTTTAAAACATTTTCACAAATATCAGTATAGTTTACTAAAACCCAACTTCTAAAGAATATCTTTTAAAATATATTTTAATTTGATTTTTTTATTTTATGCTTTATGTCTGTGTTTGGGTATGTGCACACAAGTGCAGGTGCCAACAGTGCGCAGAAGTGTGTCCTGGGTGCAGGAAACAAACTCAATTCCTCTGCAAGAATAATATGTGTACTCCTAGCCACTTAGTCAACCCTCAATCTCTAATAGTATCTACTTTAACTGGTTTCATATATATATATGAAACTCACCAATGGTGAGTCCCAATGCAAAAAAAAAAAAAGATAAGAAATTTGAGACCTGTGGTTAGTAGAGTGATTGTCAAATCAGATAATGATCTGAACAAAGGTGTAAATAGCATGTGGATGAGAATGAAACCAGTTAATATATATTGGGTGTGAGCTACACTAAATATGCCAGCCAGGTGTTGGTGGCACATGCCTTTAAATCCCAGTACTTGGGAGGCAGAAGCAGGTAGATCTCTGTGAGTTCGAGGCCAGCCTGGTCTACAGAGTGAGTTCCAGGACAGGCTCCAAAGCAATACAGAGAAACCCTGTCTCGTGAAACAAAACAAAAACAAAAACAAAAACAAAAAAGCCAATAAAGTTCTCCTCAAGTGAGCAAAGTTTTTTTTTTCCAATAGAATTTGTCCCTTGGTGTTGCAATTTTAATTTTATTGATGATTATTGCCTTAATTTTTAGACCTCTACATTTTGTAGTTACTTCTATCTATTAAAATCTTTCTGGGTAGTCTCATTTTACCATTCTTACTTTTAGTTTACTTATTATACATTAAGTTATCATGTATTAATTATGAGTAGGATGCTCATGCAACAGTTTATAAGGAAAATTAGTATCAGCCAAGTGAATTACACACTATGACAACTATAAAATACCCCTCTCCTTCCTTTTACACCAAAGGACAGGAATGGAGTCAAATACATACTAGCAAATTTTAAAAAATAAAAAAGCAACCTGATATGACTTGGCTGAAGTAATAGTCATTTTACCTTAAAGCAAGCAAATTCATCCATTTTTCCATTCATAAACATAAAATGCACCCCAACATCTGACTTAGAAAATGCATCCTACAGATTTCTCATCAACTACCTATCCTTAAGAGACACCAATGGTGAGTCCCAATGCAAAAAAAAAAGATAAGAAATTTGAGACCTGTGGTTAATAGAAAGAGTGATTGTCAAATCAGATAATGATCTGAACAAAGGTGTAAATAGCATGTGGATGAGAATCCTGGGTGATGATGAGAAGTAAGAAGCAATTCACAAGTGCCTGTAGATTCTGTAACTACAGTGGAGGAAATGAGGTGGATGAAGTAACTTGAGGATTTGTTTTAATTCTGAAATAAGATGTGGACTCCCTGGCTTCATTGCTACAAGCTGAAGTGGCTCATAGTAAACTTAAGGGTGGCTGGCAGATTTTTAAATCAAAATAGTTCATTTTGTCCAGATGGACATCCTTTTATTTTATTCTGATTACCTTAATTAAAAAAATTGTGCCAGAAGGAACCAGCCACATCTATAAGTAACTATTGCTGTCTTTACAGTGCTATCACCATTATGTTTTGATCCTGCATGTCTTCCTTGCCTATATCAATTAATATTCAACTGTTCAGAAGAGAGAACCTAATGGGTATTTCTCGATCTAGGTAGCAAATCAAGCTAAAGAAAAGCTGGCTGAAAGAGACTAAATTACAAATCCATATAGCCATGAAGCTTGCATGGCCCAGACAGAGTCTTTTTCTCCAAAAGAAAAATCTCACATATTTTTTTTTTCTGAAAGGAAGAGAGGCAGAAGAATATTGGCAATACAAATAACAAAAACATAATATAATTTCCATGTCTGTAGTCTTCTACATCTAGAAAGTTTCCCTCTGTTCATATGCTTAATGAAGAAATTGAAATCTGGGGGAGGAGTTTGTTTGAGAATCATAGATATGATAGGGTCTTGCTCAGTATACATAATGGGTCCATTTGCAACTTCCAGGTCCTGTGATAGGAATCAGGCATAAAAGGTTAAAAAAAATACAGTATCTACTTTAGAGAGAATAACAATCATTACAAAAAGAACCTTATTGAGAACCAAAAGAAATGCAGTCACCAAATTTGGGATATATTGAAACTATAGAAAACACCACAAAGTACAAATTCCCTCTGGAAAAACATGGTTAATCTTCAAAAGAAATACCTTGGAACAGCCTGGAGGGAATCATTTGGTACTAGTGTGGATCTTAGGAATCATTAGCCCATTTCTTTCCCAGATATGGGTGGGGGCAAACTTGCAGCTGATAGGGAAATTTTTAATATTTGATCCAGTAAGTACAATACCAAAATATCTATCCATCATTCACACAGCTTAAGAATAAAGAATATGCACATACCTGAAAGAGTTGAACTAACAGAGTGCTTTGAATAACCAATTTCTCAGTACATTACTAAGTATTTATTATAGCAAAAGAAGTGAATATATTTTTACCCTTTTAAATACCCAAGCTGACTGGTGAAGTAACCTAATCATCACCATTTATCTGGATTTTCTAAATAAATATCCATTTGAATTTTAACACGGGTAAGAAAATGGTTATTTTGACAAGTTAAGATCTCTTTATTTCTCTCATAATTTAAAAATTATCTTACATGATTTGTTTGACAATATCTACTCTTTCTATTCATAGGCTATGAAATATCTTGAAAGAACTCTTTAAGAAAGTAATCCTTTTGTAAGATGCCTTTACCTCTTTGATGTTTTGCTGTAAATCTATGCTATTCTTTAAATGCCTCTTGACATGTTTGCTTCTCCTCCATATCATCCCATCCCTCTTCTTTCTTCTTATCCCCTTCTTCCTTTGGGTTACCGTCTTCCCCATTTTTCTTTGAAAATTTCAATATATTAAGTGTTTCACAACATATCAAAATTATCTTAACTTTGGATTACCTAGCATTCCATTGGCCTTTGAGGAAAAGAAATGTGATAGATAAGAATGATTTATATCTTTCTCATTTGGTTCATATCTATAAACACATAGCAACATATTCTGGAAGTGGAGTGTAGCTAATGTACTGAATTAGCCTATGTGACATTCTGAAGTACTCTGAGGAAAAGAGGATGAGAAGCCCTGAAGGCACACCTGTAGCCAGCCCCTAAGCAGGCATGGTTGCAGCTTCCCCTACAAGGTCCAAATAGAGATCAAGTTTTATCTATCTTATTCCCTGGAGTCCTATTTTGAAACAAGAAAATTCTAATAGACACAGATAGAGAAAATAGATAGCTCCGACTCTGCCTGTGTCAAACTAATGATAACAAAGAGACTCTAGATAATGGACTGGGAACAATGCTAGCTACTTAGAAAGAAAACTATCTTCAAAAGGGTGATACTCAGATCAGCAGAGTTCTGGAAGATGTGGGATTGGTTGGGTACATTTGGCTCCATCTTTAGAATATATTTACGTTTTATTTTGCACAATATGTAGAAGAAAGAGCTCTAACAAAGGCAGGATTTCTTGCTATCTTATTGCATGACCAGCTGATGAAAAGCTCTCATATATATTACTTTTCTTTTCTACTTTTGTTTCTCAATTTCCATTCTCACTTAGAAAATACCTACTACAATTTTTAAGTTACAAGATTTGACATGTTTGTCATGGTACTTTGTTCTTGTTGCTGTTTATGTGTTTGTATCTCTCTTTTAAAATGGAATTTGGTTGGTTATTTTGTTTCAGTTATAAACTACAGTTGTAATTGATTACTTAATGGAAGGTATTCAGTTAATTAGTTCACTAAGTATAAGATTCTGTTCATACACAAACAAGTATGAGCTCTCTTAAAAACACTGTTGCATTCTTCAGCTCCATATTTCTTCTCTATACTCATACCTTGCTTGGGAAAGCACTGAACTTCCATGGTAAACCACAAATTCTACACCTTCACTTCTGTCATTCAAATACTTTCAGTGAATTGTAAAAGGCAAAATAAACATGCTATGATATACCTAGTGATAGATTCTGATTGTTAGCCTCATGACAAATGCCCACCGATGTCTTTTTTTTTCCCACAACCAATGATAAGACCTGTCTCTGTCTCATCTCACAGCCCCGACTTCTGCTCCCAAGGATTTGACAGTCATTACTCGAGAAGGGAAGCCTCGTGCTGTCATTGTGAGCTGGCAGCCTCCCTTGGAGGCCAACGGGAAAATCACTGGTAAGCATCCAGCTTCCTCCCCCAGCCTTGCCACACCTTGACCTTTGTCAGTTTGCTTACTTCACTGTTGCCCTTGCTCTTTGTGTGGCTTTGTCTCAGCATCTTGGTTCATTTCCTCATCTTTCTCTGATTGGCTCTTCTTGTCCCCCACTGAGGGTGGAGTTCTCTTAGTGTTCCTACTGGTACACACACATGAATATTCACTTGGGTTTATCCTATGGACCCTTAAAACAATCTTCTCATGGACTGTCTGGGAATATAAATGACTGAAAGGAAGCTGATTGTCTAACAGTTACAGAATATAAAGGATTTCTGATAGTCTTGTATTTTTGTGCAACACATCAAGGAGGTTTGTTTTGGAATTTTTAAGTTCTCATTTATCTTTTAACTTCATTCTTCAATAATAAGGTTCAGAAAATACTTATTATTGACTAACAGAAACTGAATATAATGAATATTTCACAGTGACAGATTTTATTTTACCAAATATTGCTGATAACAATAGTGCCTAATTAAAACATCCATTAGGAGTCTATATTGTCAATTTAGCATATAAAAAACATAATAAAGTTCTATTAGAGTTTGCATTCAAATGATCAATTTAGGTTTTTAATAGGTATCTCCATAGAATTAACTTATTATGGAAAACATTATACAAATCTAAGTATTCCCATTATAGCCCAATGAAGTAGAACCATTGGGTCTGGTATTCTTTACATGTATATACAAGAGGTACATGGCAGTTCTATAAATAGATTGACTGAGTCTTTCTGATACAAATACACAATGAATTGCAGTTTCAGATGGCAAACTCACTTTATATGGTACATTGTGTTTTTTTTTTTTTCAAAATGAAAAGGTAACATAAGGCTTCTTACTGTCATTGAAAATTAAGTTGAAGGTTTGTTTTGTTTAGGTAATGGCTCTTATTGTAAGAAGCATAAAATCCCTCCCCCAAGAGAATATGTGTTCAATTGTCAGAGTGCCAGGACTTTGAAAACTCAGACTGGTACTTTCCAGTTTTCTTTTATTTGCTTTCTCAGCAATAAGGTCTACTTTAATTGATTCTGTTTCAATAATTTTGCAGCTTTTGATTTACTTATGCTTTATTTCATTATAAACAGTTATTTATAAACATATGTCAAAATAGATAATATTTTATGAAGAATAATGTAGAAGTTTTCTAAATGAAAATAAGGTATGATGGAAACTATGATTGGGGAAGAATGAAATGAGTAGCATTTTCCTCTGCCACAATCTTTACTCTTACATAAATCTTCAACATGTCAAAGTAAACAGCAGAATGCTGTTTTCAGCTCTGAAAAGGAAAGCGTTAATTTTGCTTTTCCAGTGTAAAAATTAGAATGCTAGCCCACATTAAGAAATCTCATCTACTATTTAAAACTTACCCTTATGCTATGAACTTGGAGATGGACTGAGGAGGTATATACAAATTGGGGCCCATCTTCCCAATATGATCACACTGAATTAGTCTCCTTTTCCTACTTTAAACACACCCCCCCACACAGTTGAAGTAACAAAAAAAACCTTAAAAGCTGACACAAGGTTTGTATCTTGGTTATACTGATGATTATTTTTCTTTTCCTGTAGTGTGAAAAGTACCTTTAAGCACTGTGAACACTATTCAGTTGGGCTGGATCTGTTAGCTAGGTACCTGCTCAATTTTTCTATGTTCTGTAACAGAAAAAAATGGTATCTTTCCCTTTCCTTGAAAGATTTCCCTCCTCCCCATCATTCCTTAATGGCTACATAACCTATGTCATTTTCATATTTAAATATACAAATCTAAAGCTTAAGAGATAAAAGCTAGATGTAGGTGAAAATATGCAATATTTGTATTTGGGGGTTGGTTACTGTACCCAGGATGTTTCTATCTCTGTTGTAAATCTAAGCACTTCAAAAAGATGAAATGAGTAAAAATGAGTAAATAATTTTAATGCTGAGAAGGTAACTCATGCAACACCAGTGCCAGCAAAATCTGATCATGAGCTCATCAAACGCAGGGAATTTATTTTTAAAAAATAACTTTCACAGCCGAGCATTGGTGGTGCACACCTTTAATCCCAGCACTCAGGAGGCAGAGGCAGATCTCTGAGTTCGAGGCCAGCCTGGTCTCCAGAGTGAGTGCCAGGATAGACTCCAAAGCTACACAGAGAAACCCTGTCTTGAAAAACAAAAATTAACTTTCACAACAGAATAAGCAGTTACAATATACCGTGTTTCCTGCTAAAAATGACAAGATAGTAACTGATCACATCTCTCTACTGTTATAAAGAAATTACAAGATTTTTACATTCTGGGGTAATTCATCCAAAGTCACATTTCTTCTTTTTACACCTAAGGGCACAATTACCATGATGGCCTACTAGAGCATGCTGAAGAATAAAGGTCCTTAATGGTTGAGCCACTATTTGGCAGAGATTACATGCCATTCCTTGGTCTACCCAGTACATAGCAGTCTATCTTCTCTGTGGAAGTTGGACTCTATTTGATGAGTCTTGTGTTACTGTGACCAATATCTCTGCCTGAAAGTGTATTGGATTGTGAAATCATCTAACCATTACCTTTCTTCCATTTTTGAGCAGGTGTCCCAATGACTGTTTAAGTCCAGTTTCCTATCTCTATGTTGATGCTTAAAGGAATAAATGTAGAAAGATATAAAAAGTATAGTTTAGGAATTGAACAAATTCTTTGCTTCTTTAATTCCAAATGCCTATTTTGGTGAAGAGAAGCAGAATAATTGTTGTGTGGTATTACATTTTATGCATATTAGATCAATGTGATTTCAAGATGAGAGCTCCTGGTTGCACCACTGGTTCCAGGGGAGCCTTCAAACTCTGATTTCACATGAAACCTCATTTTGGTCAGCTGTGACAAGTAAAAGAATGAGATGAGAGCAAAAGGCAAAAGACAGACTGGTAATAGATTCATAGGATTTTAAAAGAGATTTTGTGGTTGTGAAAATCTGTAATTTAAAACTTTAGATGATATGACAGTCTTTGAAGATCCCCCAAGGAAGACCTCACATTGTCAATCCTAGTTCCCTATTCCTCCCCTCATCTCCTGCCCACCACCAACTGACCCCCTATCCCATACCCTTTCTGCTCCCCTGGAGGGTGAGGGGATAAGATATAGATAATTTTTTTAAGCAGTCTATCTGCTCTGGGGATGGTGGACTCTGTTTTATGGATCTTTGTTACTGTGACGAATTCCTCTGCCTGAAAGTCTCTTGGATTGTGAAATCATCTAACCATTTACTTTCTTCCATTTTTGGACAGTTATCCCAACTACAGTTTAAGTCCAGTTTCCCAGGGTATAGGTCATTTTATTCTCTATGATAATGTTTAAGAAATGTTGGGTTTGTGTAGTTTAGCTTAAATATACAGATTGATGGTGAAGAAATTCGCAGTTTAGAAGCCAGAAATTCTAGAGCTCCAAACATCCAAAAAAATTCTATATGGCAGTATAATGAGTGATACCAATAAATAGGTGATGGGAGAGCGATGGAATGGGGGAATTGATATGTAAATAAGAGTGCTTCTAAAATATTAATAAAATAATTACATATAAAAATAAAAACATAAAGCTTTCAGAAAAGAAAGCTTGTGGCCAAAGACCGCTTTTGTATGTCAGAAATACCTTAACAGGACTTTGATTGAGGGCATCTGTTTGGGAAGGTAGATTGGTGTGAATCACAAAGATAAAGAATGGAGATGCATAGGCAGCAATCTTCCTATAGTGAGGATCTGTGCTGAGGGTACATATATGGCATGGATACTTCCGAAGACAGGTGAAACTCAATCTGAATACTCTGAGTTAAACATGCCAAATATATGAGTGACAGCTCCCAGTTCAGATGTGGCAAGAGGAACTAAAATGGAAAGCCTTCCAAAGGAAAGCATATAGCTGAACCAAGCTCCTGGGAATTCATGAACTCTAGACCAACAGCTGTTGAGCCTCCTTGGGTCTGAACTAGGTCCTCTGCATGTGGGAGACAATAGTGAAGCTTGGTCTATCTGAGGGGCCCCTGGCAGTAGGAGAAGCATCTATCCTTGGTTCATGAGCTAGTTTGTGGGAGCCCATTACCTATGGTGGGATGCCATGCTCAGCCTTAATATAGGGGGAAGAGGCTTGGTCTTGTCTCAACTTAATGTGCCTGGCTTTGTTAACTCCCCATGGGAGGTCTTACCATTTGGTGGTGGGCTAGTGGGGGAGCTGAGGGGAGAAGAATGAGGGGTGGGAGGGAAAACTGTGGTTGGAACTTAAAATGAAATTTAAGAAATGATTAATGGCACTAAGGAACAAAAGAATGTGATCTTCATATTCTTATATAACACAGTACAGTGTATGATTAATATAAACAATGAAAATTATATAAAGAAACTGTTTTATGCAGAATCACTAGACTTATAAACAGTGTGGTATGTAAGGTAAATATTATTTACAGAATTTTGGCAGAAATGAAGGACAACACTGTATTTATATAACAAATATATTACACACAATTAGCTTTATACAGTTTCATCTACCATATTGTAATATGTAAATTATTGATGTTTTTGAATAAGAGATAGCACCTAAGTTGACTAAGACTAATGTCCAGATATGCATATTTCATAAGGCTAATGGATTTTCAGTGCATATTCAAATTAGACTGTCATAAGTGAGTACACTGTTATCATTCTACTAACATGCTCCCAAAACATAGAATTAAAGCCTACCAATGATTGTACTAATATTTGAGATAGCAACTAAGCCAACTTTATAATTCAGTGATATTTACTTGCCTACCTAAGCTGAACAGGAGAAATAATGCTAGTTTGTATGGTATAGAGAATGTCATTCAAGCACTTTTTCCAACTAGCTTCATTATTTGTGAGAGGAGTGCCACACAGACCCTGCTAACTTCACAGGGTCACTGCAAAAATAAAATATGACTATTCATTTTTATAATCTGAATGTGACAAGCATTTTATACTTTCTAATGTATCATTATTATTTAAGCACAGCCAAAGTAAATATAACTTATTTTCATTATTGGACTGCCATAAGTATTATGCAGACATGTTATCTCAGTTTTACATTTATCATAATGTTTATATATTAGAGAAAATGAATAATCAGAATTTATAGGTAGCTAAAGCACCAATTTTTAAATATGACAGATATATTTTATTTGTAATGGCCTATTCCACATTCTGCTTCTGTGCTTTGAAACATTTATTATCTAATTTTTTAAATATTTAGAAAAAAGACATTGCTTGCTAAACTGAATGCTGTACTTTATAGATTGTGGACACATAATAATTATTACAAATTATATTTGAGAAATGTGTGTGTTTTAAAGTGAACTACAATGTGTATTCTGTACCCCAAACAGAATTGCATTTATCTATTTATACAGCTTACATCCTATTTTATACCTTGGACAAGAATATACCAATAGACGACTGGATTATGGAAACTATAAGTGGTGATCGGCTGACCCATCAGATCATGGATCTCAACCTTGACACTATGTACTACTTTCGAATTCAAGCACGGAATGCAAAAGGAGTGGGGCCCCTCTCTGATCCCATCCTCTTCAGGACCTTGAAAGGTGTGAACTATTTCTCATCATCTCTTTCTTTTTCTTTGGGGATAGTCACAGAATAATAAAAGCAACAAAACCTACACCATTCTTTGGGCAAAAATATCTGAAGTGCGCATTCAAAATAAATTGAAATGTGACTTTTACACTCAAAGTCAGTATGTCAAAGGAAGATCAATGGTTTCATCACATTTTTCTGCCATCAATATCAGCAGACACATTTAATTTGATTTTTTATTTATAGCCCTCCAGCATTTTGCATTGATTTTATGTATGCCATTTTTATTTGAGGTACAATGAATCCTTAGACCTTTTAATATAAGGGAATAAAAATGTAGATGTATTGATATATATCTATATATATAGATATATATAGATATATCTATATATATAGCCTAAAACTGGCAACTCATTTCCTTTCAGTAATGATCACTGTTATGTATTAGAGAAAACTTTAATAAGGTAAGCCAACAAATTTCAAAAAGAAAAATGTGGTTGGCATGTTGGGACCACAAAATTATAAAAAAGCAAAAGAATTTAATATGATGGTTAAATAAAACCCTACATTTGTTTGTGTATGTTGTGTGTGTGTGCATGCGTGTGTGTGCACACGTGCAGGTATGCACACATGCATGCAGTCAATTTAAAGATAGTTGATGTCTTTATAGAAAACACTGAGTTCAAATAGTGGTCACATAAAACAACCTTACTCTTTTAGAATCAAATAATATTTTTCTACAAGATAAAATAAAATCAACAATGGGAAATGATTTGCATGTCCCATAGCCGATATTTACAGATGTATATTTACTGTACTGTGCTCACTGTTTTATACAAGGTCAGACAGTTTGGGTCTTTAATGAGTGACTGCATTATGTATATATGTCTCCCAGAAGTGAATATATGATCGAAAACAAGTGAGACATTAAAGGGACAAATGATCTAGAATTCAACCCACTTCTTTGCTGTGTTTAAAGAAGGGTCTTAGAGTAACTGCATAGTCAATTTTCAATGCTTTAGGAAGATATGCTAATAAATAGTGGACTTTTGAATTCTCATGAGTAAGCTATTCAAAAGCTGGGTTTTGTTAGCAGCTTACCTGAAATTTTGCCAAAACTACACAAGCAAGCATTCATCCTGAGCCTACGTGACAGTTCTTCATGTCACAGTATGAGTGAGAAGGGAGGAGAGGAACAAATGAGCTAGTTTTTGTCCAGGTTTTAAGGATCTCATGTCTAAATCAGGTTTTACTTCATGAGCAATTGAAAGGCAGCCAGTTGCTCATTTCACAGAAGTATAGGATGTAACTAGATAATGTTTTGCAAATGCCTAAATTTTATCTATAGGCAGGTGCCAAATTAATTTCATGCTCACTATGCATGCCAGCCAAGAGATGTCAGAGAGGGTTTATGGTGATTTAGGAATCTGAATGTTTTATATGGTAGATTGATGAGCTGCCGAAGGATATATTGGCAAACGTTGATAGTCATCTTGTGGGTTATTTAATGAAGTTAACATTTCACTTGTTACTGTTTATCTTGACTCTTCTAGAATCATTTGTAAAATCATTTTCTAAGCTGGAGACCAGCTCCAAATTTTCTTTTATAATGGTCTACAGGAATTAGGTCTAATGTACTGATTTAATGTTATGAATAATAGTCCTTGTGTAAATAAAGTTTGCTCACATGATAAAATAATCTTTTCATGTCTTTGGGAAATTGTAAATTACTTACACACACACACAAAAAAAAAAAAAACAATGCTGCCTACCTTTAATAAAACCCGAGTTCTGCAAAAATGTACTTACTTCCTATGTCACATTAAATGACAAAAGTTTTAAGGCCAATAAATTACCCATCATGAAAAATCTGATGTCTCAGTAAACCAAAGCTACACCAAAGACAAAATCATGGAATTTCTCTGATTGAAGGTTTTCTCTTTCCAATGTTGCTTAAAAGCAGGCCTCTGTTCATCAGTGTGTGAACTTGCTTGACAGGGAGAGAGGTTCAGATGTTTTCCTGAAGCCCAGGGAAGTTTCTGTAGTCTACTGGCTAATGGGTAAATGTTTCCTTGCAAATCATGCCCCAGGCAGGCTTCCCCAAGCCTCATTCTTTGGTACTCAGGCTTTGCCAAATTGGCAGTATTTTGTACTTGTGATTTGAGTATCTTTTGCTATTAGCAACCAGCCAGAGGGTTTAGGAGACTTGGTAAGTACTCACTGATGAATTTAAAATAAAAAACATAATTAGAAAGCATATATGCATATATGTGTGCTATGTCTAATTATTTATTTGAAATTTTAATTAAAGTAAATGTTTCACTTGATTTTTTGACCACATAGGAATATGCAAATTCTCACCTCCCTGCCACATGTGGCCTACTATTTCAACAGTGGCTGTCTCCCGAAAGAAAGTCCAAGAATCCACTTCCTTCTTCCTTTGCATTGGCTGCATCCAGAAGTGTGGCCCAAATTTAAACTGGATCTTCCCAACTTAAAAGATTCAAATTTAGAATGGTTCTTCCCACCGAAAAAGACTCAATCAGCAAAAATCCTTTACCAGTGTTCCCAGCCACTTGGGTTTTAGTTCCAGATCTAATCAAGTTGATAACCAAAAATAGCAATTATCTTTGTGATACACTAGGGAAGAAGGTTACTCCTAAAGTAATAGATAACAGAAAACTTCTATAGTGGTAGAGCATCCCTTCTTATGCTCCAAGGAGCAGAGTGTTCAGTCATGAATTCTCTGTAGAGCATGATCTATTTTCCTGGAATCATTAATTGATATTTTAAAATATGACTCTTACAAAACCAGAAATAAAATTCACTAAAAGCTATGTGTCAGGTTATGGGAGAGTGGCTTAGAATTCAAACTGTATTTTGACAAAATACTTGGCAGTTTTGGTCACATGACATGAACAATTACAAATTCAAATCACAAATGATAGAAAGTACCTATTAGAATCCATTTGGTCTCTGTTGGAAAATTAATTTTTTGAGACAAAGTCTTACTATGTAGACATTGCTGGCCTGAAAGTTGATATGTAGACTAGATTAGCATTGAACTCACATAGTGCTGGGACTAAAGGCATAGGCCAGTGCACCCAGCTAGTGAACATATTTTATAACCTGAAAAAAATTTCACATTATATCCAATGTAACTTTACTAACAGAAAACCAAATATGGAGGCAGTATATTCATTTGTCACTTACTGAAAATATCTTGGACTTCAGACAATGAAAGCAATACAATTAGCAGTTTGAAGGAACAATCAAAGGATGGACAGAAAATGAACTTGGCATTCTTCTCTATTTTTTCTTTTTGTTCCTTTTTGACATTATTCCCCATACTCTTATTAAGCATATCACTACATTAGACATAAATGTGTACTGTGTTTATTCCCAAATTTGTACACTTCCCCATTGTGTAACTACTTATGTCCCTGAAATATTCTGTACCCCTACTGTCGGAATGAGGACATAATGGTTCTGACAACCCAGCATAATTTGTCACAAGCTACAGATGGTTGTTAGAAATCCTGCTGGGTCTCACCTAGGTGAGGTGGTGCAAGTCCTTAATCTCAGCACTCATGAGGCAGGGACAAAAGGGTACCAGTGAACTGGAGGCCAACCAGGCCTATTCAGTGAGACAGGACAGCTAGGTCCATGCAGAGAGACCTGGTCAAAAAAAAAAAAAAAAAAAAACAAGCAAAACAAAAATCTTATTATTTGCTATGCAGACTATATTTAATACAATGGCCTGTCAAAAATACCCCAGCTGTCTGTCAACTCTCCATATTTGCTTTAGGTTATTATTTTTGTTCAAGCAATAGTAATTGACTCACATCAAGAGTGGTACACAGAATGAATGAATGACTACATTGTAAATTAATGCATGATATTTCTCTGTAAGTTTCAGTGAAACATATCTAAGAAGCAAGTCAGCTTTTTGTACAAGTTAGTTAAATGTGCTCCAAAGACACAAAACTCAAATTGAGGTATGCATAACAATTGATGGAAATTTACAAAAGTGAACAGTGGCCAAAAATTCCTTAAGACTGCATTTAGAACTGTGATAGTATTGACTTAGTATTTAATTTCTTCTGCTTAAGGAAAAGAAGCCAGATTTTAAAAAGTTTAGAAATATATTTACATTTCAAAAGGAATTTGTGACCATTAATTAATCACAACTCTTGTAGTTGTGAACAAATCAACAGTCAAATTCTCCAGCTGTGAAATGAGTCATCATGGTTATTTCATTGATGGTGGACACCCCGCTGAAGGTTATTCCACTGCATATGTCCCAATAGTTTGCCAGACTCATTAAGAATTGTCTAAAACTTACACTTAGACTCTCTCTCTCTCTCTCTCTCACTATATATATATATATATATATATATATATATGTGCTTACATCAAATAAATGTGATATAGTAGCTCTTTCCAATTATTTTACTATCAATCCCATTTTAATTCCAATTACAAAATGAGTTTATGTTTAGGAAAACATGACAACTAGATTTTAGAAGACACTTATTCAAGAAAAACATTATTTTCAGGTTGATTATCCAAAAGAAATGATGACAGCATTGTGGACTTGATAGGCCAACTTTTCATAAGCAACACTACACTGCAATAACATAATTTATTTTTCTCTCCACAGTGGAACACCCTGACAAAATGGCTAATGACCAAGGTACAGTGCAACAGTCTTTTGTTGTTTGCTTCTTTAAAGCAGTGGTATCTATTGAAAGCCTCAATCATTACTTTGCATTCCTGCTTTCACCTGGGCCCTCCACCTGATGGAGCAGACACTGGCATGGTTAATCTTGTTAATGAAGTTCTGCTTGGCTGAGGCTGTGGGTCTGATAGGGAAGATGTAAATTTTCTTGAGAGGAAATTGTTTTGTCTCTATTCTGAAGGACCAATTAAAATGTCAAGCTTCTTTGTATGAAATAAATTTTTAGTCTCTGTCTGCACTTCTGAATAATTCACATTAAGTGTAATTAAGCTCAGTGTAATTTTCAAGCTGCTCTTGCACCCTTTCCTGAGCCGTAGATTAAAGTTCTTCTGCACTACATAAATCATGGGTGCTTCTCCTCTGCAAGGAAAATCCTTTGATAAATAAAAACAAAGTTGAGTTAAGTTTTTAGGGCATTATTGCTGTTCCTTTTGAAGCCCACAGTCTTGTCTTCTCTTTCTCCCTCATTACTAAAAGCTGATTTAAAAGCAGGAATGGTTTCACACAATGAAAAAAAACTGGAGATAAATACAAATTAACCTTCGACTCAAAAGTAGAGAATTTCCTATTAACATAATTTGTAGACTGATTGATAATTTAGTATTTCATTATCTTTACACCAAAGACATTTAATAGAATTCTAAGTAAGAAGAGGAGAGTGGATGAGTTTCATGTTGGCAGGGGAGTGGATAGATTCTTTTCAGGGGTATTTTTGGAGTCCTTGAAACTATTTGTTTCCCTGTTGTATGTATTTGTGCTTTCTGGCCCAACACTAGTTTGTCTCTTTCTATGCACATATGAATGAACAATCAATATAACCAGCTCACTTTGAGGCTCAAAAGCAACAAGTTCTTCCTGATTGGCAGCACTTTTTAAACAAATACCAATCATCTGTGTGCTATTCTTACTAATGGTGAAGAACACCCAACAGTTTTTTGACTAAGGATGATACACTTGGTTTTTGTTGTTGTGATTTTCTGTATTACTGTAGAACATTTCTATTTAATACAATGTGACTGACATTAAAGAAGTGACACTCTAGAAATGTCTACCCAAAGTCAAGGTTTTCATGAATGTATGTAGCTTCTCCTAATTGCTTCTACTGGGGAAAAACTTTTATGAGCATATCTATGAGAGATGGACATCTTTAATAATGTTAATGATGAATAATATCACTTTGCATGTATTTACCTAAGTAAATGAAGCACTAGAGCTGACAAAATACAAACCCAGAACAGTTAGTTAGAAGCTATCTAATTATTTCAGGTATAAGGTAATTAAAATGGTCTTACATAATGGTCTTCTCTGAAAAAAATTTGGAGCACCTATAGACTAAGAGCTCTTAAATTTGATTTATATTTGAACCCTAAGAGTGTGTGTGTGTGTGTGTGTGTAATATATAACAAAAGTAGCAAAAATTTGTTGAGTTATTCAACTAGCGGTTAAATTAGCCACTTGCATGATAAAGCATTCCAATCCCTAAATCATAGACTCTAAATTGCATTGTTTTGTAATTAGTGGGTTTTTGGCTTAATAATATATTGTTTTTTTTATTTGTGGTGCTGGATATTGATCATAGGACCTCATAGCTACAAAAGACATGCCTAGCCACTGATGTACAAACCTCATCCTTTGCTTCATATTATGTTAAACTAGACAATACATAGTTTGTTATTTAAATAAATAAATTATTTCTCTGCCTTTCTGACCATATTGCCTCTATCTGCCTGGAAGTCTGACTCAGATTTTCACAAATTCAGTGAAATAAGGCCAGTTTCTAGAAGAAAAGGGATCCCAAAATTTATTGTCCCACTTGAGCACATAGATATACTTAATCAAGTATTTATTCTCACTTACATATTACTTAGAATGACTCTTCCATATATGCTACTTGGTGACTTTTCAAACACAGCAGGCAGATGGTTGGTCAAGTTGAAAACCTCAATATTTTATATTTACTCAAATCACTCATTAAAGAAAGTTGTGGTAATGGCTATGTTAGTGGTAGTACTATCTTCAGATACTTACATAAAATCTATTGGCCAGCAAAAGCTTGTTATAAACAATATCATTTACCTATGTTGATAGACAAGTATGTGAGAAATATCCCAGATTACAGACCTTTAAAAGTGATGGAAATATTGACAGACAGTTGTTCTAACTGCTCCCATTTATAGCAAAACACAAGTGAGCTGAATATGTTTTTTTATCATACTCACTGGTAGACTTTTGTTCTGTAAAATTTGTAACAGGAACTGAGTTTGTGATGAGGTAAGTGCTCATCCAGACAACATTCTAGCATGGAGTTTGGAGGGATTCACCACACTCCTAACTGAGGAGCTACTGATGGCTTCTAGAAACAGAAGTGTCATTTCTCTTTAAGAGTGTGGCTCCTTGTAGGTGAACCACATTCCAGGGGACACACCATACCCATGAGTATATGGGCAGCACAAATTCTCCTTGGTGAACTATTTAAAAGGGAAAAGAGTGGAAGTTGGTGGGATGGAGCAGTGGAAATTGGTCTGGAGGAATTGGGAGGAGAAGTAGTAGGTAAATAACATCAAATACAAATTTCCATTTATTATGTACAATGTATGTACAATCCTTTATTAAAGGATTAATAAAAAGAAATACACTCTTAGAGGAAATTTGGCACCTTAAATCAGACTTAACCCTGACAATATGAATCCTAAGTAGAGAAGCAGGAAATTGAATTGTAAGTGAAAACATAAGAAAAGCCTTGATCATTGTTAAAAGTACCTTGGCACTTTCTTGTCACAATTTCTTGTTCTTGGAACCTATACCTGCTATTATGAAGAACATTTAAAAAAACTCAAAATAAGAATTGAGTTGGGAGTAGGGAAGTTTCTTACTTCTACGTAATAGTATGAGTAGTATGAAAATTATAAACAACACAGAATTCACAACCCTTGCATGACAGTTGGCTGTATCCAGTGTTTTCTTCACTCTAATCTTGATCTGCTTTGTACTTTTTCTATACTCCTGAGGCTGATACTATTATTATCTCCATTTGAGCAATAAATAATCTGAAGCTTAGAGACTCTAAATATTTTGCATGTAGAAATAAACCCACAAAAACCATGTCCCAGGAGCCCTATTTTTTTTTTTTTTTTTTTGGTTTCTTGAGACAGGGTTTTTCTGTGTAGCTTTGGAGCCCATCCTGGCACTCTCTCTGGAGACCAGGCTGGTCTTGAACTCACAGAGATCCGCCTGCCTCTGCCTCCTGAGTTCTGGGATTAAAGGCATGTGCCGGGCCAGAAGCCCTATTTTTATGCCAACATTTTTATGTAAAACATTCATTTTACATACCAACCCCAATTCCTCCTCCCTCCCCTTCTCCTGCCCTCTCTCACCTCCCCTTCTTCCCACCCCCACCCAATCCTCAGCAGGGTTAAGGCCTTTCTTGGGGTGTCAACAAAATTTGGCATACCAAATTGAGGCAAGACCAAGTCCCTCACCCCTTGTATCAAGGCTGAGCAAGGTATCCCTCTACAGGAAATGGTTCCAAAGAGCCAGGGATAGGTCCCTGGGATAGGTCCTGGTGATACTGCCAGCTGTGCCCTGCCCCCACAACAGATCAAGAACCTGCATCCAGTAACTGATGGAAGCAGATGCAGTGACCTACAGCCAAGCACTGGGCTGAGCTCCTGGAGTTCAGTTGAAGGAGGGAGGAGGGAATCACATGAACAAGAGGGGTCAAGAGCAAGATGGGGGAAACCACAGAGACAGCTAGCCAGAACTAGTGGGAGCTCATGGTCTATGGACTGACAGCTGGGACACCTGCATGGGACCTCACTAGACCCTCTGTGGATGACAGAAGCTCTGTTTTTAAAACCAAATCCATTCAGTATGTAATTTCTTCATGTTTACATGCAGGATCCATAAACATATCAATCTATAAAATTTCTGCATCTAAAGTTTTATTGTTCTGTTTTTTTTTCTAATATGGGCTGTCTTTTTTTTCATATCAGTGAGTTCTTAGAAGAGAGCAAATGACCTTCCATCTGGTATAATCTTATTAATGGGTACCCACAACTTTGAGTCTATGAGGCTGGAAACATGGGAACTCTGCTACTTAAGTTATCTTGGGCTGCCAGTACCAAATGTCAGGTAAATTAAACAACAAAAATGTATGTACCTTAGAATTGAGATAAAGCCCCAGGTGAAAGCCCAGATGAGCTGAGTCCTGGCAAGGGTGTCTTCCCAGCTTGCTAATGGGTCTTGCTCTTTGGGTCTTCACTAGAGAAGAGCTTTTCTTAAAATGACATAAGTACTATTGAATCAATAGTCTCTACTTTTGAATTTATTTAGCCTTGCTTCCAAGTATACACCAATGTATGTACAGTCCATACTGCAGTATTAGTATACGAAAGAAATTCCTATGTGAATGTGAGCACTAGACTTTTGCTAAAATAAAACACTATTATCATTATCTTGTAAGCAATAAATAATCTGAAGCTTCCTTATATGTTTGAAATTAATTTTGAGATTTTAGTTGTTAAGTGTCCTGGAGAGAGAAAGGGAGGTAGTCACGCAGTCTGACCTGTAAAGTGTGTACATAAGAGATGGGAGCCATACTGCATCTCTGTGTGGGCATGTGTAATGCTGAGTACTCACACAGCCTTGTCCTCAAATTCAAACAGAAATGTCTTTCACTACCTCACTAATTGTCTTGCTAGTTTTAAGAGCAAAAAAAAAAAAAAAAAAAAGTGTATTGCCCCAAATCACACAAGCCACTGTTGACAATGCTGGAAGCCAAATGTTTCTCTCTGACTCCACAATTTACTGTAATTTCCCATAAACATGGGAATTTTGTTTTTCTGAAATAATAGTAAAACCTCAGAGCTTCTTAGGAATACCTTTAAGGGTTGTACTGTCCATTTTCAATAATGATTCTATGTGGCTGAATACACAGAGCTGCCTGGTTATGGTTTCGTGTGTATGTTCATGGCTAGCCAGTGTGATGGTAGAGTGGCTACAATGGCAATATCAGAGCGATTTACAGAGGATAGGAACTTACCTAGATGGACTACAAAAAGTGCTCACTCCAGGACTTTCATGTGTCTCTGATTCTCTGTGGCTTGGGAGAGGATTGAGACACTCAGCAAAGAGAAGTATAGATTTGTAACCATTTGCAGATTGAGATAAAGAATGACCATGTGAACCCAGATGTTCTTTAAAGAAAGAAAGATAAGTCCCCCTAGAATCTTCACAATTTTTGAGAAGTCTTTAGGTTTCCCTGTCAGCAGTCACTCACTATGTGCTCTGAGAGTACTGGAATGGAATCAGAGCCTCCCAGCACAGCCCTAACACTGGCACCTGCTATGTGACTGTGGGGTTGAAAATTAACTTCTCAAAGCATTTCCACCTATAAAATGGTGAGTGTAGTACAAATTATCTTTAAGAGTCCCGGGTTTTTATATTGTAATTAGAATTTAAAAAAACAAACAAACTCAGGAATAGCAACTTTTCATAACAAAAATAATATGAATTGTTTTCCCACTATACATCAACCACTATGTTCTTCACATGTGTTAGCCAATGTAGTTCTCATGGCAACCTAAGAAGTAGATACAATCAGATAAAAGGATCTAAGTATCTGTATGTGTAGTTAGATACAGATACATACCCAGGTTACGTAGGATTTTTTGCTCAACACAACTGTATAATTTTTGGTAATGCAATCAATTCATTGAATCTAACTTTGCTATCAGGACCATTACACCTAGAGGCATAACTGTAAGGTCATCACCTTTGAAACACTTTGTTTTCCTCAAAAGGAATATTCTTGCAAAGTTTTTGACACCACACCTGCTATTTTGCACCTCAGCTGTTTTACTCTCATGTATTAGTATAATCTTAATTATTTCAAATTTCAAGGAACCAGGGTTCTGAAGGCAGTGTAGTCAAGCTTTGAATTTAGTTAATGTAATACAGACTCTGTAGGGTTCAGATCGCAACAGGCAGGCTTCTGTTTGAAAAATTGAAACCTTTTGCACCTTCTGACAGAAGCAGTTTAATTGAAAATTAAAGAGTCTTTCTACCCTATTATTGTGAATAGCCTCAATCCAGTTTATTATTCAACCACTTGCTACACCCACTTGAAAACGCTATTCTCACCTGTGTTTTTCTCAGGTTCAAAATTTGGCAATTCTATAAATTATGAGTGGTGAAAAAAGTAGAGGTGGAAAAATGAGTAATATATTTTTAATAGAGTGTTAAGTGTCTGTCGTGTTCCCAGCAAACAATCAAGAAGCTGCCTAAGTCTGCCTCTCAGGAATCTTTATGTTTTAATAGGTAACTTGGAAAGAAAGAAACATAGGCACTGCCCAGAGGGATTTACCTGATCCATGTAGATTATTAACCTTGGTGTGAAGCAGGCATTTTGGTTTACAGGATCTCAAACAGTATTTCAGGTACAGGTTCTTCCTGTGAGGCAGCTTCAATACTGCTAATTCCCTTGATTCTTCTTGAGAGACCTCCTCCTGGCTCTGACTTTGTCTTCATCTATCAGTTCTGCATTTGTACCTTCAGTATTATATTTGTTTGTTTACCACACAAGTAATATTTTAAAAATATAATTACAATTCTTTCCTTTTCTTCCCTCCAAATTCTTCCAGAAACCCCACTGCACTCACCTTCAAATTGCTGGCCTCTTTTTTCACTGATTGTTATAGCATGCAAATGTTTATATGTATGTATATGTATATTATACACATATATATTACACATATATTCCTAACTATAACTTGTTTAGTCTGTATTACGTTACCTGTATGTGTGCTTTCAGGACTGACTCTTAGGCACTGAACAATCAGTTGACCTGGTCTTCCCTCAGGAAGGGCACCTTTCCCACTCCCAAATTTCCTCATCTGCCTACTTCCTTGTGAATGGTTGAGACCTTGTGGGCTGTTTCTAATCCAATTTGCAATGTCCATTGATGTCATCCAGGGTCAACTCATATTTGGAAAGTCATGTTTTCGAGGCTTTATAGTTGTTTCTTCTGATGCTATGAAGAGGCACAATCTCAAAGAAAACTCCCCTTTCCCTTGGCTTTTACAATCCTCTCCTCTCTTCAGCAGTGTTCTCTGATCTTAGGCACAGGGGTGTTTTGTAGAGGTATCCATTAAGACTTGGCTCCAAAGATCTACACTTTGATTGGCTGTAGGTTTTGTTGTTGTTTTATAGTGGTCTCTTGCCTATTTTCAGAAGTTTCCTTTAAGAGGGGTGAAGACTATACTTATCTGTGGGTATAAGGACACATGTTTATAGAATGATTGCAGAGTATACTCAGTTATTTGGCACTAGAATGCTAGCAGTCAGACAAAATTATACTTTCTAAATTGATGGTCAGATTATTCCTCGATATACACTAAGAAGTAGAACTAAAACCAAATAGCCACCTGATATTTTCTACAACTGGTGCCATTCTCTCATCCAGAGCAATATTTTCTCCTTTTCTCAAAATAGTAAATACAAATCCTGTTTTCTTCCAGATACCCCCTCCACTTTATGTATTCCAATACCTTTCATTACCTTTCTTGTCTTTTCTTCTTGTTGGTGTTCATAATACTCAACAATGTGTCACTGGGTTCCCTTTTCTAATCATTTACCACTATCATTCCCAGCTTAGTGGTCTGATTATAAATTCTTTCTATGTAGAATATTTGATGCATATTGTCATTTCTATCATTTTCCTAGTAACTAATATTATACTTATTTAGTAAATGTATGTTGATTTAAATAACGACACAAGTGTCTAGGAAAGCAGAGTCATCTAGGAAACAGAAGTTTTCCTGTCTAATAAAAAGTGCAGATTAGAAAAGCTATTGAGGGAGGATAGTCTCTATGCTGCTCATCTCAGAGAGAAGATGAATAAAATGTGAGAGCATATTTCTAGCTAAAAAATAGAAATTCAACCATCACCTCTAAAGACAATAGATAAATATAAAAATAAGAAATCATAATTCACTCTGAAAAATTCTAAGCCCTTCTTTGTTTGATATCTATCCTTCCTTGTTGTTAGCAGAAAAAATTATAGACTTGAATTCCATTAGCTTTTTGTAATGCTAAATAGAACAAAAATCAAAACTAATGGGTATCAATGAATTATTGAAATTGGAAAAAACATTAGAACTGGACTAGCTTCTGCCAACTTATTTATTAATATTAGTGAATCTATCTTGAGGCTAGAAACAGCAACACTTTAGAAAAAACTGTTGTTTGGATCTGCATTACAGAAAATTTGCATTATAGATATTTCACTACCATACCAATGTGTAAACTTTAATTGACAAACCAGATGTTACCACTAAAATGGATATTTCAAGATTTCAGAAGGGAAATCCTAGGGGCTAGAGTAGAGAAAAGGATTTCTTTAGACCTAGACTGGACTCTATAAATAGAAATTTAATGAAAATAATGAGTAGATTTCTATTTAAGGAATCTTGGGAAGGGGTGACCAGGAACACATAAGATGACAAATTATAATAAGCATAAGGTGTGTTCAGGGTACAACCAAGGAAATGTATTCAGAGCAGTGTATTATTGTAGGAAGATGAGCCTGTAAAAATGCCTTTCTAATTTTTCTCTACTCTAACATAGTAGTTCTAGAGTGTTCCTTCATTTCAACACATCAGAGAGCCACCGAGTTAGCCACTAACAATCTGTATGCTCCCTTTGTCTACAGCTGTATAAAAGGCATTCACCTCTGGCTGGTCATGCTGAGCATTTCTTCCTTGGGGGTATGGGGCAAGGCAAGGAAAAGACTATCTGGTGTAGGGAGGTTGCCTCAGTGTTAATCATCTTCCACATTTCATAGCCTATTTTGTCCTCGTATGGTGCCATGTTTTGCATTCATGCTATTGTTTTTGCTTGATTGACTTTGGTTTTTACTGTGAGACACAGAATGATCAAAGCAAACTCTCCCTTTTCCTATACTGGGATCACAGATCTGGACCATCATGCTAGGTTCTGTTATGCCCTTTCTAAAGTGACATCACTTTCCCCAGATATAGATATATAGATATAAATATAGACATAGACATAGACATAGACATAGACATAGACATAGACATAGACATAGACATAGACATAGATAGATAGCCAAAAACACTTTCTTTTTCCTTCCAAAGCATAACTTGTTTTGTATGTCCTATTGAGAATACAGGTGATATGTCTCATATCACAGATTCCTAAATGCTCATGCAATCATGCCATAATTGACTCTTGGGTGTGACCTAGTATGTTCCTCCCCTTCCTCATTTGTTCTTGTACTTATCAATTCACTGTGGAAAAACCATCACCAGAGTTAAGCAGACTCGGCCACTTAAGAATGTGATCCTGAGTAAATTCATCTTTCTAAGCCATAATCTACTCATATGTAAAATGGTCTGTATTACAGATCCGTAGCTAAAATTATTCTCACACTACTTACTGCAATAGCTTCTTTAAATCTCTTCATACTTAATTAGCATAATCTTTCTCAAATAGATAGGACGTGTGCAAAATTCCCGAAGTGGGTCTTTGTCACCCCCAAAATACTCTAAGGAAACTTTTAGACAGACTATACAGACTATATATGGATATATATATATATTATATATATATATATATATATATATATATCAGAACTCAGCTAGTTAACCTCTCTCTCAAGTTCCATGTCCACTAAAAGACCTCCCATAAAATTGCTAGTCCTAAATTGCTAATAAACCCATTTTCTCATTTTGATTCCTTATTTATAAACTAAGTTTTAACTTTTGTAAGGGGTTAAATTAACTCATTAAACTTTTCCCTTTGAAGTAATGCATATACCTCTACAATAGCTATTTTATTTATCTAATACTTCAATCAATAGATTCATGTGTTGTGTGACAGAATTTTCCTGTGGTGAGGCCATGCTCAAACACACACACACACACACACACACACACACACACACACACACACACACCTATATACCTTTGATAGGAAAGCAAGGACAGAACAAAGTAGAGATACCACCATGTCTGACTTGGTGAACCAATGAATTTTATTGAGGTTACCTACAGGAATGTGGGTGAAGTACTTAACAGGAACAGAAATGACTCAAAGGCAACTATATCATTAAAGTCCAATAGATCATGGATGACATATCACAAAAGTTGGAAACCTAGAGTGCATTCTACAGCCTGTAGGCAGCTCAACATGTTAAAGAGTGTTATTTCCAAGTGTTTCAATTGGTCTTTGTAGGCAGTTTAGTTGGTCTCTGCTACTTTCAGGCCAGTGGCTTATGTCAGATTCTTCATCTTAGGGTGATTCTCAACAGTATTTTTTGTTTATATACTCCTAGAAAGGGAGGAGTCTAGTGAATCTGGTAGGTTTTGGGGACTTCCTGAATCTATCTTGAGTTGTTTACTATGTGGTTTAAGGAGATTGGGTACAGTCTAACCATTTTTCTTGATGCTCCCTAAGAGGAAGGGTTATATAGAACTTAAGCCTCAGACATCTAGGCCACAGCCCCGAGAAGCCCTGATTTGGCACTATCACTTAATCTCTAGCTGTTACTTCTCTATCTACTGCACCTGGTTTCTGGGAGTAACCCTGGATGGACTATCTCTGCTCCTACCACAAACTTTTTCTATAAGGAAATGTACCCACAATCCATCCTGGTAGTGGCTTGAAAGTCTTCCCTTGTACTGTCCTATCATATATGCCTTCTGTGAAGTATTCCTCATGCTATAAAACTTTACATACCTTCTTACCACAGAATTTGACTTTCAGTCATGTTCATTCTTTAGGAAATTCCCTCTACATTTGTCTTCAAGGCACACAGACAGACCTTTTCCTTTGTTTTGCCTTTAAAAATATCCTTTAGGTTGCTCTCTTTCTTTACATACACTTTTTACATAGTAATTAAGTCATTTGGACCTGCCAAAGCATTTTTCATTTTAGGAAATTCTTGCCCTAGCATGGAAACAAAGTTGCTCAAGGCCCATGCCTGTCTCAAGGTCTCTGCTGAATCAAGCCTTTCTTTTTTTTTTTCATTCATTTATTTAGCTCATAAATAAAGTCATGCACAATTATGATACAGAATACAGTATGTTCACACTGGCATGGTAAATTAAACCAATTAACATGTTATATCATACATATTCATCATTTTTGTTTTGAGAACACTTAAAGTATACTATCTCACAACTTTTAAAATATAGCGTATTGTTATCAACCATACTTATCATGTTCTCAGTAGACCTCAAGACTTCACAGAGTCCATGCCTCTTGTCCAACTGCAGTTTTATATCCTTAAACCAATTCTTTAAGTCCTTTGTGAACACAGTTCTCTCTGACCAGGTGAAGTGAGATTAAAACAGCTTTCTTATTCCTTGTTCCCTCAATAGTGCCTGTCTTTCCTCTGTGGTCCTCTAGCTCCTGATATTTAGGAGTTCAGTGAGAGATAACCAAGTCGTCCTAATGGCTCTGCAAAACCAGTGTGCCTGGGGCTGGTTTCCATCATGCTGTCCTGGTTCATGGAACCTATGCCTTAAGAAGGAAAGAGTGGCTGTATTAGTCAATTTTTTCTGTCTTCACAGCAGTCAGACTGATGTCATGTATTCCCACACCCCACACCCCACAGTCTGGCTTGTGAGGCATCTTCCATTGCTTCTTTGTAAGTCTTCCTAACACCAGCAGATCAAGTACTGAGTATTTCTTCACTATCCCAGTTCCTTCTACTGTACCACTCTTAAGCTCCCCTCCATCTGCAATAGGATCCCAGATATTTCCTCATTCTCTACTAAAGGTCAGAACTGAGGGTTTCATCTACCTCTCTAACATGTGCCCCTCACTCTCTGATTCTTCCCTTTGATTCCATGTTTTGGGATTGCAAGAAGGGCTATTGAGCATGAATCTAATGTGAATTCTCTTTTCCTTTCAGCCTCAAGCTATAAGAAACAGTTAATTTGTCAGATCAGAAGCAAACACGGAGGATGCTGCTACATCCCCCTTTCTAGCTGAAATTCCTCCTTTATGCATACATGTTCCTGCATGGCTCTCATCTCACCATCAGATTCATTTCTTAACTACACAGAACAGAAGACAGGTAGCTACTACTTGCTGATGAACTCAAAACTTGTAGGCTACTCTCCAAGATGGCAAAATTGTCTCTAAAACTTTTGTTGTTTTCAGGGCATCACTGTGCTCATATAGTGTGGGGCATCTTTGTACTTATGCCACCATACCACTCAGGCAGTGATTGTCATCCTGAGATTCTCCCTATAGAAACTCCTAATCCTGTTGGCGTAAGCTTATTTGGAAGTCTTACTACCAAGAACAAAAGCCATGCAACCATGGCCATAGTAAAAAGACACACACATGCAATATAAGAAACATTGGTTGTAGTAGAATTTCCTCTGAGAGTATTCTGTCTCAGGCTTCTCAGCCTTCCTTGGATGCCTTGCTACCCATATCCATGACCATGCCCTCACTCACTCCCAACTCATCTTTGGTTCTCTTGTGCCTTTGGGCACCAATCATATTGTGTGACAGAATTTTCCTGGGGACATGTAACATGTGCATCTACTCATCCCAGAAAAGGGTGACAGACCAAAGTACAGATATCATCAAGGTCCAACTTTAGGAAGCAAAGAGTTTTGTTTGGGTCTCTCAAAGGAATATGCCTGGAGGTGATATATAGGAGAAGAAATGACTCAAAAGCAGCTGCATCACTGAAGCCCACTTGAGAGGGTGACAGCTCACAAAAGCTGGGAAACTAGAACACACTGCATACCCTGCAGCCAGCTCAATAGGTTGGAGATTGCCCTTCCCAGGTGACTTAGTTGATCTGAGCCTCTACCAGACAGATCTTTATTTCTTTCAGGAAATGTGTCTAGTCCCTGCTTCCTGCAGGCAGCTGAGCTCGTATTGGTCTTTCTTGCAGTAACTTGGCTGGTCTTGGAGTGAGTCTCTGCAGTCTTCTCTGGGAGAAGGAAGAGCCTAGTGAATCCACTAGTTTTCAGAGACTTTCAGTAACTGTTTTGAGTAATTTCCTTTTTGTGTTGAGGAGCACACCTGCAGTGTAGAATGATTATCCAAGGAAACTGCTACACAATACAACAAATAATTTTCTATTGAATGCATGGGTGGAGCATGAGTAGATATTTGGGGGAGGAAATTCCAACAGACCCATTTTTATATCCCCTGGCAGAATGTGCATGGTTTAATGTCTTCATTCAGCAGTTTTCCCTTGGGGAAGAATGAACCCTGTCTCTTCTATCCTTTCTCTGTGTGACTTAGAGCTTCACCTAAACAGAAGCACTTTTCAAGTGGGATAATCTTGCATAGCACTCTGGGGAGAGTCTATCAGAGGGTTCTGTGGACTGTGAGAGCAGATTCTATTTTATGAACTACATAAGGCTGTGCCTCATTGTCCATGTTGTCAGTGTCAGGTTAATGAGCTCCTAGGAAGGTTCTGTCATCCAGGAAATCCCTTATATATTGAAAAACAGAATGATGCTTTAGAAATTGGTAAGGACAGGGCTGAATCTAAAAGTGATTTCTGAGACCCTTCTGATGGCCATTATGTCAGATGTGCTAGAGACAAAGAGACAAAAGGAGAGACCCAGGGAAATAAACAACTTTAGACAGTCCCAACAACAGTCATGCCGTTAACAGTTAGTTTGCTTCTGTTCTTTTGATAACTGAATTGTTAATCAGTGCTGCATCTAAATTTATGTTAATAATAATTACAACAACTAGTAAAGTGCTGGACTTTTAAAATATGGCTGGTTATAATATAGATCATCAGAGTCAGGAAGCAGATTTTCACGAGCAGCCAGTAACACAGATGGATTTATAAGGGTCATACAATTCAGAAATCACGAATTTTCTTTACTTGATATCTTGAAAGAGAAAGTTAGCTGCTTGGTTGTAATTATAAGATATTATTGGTATGTTTGGGGTCTTTGGTTCCTTTTTAACTATTGCCCAATTTCTTTAGTTCATTGTCAAGATGTGAGGCTCAGAAGTGAAAGAATGCTTATAAATAAATGCATGAATATTTATACTATATATTATACTAAGGCATACAAATTCTATAATTCCATATACATATTTAATTAGTGAAGTAAGATGTTTGCAATAAAGTGTTTTATTGAATGGCATCAGTAATCCCATATTTTGTGTTGTAATGTAAAAAAAGCAGCTCGCAAGATAAAACATCAGGTGTCAGGGTTCAAGCAGAAGGTTTTTGTTTTTGTTTTAATAAGGGAAAGGGATCATAAAAAGGAGAAAGGGGAGGCAGTGACTGACCTCAGAAGACAGAAGCAGCAGGATTAGGGAAAGAGGGCCAATGGGTTGGGGTGCCAGAGGGAGGACAGAAAGGGAGGGAGGGAGGAACAGACAGGAAGAGAGCAAGAGAGGGAGGAAGGAAAGAAGGAAGGAAGGAAGAAAGAAAGAAAAGAAAGAGAGTGAGAGAGGAAGAAAGAAAGAAAGAAAGAAAGAAAGAAAGAAAGAAAGAAAGAAAGAAAGAAAGAAAGAAAGGAAGGAAGGTAGATGGCGGGAGGTGGTCAGGGCCCTTTAAAAAGGGAACATAGTGAATGTGCACAGGTGGTGCTCTTAGTGGCTGCAGCTTAGGGCATATCCTGTCAGAACCCTAAGGACAGGCCAGCACAGATGCCTAAATACTAACATTTAATAGTCTAGATAAGTCTGACAGTGATGATTTTATTTGTACTCATTTTTTTAAAAAGGCATTGTTTGTAGTGGTTTTTTTTTTTTTCCTCCTTAGGCAGTTTTTCAGGAAACCATCTCCCAGTTGTTGGTTGAACTATACATTTGCCTCAGGATGTCAATACTAAGAATTAAATTGAGAGGTCCACCAAGAACAAGCATTTAGGATAAAAAAAATCATCCATATAAATTCATCATGTACGGGATGTCATGACTAACAAATACCACAAAATTAGTCCTTGCCTTTTTTTCTTACAGTATATTGTTTTCCACAAATATCTGGTCACAGTACCCATCTTATTTATACAAGAAATCCTCATCTTAATTTCTAGTTTGATTTCTTATAAATGTGTTTACTTCTTAGTAAGAACCAATCCTATTAACAGTCAATGGTGTACAGACAAAAATTAGAATAGAAAAAAAGCTGAACTTTTATAATTAAAATGCATGGAGAGGGATGCACACATTGCTTTTCTCACTCCAGGCAACTCAGTCATCCACTAACCCCTGCCTACTTTGCAAATTATTGCAAAAGGCAAATGCAACCAAAGATTTTAAAGAAGGGAAAACACCACGGATTTACTCAGAACCAAACCTCATATGTGATGAGAACTTTAGTTGCTGTTGCATCTAAAGCAGTAATATTTTCCTTTATTTGGTGATTTATTTTATGTTTATTTAAACCCAGTGCATTGGACCTTAGGAATGAGTGAGCAGCTACTTTCTATTAATATGTATTTGAAAACTCTTGGGTGTTCGGTATTGTTCTGTTTCCTGGGTTTTGATGCCCTGATACCTTTCTCAAAGTCAAAAGTGTTATCAAGTGCATGATGAATTGATCTCTCTCACACACATATCTTGCTCCTGATGAATCATTTGTTTTAAATATATCTCAATGTGATCTGTGTGCTGGACAGTGAAATTGTATTCAGGTGGCATTAATGGATCTTCTTTATCCACTGGTGTACAAGACATAAAATCAATGTAATTTTCGTCATTACCTCCAGAATTATTCTCAGAAAACCAATTCTAAGATCAGGAAGATGACTCCGTGCTCTGCATCATTGGGAGGCTGTGCACCGAGTATTTGTTCAATGAGCAATCTGCCCATTTGATTTAGATTATGGCCCATATGTATTCTCTGGGGATTGATAGTGTGGACCCTCTGAATCCCCATTCAGAGAAGATGGATTAAAGATGAGATTACAGCTACCACATCCAACTTCCTAAATGGCCTCTACACATTAATGTCCCACTCCCCCTCCTGAAATCATAAACATCCACAGAAAAAAGCAGACCCTAGCAACAAAACTCCAATTTAATTCATCTTCTACCGGTGCTGGAAAATTATTTATCATGGGAAATACTGTTCATCTGTGCTGCAAGTGAAGACATAAGCATTAACACTGGCTAATTTTAAATGAAGAGAGACATGCATGCATATATGCACTTATACATACTATACCACCATAATAATGCAGAAACAATATTTTAAGTGGCTTCTGAGAACAAAACCATAAGGAAAAAACTGTCAAAGTACACTAAATTAAGATGCATAGTATTTATTAATGCATTGAAAAGCATCTTAATTGACAGGAGTCTCTCCTCCAGTAGGGAGAGCATCACAGGTGCCACTGGAAGCAGCATAAAAGAGAAATTAATTTGCATCCTCCCCAAAGACAGTCCTAAGACTTCTGTTCTTCTCATCTTCCATCCTGGGAGCAAATGACATGGAGGTCACAGACACTTGAGCTTATTTTAAAATTCACTCTGGGATCCTCACAAACTTATTTTGGAGGATTTTTAAATTTGGAAGAATTGCAAGATTTCAAAATTTTTAATCATTAAAATTGTAATTCTGCTAAAATATCAAAAATTTTCAGGTATATCTTTTAATGATACTAGATAAGTGAAAGACATTTTTAAGTAAATCTGGAAGTGTTGCATAGAAATAGATGGATTAAGTTGTGCTTAAACCATTAAACCCAGAGTGAATTACAAACCACCAATAGCTGGTTGTTATTAACTATGAGTGGGATTATTTGAGCTTTAGACATAATGAACCAATGTTAGCTGGCATCACAGGACACAATGCTAATGCACCTTTTTATCTCCCCTTTCCCTGAGAATCTAGGAATATGTCTTTGGTGTAGCAAGCATTCAATAAATGTTGAATAAATTATTACCATTTAATTCTCCTTTAATGAACCTGAGACCTTTGGGATAAGGCAGTAGTTGTAATGTCTACATTGACTGACTTTCATGCCAATGATCTTTCAAATTCCAGCTGCGCCTCGATTTCTGTGAATCAATGGTTATGAAATCAACCAAGTTAAGTGAACACATTAAATATCTTTCCACAGCAGTAAGTCTTCAAACATGTGTTGGCCTGCCTGGCAACAACAGCATCATTGCTATCATTCCCTTTAGCTCTCTAGTGTCTTCCCATTTGTTAACTTCCCTAGGACTTGCTTAACAGTGATGGAAGCATATTTTGCTGTCATTGCTGTTACTATTAGTAGTTATTTATTACTTGCCAATCAGGAAAGCCTCCTTGTAGTATAAAAGCATCTTTCAGGGAATGGAAACTTAGCACAAAATTAAAGCTCAATTTCATGTCTTTAGACCAAGGTATCTTCGGGTCATCAATAACCTGGAAATGAGTTTTGTGCTATCCTTATGAACTACTACAAGGTATCTAAATTACCATAAATCCAATATTCTTCATTGACAATATCACGTTTCCTAAAAGAGATTTTCTGTTGGGTTCTTGATGAATTACTTAATTTTAATTTTGTGATATCAGTCTAGTAAAAACAGAAAACTAGCCATGTCCAACACAATAGATCTTTGGTTATAAAATGTCCAAGTTTTAAGAACCATGCTATATAGAAGCAGTTCCACAATGCCCTTATCTTGTTCAACATTCTGTCCTATATGATATGGAGGTATTTCTACTTACTGTGTTCTCAGTGTAATTGATAGCCTGGTAAACCCAAGGGGTTCCAGACCCATATGGTGTCCTGTCTCATTAATACATGGATGTGCTTGTATACTTGTTTTTACATCCTGCCACAAACTAGCAAAGAGTTAGAAACTTCATTAAAAAGACATTTGTCAGGAGGCTGGATAAAAAGGAAAATCTTCCCCAGGCTATCTACCTAATTTCCAGCCAATATAGGATTACCTATAGGAGTCATTTAATGCTGTTACTGGCCTAAGTGATTAGGTTGTTAGCATGTCTTTTGACTGACTGCTTTGCAATCTAGCTGATTTCAGTTGCTGCAAAAAGTATTGTTAATATTCATACAGAACATCTGTTTCACTGCATTTCTTCCAACACCAATCCCACAATGTGCTTACAGGCAAAGCTTCTCCTGTGTTCTTTGAAACATGAGATGTTTGTTACATAAGCCAGGTATCTGTGGAAAGAACTGTCTGTTGATGTAGTCAGCCAACTAAAATGTCCATATTGTTTTCTCATTTATTTTTATTTTATTTTATTTTGGTTTTTGGTTTTTCGAGACAGGGTTTCTCTGTGTAGCTTTGGAGCCTATCCTGACACTCGATCTGGAGACCAGGCTGGCCTCCAACTCACAGAGATCCGCCTGCCTCTGCCTCTCGAGTGCTGAGATTAAAGGCGTGTGCCACCAACGCCCAGCCGTGTCTTCTCATTTAAATTGTTCTTTTTACAAGCATATCAGCAATTTCCCTACTACATACAAATAGAAACCTCACCCTAACTTCTATTTCCTGTCACACTCACAGTCAAAGCCCAGTGGAGTTTAAATATGCCATTTAATGTGAAAAAACAGGATTCACTGTGATTGAATTAATTGCTTTCATTGCTTGTTGGAAGCCTGGTATCCCTGCAAACTTGAGCTGAACTGATATCCAAAGAATTTTAAAAAAATTGTTCTCATAGAGTCAGGGAACAGAATACTAAGTTGCTTTTCCACTACACTTCTGCAAATAAAATAATGAAATGCTTGGAAAACATCAGTGAGAAGAATGTTGGTTATGCAAAGGAATGTTCCAAAGCTGACTTATAAGTCAGAAAGATAAAGGAACATGTAATCTATCAATGGGACCTAAGAACCACCTGTCACTGTGGTCAACACCTTAGTCACCATCCTAAGTAGCATTATTTCAAAAAAAAATCCTCTTTGCTGAATTGTGTTTGTATATAAAGGCAAGTCTCTGATGTTTTTTTTTTTTTTTCTATGAGAGGTCCACCTAGAATTCTAAAGATCAAAACTAGTGAAATAATTGCAGTTCTCTATTTTATAGATAAAGTGTCATCTGTAGTAGAGTACCATTAGTTAACTTTTCATTATTGCATAAATAATTTTTATTAATTTGTGAATTAATTATTTTAAACACCACATTCACATCTGTTTCACACCTATGAGAGGAAGAGTTCCCAATAATACCAAAAGAAAGGAACTTTCTTTTTCTTTGTGTTAGCAAAAAATATGTAGACTATGTGCCTGGGGATCTTGAACATATTCTTTGTTCTCTAGCTACTATTTATTCTCAGGCATGTTACATGGCACATAACAATACCAGCAAGTACTCAAAGCCAAATTTAAAATAAAACAAGTCTTGGCTTGGTAAGACAGCAATACAAACTTGCTAAAAGTCTGTGTCAGGTAAGAGACAATAAATAAATGCTGGGTATACCTAGGAGCCATAATCTAGGCCATCTTTGTTCTGAAGTCATGGAAAGATAAGTATTTTGTATGGCAATGCTGAGTCCTTTATGCTTATTTCTTGATAATATATTGTAAGTATTGAAAGGCAGGAATAAACAAAGAAAACATGATCACATTCCACAGAATTGAATTTCACTAGTTTAAGCATGACAGATTTTTCTTACCCATCGGAAAAATTAAATTTAAAGAATAAGTCCAAGTAATTGTGCTCGTTCATTGTAAATTTAGAATTTTTTTTGCCATTTCAGTTTGTTTTGTTTGTAGTTCCCTGAGCTATATCAGCTAACATTCTAATGTGCTGATATACACAGGTCGTCATGGAGATGGAGGTTATTGGCCAGTTGATACGAACTTGATTGATAGAAGCACTCTCAATGGTAAGTATATAAATTGAGTTCTATTGGATTAGGTACAGTAATTACACAGTTAATTCTACATTATCCAAAATAAATTTTCTATTGACAAGGGCAAGGACTGTGGACTTAGGGTTTTACTGTGGTGACAGAAAAATGATGTTATTAGCAAATTTCACACATTCTACCAGAAAAAATGATGATAATTAGAGGTGGCAGGTGCATGAAAAATAATTAAACAAGTTCTAGTACTGCACAATTCACAAATTATACAGGTTTTTCCTAGTTTGCTTTCTAAAGTGGTGAGAAAACATTGACCAAAACAATGTAAGTAGGAAAGGGTTCATTTCAGTTTACAGCTTATAGTCCATCAACAAGGGAAATCAAAGTAGGAGCTCAAGGTAGGAGCCTGAAGACAAGAACTGAAACAGAAGCTGTGGAAGAATGCTGCTTACTGGCTTACAGTGTGGATATCTTCGCTTGCTTTCTTGTATAGCTCAGAACCAATTGTCCAGGAATGGCATCACACACAGTGGGCTGCACTCTACCACATCAATCATTAATCAAGAAAATGACCCAAAGACTTACCTATAGCCCCATGTAAAGGAAGATTTTCTCAATTGGAGTTCGCTCCTCCCAGATTACCCACTTTTGTGTCTTGTTGACACAATATAACCAGCACAATGTTTCTTAAATAGCTACATTTTGAAATGTGATAGTGTATTTCCAATGTTCACAACAGCCTTTTCTATTGGAGAGAGATGATAACTAATAATTAGCTTGAAACCAACTATGTTTGATAAAGTTACTGGCACTTTTCACTAAAAATGTAATTTACTTTTTATTCTATAATATTTCATTATTAGTTGCCTTTTGCAATCTCAAGTTTAGACAGTTTCCTTGATTCCTCAAGTAAAACTTTTCCATAAACTGTGGGCTTCTAGGGGACCACATGGAAGAAATTCCAGGTAATGAATCCAGAGCATATTGAAAGCCACACCCCAGAAGCTGGTGTGTTTGGCTGAAATCGGATCTTTGAAAGGATAAATTAACTCTAAACAAAGGACTAATGTAACATGATTATCATTGGAAAATATGCTGTGTCACCTATGTGACAACTAACAGCTATTTGTAGCTCCAGTTCCAGGGGATTCTACATCATCTCTTAGCTTCCTTGGGTACTACGTGGCCATGGTGCACAGATACTCATGTGTGCACCATACACATACATAAAATATAAAAAACATATTTTTTGTAACTGAAGAAATACTACTAGAACTCCTTTGAGTGTAGAGTTCTAGAAATAAACTGTGGGCACAGGTTTTTAAACTGCATTACTTCAGGAACAAAAACCCCAAATGAAGAAGTATCTGGGTAAAAGGACATAGAATTAAACAATCAAGGTAAGATGGTTAGAAAAAGTCATGAGTAGGCAGAAGTTGATCTTTTTTTTAAAGATTGTTTCAATTGTATGAGGAAATATATTTATGTACGTATGTATGTATGTGTGTGCATTTGTCATAAATGTGTATATATCATGTATGTATGTATGTATGTATGTATGTATGTATGTATGAATGTATGTCCCTAATAAAGAGAGGTTCTAGTTCTAGAGTACTCTAAGGGAATCAACATTCCATCTTAGAATCATCCTACAGAGCCAGCAAGATGTCTGAGTGTATAAAGGTGCATGCTGCCAATCCTGTTGACCTGAGTTAGATCCATGTACCATGCGGTGAAAAGATACCTACACATGCATGCTCCCCATACATACACACATATACATCTAATACATATATGTGTGTCTGTACATGCATTCATACATACTAGTAAATAATACTATTTTAGAATCATCCTAAAATACCAATTTTGAAATACCAATTTTATGAAGTCCATTCCCAGTTATGAGTATGACCACATGATAGAACTACAGAAATTTAAAGAAGGAAACCATATGGATAATGGGGAAAGAGTAATCATCCCCTTGTAGCTTGCAGTATTGCTAAGCAGTGGATATAAATGTTAATGGTGGGATAAGTGTAAACCACAGGCAAAATTGTCTCCTCTCAGAATTTACGTGTCCTAAAGGATGCAGACTTAAATAGTGTTAGACTTAGCAACTAAAATTGTAATTTGTTCACATTTGCCTAAGAACCTGACATAAGTAAATTCTTTACAAGAGATTTCAATTTCAGTGTATATATGCTTCTTAAGGTATATGCATACGCAATAAGAAATATTCAAAATTACTCTCAAATGCTTGTATTTTCACTTCTTAAATGTTGCATTCCCAGTATGAATAAAACTTAAAGGTTTTGCTTAAGTGCTTGAAGATGTCTTTCAAAGTAAAATGAAATCTTAGTTCAAAAAGAAGCCCCAAACTAAATGTGACATGGATATGTCAATCAACAGAATTTCCCTGTTTAAGGGAAAGAGTCCTCAGATGAAGAAAGGAATAATGATTTCCAGAAATGCAGGCCACTACATGCATTTTTTATTGAATAAGATTCCTAGTGTGAATGAAATTATAATTAAATTTCACCTAACAAACATTACCTGACAGGGCAAATTCATGGAGGCAAAACAGATAAAGGCATTCAGTGGCTTCCAGCCAGTTCACATAAACTGTTGGCATCATCCATCCTCAGTTTCCTCCATCACTTCATGATGTTTTAGAAATATTATGCTAAGTGGATGAGACTAATGATGTACCTGCAATATGTTGAGATTCACTACTGGGGAGACAAATTATTACACTGACTGATTACAATGACCTGGAAACCCCCAGACACATGGATGGTGAAGAAAAAACTTAATCTCTTTCCTCCACTATTTTGTTAGCAGAAGAATTATGGTGAATATGTTATCTGACACAAGCCCTGGGTATTATAAATGATTCATTCCACAAAGGCCTATGAAAACTAAGATTCCCAGTTAAAGGCCTGGTAATGTGTTAAGGTTTTGGAAGGAGGTGGGTTTTTCCCAATGAGATATGTAAGAGAGGTCCCAGAGAGCCCAGTCTGTACCCAAATCACAACCTTAAAAGAAGTCTGCATGGATAAAAGTTTGTTCAAGTTTTTGTTTTTAAGCCTCTCAAATAATGAAATTTCATATATCTCCCTTAGACTGACAGAATTATGGGGGTATTCTCATTCTTGCTACATTTGCTGGTTTCATCCTTCAAAGTGTAGTAATAGAATAATAGCTTATGGTCAGGATACTCAAGGCATTTGCAAATAAATTTAGATCCTGCTAATCATTTATGTTCTTTTCTTTCATGCCATCCTTTTAAAAATTTACTTTTGAATTATAACTAAAAAATGAGCAAAACAAAAAAATAGTTCTATAGTTCATGAATTCTCTCATAGTTGAATGCCCTTAATTAAATTGTAGAAGCTGAAGAGGCTTCCTAATAATTTTCTTATGTCAGGTAGAATCAAAGCTAAATATTTGGTGATATGATACTATTTCAATTTTATGATGCATTTAATTTTTAGAATATAGTCCACATTCTTTCTTAGTGCTGAACATGCTTCAATTTCTACAAACATAATTCGTGCTTTACATTTGTTTGAATGACAACCACCATGAAAATTGCTTCAACTCAGTCTTTCTATACTAACCATGAAGCACCATTTCCCTTTGCTAGTAGTTATGCCTAGGATTTGAAAGCCCAGTTCAGCAAATTTGATCAAAAGATCTATAGACCATATATATATTATATATATATATAATATATATATATATATATATTCTATTGACTTTTGGAACAATGTTAAACTTGAAATGTTTCACTACCTTGATTCATTTTATAAATAAAAAGGTGAATTAATTAATTTATAAATACTCAGTTGTTTTTTTGTTTTCTTCTAAATTAACATATATAAGATATCAGATGAAAACCATATTTTTTCCCTCAGAATGCAATCACCTTTTCAACTACTCCCAATTATGTGATATAAAGTCCTGCATGTATCTGTTAAATGATTGTTCTGAGATCAATAAAGTTTTAGTAGGAACTCAGCAATGTTCCCAGCAGTTATTTTAATGCCAATGGGAAGATACAACAGTGCCTTCTAGACACAATGGAACTGATACACATATGACCTCACAGAGACTCTAGCAGTGCACACAAGACCATCAAACCAGACAAAATGCCAGAACTGAGATGGGGAAGTAGACACAAATTTCCCCCTTTTAACCAAGAAATTAGTTTCAGTTGATACATTCTGGCAAAGAGAATATGAGTTTTATCCAATGAAGTGTCACTGTGTTTGTCAGCCATTCTCTGGGGCATGCTCCACACCCAGGAGTAGTTGGCTAACACAAAAGAGACTCCATGGATTCTTTTTCTCAATATTATAAATCTTAGTTTGTTAATCAGAATATAACTCTGCCATAAATTCACCTTTGCAATTGATCCAATTGGGTGTTTTTAGTATAGTCAACAGGTTGTGCTAGCACAATCACTATGTAATTTAGAACAGTTTGTGAATTGAAAATACAGCTCAGTCTCATTATCTGCCTTTCCATCCATTGGATGGCCACGCTTTCCATCCATTGGCCAACACTAAAACATAGTCTATTTTCATTGATTTGCCTGCTCTAGGTATTTTATGAGTGGAATGAAGCCCTATTCAGTCCTTAATTGATTTCCTTTAGCCTCTACATGGTAGCATAAGTCAGAATTTCAATTTTTATGATTGAGTAGTATTCTACTAAATGGATATATCACCATTTTTAGTTAATCCATATTTACATTGTTTCTGCTTTGAACCATTTTGAATAACTTTTCCTGTCCAAGTTTGTATATTTCATTTCAATGGATCATTTTGTTTTCATTGCTTGTGATGCTATGACAGTAAGAGATCTTCACTTTACAGTCTGATGAGCAGTGGCCATAACCCCTCCCTAAACCTGAACCATATGTACTTGTTTTTCCTACAGAACCACCCATTGGACAGATGCACCCCCCACATGGCAGTGTCACTCCTCAGAAGAACAGCAACCTGCTTGTGATAACCGTGGTCACCATTGGCATCCTCACAGTGTTAGTAGTGGTGGTTGTAGCTGTGATTTGCACCCGGCGCTCTTCAGCCCAGCAGAGGAAGTAAGTAACAACTGATTCCAAGCAAAAAAGTGTCTCTTTCTTTGACTATATTTCTGATGGCTCTCCCCCCCCCCTTTCTCTGTTCTGTGTGTGTGTTCTTTCATAATTCACCATGTGTCCTTATTGCTTGACCCCCAACTAAACCCACTTCTGTCCACTGTGAGCCTATAATTAAACTACAACTAGGCTTACAGATTTTACAACACAGCCCAGCCCCACCCCCAGAGACAATCTTGCATTTCTGTTTGCTTTTACTTCTTAGAGGCAGATTCTTCTGTAAATAGCCCTCAGAGAGGGACTCCAAGATGCTTCTGATATAGCCTTCTCTGTAATTGCTTCTAGACAGTTGGAGATATTGTTCCTCTACAGTACTTGTTTATCACATTTGACAGGGAGTCCTGCAGGCAGGTAATCAATGCTTGTTGAATGGATGACTAAATATAGCATATCAAACTCACTGTCATTACAAATATACAGAGTACTTAGCTCGTAGGCATTAGAAAGAAAGAGGAGTCCAGCAATTTGAAAAGGTTCCTATTTCCTGTCTATGTTTAAATGCCAGGACATAACATTGCTAATGGCTTCAAAATATTTTCATATTTTACAGTTCTTGATTTTACCATATACAGAAGGTTGCATCATAAACAAAGTTTAGGATGAAAGTGAATATTATTTGGATACAACCCATCCCTTCCATCCATGCCTCAGGATCAGCACATTTCCCATGTTGCAGATTCCAAAGTCACTAGAGTCTCCTGGCCATTTGACTTTCCAGATTTTATCAAATCCAGCCTGAAATGTATTTTCAGCTACACTCACATTCTCAGTAGCTTGAATGCCTTTTGCTCTCTTTCCTTCTGTATTGTTCTTGGCCTCAGGTTTGTGCTGACTTAAAGCCTGAGGCTAGGCTGGAAGTGGCTGACTTGACAGCTATTCTCTATATCTATTGTCAAGAGTCTCCTGCAACTTATTTCCCCCTTGTCTCATGGCTGGTCTTTCTGTCACTCTTTCATAAACCCTATGGCTCTATTGATGGTTTCTTTTGTGTCCCTCAGCACTCTGTGTTGAAATAGAACAGGTGACGAGTGCATCCTAAGGAAATCACCAGAGAGGCACAGATATAGCCTGTGTATTTAATTTATGTCCAGCCTCAGTCATGGGTTGTGCTGTTTGGAACTGGTAATTTCTGGTGAATCAGTCTACTGCCTAGAAAGAGAAAGCCTAGGGAATGAACTTAGTAAAATCAGTTTTAGGTGTGAACACTGAGAGAAGGCATATTCTCTCAGAGTTCATAACACTTGATAAAGGTCAGACACAAGAACTAACTAATTTAGACTGCCCTAGACTGTCATTATAATAAAATACCTGAAGCTGGATTGTGTATCAAGAATATAGGTTTACTTTGGATTCAATATTCTGGCAGTCCAAGAGCATGAGTTAAATTAAGATGAGGGCCACCTACTGTGGCTGTATGCAAGGTGACAAAGCATAACAAGTAAACAGATGTGGAATACAGGTAACATGACAAGGCATGGAGCAGGAGACAAGAGATAGCCCTACTTTGAAAACTTCATGAACCCACTTTCCTGATAGGGAAACCAAGGCCATAAAATATGAACCATTCCTGAAATAAAAACATTAATCTTTTTTGTGGTCCCCATACCAGTCAAACCTGTTACTTGAGGGACTAGCTTCAATATGTGTTTCCACTAAGACAAACCATGAGGAAATTATGGCAGTAAAATATTGAAAAACCTCTTTGTCGGCTGTTCTTGAGAAGGGTTGATCAGACTTGGCATGCTATACCATCAAGATATCAGGTGTCTGAGGCAAATCTGAAAATTCACATGAAGGGTGGAGGAAACAATTGTTTAGTATTCAGCAGTTGTTAAAGCACTGGCCTATTCTTGAAGAACACTGAATTCAATGGTATTATCTGCAGTGGGGTTGGAATTTCAGTTGTGCTTGCTTCCCTCATTATTTTGTAGACATACTGCCTGGTGAACTAAGTTCCTGGGTAAACATTTTCTTTCCACAGGGAAAATGTCTTGTCTCTAAGGGAGTAGAGCTAAAAGTTGTGAGTCTATTGAGAGTACTTTAAATCACCTTGAAATCCACAAGAATGCCTTTGTTTTTTAACAGCTGATTAATACTCCTCTATGGAAATGTACCACATTTTCTTTATCCTTTTTTTTATTCAGGGGCATCTAGATTGTTTCCAGGTTCTGGCTACAATGAATACAGCTGCTATGAACATAGTTGAGCAAGTGTGTCCTTGTGGTATGATTGAGCATCCTTTGGGTATATACCCAAGAGTGGTATAGCTGGGTCTTGAGGGAGATTTATTCCCAGTTTTCTGAGAAGCTGCCATATCGATTTCCAAAGTTGTTGTACAAGTTTGTACTCCCACCAGCAACGGAGGAGATGGAGAAATGTTATCCTTGCTCCACATTCACTCTGGAAAAACTTGTCATTTTAGTCTATAGTCTTAGCCATTCTGACAGGTGTAAGATAGAATCTCAGAGTCCTTTTGATTTGCATTTCCCTGATGGCTAAGGAGGCTGAACATTTCTTATGTGTCACTCAGGCATTTAAGATTCTTCTGTTGGGAAATTTCTGTTTAGGTCTGTATCTCATTTTTTTTAAACTGGATTATTTCTTTTGAGGTTATTGTTTTGATGTCTAGTTTTTTGAGTACCTTATATATTTTAGAGATCAGCCCCCTGTCAGATGTGGGGTTGGTGAAGATCTTTTCCCATTCTGTAGATTGTCATTTTGTCCTTTTGACACCATCCTTAGTCTTTCAGAAGCTTTTCAGTTTCATGAAGTCCCATTTATTAATTGTCGAACTGAGTGTCTGTGCTACTGGTGTTCTATTCAGAAAGTAGTCTCCTGTGTCAATGTGTTCAAGGCTACTGCCCACTCTCTCTTCTGTCAGATTCACTGTAACTGGATTTATGCTGAGGTTTTGATCAACTGGGACTTGAATCTTGTTTAGAGTGATAGATAGGATGATATCTAGTTATGCTAGCATCACTTATTGAAGATGCTTTCTTTTTTCCAGTGTACAATTTTGGCTTCTTTGTCAAAAATTGGGTGTCCATAGGTGTGTGGATTTATGTCTGGGTCTTAGATTCCATTCAACTGATCCATCTGGCTCTTATATTCTAATACCATGCTATTTTTATTAAAAGCTGTCAATGTAATCCACCGTATAAACAAAGAAAAAAACACATGATCATCTAATTAGATGCTTAGAAAGCCTTTGACAAAATCCAACACTCCTTCTTGATAAAAGTCTTGGAGAGATCAGAGATACAAGGAACATACCTAATTATAATTAAAACAATATACAGCAAGCTGAGAGCCAACATCAAATTAAATGGAGAGAAATTCACAGACAGTCCACTAAAATCAGAAACAAGACAAGGCTGTCAACTCTCTCCATATATATTGAATATAGTACTGGAAGTCCTAGTTAAAGAAATAAAACAACAGAAGGAGGTCAATAGGATACAAATTGGAAAAGAAGAAATCAAAGTATCACTATTTGCAGATGACATGATAGTATGCATAAGCAACCCCCAAAATTCTACCAGGGAATTACTACAACTGACAAATACCTTTAGTAAAGTGGCTAGATAAAACATTATCTCAAAAATAAAAAAAAAATCAGTAGCCCTCTTTTATATAAACAATAAAATACCTGAGAAATAAATCAGGGAAACAATACATTTCACAAGAGCCACAATCAATATAAATATCTTGGGGTAATTCTAACTATGCAAGTGGAAGACATATGTGACACGCAGTTCAAGTCTTTGAAGAAGGAAATTGGAGAAGATAACCAGAAGATGGAGCGATCTCCCATGCTTAATGATCAGTAGGATTAACATAGCAAAAATGGTCATCATACCAAAAGCAATCTACAGATTTAAAGCAATCCTCATCAAAATTCCAACACAAGTTTTTACAGACCTTGAAATAACAATACTCAACTTCATGTGAAAAACAACAACAACAACAAAAAAAACATAGGATCATTAAAACAATCGTGCATAATAACAGAACTCTGGAGGTATCACTATCCCTGATCTCAAGCTCTACTACAGAGCTAGAGAAATTTAATTGTATTTAAGATGCATGTTAAGAGAAAGGGTAAAGGATGTTTTTCCTTGCGATTATTTATGGGTTTTATTAATGTTTTTATTTTAGTAAGGACCTGCTCCCACACCATCTCTACCGTAGAAACATTAGAACCAATTAATACAGAGGAAAGCAAAATCAATTCCAATCTGAAAGAGAAATAAGCTTCTTTACTGAGCTCTCAGAAAGCAAAAGTGAAATGCAATGAGTTCTGTGGAATACTGAACACACCCAGCCCTCTTTGCTGTCTTTGTGACCATGTCAGTTGAAGAATGATGAGTTCTTCATGTTTTACAGAGGAATGCAAACTACTACATCTAATAAATTGAAATTATTTTTTATCAGCCATCAGGAATTTCTTATTTGAATTAATATAGACATATTTGCTGTGTCACATTTCTATTGATAAGTATCATATATCTAACAATAATTTGCCTATCTAGTTGACTCACCAGTTAGCGAGTAAAATTTCAATTTTATTATATGAAATAGTAGAGCAATATTTCTATCTAAGTCCTTCCGCTGTTGATGCTTATGATACCTTTTATTCAGATGTGTCATATGTGGGGAGATACTTAATCCTTGGGCATCAGTGTCTTCAGCTTTAGAACCAACACAAATATTTCCATAATCCAGTCCAGCGTAAAACACAGCAATCCAAAATGGGATATTTGTGAATTAACAAATCAAAAAGCAGCTTGTAGCTTTAGAGTAATGAAAATAGAAGAAATTTTGCATAGTTTTGGTAATTAAAGTTTTTTTTTACATTGAGGAGAATCACCTTACACATTTTTAGTTAGCAAGATTACAATAAAACATTGTAATAGAGAAGAATTGTGTTTTATTGGAAGTAAAGTAAGTGGTGCTTTTTAATATGGTAAGAATTATTTTCCTTGAGAACACAAAAATCACACACTGCTGAGTTAGAATCTGTACATACTTCATAAAGATTAGAAGGTTAATATTGAGCCTATACTGGAAATTCAGGACACATGATTGTTACATTCATAGGACAGTTATTAGAGAAGACAACTATCTTGTTTTACTACATTAAATTAAAATAAAAAATTAAACCCCTTCCCCATATACAAACAGTTGTTGGCTGAGCCTTGTGTTTACTTTAATGTGTGGAGCAAGTTTTAAAGAATAGCATGTATTTAGATCTTGACAAAAGTGATTGCTTTCACTAGTGAAGATCAACTAAATATCACACAATGTCAACTGCCTTTTAACATCTGTAGGAAACTTTGGCTGATTTTTCAGCTCTTTAGCATTTTAACTGTCTTTTTCTCATTCACCTCACAGGGAGTTTCACTGGAAACTTCTTAGGGTTTTAAGATCAATTAACTTGCCCTTGAATACACAGTGTAGTCAAGCATTGACATGCTCTGATTTCCTAATACAGGATAACAGCTACTAGTCAAATAAAAATAATCATCACAGCAGGTAGAGAAAGAAGGGGACTCTTGATACTTTCCATCCTGCTTTCCCTCCATAGTCTGTGCTGTGCCTGCACTCATACAGACACCCCTTCCTTTCTGATGTTCTCTCTACACAGGTGGACAAGCATCCTATTGAACCATCCACTGGAGCTTGAGCATGCGTTTGAGTAGGGAATTAATATGACTGCTTATCTGTCTGGCTTTGGTGTAAAACTTGAACAAAATGTATTTTTCCCCGAATTGCTGGAAGAATTGTATTGTGCCAAAGAAGTACCCTGGCTGCTCAGTACAACACCTGACAGCCAATGCCCAGTTGAGAGGCATAAAAATAGGGAAATGAGTTCAGTAGCCTAAGATTTCACTGACTTAGTGGTTAGGGGGTCTCTCAGTGGAGGAGAAAAATGAAGGGAATAATGAAGAATAAATATGTTTAAGGAAACAGGATTCAAAAAATGTTGGGGACAGAAAGTAATCAAACAAAACCCAGGATCCTATCCTATTAGAAATTCTTTGCTTGGTTCTACTGAGCCAAAACAGAGGGTCCAGGTGAGTTATGTACTTTGTCTTCAAGAGTAACTGTGGTAGGAAGACATAGCTCCCATTTCAAATGTGTGTTTTGAAAGAAGGTACTATAACTAGGGAAAATGATATTTCTGTGTTGTGAGGAAGGATTCCATGTGTGGTATTTCTTTACTTAATAGAAATATCAGATTTAAAATACAAACAAACTAAACTATATAAATCACCTAGCAGTATTTTATATGCATTATATTTGCCTGTTAAAAAACAGATAACTTACCCTGCATTATGACCTCTGGTTCAGTAGTCCTGACAAGTTCACTGGCAGTGCCTCCTCCGGCTCTGCTCTTGGGCCACACTTTGGAAAGTCATCACAGGATCCATCTGCACACATGTTTTGAAGATTCTACTTTTGAAATCAGAGAGCTGAGTTCTCCATAGTTTCAGCCATTAAGCTAGGGAGACAACAGATGGGCAGAAGGTCAGGGTGACAGCTGCCCTGTGTAGAGTTTGAAGACAAATTTCAGAAGCTTTAGTTATGAGCACCTGCTGGGTTTATTGCACACCTGCCACAGTGCACATTGAAGAGCCAGAGAGGAACATTTTGAGCAGAAGGCCCATCTCTTGAAAAGCAGACATTCTGCGAAGAGGATTGGTGAATGGTACCTAACAAAACATAACACAAACAGCACATGAACCAATTTAAAGTCCTGCAGGATCTCTCCAGCATCTCACTGGCCAGCTGAGAGCAGCCTAGAGAAGATGTGTATCTGAAAAAAGCCTACCAGTAATCATGACTTCCTCTTCCTACTTAAGTTCATGATTCACCCCCTCCAAAAAAACAGCTGCTGTCTTTTCCAAGAATTGGAACACTTGGGGTGCCTAGTCTGAGAGTGATGGAGGTTAATGGATGGTTGAACAAGGCATACCTTTAAACATGAGGCAACAAGAATTCATCTTGTTTTCATCTCTCTCTCTCTCTCTCTCTCTCTCTCTCTCTTTCTCTCTCTCTCTTTCTCTCTCTCTCTCTCTCTCTCTCTCTCTCTCTCTCTCTCTCTCTCTCTCTCTCTGTGTGTGTGTGTGTGTGTGTGTATCTGTTTTATTTTCTGAGAAATAAATTGTAGACAATTGTAGACAATGCTTGCCTACCACTCACTATATAACCCTGAAACTCAATCTGTCTTTTTGCCTCAGCCTCCTAAATACTTGGATTACAGGCTTGACACCCTGTGTATGAGTGTCAAGGGAGGCCTGAAAAGGTGTCAGATGCTCTGAAGCTGGAGTAATATGTCATTGTGTGCTGCCCTGACCATGGCTTTAGGAATCAAACATGGGTCCTGTAAAAGATCAAGTGCTTTGAGCCATCCCTCTGACCCCACTAAACAGCTTTGGTCAGTATTTTTTCTATGTACTATCTAAATATTGACTTATCCTAAGGAAGCACATAGTGCCAGTCTATTTTGGGGAATGCTGCTTCTCTGAAGACAATCATGGCGATGCTAAAGTCATTTAGGATCTTATTCTGAAAGAAAGCGAGACAACAAGGTGATCTGTTTAACAATAACAAAATCTTCTATACTGTCATTAAGTGTAGACAACATACACTTCTGTGAGTGCTACAGATCTACTGATGAGGGCAGTTGAAGTGGAGGAAAATTGATTCATATAATGGAGGCCAGTGTTTATTGTCTTAGGTACCAGAAAACTACCTAGGATTTAGGATTGACCATGGTCAGGGTCAATGTGGGGCTACTGTCATGAAACCAACCAAGAAGTTGGTGAGAGGGTAGTAAGGCAGCCAAAACACACTATTCTCTACTAAACCACAAAGCAGCTGCTAAGTCTGGAATTCTTTGTCTCCTGTTCTCATCAGTATACTTCAGAAAGACGAAAAGAATGATAGGAAGTTTCAACAAAGTGTACTGCTGAACATCAGTTAGAAAATATTTGCAAAGCTTCTAAGTCAGCAATTTAGAAGGCAAAGTCATTCCCAATAGTTTTGCATAGGTTATAGTTTTTCATTAAGATTAGTTTGTTTGGGGACTGGGGAAAATGCCTCATTTAGTTAAGTGCTTGCGCTGGACAGACATGAGGTCTTGAGTTGGATCCCTAATACCACTGTAAACCCAGGCATTGTAGTTCAAGCTCAGGGAGTATGGAGATGGACAGATATTTGGGGCTTGTTGGCAAGCCAGCCTAGCTTAATTGGACCCTTATTCAAAATAAGGTAGAGTGTTCTGTATGATTGACACCAAAAGCCAAAAGTGGTCTTCTGGCCTCCGTACACACACACACACACACACACACACACACACACACACACACACACACACACACACACACTTGTCTTGGCCATTTAACAGACATTAAATTGAAAGTCATTTCCTTAATAAAGGGGTCACTTTGTAAATGAGAAAAGTAGAAAGAACATATTTTTAAGGACTTTTAAGGGCTTCAGTCCAAGCCAGATTTTAGCTATTTGCATTCTGTCTTATATATATTTTTTAAGATTGAAGTTTCAAGTAGAGATTAACATTTACAAAATTAGAAAACAGTTAAAAGTAGTTCTGGAGTTAACAATAAATCCAGTTTAAGATTTTCAGCATACAGTTTCCAACACAGATCCTTAGTACTATTACTGCAGTACAAAGGAATGCCCCATATCTCAATAAAACATTTACAAGAATACAAGACAGGCTGGGGCAGATCTGGCTGTGAGACATGATTTTGTGGATTGTTTGCTAATGGTGCAAATGGTTAGTGTATAAACACTATGCTTCCTTACCTTGTACAAAGACAGCATTTGACTCTCAGTAACCCTGAGATGTGTTTATCACTAGCAAAACAAAATTGGGGTAGTTAAAATCTTAAAGCAAATTAGAGAGATTTGAAATACATTTCCAGAGAAGGGACCTTTCCTTCTTTTCTAATTTCAGAAGACAACTCTCACTGTGTTTGGGTCCAGACATGACACCAAGGGAAAGAGTTTTATTCATCTAGGAATGTCCTCATGTGGCCTTTTGTTTTCAAATAGCAACCTTCCCTGTTGCACACTAAATTCTTCAGCTGAGGCATAGACTTTCTTCTAAGCTCTGATCTCAGCTGTTGGCACAAATTCTGGCCTTTTTATTTCTATCTGCCCTTTCAAAGCTACTCCTTCATTTATCTCTGAAACAGATGTTGCAGTCAGGTACCTTATGCCCACCTCCAAAGATTGCCATATGGCTCCCTCTAACCCATTGTCACCTTGTGTATGAATCTCCAGCTGCTGAAGCTAGAGAATGGCTTCTGGCAGGCTGCTGGGACCCTGGGGATTCAGCTCAGCATCTCCTAGAAAAGTGTTGAGGCTCAGGGGGAGAAGAGGAAAGACAGCCAAGACAAGCCTGCCAATTTTGGGGTTTCATCTGATTCCTCCTGGGAGTCCTTTTGTTTCTTTTCTCTGCTTCCAACCTGAACTGACAAAGGAAAGAGAGAAAGTGCCATTGGATAGAAGGACTCACACCTGCTCTCTCACTTTGTCATGTAGGAAACGGGCCACCCACAGTGTGAGCAAAAGGAAGGGCAGTCAAAAGGACCTCAGACCTCCTGACCTTTGGATACATCATGAAGAAATGGAAATGAAGAATATTGAGAAGCCTTCAGGAACTGACCCTGCAGGAAGGGACTCCCCCATCCAGAGCTGCCAAGACCTCACACCAGTTAGCCACAGCCAGTCAGAAACCCAGATGGGAAGCAAAAGCGCCTCACATTCAGGTAATGATATTCTCACAAAAGTGTTGTTAAGGCAATGAGGTTTGAGGCTAGCCATACATTTTCCACTTCCCAGTCTCTGTGGGTTACTAAAAGATGATTCTAAATTTGCCATTGATTCATTGTTTGAAAAAAATAACACCAGGAGCACCTGAAGAATGAAGAATATCGTTATTTTGGCATTCATTACCATGGAGATCAACTGTCATCTCCAGCCACATTATTATGTGATCTCTCACTGGACAAAGTCATTTGAAAGCTGTTGGTATACAGAGCTAAATGAAGAAATGCCAATTGCTCAATAGACTGAAGCATAATAAATGGTATCTGGGGATCACTAAGGATTCAATAAAGTGGTTCTAAAATAGGCTGTTTTCTGGAGGTCATCATATTATCTGATTGTTTACTAGAAGTACAATAGCACACAAAATCAGCACTAGAAAAATTCTGAATCTCCTCACAGTGTGGTTGCTAAATGGGGAGCCTCTCTTTTGAAATTAAATGGAATATCTTAATCAAGTGAATGTGAAATGGTTTACTGGACTTTGTCATTTCAAAATTTGTGAAACAAGTATTTTAGTCACTGATTTTCAAGCTCCAGTTAAATATTCCTCTCCTAGTCTTTAAAGGTCATCTTGAACAGATTCAAGGGCAGCCTGGCCATATTGAAAACTATAATATAGAATTTAAAGGTTCTCTTTCATCACTGCTAGTTAGACTTTTGAATATGTAGACTGGGTTTACAATCTGTTCTTTCAATCTTCTAGGTCCTTCAAGAAGATTAGAATGCTAAAATGGGGCAGAAGGGTCATAGTCTGTTTCAGAATCACTTTTATGCGTATCCGTTTGTTAGTCAGGTTTCCCTTAACATATTGAAAATACTTGAATAATTGAGCTATAAAAGAGGAAAGGTTATTCCAGTTGACAGTTTCAGGGGTGTTGGTCCATGTTAGCCTGGTCTTATCGCTTTGGGCCCATGACAACACTATCAATCATGGTGGGAGTACATGGCAGATAATTCTGGCTCACTTAATGCCAGACACAAAGGTAAGACAAACAAACACAAGAAAAGAGTAACTTCCCATGATCCCCTCTAATGTTTCAAACCACCCAACTTCTTTCTAAATGTTCTTGCATATCCCAGTAGTCCCACTGTCTGGTAGCCACACCTCTAATAAATGGACCTTTGAGTAACAGTCATGAAGCAACCCACAGAGCCCTGCCTTTCTATTCTTTGGGCACATGAGAGAAAGGAGATGCCATGATGAAGAAAAGAAGAATCAATGGAAACCTGGAATTCGTCACTGCTTGTCTCTGTGGGGGGCTCCTAAATAACATCCCTATGCTTCATCTTTCATGTTGCACACAGATAAGTTCTTTACCCACACTTGTAGAATTCCTCCGTTGCCCGAGTTAATGCTATTGGAAATCAGATCAGGGCTCTTCACGCAAAGTCCTGGGTCCTTTGCTGTGTTAAAGTACTTATGCAGCTTCAGCAAGAAGAATCAAGCCTGAGTAACAGTCTGTATGTTTTCTACTCAACCCACAAGAAGCTCCTACATCCTTGCCAAGACTAGCCATTAGGGATCTCACAGTTTCATGGTATACTGGTCTCATCTATTACCCCTCCCTCTGTTTAGACAGACACATGATGGGTCATCCAGGCCACTGCTGAAGAAGACTTCCCTCCATCTGCAGAATGAAATAAAAACAAATTTCTTGCAGGAACTTCTATTCTTTCCGGAGGATTCATCTTGCATCTTAATTCCAGACTGGGCATCAGGGACAGCAGAATGCCTTAGCCTTCCAAGGAGGGGGGGTGACACTGTCTTCAGAAGTCTTTTCAAGGATTTCCAGGATGCCATTTACCCCCATGTTTCTTTCTATACTGAGAAGACCCTTGGAGCAATTAGACTAGTTGTGTGTCTCTCAATAAGTACTAAGGAAAGCTTGGCCTCAGCGGTGACTGTTTGCTTTGGAATGAGAGGACACTTGTCTCTATTTGTCTATCGTCAGTATGAGGACAGCATTGCTTACTGGGAAAGGAACTCCACATTCCTTTCTTTACTTTTCCTTTTTTTCAAAGTGTCACATCACTACACATAGATTAATTGCTTTCTTCTCACTGCTTTGAAAAATGTTGTGATTGTCTCTAGTTTTCAGGAGCGTATCAGCAACATGTCTGCCATAGATTTTGCTGACTTAACTATGAATTTCATAAATGTATTAATTACATAAACATATGTATGTCTGTTGCTAAATTTTGGGGCAGTTTTACCTTTAAATATTTTCAGTCCTGTATTCCTTTTCTTTTTTATGGGATTTTTAGATATCAATTCTCTACAAAGGAAAGATATTTTCTTTTTAAGTACTTCCCAGAATTAATGAATTTGGATGTACCCATTTTCACTCAGCAAACATGCTTGGCACTTTTGTTGAGAGCTACAAGGCTGTAACTGTGTGGGTTTATCTCTGGATCCTGCATTCTATTCTACATATTTGTTTTTCTGCCAGTACCACATACCACATAGCTTTTGCAACTGTGCTTCTGAGTTATACTTGAGGCCATGTGTGGTGACATCTCCAGCTTTCTTCTTTATATTTCATCTTGCTATTACATCATGCTATTTTGATGAAAACATTTATTAAATCTAAGAGATTTTCTGGTGAAGTAGAGTCTTTTAAGTATAAAATCAAATAGTTTACATATAGGAATATTTTATTTAGAGGAAAATATATTTCTTTGGAGATTATTACTATTGCTCTTATCACCATTAATTTTTATTTATAGGTCAAGACACCGAGGATGCAGGAAGCTCTATGTCCACTCTGGAGAGGTCCCTTGCAGCTCGCCGAGCCACCAGGGCAAAGCTCATGATTCCCATGGAGGCCCAGTCCAACAATCCTGGTCAGTATAATTTGGTTAAACATGGTAAAGAAAAAAAGCTTTCAGTTTGCCTTGTTTCTATAAATATCAAATCATCAGAAATACTTACCTTTCATATGACTATTACAGGGGAATAAGAATAATTGAAGAGTGATGCAAACCATAACATTTATACTTATTACTCATGGTCATTGGTATGTAATTATATCTCTAAATCATCAGTGTTAGCAAACAAATGGTTACAATTGAAGAAATTATTTATAATAATATGAATTTCTGTTTTATAAAGCTGAAATGTCCATTGATATTATTGATCTGATTCTATCATCATCATCATGGCTTAATTTTTCCTACTTTAGATGGCCAGTTTTCATCTGTGCACAACCTACCCTTGTTAAATCAAGTGTTAGCAGACATTCATTTAGTAGCCTTCCTTGTTGGAGGTTTCTGTCTCCCTCCTACATTCACTGAAGAAATTAGCGTCTGGGGATCACTTCCTTTCCAATTACCTCAATGATCAATCTTGGTAATTATACTCTTCATGAAGACAATCCATCTGATTCCCTGAACTGTTAGCTCTTTATGGTACCTTCAAAGATATTGGCTCCTTCCCACCTCAATTCATCAACTCCATGTCACACTAAACCAATGCATGGTGTCAGTTTCCATCATCCTTCTTTCTAATGCCTTATTAATAGTTCTTTGCTCACTTATTTTATTGTCCCTTGCCAACAGTTCCTCCATGCATATGAGACTGCCAATTCATTAACTCTTCCACAACACCTCTGTATCCCATCCCCAGATGTCCTCACTGGTTGTTTTTCTGCATCATCCACTTTGCTCCTCCTTCCCACCATTATTCAATTGAAAAGAAACAAAAATAATCAACCATAATTAAATCATTAACACCACTAATTTGTGCCCAGGCCCTATCAGTTCAATGTATCTGGAGAACAATGCCCAGTTGCCTTCTTGGTGAGTTTGAAGACAAGTTTGAGATTAGTATTCATCTGGAAGTGCTTCTGCATTTCATCAGTTGTTTGTTATTTCATTCAATAAGATGTATGTCACACTTAGTCTGATTTTTCAGAGTTCAATATCTTGTCACAAGTGTCAAAATAATAATTCTGAGTATTTAAGGGTGCTCTTCAGAGTGTTTGCCTAACAGCCATAAAGGTTTAGCTTCAATCACCAGCACCAAAGCCTGAGAATGGTAGTAATAATTATCAGCATCATCATCTTTGTTCTCTTGTCACCCCAGAAAGAGAAGTGTTGAGAAAATGGTACTCTTGTTAGAAATAAATCCAGGTGGTGTCCTTATGTTACTAAATGAGGATCATGTTGCTAACCTATCACACACATGTGAATCACACCTCTGCTTATCTCTTTCCCATGTTCCCACATCAATTCTCCTCTTTACTGTTCATTGTAGTAGACAGATAAACATTTACATCTGTCCTAACCTCTATTTTAAAATAATCACATACTAGATTCTTTGGAGGATAGTTCTCACTTAAACCACCACAGTGGTTAAAGCTGTCTGTATACTTATGATGTCTCATCAAATAGTCAACTCTCAGGTGAATGTGGCTTAAATTCCTGTGTGTGGTGGGGGACATAAAGAGACAGACAGACCCCCCCACACACACACACAGAAAGAGAGAGAGACAGAGAGACAGAGACAAAGAGCAATAAGAAACATACAAACATACACAACCCCCTTGAGTAACATCCTCCTTCTCATTGACTATGACTTCTCACCATTCTTCCTCTTCTTGTCTTCTAAGACTCAGAGTGGGCTAGGACTCCTGCTTAGGGCAGCTGCCTCTATCAAATTCAGTAACCACTGAGATAATGTCTATGGTCATAGTGCAATGGAAATGTTGATGATCCTAAATTGTATCTCCACCCTCGTCTCTTTTCAGAATCCACATGAACTTCCTTATCAACTGTCCACTCAGCTTCTCCAAATATCTAATAGGTACCTTAGCTTTGAGCAAAAATATGGTTTCAGTTTTCCATAATCTCCCTTCCCCATCTGCAGAAGTATTTGTGGAATGGTATTTTTCCCTAATTTCCAGAAATAACATCACTGTCCATCATTTATTCTCATCAGAAATATTAGTTTCTATAGGAAACTTTAGAAGTCCAGCTTCTAAAATTTTCACTCAGGGTTCAAAAGAAGGAACTACAAAGAAGCAACAGAAGTAAAATATGAGGGAAAAAGGAATTGATTCACACACAATTGCTCCTCTGAATGTTCTTTTAGTCTTCTCTTGCTCTTTTTCTTTCTTGCTGTTCTCTGTTTCTCTGTTCCTCCCTCTCCCTGTTTCTTTGTTTCTGTATACTGTCTGTCTATATTCTGTCTTTCTCCAGTTTGGGGGATACATACATACATGCATGCATACATACATACATACATACATACATACATACATACATACATACATACACACACAGAGCAATAAACTAAAACTGCTGGGAGAAAGTTTTAGCTTAGGGCTGTAGGTCAAAGAGCAGGTCTAAGTTTAATTTGCACAAGACACAAAACTTGGGCCTTCCAGTGTTCTAGCCTCAGTGGAAGAACAGGACTTCAGGAAAGTTTACTTTTCCCTGAGGATGAGCAAATGGGCTGGTTACATTTGTCTTTATGTTCTCAGGGGAAACAGGCAGGAATAGTAAATCTCTGAGCTAAAATCTTGAGTTAATAAAACAAGAAGTTTGAGAATCTTTTAGCGAAGGGTTAGTTTAGGTTATAGCTTCTCTCTCTGCCAGTGAGGTAAAATCAGGGCATGCTTATTTTTTTCTATCCATCTAGGCAACTATGAATCAGCAATTTAGGGTGCATAGTAATTCTATGTCCTTGGATATCTGGGAATGTCTTAGATGGGATAATCACAGGAAGGAAGATTTCTGCAGTTGCAATGGAGAGGGGTGCCAGGACTTGATAGAGGGAAACTTGATAGCTAAGGAATGTAATCACTAAACTAGGACCTGTTAATGGAGAACAGGTTTTACACATAAATCAGGAATGTAATCAGTGAAACTCTAAATGCATGAGAGGAATTTGTTCCCAGTAAATAATCAGATAGTGCTAAACTGAGAGAAGTAAATCCCAATCCTTTGTTACAGAAAGGAATAAGTTAAAGGAAGAATCTAGAACAAGAAACAGCCAGTTCATTCAAAAGATTATAATGCCAGGGTATAACTTTTGTACTGGTTTCATCCATCAGGAGAATCCTTAAATCTTCTGAGTTATCTCGTGATAGATGGATGTATAAATACTGTATGATCATGCAGCTTGTTGCAAGTTTCATACTTATATTTCATTTTAGATACTTTAAAAAATATGTACTTATGTGTGTATCTGCCTCTGTGTGTACATGCACAGAGGACAGAAGGGGCACTAGTTACCTCTGATGTGGAGTTACAGGTGATTGTTGGACACCAGGGCTGTTATGTGTGTGCTGGGTTCCAAACTCTGGTCCTCACATTTGTGACGCAAAGCCACTCCATTACCTTGTGCATCTTTATTCTGACTCTTTCACATCCCAAGTCCAATATTTCACTGTACCATCTATGCACTTTCTCAATTCATCCTATTTGTCTGATTCCACCTTTTCTTCCCACCTTTATTTCTCTGACTTTAAGCTCTTTCTATTGTTTTATGTAGACCTTCACAATATGCTTAAAATTCATCTCTCTAGTTTAGCTGTTTATTTTGTGGTTAGTTACCTAGCAGTAGTGTTTCTGTAGCTGTATTACCTCATCTTACTCCTGGATACATGTATAACAGCAATTTTATAATGTTACACAAAACTCCATGTGACCAAACTTCTGTGCTGATCTAGTGACATCACCTTTTCACATGTAACTACCTGTGAATCCACTACAGTATGTAATCCTTCTCTCTGTGGTTTGGGCAGCAGAGAGAACTAGGTAAAGGTAATACTAACAGCATGTGTTGTTTTCTTTGCATGGATTGGCACTTTCTCTTTCTCATTCTCTGTATATGTCTGTTGCTCTTGACACTCTTTCCTTATGTTCTAATAGAATTATATATATATATATATATATATATATATATATATATATGTTACTCACACAGCTAGTAATTAGAGTCAAATTCTGATTTCAATGTTCTAGTTATTATTATTCTCCTAGATGCAATATTCCACAAACTAATGTCTTCTTTCTTACATACTTTTCACTACATAGACTAAGACTGTACTTAGCTGCCTTATTTCTGAGAATCTAATTGCTGTTTTGATAGTAGGGAAATTCTGTCTGAACCTGTTAATTCAGAAAGTTTTAGTCAAGATTAGACCCATATGTTGGTGCTCTATTCAACAAGTTCTCATATCCCATTGATTTTTCATCACCATAAACAAGCAAACAAACAAAACAACAAAACCCAAAGTTACAAACTCACTAGTGTATCAGATTATCTGATCAAATTTGGTTTCTCACTGCAAGACCTTCAACTCTTGTGAAGGAAGAATGATAAATGATTTCTTTACCATTTGCTAACAAACAGAATCCATGCACAAATATTAAAGAATAAATGGGGAACCTGAACTGAGTCATAAGTCACTGCTAACATCCACTATCACTTGATGCTCCTCTAAAACAAGGCCCACCTATTCTTCAGTCAAGTCCATCCCCAGTAAAACCCCACCTCTTAGACTAAAACACTCTTCTCAATTGACTAATGGACAGGTGACATAATTCTCACAACAAAAGACTGGTTGCTGGTTGCCATAAATGCATTGCTTTCCTCTGTGCTTTTAGAATAACTTGATAGAGAGCTACAACCAACAAAGTTTTATGTGCTTTCAAACACCAGAGCAGATATGGATGATGTGATAAATGCCTTTCAAGTCATTTCATTTAGAAATGATGGCTCAGTCTTTCATACTGGAATAACAGTGTTTGGAACACTTTGTGGCATTTAGTACATAGAGTGCTACTTTATATGCTTAGATACTCAAGTCAAAATTTTGTCTTCTTTAACAGTTTGTGAATTATTTCATGACAGGGAGGCAATAGCTAATTCATCTTCATATTCACAAATAATACAGCTTAGTACCTTGTAAAAATAGGTGCTCACTAAATATTTGTCAAATAAATGAATGATATATATGTGAATTTTTAAAAAATGGCCCCTTTGTGTTTGCATCAGATTTGTGTTTGAACGTGTATCAGGAATAGAGACTACCTGACAAATGTTCCAGTGTATTGAAGGTAGTTGAAATTGTTTCTGACTATGAAGAAATGAGTTTTAAAAGGAAGATTAATAAAATGAAATTAGTAAAATTGAGACCTTTTGATTTTTATTCACTTGGTGGAACCTTGCTAATTATGATTTCATTCACTTTTCACAGTATCAAAATGGGATGAGAGTGTCCTGACTGCACACAGCGGAAACAGCTGTGGACTGCTTAATAACACTCTGAATCTCTAGTGTGCACTGCTTCTTCATAGATAAAGATGCCTTTCATGCTTGTCATTATCCACCTCTTTAAAAAAAATCTTTGTTTTAAATAGCTTTTGAAAGTATCATATAAGGTATAATCATGGGAGATAATGCTGACACCAATCAGATGCTCATTTTGTCTAATGGTGCCAGCTTCATACTCTCAGCTGGTTTTGAGTTTCTGTCTGCCTAATATAATTAATCTTGTCTTAGTTGTAGTATTTTATTCCAAATTAATAGGACCTATCCGTAATGACCAACAACTAATTTTGCTATTATTCTTTTAATTTTCTAATAATTCATATACCTAGTTTAAATCTACTAAGTAATTTACGATTTTATTAGGAAATCCTGGTCCAATTATTCCATTCTAGGGTCCATTCTAGTTTTGGATCAGTATATACTATACTTACCAAAGACTATATCCAGTTGTAGTAATCTCTGTTACCATGAACAAATGTACTATAGTATATTCATATCACACAATAACATGCAGTCATAAAATGAGTAATCTAAGTGATAAGACTATATAGAGCATTTCAAAGACATAACAAGCTAAAAGAGAAACATAATAGATCCGTATGGATAATTTTATGTAAAGTTCAAAAACAAATAAAATATGTATGATCTTAGACCTCCCAAGAGCAGTCAGTATTGAAGGGAGTTTATGAATGACTGAAAGGGACAATGAGTGACTTTAACAGATGATGAAAAGGCTTTGGCTGATTTTCTCTTTCTTACTCTGGATGGCAAGTACAATGCATTTAACTTTAGAAAGTCATGACTCACTATGCTTGGCATGTCCCAGTTTATCCATATGTAGCTCATACTGAAGTAAGAAATAATGACACAATAGGGCATCTTTTCTTTTAAATACTGTCACATTGAATTATTGCTTATTGCTTGTAGCTTCTACATTGGTGAAATTATATCCAACAAAAGAAAATTACTTCAATATGTGACCATAGTCAATTTCAGAATAATTCATAAGCATCTGATAAATAAAATATTCTATTTCCATCTATTGTGATTGACAAAGATATTAGATAACCATATAATGTTAAAATTTGTAATTCAGAACATGGTAGACTGCGAATACTTTCAGTACAGTGTGTGAATTTACCAGTGGCCTCTTTGCATTTACTTAGATTTATTCAGGTCTAAACTCTGTTACAGAGTTTTAGATAAACCAAACCTATACCATCAATCCAATTTCTAGACTTATATCAAGACTTTGCTGTTCTGCTTAGGAAATCTTATTTTTCAGAGATTACTTTTACTTTGCCTTCATGTTTTTCCCATATTTGTTAGTTATAACTTGATATTATAAAACAATTACCAAAGTGACTCATAAAAGAAAGAGTTGTTTTTTGTTTGTTGGTTGGTTTGTTTGTTTTGCTTATGGTTCTAGAGAGAGGCTGCTGAGAGTAAGCTGAGAGGACACTTTAAGAGTGTCAAGTCTGTGAACTTTTGCCCCATGACATATTTCCTCCAGCAAGACTCTACTTCCCATGTTCGTCTATCCTCCCCAAACACAACCAAATATTCAAATATGTTAGCTTCAGAGGAAGATTTATCATTAAAACCACCATACTACTGTGATAAGCAATATTACTTATTAGATAAAACATAATTTAATGTAATGTTGTGTTTGAGGCTTGAAAAATTTAGAGAGAATTGTATTTAATTTCATGGGTGATAAAAGTCTCCTTATTCACCAAAGATTACACTTCTTGTTTGAAAAAGAAATACTAGGTGACATTTTTACAGATCAGCCCCACCCCCAAACAATTATCAGCTAAATCCACTGAAGACCGTAGGAGAACATAGAGAACAGTTTAGATATTCTGTCTTCCTCGTATTGGGTATCTGCCCATAAGATGTAGGGGACAATTTTTACAGTAGCTGAAGTAGTATTAAATGTCATTTTTACTGCCATGGAAGTAATTACAGCAATAAATTAAAAGAATTAAGCATAATTTTCTAATAAGTTTACAGGACTAAAAAGTGTCATGTGCTGGCTTTTCCAGCAATCAGACTCTTAATATGGAGAAGGGAGGACAGAAGAGGATGTCAGTTAGGACTTTCTGGAATAGTACCAGTGACAATGAGTGCTGTGAGACTATGGTAATGGAGAAATTGATTGGGATTAGCCTTTAGATGTCAGGTTGGAGCGGGCCTAACACCAGTAGTCTTTTATGCAGCCCAGTCTTTTATGCTTGGTGGGAAAGCTTTGCTTTACATCTCTAGAATTGTATTCCCAACAGGATATGACTATCTGTATGGCCAATGCCAACTCATTTTCTTCTACAAACTTTTAGGGTAGAAAGGACTAGGATTTCAGAGGCATTTGCTTTGAAGAAGATGGTCTATGTAAGACTACATCACTGATAAACTCTGGGCTTTGGGTTTTGTTTCTTATTTATTTTATTTTATTTAAATAGCACTTTTTCATTTCTTTTATAAACTGACTTCAGTTTCCCCTCCCTCTTCTCTTTCCAGTGTTGTGCACTCACCCCACTTGCCATCTACACCCCTAATCCCTCCACCCCCGACTTAGAAATGAAAACCTCACAATAAGAACCCAGATTTTTCTTCATCCTCATAGTTCTGAAGTTTCTCCTCTACTGGGGCAACTTTTCCTTCTGCTCTCAAAATTTTAATGGTCATAAGCCCTTCAGGTTCAAATATGAATTAAAACAGATATATATATTAATATACATTAATATACACTTGTGTTATAAATTAATAATTAATGCATCTGTGAGAGTTTCTTATCAATGCATATCTGATCATTTGAAATAGGTATGAATATTTGTTAGCAATGACAATCTGCATGAAATGTTCCAATGTTCCAAATTATATATAGGTTACTGTAGAAACATTACCATAAAAGGAGGCAGCATGAGAAATAGTTTCATTGAAGCTCCTTCACTAAAATATACTGTTATTTTTACTGTTATATTTTCCCCTCTTCTCCTTAAACAAATATCTCAGTTCTGTCATGCCTCATGTTGAAAAATATCTAGAGAGGATTTAGTTCTTAAAACTTACAGCATTAAATTTGGTGTTCACCTTAGAGTTCCCTTAGGTTGCACTTAGTGATAACATTTTTAAGGTGTTTGTAAAAGTTTCCAAATGCCACTGTGCCTGTTCATGGAGCTATGTATTTGTTAAGGGAATTTCTACTTGAAAACTCTCTGTGCAGCAGTGCCAGATATAAATTCAATTGCCAGCAAGCTGTGTCGGAAGAGACTTCTGGTCGCATTTGGCCACCGAGTAGAGATTTATTGAAACTGAAAGATAGCATTTCTCTTTGAGCTGTTGTACATAAACACAGCAATGGAATGAATGCTGAAAAACTCGTGTATGGGGGCGAGTGTGTGAGTGTGTGCATATGTGTGTGTGTGTGTGTGTGTGTGTGTGTGTGTGTGTGTGTGTGTATGTGTGTGTATGTGTGTGTGTAAGTGCAGAAATGGTCCTGTGACAGAAAATTGATGTCTTGTGGTAAAATAATAAAAGAAATAGCAGTAAATAATATTTTATTCAACTTATTTTAGGCTCATATGATCATCTCCACACACATATATCTCAAACCCATTGAGGATTTAACCCAGGGATGACTGCATGCTAGATAGGCACTCTATCATGGGACTATATCACCTAGTCCTCTCTTCATTATTTTGAAACAAGGCTTCACTAAGTTGCCCAAGGTGGTTTAGATCTCATTCCATAGTACAGACCTGCCTGGGACTCAAAGTCCTCCAACCTCAACTTCCTGAGTAGCTGGCATTACAGATGTTTATCTCCAAGTACGCAATAGGATAATAATTTTTGTGCCAGTTGTCTTATAAGCAAATGTCAGCAACTTCTGGTCCCTCCAAGAATAAACCATAGAGTCTAGTGAGATACATCAGTAGTTAAAAACTCGTAGTTCTCTTGGGAAGGACCCAAGTTCAGTTTTCAACACACACATTGTTGACTTCCAAAAGTCTGTAACTATATCTAAAGGGGAGTATGACTCTATGGCCTCTGAGCACTAACCGTCATGCAAACATATTTACACAAAGATGCACACACACAGAATGCAATAAATCTTAAAAATCTTTTAAATATAAACATGAATAAGACATCAAAATACCTTAAAACCAAAGTTGTCATTTACTGAATGTCTTAGTCTATACCAGGAAATAAGACAATATGCATTTCTGACATGCACAAACACAACATGATTATCTTTAAATTTTTTTATTGTTTGTAATATCTTTGTACTATTGTCAGTAGCCTAAATGAAAAGTAAATTTTCCTCAGCCATGAAGGACTCAGGATTGGAACATAATTTCAGTCTCTCTGGTTGACTCAGTTCCTCTATGAAGATTCTATGACTTGTTGATTTGTTTTTTATTTCTTTGTCCTTATCTATTTGTCCTTATTACAGAGGATCCTTAGAAATCTCTTTTTCCAAATTGGAGTGTTAAATAATGGCTCATAAAATCATTGCTAGTATCATAATAGTTTAATAATATTTGTTAGAAGATATGCATAGTTGATGAAATGGGTGTGTTCTGTATCTAAGGAAACCATTAGCATGTTAGTAAAAAATGTCAGTGTAAATTAACTATCAGCCACCTATCAACCTTAATGGCTGATCAGTGGTTGTTTGATCAATACACCACATTTTAAAAAGAACTAAATTAACTGTTTCATATGCTAACATTTGGAGATACATAAAAGCAGATTTTATAATATTTTATGTCTGTTTTTTCACAAATGCTTTCATTATGTTTTATTGTTGTTATTATTACAAGTGTTACTATGATAACTACTCATTCCAGGACATGAAATGATACAAACAATGACCTCAACATTCTCCAATGAGTTCAAATATCAAAAATACAAACATTCTAGCAAATTCTTATTACTAAATAGAAAAATTAGGATTATGTTGTTACTATGCTTTGAGAGACACAAAGATAGCAAAATTATAATTTCTTTTTTAATGTATGTGTAATCATTTGGACTTCCATCTGGTTTTAATTTTGTTCTTTGTTAAAAGTTTTTTTCATTTTTGCCATTTTATCATTCTAGATGACAAATCAGTATGAAATTGTTCTGAGAATAATGAAGCAATTATAAATAGACGTGAAAACTTTTTCTGTTTAGTGAGTGGTAGTTTATTAAAATTGTTTCTACAATAGTGATATCAGTAATAAAATGAAGAATATGATTTTTTTTAAAAAATTCCTTTGGGAAATATGAAAACACATGCACACTGAACCCAGAGATGGCATTAGAATATTAGTGATCATTTATAAAAGAAAGGCAACTTTGATATCATAGACTAGAATATACTACCCAAACTATTCCAATAGTTGGCTTAAAGTCCATGATTTGCTAACAAGAGACAAAGAATACTCATCATTTTATAAGATAATTATCAAATGATATAAATTAAGGTTGACTAAAATTATAATAAACATCTCATAAAATAATATAGATCAATAACCTTTGAATAATGAAATTGAACAAGGCACCTAAATATAAAAAACATTGCACAGGCATTTTTTTGTGGTTTTCATCGAGTACAATCACACTGTTGGTATGCACAGGTAGCATCCAGTTACCTTTAAAGAGTGTGCACTCATCTGGACCTTTTTGAGTGTTAGAAGGATTTTACTTAAAGATAAATCCTGGTTATGGATACTGAGAGTATGCTGTGTTTATCTTTACAGTTTGCCTCTTGACAACAATACACTCGTTTACAGGATTAAATTGCAATTCCCAACATCTTCTAAACTCACTATACACCATATATTCTCTTTGTCACAGCCTAATACATCTTGTTCCATGTTTCTCCTTGGAAGAAAGACTAAAACAAACAACAAAAAAACACTGGAATACAAAGACTGGAGTATTGAGGCACCTCTATTGTAACAATTATTTTCTCAGAGCCATAAATAATTTCAAACTGAAAGGAGATGTAAGATAATAGAGTGTTTTAAAAGTAAAATTCTTTCCTATGCAAGAAGGAGGTATATAGGAAGAATTAAGAGACTGTCAGTGACTCCATGAAGAATATACCTTGGCTTGAAATTTTGAAAATGTATCCATTTCCTTTGATATGGGCTAGGTGGATACATAGGAATTTTTAAATAACTAATGTTTTTCGTTTGCAGCTGTTGTCAGTGCCATCCCTGTGCCAACACTAGAAAGTGCCCAGTATCCTGGAATCCTCCCATCTCCCACCTGTGGATACCCCCACCCGCAGTTCACTCTCCGGCCAGTACCATTCCCAACACTGTCTGTGGATCGAGGTTTTGGAGCAGGAAGAAGTCAGTGTAATGCATTTTTCTTCTGCTTTATTTTTTAAAAACATTAATAGCAATGTCTCCTCTGTGTTTCATTTTGATATTCTTGTTCTTTGGAAAGACTGGTTGTAGGTGACCCTGGTAATCTATTATTTTAAAATTTTAAAACAATACCCTGCTATCCAGGAAGTTATAAATCAAGTGGTGTCTTCCAATACATTTCATGTTTTTATCTAGTATCTGTTGGTTAAATTGAAATATCTCTACTGCATCCCAGTGAAGAAATATTTGCTGAATCTTTGGCATTCTTTAATTGCTTAAGTATGACTTTTTCAACTTTTAACTATTGAAGGGGTGATGGTTGCTAGAATAAAATGTCATTTACTAGGAAGAGAACAAGAGTGAAGGGAGACTTAAGCTTCCATATACACCCTGATGATTTCTCCTGTGCCATTGGATTTACCCTACCCCCCACTTTGAATTCAGCATCTTTAAGTCTATTTTATGGCTTTCATCTCTTAGTTAAGAACAGGTGATTCAGCAGCTCATGTGCAAGAGGAGGTTTTTGTAATAGATATGATAGCACAGCAATAAAACATATTCGTGAGGTAAGCTATATTTTTTTCCCAACCCAACAGGGGCAGCTTTAAGAAATCATAAATCGTCTAAGTGTAGCAAGGTTAGAATTAAAAGGCATCAAAATTCTGCCAGGGGAGAGTTAGATTCATTTCCCTTTTCTCACTGCACATCACATCTACAAAATAGTGTTGTGTGCTAAATCTCAGGGGGTAGGGGGACTCTAAAAATCACTATAAAAGGAGGGAAATGAGACACATGTGGGAAGTCCTACACCTAGAAATTTCTGCATCTCCAAACAACTACAAATGGGAGTCTAGTCAAATACCCCCACAAGCCCCTTCATTCCATGATATTCTACCACCGTCCTTTCCTTCTGTCTCATCTCAGGACTTTAAAGGAACACAGAAGAGGAATCTGTGGGAGTAACTTTTCTCTGGTGCTTCTGGCATGGATAACATGTCATGGCTCAGTGCTTTACTTATTAGAAATTATTTCTTTTTAGTAACTGTTGCCTTCTTCCTTTCCAATTTTTGAAAGCATAGTCTGTAAATGTATTCATCTCCTCTGCCCTACTCCTATTTTGTTTTGTTTTTGTTTATTCTCCTCTTGGGTCAGTGTAGCATGTGGAATTGTCTCTAATTGGATCCTGAGAAAAATTATTCAGAATTTAAATATCAATGGAAAAGAAATATGCTGGTATCAAGAAATGTTTTTGTTTGGTTGGTTGGTTTTGGTTTGTTTTGATCTGTGATTAAAAGAAACTTATTCTTCCAAGCTCCATTTTGCTAATAAGAAGTGTGAATACAGGTGCTGTATGGAAAGTTTTCTGTTCCTTCCATTAATTTTTCTGTAAGCTCCAAATAATGAATTACATTAAAAGTTAGTTAATCAATCAAAACATTTAAACTCTTTAGTAGATTTTTCTTTCGTTAGTCTTTGAGCAGTATGATTTAACAAATGAAGGTAATCCTACATTACAATAGAAATTATTTAACAGAACAAATGTACATCATTATGTAAACAATACTTTCTTTGCAAAATACTGTATAATTGTTGAGTTCCATCCAAATTATAACAAGGCAATGAAAATTCTGTGCCTGGCCATGATTTATAGATTGCTTTTAAATGTATATGTTCTTTCATTCAGCAAGTAGTTTTCAACAAATTACAAGTGATGCAAAAGAAATAACATCTAATGTGCTTCAAGCAAGTGCCTCGAAGAGAAAAGGAATTATAAATGTTCACTTTTCTAGAAAACAGAATATTCTCTAAATCACTATCAATGATAGTAACATCCAGCTCTTTGTTATTGGTTTCCACAGGCCTCTGAGAGCACTAAACACTCTGTTCTCTTTCAAGAAGAAAATACTCCATAGCTCTGGGTAGAGATGCCTTATTAGTGTCCTTTAGGAGCAGAAAAAGTCATACAGAAAGAGATAAATGTGGTCCAGGGAGAAGAGGCCTTTTCTCCAATGTTATCTCAAAAAGCTGGAGATCTTTAAGCCAGGAAATGCTAAAGCCCTACCTGGAAGCCCTAAGTCATAAACACACAGGAATTCTCAGCAACTGTAAGGAAAGGGGAGGCACACTGAAAACATTTGCATTCCATACATTTCCTGAATGATGGACAAATAACTCTGCCTGTGTAACTACAAGTCCACTCTTATCATAACCCACAAGTAAGTTGCTGCCCCAGGAGATCAGTAAGGTTCTTTGAAAATCTCCCAAACAGGTAGTCTTGTAACTTTATTCGTGCAAACCACAACAAAGCAATGTCTCATTTTTCTCATCCCTTAAACAAGTCATGGAAGAGGAGTTGAAGAATTCCCCATTCTGTTATTGCCACAGTGCTGCTCAGATTTACCCATGCTGTTTTTCTGATCCATTTCTCCCACAACCTGGAAATTGACTGCCAAATGGAATTTGTCCCAGATAAAATCAGGAGCACAGTGGAAGGGTTCATTTATTATTCTCGGGGTGTCTGTCCTTAATACAAGCTATGAGGAACCAGGTTACTGAGGAATAGTTAATAATGGTGTTCTTCTAAGATTAATGAGTCAAATAGCTTCCTAGAGGAGGTGTTCATATCTCAGAGTGTGCTTCGTGCTGTTGGTGGGCTGTATATCTATCAAGCATCACAGTTTGCAGATAGGAGAAAAATCCTCATTTCCATTTTTGCAGCATTTCTGCCAGTTATTCTGTAGCAAGTATTTTGGATGTTGACATTAATTATTATAAAGTACCTTGGGATTTGACTCCACTGTGTAATTGTATGCTATTTGTACAATGAATTCTGACTATGTCATCATTCGAAAATGAGTGCCTTGCTGACATCCATTTGCTTCTCACTGAATTGCAGGGAGGCTGCATTCTGTGGGTGAAAGGGGCTTGTCTTTGCATTCAGAGCCCTTAGGATGGATAAATGCCATGTCACTGAGCCAATTTGTTTTACACAATTGTCCTGGGGCTGGTGTCTGAACTGGTCAAACAGGCGCATCTGAGATGCAGCATTTCTCAGTTGGAGCTATTACTATGTTGTTTTTTGAGGATCCTCCCTGCTTTAAATGCCAGCCAACTCCGAAAGAATTTTCTTAAAATACAAGCATTATGAATTACCTATGAAAACCTTCTTCTACCATATTAGTTTTATACAAAACAAAACTTGTCTCTTCTGAATCGCATTCTATTAAATTCCAAACATGAAGCTTCTCACTCATACCTTAGGTTTCACATTGTGGTCTTGTGTGTTATTAAGGATGTGTCTGACAAAGGATATCACCAGATTAATTAGGACCATCATGGTGTTCCCAGTGGGAATCTTTCTGGACAGCTGGAAGGCTAGAGATACAAGACTTGGAATAAAGAGAATTATAGTTCTCGTTGAAGAAAATCAAAAGGAATAGCATGAGAAGAATGTGGCTAGGAGATTTCTCAATGAGTGAAGTGAGGACATCAGTGTTCCAAGGGATGGTTGGTTGAGGGAAAAGATTTTATTGTAGATATGAGGGCGAGTACAGCCAGAAGCATCTAGAAGAGTCCAGAGCAGAGTGAAAGCATTAGATTGATGCATGGCCAGGAAAATTAATGAAGCCATGAGAGTAGGGATGAGGAGAGAGTGAGAGAGGAGAACCAAGAGAAAGGACCAGAGCGTGCATGGCTGAAATGGCAGGGTTATATAGGAATGATAGTCTGTAGGAAGGGAAACCCATGAGCTAGGATAGTTTAGGGTATGGGTGATGTGAAAGAAGAGAGGGTGGGAACCACAGGTGCTGGGTGAACCTGGAGGGCAGCATACACTTTGATATGTTAGTAGGCACCTCAGTTAGCCAATACTCAATACTTCTAGTAAACTTATAATCCACAGCTTCACATGCCATTCAAAGGTTTTTCCGTAATGAGAAAGTGAATTCCAAGACATTAAAGAAAGATGGGTGTAAATTTTATTAAAATCAAGTCTATAATAATATTTTATCATGGACTCTTCATGTCCAAAATACAAAAGAAAAGAATTTAAGGAATGAAAAGAAATAAAGGGAAAATAGGCATTAAAACATTCTGTGGTTTCTTCAGCGCTTCAGGAGTTCTAGGAACCAGGTAGGGCTTAGTTAAAGTACATCTTCCATAGAGAGAGTTACCTAAAGCAAATTCCTAAGAAAAGGATGTGAAATTTCTTTTCTTGCTCTCATTAGTTAGTATTGGGGTATGGCCCCGTTACTAAGTACCAGCCACTGTAAATGAAAAGGTATCATAGAGAACCAACCCCAGGAAACTCATTTGTGAGACTGACAGTTCACACAGGACCAGAGAGTCTCAGTCAATGGAAAGACAATATTCCCAAGAATCTCCATCCCTATGAAATTGTAAACTGAATGGGTTGAATATCCTTCTCCATCCTGAGAATCATCCCAATTTTGAAAGAGCCTATGTTCTAGTCATTTCCTGTAATTCTGCAGTTAAATGAATTCCCTTGGGACCTAAGGTGTGAAGGATGTGCAAACAAGGATACCTACCTTCTTCAAAGGACCAGGAGTGAGGGAACAACTCTGCCTACACCCTGAGAAATGCTAAGGTGTAGAAGTAAATTATTAAACGTGTGTTTTCAAAATCAGTCTTTGGTCACCGTCTTCCTCAGATTAAATGGAAGTGTAAAATTAAAATCTAGTATTTTCTCCTTCTGTAAAATCAAATGTTCAACCATCGGAAGACAGAATCTGACCAAACACAAATACAAAGATGTTCCTCTCCCTTTGTGATCATGCAAGAAGTTTAGTTTCCTGTGAGACCCACATGAGGTTTGGACACTTGGATGTCTTAGGGTTCTCTGTTTTAAGACTGACAAAGTCTGATTTTGAGCTCTGGTTGCTATCATTTCCTCAGCCAACTGGGCATCCTCTACCTACACCTCTGAAGGATGAGACCCACAGGCTACTATCTCATCCAGGGGATCTCATCTGATCCCATATGAATCAAAAAGGATGAATAGAAACATTTCTGCAAGATGTATCACTCCTGCATCTCTCTCATAAGATACTTTGATCTTTTTATTTTTCATGTCTTCATCACCAGACTTATTTTCTGACCCCTCTGTACTTTGCTGACCATAGTGAGCTTCTCAGAGTCATCTCAAATTAGCTCCTAAACTTATTATCTTGAAATGATTCCATGTTTAAAATTATTCTTCCAAACTGTGACAATATTGTATCAATATCTTATTTTCCCATTTAACCCAAAGCAATTTTCCTAAGAATTATATAACTAGAAATGCTTGGGTAGAGTCAAAAATATTTACACCTGCTAGGCAACTCTCTTCATCAGTGGTTTAACTTAGACCTTTTGGCTTTGGATATGAATGAACATTAAAATTGAGTCACCCTGTCTTTAGTAGCAGAACAAGCCTTGAAAACATTTCGGTCTCACTCAACTGTGTTCCCCAGGGGAAAAGGTACAATCAAATATACAAAGCTATCCAGATATCCCAAGGCTGTCACAAATGACTATGTGAAGCCTCTTCAACTATAGTAATCTGCCTGAAAATTACAAGGTTTGCTACCAAAGAGGAAAAAATTCATAATTCTGTATTCAGGCAACTTGCTCCAGTGGAGTCGTGTCTCATGCAACTTTTAGCTCAATGTGCTTATATTTTGTTATGGGAGATAATGATAGTGGCTATTACTTGTATCATTTTTCACAATGCCTCTGAGCACCCTGTAACTCTCATTTGTTTGACAGTTGACATGGCATGTTTAAATCACAGGAAAATTGGCATATTGGCTGGTAGATAATAATGCAGCTGTAACTGGTTTTGGAATGTTGAATTTCACTGACATTACACATTACTACTTAGAAAAGGAGACATAACTTTTATTTCTTGCTTCATCATTTATGATTGCAGGGTCAAGACAGTTCATACAATATAGTTAATGTGAATAAATTGTACTACTGTCCCTGAAAGACATACCTAGACCTACTGTACCTGTTTCTACCATTGAAAAGTGATCAGCTGATTGTTTTCTGTACATACAAGAGAGCTGAAGAATAAGTATGTTCATAATATGGAGAAGAGATTAGCAGATGCCATCTCTTATCCCTGGACTGGACTAGAAATATGGGGGAAATAAGCTTTATCTTGAATGACGCCTGGATTTATCTCTACTATAGCTGTGAGTGAAGGACCAACCACACAACAACAGCCCATGCTGCCACCAGCTCAACCTGAACATCCCAGCAGTGAGGAAGCACCCAGCAGAACTATTCCCACAGCCTGTGTCCGACCAACTCATCCACTCCGTAGCTTTGCCAACCCTTTGCTACCTCCACCAATGAGTGCAATAGAACCCAAAGTCCCTTATACACCACTTTTGTCTCAGCCAGGTAAGTAGCCAGATTACTTATCAACATACTGTTATCATCAATGATTGCTCTATTTTAAGGCAAAAGGGAACAGGAGAAGGCCTTCATATCATATATGGTTCCAGTGTGGATTGCCTGCCTATTGTGTTCATGTTTGTTACTGATGATTGGAATGTAACCAGAGAACTGACATTTTAAACAACTTATTTCAGTTCACAGATTAGGTAGGTAAGGCATCTTCACCTACTCCTTTTAGCATGCAAAAACATAGGTTCTAAAATATGAGGAATTCATCTGTGCCTCTCAGTTTATGTCCAACTTATTTAATTACAAAAAATAGATATAAAGATATTCTATCAAATATTCCAAAATTGTGAAAGATAAAAAGAAGAATCCTAAATATTTATGCATTTAGTACTATATCCCTATATGTCACCTCCATCCACATTTTAATAAGGAAAACAAACTAGTTTGATATTATATACCAAATATGACCAATTATACAATATCATAAAACTTAACTGTGCTAGGACTTTTATTATTCTCTTGGCTTGAGTCAGTCATGAATGTTATCTTTCCATGACTAAACATAACAGAAGATCTTTATTTGGGGCCCTTGTTTCAAATGTTCCAGTTGATGATTTATTGAGCCTGTGGTAAGGCAACAAACACATCATGATAGGGACATGTGGCAAAGCAAAACACTAACCTCATTGCTAGGAAGCCAAAGAGGGGAAGGAGGAATTGGGGAGGATCTTCTAGTTTCTTTTGAATGTATACCCTGAGTGTATGCTCCCAATAACCCAAAGACCTCCCATTGCACACCACCTCTTAGAATTCTACCATCTCTAAAAAGCATCACCATTCAAATCTAAACTATGACAGAAGAAAAGAATTTTTCCCTAAGTGGTAGTTTTATTTTATTACAACAAAAAAGCCCAAATAATTTTTGAATGCTATTATAAATGAAAGGAAAAAACTCCATGTAGAAATGGCATTTGATTCAGGTCATGGGATGTGGAGATCAAGAGGCAATCTGGAGCTCTGGGATATCAAAATCATCAAAAGGAACATTTGTTTTTGGTGGGAGAGATAGTAGGGCAAAGAGCTAACATTTCTTACCAGGCATTGTTTTGTTCTAATTAAAATACTACCAAGGCTAACTTAAATGCAATGGAGCCTAAGTGATTGAACTGTGTCCTTACGAATAGAACCAGTTGCTTGTACTGTCCCTGACCATACCCCATCAAATAATGAGCACATCTGTAGGTGTACCTACTAGTGGAATGCCATACAAGCAAGCCTCATTGCTTGTCTCCATTGTCCTCTAGGAGCCTTCTATTCTTTGACTATTGCTTCCACTTTGTTTTAACTCTGTCAGGATCTGTCTGTTTTTTAATGTTTTCTGTTCCTTCTGGCTTGAGTTCTTGGTTTATTTTTTTCATAATTCATCTCTAAATGCTATTCTCCCTTTATGCTTTGTGAGATTGACTCTACAGTCACTTTGGAATTACTAAATGCCTTTCCCTTTTATGTTTCCCCTTCATTGTCTGCCTGTGATTCCTGTGCATCTCATAATGTCTTACCTCATGGTTTTCAAATAAGTCTCCCTACATTGCTCCTGACACATGGTAGATAGTATGCTTTTAAAAAGGGCTGCTGTTTACTTATTCTAATAGAAAAAGAAAATTAGCAGACTGACAAATGTATTAGTGGTGACATTAACTACATGCTTCTTAGCCCAAAAGATGAAATACTTAGCGCTTTCAACAAATTTTAATTCCAAGAAAATCATTACTTTAGTCAAACTGATTGATGAAGTAAAGTCATCCTGTTGTCAGCTTAGAAAAGAAAATACCTCAAATAATTTTGCTCTGGATTTCACAATAAAAGACTGTGTAATTAGTAATGAATTTGTCTTTACTTACTGCACATAATTACTTTAGAATATGGTAATGGGAGGCATTGCTCTAATTTTTAAAGATTATGCTAAATGAGAAGTTCCTCTGCTTTCAGAGCTTTGTGATTAGCATCAGTGAAGGCACTCTTCCCCTCAATAGGATTTCTGCATGTGGCTTTTCATGAGCAGTGCTAAGGGTCCTAGCCTCAATTTGCCTCCCACTGAGATATGCAGAGCTGTGCTTGTAACAGCTTCATATATGAGGAATAGGGCAATACATATCATGGAGTAACAATCTTCCTGGGATCACACAGCATTGTGCAGTGTTGCTGGGGTAGGTGGTAATTAGATAGGCATTCTGTTGTCATAATGACTGGGATTCTGCCTACCAGCAAGCATAGATTCATTCCTTCATTTCTCTCCCTCCCACCCACTGAGTTAGAAATTTAGCTTAGTAGACTCCAGGGTCTTTATGGTGTTTTTTTTTTTTTTAATTTTATCTTCATCTAGTGACAAAAACTATTGTGTACCAGAGTTTCACACCATGGGGGTGAATAACCGAACTGGGTTTACAAATTCCACAGAGCAGCCACTGTACCTTGAAAATCACAGAGGTGAAAATATTGGTGATTTGCCTTAGTCGCTTCTCAGGTTAAATAGAAAATGTTTGATGTAGTGTTGAGTTTATTGCATTATTAATTTGACATAAAGTATAAAGAGAGCCAAGATAAGTTATTGTGGGGAGTCATGCACTTGTATGTAGGTTTCCCTCCTGAAATTATTCTTAGCTCTGAAAGAACCAGCAGTACTTTAAATGAGCTTAGAACTGGAGCCCATTTGTCCTGTGAAACTACCATTCTACAAGCAAAGAGTATGTAACTTCTCAAACACTGATGTTTACGGTGTTGCGCTATTATAACATGAGCCTCCTAAGCTGCTCTTGCATCTTTGTAAAACAGAAGGAATCCTAGAATTCTTTCACCTATACTTCTATATTAAAGCCCAGTGTATCCTGATCTTTTTGATCTTTGAGTGATCAATACATCTGTGGGCATGACAAAACCAAAACTCACTTCATTGTATAGCAAAATTGGGTTTGATTTTCCCCCTGTACACTGTGGCATCTGTTTCAATTTGTCTGTGCATCAAGGACAAGGTGTAGGTATGTATGGACAACAGTGGACAGAAAAGGCATATAATTTATATTTTATGACTGCTTGGGAAATCATGTATTTCCTTTGTAACAGAATTTTTTGTCAGCCTCATTTCAGTAAATATGCCATGAAACAAGGCAGACAGCAAAGTGCATTTTATAAATGACTACAATTGATTCTAATGCCCCACATTCAGACCACCACTAGGTGTGCTCATGAACAATGTTCAATCCTGCTAGAATCAATCACAGGCAGAGGTGATGAGAGATCAGATGTCCTTTAACAGATACCATAAAGCCATCACTGTTAGGGTCAGTAACAGAACATAAATCACCCCCCCACCTAAATAATGGGGATGTGTTGACTTGGAATCACTAGTAGAGAGGAAAATTATACCACCTCCTATTAAATATATATCCTTTCATGTCAAATCTCATCTGTGCTTTTAGTAAGCATCTTAAGACTTTCCTGTCCTCATATGTAATAGATTTTACTTAATAAATGAAATTTGATCTGTTATAATCTAATCACCCTAAATTATACTTTAGTGAAATGTAATAAGACAACTTTGCTTAGCTTTCCCTAATATTTGTCACCCTGTAACCTACCAGATGTTTATTGTGGAAAGCACTGATTTCCTGTAAAATGGTATTCTGCATGTAAATAGGAAAGAGGTTTGTTAACTGTGTTAAAAACAGGAACACCAATTCCAGAGGAGTTTAATAAGCAATCCAGATGACTGATGCCTCATATATTGATTATAAAATGGAGACTCAAAAAGGCAATGTTTCCAATGCTCAAAACTGAGTTTGAAACCAGACATCAAAAATTCAGAAAAATATAATAACATTGACAAGAAACATAGATTTTTTCTTTTCTTTCCTTCCTTGCTTCCTTCTTTCCTTCTTTCTTCCTTTCTTTCCTTCTTTCTTCCTTCCTTTCTGTCTTTCTTTCTCTCATAGTTACTTTCAGAAATATTTCTTAAGGAAACCTTGTGGCAAATAAAATAATATTTACATGAGTTTTTGAATAATGATTTTATAATTTGTTATTTTGTAAATGTACATGTGGTATGTAGGTGTCTGTGTATGTTTGTGCATTATGTTGTGACATGGGTTATAACTTTTGTTTGAAGTGTGCAAAACTTTTGTGAAGTGGGTTATCTTCTTTACCTTTCTCTGGGATCCAGGGATTAAAATTAAGGGCACCATCCTTGCACAGAGCTCACAAAGAAAGTCCTCTTGCCAACTCTGGAGTAATTTTTAGCACCCATGTTGGTATCAGATAGAAGAAGGAAGTTATAGCAAGAATACTAACTCTCCAAAGAACTCCGAAACCACTGCCATCTGTCGAAACTTTACCTGTTCCAACTGCCAGTCATTCTCTGGAGCAGGCATAAAGCCAGCCCCTTGCATCTGTTGCTGTCAGCTCTGCTGATGGCCAGAACTTTAAAGTCCAACAAGGAAAACAGATTTCCAGAAGGAATTAAAGAATTGGAATTGAAGTTATGACATGGGAATATTATACATACTATGGGTGAGACAGTATGACAGCAGACAAAGACATCAGTGTATATATGATCACACCTATTCAGGATTTCAAAAATTATTTTGGAAGGAATAAAGAAATGATAGTGGAGTCAAACTTTGAGTCCTTTTGATCAAATTTTCTCAAATAAAAAGATAGGAAAGAAGGAAAGATATTGTATCAAGAATATCACATGTAAACTAAGGAAACGGTCAACTTAATATGATTAAAATGTGAATTTAAAATATCAAAATGCTATCTAAGTAATAATAAGAGACAGTTAAAGAGGTCTATGTTCAAAACTTGATTAACTTCAAGAATAAGAAAATGTAAAGCATGTTCCTTAGGAAGGTTGTCCTTGGATTTTATTGGAACCTTCATAGTATCCTTGGTGACAGAGAAGGGTGGAATGAAAGAATGCTCGGCAGTTATCTTCAAACTGCACAACCCTTCTGCATACCCTATGAATTGTGATAAGTCACATGCTTTAATTCTGATGACTACATTGTATCCTTGGAAATCAAAATGGTTTTTATAAAAATCAGTATAGGGGAAATGAAAAACCTTACTACTTTAAATATGATATTATGCCATAATTCATGAAGTTTATCAATAATAAATTCATATTTCACTGAGAAGCCACTACAACCAACCACAAGTGGGGCAGAGCACCCTGTAACCTTCCCAGATACCATGTCATTATTCTTGGGATCTTCATCCATACCCTTACATGCAATGAATATTCAACTGCCTGTTTAGTTTCACAGCCTAAAACAATAAAGGGGGCCAAGAATTTGAAAATATTTCATCAATTTCAATCCAAATATTTAAGGTGGAGTAAAGCAATTTGCGAGTTAATAAAATGATTAGAATTTACTAATGATAAAAATGGATAAATATGAAGCAACTTCCAAATTTGTGACTTTTTTTATCATAAAATGCAAAATAATGCTAACTGCACATTACATTCTATGCTCTAAGTGCCTCAAATCTTTTTTTTTTCTTTTGCAGTTTATTTTTTAATTTTTTATTTAAATTAGAAACAAGATTTTTTACATGTCAATCCATTTCCCTCTCCCTCACCTCCTCTCCTGCCCCCCACTAACACCCTACCTAACCAATACCATTTCTGCTCCCCAGGGAGAGTGAGACCTTTTAAGGGGGATCTTCAGAGTCCATCATATCCTTTGGGATAGGGCCTAGGCCCTCATTTGTGTGTCTTTCCCTTTCTGTGAAATGGGATCCAAAAGTCCCTTCCTATGCTAGGGATAAGTACTAATCCACTACAAGAGGCCCCATAGATTTCAGAGGCCTCCTCACTGACATCCACATTCATGGGGTCTGGATCAGTTCCATGCTCATTTCCCAGTGATCAGTCTGGGGGCCAAGAGCTCTTCCTTGTTCAGGTCAGCTGTTTCTGTGGGTTTCACCACCCTGGTCTTGACCCCTTTGCTCATCAGTCTTCCTTCTCTGCAACTGGATTCCAGTTCAGTTCAGTGTTTAGCTGTGGGTATCTGCTTTTACTTCCATCAGTTGCTGGATGAAGGCTCTAGGATGGCATATAAGGTAGTCATCAATCTCATTATCAGGGGAGGGCATTTAAGGTAGCCTCTCCACTGTTGCTTAGATGGTTAGTTGCTGTCATCCCTGTAGATCTCTGGACATTTCCCTAGTGCCTGATTTCTCTTTAAACCTATACTGGCTCCCTCTCTGATGTTATCTCTTATTTTGCTCTCCTCTATTCTTCACCCTACACAACCTTCCTGTTCCCTTATGTCCTCCTCACCCCTCTTCTTCTCCCCTTCTCCTTCTCCTAACTCCCTCTCCCCTATCCCCATGCTCCCAATTTGCTCAAGAGATCTTGTCCCTTTCCTCTTCTCCAGGGGACCATGCATGTCTCTTTTAGAGTCCTCCTTGTTGCCTAGCTTCTCTGGTGGTGTGGATTATCCATTGCGCTATGTGTAAAATCCATATATGAGTGAGTACATACCATGTTTGTCTTTTTTGTGACTGGGTTACCTAGCTCATAATAGTTTATTCTAGTTCCATCCATTTGCCTGTGAATTTAAAGATTCTATTGTTTTTCCCCCACTGAGTAGTACTCCATTGTGTAAATGTACCACATTTTCTCTATCCATTCTTCATTTGAGGGAAATCTAGGTTGCTTCCAGGTTCTGGCTATTACAAATAATGCTGCTCTGAACATAGTTGAACAGATGTCCTTGTTGTATGAATATACTTCTTTTGGTATACGCCTAAGAGTGGAATTTCTGGATCTTGTGGTAAGGCAAAGGACACGGCCAACAAGACAAAATGGCAGCCCACAGATTGAGAAAAGATATTCACCAACCCCATATCTGACAGAGGGCTGATCTCCAAAATTTACAAAGAACTCAAGAACCTAGTTTCCAAAACACCTAATAATCCAATTAAAAAGTGGGTTACAGAACTAAATGGAGAATTCTCAATGGATGAATCTAAAATGGCTGAAAGGGAAAGTCTGGAGAGCTAAAAAGATGACACCAACTAACAATCTAAGCAACAGAGGAGAGGCTACCTTAAATGTCCTCTCCTGATAATGAGATTGATGACTAATTCATATGCTATAGTATAGCCTTCATCCAGAAGCTGGTGGAAGTAGAAGCAGACACCCACAGCTAAACCTTGAACTGAACGGAAATCCAGTTGCAAAGAAGGAAGACTGATGAGCAAAGGGGTCAAGACCAGGCTGTTGAAACCCACAGAAACAGCTGAACTGAACAAGGGAGAGCTCTTGGTCCCCAGACTAATAGCTTGGAAACCAGCATGGGACTGATCCTGACCCCCTGAATGTGGGTGTCAGGGAGAAGACCTTGGAAATCTATGGGGCCTCTTGTAGTGGATCAGTACTTATCCCTAGCATAGGAATCAACTTTGAGAGTGCATCCCACATGGATGGATACTCCCTAAGCCTAGACACAGGGGCCTAGGCCCTATCCCAAAGAATATGACAGACTTTGAGACCCCCTATGGAAGGTCTCGCCCTCCCTGGGGAGCAGAAAGGGTATGGGATAGGTAGGGTGTTAGTTAGGGGGTCAGGAGAGGAGGGGAGGGAAAGGAACCTAGGATTGACATGTAAAATAATTTTCTTTCTAATAAAAAACGAAAAATAAATAAATAAATAAATAAATAATTTTTTCTAAAAAAAAATGTGCTCAACATCCTTAGTCATCAGGGAAATCAAAACAGCTCTGAGATATCATCTTACTCCAGTAAGAATGGCTAAAATCCAAAATACCAATGATAACTTATTCTAGAGAGGATATTCACTGCCGGTGCAAACATGTACAGTATGGAAATCAGTATGGTGATTCCTCAGGAAAATGGGAATCAGCCTCAAATCTTTTTTTGTCTTTTTTCTTTTTTTTTTTTTTTACATGTTGACTTGTTACAATAAATCTTTCTGCCAAAGGCCACCTGAGCCCCACTGCCACGTGTGAACTTTACACCAGCTGCCTGCCAGAGTTAGGGCCCAAATAAATACACAGAGAGACTTGTATTAGGTTCAAAGCTGCTTGGCCAATGACTAGGATTCTCATCAGTTAGCTCAGTCTTAACTATCATAAATCTATATATGTTATAAGACTTATCTTATCGGATGCTTTATGGCATCCATCCTTGCTGGTGGATCACATTGTACCGCTGGAGCAGGAGCAGAGGGGAAAAAAAGAGCATACTTCCTGTTTCCTTGCTTAGTTATGAGTCTCCTTGCCATGTCACTTCCTGCCTGGATCATCACTTCTCTACTACATTTCCCAGAATCCTTTTTGACTCCTAGTCCTTGCTTGCCATTGGCCAAACAGTATTTTATTCAACAATCAATAAGATAAACATAACATGGAAGTACATTTCCCATCATTGACTATAAGTTTATTATAAGGCCCTGCAGAGTAGGGAGACTAAGAAGAGGAAAGGAACAGGGATAATGGCTGACTGCCATGGCCGGTCGCCACAAAGAGGGCGCATAGGTGGGAGAAGAGAGTAGAGAGGAAGCAGAGAGAGTAAATGGGCAGGGATCTGTCTTTTTAAAGGGGTCCTCTGCACCTGTGTGCAGACTTAGTTCCCATGGAACCTTGGGCTGACCAGGGTATTGCCTGTTCCACTAGGTAACAGGGGCAGGCCAGCATAATGCCTGAACCTTTCATTCCCACCTCTACTTATTATTTAAAAAGTGTGGGGTGTTAGACATGGCAGGTTAAGGAATAAGGTCATCGAATTCTCAAGACTGCTTCCTGCTGACGTGGGGGCATTGACCATCTTTGGGGGGACCTGAGAAGGTTGGGGTGCTGCCACGTCCTGGGGTAACTGGTTGTTTCATTGCAGTCCAGACTGTACAGAACTCCCTGGTACTTCTTGGACCTGGCAAGATGCTGACAGAGCAGAGGACAAGGTTAAGTTTAGAAAAAAAAATTTCTTAGGTCCTGTCACTTGAGGGGAAGATTGTAAGGTGAGGGAGGGGTTCCCGAGGAGTCCCAACATGAGGGAAGGGAGTCCTGGGACCAGGGAAAGGTTGAATATTACCTGGAGTGAATCTGACCTGTTTGGATCTGATTCGGCTCCCTGGAACCTAAAGAATCCTTAGAGTTTGTGGAAACATAAGTGTTAGACATATTAGCAGCTTGTTCATGTTAGAAGCAACTTGGCTGAAAGCATTATTTTAAAATAGACAGATTTTTTTAGGACAATGAAAAGCATCTTAGTCTTGACTTTGTAGTTATGATACTATAGTGGTATTGTAGAACTTTACTATGAACAGTAGCATGAGAAATAGAGAAATCCGGAACATATTTTATTCTTTTAAATGTCTCAACTCACTTTATCATCACTTAAGCCTTTTTATCCTCAGACCTTTATAACTTTAATTTATACACTTTACATTACTATCTTAGACCTTCCATTCTCAGACCTTCATAACTTGCATTTATCCACCATGTTAGACCTTTCCATCCTCAGACCTTTATAACTACATTCTCAGACCTTCATACATCTTAGACTTTCCTATCTTCACATAGATAAACCCTAAAATAACTGTTCCTGGAATCTGTTTTGCTTTAAGCTGGCAAGACTACCAGTTGTCAAAAGCATCAGAGTTCTTGAGAAGGATAAGATTTTACCTGAATCAATGATTAAAGAATAACAGAAACTTGCCAGCAGGCTGCATGGACAGCCATCCCCAAGGTCCTCCATCCATAGTAGCAGGCTGCAGGACATCTGCCTTCTTGTTGATAGCATGTGACCTGTGGATTAGACTATAGGAAGACTCACCTACCTTTGGCCCAAGCAATGCGGGGAAAGTCGATTCCGTTGTCCTCTTGTCCACGGTCTGGAATACTTTGTAGCAGTTGAGGTGAAGGGCAGGGTTTCTCAGGGACTAGCGTTGTCACTGACTGGAGATGAAGTTTCTTCAGTGCCCATCAGTCTTCTTGGAGGAAATGGGGTGGGGCCAGCAGCTGGCCTATCTCTCTATTATAAAAAGCTTTTTAACAAAACATTTTAAATGCCATATTCTCTAGATCTCTGAGCATTTGAGGGCTGTCTGTTTAGTATCTTAGCAGTTAAGTTTGCCTTTAGTTAGAGAAAAATCCCTTTTTGTAATAAAAGCTGTAACTTTGTAAACAGCTTATAGGATAGACTGAGTGGTATAAATATTTTGTTAGTTTGAAATAGACCTTTATGATTTTAAACTTTCATCATTTAAAAATACATGAGTTAAATTTAAGTTGTATAGACTTAGCTTATATTTTAAGTATAATTAAATTAGACCTTTATGACTTTAAATGTTTATCATCATTTTAAGATAAATAGCAATTTAGAAATATGAGACTTAGCACAGTTTAATTTAAGTTGCATATAGAGCTAGATAAGTATAAAGTTAAATTAAAGGTACAGAGACAAGCAGGACTGGATAACAGTAAAGTGGAACTAGAATGCAATCTCTGATCTGTACGTTGTAGCAAACAGACATGAGATTTAAAGGGAGAGATTAGACTTAAACAGAGGGCCTTGGAAAGGCATAGTATTCGGTAAACAAACTATGAACAACAGAGCCAGTGAAAGAAGAAATCATAGACAAAAAATAAAATAAAATAAATAAAAAGCAAAAAGATCTGGCAGAAATAAAAAATCCGGCAGACAGGTTTGCTGGCACAGGCCGCTGGAGCTGGGCGTGCCTACAGGTAGGTCACATGACCAAAACGGCAGCAACCGTAAGCTGCTTTTGTCTGTTTACCTGCCTGTTGGATGAAACCAGAAAGGTTCCTCTATGCATTTCCCATGGGTGAGGCAAGTGGAAAACCGGCAAAAAGATCCTCTCTGGATGCACATCTGCCCGTGGGAGTTACCAGGGGGCCTGGCCCCGAAGAGGACACAGCTGTCCCGAAATCGAAAAAGGACCCAGTGGTCCGAACTGAAAAAGCAGAAAAGCATCGCTCCTGGAGCGGGATCCCATGCCTGACCTTCAGGAAATGCACCCAACAAGTGAAAGAAGAAATTAAAAGCAAAATGTCTGGTGGCCATGCTTGCCTATGCAAGTCACTGAGCTGAGTGGGCTGGCCTAAGCTAGGTCACGTGGTTAGGATGGCATATGACCAAGATGGCGACCCCCAGGTCAGCCCACGTGGCCAATGGCAGCCCCTGTAAGCATATTCTAAATTGCCAGAAGAAGTTTCAAACTTCATTCATGTGGAAAAATGAAAACCAGCAAACAAACAAAAACTCTCAGAGAGTCTCAAGCAGACATTGCCAACCAAGAAGAAACACAGTCAGAGACAGAACAAACAGAACAATGACGGACATTCCCAGGTGATAGTAAGTTCCCACTGGGAGGCAGAACCGCTCATTTACCTACTCGCTGGCAGTAACTGAAAGATCCCGTAAAATGTATTTCCCGTGGGCAAGGCCCAAAATGGCACAGATTGCTCTGTCTGAGAGCACCCGGCAAGAGGTTACCCAGAGTGACCAGTGCTGGGTCTGCCCCATGAGAAAAGGGATAACTTACCAGATTGCAGCAAACAGGCAGATGAATGATTTCCAGAGATCCTTAGTTATTGGTGAGATGGAGTGTAGGTTGTAAGAGTATCCTTGCCTTACCACGTGCCCATCAGCGGGAAGCCAGAGAAGGTGCAAGGACAGAGCCTTTCCACGTCCAGGCGCCAAATGTTATTCTTTTGTTTAAAAAGAAGAAAAGAGAAATGCTGAGACATGAGACATGTTGACTATAAGTTTATTATAAGGCCCGAAGAGTAGGGAGACTAAGAAGAGGAAAGGAACAGGGATAAATGGCTGACCACCATGGCCGGTCACCACAGAGAGAGTGCATAGGTGGGAGAAGAGAGTAGAGAGGAAGCAGAGAGAGCCTCAAATCTTAATACAGATTGGAAACAACAATTTGAAGCCACATGTCCTAGAACTTCTGTTGACTAGTTTAATTACATTAAAATAAATAGACAGGCCATGGTCCATGTGCAGTGAAACACAGAAGAGCAAAATCTGCTGTGCCAAAACATGAGAAAGTGCCAGTCCACTTAAGTTGGTAGACTTCGTTGTCCCCGAAGAATTCATGTTTCTCTTCTGACTCCTACTTTACTCATATGTGTGATCAGATAATACTTGAAGAATGAACTGAATGAAATTCTACACACTTGGGTACTGAAGAAATAGAATGTATCATTCTTCTTGGATTCCTTTTCTTTTGATTTGGGGAAGTGTAAAAATATGGGAAAGGTTTTAATTTGATTAAAGATTCCAAATGCTAGGGATTGGGAAGGTACCTCAGCAGTTCAGAGCACTTGCTGCTCACAATTATGTAAATTCCAGTGGCAAGGAATCTAGCATCCACTTTATGCCTCTGTAGGAAACCTGTATACTGCACTTGTGGGATTCACTTTCATGGACATAGCATGCACACATACACAAACACTCACACTCCTAAAATAAATCATAAATCTTTTTAAAAGATTTTAAACAGCATTGGCTGCAATCCCAGTTGTATAAGGAGTTGAAAGATTTTTTTATTTCATTAATTTGTACCAGATTCCAGAACTATCTTTGAAGGTGTGGGAAAGGTTGAGATAGGTTTTCATATTAACTTCCAATTAACAGGCTGTTGAATATACATTCTGAAAACAAAACAAAACTCTGAAAATAAACACAAAGTCTCTTTGAGATGAAATGAATTTATCTAAGAGTAAACTATAAAGATAAGACACATAGTAAAGTGAAAAATTATGTAAAAATTAGTGACAGATCCAATGGTAATTTATAGTAATTTTCTAGCTGGAAGAATAATGTGTTGTAATTTAAGAAAAGTGTCACATGAGATAAAGACACCATGCAACAGGGTTCAAGCAGAGAGGTTTTTTATTAGGGAAAGGGGTCATAAAAAATGGGGACAGGGAAGGGGGAATACTGGTTTCCTTTGGAGACAGGAGCAGTGGAAAAGAGGAGAAAGGAAAGGGGGAGAGAGGGGAGGGAGAGAAAGAGAGAGAAGCATGGGAGGTAGGCAGGGCCCTTTAAAAAGGAAACACAGTGAATGTGAACAGGTAGTGCTCTTACTAGCTGTAGCTGATGACGTATCCTGTCTGAACTCCAAGAAGAGACCAGTAGAGATGCCTGAGAACTAACTAATACCATGAAGACAATATACTACCATGGTAGACATCTTGTGGATTTCTGAACATTGACTTTCAACTTACACACCCAGCAGGACTGTTGTCCTTGTTACCAGAATCTCATTCACTGGAATGCCAAGCCTTTCAGAGGACAATACCTTTATCTTTTGTAGCAAAGAGGATTCTAACATTGTGTGTCTGTGTGTGTGGGGGTGTGGGTATGGGTGTGGGTGTGAATTACTATGATAAACAAACGACTGATTTCAAATGAGAGGCATATTAAAACATGATTGTACATGTCATCTTGTAGAAATAATGAGATTGGAATGGCTGCTTTTTTCAGTGTCTTTTCTAAATTGCTGTCTTGAATATCTTTCTTTCACATCTCTGATTCTTTACTTGGTAAGTTGTATGCACCTTTATATTTACACAGTCAGCAAGTCATAATTTCCTAATAAGGCAAGCATTTTTCAAAGCACAATAATGTGCTAACATAGTATACTTTTTAAAATCACAGGTTTCAGGGTTAACCCTTAGTTCCCCTATTGTAGCACTTAAAATTATAATTTGTGCTGGTTTTATCATTTGGTGTGCTCTAGAGTTTATTTCTCAGCAGAAACAAGCTGTGCTATGTAAACAAGACTAAGCTGACACCTTCCTTGGTGTAGGAAAGACAGCCGAACAGTGTGGCCACCTAAAGAATGAGGGTAGTTGATCTGTCCTGTGTCTGTTATCCATCACTAGCAAAGTTCAAAGAAAAATGCTCACTGGCAAAAGCAAAACAAACAAAAGCCTGAACTTTGGTCTAATGCCCCTGATACTACCTAGGCTATTCAATGTATCATTTATCTTCCTTGTGCTTCAGTTTCCCATCATAAATAAAGTAAAATCTAACCTGGATTGCTGCATGATTTTAGGGAATCAAAATATATAAACATGAATTATGCTTGTAAAATGATAGTGTGTAACCTAAAAACTTCTGATCTGGTATAACGTGGAGGCTCTATTCCTTTATACACTTGGCTCCTTGACATTTTCAAGACCTACAGAAAGGAGGGGAGTCACATGAAAGGCAGGCATAAAATAGTATCTTAATAATTCATTGTCTGACCAAACATGATGTAATTTGTGAAATGCCATATTCCCCTGCATATATTTGCAGGATATAATGCCCATAAGTGAAATGGAATACCAGGTGGATCACAAAATAGTGAATAGAATACAGAGCTTTTGGGACATGGTTTCTTGGCTTCACGATGATGTAGGTTCTCACCCTTTGAAGAAGGACCCACTCTCAAACCATAAATCCATCCAATAGCCAGGAAACTTGCCTCTGTTGCAACAATGTAGCTTCCAGTAAGACCTATCTTCTGCACTGTGGCAAATCTGATGGGAGCATGTCTGCCTTCCTGGTTTTGTAAGCATTGCATCTCTCTGAAATGTTCCTATAGGGAACCAATCTAATGTGTTTAATGTTACTATGAATCTCCAAATCCTAGATCAAACTTTCATCTTAGCCATTCCTCTGCAGTAAAAATGGCAAGGCAGGGAAATTGAAGAAGTGAGGAGCAGAAGCCAATGGAACAAAATGGTTATTTCATATTGATCATGTATAAAATATTCCCGAGGAGACATTTGCCCTCTAATTTTCAAAAACAAGATCGGTTGCTGTGATATTAGAATGTTTGTGATTTCAGACAATTTTAATTCTATTAATCACGGATATGTTTTCTGTAGCAATGAATCTCAAATTTCACACATTGGGGAATCACTTGCAAATCTTCAAATGCAGGTTCCAATTTAGTGGATCTGGAGAACACCCCAACATCTTGAGGTTCTAAAGGGATTCTAGGTGATGAAGGATGTGGTGGCTGCCCCACTACAGTTAACAGTTTGAAGCAGCTTTATTTTAGAACAGATCATTGCTCTTAACCTGAGGTTTGTGGACAGATTAGTATGCTTGATAAGTCAAGTGAAATTAAATTTACTTCTCTCTCTTTCTCTCCCCCCCCCTCTCTCTCTCTCTCTCTCTCTCTCTCTCTCTCTCTCTCTCTCTCCTGTGTGTGTGTGTGTGTGTGGGTGTGTGCGTGAGCGTGCACACGCATGCACGTTTGTTTGTACACACACATGTGTTTGTACCCACAGGTTCACAAATATTTAAATTTTTAAATTTCTACTCTGTTTATAGTTTTCTTAGAGTATCACATTGTTTGTTACAAGCAGCAGGTTAGAGATCACTTACCCTTTCTTGTTCATCACATCCCATGTAGGGTCAGCTATGGAACATCATCACCGAGCACTGCTTCTCTTTGCTGTGGTTTTATAACTATGTGGGTTGAATTTTGACTTTCAAGACTTGTTGAAATACTCATACAACTATGATACCTTTCCATAGCCTAGGGCCAAGAGCTGAGTACCTGTCTCTCTGCTCAAAGGATATTGTGCAAAATTAAAGCTTCCATTTTCCATATAAAAAATTTTAAAAATCCAATGCCTTATGAAAGCATTAGTTTGTTTAATATACATAAATATGTGTAAGAAGTTCTACTTCTGAAAGTCTCTTATTTAATTTTCTAACTGAAGATTGATAATTAAAATTTAAAACTTCCTATAGGAATTTTTCAGCAAATGAGCTCTTGTGGGAACCTAGGAAGTTGCTTGTCATTTTGAAGTTGGTCATGAGGTTTCTTAGTTTCCCCATGATCCCATGGTACAGTGAAGAGTGCCTTCCACAAGACCGACTGGTTTGCATGCACAGTGACTCAGAGTTCAATAAAAAATTCCAATGCACTCAGTGCCATACCTGGTGAATATCATATGTAATCTGTAAATTAACTTAGAATTTTTTTCTGGTGATAATGAGGGTAAAATAAACCTATGGAGTGATAATACAAATTTTCACAACAAAAAGAGGTAATTAAAAGTAATGTTTATGTGAATAGCAAGGAAGTTAAATTACATAATTTCCCTTAAGATATTATCATGATTAATTATTGGATATAAAATATACCTAAGAAGTAAATATTTGTTCAACAAGGTTCCTGATAAAATCAGGTTGGGAGAAAGAATATTTTTAATACTGTTTCTTTAATAACTGCTCTTCTTCCTTCCTTTCTTCTTGCTTTCTTCCCCCATTCCTCCTCTGTCATCCAGATGTGACATTTAAAGCATCCTTTACCAGGTTCAGAGACACTGAATTCAGAAAACAGTGGGTTCTGCTCTCAAAGCAGCTAAGCATGAGGTAGCAGTGCATGTAAGAACTCCAGACCACAGAATAGCAGTAGTAAACCAGGCAATTTACAGCCTGAAAATGCTAAAAGTGAATTTTTCTAAGCTCTCTTCATGATTTTAATGTTGGGGAATTCTGGATAGCTGTGAGTTCTTGGATCATTATACATAGAATTTGTTTTAGGGAATCTGACTCATATCAGTCAGAGATCATGACTGCCTCTCAGACAGCTTCCCTACAAGTCCCTCCTCTTCCAACTGCAGCTGACAAACAGTAAACATGTTCTCTCATTCCTCCTTGCCTCAAAACCCAGATTCTAATGCTTCACTCATCCTGTGTGTAAGGAACCATTTCATTCCTATGGAACATCTTCTAAAACTGACATTCAAAAATGTAGAAACACATAGTCTCAATATTCTTTAATATTATAACAATGTGTAATTATGAACTAAATCCCACAAGATACTAACCCAAAGACATTCGAGGATTCTAACAGAGGGATCTGCAGACTTTCTTACTGATAATTGCTATTATGGAGCACACCGCTTAAGTTCCTGTTCTAATTCATTCATCAGAGAAGCATAGATGAAAAATACTTCTCCTAGTGCATTCATGAGGAAATGTTGGCTCAAAAAAGATTTAAGAAGCACATCCAAGGTCACATAGTATGTAACCATCAGAACAAAGTATGAAACTAAGCATATTTTATGCACAAAATCTGTTTTCTGCATCATCATGTTGTAATATATAGAAACAGAAGGTCAAGGAATAGTAAATAAACAAACTCACATGCCACCAATCTATATTCAAGACTTAAATATGTTTAAATGCATAAATATGTATAAATATTTCCCCAAATATTCTAATGTTTTCTTTGTAATGTGTCTGATAATCCACAATAGTCTAACTTCTGTATTTGTAGAGCAAAGGCAACAACCAAATTTCTCCAAATTTTGCTCATTTTTTGTTTGATGACAAATTGTTCACATATTCATTTGGGTTTTACTTTGTGATATTTTTATTTGTGGTTTTCTTTTCCAATATGTACAGACTGTATTTTCTTATTTGAATTTTAAAATAAGTATCTATGTATATGTAAAAAATTCTAAAGATAGATGGACTCATTTCTAAACCTAGAATTGGCTTCCATTCTGTATAAAGATGAAATATTCAGGAAATCCAAGTTTGAGAAGGGTAAGAATAGTGAAGAGTTTCCTAAGCATCACATAGAGCCATACTGTCCTCATTAGTAATTCCCTTTGTGATGACTTTACCAGGTCATCACTTTGGTTGCCTCTAAAATAATGGGTTGAATTTTTCTTTGACACTCACCTGCAATGCAAACAGAAAAGAATGAAATCTCAACAAGTCAGACTATTTTGGAGAACCCAGTCTGAGTAAATTACATTTCTGGTAACTAAGAATAAAATAGAAATAATTTTGTATGATATGCATGTTTATTCATAGTTAATTCTCTATTAGCTATACACAGAGAAGCTTGCCACTGGGCACTTGCCATGCCTTTATAATGCATAGCAATGTAAAGCAAGCCATGCCATTCTGCCTGATGGGAATCTAGAGCTCTGAGAATCTAAACTTTTGTGATCTCTGTCACAGTCACTAAAGAGCAGTGGCAGAACATAATCTCATTCCACATGATGTCAACATGAATCCTTAGTCCCAGATTGCTGTAGAGTCACAAAAGTGTATCAGGAGTGTCTAGCAATTGTATTTCAAATTTAGAGGTAAAATCGCCTGACTTCAGAGTGTGATTCCCAGGGTAATAGTAAGTTTATAAGCTGGAAAAAGGCAGAGTGTGATAAATGACAACTGAGCTGTTATTGAGGAAGGTCAAATAGTAAACCGAGAATGATAGAGAAAGTGCACCATGCATTCAAAGGGCAGAGAGAGAGAATAGGATACATTTGTGAAAGTTGCCTTTCAGAAGCAGAAGTGGTTGAGTAAGTGAATAATTAGATGGGAGGAATGAGGAAGGTGAGTCTCCGTGACCATCATTTTAACCCTGGGTCTTCAAGGATCTTGTTATAAGCAAATAGAAAGAATGAAGTACTGGGAAAGATTGTCTTGGGAGAAGGAAAAAATTTGAGTATGAAGACGTTATATGAGAATCCAGCAGGAAATCAACTATATATACAGAAAGATGTAGTATTCATGGGGCAGTCACAGCTGAAATGGTAGTGCAGAGAATCGTCTTCAGACAGTAAGCCTTTCGACATACAGTAACTATAACAAGATGCTACCCCTTAGGAAAAGAACCTGAAGGGAAAAGCAAAATTTCAAAACAGGTTTAGACAAATCTCCATTTTGTGGTAGAACAAAAAGAAGTCCCCAAGACAAAACTGTAATTTTCCAGAAACCAAGATAGAGAAGCAGTTCAAGACTACAGCCATTATAAATATAGTAGTTCCTTCAAGCAAAGATACTTGCATTTAGATATTTCTTACAAAATTTTATCATAAAGCTATCTAACCAAACTAAAGTTGTATGAAGAGCCACAAGGGAATCTGATAAATAGTAAGCTAATTCGAAATTAAACATTTAAAAAGAAGTTTGAATGCAGCTACCCTGTGTGGGCAGATAAAGCTATTCCCTGAAGCCATACTTGATTACATGAAAATACCAGTGTCTTGGGTGAATTACTTCCCTGTGAGCTGTTTTCTGGAAAGCATCCCAGGCTCTTAAAACAATTCAGAAAATAGTCACTGCTATATACTATATGCTAAGTCTCTACTGTCAAAAGTTCTATATGCTCCAAACAGAAGTTATACAACATTCATCAGGAACTAAGCAAGAAGCAGCTTCCCTACTGGCCAACCCTCATAGTATCAGAAAGTGCTATGTAAGCTACTGGAGGAGAGAAGTAGTCAACACTTACCTGTGGACCCTGAACATTCATGATTGATCTGACAGGCAAGAATCACTGTTATGATAGTGGCCAGTCTTCTATGGTGGTAACCCATCACATCATGATTTGATTGGATGTCCATTCCTAAGTCATGGATTAATATTTGATACTGTAAATGTGGTCATTGATTTCTCCATAGCTGGGGAACTCATAGGTACAAGGAATCCTAGCACCTATGAAACCCACTACAGTTGTTTTGATAAATAGACCTGACATGTCTGCCAAATTGCCTTCTAAATTACTGCAAGTTTAGTGTTATTGTCAGCTTTGGTCAGATGAGCTTTTATTTTGCAGTTGCCACATGTAACTGCAAAGACTCATAACTGCTCAAAGTTGTGGGGATGAAATGAATGACTATTTATGAATGAGACATCTGTATCATTCCCTTCAAAATCAAGGTATATCACAGAGGAAGGTGTGGAAAGAATGTAACAGCTAGAGGATAAGATTGAGTATCATAGAATGCAGTCTTCTAAGACTTAACATGGCACCATAAGTTAAGGCAGGACCAAGCCACTCTCCCCTTCATTAAGGCTGAGCATGGAATCCCACCATAGGGAAGGAGCTCCAAAAGCTAGTTCATGCACTAGGGAAAGATCCTGGTCCCACTTACAGGCTTTGATGATCCCCTATGGGAGGAGTGAATGGGGAGTGGGCTGGAAGGGACGTGGGGGGGAGGGGCGACAGGAGGGGTGGTAGGGAAAACTGTGGTTAGAATGTAAAATGAAAATTTTAAAAAAAGACTAACATGACCATTGTACTCTTGAACATTTATCAGTTGTAATCACCCAAATAAGACCTGAGAAATATTAGGCCTGACCATATCCTCCCATTAATTGGGAAGGAACTCAATTGACTCTACCCAACTCTGAGGAGTTCTTGGAAGTTAATGGTTGCTAAGGGAGGAAGGAGCATGTTATGTTCTAGTAATTGTCTCTCTCTCTCTCTCTCTCTCTCTCTCTCTCTCTCTCTCTCTCTCACACACACACACACACACACACACACACACACACACAAACACACACACACACATACATACAAACACACACACACAGACACCCAGGAAAAAACATAAAAGCATAGAAAAGAAGCTAATTTGGAAGGGAATTGAATGGAGACAAGAGAACAAAGTGCATTTACATATATATGAAAATGGCATAACGATTCATTTTGTATAATTAGCATATGCTAATGAAAACATTAAGCAATTTTTAAAATATATGAAATGCACAGAAAAATACAATAAACACCAATATCCTTATAATTTTGATAGTAGCCATTAAAGTATCTTTTCTTCTTTTTATATATATTCATGTGTGTATACACATTCAAATATGTATGGATACATGTACAGGTGTGGTTACATGTACATATGTGTGAGTGTGTATGTGGAGGCCCAAGGTTGTTGTCACATGTATTCCTCAACCATTCCATACCTTTTGATTTTGAGATAGGGTCGTTGAATCAAAATTAGAGCTCAAAAGTATGGCTAGTTTCTCTAACCAGCTTACTTGGTATCACCTGGAATTATAGGCAAGCCACAATTTCCATCCAAAATAAACATAGATTCTAGGCATCTAACTGTCAGTGCTCTTATTTGTATGGCAAGTGTTTGAACTACTGAGCCATCTCCTACCCCTAGATATTCTATAATATATAATATTTCACTAGTTCTTAGTGCTGAAAGTTGCAAACATCAATTCTATTCACCCCTGAACATTTCTGAAAGCATATATAATGGGATTGTCTCTGGATTGTACATTGATTTATCAGTTTTAGGAGGGAACAAAATCCCTAACAACTTCACAAAACTCAATAGAGAGAGACTATTATAGAAAACTACAACCAGTGGAAATGTAGAGTTGTGGATCCCAATACCAGTGCATACATCTACAAAACATTTCCTGAGCCGAAAACTCAGGGAACATTGTAGAATATGTGATGGGGATATTGTAATAGCTAGAGAATCTGAAAGTTTTCTGTAAGACTGTTTCCTATTAATTTTAGAAACTATGCCCATGAAGTCTAAAAAACATTTTTACTTGAGCATGAATTGAACAAGGACAGCAACAGATGTTAACTCGGGGAAATCAGGTTTCAACCCTACACAGGCAACTAAAGGATGCTGAGAATGGGAGAAATAGTCTTCTCCAGGGAAGAGAACACCAATCAGTTACTCAATCCAAATGATGAGCTCTGAAAACATACAGACAAATAATTTTATATAGACCAAACAGGTTAAATTTAGGAATATATATGTACATAAACATGTATACATATATATGTGCATATATATGTTCACATAATAACTATTAATGAAGAAAAGGAAGCCATGTTTTTTTCAAGACAGGGTTTCTCTGTGTACTTTTGAAGGTTGTCCTGGAACTCACTCTGGGATTAAAGGTGTGCAAAAAGCCATAAATTTAAAATAGAGCAAGAATGGGTATACATGGAAGTTTGGAGGGAAGAAAGGGAAGAGAGAAATGATGTAATTATATTATAATCTCAAAACAAAATAAATTAAACTAAAACATATTGTAAGAAGCAATATGATTTCAAAAGTATTGTGATTCAGAGAACTGAGAAAGATCATACAATCATAATCTATGAAGAAATTTACAGGGAGGATACTTACTAGACTGTACATCTATAAAGATATTTCTGAAATATGTGTATATGTATGTATATATTACATATTCACATATGCACATAAACTCCAATAGTCTAGGGAGGGCAAAAGCCAAGCTGCTGAGAGAGTTGTAACATGCATGTGTGGACCATGCCTAGGGGAACAGTGGCAAAATGCATAATAAGTTGTTCAGTGTTGATAAAAGCAAAGCTTATATCAGCTTTTATTTTCTGCAATGATTTCTGGAGTTCAAAAGACGGTAATTTTTGACTCTTATTCTTGAAAATATTTTTAAAATATACAATCAAACATTATCTACTAATAGAGGTTCTGTGAGAATTTTAGTCTCCTTTGAAAATATTATGAATGCTATGCTTCGGTCAATCCAAGATATATATATGAAGTGATTAAGATAGCAATGTTCAAATAGCACAGTGTAATCTTGAAGTGACATTCGAAACATAGTTGTGATGTATACCCATTAGTGAGTGTGTGCTTTTTTTGTCTGTTCACACATGTTCTTTGCTGAGTTTCATTAAATAAAAGAACAAATTAAAATCAATTCTTCACAATGTTAAGGAATCTAGATCTTGTAAGTCAAGAGTTTACTACAATAAAAGATCCTTTTGGTCATCTGTTTACTTTTAGAAGGGAAAATAGTTTCAGTGTGCACACGATAATGGGAACTTCGAAAGGAGAAAATTAGTATCTTAAACTTCACATGAAATATTTACCAGAAGCACAATATAGTGTGTGCTATTATGAATATTAGTATTGCAATTACATTTATATCCAGTATCCAATTAATAAAGTTAGGAAGCAGGAATATGGCACTGTATGTGTTCTGGATTGTAAAATATTTATTAAATAAAGTTGATACCATTGCAATGTTATTTATGAATTGGGAATGTGATGTTTCTGAAGTTTTACACTAGGATATAGTCAAAAAATTAGATATTAAAGAAAGAAACTTTGTAAAGAATAAAATTGACAATCTTTCTAACAGAAGCACAAACTAAATAAATCTGAATTTCTATAAATTATTAAATAAAATTTTTGCTTCTTGTTGCAAATGGGATAAACAGAATTAGAAAGAGAAATCAAGGAATGTATTTGAGACCGAGAAAGAAATGACCATTTCATATCAAATGATTCAGAATATTTCTTAAACTAATTGATGCAAACCTTGAGGTGATGTTGTTGAAAAAGATAAACTTCCAGGAAGTCAAGGCACACCCCTTAAAGAAAGTAATGGATAGAATGTGAAAAAGAAAAATTCTTTACTCCCGGTTACTGATCAAGTGCTCTTAAAAACACCAGTGTAGGATTGAGAGTTTCTATTGATATTTTAAACTGCTGGATATTTGTGACTTTGAACTGGAAACCTCAGAAAGCATCATAGATAAAGGGGGCTCCAGTGAATCCACTTCTCAGAATCTCTGCTGATTTCTTTGAGATCTATTATATGACACCTCTCAATGAAGAAGCAAGGCTAATTTCTGGTATTAACATTCTGCAGCCTCATTGGCTTCTTATTGTCTTTGTCCTCCTCCATTTTATTACTGGAAAGTCTTCCTTCAAAGCACAGGGTCAACCCTGCTCTCAGTGAGTGGGACCCTTTGCAAATCCCAAATACACAGCAGCATTGCGGTTTCCTGTCCTTGAGGACTCTCTGCCACCACTGCTTAGTCATTATTTCCCAATGTAAACTTTATACCAGGCCTGTTTAATGAGACTACCTCCTTTCAAATCTTTAAAATTTTCATAAGCTTTTCTCTCATCCATTACAAAATGCAAAATAAAAACTTTTCACATATAGGATCCCTACACTTCAAAGTCACCAGGGACCATACTTAGACTCATTTTCCAATAAGATTGGCCACTTTTTTTCTCTGCTATTTTGGGAACCTCTATTGTTCTTTTCTTTTCTTTGTTTTATTCCAGTTACTATTGAATGGCCCTTGATTTGCCTAGTAGATTTGGTGCTTAAATTCCAATATGCAAAGGTAGGAAGTTAAACCATAGGCTAACCATGAAAGTGTATGTTTTCATTAAAACTACTAGAGGTTTTATTAGATGCTTACTATAACCCCTGGAGAATAATTAAATCATTTATTGATTATAAGTTCAAGGTTCAGCCAAAGCAAAAATGTGCTGGAAAATGAAACATTACCACCATATTTGAGACCTGCATTAGAAAGCATAGCATCCCTTAAACAGGTAGATGATAGACATCAGAACACCTTTCAGTGGCTAATATTACCTTTCTATAATTTATCATTGAAATTCAAACAAATCAAGGCAGTTAGAAAACCATGGATGATTTGTCATTGGTTGCATCATTGGGTCATTTTTCTGTCATCAGTGAGAATATAAGGCCCTTGATATCGAATATTTAGTGTGTAGAAAGGGCATGGGAAAGGACGAGAGTGTTGCGAATGAGGAGAGGTTCCTGAAAGGGAAGAAAGAATGCAACTAAAGGAAAAATATGTGGAAACATTTTTGATGTGCATTTTCCAAACTAAGATCACATTGTGCACAATACCATATTTTACTTAGCCTTTAGAATTTTTCATTTCTCTGATGTTATGATGTTACATATATACTGTTTCCTCTATTAGAAGGAACTACATTTAGCAGGAATAAAGAAAGAAAAGGGGGAGTCTACAGGACTTTAGTGGTAACGCACCATGCTATTACGTGCTGGATCTTGGGTCACATTCCCAAGTACAGAAGAGAGCGGGAAGAGAAATCTGCAGTATTTACTGTTCTTCTTTCTTCTGACTGTTGCCCAGTGAACTGCTAACAACATGCTGATGTCTTCCTGCTGCCCACTTTTCTTCAAGGCCCAAGACTGGCTGGTGTATTCACTCTGACTCCCTGTTAATTTGTTAATTTTCACTTTGTTTCTATCTGTGAAAGAGCATGCGTCTTAATAGTAGAAATCCATGAACTCTAACATCAGCTGAGTGGACTTAAGCATTCTCTTGCCTTTTTTGAACTTGGATTTTCTTGTCCCCCAAGACAACACAATACAGTGTGGTTTGGAAATTTGTTTCCAAGTAGACTTCTACTGTATGCTTTATTTCCAAATGGAAATCTATTTCCAAAGGAAGTGTGGGGTATCAGAGTTTGTGTACCTCTAAGAAAAGATGGTAGTGCCTAAGTTTTTTTCCTTGGGTTCTGGCACATATTCCAAATAGAGATAAAGTACTAATGACCAAAGGATCCAGATCCCAGGATGCTATGGCCCTCTGATCAACTACGTAGGAACACTTAAGAGGTTTTTTGTCTCCTTAACCATGTGACTATTAGCTTGCTTTACTGGAGGCAGGCCTTTCCTAGTTGCTTAATAAATGCAGTCTTCACAGTTGGAGTTTTCTATGTCAATCAAATGCAGATTTAAGAACTTGAGTAGTGATGTTTATTATATCAATCTTATCACATGATAGCCACTTACCTGTGACTCAATGTAGCTCCTTTTACTTAGGAGAGTATATATGGGTAGAGAGTCAAAATCCTTTGTGAGCATGTCCCCAATGGGCAGGTACACTACTTTTCACTTCACTGAAGAAAAATGGGAATGTGAGAAGAGAACAGGCCTTTTCTTACTACAGGTATCATGTGAATGCTCATTACTTCTTAAAGTGTAATCTGCTCTTGTGTGTTGTGAATTAAAATGCCTTAAGATCAATGCAAAAACATGCATGTTTGAAACGAGGTTGCTTGTAAGGTACCTCGTGACTGTTGTATAGAGTAAATGGAGCTACTTGCTCTATTTTTAAATATTCCGTGAACATAAAATATAAAGAATTAGAATATAGAGTTTCCCACACATAGTTCACATTTCTCCCATAGCACCAAAACTTGTCGCATATAAAACACGTGAGTGACTTTATAACACCTTTCATCATCCCCAGATGACATGAGCACACTGGTCACTTAAAAATAAATGCAAATCAGAATACTTTTCACATCAAAACTAGACAGTGAGAGCCCATTTCAGTTGCTGCTATAGAACAGGTAAAAGACAAAGGTGAATGAATTGTCTTCTAATGATATTCGTAAAAAGAAAGGAAGGAAAGCTAGAGTTAGTTATAGGAGGAGGCAAGACTATGGAAGTTGGAGTTGAGGATCAGACCCAGATTGCACCACAGCTTCTGATCTGCCCCAGGTGAGTTTGGGCAATGCATTTCTGCTGCAGCGTGGTCTGGTGTTTCTCCACATAAGACAGTACTGGAGTCGGGCATAACGTGTGCAAGGAAATGCTAGCAGGAGGCCGCACCTGGCAGTCATACATTATGTACCTAATGAGCAAATGAAATGTTTAATAACTGCACTGTGGAAATAAAGCTTAGAACAGTAAATGCCTGCTGAGGCTGTTCGTCTTCCCCCGATGCACACTGCTGGCCCATCGCAAAGCTCCAACATCATTTGTGTTTCCCTGCTTAGTGGGTCCTGCTGAGGAAACAACATTAAACCAAAGCGATGCTCACTTAATTAGTTGTATAACCATGTAAAAAGCATTTATTTAACATAGCAGCTTCCAGCATTGCACGGAGGGTCTCCTCAAGTGATTCTCCCTCGTGTACCCCAGGCACAGAAAATTGTGCAGTGGTTTCAACCGAAGCATTTGCAAATTGAAACATTTCAATTAAGCATGGGTCATTTAGACTCATAGACTCATAGAAATTTAATACTGCATTATTTTACTTAAGCAACTTATAGTTTGAAATATAAAAAGCAAAAGCAAGCCAAACTGCTGTTACAGGTTTGCATTAATGATTTTTTAAAATATTTTTTCTATAAAGTCCTAATTTAATAACAAATTATCACAACTTGTAAATTAAGTATTATAAGTGGATGAGAAATCTTTTTTGAATACATTTTTACCAAAGTGTTAAATCAATATTTTCAAATTTTTGTTTTTTGTTTCCTGAGTCAGATTCCAATACTTGGGAACCTTGAATGGTCTTGAATAGGCAGTAGTCTTCCTGTCTCTGCCTCCTAAGTGCTGGGATTAGAGAGAGGTATATGTCACCATGATTGGCTGATTCTTTCTAGATCTCAAAGAGAGGCAAGACATTAACTAGAAAGTTAAACTGGCAGAGCCTGGGTTGGGGGAGGAGCCCCAGAAAGAGTTGAAAGTGGAGGAGTAAATCTAAACAAATGTACTCATGAACAAGGGAAATAGAAATTTAAAAAACTAAAATACCAAGTTGTTAAAAACAGAATGAAAATGAAATGCAGGAAGGATATCTGTCTCAGCCTCTCAATATCATTTTATAGGTAATAATGTAGAGAGCAAATTACTTAGCTTTGATAGATATGAGGAAACCATGAGTTAAAGAAATTACACAATCGGACTAATGGATTTCAGTATTATAACACTGAAACCTGTCCCTCAAAACCTGGTTTAACATCCTCCTTGTTTGACTGGAACACTACTGGGAACTGAGGGAACATGTAAGAGACAGAACTACCTGAAAGGGAATTAGCTCACTGGAGAACGTGGCCTGGAATGATAACTTGGGCCTTGTGTTCCTTCCTGTCCTTATCCCTCTCTTTGCATCATGCTTGCCTTGTGATAAGCACTTCCTTGCCACCCACTCACACAAAAATACAGGTTTGCAAACAATAAAATCTACTGACCATGTACTCAAACTTATGTAAACATGAGCCAAAGTTTCTTGCCTTTGAAGTTGACTCTCCTAGGCATTTGGTTTTGTTTGGTTGGTTGTTACTGGTTTTTGTTTGTTTTTTTGTTTTTTGTTTTTTTTTTTTGCATGTGTGAACATTTATCAAGACTTCATTTTATATATCACATATAGTTCATTGACTTAGAGAAAGCAATATGGTGAACCCAAACTCCTTCATTTTGTCCATCAGCTGGTTGTTTCTGGTTGGGAAACCCCCATCCATCCATAACTAAATACAAGCAAATGGGTTTCCTAATTTATGAAACCCCAGGGATATTCTTTCTCTCACTTGCTGTCACCCACAGGCATGTTTATTTCTTCCTCCCAAAGAGAGGTGCCTTCTCCTGATCTCATTCTGAACACCACTCCTTGTGTTTGGAAAAGAGCTCAGAGTATGTTGACTATAAGGTTATGATTTTATTACATCAGAAGCTTGGAGTCAGGAAAGGATTTCTTTTATATTTGTCTTCTGTTTTCCTTTGATGCATTGCTGTCGGGTAATCCATAGGAATTTCATTGAAATTGTCCATGCATATGCTAGTTATCAAGGTAAGTGCTGTTCACAAAAAACAAAGAAATAAACATGAAGTCATCCCTGCAAGCTGCCGCTGAGATCTGCTAGCTTGGGAAAAAACAGTGAAAGCCCTCTCATCTCCAGACATTGAGACACAAGAGTTGAGCATGCTGGTGAAATGAGTTATTTTCTACACTACATTTCCAGCAATGCCTTAGTAGAGTAGGTTGCAGCCCTCTTTGGTTTGTCAAAATGTTAACTGTGGTCTATGGGTCTGGGCCAGATTATTGCACGTTCTTAGCCTCTTAAAAGATTGTTGTAAGGTGTTATACATATTTTTTACTAGCAGTGTTTATTTAAAGCAAAGGAATCATATAGATTAGAAACACACTGTCAAGATTGACATCCACATGAGTGAGGGTGCTCAAGGAATTTGATTACACTTTGGGTCTTTCATTTATGGGATTTGAAAAAAGAACAGGTTGGTATCTAAGGGCAGTAGCCTGTGTGGTGGTTCCTCATTTTAATTGCCAGATTAACTTTTATTACCTCATTCCACATGTTCCTATCTATATAATACATGTGATTTTAACCAATATGTGTCTATATTTACATGGCAGAAGTTGGTACATGAATGAATCCTCCCTAAAAGTTCACTTAGAATGTTTTGTGACAAGACTTTTCCTAGGGAGACATAACACATGTCTACTCAATCCCCAGGATAGACTAAAATAATGATACCACCAAAGTCCAACTTGGTGAACCAATGAATTTTATTAGAGTTAATTATCACAATATGGAGGAAGGGTTACATACAGGAGCAGAAATAACGTAGACAGCTGCATCCCCACAGCCAACCCCAGCATAGGTGACAGCTCACAAAAGTTAGGAATCTGAAGCACACCACAGCCTGCAGGCAGCTCAAAAGATTTGGGGTGTCCTTCCGAACAGTTGGTCTAAACTGCTTCTAGATGGTTTCTGCTTCTTCTAGAAAGCTGCTCTGAAAGCATCTTTACAGCTTGGCTCCCATGAGAGAGAATGACCCTCCACTTTCTATATTGTTTACTTGTGTGTGGTGGGGGGACCTGAATCCTGTCAGTTTCAGAGAGTATTGAATACAGTTTGACTTGTTTGCCTTCTGCCTTAAACAGCTTGCCTGCAGGGTGGAATGTTTCTGTCTCTGAGAAAATTGTTACACAGCATTCCACCCCTTCCTCTGTTTTACATTCCTCTTTCTGCTCTCTTGTGCAATGGTCCCTGAGCATTAGAAAGACTGGCTAAAGATGTCCGTATAAGGCTAAAATTTAGGTCACTGTGTCACACTGACCACTTGTTCTCAAGAGTTGCTTGAGTTGAGGCTGACAACAATGTGATCTACAGGCATAAACACAAAGGTTGAAAGGGCAGGTTGACATCCATCTAGTAAAACCACGTAAGTTTCCTTCCATTTGGCACTATGATCTCCCCAGCCACATTTTTGTCCTTGCTTACAATACCAGTTGTGATCTCCCTCTAGTGGAGTGGGCCTTAAATACAGTCCAAAAGCTATTGGTCTTATCCATGATAGCTGAGCAATAAGCATGCCTGGCATGTCAATATCTTAGCACACAGAGCCCACTGCTAGCAGGCACATTGGGGTCAGTTCTCCACCAGCAGCCTGCATGGACTCCGCCTCTGGCACTATGAAATCCAGTTAGCAAATGGGAGTTTCCAGTTCATTTTCAGCTTTATTTCTCCATATCCTGCAGTCAAAGTGTGCACATGTGATGTATTCAACAAAACGTTCTTATTATCCAAATCTGCCTCAGTAGTGGCCTTTATGATCTATGGGCCCTCAGGGGCTTCCCTGGTCAACAACTTCATAGAGAGGTAGTCCACCTTTGACACTGGGATTTCCATTCAATCTTCTTATGACCACTGGTTGTTTCCTTTCCCAGGCACACAGGGTACCTTTCGTGTTTAGACTCTTTAGATGTTATTTTTAGCGCCCCATTTTTCCTTACAATTAACCCAGATCAGAGAATTGTAAGATAGGTGGACGTACCATCATACCTGGTTATCCTCATCCTAATCTGTATCTCAAGGTGAATAAAATGTTACCTCTGTCGCTATCAGTTCTTCATGGACTCCTGCATGTAACACAGATTTGGGTAAAACCCTTAATGGTGGCTTCCCACGTTGCTCTCTGGCACAGAAATGTTTTAAGGGGCCTGTGGCAGTGTCCACACAGGTGGAGCCCTATTTGTATCTCACACTGGCAGCCACAGGCCCTATTAAGTCTACCTGACAATTTCTCGTGGTAAAGGATGATTTATGTACATGCCCAATGAGTTCTTCCATTTGTCAATGCCTTAATGGAGAATGGTCCTCACATGTTTTGGTAACATGCAAAATAGCATATTTAATAGAAATGCAAACACCCTTAGATATTTCCCAACCTGTATTGGTTCTGCTATAATCATGCTTTATACGGATCCAGTAGGCAAATTCCAAGGGTAGCTGAGGGGAAATGGCCCATGCTTTGAAAAGAGCATCTGCTTCCTAATTTCCAGGAAGACTTGATAGGCTGTGGTCTGCCACATGGAAAACTACCAAGAGTTCTGATTCAAGCTGAACTATATTATATATTTCTTTTCATATTTGTTGTCCCTATAAGGGCCAATTCAGCATCTGCCAATCTTCCTTTACCCACTGGTTTGTCTGATAACTGAAGATTCTAAACACAGCCTGTCAATACAGATGGTCACAAGCCATGTCTAATGAGTTACTGCAATTCACACTGCTCCTAACTCAGCAGATTGGCTACATTTTCCAGACACATGACATCTATAATCATTTGCATTTCTACAGCTTACATTTTTGTTTGGTGTGCCTACTAGTACCAGGCATTTACAGGGATGGGTGATATCCCTCCAGCACTTTATCTAATGCAGCTACTGGTTCAGTTACTGGGGGATGCTCAGTGGTGTTAAAGGACTCAGATCTTAAGACAGCCTGTATGACATTGGTGATGGGGCTTGTAGACACCACACATCATTGCTGTAAGTATCCATGCCACCTTTGTAGAGTTTGCTTCTATGCTAAACTGGAAAGGGGTTTGCCCAAAAAGTCTTCAATTTAGACCTTTGTTGGATAAGGTGGGTCAACTGTTTTTACAGTCACTGAGGAAGAACTAGTTGAGGATTCCACCTGTGGTGATGCTTTCACATACTATTCACAGTTGCTGTTCTGGTGCTGTGCATGCAACTTCTGCTCCTTTCCATGACTGAGACAAAAACCCTATTAGAACTCATTGCTCTTGCCATTGCCCCAGCTATAGCCTTCTGCACTCCTAGTGACTTGTCACAGAAAGGGACACTCTGGTAGTAGAGTGCATGACTGTTTAGCCTGTTCTACAAGGATTTTAGTCTGCTCAAAGTCTTCTTGAGGCTTCCTGTCTAGATCACATATAACACGTTTCTCTATCAAGTTATACAGAAGATGGGCTGCTTGGGCAAGATAGAGTATGAAAATTCACCAATATCCCAAGAGCCTTCAAAATGCCTTTTACTTTTACAGTACAGGCTATTATAACATCCTGTCAATACTATTGTCAGGGATCACATACACCAAAGAATCATAATACACCAAAGAATTTCACAGCTGTGTCTGGCCCTTGCACCTTGATTGATCTTCCATCTTGATTTCTTTAGGTGAACCTGTATATCCTATAGATACATTTCTAGATTTGCAAAAAACTATGGGGTTAGCATTATGTCATCTAAGTAATGAAACCTAATTTGCAGAGGGTGAACAGTAAGATACTTGGCCACCATCCCATAGCAAATAGTAAGACTTTTAATTTAACCTTGCAAGAAATACTCTGAAGGTCTACTGCTAACAATTCCATGCAAATAAATCAAGAGCAATGTAGAAAAAGCCAGGCAGTGTTTAAGAAATATGGTAAAGCCCAGTCTGCAGGTGAAATCTAGGAAATCTCAACATGGAGAATGAACTTGGTTGAACAGTTCTCCCAATGGCAGCCATACATCACTGGGTGAGAGGCAGCAGCATGGCTCTCTGTGAAATGTCTTCAGTTTAGGCAAAGTCCCCAAGCTCTACTCACTAACGTAAATGCCACAGGATTGCACTCCTTTTTCACTTCAAAATGGTATATGCCACAAGAGTAGTTATTTTATATAAAGATGTATGTTTGGCTGCAATGCTGTAGAAGATGGGGTCAGAATGTTACCCCTGGGGAAGACGACTGGTAAGTTGTAAGATACACAGTAAAGAATTGCATCTGACATATAGCCCCATAGAAGACTAGAGATACAAACTAGAAAATCAAATCAAAAAACAATTCTCAGTGGGCTTCAAATACTTCAGTGAATGGTTAAGGCACAGCTTGATGAGCTTTGGGGAACTCAGGCTTCCAGCATCCAACTTCAAATATCTGAGGTCCAAAGCAGAAAATGCTAAATCTTGTAAAAAGAGCTGGAGTATAGGCACAGAATTAATTAATGCACACCCAGGAGAATGGAGTCAGCTTCCCAGCACAAAAGTTCTCATAGAATTCTCTTACAATACTTCTTTACTACAGAACCGTTTTGATAGCAACATAGTCTAATTGGCTGTTAATAAACTGTTCCTGAAAAATTCCTCCCATACATGCACTTTACCTTTCTTCATCATATGGAAACAAAAGACCTTAAAGGCCACTGATTGCACAGTCAAATCCTATGAATAATAAACTCTTGGGTTTCTTTCAGCAAAACAAATAAGGTCACTGGATGGGATCCAGGCCCCACTGAGTTTCCAGAGTTCCGAACATTTGTGAAGCTTTGAATGGTATTTCAGAAAAGGAAGCATGTCCAGATTTGCATGCTCCCTGTGGTATGGATCCAGAATTTCTGAGATCTCTCATGCAAAGTTTATAGTGTTTTGCCATTGCATAACATTCAGTACATTCTGAAAGAATGAATAATTGTTGTCTCATCACTAGAGAAAATCACTTAACATAATGATCTTCATTTTTTTAAATGAGATTAAATTAAGGTAGTCTTTAGGCACACCTGTGTCATAGTATAATATATTAATATGGCAAATGGAGTATAATACATGAAGCATCTGCACATATGTTAGGGTGAAATATATCTCAGACTATTTCTGTAGTGATAATGGTAAACCATGCCTAAGCATCACATTTTCTCTATATACAAAACTGTCAAAAATGTACTAAGATAAATATTAAGGATCATATGAACAAGTTTGTTAAATCTAAAAGAATATTTATTTTATATGTTTTCTTTTCCAAAACAAGAACCAACACTGTTATCATTTCCTCCACGATAAGCTATGCCAATGCCCTTTCATTTATCTGATACACATTTACATTTTCTTTATAAATACCTACATTAAAGAGAACTGATTTCCATTGTGTACTGAGCATATTGCATGTATTTGGTAAAGTTCACAGACTTAGTTTAGGTTCCTTTAAAACATTTGGAAAACCTTAAAAATAGAAGCATATCTGTTCTCATCATCTAGGATGCTGTGATTTAAAAAAAAGATAAATATGTACAAATAAGTCCATAGAGAAAACAGTCATTAGGATGTGTTTACTCCGCTGAAATAGTAAGGCATAGAAGGTAACCATGTAAGGTGAGGGTGCTGCCTTTATAATAATAAAGCTCAACTCAGATTTACCCAGAACCTGGAAATCTTTGTAGGAGGATAAATGAACACAATCTAGAGATTGTAATTCAAAACAGGAATTCAACAGCCATTCATTCCCAAGTTCAACAACACTCTTTTTGGCAGTTTGGTTGGGCTCTTTGTTCATTTTTTCATTCATTTCATGTTTTGATGGCAGAATTCTTAGGTTTTCTGTGTATGTACATGGGGAGAGGGGGTAGGGAGCATGTTGCTGGAGATAGAACCAGGCTTGAACTTATGCTTTCCTCATGTCTCAGCCTCCAACTTGCTTGGATAAGAGTAGTGTGGGTTACAATGCCATCATTATTTTATCAACTTTTAACTAAGAATTCCTTTAAAAATGTGTATCTCAATTTATTTATTAATATTCATATTTCATTTAGGCATGTATGTATTTATATATCCATTCATTTATCATAATTTTGGAAACTGAACTCAGAATGCTATGTATACAAAGCAAGTAATCTAACCCTAACCTACATCTCCAGTCAAATAATGTAAAATATCAATATAAATTAAACATGAGGATCACACGGAGATCCAGTTGAGAACTTGGGTATAACCAGCCTTTTACTGTCTCCATTTGCAAATGATATCATGCCTCAAACACCCTAAGTTCAGTAGCAGGCTAAAGAGAAAGGATAGAGATAAATGTAATACACAGATAGTTTATTCACCTCCAGTGAAGACAAGCTAACATTACAATTTCTGGATGGATATTTTACTATCATTTGATTACAGCATAATGGTAGTAAAAACTAATCATAGGTGATGATCCCAAAATGATTATGTCTTGTATTTAAAAGATCTCCTGGTATATTTTTTTATCCCATCAACTTCCCTCTTCTGATGAAAGACTAAATCAAGTTGCAATTTTTAACAGGGTATTATCATTGTCATTTATTATAATAATAATTATTATTGTGTATGGTCTGTCTGTTTAATAAGTGCATATGAGCACAGGCACACCTGACACAGTAGCATGATTGTGGACTTCAGAGACAATTTTTTGGAGTGGGTTCTTCCCAACACATGCAGGATAGATCCTGGGGATGGAAGTCAAGCAATGAGACTTGTACAGCAAGTATTTCTTCTTTGAGCTGTCTCATCAGCCCTCAAGTTGTCTATGTTTATAGTACTCTTCACATTTAAGATTACTTATGTTTTCATTAGAGACTATAACAGAAGAAATATAATTATGAAGATGATAACAGCATTATGCTTATATCTAAAAACCATTGTGATAAAAATAGGTAAATTCAAAGCTAGAGTTTATTGATACTACAACTCACTTATGACATTCAGTGACATGGGAAAAATTTCAATCCTCAAGCTAAACATAGTCTTTGAATTCCAGTAATGTTCAATTTCATGGTTTCCTGAAAAATCTCACCTGGATGAATAAAACAAGTTATGAGTTAGGAAACCTCTTATCCAGGACAGTTAGATACAAGCTTGGGAAACTATCTGCCCGGAAGTGGAACATTGAGGTTATTTGATTTTGCTCCATTCTTTATGCTTTCATGTGTGAGTTCAGAACAATAACAACCATGATAATTATAATATGCAAATAGTAAAAAGTAGTCCTATTTGAACAACTTAGTATCAACTACTTTATAGTGTTTGTGTTTGTGTGTGTGTGTGTGTGTGTGTGTGTGAGAGAGAGAGAGAGAGAGAGAGAGAGAGAGAGAAGAGAGAGAGAGAGAGAGAGCATGTGTGTTTGTGTGCATGTTTGTGTATGTTTGCATGTTTTGCATGTGGAGGACAGAAGAGAATGTCAGATATCATTCACTCATCAGACATAGTCCAGCTTTCCTATTTTGAAAGAGGATTTCTTACTGACCTGAAGCTTGCTTACTAAGGAAGCTACTGGTCCAGTGGGCCCCAGGGATCTACATGACTCTGCCTCTCCAGCATTGGAATTGCAAGTGCATGCTCAGTCAGTCATGCTGTTTACATGTGTCTGGGGTTCAGACTCAGGAACTAATGTTCAAATGAAAGAACTTTATCGATTGAGCCATCTTTCCAGCCCTCGACCACTTTAAATGTGTAACCTCATTGAATACTTAGAAATCACGTTTGTCATTACCATTCTACAGATAAGGAAGCCAGGATAGGTTGAGAAAATCAAAAGTTTGCATAACCAGTGACCACTAAATATGCAGTATTTCTGTGTCTAGTTGCATACTTAGATCCCTGGGGTTTTGCAATAAAAGATATTGAGAAGGAACTGCATGTTAGGTCATGACAGAGGAGTATAGATTCATAATCAGATTTACCCTTTACAGTGTCTAGCTTTTAGCAGATTATTGATTTATTTGAGTTTTTACATTGTTTCAAATAAGCAAATGACCCTTTTTTTCTTGTCACAGATGCATTAACCCAGTTAATACATTAACCTTGGTATGTTTATTAAAATAAAAGTCTGTTTCAAAGACTATAGTACCCCACTAATATCAGTATAACCAACAACTATAGTGAGATTATTTGTGGTAGAATAGAGTGGAAGCAAGCTTTTATACCTTCTTTTTAAAGGTTTTATTTTATTTTTTGTGTTTTGAGATTATAATATAATTATATAATTTTCTCCTTTCCCTCCATCCCTTCATCCCTTCCCCATGTATCCCATTGATTGATATGTGTGTGTGTTTATATGAGTATGTGCATGTGTGTGCACACATGTGTGCTCATGCTTGTGAATGTGTATCCTAAAAATAAATGTCACACTAAAAATAAATGACCCAGAGACTGATACTGTGCTTCAGACTTCAAGCTGAAGATCAGAAAGCAAAACAGCTGGCCACTAGCTTCTTTCCTCTACCTCAGACTGAAAGAGCTAATCCTGTCTCCAGGAGCTCTCACCAAGCCTCAGACAGTAACCTCTCCTCAGTGTGGCTGGAGAATGAAGGCCTTTACTGAGACCTTGCTTCTATATTAAATACTTCCCTAATGTGGGGATTAAAGTTGTGAGCTATAATTCTTTATAATTCTCTATTTGACTGATTCACTCTTGTGTAGATCTGGGTGGCCTTGAACTCAGAGAGATCCATCTATCTCTTAATCCTGAGTCGTAGGATTAAAGGTGTGTACCACCACCTCTTAGCTTCTGGCTCCTGGGATTAAAGCTGTCTATCACCATTGGCTGATTTCTATAACTTAAAGCTGATTTTGCTTTTCTGAATCCTCAGTCAAGTTTAATAAATCATAAATAATACATCGCTGTATGTAAATACAACCTGCTCAGTGTATATAGTGTTATTTACATGTATACATTTTCAGGGCTGACTGTTTAGTATTGGATAATCAGTGGATGCACTCTTCCCTGGAAAAGACTGTTTCTGCTACTCTCTTTAGTTGCCTCTAGTTCCTTATATGGGGCTGAAGCCTCATAAGCTTGCTCCCTCTGCATTAGTGTGTCTATTGGTGTAGTCCTCATACAGGACCTATGTTGACTGACAGACATGTTTGTGAAACTTCATGAGTATGACTTCTCTGACACATTTTAACTTTTGTGCAGAAGCTCTTTGTTTCAATGCTAAGTAGATGTAATTCTTTAGTCCTGTGAGATGGGCTGGCCTGTTCAATAAGTCTTTAACATTTATTGCAAGTTACTAGCAATGAAGCAGAAACAGTGTTATAAGTTAAGCAGAATTTTAAGGTAAATTTCAAACTAAATAAAAAGCAATTCATTCTTTATTTTAGTAAAAAATGTCTTTGACAGAAAGTATTTTCTTGCAAGTTTTTGATGTATATTAAAATATATTCAGTTAACAGTTTACTTTGGTCAGAAAAAAATATTTCATTTTTGTCCAATAGATAATACAATTCTCTCAGTTTAGTAACACAACACTTTCTTTTAATGAAATATCTAGCATTTCTTTATAGACAAAGCAGCCATTTCTTCTAGGCTCACACATCTTCCGCTCTTATATAATTTAGAGCTTATGTAGGAATTATTGTACACTCCTTTATAGCCTGAACCAGAGGCTGGCAGATAATGAGCATACATGATAATCTGTAGATTGTGATGAAAAGTCTGGATCTCCCTGCCCAATTTGGAATCCACTTGAAATTAGTTATGACTCATAGAGTTTTATCTGGCAAGACCTTCTCACAATTTGTCTCCCATTCAGGGGAAATAAAATGAGCCTGCCCTGAGTGTTAGAATCCATCAATACACACAGAATGAAGAACTTACTCAAATCAAGGCCTCCCTACTGGATTCAGTTTATATGACAGACTTCGTTCTCTGGATGTCCTATATATTATGTTCATCACTCTGTGTTTTCTATTCCAGGACCTACTCTGCCCAAGACCCATGTGAAAACAGCCTCTCTCGGACTGGCTGGAAAGGCAAGGTCCCCTTTGCTTCCTGTATCTGTGCCAACAGCCCCTGAAGTGTCCGAGGAGACTCACAAGCCAGCAGAAGATCCAGCCAGTGTAAGAGCCTATAGTCATACAGTACAATGCGATCTAAAGCAGTCAGCACTCATCATCATATCAGGCCATTGTGTTTACATCTTCCCTATGCTTGAATGGGACAATAAAAGCTTTACAGGAAAAAAAGGATATATACCTAAACTAATTATAACCACCTTTAGAAAATAAAAGGAAAGTTTCATTAGTTAAGGAACAGAAATTTTCTGATCTAAGGGGAGAAGTCAAATATGATTAATTTAGAAAACTCAAAGATAGCTCAATGATAAAGGGGAAATAGAAATTTTGAGAGGAAAAGTAAGAACTTGTCTATCAAAAATGTACTCTGAAAGAAATTGTAATCAGGCTACCTAAAGGCAGCTGTTTGGAATGCTAGTGTACTTCTGAGCAGTTTTCAAGAGGAAACATTTCAAAGAAATTTATAGAATTAACATATCAAATACCTTGGCTATCAGGAAATGGTAAGGGGAAAACATAAAAAAGATTACTATCTTATTAAATATTTTTTCAAGCACAGACTGTGAAAAGAAAACTTGTCACTGCCAACTAGTTTCTATTACCTCATGCACAAAGTGAGACTTACACCCAGTTTGCAAATGTTACAATGGTAAACTTTCAATAATATCCAAGGATAAAAGCAGCAAGTGCAGTAAGTCCCTGATAAGTCATGCAACTACCAATTTCCTTGACTAAAATTATTTTCATCAAAAATCACATTGTCAAAAGAAAAAACTATTTCATTTGAATAACAAATATTTTTTCATGATTTTTAAAATATGAAACACTATGACCCATAAAGTAATATAATCCCATAGCAACGAAGGAAATCAGTAATGTGTATTTTTGTCTGAATGTGTGGCAGAAGGACATGAAATGCTTTATCTACCTATAAGATTACAATGAAGACCCCTACTGTTCTCTATTCAGAATACAACTATATTTATTTCGGTGTGTGTCTAGTCACATGATTTGTGGCGATATGTAAAATTAGATCAAAATACTAAATTTACAAAGTGTTTCTTATATTAGAATTTTTAACTTTGATGTCAAATGAATGATATCAAATGACCTGTTTTATACTTAAGGTTGACTGAAAATAGTGAATGCAAAGGACACATTATTAAAAGCCATAAGAAATATATGAAAGAAAAACCAGAAATTTAAATCAACAGTTTCCTATAAAATAAAAATGTGACCTCCTGAGTAATTTTAAATTTTCTAGTATCCATATTAAAAGCATAAAACTGATAAAATTTAATTTAATGCTGTCTTTTATTTAATCCATTATTTTCCAAGTTTATATTAATACTTGATAAATATGAAACAACTGTAAATACAATATTTTTACTTTCATTTTCACATTATGCATTTAGAATTAGATGCATGTCTTATATATGAGATGTATTTGAATTTGGTCTAACCATATTTCAAGAATCAATAGTTAAATTCAGATATATAACCCAGACAACGAAAACAGCATATTTGAGAGTAGGTGACCAAGCACCAGGTGTGGTATCACACATCTTTAATCCTAGCTCTGAAAAGGCAGAGGCAGATGGAGCTCTGTGAGTTTGAGGCCAATCTGGCCTACATAGAGAATTCAATACCATCCTGGAGTATATAGTGAGACTCTGCCTCAAAAGGAAGGAAGGAAGGAAGGAAGGAAGGAAGGAAGGAAGGAAGGAAGGAAGGAAGGAAGGAAGGAAGGAGAAAAGAAAGGAAAAAATAGGAAGGAAGGAAGGAAGGAAGGAAGGAAGGAAGGAAGGAAGGAAGGAAGAAAAAGAGGGAGGGGAAAATGATTGATCAAGTAATTATCTCACTACAACTTCATTCTTTTTATACAAAACAGTATGCTAGACCAACAGGCTATTTTTCAATCCCTGCTCTGCTTTGAATGGTATATGGCCAAACTTGTTCATATTCCAAAAAGAAGATCATGAGTTAATACTGTGTGCCCATTTGTCTGGAAAATTCTTCCATGGATGACAAGGCTTTATGAGAATCTTGTAGTACAAATTCTTCTGAGTCTCTGGGGATGATGGACATTGGCTTAGTAGGATGAGAAGGACTCTCTGACCATGGTAGTAAGTAATGCTTCTAGGCTACATGGAGTCCAAACAATGATTCAGATCACTGGTTCAACCATATAAATGATTTCAAGAGATAGTTGAGAATAATTCAGAATATTGTGTCCATACTAATTTTAAAAACTACATTTAAGAAAGGGAAAAATGGGTGGGAGTCTGTATTTACTGATTACTTAGCAACAGGCAGCCCTTAACTATTGGACATATTCACCAAAGCAAGCATTGTAGTCCATTTGACAAATAAAAGGCTGACCAAATATAGCAAGTATATAAATATTTAAACCATTTCCTTATCAAATCAAAAGTTCATAGGTCAGTAACTGAGGATATTGGATAAGTGGAAATCCTGGAACTAGCAAATAACATCATACAAGTGACTCACAGTGAATTAGAGGCAGTACATTGCTAACAATTGTGCAGGTCAGACTCTTAGTTTCTACAGCATTTTATCATGATGCAAGAGTTCCTTCACACCTATACAAAACACTCTGGCTTTGTGCACAAACTTTATTTCTACTCACAAGCTGAAGTCATGACCTACACATTTCTCATCAGTCAAGAAACCTTTTAAGTTGTCAGGCAAATCTTAAAGCCTATGTCATATTACAAAACAAAAACAAAAACAAAAACTGGTGATATTCATCTTGAGATGCCTATTTAAAGATAGCCTATCAAAATTAAAAAGAAATAAGGTATTTAAAATGAATCACATGCTAGACACTATGAAATGGACCTCATTAGCATTTTGTAGAAAAGAAAAACTATGTATCAGAGAAATCTAGTAACTTGTTCTTTACCACAAAGGTAACAATTGGTAGAATATGATTTAAATTTGAATATTTTTAACTGTGAAGCCTTTTCCCTATTGAAGATATAGAGTCCAGTAGTATCCAATCAGTTATTGCTATCTCATTCTCTATCACAAGTTCATCCAGTCCAAAATACTCTGAGAAAAGTTCTGGCTGTAGGTTCCCATGTCAAACTCAAGAATAATAAGTGGCCCAAGTATGACCAAATAATAAATGGATCCTTCATGGAAGGAGCCTTTGAAGACATAGTACTAACTCTGTTCTCACTCTCTTTTTAGGTATATGAACAGGATGACTTGAGTGAACAAATGGCAAGTTTGGAAGGGCTAATGAAGCAACTTAATGCCATCACAGGTTCAGCTTTTTGACACATACTGCAGAAGCACTGAGAGATTTTCCGGGAACTTTAAAACATACCAATTATCCATAAACAGCACACCTGTGTCCAAAAAACTCTAACCAGTGTACAGGTCAACCGTCAGGACCACTCAGTTAAGGAATATCTGGAGCAGTTTGGAAGGAATCAGCATCCCATCCTACATGGACATCAGGAATTGGACAAGGATGGCCATGAGGTCCCTAAGCAAAAGCAAAGATGCATCTTCACTGAAAAGTCAAGGCTGAAGTTGCCAGCATAGTTCTGGGTCTTTGTCACTGCAGTGACTGTAGTGTCATCACTGATGCCTACATTTTCTTTCAGTGATACTTTCCATTTTCTGTATAGGTCTAGTCTTACAAAATACAAGTGCATTATTCCAGCCTGTACCATGCCATAGCAAATCAGAAAAAAAATTCACTATTTTTATTTTCAACTTTAAACTACAAAGCATCCACGGTAATTCCCTCACTCCACAGCACCAAAGGACTGGATGTTTTCCTGGCAGCAGAAAAAGGAAATTAAGTGAACAAGCAAAAGACAATGCTTGTTTATAGCCCAATAATTCATCTCACATGAGTGGCAGATATTAATGAGTGGGTATAAAAATTTTTTACCAACTTTAGCAAGTATTTGTAAGTCCATCCATGATTAACGTTTATGTCTAGAGTGTAGAAACAAAAATCCTCAACTGGTGGCATTCTGCCAATACCACCACCTTTCTAGAAGGAAAGTACAATATGCAATCTTCTCAGACACATGGTGATTGTGTACTTAAGCTTGTAATATGATACTTTTCAACTCGAGTGGCTTCTGTGCCATTCCACACTGTGATGGCCTGTCTGAGTTTCACTAAGGCTTCTTCTTCAGGCGTTTGGCCAGAAGCATTCTACAATCCTCCATCCCGCCATTCCCCTATTTCTTTCTCCTGGGCAAGTAGCCTTAGGTAAAATGGCCAACTCCATGCATCCTATATCCTGTGTCCCCAATATCCTTCCATGGAGATAGTAGACTTCCTAAGAGCAAGCTCAAAAGTAGGAAAGGGAGCATGAATGACCATTTTCAAGAGCACCTTTTCTTGACTTATGTCACTTCTACCTATAGCATCTTCATTGAGCTGCATGAGGCAACATTGACTGATGTTGACCACAGGCTCTGTTGGCAAGGCAACCTTCCATACCATGCCTAAGACAGAGTCAGGGAGGAGAGAGGGGTGGGTGCCACTTGACATCTGACACGTCATAACTCCTGTAGGTATTTTTCAAAGCAGCATCTTAAACTGTGGACTAGAATTTTAAACTATTGCCATGTTATCTACAGCTTGAAACTAGCTGAAATTAAGAACATTCTGTGCATTCCCTTATAGTTTATGAATTTTCAGCTGTATTTGGAGTTAATCCCTATTTATGCAGCTGGGTCGCCAAAAGGGAGCTAGTTTGCATATTTATCAGTTAGGTGACTTGAAAATCCAATGAGAGTTTCAGCTGAATTATTCCTTTCAGCTCTGCCTTTGATTTCAAGCTTGAGTAGGTCATAATTTTAAAAGAGCATGGCAAGGATAGGATCTTTACAACCTAATAGCTCCTTTTATTAGGTGGGTAATTATATATGAATCCCTGAATGAAATATTTTGAGCAAAATGGCACTGTAACAGAAATAATAATTCAGATTATTTTTTTACAGTTTTATGTCGGGAAGGAAATCTGATGTCAAAGAGAGGGCTTGTTCAGATGGTTCATTAGAAAGTCTGGTCCATTTGTAAAATGTTTCCCTCAACAAGAGTGCTTGTTCAATTTACTGAGATTTTTCTGGAAGTACTTTCAAGAGCTATGTGATGTTATTTAATGGGTCAGAATGCTTTTGTTCAATATCTGGGCACTTAGGTAGACAACTCTGACCTGAAATAAAGCATTTCTTAAAATAGCATTGAATACTTTAAAAAATTATCCATTATTGCCAACTGGAAAATATTTACTAAGCTAACATAACTTTCTCAAAATCCTAAAATATGCTCCCCTTTTTAGTTTCTGCAAAGCAGAACCACTTTTTTGGAGGCATTTGAGACCCATGAGATTCAACTCAAGTTTCTGTGTGGAGTATGCTACAAACCTCAGATGTCAGGGAATAAATTATAATGGAATGTTGTTGTGTAAATTCTAGGTAGACAGTCAAGACAACTAGAATTTTTACAAAATTCTAAACCTTTCTGCTCAGTTAATAATTTCCAGAATTGTAATCTTTAAAAGTCATTGAAAGTATGTTATCCATTTTCAGTGGTAGCTATATTTCTGCCCCATGCCCTTGAAAATTTCAATAAATTAATATAATAGTTTAATCAGCTAGTGATTCCCATAATAAGTCATGTGATCATGTCTTGTATATAAATTGGAATCCATTTACACAAACTCAGGAGACTGGTATCATTAACCTGATGATTTTAATGTATAATTCATACCATGTGGCTTCTTCAGAAAGTTTGTCTCCATATCCTTTCCAATGATTCACATGTGTACAAAACATACCCAGGTTTCCAGGTGACATTTTAATTCCCTTGTCGCCTTTGACAAGAAAGACTCTGTCAGCTTGGTTTGATTCCTTCTGCTTTCAGCTCATGGAGTGCAGGGCACTTTAAACTTATAAATTTCTTTGACTCCCATAGGGCAAGGCTGTCCATGTAGCCAGCATCTCTGCTACTCGGAATTAATTCTCTGTGAAAAGGAAGAAAATCAAACTTGGCAGGAGGACTCAGGTTTCCATACACTATGTTGAAATTCAAAGCAAGAGCCTGCTCTTGAAGAACTTTGTTATCTTTTTTTCTATTTCATTTTGATGAGAAAGCTATTTTCAGTCCTCCAGAAATTTCTGCATTCGTTTAAACTGACAAAAGTGAGGATAGTTCAAAATGTATACAAAACTATTTCTGTAATGCCCCAGTCAAATAAGTATTTCTTAGTGGTTTATATTCAATGGGGAACTGGTTATAGCTGCCTCCATATAATAGACCCATAAGCTTCCATAATATTCAAACAATACAGCTTTATCTTTGGCTATTATTAAATACATACTCAGTTGAACCACCCAGAAATAAAGAAGCCAAGTTAATGATATAAGCAGACTCACTAAGGCTTCCTTTTGGGGACTGGATGTGATAATAGTTTGGGTTTCTTCAAAATAAAGGTTGTTGCAAAGGTGTCATTTACAAAAGGAGAGTTCAGACAGCATTTTAAAGCTAAAGCTTGCCATTCACTGGCTTTCCCAATAACAACCTCTCCAGCACAGGTCTTTCTGGGACTGCCTCCCTACTCCCGGAGTTTTGTATTATGAGATGACTGTTGATACTTTCCTCTCCTCTCTGGATCCTTCTGACTTAGTTCAAATAAGTGTCTTAAACCATCCACCAACAGAACACAGTGTGTCAGTTAAGGTAGGTAAACTGTCCTTGTAATCCAACAAAAGATTACTTAAGAGATTGCCTGACATTTTACATAAAAACTTATTCAAAGCCCAGGGTTATGGTGATTTTGGAATGCTCATTTTCAGTCAGCGAGGCACAGGAAAAAGGAAAATCCCCAAGCCTTGAATGAATTTAAAGAAAATAAAAGTAATATGAACTTTAAAAGGACAAAGAATGGCAATACAGAGAATAAAAACTCTCCCTTTTATACCTAGTTCTCTTTATGCATCAGTCTATCCCCAAGTATTAGTATCATGGCCTGGGATACCTGGGTATACCCACTTAAGATTTAAAGATGACAGAGGTCAGGGCACTAAGGATCTGCAGCAGCCACCACACAGTCAAACACAAACTTCCTTTTCCAAAATCAAATTCGAAGAATTTTCTCTTCATAATTTGTATTTATCTAACTACTTTCAAAAATCATTTTAATATTATTCAGATTCAGAAGAGCTTTGCATTTTAGTCCCCGTTTTTAAAGTCATGTGGATACCATAGAAAAATCACAGATAGCTGGTTTGTGTGACACCCCATCCAACTGAAAAATATGTGTCCACATGCCTTAGTCTATCTTGTTAGAAATATTTGATTTGCTAAAGAAATGCTCTATTTCTTGTCCATGAGGTTATATGGGTGACAAAATTATGCCCATATCAGCAAATGAGTATAACTTCTGCCATTGCATAGCTTTTCCTGGGAAGACTTCCAGCAACACTCTGAAGGGTGTTTCTCTCTTGCTCTCAGCTTTGTGCATTGCCATCTTATGATTTTGTTGTTGTTGTTGATAGCAGAGCAACAGCAAAACTGGACAAGAAATCATGACTACAGAGGCATGGGCCAAGGGATCTCACTGTGTGTTCGATGTGTATTTTCAAGATGCAAGGAAGGAATGTTGGAGAGGAGGAAAAATGTGTTTTTTATTATTGTAGGGTGAACCTGACAATTCTCAACTTTGTGGATTGTCAGCTTGTTTGGGGGAAGGGTGGGTGGGTATGAGGGGTACATTTTATAAGTAATATTTAATTTATTATTTAGAAGTGGCTTCTTTTTGGATAATTTATGATACAAAGGGAGATACGGTTGGGATCTAGCATTGGCTGTTAAAGCTGCAGTGTTTTGTATCGCAGAGGGACCACTTTAGAAATGGGCTGTCCACTGCTGAGCATGAGGAAGTGTCCAGGCCGGGCAAAGCCTTCACTCAAGTTCCACCATTACCACCTTCTCCTTTCCTAGGGCTTCAAAGAAGATCACACCAAACTGAAAATAACTCGGATAGCATTTTGCAGATCAGTGCTATTCATTCTCTCAAAGGGCTTTGCCACTCAGATTGTTCGTGTGATAGTGACATGTTTATTTGGTAGAAATGGGTACACTACAGCTTTAACTAGCCTTAGTGGAAAAGGGAAACTTTTTGTTGTTACAAAACGCCTTTTAGTGGAAAGGTGTTTTGAGCCTACAAAGAGTTTCTTGGAATTGTCAGCCTCTAGCATTGTTAACCAAATTAGAGTAGTGATTGCAATATTTAAGTGTAAATGTTGTTCTATGAGAAAGGAAGCTTGCTTACGGTTTAAAAACGATGACTGTTTCTACACATGAACTTGTATACACTACATGAGGAAAAGGGGGTTTTGTAATCACTGTAGAACAGTCTCATATTCATTTTTTATAGAAATGTTATTCCAATGGTGCATTTTTTGTTTAATAAATAAAGTTTTGATACAAAAGTCTTTATTCACTTTATTCATAGTAAGTGACTCTTCTCCTCCAGTCCCCAGCTAGCATTTGCTCTAGCTGGTCTGTACCTACTCAGGATACCTATGATCTTTTACTACATCAAGGGTAGTACTTTTCATATCATATTACATCCTTATACATTTTTCTGCACATTCCCAGCTATATCAGCTGCTTATAGCTATGCTATTTTATTGCAGTGCTGCCCCAGGCTCCCAGAACTTGATTTAGTCTCCTGCATGGGAGAAATGGAAAAGGCATATTCTACCTTACACATGGTAGCTAAATAGTTCAAGCTCTTTCCTGGAGCTGAGTAGTTCTCTACCTGTGAGTCATAACCCCTAAGGGATGGCACATCAGATATCCTGCATATCAGATATTTACATTGTGATTCGTAACAGTAGCAAAATTGCAGTTATGAAGTAGCAATTAAAATAATCTTATGGTTGGGGGTCACCACAACTTATGGGACTGTATTAAAGGGTCATAGCATTAGGAAGGTTGAAAATCACTGCTCTAAATAGAGACAACTCTGAGAACTGATCAAACGGACTCCCAACCAGGACAAAAATTCTGATCCATAAACAGAGACAGAAGACATCTCAAGTTACTCTCCCACTGGCTTCCTCTACTGAGAATATGTCCATGCTTAAGTTTCCTCCTTTTCTCCCCACCCTCACAGTTCTTGTCCCTTAATGCTTTCAATTGAAGGCATTTGTGATAAAGTACCAGGCGACTATCTCTCTCAGGCTCAGAGCCCTTGGCCCTCACCCTTTGAGTGACTACTCACTGAGTGGTCTGGGCCTCTCTCGAAATCCACCTTCTGAATTCCTGGAACTCTAGGAATTGCAGACCCTTGGCTCTTCTCTGCCTCACTTATGGGAGCTGTATCATTGTCTATTCCTCCTTGCTACCATTGGAATGTTTTTGTTTGTTTGTTTGTTTGTTTGTTTGTTTTGGAGACCCACTGACCATTTCTAATCAGTTATTATTGCAGGACTACCATCTGTTGGCCCAAGACTATAAAAAATGTCTGAGTGATGCTGTGATGATAGGAAAGGATCAGGTGCTTTAAGCCCTAGGGAGTGGGCTTGGGTCCACCTTAACAGCATCTTGCAACGTCTACGTGGTACCTGATGGTTCCACAGAGCCTAGACAGTGAAATGAAACAGCCAGCTACTCCAGGATGTGGCTAGCATCCCAGCTTTCCCAGGTCACCAAAGATGAATGACGTTACCCAGGTCAACAAGAAGTAGTTTTGAGAACACAGGGCCCACATCCCTGCCTCACCTGCTACCCCTTTCTAATGCCTCAACTTTTTATAGAAAATAAAAAGGAAGGAATGTTAGTATTTAGGCATTTGTACTGACCTGTCCTTGGAGTTCTGACAGGATATGTCCTTAGCTGCAGCCATTAAGGACACCACCTGTACCTGTTCACTATATTCTCTTTTAAAGGACCCTGCCCATCTCTTGCCCCCTCTCTTTCTTTTATTCTCTCTCTCTCTCTCTCTCTCTCTCTCTCTCTCTCTCTCTCTCTCTCTGTTCCTCTCTCTTTCTCTCTCTCTCCCCCTCTCCCTCTCCCTCTCCCTGCCTGTTCCTCTAGCCTCCTCTCTCTCCCTCCCTCCCTCTTTCCCTTCCTCTCTCCCTCTCTCTCTGCCTCTCTTTCCTCTCTCTTACTGCTTCTGTCCCTGCAGGTGAGTCTCTCCCCTCCACTTTCCCCTTTTATGATCTTTTTTCCTAATTAATAAAAAAAAACCTGCTTGAACTATTCTGTCTCATGGTGTTTTTCTCTGAAGCAGCTTTTTAAAAATTACAATACCCACTCAGCAAGAACCTCTGCAGGTCTTCATTCTTTCTATTGAGATGTGAAGATACCTTCACCCTTGATGATTATAGGACATCTGTCCCCCTGGCATATTGGGGGGGCGACTCTGAGTACCAGCCTCAGTGTCTCTCAGGGTTCAGAAGAAGGCTTATAGGAAGCATGTGACATAGAAGGATCTGAGGTTGAAATGAACTGCCACTAAGGTACTTTTCTGCAGCAGTTTCTTTACTCTTCTGGTGCTGCAAAGTTTCCAGTTTATACATACATACATACATACATACATACATACATACATACATACATACACACACACACTTCTCTGAGCTTGAATTTCTCAGGGTCAAAAAGCAGATAAGACCTGTCCTGAGGTACACTGGCAGCAACTTTATGGCCCTGGGAAGGTGTGGCCAAAAGGACACCTGGGTAGTGTCTAGGAGGCTTCTAAACCCTAAAAGCAGAGAAGGGGAGTTGGTGCATGATACTACATTCCTAGGTTGAAATCCTGTATAGATAAACCAACGTGAAGATAGATATAAGGAATTAATAGCTTTGGGGGGGGTAGAGGAGAAGCTAACTGAGCTTAGCTGTAGGGGAGTATAGGGCACCCAATCTCCTTATCAGGAAGGACTAAGAGTCAAACAAGCTAGGATGCAGCACCCCTATCATGAAGGTCAGGAATGTGATCCATATGAAGGACTCCTTTCCTCACCAAATGTCCTGCCCAATAGAAGCCAATTACAAGGAGCTGACTTATAAGTCTATCTTGGGGAATGACGTGGAGATTAAACTGTGGGAACCAAGGCTATTGACTGTGACTAGATTTCTTCCTAGAGGTTCCACAGAGCTGGGGGCAGTCACCAAATACACCAGTACATGGCAAATTGTGCCCAATAGATTGAGAGGTAATCATGAGATTGCATCCATATACACATCACATGAGATTGCACACTGCAGTGAAGGTATGTGAGAAACATCAAGCTTCTTCAGCAATAGTGAACAACAGTTTTCAGAGTCGATGGTCCTGAAGATCTTGTCTGGTAGGATTGATCCACCATCAGATAACCATGCCTCTGGTGGGTTGACACCTGAACATTAGTTGCCACCTGCTGTAATTCTCATGGCCCCTGGCACTGGCACAAATACAAACCTGCTCAAAACCAAACTTTCTAGATCATCAGAGCATAGAATAATGAAAAGAACAAATCTTCTCCTAGTGGGTCACTAGGAGTGATAGTGACTGGTACCATTTCCACTGCCAGACTTTGATCCCTGAGCCTTGAGACATGGCTATAGGCAAAAGTGCCATATAGTAGATATTGATTCAAAGAACATACAGCCTTCTGCATCTCTCCTGACCCAAACTGTTGCTGTTTAAATGGCACTGTAACTGTATCCTCTAGTGGCCATTATACCATATTATGAAGCTGTCTGCTTCAGGATGTGTGGACCATGATACCACCAGTGGATTCCAAGTCCATGGACCCACTGCTGCACTTTTTGGCTGTGAGTTCTTTGATCAGAAGTGATGCTGTGTGGAATACCATATTGAGGCCAGGATATTATATAATTTGTTGGAGCATTATGTACAAGAAATGAAATGTCATAGCCAAACTAAGCATGAATTCCAGTATGGACTAAGTGCTGCCCTTTCTGTAATGGGAGTGGCTCAATGTAGTCAACGTTAGGATTACTCTCTGTCTAATTACACCATGAATTAGTGCTTGGTATCTGCTGCTGACAGACATGATGCACAATAGCAGCCATATCTAGGCCAAGCTTGGTGAGTGAAAGTCTGTGTTGTCAAACCCATGTATAACCCTTCCATGGCTGCCAACATGGCCACTTTGTTCAATGGCCCTTTGGTGAAAGATCAGAAGTGCTAGAGAAAGAGGTTGACTGCAAACAGATTGAATAATCCTATTTGATTAATGAATTCTTCCTCTGTTTAGTTCACTTTTGATAAGCATTCATATGGGCCACATATATCTTAATGTCCTTTGTCCATTTGGAGAGATGTATCTGCATACATCTTCACCAATTTTCCAATCATGCTCTTTCTAAACACCTGACCATTGAATATGTCACTCACTGAGGGGAGATTTTCAAAGTTTTTCTTCCTCATCCTACTTCCAGTTAGCTCTCTGTACTTCCAATATGCAGCTGAGATGTGATCTCTCCTGTCACCATGCCATATTGGACATTTCTGGATCTGCTATTCATATATGCATCTTGTCTGCTGGGTTTGGGACAAGCTATACTCCACAGCTTCTGCTGTCCTTATTGGTTGTTCCTTGGTACAGGCATCTCAAAAATTCCAGGGTTTCTGAAACTGGTCTTCAACTTCACAAATAGCCTCTCTTTCATCTTTCTTTGGGATTCTGACCCTGACCCTGCCACTTGGTATTCAATCCTGCATGATACCATCAGTCCTGGGACTATGACTGCAACTAAGGCTACACCTTACTGATGGCTTCTCCGGAACTTTCTTTAAGAACTCCAGGCCTGACACACAGTATCAAGCCTCAGATGCTCTCCATAGCCTCTTCATGCCTTCAAAACCAGTAGTACCTGGCTGAATCTTATACATTGTCAAGTTGAGCTGCAAGCCTTTAATCTTCTGGATCATAGCTACTGTGTGCTGATCCAGAGTTATCTCAAAGATGCTGATCTCTGTTAATCATGGCTGCTTTGTTTTTGCCCCAGCTGTCCAGAACTAGAGATTCTTTTTTTTTTTTTTTTTTTTTTTTTTTTTTTTTTTTGGTTTTTCAAGACAGGGTTTCCTGTGGCTTTGGAGGCTGTCCTGGAACTAGCTCTTGTAGACCAGGCTGGTCTCAGACTCACAGAGATCCACCTGCCTCTGCCTCCTGAGTGCTGGGATTAAAGGTGTGCGCCACCACTGCCCGGCCAGAACTAGAGATTCTTAATTCAAAATATCAAATGCTTCTGAGTTAGTCTTTAAGGGAGGCCTGGGAAGGTGATGCTTACTGCCTTGTTTTCCATGGCTTTTGTTTTCCTCCAGGAACCACAATCCCAGGGGTGGTACTGGCCACAGTGGACTAATCATCAAACAAGAAAATGCACCATTGGCTTTCCCACAGGCCCATCTGATAAGGCAATTTTCTTAATTGAGGTTTCCTCTTCCCAAATGACTCACTTGTGTGAAGATGATGCAAAACTAGCCATCAATTCCCACCTTTGTGAGCTTCTAGTCCTTTAAAACCAGCAGTCAGAACAAACTCTGCTTTTGGTTGTGTTGTTTTGTTGCAGAGAAGAAAAGTAGTTTATAATTAATGTGTAATCAGTTTGAAGATACAGTAACATGAAAATTAAATTTTTGTTAAATATTTTGGTCAGGCAAGACACATTCTGTAATTACTTGCTGCAAGGGTCTTCTAGTCCTCCTCATTTCCTTCAACCAATTACTATTCCATTAAATGTTTCTTTAAAAATCTACAAGAAATTGGTAAACCAAGTTCACTTTTAGGAATGTCAATGGGAGAAATCACTGTGATAAACTAGGTGGAAGTTTCTAAATAAAACATTCATAACTGTCTAATCTTGCAGTGCCAATTCTCCATGTATGTCAAGAGAAATAAAAATACTCAACTGATGTTTCAGAACCTGAACCACCCACATATTTCCATGAGTATTATTCATAACAATAAAATGTAAAAGAAATTCAAATATTTATAGAATACCAAAGAGGAGATATGAAGTACATTCATATGTTTGGAGATTATTTATCTGTCTTAAAACATTTTCACATTTCAACATGAATAAACATTTAAGATCTTGTGTTTACTAAAATAAACCAACTCCAAAATACAAATACTATGTGATTACACAGATATATGATACTCAGAGATATAAAATTCAGAAACAGAAAATAAATGGTAGTTTTCAGGGACAGCAAGTATGAGGCAAAGAGTAGTGTTTGTTTAATGGCTGCAAGATGTTCTGTTTTAGAAGATGTAAGATATTCTGGAAATGGATGTGACAAAGGAAAAAGATCTAGATACACTTAATATTAATATTAATAATCCATACACATTAAAATGGTTGATGTGGTAAATTCTGTGTTATGGATATCTTACCACAACTTAATATCTCCAAATAAAACTTTAGCAGAGCCACCTTCTAGACATACACTAATACATATCTTAAGACTACTTATATTCAATATTATATTAAAGGCAGTCGATATGTAATGACAGAAGGGGAACACAAATCACCATCTTCTTATCTGAGGTATACAGGAATTGATTTATAGTAAATTCATGTAGTAGTCATCTCTTACAAAAGAAATCTCTATCACAGAAGGTTAAGAGATGATTATCTCCAATGGAAAATGGGTTATTTAAAGAACAAGCAAGTGGATTTCTGGTGTTTGGTCTAGGGAAAAGAAACTTAAAGGATAAACTGCTTTTGTAGGAAAGATTTTAAAAAATGGCTAGGAATACTCTCAATCTCAATCTCGGTTGTTAAACTGAAAACCAATTGTAATATATATTCATATGAATACAGGAGAATGCATATATTGGAGAAGAAGAATCAGATGAGTCTACACAGAAGAAGAAACTTCGCAAGACTGGCCTTGCCTCTTCCATAAAAATTTCTCCATGGAGTCTACTCATTCATTTTGATGTTTTTAAGTTTTTTAGCATTCTTAATATTTTGCTGCACAGACTTCCTCTAATTTCTCCTCTTCATTTTTATCTTTGTTACACATGACACTTTCTTTAAAATTTCTTTGTAACTTCTCAAGTGGACTTTAACTCATTTAAATATTGAATATTATCTGTTTAAAGTTCCAGGATCCATATGAGCTTGCTTCATCTTACCAAGTCAAGGGTTAACAGGTGTGTCAAGCAGCAGCCACAAGTGTTTGTTTTTGTTTGTTTTTCTTACATTCCAACCTGTTTTGTTGGAAAGGTATTTCTTCATGTATATAGAAAATACAAAGTAGCTTTCCAAGAAACCCCTCAAGTCTTATAAAAGAAATATCCCATAAGACTGCTCAGACTCTTGACTCAGCCTATTTGCTTTACTTTAGCTTAAAGTTATTTTAAATCTAAATGAATACACTCTCCAATGTAGGAAAGGCTATTCATAGCAATGTGTTTTGACCTCTGTGCATCTGAATTAATCTCAGAACTGCTTTCGTATTTTGATTTTTTTCGTTTATTTGTTTGGTATTTCTGCCATTTGTGTTGAGTAACTCCTTTGAATCACAGATGACTAGTTATTATATACAGACCCAAACAGTTTCATGTATCTATAATAATTGCAGTGTGAACTCTCAAACGGATATTTCTTAGTCTCTTGATCCCCAGGTCACAGATATGGGAGAAACCAAAGAACTATAAAAGACAAAGACCACATTCTTTCTTCTTTTCAGCCCTCCACTTACAACTCTTTAAAGATGATAAATATGTTGAAGATCATTGGTTCACTTCTTACTTTTTGCTTCCAGATGTAGAGAGAAGTATGTTCCAGGAGTAGAAGAAAGGGAAAAGAACACTGAACAGGTAACTCCACTGCACATCTGCTGACTTTAAAGATAGCTTAGATATTTTTGGTTGGTAGAAACTTTTAAACTTCTTAAACAAAGATTACTTTGCATAAGGGCTATTGCTTTTCTATTTTTATGTATTCTTTCTTTGATAATTCTACATGTGTATAACTGAAATTGATCAATTCCACCCTGAATTCCTTTCCTCCAGCTAATTTTTTGGCATTATAGTTGGTAAAACAACAGCAACCACTTTCCTGGAATATAAAGTTGCTTTATTTTTTTTCTTTTCTTTTTCTTTTTGGTTTTTCAAGACAGAGTTTCTCTATGTAGCTTTGGAGCCTATCCTGGCACTCATACTGGAGACCAGCCTGGCCTTGAACTCACAGAGATCTGCCTTACTATGCCTCCCGAGTGCTGGGATTAAAGGCATGTACCACCAATGCCCAGTTTAAGGTGCTTTTTTTAAGAGGTCATTTTAGTGAGATTCCTATTGCTCTTTCTCCTCCTCTTCCTGGCCTCCTGCTCCTCTTCTTGCTCCTTCTCCTTCTGTTCCTTCTATTTCTTCTAATACTAATATTGCTATTTAAATGGGAAACTAGCATGGAGTATGTCACAACAAAAATTTTAAAGTCATTGTAATTGTTCAATTTTGGATATTTTTTAAAACCCCTAACTTTTATCCTACATTTTACCCAGGTCTAACTTATTTATCTAGGTTTAAACTTAATCTACTTTTTGTTTACCAAATTTTATATGCTATTTGTTTCTCTTTTTGTTTCATTTGCAGGTAATTTCTTTGACTTTCCTTAACTTTAGAAATCATAATTTGATACAATAAATACTGAGGCAATTATTTCTGAGATAATCCAATTGTTCTCATTAGCAGTTCAAAAGATTTCTTGAAATAAATAAAAGAAGTAATTTCTGTGCAATTCCTTTCAGGTTTTAATTAACATTCCTCTTTATAAATTAATGACAGTCCTTTAATTTGCCTGTCTTTGCTAATATCTCTTCTGACTCTTTATGTAAGTTTGACAAAATACCCGTTAGTAGAATAATTTTTCACCCTTCTAATATTTCTTGAGGATTTAATTCTTGTACTGTTCTTTGAGTCTGTGGTGGGTTCCCCGAGCTATTTTTCTTTTCTTTGTATTCAAGATGAAATTGTTCTTTGGTATGATGCTCTCCTAACAATGCTTGCATTTCAATTTTGTAAATGTGGCTCATCTGTCATGTATTATTCTTATTTCTTTCCCCAAAAAATGGTGTTTAAAAAAATTAAATGTAGCATTTATTTCATAGGGATGCAGTCGGATTGAATTTAAATTAGACAATACATCTAAAGCCCACAGTGTAATTTCTGAATCTTGGCAAAATCTTTAACAGTTTCTTTGTCTTTGTATGCATTCTTTCTATTGGCATTTATGAATCTTTTCAAACAGTTTAAAAATAAAGATAGAAGTTCAGTAAAATTGTTGTCTGAATATGACTCTAGTTTATAGGTATATTTTTCTACATATATGAAGGCTAAAGTAGATATGGAATGGATGATATTGTAAAATATTTTTGCTTTTATAAAGTCCATTTTTAAAGTATTGATGTAATGCCTTTGGTCATTTATATGGCATAATACTAAGACACCAATGAAGTAAAGGGGACATCTCTATAGCTCACACATTTATACACAACATAAGAATTGCATGTATGTACAACTACTGTTCAAATGAAATCCTCTAGACAGGTAAAGAGAAATTTCTACCAGGCTCCAAACAGAGCTCATAAGAACCTTTTAGCAAACATGGTATTTAGAAAGATTTTTTAATAAAAATCTAAAATCTTTAGTACTATAGAAGTTTGGTTCAGATCCAAGAAGCTACATAAGTAAAGTGACACAAATATTACAATTTATCGAGTATTTTAAAAACTAGTCAGAATACTGAGCTATTTTTGAAGGAGTGTATTATTTGTTGGAAAAATGGGAAGTTGTAAAACCACTGATCTAAAATCTTTAATATTACCAGTCATAATGAACTACTATAATTGTTTTTACTTTCAATTTACAGTTATCTATGGAGGTTTACTGTGACCTAATGACTGAGCTGATACAACAAAAGCAACAGTGGGTTATACAGACATGACCTTTTGCCATAATGGAGTTTCTAAGTTGGTGAAACCTTTTTCTGTGCAACAGCAATATGTTGGAGAAGGAGGATTTCTGTGGACTATTGGAGAGGACAGTCTGGAGAATATCTAAGAAAAAATAAAATAACATTCTTGAATATTTGAATCTAGAACATATAAGAAAGGTCTCAACTAGAAGAAAGAACATAGCTGTGGTATAGTGAAAGACTAAATATATGGACAAAATCAAGAAGGATAACCTATCATAGACCAAAAACAAACAAAACAAAACAAAACAAAACAAAACAAAAAAACTGACTTTCTTACAGTAGGAAAAATAATAGGGAGGGCATTAGTAAACTGGAATAAAAAGAGTGTTTGGAAAGGAGGAAGATTTAAGCAATATTAAAAGGTTGGTAAGATGTTCTGTCACACAAACATATGATAATCTACTTACATTTTCATTGTGAAGACCATTGATAGAATAGCCATGGTCCCTGGATTTTCTCCAATAGTTCTAGTCTAAAGATTGTGCTGTAGTGCATATAGGATAATACTGGGAAAGTATTGCTTGTTATATTTTACTGTGTAAAGAATACTCAATGATAATTTGTATGGTAACCTTAGCTATTGATATCCAAACAAGAGTAGTTTTAGTAAAGACTGAGGATAGAAAACAAAACAGAATAAAACTAAGAAGGATTACAAGGTTATGAAATAAACAGAGTGACAGTTCCTATGTTTGGAGAAGATTTTCCATGAAGAGTAGGAAACTCAGAAGTAAACCAAAATGTTGAGCAGGGGTATAGAGCAGTAAAACAATGATGACGCAGCATGAATGAAGTGCTTAGATTGGGCCCCCAAACTGAAAACAAAGCGAACAAAGGGTAACTAGATTTTCCATATTTTAAAAATGAATTCTAAACTATTCAATGTATACTTTTGGCAATCAGGATTGTTTTCATACCAAACTCATCTATGTAACAAACTCTCAGACCAAATAGCAATGTAGTCGAAGAAAAATCCTTCCTGGAAAGGCTAGACACCAAATACTCTAAGGAATTTTATAGGGCAATGAAGGCTGCTCTGATGAGCGGAGGAGGCCACTTCTAGTTGTGATACCAGAAGAACACTTCCCCACTGTCATTCAAGAGGACAGGGAAGCTGAAGCCAAGAACTCTAAGATAAATAATGGAACCAAATGATAGCAGATCCCAATTCCTACAATATGATAAAGCTAAGGATTTTGAACTGTGGATACCATTTTGTGTTTGAAATATGATCCAAGAGTTGTATGAGAGAGGCAGAAAATATGACAGTTGTAGAAGAGAAGGTGACAGAGTAGCCATTGAAGCAGAAATGGGTACACTACGACCACATACCAAGATACATGAACAGGAGATGTGAAAGACTAGGTGCTTGTAATATGAATAAATAAATGATCCAGAGACTGATATTTGGGTACAGACTTCAAGCTGAATATCAGAGAAGCAAAGCAGGTGGCCACTAGCTCTCATCTCTAGCTCAGACTCAAAGGGCTGATTCGCACACAAGCTCTTCACCAAGTCTCAGACTGCTGCCCCTCTTCAGTGTGGCTGGAGAAAGAATCCTTCTACTGATTACTGAAGATCCTGCTTCTATCTCTTATAACCTTCTAGTGTTGGGATTAAAGCTTTTCCTATCCTACAGATTTTGTGTGTCAACAGAATCAGATTTCATATACCATAACTCTGATAAAATACAAAGTTCATTATTCTGAAGGAATAATTGTTTTCCAATACATGCACCAACAGAATGATGACATGTCCATCATTTAGTACCCTCAAAAATAAGTAGTAGGAAGTAACCTACTAAGTATTGCATACCCAATGAGCCTTCCAGGCCAACCCTAAGTTCTCCATAAACTTCTCAAGAAATTTTAAACCCAGGGTCATTTTTACTAGGCTTCCAACTTTTATCAAGTGTCACAAATTAAATTATCTGTCATTAAAACCAACTGAATGAAAAATAAAAATGTCAAGTAAACGTCAATCAAGATTGGTTTAATACAGAAAGGAAAAATAAGGCCAGTTTGGTTTTAATTGAAGCAATATAAATTTGCCTATTTGAAAATGTCCTTAAGCCATTTTATCAGAAGGAAGAGTCCACAGTCCCTATGCCCCTATGCCCCTATGACCATCTGACAAATACCTCTCTTTCAATTTCTTCCTTGTGCCTCTGTTCTTTCTTCTCCTTAGAGAAATATCTAAAACTATTTAAAATATCCTAAAAATCCAAAGTTCTGCCATTCTTCCTTTTTTTAGGGAATCATTACTCTTTCTTTTGTGGTTTACCTGTGCCTGTTACCCTCTACATTTGTGTCTCATTTTTTAGTCTTTGTACTTAAATAATTTTTTCTATCTGAAGACTGTTCCAAAGATGGCTGATGGAGTCCAGACTGCATTGGAGACTCCCCAGAAGCTCTGTAGACAGTACATGGGCTCACCTTTTGTAGCCAGGGTCATGCCAGGACTAGACTAGCTAGGCCAGCTCTAGACTAGCTCCATGGCTTTGGCAGAGGGCTGTAGGACAGGGGCTGACACTTGAAATTTCTCCATTATCTGTGTGCCCTCCTGTTCTTGACACTGTGATGCAAAATACTTTATTTTCCCTCCCAGAATGTACCTGCTAAAGAGGATCTTGAGATACTCCAAGCTCCCTGTGATCCTACATTTTACTGACTTGGTTTTTGCTTTCCCACTTGAGGGGAGAAAAGAGCTGTGCTGTTAATTCATATGCTGGCCTGGATCATCAGCCACCACTAACCCTTCAGATCTCAGCTTTGGACTCTTCTCTTTTGTTATCTCTTATTTCCTTTTCATCTCTGGCTCTCTACACTGCCTGTATGGAACCCTGATATGACTGGACTTGGTCAACTGACATGCATGATGAGCTATCAATACAGCACTGAGCCAGCCATTGTCACCATGTATTTGGAATTTCTTCTTTCCTGGTCTGGTTTACTTATTCCTTGCCTGAAGCAGAGAGGGGCAGGCAACTGCCTGGAATCCTGGCAGATTAAAATAGAGAAGGGATCAAATGTATGAATTCTTATCAGAATGGATGACAAATGTCTTCAATGGTAACAATAATAAAAGTCCATAAAACTTCTCTAGAATCTGATTTACATTCGCATAAAGAATGTTTTGTTCATGTGCTCTAATTTTAGCAATTTAAAACTAACCCTCCCTCTGAAGAAGGCTTGGAGAGATTCCTTATTGTTCAGCAAGCTTGCTGTTCTTACAGAGGACCTGGGTCTGGTCCTCCAGGGCACCAGGTATACACTTGTAAATATATTAAATACATGCATGCAAAACATATTAGACACATCAAACAAAAATAAATCTTAAATCAATCATAAGAATAAATTATATTACTTGTTTTATAAAATATCCAAAATCAGATAGGTGAGAATTTATTATCATCAGGACAAAAGTATTTGATTGGCAAAGCACTTACCTTTGCACCTGTACAGAAGTTATATTATTTCATATCATCCTTAAATTTTGAGTAAAACTGTCTTACTATTTTCTTGAAGACATATTCTTATACAATGGACACATACTGTTATCCAATGCAGAGAGAAGAAAAATAGTCTTATCATGTACAATATTCTTTTCTACAACCCTGCAGTTCTTGTGATACTTAACAGATTTATGCTAAATTCCTGAACATTACGCCAGAAGCACAGACATTGAGGTCTGCAATTAATAAATGGGACCTCCTGAAACTGAGAAGCTTCTGCAAGGCAAAGGAAACAGTCAGTAGGATAAAACGACCACCCACAGAATGGGAAAAGATCTTCACCGATCCCACATCTGACAGAGGACTGATTTCCAAAATATATAAGGAGCTCAAGAAGCTAGCCACCAAAACACCAAACAACGAAATTAAAAAGTGGGGTGCAGAACTAAATAGGGAATTCTCAACAGAGGAATCTGAAATGGCTGAAAGACACTTAAAAAAGTGCTCAAAATCATTGGCCATCAGAGAAATGCAACTCAAAACAACTCTGAGATACCATCTCACGCCTGTCAGAATGGCTAAAATAAAAAACACCAATGACAATCTATGCTGGAGAGGATGTGGAGAAAAAGGAACACTCCTCCATTGCTGGTGGGAGTGCGATCTTGTAAGACCACTCTGGAAATCAGTATGGCGGTTGCTCAGAAAAATGGGAATCAGTGTACCTCAAGATCCAGCCATTCCTCTCTTGGGTATATACCCAAATAGGGCATGTACTTACAACAAGGACATATGTTCAACCATGTTCATAGCAGCATTGTTTGTAATAGCCAGAACCTGGAAACAACCTAGATGCCCCTCTATTGAAGAATGGATTGAGAAAATGTGGTACATTTATACAATGGAGTACTACTCAGCAGAAAAAAGCAATGGAATCTTGAAATTCGCAGGCAAATGGATGGAACTAGAGGAAACCATCCTGAGTGAGGTAACCCAGTCACAAAAAGACAAGCAAGGTATGTACTCACTGATATATGAATTTTAGACATAGAACAAAAGACTACCAGTATATAATGCTCTTCACCAAAGAAACTAGGAAACATGAAGGACTCTAAGGGTTAAATGGTCCCCAGGAATGGAAGTGGCATGAACTCCCGAACTAATTGGGGGCATGAGGGTGGGGGGGGAAGGAGCTGCTACAATAAGAGCAAGAGAAGAGGAGAAGAGGAGAGGAAATGGAGGGGCAGAAACATTGAGTTGGGGGAAGAATAGAGGAAAGAGAGCAAGATGAGAGATACGATATCAGAGGGAGCCACTATAGGCCCGAGAAGGGATCAGGAACCAGGGAGATCTCCAGAGACCTACAAGGATGACACGATCTGACAATCCAGGCAATAGTGGAAAGGATAACCTAAAAACCCTCCCCCTAAAATGAGATTGAGGACTTCTCTTTATGCCATCCTAGAGCCCTCACCCAGTGGCTGATGGAAACAGAGACAGACATCCACAGATATACAATGAGCCGAAATCGGGAATTTAGTTGAAGAGAGGGAGGAATGAAGAACGAAGGGGTCTGTACTAGGATGGAGAAACCCACAGGAACAGTTGGCCTGAACAAGGGGGAGCACATGGACCCCAGATGCTGTTGGGGAGGCCAGTACAAGACTGATCCAGACCCCTGAACATGGATGTCAATAAGGAGGCCTCTGTACTTCAGGGAGCCTCTGGTAGTGGATTAGTATTTTTCCCTGGTGCAAGAAGGGACTTTGAGAGCCCATCCCATACGAAGCGTTACACTCTGGCCCTGGACACATGGGGAAGGGCCCAGGACCAGCATAGGAAGACTTGGAGGACTTTGCTGAGCCCCCGTTGAGGGCCCTACCCTGCCTGGGGAGTGGTGGGTGGATGGGGGGGGGGTGGGCTGGGGGTGGGGGAGGAAGTTTGGGGGTGAGGGGAGGGAGAGGGAGAAGGGACTTGAAATAAGCTTGTTCCCTAACTAGAACTAATAAAATAAAATAAAATTTAAAAAAAAATTTTGAGTAAAACTGTCTTACTATTTTCTTGAAGACATATTCTTATACAATGGACACATACTGTTATCCAATGCAGAGAGAAGAAAAATAGTCTTATCATGTACAATATTCTTTTCTACAACCCTGCAGTTCTTGTGATACTTAACAGATTTATGCTAAATTCGAATGTAAGATTCTTTGAAATTCTGTATCTTGGAGTTTTGTTTCTATTTCAAGAAGGGAGTGCTTACTAAATTAAGATGAAATAGCTTTCCTGTCTCTTTGCATCCCTCATTTTAAATTGGATATATTATATCTCTGAATATTTCCTAAAATAAAGCTTTCATAAACATGTGGATTCATTGCTTTCTTGCTATTTCTTGTAGATGAATGATTCCTTAATGACTCTTTCACACTCAAAGGAAGTATTAGACTCTTAAATTATGTGTTTAGATAACAACACAAAAAAGCCAATTTGGTTTCTGCAGATTTTTTTTACCTATAATTGCATTTCAAATGTTAAGCCTATCAGTGTATTTTTCTCAGAAGTTTGTAATCCTTCAGTATTATTACTAGGCAAATATCACCATATATAACTATTCTTTATTATTGTTCTATTCTTCCTGTTCAATTCCCTCATTCCAATCTTTGTTCTTCAACATTTAAAGAACCAGAAGAGATATTAGTTTTCACTTTTGAGGGAAATTCATCATTTATTTTCTTTCAGTTTTTAGTAGAAATCAGATATGAAATACAAAGAAAGTGTTCTGGGACTCGGCTCAAGATATGACATCTGGATAATGGCTGGTGCCAAGCATTTTGTATATAAACACTTAGCTACATGTAGGTAGAAATTATTTAAAACAGTAGCTAATTCCAACATAGTAGATGAATATATGTATCCATCAACAAGAACAGTGCCCCAAATACATAATTTTCCTCATTTTCTAGCTTTTAAGATTACTCAACGATGGTAGTAGGCAGAGTGAATTAATCAGTGAAACTATTCCAGATAATAATGTTGAACACAGGTGAACCTTAGAGTTTTAAATTGCTAAAATTAGAGCACATGAACAAAACATTCTTTATGCGAAAACCTGAAAATGAAACCTATTTGCAACCTACTTTTAGGGTTTTGAATCCATGAAAGCATTCATGGCACAGGATGCTCATTCTTTTTTAATCATCTTTCAGGATTTCTCCTTCTGTGATTGACAAATTTTGCACCTTAGTGCAGAATTATGCAAAATAAAACTTCATCCAAAATATCAGGCAAGAAAATGTAAAATATTCTCTAATCCTCAGATATGAGATCTGTGGAATAGGATGAAATAAAATGAGACTATCCTAGGGTTCGTTTAGAACTAATTTCCTCTAGTGCCCACACAGATGTGATTTGTGAGGAGTTTATAGATGTGTAGCAGTCTAATGAGGTAATGAGGTCTCATTCAGCTCCATGGATTCAAAACAGAGACTGAAGAAAAATAGTAAATACATTAGTCCACAAGATTAAACTTTGGTAATGTTAGAAAGTCTATATTTAAACCAGGCACTCTTGTGAAATGTACATTCAATTCTGACTCCTGATAAGGTCAGAATATGCCTCCTGCCACCATGGTATTGAACTGGTTTCACCTTGCACTGCATCAGCTTAAGCCAGACCCTGAGAAGTATTCACCCCTAAGGCCACTGTCTTTGTTTGGTTATTTATTATTTTTATTGAAATGTTTTTTCATGCAGTATATTCTGATCCCAGTTTCCCCTTCATCATCTCCATTCAGATTCTCCCAACCTCCTCACCCACCTGACTCCGTGACCTTTTTCTCTGCCTCCCTAGAAAACAAACAAACCAGAAAGATGCAAAGCATCTAAACAGAGAAGGAAAACAAGAAGAAGCACAGGAAAGACACACACACACACACACACACACAGAGAGAGAGAGAGAGAGAGAGAGAGAGAGAGAGAGAGAGAGAGAGAGAGAGAGAGAAGAGGGAGAGGGAGAGAGAGGGGGGGAGAGTGAATGAAAAAATAAATTTAGAAAATAAATAACCATAAGAAAAGGGTTGGTTTTTGTTGTTGTTGTTGTTGTTTTGTGTGTTTTTTGTGCTTTTTTTTTTACTAGTTCCCAAACTAAGTATTTTGAGACTATTGTGGGATATTTGTATATTGTGTGAAGATACATCGCTATAATTTGGTATAATAAAAAACTGCAGGGCCAATATCCAGACAGGTAGATGTTAGGTGAGACTTCTGGGGAGAGGACTCTAGGAGGAAGACTGGCAGACATAGAGGGAGCAGGATGGGCAGTATGTAAATGAGGTAACAAGCCTCGTGAAAGAATGTAGATTTAAAAATGGGTTAAGTTATAAGAACTAGGTAGGAATAAGCCTAAGCTAAGGCTGAGCTTTGATAATTATTAACAAGTCTTTGTGTTGTTATTGCAGGCTGGTAGTCACTGGATCAGGGATTCAGAGCACTTACTGTTCTTCCAGAGCAACCAAGTATTATTTCCAGCACTCACATTGGGCAGCTCACTAACACCTGGAAACTCTAGCTCCAGAGTACCTAATACCCTCGTTGGCCCTCAGGGTACTCACAAACCAGTAGCACAGAGAAAGAGAGGGGGGTAGAGATGGAAAAGAGAAATGATATAATTATAATTTCAAAAATAAAGGAATAGTTTATTAAAACTAATTTTTTAAAAAATCCAGGCATGTGGTACGTATGTTTTATTCTAGCAGGAAGATTCCAGGACTCCAATGGTCCATCAGTGACAGTCAGAGACTTTGTATAAAAGGACCAATGTAGATAGCTCCAAAGAAACATCATCTAAATATGTTCCTGGCCTCCACACATGCATACACAAGTACCCCACACACACACATACACTGACATATACATTGACATTTTATCAAGATATAAGGTGTACAACACTCAGCACGTTATTGCCACTATAGCTGTTTTATACTTCTATTTACTTTTTCTTTCTCCTTCTCCATGTTATGTTATTATTATTATTATTATTATTATTATTATTATTATTATTTATTTTTAAAACAACCTTATTTTACACATCAATCCCAGTTCCCTCTCCCTCCTGTCCTCCCATTCCACCCACAATCTCCCCATCCCATCCCCCACCCACTCCTCAGAGAAGGTGAGGCCTCCCATGGGGAATCATCAAACTCTGTCACATCATTTGGGGCAGGACTGAGGCCCTCTCGCCTGTATCTAAACTAAGCAAAGTATCCCACCATAGGGAACGAGCTCCAAATGTCAGTTCATGAAGTAGGGATAAATACTGGTTCCACTGCCAGTGGCCCCATAGACTGCCCATGCCTCCCAACTGACACCCACATTCAGGGTTTGGTCTTAGGCAGGTTCCCAGCTGTCAGTCTGGACTCAGTGAGCTCCCACTTACTCAAGTCAGCTGTTTTGTGGGTTTCCCTAACATGGTCTTGACTGTTTTGCTCATCCCTTCTCCTTCTCCACAATTAGACTCCAAGAGTTCAGCGCAGTGCTTATCTGTGAATATCTGCTTCTGCTTCCATCAGTTACTGGAAGAAGGCTCTAGGCTGGCATATAAATTAGTCATCAATCTCATTATAGGGGAAGGGCATTTAATGTGCCCTCTCCACTATTGCTTAGATTCTTAGTTGTGGATTCCTGGGAATTTTCCTGGTGCCAGGAAACTCATTAAACCTATAATGGCTTCCTCTATCAAAGTATCTCTTTCCTTGCTTTCCCTTTCTGTCTTTCCCTCAACCCAACCTTCCTACACCCTTATGTTCCTCCTCCCTTTTTCCCTTCTCCCTTCCCTTCTCTCCTACCTCTGCCCCCACCATGTTCGTAATTTACTCAGGAGATCAATATAGCAGTTTCTCAGAAACTTGGGAATAAATCTACCTCAAGACCCAGTGCAATGCCACTATTGGCCATATACCCAAAGGATGCACACTCATACCACAAGGACATCTGTTCAACTACATTCATAGCAGCATTATTTGTAATAGCCAGAACCTGGAAGCAAACTCGATGCCCCTCAACTGAAGAATGGATAAAGATAATGTGGTACTTTATTGTTTCATTCAGCTGTTTGCTTGTATATTCTTGGCTCCCCTTAACTGAACAGTGGATACAGAAAATGTGGTGCATTTTACTCAATGGAGTACTACTCAGCAGAAAAAAAAAAAACAATGGAATCTTGAAATTTGCAGGCAAATGGATGGAACTAGAAGAAACCATTCTGATCAAGGTAACCCAGTCACAAAAAGACAAACATGCTATGCACTCATTCATATATGGATTTTACACATAGAGCAAAGGATTACCAGCCTACAACCCACACCACTAGAGAAGTTAGGCAACACGGAGGACTCTAAGAGAGACATACACGGTCCCCCAGAGAAGGGGAAAGGGACAAGATATCCTGAGCAAATTGGGAACAAGGGGGTGGGGATAAGGAGCTAGGGGAATGAGAAGGGGAGAAGAGTAGGGGTGAGGAGGACATAAGGGAGCAGGAAGTTTGTGTAGGGGGAAGAATAGAGGAGAGCAAAATAAGAGATACAATCAGAGAGAGAGAGAGAGACAGTCAGTATAGGTTTAAAGAGAAATCAGGCACTAGGGAAATGTTCAGAGATTTACAAGGATGACACCAACTAACCATCTAAGCAACAGTGGAGAGGCTACCTGAAATGTCCTCCCCTAATAATGAGATTGATGACTAACTTATATGCCATCCTAGGGTCGGGCCCTTCATCCAGCAGCTGATGGAAGTAGAAGCAGACAGTCACAGCTAAACACTGATCTGAACTGGAATCCAGTTTCAGAGAAGGACTGATGAGCAAAGGGGTCAAGACCAGGTTGGTGAAACCCACAGAAACAGCTGATCTAAACAAGGAGGAGCTCTTGGCCACCAGACTGATCACTGGGAAATGAGCATGGAACTCATCCAGACCCCATGAACGTGGGTGTCAGTGTGGAGGCCTCAGAAATCTATGGGGCCTCCTGTAGTAGATCAGTACTTATCCCTAGTGTAGGAATGGACTTTGGGAGCCCATTCCACATATAGGGATACTCCCTCAGCCCAGACACACGGGGGGAGGACCTAAGCCCTATTGCAAAAGATGTGACAGACTCTGAAGAACCCCTATGGAAGGCCTCGCCCTGCATCTATAGAAGCTTACTCTTTCTGCTTTTCAACACCCCATGTGAGCCAGACACAGAATTCACTTGCACTGTGTGAATCTGGACAACTGTGCTCTGTCTTTGTGCCTCCCATTAAGTGCCCATGTGTCAAATTACTCAGGCTGAACTTTTCTACAATGTCACAGAGAAAGTGTCTAGAAGAATAAGGCTCAGTGTGTGCCACGAAGCAATGAGGAACCAGGGGCCTCTATTAAGTTTGTCATTAACTGTGCTGATATAGCCCCACTTGGCCTCATCTCCCTCACTGCTCCTCAGGCAAGAGAATGCTAAGCAGCCTCTCATTTACCCTGACCACATAAGTACCATGAATGGAACATTAGCAGAGCTTGCTAGTCTCCAGTCACAGCGACCATCACAAGTTGAAAACAGATCCATTGGAATCGAGTGAACTGGAGCTCTCTTAATAATCCTGTATCTATTCTTTTTTTTCTCTTTTTATTATTATTATTATTATTATTATTATTATTATTATTATTATTATTAATCCAAGTTAGGGAACAGGCTTGTTTCACATGTACTTTCTCCCTCTCCCTCCCCTCACCCCCATTCCTTCTCCCCCACCTCCAACCTACCCCCACCCCATCCACTCACCACTCCCCAGGCAGGGTAGGGCCCCCAACTGGGGCTCCACCAAGTCCACCAAATCTTCCTGTGCTGGGCCTAGGCCCCTCCCCATGTGTTCAGAGACAGAGCAAATCCCTTCAAGTGGGATGGGCTCTCGAAGTCCCACCCACCCACCAGGGCAAAACGCCAGTCCACCTCCAGAGGCTCCCAGGAGTGCAGGGGCCTCCCCATTGGCATCCATGATCAGGGGGCTGGATTAGTCCAGTACTGGCCTCCCAAAGAGCATCTGGGGTCGATCTGCTTTCCCTTTTTCAAGCCAACTGTTTCTGTGGGTTTCTCCAACCGGGTACAGACCCCTTCGTTCTTCATTCCTCCCTCTCTTCAACTAAGTTCCAGATTTCAGCTCAGTGTATTTCTTTGGATGTCTGTCTCTGCTTCCATCAGCCACTGGATGAAGACTCTAGGATAGCATAGAGAGTAGTCATCAATCTCATTCTAGGGGAAGGGTTTCTAGGCCATCCTCTCCTCCACTGCCTGGACTGTCAGATCGTGTCATCCTTATAGGTCTCTGGAGATCTTCCTAGTTCCAGATCTCTTCTCGGACCTATAGTGGCTCCCTCTGATTTGGTATCTCTCATCCTGTATCTATTCTTAAATATGATTGTTTTCAGAATTCTGGAGATTCAAGCCAGAAACTCGAATATTAAAGGAAAGTGTTCCAATATTGAGTTCATCCAATGTGCCCATTGTGTGACTCTTTTCAATGTCAAAAGTAACCTGGGGGCAGACTTTACTTACATGGATAATGTGGAGGGGTGATATATTTATTCATTGGTGAACACTTTAGTGCTTTTAATCATAGATTATGATTTCCACTGGAGAGATGGAGGATGGCTCAGTAGGTAGAGAACTTTCCAAACAAGTACAAAGTACTCACACATCACTTTAACCTCTGTCTATCCCTGAAGAAATAATTGATCCTTGAAGCTTACACTGGTCCCAAGCCGTTCATGCATTGAGGGGAGTGGTTGGGCTTTGGAGCCCCTTCCTGACTGTCACATAACTTTATAGCCATTGCTCTTATCTGGTGGCTGCTAGCCAGGACCACAGTGCTGGTCTCTATGACCTTGTAGGTTTTACTGGTATTAGACCTCAGTTGTCTCTGCTAGCCAGTAGGAAACAGTGCTGCATTTGTTCTCATGTTTGCATAACTGGTTGGCAGTCTTACTGTAGTGGTAACTTCCATTGCAGCTACTAAGATGTAGCTCCATTACCTTATGTTTAACTCCTTATTCATGAGGCATTGTAGGGGCCTCCATTCTGAAATGGGAAGAAATTGTGAGAAGCCATCTTTACTTATAATCTAGGTTTTTTTTATAATTAGCTACAATAGAAGAATGCATTAAAGGGCAATAATGCCTTGAATATGTTGCTGGTAAGGGGCTTTATGGGATCCAGAAAAACTACTGAGACTGACTCTAAACCCTGTCCTTATCTAATTAGCGTCCACTTTGTTTCTCATCCATAGTATTCCCAAAATAATTTAACTGTCACTTCTTTAACCCCAATGTCTGTTCATACTGTATCACTACTGTGGCAAAGCTTTCTTTTTTTCATTTTTTGATACAAGGTTTCCCTGTGTAGCTTTGGAGGCTGTCCTGGAACTCCCTCTATAAATGAGGTTGGCCTGGAACTCACAAAGATCCACCTGCCTCTGCCTCCCAAGTGCTGGGATTAAAGGTGTGTGCCACCCACACTCAACACAAAGCTTTAATAAGATATTAAGGTTATAGCCATAAAATATTTACTCAGGCTTCATTAGAGAAGCTTCTTTTGTAGTGGCCAGCAGTTGTTACAGAAATTCAAGACTAACCAAAATGCTGTAGATTGCCATTTGGCCCACACTATCTTGGACATCAGATTTTGGGTTTTCTTCCTAAATAAAAAGGATACTTTTGTTGTTTGATATTTAAAACACAGTTAATATATTTAAAATGTTTTTACTAAATTCAAAAGTTTCTACTACAGTTCAAACTTGTTTTCTAAATCTCTAAGAGTTGGAGTGATTTAGAACTAAGATAAATATTTTAGCAGGATGATGAGAGCCCAAGCCCTTAATCCCAGCAGAGTCAGACAGATCTCTATAAATTAGTTGTTTTCTAAATCCCAAAGTTACAATGAGCAAGGTGGTGGTTGTTCATGTCTTTAGTCCCATCATTAGGGACAAAAACCTCAGATACAGCTCCTAACTGATATGCTTGCACACTAAAGAAATAATATACAGTATTTACAGATTATTATAAAACTCTCTATACAGTTATATTAGAAAGCCAACTAATTTCCAATGGTGACAGGCACAATGAGAAGCTATTGGGGCTGCTGGTAAGCTCATCTCCATGAATGCAACCCTGACCAATATTGAACCAAATTACACCCTAATTACGGATACCAGATTTATTGGTGACAACTGTGGACTCTCCATAAAGCAAAAAGGAGTCTCCCAATATTTGCCTTTATTTCAAGTTGGCTTTATTGCAAACTCTTTCCATATATGGAGACACAGAGAGTAAATATTCTTTCTTTGAGAAACACTTTTGGGCACTTTATGAGGCATGGAGAACCTTCTACTCAGTTATACCAACTATGCTATGGTTATAAGGGCACTTTTACAATGATGGATTGGATGTGTTGGAAGGCAGAGTTCTTCACAGGTTTAGCCAAGAAAGAAAATGTATTACAATGGATCTGGTACCTATCTGAATTCTTCATGATCAAGAAGTGGTAGCAAAGGATTCTGTTCCTTCCCAGATTGGGAAAATAGCTCAGTTGCCCATAATTCCCATCCCTAAACAGTTCACCCCTCTCCCAGAAGAGGTACCTGTTTGACTGTGGGGACCAACCAAATAGTCACGTTTGGCTAACACATCATTTATTGATGGCTCATCAATCATGATGGAACCAAAACTAAATGGAAAGTGGCAGCATATAGACCAGGGGATTTAATGGTCAATACTGAAGCAGGAGCCACAAAAGCAGCATAGCACTATAGGTTACAAGACAATCAACCAAAAAAGCAAAAGGAAAAATCTGTATCTTCTCCGGTTCATGTGAATTCACAATGCTTGTGAAATGGGTTAGCTCTATTGTCAATAAAATGGGGAACCACTAAGTGGCAGATAAATGGCAATGATATCTGGTCATTGGAGGCATGGATAGAAATGGCAAAACTTAGGGAAACTTAGCAAGACATCAAAATTTATGAATCTCATACAGGTAAAACATCTGAAAATAATGAAATAGTGAACAAAGTGATATCAAGCTTAATTAAGACTAGAACATTAACATTTTTCAGGGAAAAAATTCAGAATAAATCAGCAAGAATGATAGACTACACTTTCTAAAATCTTGAAAGTTTATCCCTAACACTGAAAATAAGGGGAATTGGAGAACCAGTTTAAACCAGGACAGCCCTATGAGAGGGAGGCAGAGGCAGGCACATAAGAACTGCAGTGATTTAAATTTAAAAGCCACTTGCAGTAGGCAGGCTGAAATCAAAGTTAATGTCCTTTGTGATCTAAAAATATATACACTAAAAACCTTGAATTTATATATAAGGAGATCGGGGAATATAGGTATATTTATTCAAACATACCAAGGTATATTTAGTTTCAACATTTCAAAAGAATTTTTTTTTTCAAATTGAAAGAATATACCCTTTCTGTTGCCAAAAAATGCCCTAGGAAAGATTATCTGCCAAAAAAGGGAACCACCTAGTGTTAGGGTTTTGCCCTTATCTTTCCAGGAGAATAAAGCATCCAACTAAGGCATCCAGAGACCATTGGACAAGTGAAACATCTGAAGAAAAAGGACAGATCATCAAGAGAAAATATCCCAAGAAAAAAATAATACATTGGTCAAGTGGTATTACCCACCTCCAGCTGAACAGCCTGAAATCCCAGTTCAGAACTTCAGACCAGTGCCAGCACCCATGATAGTGTCTTGCAGGAGCAGATGCCCTTTCCCACCAGACAACTGCTGAAGATCTGCTCAGAGTGTAGACACCTTTTGGTTGACTGCTGTGTTCCTCCTAGCTAGGATTGCCACTAAACTGCCAAACACCACCCAAAGATCTGCTTCGAACTATAAACTGCTCAGGACAATCAAATTGCTGAGTAAATGTGAAACTGACAGGAACAATTTACAGCACTTTGAACTCAAAAATGCTTAATCCTAAAACTGCCAATTACAACCAAGCTGTATATTGTGGAAAAACTTGGCAGAAAGAGCTTCATTGTTGTATGTAATTTTACTGTGTTAGAGTTAAAACCTTTCTTTTGTATTTAGAAGGAAATGTTTCAGGATATTGGATCGCGCTGTGGACCCCAAGATTGCACTGTTTACTGGGAAAACCTGTGTCTAATTGAGCTGTGGCTCAACCTTAGCACACACCTTTAATCCAATAGCTTTCTCCTTGAACACTGTTAACAGGATTAAATAAAGCCAACCACAGGTCAGTAAAAAATAAATAAATAAAATAAAGAGTAAGATGGAGTTATGAGGATCAGAGATACAGGAAGTAGAAGGCAGGAACACTGAATGTGAGGAGTTTTGTTGGAGATGGCACAGGAGGAAGGTCTCTTTTTTCTGGAACTGTGGAAGAGGAGGAAGGTCAGTTGGGTGCTTGCTTTGCCTCTCTGAGCTAGCAGGCTGTCACCCCAGTGTCCAGCTCTGGAGTCTTTATTGGTAAAATCAAATGATTGTGATTTAGTTAAAAAGAACAGAAAACTACAATCAATCGAAATTTAAACTTGAGGAGCCTACTGCCCATGAATACATCTACAAAACACTCCTACACCTAAGGTTCAAGAAACATTGCAGAAGAAAGGGGTGGAAAGATCGTTAAGAACCAGAGGATCAGGGAGCTTGCTGTGAGATTATGTCTCCTAGGAATACCTGAAGCTACACCTAGAAAGTCTCACATGATTATTCGGAGTAACTGGAACACAATCACACTGATAGACATTCCAAACTAGACAAAGACAAAAAGGATTAGGTTCCATTCCTAATGCTAGCTACCAAAGCCTATTTGCTTATTTGGCCACTTCCTCCTCATGATGATGACTACCAAGATCCAGTTATCAAAATATTGAAGTCCAGTGATCAAAAACTCTCCTTGGTTCAACAAATTAAAAGCCCAATTGAAATACAGCATTGCATCCCATTCCAACACAGACCTTCTCTTTTTCTCTTCTTAAAATTTATACCTACTAGGTCATTTGTTGCTGTTTTTCTGCCTGGGTCAGAAACCCACCACTTTAACTTGTCTTCCCCTCTTAATGAAGGATGTCTTTGTAAAACCAGGTGTTTAGGTATGGTTTGTGCCCTGTGGTTTGAGAGGAAGCTCCAGTTGTTCTGGGGCAGGGGTTCTCCCTCAGGTTCCACCCTACATAAAGAACTATATGCAAATGAGGAAAGTCAAGTGCAGGAGAGGTGGTCTCCCCCAAGGAAGAGCATACCAATTGTGCAGTGCAGAGCAGTCAGCCCTGAAAATGCATGTAAAAGTCACATTATACAGACTGAAGTGCAGGTGTAGAACAAGGATTAGTGGGGAAAAAAAAGAGGCTGTGAATTTGAAGGCAAGAATGGAAGGATACATGGGATGATTTGGAGACAAGAAAGATAATGGAGAAAAGTTGTAATTATGTTAGAATCTCAACGATAGAAAACAAAAACCTTAACTCTTCTAATCTAATTCTCATGAAAGTTAAGAGGGATTACATTTTCTCTCCCCTTCTAATTCTTGCCTCTCTCATTTAGTGTTCCAGTCAACTATCTTTGGATTTCTTATCTCTAAGTGTTTTCTATCTCTGAATGTCTAGGAGACCTTCCCATCTGCTCTACAAGGAGTCACTGTCTGATCTCTTTTTTCTAATCTCTGCTGCTGTAGAGACCATAATTTTAGACTTTTGTCTTCTTTCCCTGTCACAAACACTGTTCAACAACACATTCATTTCAGCAAACTATCTTTAATCATTTCTTAGCAATAAGAGACCAATGCTTTTTTGCAAATTGGACCTTCAGGAAGCTTTTGTATTTTCTGCCATGTGATTTTAGTCCCAAATATTTTTGCAATTAATTTCTGAGACTTCCTTGAGAATCAGAGGGAGTTTCGTCCTTTTCCTGTTAGATTTCAAAAGCCTTAGCAATATCTTACAATCTAGGTACAGATTTTGGATGCCCTAAGTAATTTCTTAAGTTCTTGCATCTGAGCTTGGTCTTAGGGATTATTATCATCCTAGTCAAGATCAGCATCTTGAAAGTTTTGTGCTTGTAGGGAACTCCTTGTCCAAGGGGCTGTTGTCCTTCCCAGATAACAAAAGATGTCCTTCTTATCAGTCTTCTTTCCTCCTCTGCATAAAGATGTTCAGAGGGCATCACCTCAGTAAAATCTAGGACATAGACACAGGTTCAGGTATTATGTAGACCCTGGCAGTCTTCCACAAGGGGCTTCATGGCCTTCTTAAGATCCTTGATTCAGTACTAGTAAGGAACATTTACAACTCTAATCTTAGGAAGTCCACTCAATATGAGGCCAAATCTATTTGGTGCAGGGGACCAAAGCACTTCCTGGGGCAATGTAGTTATTGACCTTAGGAAAGAATTTACTACCTCCAGTGTGCTAGGCCAGCACTATTCCTTACTATGTCCTTGTCAGTTTTTACAGGGAGCATGGGAACTGACTCTTCCATCCAACAGAAAGCATATTCTGTTTATTACTGAGATGGTGATATTTTATCACCAACATAAGGAATTAGCACTGGACATGTCCAATATTCATCTGAATAAACTTTAACCTGAAGACCCAGGACTTACATATGGTTCCTTTTGGCCATGGGAACTGAAATATTTGATATTTTGCTTTGCTTTTTCCTTAGTATATGGGTTGCTTTGAGTATGCAAAAAAACAAGAATCAGAGAAAAGTAGAAAACTATGTTGACTTCTACATTTATAGGACATTTAATATCCTGTTTACTTTTGGTCCCTTCTCCACATTTCTAAGCTCTTCCCATGAAGCCTCCTTAGATTCCTGCCAATTTATTTTATGGGCTAATATCAACCTCACATTTTTCCTACAAGTTTAGCTATAGTAATTCCCAATCTTATTATGTTAAAATGATTTTCCTCTATTCTGAGTAAATTCCATCTATAACATTGCTGTTTACACTTGGGCATGAAAAACATTCAAACCTAAAATACACTTCTATGATACATGGAATCTGAGTGATCAGTAAGGGTATAGTATTTCATGGCAATGTGTTCTCATTATGTAATATCTCTACTAAAATCTTCTTTTCTTTTGATATTTTCCCATTCCTTTGCTATGAGAAGTGACATGCTTTTGAAGTACCAATAGGGAGGAATTTAGAAACACATGAAGGTTTGGGCTGGTGTCATCCTTGTAGATCTCTGGATATTTCTCTAGTGCCTGATTTCTCTTTAAACCTATACTGGCTCCCTCTCTGATGATATCTCTTATTTTGCTCTCCTCTACTCTTCCCCCTACACAACCTTCCTGCTCCCTTATGTCCTCCTCACCCCTTGTTCTTCTCCCCTTCTCATTTTCTAGCTTCTTCTTCCCCCAATACTTCCAATTTGCTCTGGAGATATTGTTCCTTTCCTCTTCTCTGGGGGACCATGTATGTCTCTCTTAGAGTCCTCCTTGTTGCCTAACTTCTCTAGTGGTATGGAATGTAGGCTGGTAATCCTTTGCTCTATGTGTAAAATCCATATATGAGTGAGTGCATACCATGTTTGTCTTTTTGTGACTGGGTTACCTTGCTCAGAATGGTTTCTTCTAGTTACATCCATTTGCCTGCAAATTTCAAGAATCCATTGTTTTTTGTTTGTTTGCTTGTTTGTTTGTTTTTTCTGCTAAGTAGTACTCCATTGTGTAAATGTACCACATTTTCTGTATCCATTCTTCAGTTGAGGGGCATCTAGCCATCTAAGCAACAATGGAGAGGCTACCTTAAATGCCCTCCCCTGATAAAGGATTGATGACTAACTTATATGCCATCCTAGGTCCTTCACCCAGCGGCTGATGGAAGTAGAAGCAGATACCCACAGCTAAATACTGAACTGAACTGGAATCCAGTTGCAGAGGAGGGGTGATGAGCAAAAGGGTCAAGAACAGGGTGGTGAAACCCACAGAAACAGCTGACCTGAACAAGGGGGAGCTCTTGGCCCCCAGACTGATCACTGGGAAACAAGCATGGAACTGATGCAGACCCCATGAATGTGGATGTCAGGCCTAGGAAATCTATGGGGCCTCTTGTAGTAGATCAGTACTTATCCCTAGCATAGGAATGGACTTTGGGAGCCCATTTCACATAGAGGGTACTCCTTCAGCCTAGACACATGGGGGAGGGCCTAGGTCCTATCCCAAAGGCTATGACAGACTCTGAAGACCCCCTATGGAAGACTCCACTCTGCCTGTGGAGCAGAAATTGTATGGGATAGGTAGGGTGTTAGTGGGGGGGCAGGAGAGGAGGGGAGGGAGACAGAACTGGTATTGACATGTAAAACAGTCTTGTTTCTAATTTAAATTTAAAAATGGAGAGAAAAAAAGAAAGTTTGGGCTGAATGGGGACTTTGATATACTGGTGGATTTTTTTAAATAACAGTGTGCACTTGTTGTGCAATATTTTGAACCACTGGTATGTGTGCTGACTCTTATTTTCATGAGCATTATGGCAGTATGCCAAAATAATAATGGTAGATTAGATTACAATATCTGTCAATGTCTTTAAGATAATTGCAATCATAATGACAGGTATCATCAAGAAATCTACTTCTTTGTAACTAATGAAATTTCTTTGTATTTTCCTGAGTTTGACTTTCAATCCCAAGATCTTATATATGCTAGCTGTATACTTATATATACTTAAAATGAATAGTTACATTGAAATTGTTTTACCCACATTTTATAAATGAAAATAAACTATATAAAAATGAAAAAATAATGACAGGTATCTCTAAGCAAAACAAACTAAAATATACAGTGGTCAGTTCATTTTTATTACATATTTTAGAGATAAAAATTAAAGTGGTAAACACTGAATATCACCTAAACAGAACATCATCACTGATTAGAGCCACTTGGAGGAAACAATCATGATAAGTATGAAACTCAAGTAGTTATATAATATTTTCAAAGAGTTCAGGTTAATGACTTTAAAGTAAATATAGAAACTTGAAGAAGGTTAACAAATCATTATCCAGCAGAATTCTTTGATCTTGGCCTTAATGAGTGAATAATAAATAAGTAGACCTCTTTCAAAAGAGCAGAGCAATCGTTTATATGTTAATGGTCCTTCTCTGATGCTTTAAATCAGCCAGTCCTAGGAAACAAGCTAAACATTTGCCCTACAATCTTAATTGTGCAATTAATTTGCATAGGCATCTCTTGATTCTAAATACATGTATAGTGTGAGAGCAAATTTTATTTCATTTTAATGAAACCTTCCGTACCAAAACACTCAGTCAGAATTAAGCAGGTTCCTGGTGACTTTATTACTGATGTTTCCCTGCAAGTGTGAATACAGTTTCCAGAAATTGTTATCTACCTGAAAATGTTGACTTCATAAGACTTTGTGAGTTGAGCATCACTAGTCTCTTAGAAATTACACTCTTTAAATATTGTTTATAGTTGAGTTATAAATTAATTCTGTAGTTGAGGTAAGAGAAAATAATATAGAGAAATAAAAATATGCACTGGAATACTCAAATTCAAAAATATTCAAACTGAAGGAATCTATAGGATCTTAAGCCAGATATTTAACTTATTTAATCCTTAGTTTCTATAAACAAAGGAGGGTTTTTCCAGGGGGTTGCAAACAACAAATTAGAAGAAATAAAGTGCAAATTTCTCCACACAGTGTGTAGAAGATGAGTAATAAGTAGTAGTTCATACTTTTCTGGAATTGTTTGGTTTTTGTTGCTTTATAGATTAAAAATATGAAAAGGAAACAACAAAGGAGAAATAACATCATACAAAAGGTTGTTTTAAACTAAAATGGAAATGGTGTTGACTGCAGATTGTATAAAATAATTGCTATATATGTATCAATACTATAAATATTAAAATATATTATTTTGTGAAAATCATGAGAAGCAGTAATCATAGAGAAAACAGCCAACAGTCTTTGAGCCACCAGACACTTCAAATTCCAAAATGTCAATCTGATCCCAGATGATAACAGCAAACATGGGCTCCATGTCATCTTTATCCACTGAGTTGATTTTCTAAAATAAATTCACATTATTTGGCTACATGAATATTTAAAATGATAGAATTTATTATCACCAGGAATAAATGTCATCTTTTTGTACATACAGAATGATATACCCTCTTGACCAATAAAACACTAACCCATAAGTTTATTGGAAAACAACCATTTTAAAATCACGAGCCTTTGCAGATACTATTTATCATGAGTTAGTTTATTCTCCCTCCTTTTCTCTCTGGGTTCAAATGTAATATAATAGAAAATGCTTTCATTGATCCCTGCTGACATCCTCCAATAAAATTTCCAAGGTCTCTGAAAGGTAGAGAGAAAAGTGGCAGTTTAGAACTCATTCTCAGGTCTACCCTTGGATCATCATTTAGAGATAATGTCAGTGAAATAGGACATTTGGGCAGGATAATGACCACCTGCTGTTAGATTAATCAAAAAAGAGAATATGTTCATCTCCAACAAGGCAAAACAGAAGTGCTTATTTTCAAAGTGCAGATTCTGCATCTTTGAGGAGATTCTCACCCCCATGGATACTTTATATAGTTTTTCATGAATTTCATGATATATAAATGAAAGAATATCTCTTTAACTTGATATACAGTTGATATGACTCATGGCATGTCACTGAGGAATGTGAGATGGCACTAGACAGTCACCTTCTGGGCTTAACTGCTTCCTATACATCTGTAATGGGTTTGCTTTTTCAGCTTTGGAGTATGTGTACATGAAATTGTCTGTGCTTCTACCATCCATTCATTCTAATAGTAGTCTAATTATACATAAAATATATTGATATATAATCATATGATTATTTTTTAATAACTTGGACTCAAGAAAGGATAAGACTGAGCTCAGTCAAAAGGCATTAAGACTGGAGTTGAGATGCTGGTCAGATTGCTCAGTAGGTAACGACACTTGCCACAAAGAGTGAAGACCTGAGATCAATTCCTGGGACTCACATGGTGGAAGAAGAGAACCAAATCCTTCAAGTAGACTTTTTGGCCTCCAAACACATGTCATGGCATATAAGTACACATGCACACACACACACACACACACACACACACACACACACACACACACACACACACACTTACAGTTCTTTAAAAGTTGTTTTTTTTTTTTTTCTTTAGGGTAGACCTGAGACATCTTGAAGAGGCAAAAATTCACATGTAGTCAGAATCATTAATCTCATTCTGTGTTTCTGGGTGTTTGAGTCCTATAGACTTTAAACTTGCAAGATTGGAACTCATAATCATATAGATGAATTCCCTGAAATAAATCTCTTAATAGATGTAGCCTACTAACCTTTCTGTTCCAGATGAATCCTTCCTGGTATAATATACTTTATGAAAACCTGCATTTAAAATTACAACTTGAAATTGGCCCACTTCATTTTTGTTATTTTTAAAGTACATTATTTTAATTAATTCTTTGAGAATATTTAAAGAACTTGGTTGTATGCCCTTTTCTCTGTGCCAGACCTAAGGGTCTGCTTCCCAGTTGAATGAATTAAATGTGATGCTTTAATTGGGTCCTGAACTGGCAGGGGCTAGGTGGCAGCACTGACTCACCAAGGGCAATGTGGCTTTCCTGATCACAATAGACAGCACAAACAAAACAATGTCTAAAACAGCCTAATCCATTATGGACAGCAAAGTGATTCTTATGGTAGCATGGACTCCCATGAAACTTTGGTACTGGCTAATCAGCCAAACAGTGTTCCCCCGCATGAAATAGGTAAGAACCCACTGTTTCTTATATTGGATTGATATGTATAAGCAACAAACAAACAAACAAACAAACAAACAAAGAGAACAGATGAAAGAGAAGCTACATTGGTTATATCAATAGGGAACCTTGGTCATGAACAAATTTCCAGATTTGAACTAGTTTACAGACCCAACACTTCTTGATTTAAGGGAAGGCTAGGTCCTCCTGAGGAAGAATTTTGCTGTTAGCTTTTTATCCCATCCTTCCCCAGAGTGCCCAAGGGCTTTGCACAAGGGTAACTATATACTCACGCTTGGGAAGAATCAAAATTTCTTAGAGATTTTGGAGCAAGGCTGTACTGTCATCTGCATACAAATTTTCTCCTTTGGAAGACAACTCTTGACCTGCTGTTGGGTTTTAGTGGAAACTCAGTGTTTGACAGTGGGCCACCAAGTTACCATGCAACCTGAGCTTCCCATCATGAGCTGAGTATTTTCTGACCCTCTAAGCCATAAAGCAGGACATGTACTCTGTTATCAAATGGAAGTGGTATATACATGATCATGCCTGAGCATGTCCTGAAGGTACAAGCAAGTTACATGAACAAGTTGCCCAAATGTTTATGGTTTCTACTTCCATTACAATGTTGTCTTCTGTCAACCATGTACATATAGCTTCATGTTGTATGCCCTATGGTTATTTGACTGAGGAAGAGAAGAGTAGGGTGTAATTTACTAGTGGTTCTATACAATATGTAGGCACCACTCAGAAGTGGACAGCTGGAGAATTACAACTCCTTAACCAGACAACCCCGAAGGACACAAATGAAGGGAAATCTTCATACTAGGCAGAATTTTGAAAACTATATTTTGGTCATACATTTTGTTTGAAAGAGAAATGGCCAGATTTGTGATTGTTCACTGATTCATGGGCTATATCCAATGGATTGCCTGGATGGTCTGAAAGAGTCTGACTTAAAAATTGGTGAAAAAGACATCTGGGAAGAAGTATAGATCTCTCTAGATGGTCGAAGAATTTGAAGATATTTGTGTCCTATGTCAAGTCATCAGAAAGTGACTTTAGCAGCAGAAGAGTTCAGTAATCAAGTAGATAGGCTGACCTATTATGTGGGAAGTCAGCATTTTCCCCCAACCATCTACGCAATTTCCCATGAACAAAGTGGCCATGATAGTGGAGATGGAGGTTATGCATGGGCAAGATCATATAGATTTCCACTCACCACACCTGACCTGGCTACAGCTGCTTCTGAGAGCCAGATCTGCCAATATTACAGACCAACACTGAGTCCTCAATGTGGCACCATTCCCCAGTGACCAGTCAGTGACGTGGTGGCATGTTGACTTACATTGTACCATTTCCTTCATGGAAAAGACAATAATTTGCCCTTAACAGTTGCAGAAACATGGTTATATTTGGCATGGGTATTTTTGTCATGTTTTGCTAAGAATGTATTTGTGCAGTTATTTGTGTTTTCTTTACTGCATCTACCCTATACTGCAACAGCAAATAAGACACTATCAGTGTTTATCTCATTTAAATTTTAGACAATAAAAGAATTCCTCTTGTGGGGCATTACTGCTTATTTGAAGACACATAATGCATTGGTGGTTTTATGAGGGATAGTAATGTCATATTAGGCATAATTATGATGTGGTTATTGATTTTATTTGGAAATTAAGTAAGACATAAGTAGATATGATTGTGTGCCAATTGACTAGGGTTGAACTTAAAATGGTTTTCCTTGCTTACCAATTTGACTGGAATTAACTAAATTCCAAGAGTTTAGGTATACCAGTAAGGAGTTTTTCTTGATTGGATTAGGTTAGATGGGAGAACCCAACTTAAATTTGGGCACACCTTAAATTTGGGCCACACCTTCTGGCATGTATGGATGTCGTAGAAGAAGGAAATGCTTGCTCTTTGCCTGCTTGCCCTCACTTTCACGGGCAAGTTCATTTCAACACTGGTATTGGAGTCTACTTTTCCTGGGTTCTGTCATATACTGAAGACTACCTGAGACATCCATGTTCATGGTCTTAATAACTCCTGGATTCTTGAACTTTTCCTTCAGGAGACAGTCATTGTTGAATTAGTTGGACCATGAACCTGTAAGCCTGTAATAAATCCTCTTTTAAGTTTAGAAATTCATTCTATCAGTTCTGTTTCTCTAGAGGATATAGACTAACATAGTTTCTATTGTATATATCCTTTTGCATTGCTTTAAAACAACTCCACACAAGAATGAGAGTACTTGATAGTTGGCTCTTTGTATTTATTGTCTACACATTTGTGAATTTAATGAAATAGATTGGAAATACTCAGGAAAGAAAAAATGAATTGTTCCCATCCTGAACATGTATAAATATTTTTAAACAGGATCCCCTAATAAAATATAACATCTGTTTTGTAGCATTTACATTAAACCAAATAAGTAACCCAGAAGCATTTAAAAATATAAGTTATATAGAGTTTTGTGTGAGAGTTGCACATCCACAGGCTCTGGTGTCTATGGGCCTGTATCTGTCTAACAAATTCTTCAGACCCCCACAGACTCATCTTTGGATCCAGAGCAACTATATCCCTGCAAACAAGTGCATTTTCCTTTGTACATATTCTTTCCACCCCCTCATGCAACCCCTTGACTCCAGGACTTTTTCATTTATCTCAGTGTATTTACATCAACCTTGAGAATTTGGATGTTGTCTCTGCACCTCTTGGAAGTTACCAAGTGTTCAGAAACATAAAAGAGTTTAATATAACTACAATGACCATTTTATGCAGAACAGATAATAAGGGAGGAGAAGTAGAAAAAAGGATGCCATTGTTTTCCGACCTCAGGATCATTTGGTCTGTCAAGGCAAACATCAACTAAACTGTGATGAAAGATGGAACACCTAGATCATTAGATCTCTGCTACTATTTCTTTCATGAGGGCTAATTACATGTCAATGAAGAATCAAGGCTTATTTTAATTGGTATTGAAATTCCATAAGGAAATTAAAGTGTATTTACTTTTAATAAGTGATTTTAATATCTTATATTAAAATTAAAATTAAAGTAAATTAGCATTCATTACAAAGACCAAGGCTTAGTAAACTGTCAGAATTCAGAGGGGATATAAGAAGTTCTAAAGCTAGTGTGTAGCCTTCATTGGGAAATGCTATGTTACAAAGAAAGAAACAAATCCAATCATCTCCTGCAACAAGATTGCATTGTAAGACTATTTGCTGTGCATATATCAGCCTCAGACACATCATGAATCCTAACATCAGAAATAGTCAAGGCCCAGGGTCTCTGTCAACATTTTTTCTGAAGCTGATGGTCTCCCCAGTCTGTTTCACTTTTCAGTCTTCAGCCCCATTCTTTCACAAAGCATCTTCCATGCCACTTCTTCCTTATTATTTCAGTCTTCTTGTGTGTGATCTTTTAAAGAAACATGCTGCAGAGTCTAATAAGAGCTTCTAGGCCCTATTTCTAAACTGCTGCCTAATTTGGTCTGATTCTGTCTCTCCAGGAACATTTCATGTTCTAGTCCCTTGCTCCCACCCTCCGCCCCAAAACAGAGATGCCCCTCCCCCTAAAGCCACACACAGCAGAGGTGAAAATACACTGGTTTTGCAAGATGAGGGGAGTTTTCAGAGAAGGAAAACTGAGGTAGACAGGCTGTCTTACAGGCCCCCAGAACTCTTTCCTAGTCTGTGAAGTATAAATAAAGTAATAATTCCTGGCTTTGAGAAATCCTCTATCCCAAATTTCTGAGCAATTTTTTAATCTGCTTCCATTGGGATAAAGATACATACCACAACAAGAACTTAAACACCCCCTTATCTGTCCTTTTGGATATGATAAGCAAAGATACAGGAAGCATTTGTAGGTTCAAAGGATTTCTTTAATGCCATGGTAGCATGTTGACAGAATCACCAGGAAGACTGATGTGAGGAGACTCACTCCATTACAGTTCTATGTAGATTCCTAATTGATTGCACAGTGAAACTAAGAAAACAGTAGCTGGCCAAGGAGGGAAAGTCAGCCTAGACCACAGGTGGAAGTAGAACTTCCCAAACTAAGTCAGTGACTCCATCCCAAAGAGCTTAGCTACAGACATTGGCATTGTCAGGTGATGCTTCCAGGGTTCTGGAAGTAAAGTGTATCACTGTGCCTCACTGTCATCTTGCAGTCCCTGATGCCTGAGCATTGGATTCCTTCATCAAGGCAACCATTACTAAGGGTGGTGTGATTCTCACATCGCAAATTTTTGAGTGTAAAGATGGAGCGCCGGGAAACTGCTGAGGATCATTTTCTTCCTGTCAGTGCCAAGCTGGAACAACAAGTAATGACAGGCATATTTGGGATAAAGAAAGGAAAAGGTTAAATGGAAAAATGTAAATGATGACTCTAGACTTGAGAAGAAATATATGCATGATTTTAGACTCAAAGTTTGATTTTAAAAATCCCTTTTCATATATTAGCAGTTATATGTTGATTACCTCAGGTTACTTCTTTATGTTTTATGCAAAAATAAAATCAGCAATTATTTACAAAATAAAAACCAATAATTAAATATATAAAATATTAGGCATTGTTCTGATGTGAGAAAAGGGCTGTATTTTAGAGTAGTGACGTGAAAATCAGTAAAGTTGTCATTAATGATCCAATAAATACACAGAGTTACAGATGTAGGGATTGCAGAGGGAGAAGGCTCATACTATAAAGTAATTGGGACTCAGGGGGTGGAATTCTGCAGTTAGAGGATTTACTGATGCAAAGGCCCCTTCTTGTCCTTTATGAACCAAGATGCTTCATGAAATTTTTATGGAGACTCAAAAAGAAACATCTACATGCCACAGACAGGGCACCAGTGACAGAAAAAAGCAAAATTTGACCCAATCTAGCTGGTGAACCAATGAGTTTATTTGGCTTACTTACAGAGTATGTGTGGGTACAGGTTTAATTACAGGAGCATGGGTGACCCCAAAATAGCTCCACCACTGAAAAGTCTCCACAGGATGACCACATAGCTACATAGATGGCATCCCCCTTCAGCTATCCTTCTGTGTCCTATATACTCTAGCAACTGCCAAGAACATGAGTCCCTCTACAATGAGGTCAAAATTACATACAGCTGGCAGATTAGTGCAGGGAAAAAGTGGTTGAGGTCTCAGGTGATGTCTGATGATTTTCTCCATTCTCTCTTTTATGAGGGAATGTCAACAGACCATATCTCAAAAGCCTCTCCTGACTAGTCACAGATTCACCAGTGAAACTGGTGATAGCATTGTACAACATCAACCCTCCTACCCCAGGCACTTAGAGGAAGTGTTCTAGCAACAGGTATAAAACATGAGGCTGGCAAACTTCCAGAATAAGAAGGAAAATGCTTGCAGTGCATTTACGTCATCTGATCCATTTGTTTTTACTATGGTTTCTTTAACGAGATTCTTATAATCCATAGAGGAGGACAATTTTCACTCATACAGGACTCTTAGGAGTCCTCACTAGCATTTTCCCTAATTAGAGAATGTATTAAGCCACCAATTGAATTTCTCACATTGAGAAGGTCAGCTAATTCCTTCATCTAACTCAATTTTTCCCTAAGAATGTACTGAGTCATCACTACTCCAAAAGAAATCAGAGTATTTAGTATTAAACATTCAATGGGTAATTTGAAAATAATTTGCTTTCCATGCAAGAAAATAAGAAAAACTTGCACAGGCCCACTGTGAATTACTTCTGAATTCCTCTACAAATGTGAAATAACAAGAATTTTCCGTAATCCTCCTGAGCCAGGTGCCATTTCCATCAAACAAGAAGCCAAATCCTAGTGAAGCTTAAGCTGAAATCTACTTTGCAAACAGCGATGAACTTTCCATAATTAGAGGTAATGAATACATGCAATCGTTCTGAGAAACTACTGCATTCTCAAGCAGGTTTAGAAAAGTAGCTCTGCAGTGACATTAAGGCCAAATCACAGCAGAACTTAGCTTTGGAAACTGAAGTAGGAACCAGCCTTGTGTACACCTTCTCAGAATGAACTTTCTTTTCCCTCCCTCCCCCCTCCCTCCTTCCCCCCTCCCTCCCTTCCTGCTCCCTCCTTCTTCATTTCATGCCTAAAGTAACCTTTACCTGAATGTCTGTGAACCACAATGCATGCAATGCCTGCAGAGGCCAGAGGAGGGCATTAGATACCTTGGAAGCGAAGTTACAGAGCGAGCGTGAGCTACCATATGGGGTCTAGGAAATTAACCCAGATCCTCTGTAATAGCAGCCTATGCTCTTAACCCAGAGCCATCTCCGGAGATTCAGAAATTCTCTCTTGTAATCGCATCTCCGAATTTTCAGTTTCCCTTTCTTGTGTCTTTCTCCTTCTTAGAGAAAAACAAGAGGACCACACACAAAATAATGGTTGCCTGTCATATACTTCAAGAGGAAGTCCATACTGCTTTGGTCAGAACTCTTTCTAACCAATTGAGAATCTTGGCTCCACCTAAACTCTGCAAAGTTACCCCAAATAGAAAAACTTAATATAAAGATACAGTATATAATGTAAATAAAAGACATTGTTTTCCAACAGTAAGATAGTCTATTGCCTTAAGGCCACCGCAATTCAAGTCAAAGTGCTGAGAAACTCTAACTCTCTGCAAAGTTCAGCATTGGGTTCTTGTGTGGCAAGCTTGATACATCCCTGTGCTGGAGAATGCGGAGTTCCCAAGCCTGCTGTCAGTCATCTCCAGAGAGGGGACTGGTCTACGTCCTGTCAAGATCCCCAAACTCATGTATCCAAGGGATCAGATCCAAATGCACATCTTTACGCTATCTTTAGCATATATGTTGATATGGATACTATAGGAACATGGAAGCTGCCAATTTTTCCACTATTGGTGAGATCAGGGAGAGAATAGGTAAAAAAGAATATTTCCCCCAGATGTGGTCTGTTGGCCTCAGAAGGTAGAAGAAGTATTGTATGGATACAATATACAAGATCCTATTGTGCAGTGAACTAAAAGAAGTTCATTGGAATGTAAGCAGAATGAAGAAATAAAGTATAAAATGAAGAGTATAGATTTCTGAGTGAAATACATGTGAATGTCTAATCTTCTGAGCCATTATTTCCCTTGTTCCTATAAACCATCCCCTAACATCTGAAGGACAAAACAAGCATCCCTGGAATGAGAAAGATGGATGATCTCTTCATCTTAGGGATTCTCCTGTAGGCCATGGGGAAAGCCAAAGGCAAACTCTTGGTGCATTACCCAGCACACAGATTCCTCACTTGTCCCTTTTAAATTCTTCTTCTGAGCCAAGAAAACTGCATAATAGTTTCCACAACACTTTAACAATGAGAATATGACTCATGTTTAGAAATAAAAGTTGATATTGAATATACAGCAACATACTGAAGCAAGCACAAAGATGATAGGATACCATCCATGTCTTCATGTTCATCTGGTCATTTGATTCAAAGGATTGCATTTATCTCTATTGCTTTTCTTCTCTCACCACTTCCATTCACACACCCACACACTGACACGCATTAGCTCTTCCCCAGCTATCTGGATACATGGATGCTAATGATAAATTTTAGATATTGTAGGGAGAATATAATGACTCCCTTCCAAATAATAATGGATGGTCCTGTTAATTAATGATACTTTTCAAGATTCCCAGGATAACTGTGAGCTTCAAAGCTGAATTCTACCATGTAGATAGTCATCGGGCCCCAAGAACATAAATTTAAAATGACAAATGACCAGAAGATATTGGAAATCTCTAATTAACTGAAGTCATTACCCAAGCAATAGTACATTTAGCTTATAAGGTCAAACAAAAGATCATTTAATCTATGATTTTTTAAGATATAAAGCCAGGCTAGCTAAACCTCCTATTTTGTCACCTTTTGAAGGTTTGAGTTTTGATGTTTTCTTATTTTAGAAATTCTGTCAAATAAACAAAGTTATTTGCCTAACAGCATATTTATGATCATATTTCAGATAATGGGACATTTTTGGTTTATGTAAAAAATATAAAAATATTCTAGATTATTCATATTATCCATTTGTCCCTAGAGTAAGTTAGAGCACTTATTTAGCCTGTTCTCTTGACATAGAAAGATCCAATGGGCATCCTTGGACACAGTGCCTTCCATCGCCAGGATCTAGTTACCATTGCACCTGGTTGGCCTGAGGCTTTCAGATTTCTTTTAGGCCTGTTGGAATCACAAATGCATACTGTCAGCATCAGACTTCCCTTTAGGTTCATCTTGTTTTGTTTTCATATTAGCCAGGAATGAGGCCAATTATAAAAATATAAGTAATTGTGTATGCCTACTACTCTTACGGGACTTCCCATCGGGTTCCTCAGCTGCCTCAGAGCCCCCAAATAAACAAATGTATGCTATATTAGTTATAATACGGTTAGTCATTGGCTTGGGCTTCTTATTGGCTAGCTTTGTCTTAATTATTAACCCATTTATATCAATCTATATATTGCCACAAAGCTGTGGCTTATTCAGTAATGCCCAGCATGGTGAAACTCCTTCAGCATCCTACATGTTGACTGACTCTGCCTACACCTTCCAAAATCCTCCTCATCTCCTAGACCTGCCTATTTTCCTGCCTCATTGGCCACAGTACTTTATTCATCAACCAATAACAGAAACATATGTACAGAAATCCATTCCCCATCATACTACTCTTTGCTCAAGGTCATAAGAATGCTCTCAGTATGGTGAATTTGTATTTCTTTTTTAAATTAAATTATGTTTAAAATTTCATTTTACAGTCCAACCACAGCAAACCAACAGCCAACATCAAGTTAAATGGAGAGAAACTCAAAGCAGTCCCACTAAAATAAGGAACAAGAGAAGGCTGTGCATTCGCTCCATATGTATTCAATATAGTACTGGAAGTTCTAGCTAGAACAATAAGACAACAAAAGGAGATCAACGGGATACCATTTGAAAAGGAAGAAATCAGACTATTTCTATTCACATATTATATGATATTATACAGAAGTGACCCAAAAACTTTACCTGGGAACTTCTAAAGCTAATAAATACCTTCAGTAATGTGGCAGGATACAAGAATTTGTATTTCTGTCAGTAATTTTTCCCAGTGGTTGCAATTACAGTTCAAAACCACCAGATGGCCAAAGGCAGAATCACGTAAATCTACACTAAAGCTATTTGAGAGTTCATGTTGGTAGTTAAAAACACTGGTCTGGTACAACAATTCATTGACATTAGTTTCTCTGGGTAATTGTCTAATTTTGGCTTAAAGCTATTTCAGGATTGCATTCTCATTGCTATTGAAAAGGCCATCTCCCAGCAAATTGTATCAGATTTGTGGGGCATTCCTCAATAAGAAATGATTGGAAAGTGGCTGGCCTAACAGACAGAGCACTGACATGTGAGCTGAGCCAATGTGTGAAAGACCTCAAAGCTGACCAGCATGAGAAGCCTTATCCTGACAGCTCCAGTCTCTTGATGGGCATTATTTAAAATCAAGGGAAAGATGACTCCTAGGAAGTCTATGCCATGTCAAATTGTTCTCTATGTGAACATTTGTCTTCATAAATCATTTAAATCTCCTGATTTGCAATTTAAACTTCTCTCCTGTCGCCCTAGTTGGCCGTTGGTTTTGGAAAAATAATTTTAACCAAGGATCTGTACAGGATACCTAAGTGTTAACTTTCTGTCTGCAGATAATTCATTTTGCTTTATTGAATTTATATCTAACATATTTGTTAAATATACTATCATTTGATAATATATCATAATATAAATCACTTGAAAATAATTATTGAGATTTATGCAAATAATTTAAAATTTAAAACACAAACTAAATAATACAAGTATAATTAAAGATTTTTTATCAAGTATGTTTTACTGCAGCTTTAAAAATCATTGATTTTGGTTTTAATAGAATAATAAAAAAGAGAACCACTTTTTATAATTATCTTAATCATGATTTAAAAATAGACTTTTTAAACTTCATCTCTTTATTTTGCATCCCGACTGTAGCCTTGCCCCCCATCCTGCTCTCCAAGTCCTCTCCCCTGCCCTGTTTCAATTCCCTTCTCTGTCTCCATCCAGGAAAAGGTAGGACTCCTATAAGTATCAACAAAACATGGCATATCAAGTTGCAGTAAGACGTAGCACCTCCCCCATATGTTCAGGCTGGGAAAGTTGACCCAATATGAAGAGTAGGGTTCCAAAAGCCAAGGAAAGTCGAGACAGTCCTTGTTCCTGCTGTTAGGAATCCCATAGAGGACCAAACTACAAAACTGTAACACATATGCAGAGTACCAGGACAGTCTCATGCAGGCTCCCAGGTTGTTGGTTCAGTCTCTGCGAGCCCCTATGAGCCCAGGTTAGTTGATTTTGTGAGCCTTCCTGTGTTATCCTTGACCCCTCTGACTCCAATTCATCTTTTTTCTTTTCCTCTGTAGGATTCCCAAACTCTGCCTAGTGTTTGACTGTGGGTCTCTGCATCTGCCTCCATCAATTGCTGGATGGCACCACTCTGATGACAACTGGGCCAGTCACCATTCTACTCACAGGGGATGGTGAGTTCAGGCTACTTAGCCACTATTGCTAGGAGTTTAAGCTTGGGTCCTCTGCATAGACTCCCCTGAGATTCTGAGATTCCGCTGCACCAGGATTCTGTCAGACCCAAAAATATGCTCCCCTCAGCAGTACCCCTCAGTACTCTCGCCCTCCACACTCTCCACCTGATCATTTATGTTGCCATTCCCCACCCACCCTCAATCTATTCACGAAATATCTTCTATTTACCCTTTCCCAGGGAGATCTAGGTTTTCCCCCATGAGCTCTCCTTGTTACCTAGTCTCTCTGGGTCTTTTATTTTACAGCTAATATCCACTTAAGAGTAAGTACATAACATGTTGGTCTCGTCTTTATTTGTCTGGGTTAACTAACTCAGGGTAATTTTTTCTTGTTCTGTCCATTTGCCTACAAATTTCCTGGAGTCCTTGTTTTTAACATCTCATCTGTTTAGTATTTTAGTGTTTCAACTGCTGAGCCCCAGAGAAAGGAAGAGAAACAGATTTCTGTGAGATTGTGTCTCCTAGAAATGGCAGAAGTTACTCAGATAAAGCCTTACCAGAATAGCTTCCTAAACACGAAGTGATGAAGGACAACATAGACATATTAAAGTGGATGGCAGAAAAACCATGAGGCCTCAATCATATGCAAAGAACTACAGCAACTAAGGAATTCTGAGAGTGCAGTAGACCTTTTTAGAATATAGCACCCCAATTACTTATCCAATACCAAATGGTCAGTCCTGAAAACATATATACAAGTAACATTAGATGGACTGAGCAGGTTGTATTTATGCATTTAGGAATAAATATGTAAATACTCTGGTCTTGTATGTGTGTACCCACATGTGTGTTTATGAATGTATATGACAACAATTAATGAATAAAGAGGCCATGATACTGAAAGAGAACAAGGAAGGGTATATGGGACAGTTTGGAGAGATGAAGGGGGAAATGATGTAATTATATTAAAATCTTTACAAATAAAAGAAATAATGTAAAAGTATTTTAATATTTATTGAAACAGATCATGAGAAAGACAAATGAACAAAATCATGGTTTTTTTCTCAGGAAATGGTATATATCATCACAGTCATATTCAGTTTCAACAAGATGCCACAACTACAAAAATAATGTGTACATTGCAATCAATGCAAACAATCAAATGGAACCCCACTCATTAAAAAATTAATTCAAATTACCCCAAAAAACAACTGAATTTTTTAAACAACTTTATACATCCAGCTAACAAATTAAAATGGTTAACAAGAAAAAATACAAATTCAGAGGTCTGGTATTGATGTTTTAAAAAGTCAACTGCTTAAGCATTTCTATCGATTCGAACATCAATCTCTCAGCCACTCAGCTTCATGCCGTTCATCATCCGGTAGGACACCTCTAGAGACTCAAATTTAACCACACCGCACTCCTTAGATTTTCCGTTCTCCATCTTGATGTCTGCATACAGCACGTTGTCACATTCGTTGAATCTGTCCTTTGGCATATTCCATGTAAAATCAAATAGGAGATTTCTCACAAATATCTGGCAGGCCTTCTTGGCTACTCCAGGTGCATGGCCTACAGTTCCGCCAAAGGAACCTGCGAAGCTTCTTCCAAAGTTGCCCCGCTCCATCTCAATGGCTCTGTCAAAGGTAGCACCTCCAGTGCCACACATGGCCAGACCAATTCAATCAATGCCAGCATGCAACACAGGGCCCATGGTAGGGCCCATATTCTCCAGACTGTTGGCGCCCATGTGCTCTAGGCCCATGTGCTCCAGGTTGTTGGTGCCCACGCCTTTGGGCTCCTTGCGATCCATGCTTAGGCCCATACGCTCAAGGGCAGGGCCCATGCGCTGAATAGTTTGGCCCAGTTGGTCAATAGGCATGTCCATGTGCTCCAGACCAAAGCCCATGCCGGCAACCCTGCTCTCCATTCCAGAGCCAATGTGCTCCATGGTCTGGCCCATGTGCTCAATACTGGATGCCATGTGGTCAAGATCAAGTGGGCTCATGCACTGGATGCCAGAGCCCATGTGCTCAACTGAGCCCATGCAGTCCATGACTAGGCCCATATGCTCAATCTCAGAGCCCATTCGATCCATGCCATGGCCTAGACCTTCACCCATGTGCTCCATGCCAGCACCACCAATGCAGTCAATGCCAGGGCCCATCCTCTCGATCCCAGGGTCACTGCCTCTAGCTCCACCCCCTCCCTTCTTTGCAATGATCTCTCCTCTCTTCAATGCATTATTTAGGATTTCATCTATTCGGCCCATGTTCATCCCAAATCCAAATTGTCCCATATTTTCCATACCACCACCAAAGGGTCCTTCATTGCTTCCAATTTAATTTATTCCAAACCCTGTGCCTTCCATTCCCATTCCTGCAGGCCCTAGGTTTCCCATTCCAATGCCTTTGTTCAAGTGGTTGTCATCAACAGGCTGCCCTCCAGGTCCTAATCCTATGCCAATACCACCAAGACCATGAGGAAGTTGCTATGGTCATTTAGGAGGGAAAAAATATCTCCCTTTGGTAAGTCCCTCTCACCCATTTTGATGGGCATTGGTCTATCAAAGAGCAGCTGGCCATTAAACAAAGATATAGTTTGGACACCTTCAATGGACTGTTCAAAAGCCTATTCCACGACTTTTCCCATCTTTATCTTCCTGAATGTCTGTTCTGATCACCACACTAGCCATACTAAATACTTCCTTCAGTTTCTTTCAGCCAACTTTATAATCCAGATTTGCTACAAACACCGTGCTTCCAAGTCTTCCAGCCTTTTGCATTGCTCTCCTTGCATGTTCACCATCAGGATCTTCTTTGACTTTCAGTGATCTTCTACTCAGACTAAGCTTATTCAAAACTTCAGCAGCTTTTTTCATGCTCTCTTCCATCTTGAATTCAACAACAGAGCATCCCTTTGACTTTCCTTCAGCGTCCATTAAGAGCTCCACGTATGTTACCTCACCATACTTTAACCGGTCATTAAGTGACTGCCATTTCACATTAAAAGTTGTATTGGTAATGAAGGCTCTGTATCTTTTGGTTGGATTGGTATATGGCTCAAAGTGATTGCCTCATCTTTTTGTTTTTCTCCTTCCTCTTCTTATTCTGAGTAGGTCGTTCTCCTTCACCCTTCAGGCCTGGAGCTCCGTTGCCGATGTGCAAGAAGGGCTTGCTGCTCTCTTCCTCCATTGTGGGCTTTCTTGCTGCCTCTTGGGTCACCACTTCAATCCCTGCCACCATTTTCTCTATGTCTGGGCTTTGTGTGAGGAAGCAAAGTCACAAAATCATGTTTTTAAAACAATTACATGTAACAACAAGACAAGTCAAATACAGAAACATCATCAGCATCTCATCACTGTTCTTTTCCTAACCTTGCAAATGGCATCACAATTTCATTTTCTCTCATCAATAGCCAAACAGCAACAACAAAACTTACATAATTTAATTATTCAATATCACTATTTTTTCTTTGAAACTGCTTTTCATTAAACAGTAAAGCATAATTTGAACATGATTACTAATACTAATGCATTCCCAGTTAACTTCTCAAATGTTTGCCTCCTAGTACAAACAAACCTTGGTCTCTCTGATGTTTAATCTGCTAAGTCATTCATAGTCCATGTTCATCTCTAGTCCCAAAAGAGGCCCTCTGGGTCAAGGGAAGCTTACATAGTGGGTGAAAACATTTGGAGTTGTTTACTTCTATTTACCAAGTTGTCCACCTGTTTCTTTCTCTCATCAGGATTTTCTATTTTTCACATACATATGATCACCACTCATCTTCTCAAACACCAAATGGGTTTATTTTCTGCAAAAGAAAGTTTTTGGCTTCTTAATGTGATAGTTTTGATTTTTTTAATTCTTCATTTTATAACTTCTGTCTATTTTCTATCAATTGAAGAGTAATTGCAATCTTATTACTAATAATCACAAATGGCAAGCCTTAGCTAAAAGTGTATCTTATTTTAGTTAAGTGTCAGCCTTTACAGCTTAAGCTACTCTCTTACGTGAGAAATATGAGTCACCTCTATGAAGAGATTTGGGAAAGAAGAGATAAACAAAGAGGCATGACACTATGGACAAGATACAGAAGCTGTGCATTGGGCATATAGTCCTGGTTACTTTGGCAATTGTACATTATTTTAATTAGGCATGAAAGACAGGGTTAAGCCTATATATCAACATTTCATCAAGTAAAACCTTCATCTTCAATGTCATAAATATCTGTATTTCTTATTGCAAAGTCTCTATAATTGTACTTTTTCTAGAGTAATGTAATACAAAAACTCAGGGAAGTTTCCTATTATGCAACTAATTTGCAGTAAACAGCACATTGCTATTATAAGGCTCCTTGTACAAGTCTTAGTCATCATCTGTGGAAGCATGGTCTTACTGTAAAGCTCCTAGCCCAATGTCTAATTAACATATGGACAGTAGGGGAAAGCTTCTGCAGGGAACTGTACCCAGGATCACACTAGAGATAAGTCAGGCATCCAGGCGTAGAAACAGTCTCCAAATAAGGTCAGGTAGAGAACAGGCTGCCTTCCACTAGGTGGGGGTGGGAGGGAGTCTTCCATATTGTCAAGAATGGAAAGAACTGACAGGGCATGGTAGACAGCAACTTATTTGGGGCTCCCAGCACAACTGTGTGTTTGAGTGGAGTTATGATACTTGATGATCATGTTGAGCTTTTTGTTCTATTCCCACCATTTGCAACACCAACTGGATGCATTCCAATACTCATCATCTTGGATAATGAACTTCCAGGCCTTACATATAAAGTCCCGGATGTATGGGGTAGCTGCTGAGGGATGGGAGTTTGTGGCCATCATGGGAGGATCATGGCAACAGGCAGGCAGACATGGCATTGGAGCAGTAGCTAATAGTTCACAACCATATCTATTAACCAGAAGCAGAGAATAGTATGCATTATCTCATACTAGCTTCTTTTCTTCAATATGTGGTGGTTCTTGTTCATATTATAACGCAAGCCTGAAATTCTTTATTTAATTGCAGCAGTATTCAGTTATACTGCTGCTAAGAATTTGGCTCCTAAAAATTCATTTATGAACAATTTTTATAAGGCTTTGATATATAGCTGGTTATATATTCAAAGCAACAGTAGGTCATTACCTATGCAAATTATAACCCCAAAAAGTCATAAATAAAATTTTCCAAAGTTGTATTTTTCATACAGTATCAGAAGAGTTCCAATCTTTTTACATTCTCAACAAATTTTGCTTTAGCCACTTTTACATTGCATCTTTGATTTATATTAATTTCATTATTCATGATTTGTGGCTTTCATGTATGCATTAGCATTTTGAAATTCTCCTGTGTAGATGTTTTTTCTATTATTTGTGCCTCTGTTTCTACTACATTAGAAGGAGCTAGAAATCAAGCCTCCATTTTCTGACACCTGAAAGAGTAAGTATGAATGAGAGGCTGATGATAAGACTGAAGGACTTAAGAATTAACAAAGAAATAAAAAAAGGAGACTTAGAAAAAAAAAACAAACCTCTCACCCTAAGAACAAGAAGACCTGACTTAGAAACCTAACCAAGGTCACAATGACCCAAGTCCCTGGAATTTCCTAGCTGGCAGCAATAACTCCCTTACAAGGCCACAAGACAACCTAACTAAATACCAAGAATTCCCAGAGGGCCACCCTGCACTGGGGTCATGAAGATAAGAACAGACTATCCCACTGAGTCAGGAGACCATCTAGCACCAGAGATAAGAGATCTCCAAAGGATCTGTGACTCTGGTCACATACCCAAACCCCTAAAAGCCTATGGTTTTTCTCCTATAAAAGAAGCCTGCTTTAGAGGAACAGGGCTTTCCTTTGTCTGTCGGACTGGGAGGCCCGTTTGCGCAAACGTCCCACAATAAACTTACCTCTTGTTTTTACATCAGCTGGACTGGACATTGAGTGTTTTGGGGGGACGTCTGATTTGTGGAGACTCCTCGATCCGAGGATCTTTCAAGACCTTTTTGGCCTAATATTTGAACTGATTATTTAATTTATTTAATCCCTCAAGGACATTAGAAAATGTAACTTTTCTGGACCAGAGATTTGATAAATTATGGGTATTTGGGAAATTTTTGTTCCAACAATTTTCTGAAGATAATACAAAATTTTTCAGTTTACACGGAATTGTGAGACTTTTTATTCCTACTATGATTTCTTTTCTACTTTTCCTATCACTAGAGATGATTGAATAATCAACTTTCTCCAACTAAATTTAATTGCAGTTTATTGTAAATTTATTGTTTAAATGTCTAATTTTAATCTATACTAGTCTCAAATAGTTCCTAGTTGTTCTATTGTTATTTTTCTAATTATAGAATTGAAAAATTCCAGAGTTTCAGTGTTGCATCTAGTTGAATTGTGGCCAAAGAAGCCCCATAGAAACTTGCAAAGAACTCAGCATATTGCCAAGGCTATTTGCTGCTCTCTACAATTGATAGTAAGTCCTTATTGATGAAGACAACACTTGCATATTTCCTCAAACACGGAGAAGTGGAATTTTAGCCTACATAGAGACTAGTGTACTGGAAAGTATTCTGCATACTACCAGAAGAGAAGGGTAAACATCAAACCTTCTACAAATCCATTGTTGTACAATGAAGATTTGCCTGAAGGGTATACTGGTCTAATACCAGTTGTGGGAGAAACCAACCACTCTCTGACTAGATTTAAGGCCCACTCCATGAGGTGGAACCCATGCCTTACACTGCTTGGGTGGCCAAGAACCTGAGACTAGATATGCCATGGACATAGGAAAAAATCAAATAATATTTATTCTGATAAAGCAATGTAGCAATGACTCCTAATGACATTCTTCTATACCTGCCATTATCAGAGAATCTTCTTCTTGCAAGAGATAGGAACTAAAGCAGAGGCCAACAACTAGAAAATATCCAGAAAGAGACTTTGGAACACCTAGTCCACAATGGCATGTTGTCATAAAATTCCTCCCTTCAACGATCAGGGACTATAAAGACAATGGAAAGATTATAATATCCATATGGGATGGACGATACCACAGGAACCATGTCTTCTAGATACAACAGGACTGATGCACATATGAACACACAAAGACAGCTGAAGCAAATATAGGGCCAGCACAGGTCCAAGCGAGAGTCCCAGTGCTGAGGTGTGGAAAGAGATACTAGCTCCCATCCCCCAATAAGAAGCTATCTCCAATTCACAATCACTAGCAAAAAGAAAAAAAAAATAGCTCTCCAAAGAAGTTACACTAGGTATACAAACCACACTTAACCCAGCAATATATGAGAAATACAATATGAACACAAAGGTAATTTTGAAGATTGTTTTTGTCTCCTATAGCTTTGTGTGTGTGTGTGTGTGTGTGTGTGTGTGTGTGTGTGTGTGTGTGTGTGATTTCCTTGCTAGTGTTTGCTTGCATATTGTGTTTTCTGGTTTGCGTTTTTATGGATTCATATATTTGTGTGTTTCTTGTGTTCTTTGTTTTTCTTTTTTTCTTCTTCATTTTGTTTATTACTTTGTGCTTTTTGTTTTATTGCTTTGTTTGTCTTTTTTATTCCTTTTTTTGTTTGTTTGTTTCTTAAAAGAGAGAAAGATTGTATGGAGCTGGGATGGTGGGAAAGTGAGGAAGATAAGGGAGGAGATGGGGGTTGCGAAACCATGATCAAAATACAGCATATGAAAACAATTTTAAAAGATCATACCACAATGTTAATGATGTGAAAAAACAAATAAATACATGTAAATATATATAATGATTAAAAGAAAAACAAATGACAAACACTGTCGAGGATGTAGAGGAAAGGGATCATCTATGGAGTGTTGGTGGGAATGTAAACTAGTCAAGCAACTGTGGAAACCAATATGGGGTCTCATCAAAAAACTAAAAACAGATCCACCATTGACCCGACTATACCACTCTATGGTGTTTGCATTAAAGCCTAGCTCAGTATATCACTGAGATACTTACAGACTGATATTTGTTGTGCCATCACTCACAGCAGCTATACTATAGTATCAGATGAGGTATCTGTGAAGATGAATGATTAAAGAGTATATGATATATATGTATGAATTTTATTCAAACATAAAATACAATAAAGTCATATGAGTCGCAAAAAAATATATACCTGCACATTATCAAACTAAGTGTCAAAGTGGCAGGGGATAAATTTTCCTTCATTTATTAAATCATGATTGTACTCATGACCTAAACCTAAGACCAACACCGTCTAGAGGAATGAATGGGAGTAACGGGAGTTGGGAGGCAAGAAAAAGGAAGGATAAAAGTGTAACCTAAGGGGGTGTTAAAAGTACATTATATATTTACTTGACAATGTTCTCATGAAATTTAGTACAATGTACACTGAATATGTGTTAATTAAAACAAAATAAAAGCCAAAACAGAAGAGCTTGTAAGGGGTTCCATTTGGTAACTTTGACTCTTGACTCAAAGCCCGAATGGACACCTGTAAGTCTTCCTCTGACCTTCACAGGCACACACAGTGGTATGTGCTCAGCCTACACTAACACATATAAATGAAGGTGAAATTTTCATATAACAGGAAAAATGTACATTCATGCATATTTAACTGGAATCTCCCAGTCTTTGTTGTGAAAGTCATATGCCTTCAAAGAAATCATCCTAATTCCATTACACACAAACTGGTAATTGTTTCCATAATGGAAAGAGTAATAAAACAAACTACCATGCTCTGCAGCCATAAAAACTGATGTATGTAAAAATTAAGTCAAATTATCCTTTTGAAATTAAGTTAGATCTGTTATACAGGCTCATAATTAAAGTGACTCCCATTACGTTCTATTCCCTTTAGCTGTCCTTTTAGGATCCTATTGAAATGCAACAAATTGCCACAAACTGAAAGGCTTAAAACAGCACACTTCTTATCTCTTGGTCTCTACAGGTCAAGTGTTAGTGTGGTTTAGCTATTTTCTTTGGCCAAGAAACTCACTGGCCTATTCCCAGGTGTTTGCTCAGGGCTTTAGTGATTTCAGAGGCTCAGGTGTAGCAAGTTCCACTTTTAAAGCAATATTCATCTCCTTGAAGCTTCTGTTTTTTAACAGAGCTTCTTCCCAGCTTTTGGAGGCTCCTGTGACTCTTTAACAAGTGGGTTTCTGCAGCCTAACCATTTGCTTCATGTCTGTTTGCTTCTTCAATTTCAACATTACAGGGAAAAACCTGAGTCAACAGGGCAGGTTCTTGGATCTCTACAAAGAGTTGAACAGAGACACATGGATAGTTACCAGAAAGCAGATAGTTTATTAAGGGAGAGGTCCAAAGGAGCTTAGAGGTGTGTCAAGCCATAGCTACAACTATACTCTAAAAGGATAAGCTCTAAATTGAGGTCTGTAGGTTACTGACACAGTATATGATTCACTCAAGTTCACATGATGCTAGCTTTTCCAAGTATGTTAATCTCTGTGTTTTTTCCTCCAAGTTTCTCTAGGCAACTGCTTCACACACAGGTCTTCTAGCACGATAGAAAAACATATAGTATAAAGACCATAGTGGTTTTGTTCAAGGCCATCAGCATTCTACAGGTTAAAGTTCATCATATGGATCTGGTTATACAAGACCAAGACTATGAACAGCAGGATGTGAAGATTTTAATAACCACCTTAATGTCTGATTATCCTACTAAACTAAAGGCAACAGAATAGCAATATATTGCCACTAGATTATTCCTACAATGCTTAGTGGTTTTCAAATGGTCTTCTAGAGTATGTGTTTGTTTCCACAAATAAGACTCTTAGCTGTACATAACTAGAACTCAATGGAACTGAATTACCAAACTAAATTACTGAAGGGAATGAACCACGCAGAAAGTCCTTTACATGAGATTGAAGGAGCTTTCTGACTTTTAAGAATCTTGGGGTTTGTTCAACAGCAAACCAGACAGCATTTATTATATAGCATGATGTAAAAATAGTACTTTTTTGGCTACTTTGTGAGTTCAAAAACCAACCTAGGATATATAGGATCAGTCTCAGTCAATCCGTCGACAAAATCCTTAAGAGAATAATTGTAAGATCTCATCTTGTTCTAAGTGCATCAGCAATGGCAACACTGGTATTGACGGAGATACCATTCAAATGATACAAGCATTGTTAATGTACTGACAGCTATTCCTGTAGCACCACAGTATCGGGGATCCATGCTTTGAGGCCAACATTTTGTACCCTTAGTCTTTTTTTCTAAACATACACACACAGAGAGGGGGATGCCCCCTCTGTAGAGAAGAGGGTGTTGAACTCCTTGGAGCTGGAGTTTCAGGCAGTTGTAAGCCCCCTAAAACAGTTGCTGGGAAACAAACTCAGGTTTTCACCATGAGCAGATGCATCATTACCTGCTGAGAGCCTACACCTGTGGCTTTTAGTGTCAGAACACTCACTGAGTCGCCAGCATATTACGATGCTTACAGAAAGGAAAAATTTACAGATGGCACAGATCTGAAACAGTAGTCTCAACATACTCCTTGGAAGAGACACAAAACTAATTCTAATTTTGTGCACATTAATCTAATATACAAAAAGTGATGTAATATCTTGTTTTTATTTTTGTCACTAATATTTCTTGGGACAATTGTGCTGTTAATTCATTGCATAAAACCATTCAGTGAAGTAAATGTTTTAACTCCCACTTTGATTTGACGAATGAGAAAATGAAGTTTCATGGCAAATAAGGAATGTGTTCAGTGACATTTGCTACCATTTAGCTATTGTTAATCTTCTGCTGCTGTTTGGTCCATCCCCTGGCCTTTTCATAGAAATTATTAAATGTCTTGCTTAAAACCAACCCAGAAATTTGTCTTGTCTTGAACAACAAGACAATCTGCCTACTATAGGATAAAAAGAAGGGACTGTATTTGTAATTCTTTACCTGGTTTCACTGTTAACAGATCATGAAACTTCCTGAATTGCATTCATAATTTTCTGAACTAATCAAGGAACACTTATTATTCACCATAAGAATATTAAATAAAGCCAATCTTGGCTGAACATTGATTTTCTTGCCTATTACACAATAACTAAGTTAGAAATACATGGTGTTACAAAGAGGCATAATGGAGGGTTACTTATTTTGAAACATGGGATTTTATTACATACTTTTCCATTTAATTTTAATCTTAGTATTTTCATATTATATTATGTATAATCTTTTTTTAATTCTTGAACTACACCAGTAACCAGTTCCAGGTTACTAAGATAGTTTATAAAGATCTTCTGACACTACTTTGTTATGGTCACAAAGCTTTACTTGTTGATTGACAGCTTGAGAGTTATCAATTTCTTTTTATCATAGGGAAAAATATGTCAAGTTATACTTCTTTACTCTACAGGCCTCAGAGACTGTTTCCAATAAGTATTTTGCTCTGTATATTCAAAGGAACACAACACTATTCTCAATCTTTTAACTATCTTCTCGAAACACTCAGCAGCTCAATGGTATGAGGGTCACAAGTTTCTAAAGAAAGCACTTGAACATTTTTAATGTTCTTCAAGTTTTGAGATCGTGAAGGTCGATGAGTAAAAAGGATTAGTAATTCTCAGAATGAGCTCTGCTGTTTTGCAGCTATCCCTGTGGTACGAGGATTGGTGTACAGAGGAAAACCATTTTAATTACTTCATCTTGATGAACCCCTATGAATGGGTCCAGTATCTTCTAGTAGCCAAAAATAAATTTACTTTACATTAAAAAAATTCTTGGTTTCATCAAAATTTTTCCATTAGTATCCATACACACATAAAGAAGAGAGAGGGTGATGTATAATAGAAACTGTAGAAACTATTAATTGTTCCTTCAACTATTTTTTTTCTCAGCATGGCAATGATCTACATCAGGTTAAAAAAAAAAAACCTTTAGAAGGCATAGGTCAATTCTGCTAAACTTGTTCTCTCTTGAACTTCTGAGGGTTGAGTCTATGAGTTCTTGATTTCAGGGACTGACAGTAGAAGAACTCAAGAAAACCTTTTGTTTTCCTGATTATTATTAAGCTCAGAGAGGGTGTTTGTCCACTCCATTCTGATCTCTCACCACCATTTTTATTTCTACATGAGCCTTGTGCTCAGAGCTGCATCACTATTCATTCCTAGTCCAAGAAGAGCAACCATAGCTAGCATCAGTGGTGACCTCATTCCAGTCCCTTGTTAGGTAATTACAAAACTTCAACTTTGAAGAGTTTCTAAGTTAGGATTTTTAATTGTAATCAAAACATTTTCATAATTATTATAGTTTAGCTATCCACAACAGCAAAATCATTATGGTGGGATGTTGAAATAACATTTAAGAAAGTTTCACCATGTAAAAAGTAACACAAAATTTGTTTCAGTTTTGTTGATAAACGACATCATGTTTCAACAATGTCAAGTAAATGAGTTAGTGAAAGTTTCCAGTGCTTATTCATATTAAAGACAGAGAAAGAGAAATTTTACATATTTTTGCACTGCTGAGATCACAAAGTGTTGATAAGCAAATGGATGCTGAGGAAACAGAGAAACTTTTTTTTTTGTAATTATTCCAAGAAGTACAGAAATGGAGAGAAAGATAGATGGTGGTACAGGGTTGAGGAGTATGTTAGATTTGGAAAAAAGAAAATAGTTTCTGGTTTGTGGGGAAATCACAGTGAATGGAAAGAAAACATTAATGTAAAAAGAAAGGATCAACAGAATGAGATACACTTACAATGTCTTCCCATGTTCTCATCTGTGAAGATACTACCAATATTTTAGAAACAAAAGCATCAAACAAAAAAGGAAATTTAGTCAGACATTGAGTAGGTTAGATATTACATATTTTTGATATTCTGGAAATGCATATATACAGCTTTGGAGTATTTTCATGAATTAGCCAAGACAGAAAAAAAACTAAGCTCTTTAAATTCCACACAGTCAGTTAATGCAGAAATATTTTCTATAAATGATAAAATGTCTGACAGTATGTCCATAACAGCCTTTTAGTAACTCTCAAGACTCCTTTCCAATAGCAAACTTCTAGCTTCAGAAGTAGCAAGTAGTATTTTCTCCCTAAAAGTTCTGAAGTATTAGTAATGCATTGAAGTTTGATTAAAAGGACAGTGAATGCAAACATAAATCCCTTAAAAATATTTAGAGCACAGCATCTTAACCCATCTTGTATTTATAAGACACATTTTAAAATGAATACCTCTTAAGAAAGGAGGCTATTAGGTTGAGCAATGCCTTCTCTTCCCAATTGAGTATCAGACAAGCAGAATATATAAATCTGCTTTATATTACTGTATCAATGGCTGATGTTCAATGGACTTTTGGTATTTGGACTATAAATATCTGACAAAGAAATAAACATCATGTGGAAGGAAATTGGCTGTAAATGCAGACGGTGCTCTGAATAGGCCTCCATGGAATTACCTACTTAATCTTTGCTACTTTCCTTTGGGCTTTGTGGCTTTTGAGGATGTAATTATTTTTCTTATATAGCTCATGATTTGGAAGGACATCAGCAGTGTGTTCTTCTCATCACAGTGATAGCTATCAAGTCTGTTGTAAAGGTCATATTGTTGATCAATCATCTATTTAAAATGGGAACACAGTGAATGAGATGCTGGTACCTATAACCCTCCTAATTCCTCAACTAAATGGGGGAAATTTTCTTGTTATGCACTGGGATTTACAAATAATGGTTTATAATATTCTATTGTCTCCTTTCCACTTCTTTCTTCCTTCATTTAACTTTTCATGAGAACATACAAGGACATATTTGTCACTAACCACCTTGGCTGAATTTTACAAACACTGATACTGAAGTTAAAAGTATTTCCTATAATCATAATAAAATGGGTATGATATAAGTATTTTTCATCATATTAAAAATTCCCAAACCATTTATTCAGGAATCAATATGTTATATTTGCACATATATGGAAAACAATAATGACTGAAAATAAAAGTAATTAACTGTTACATTATGAAATACTGTGAATGATGTGAGCTAGGAGAGAATGGCAGATGAGTACACACAACGTAAATATAATGGACCTTGGTGGATGGCAGAAGACTGAAGATTAAGAACTCTTCCTTTCTCTCTCTTTTTAAACTTTACTGGCTAAGTGACATTGCCATCACTGCTAGGAAGAAGTGAAGGGATGACTCTGCCATAATGTAATATGGTTGTAAATGGATATATGCAAGAATCCAAACTGGAGCCAATGCATTGCATTGAAAGAAAGCTGGGAAACTATGGAAATAATCATTTTCTCCTAAACTTTGGGAAATATGCGAACATATTGGTACAAAAAAGTCAACAAAAATTATCCAGATCAACACAACCAAGTCTATTCCAAAATACATTATTACCAAGTTCTCACAGGTGAAAGATAGAGTCTGAAGTCATCAAGAGACACAGAAAAAAGAGATGCCTATGTGTATTCCAATTCTCCTGACAGTAGATTTCACAGAAGAAACCCTGTGTAGATCAAAAGTCAACATCATGAACTCTTTTTTTGTTTGTGTTGTTTTTCAAGACAGGGTTTCTCTGTGTAGCTTTGGAGCCTATCCTGGCACTCGCTCTGTAAATCATGCTGGCCTCAAACTCATAGAGATCTGCCTGCCTCTGCCTCTCAAGTGCTGAGATTAAATTTGTACACCACCAATGCCCGGTGTCATCATGAACTCTTAACGTTTTTAAAGAAGGAAGAAATCCAAAGCCACAATACTATACAGAGAAAAGCAATACTTGAGAAATGGAAATAAATATTAACAAAAGCCAAGAGAATATTTGCCCTATAGAACTATCATCTAGTAAATGCTAAACATAGTTCCTCAAACAGAAGGGGAAATTATAACAATAAACAAAAGAACATCACAAGATATAAAACTCAACCATAAAAGAAATACAAATTCAGAATAGTCTAATATTATCAACATAGTAAAAAGGAATTCCTATCTTTAGCCTGAAAATTTAAAGCAATGTACTGATGAGTTAAAAATAAGCTATATAGAAATATTAAAAAGTAGATCTCCAAAACTTCTAAATGTTGAGATGGAATGCAATGGATTTTATTAGTAAAATTCATTTTGTCATTTCCTTTTTATGATTATAAAAGTTACAATCACTTCAACGTAACTTGCTACAATAGAAAATATTTTGGTGAGCCTCACAGCAGCAATAAAATAAATCTATAACACAGAACTGAAAAATAATAAGAAATAGAAAATGTTTCATCGACTAAACCAAAACCACAAGAATATGGAAGAAAGATAGAAAGAATCGAAGAAATCTAGACTTAACAAAATTTAAAATGACTGTAGAAAACCTTATATATTTTAATTATTTAACTATAAGTAGATTACATTCTCCATTTAGAAGATTAACCAGGTGACAAAAAAGCCAATCCAGACCCGATGAACGTGGATGTCAGTGAGGAGACTTTGGAAATCTATGGGGCCTCTTCTAGTAGATCAGTACTTATCCCTAGCATGGGAATGGACATAGGGAGTCCACTCCACATAGAGGGATACTCTCTCAGCCTACACACATGGGAGAGGGCCTAGGCCCTATCCCAAAGGATATGACAGATCTGAAGATCCCCATAGAAGACCTCATCCTCCCTGGGGAGCAGAAAGGGTATGGCATAGGTAGGGTGTTAGTGGGGGGCAGGGGAGGAGGAGATGGAGAGGGAACTGGGATTGACATGTAAAACAATCTTGTTTCTGATTTAAATAAAAATGGAGAAAAAAATAAAAGATTAAGCAGATAAATGTAACTGAAAAAAGACAACACTACCTGTTGGCAAAAAGTTCATGTCTACAAACATGAATTGAAGGAGATAGAATTGTACATTTTATATAAATGGAATGAAAAGAAAGCGAAATAGACATAAACAGATATATCTTATCTTAAATATATCTTAAATAATGATACAAGGGGGAATGGAGAGATAGATCAATGCTTAGGAGCACTGGCTACACTTCCAGAAAATCCAAGTTTGCTTCCTAGTGCCCTCATGGCAGTTTACAACTATCTGCAACTCCATTACCAGGAGATCTGATGTCTTCTTCTACCCTCCATGGGCACTGTCATACACATAGTACACAAACATTACACAAAACACTCATATACTTAAAAATAAACAAAATAGAAAATAATATAAATAAGGTTGCTATATAATCATAAAGTGGAAAACACCAGAAGAATTTTAAATTACATACAGAGATGTGCTAGTAGCTCTAACATCATTAAATCTAAATGTATAAAACAAGTAAATTTGATGAATGGTGGACTTAGATCTCCAGTTTTAGGGGAATTTCATTTCCCAGTTCAATCCACAAGGAAGCGGTAGGGTTAAATTGAATACTGGACCAATGGTCCTAATGGCATCTATAGAGCATTCCATCTAAAATGTGCAAAATATACATCAATAGTACATTGGGGTATCTTCCAGGGAAGATCACATGGATCCTATAATACATACAAAATAAGGCTCAGCATGATGTTTAAAAGTAAAATAATATCAAATACATTTTCTAAACACAGTGCAATAAAACTGGAAATCAGTAATTCAAAAAAATTTGTAGCCTATAAAAATCAAAAAACTTATACTTGAATAACCAATGAATCATGGAAGTAATAAAGAACTGAGTTTAAAATGTTCCTGAAACAAAATTGGAGTTGCAATATAGGTGGACGAAATCTATTAAACACAGGAAAAGCAATCCTAAAAGGTGAGTTTAGAACAATAATACCCTGAGTTAAAATTGAATGATGTCAAATTAAAAAGAATTATCCAATGCCCCAAGGAACTAACAAAACCCAAAGAAATCAAACACAAAACTTCAAATTAGTTGAAATATGAATAAAGCTCAGAGTAGAAGTAAATGAAACAGAGTCTTTATCTTTGAAAATATAAAAACATTTGAAGAAAGAATAGATTGACAATTAAACAAAAAGGGAAGACTCAACTAAATATATTCTTAGATGAGAATTAGATATTATAATTGGTATCATTAGAAATTATTATTGTCAGCTACATGTCAACAAATTTAATAACCTTGAAGAAATGGGCATTTCCTGAAAAGTTGTACTCTATCAAGAATGATAAATCAATACACACACACACACACACACACACACGCACGCACGCACGCACACACACACACACACACACACACACACACACACACACACACACACATATACATATATATATATATATATATATATATATATATATATATCATCTTGTTAATCACATCAATAGAATCAATGGAAAGAAGAACAAAATCCACGGCATCATCTCCATATATCCTAAAAGGCCATGTCACAAAATTCTCCTTCAGTTTATGACAAAACTTTTAGACAAATTGGGTATTAAGTGAACATCATCAGCATAATGAATGCCAGATACAGAAAGTTAAAAGCTAACATCGTAGAGCATAGGAAAAGCATGGACTCTTCCATTCAAATCTGGCACAAGACAAATATATGCATGTCTAATACATTTTTTACATAATGCTGGAAACATTAGCCAGAGAAAGAAAGGAAACACATCAAATTGGAAAAAAGGAAGTCATATTCTCCCTGTGATGACATAGTTTCCTATAGGGAACTCCTGAAAGGCCTCATCAAACTCTATCACAACTGAAAAATAAAGCTAACGAAGAAGCAAGATATAAAGACAATATTTCAGTCAGCCATGTTGCTATGTGCCAATAATGGTTAATAATAATCAATACCATCTATAATAGCCATGAAAAAGGTTGACTAGGAATAGTCAACCAAAGAGGTGAGGTTATGTGGGTATCTGTAATGAAAACATTTCAAAACATACAGAGAGAGAGAGAGAGAGAGAGAGAGAGAGAGAGAGAGAGAGAGAGAGAGAGAGACCAAGAGACCGAGAGAGACTGAGAGATTACATATTCACAGATTGGAAAAACTAATGTTTCTAGTCTGTTCATAGCAAGCAAAGCAATCCAGAGAGCCACGGTAATACTTACCAAAATGCCAATAACATGTTCATAACACTAGATGAAACAGTAAAATTTCTAAGCAGTCTAGGAAATTATAGAAATTATACCACCTGACTTCAAAATACATAACACAGTTGTAGACATCAGAACAACATGATGTTGACATAAAACACCACTGAAGATAAGAAGTCAACCTCACACACATACCTCATTAGAATACAATGGGATCCATTGAAGTAAACCCATAGCAAACTGATTATTGACAGGTATAAAAGAGACATAACAGAGATGGGAGGCTCCTTTCAATCATTCATGCTGGGCAATATGAATATCCACATGCAGAACAATGAAAGTATACCTCATCAGTCACAAAAAAGTCCTTTAAAACCAGGCAAAATACATACCACTAAAACAAGAAATTAGAAACTGCTCCAAGAGGACATAAGGTGCATGCTTGAAAATTGGAAAGAGTGGGAAATCTTTTTAAATAGACCCCCAAATACAGGATACAGAGGCATAAACAGATCAATAGGATTCCATCAAACCTAAATGCTTCCTCACAGCAAAGGTAACAATTGATAAAATGAAGAACCAGATGACTAAATGGTAGGAAATGCTGATAAACTATACAGTAGGCAAAGAATTGATAGCCACATTGAATAAAGACTTTGAAAAAGTACAAATTGTAAATAATTATAAATCAATGTAGTATAAAAAAGGGAAAAAGACAAACAAGCAGCTTATATTTATTTTTTAAAAGCATGCAAAATGACCAAAACTACATTTTAAAAAGTCAATATCACAAATTATTTGGAAGACGCAGATTATATGTGATGTGATCTCAGTTCTGTAAAATATAACAAGTGCTGGTGAGAATGCAGGAAAGTGGAGCACAGACCCATTGCCAGAAAATGTGCATTAATCTAGGTTTGTGGGAGCAGAGTGGAGCTCTTCAAAAGTTAAAGATAAAACTGCCAAATGATGCAGTGTCCCCACCTGTGGGTACATATCTATGCTAGCCAGCTTCCTGTCACTGTGATAAAAGGTTTATTCTGGTGCAAAAACTCAGAGGTTTCATCTCATGGTCATTCATCCTATTGCTTCCAGACCTACACAAAAGACATGTATCAAGATGGAAGACCATGGCAAAGGAGAAATCTTCATATTGTGGAAGCCAGAAAGCAAAATGAGAGAAAAAAGGACCAGGTCTCAATATGCCCTTCTAGGGCATGTTGCCTATGACCTCCTATTGGATCCATTACATCAGATAGAACCTGCTTAATATTTGCTCAAATTCCCAATAGTGCCTATAGAATTGATGGAAAGAAAGCTAGGAACTCAAACCAAGTGGGAATCTTGAGGCAAGAGTTGACACAGAGGCCATGGAGGAGTGCTGCTTCTGGGATTGCTCCTCATGGCTTGCTCATTCCTGCTTTCTTATAGCATCCAGGACCACTAGCCCTGGGGCGGCACCACCCAGGATGATCTGAGCCTTCACATATCAATCACGAATTTAGAAAATGCCCAACAGACCTACCTCACTACAGCCAGAACTTATAAAGGTAATTTCTCAACTGAGGTTCCATTCCCTCAGATAACTCTAACTTATGTTAAATTTATATAAAATTGGCAAGTAAAGCATTGAAACTGATGCCAATAATGATTGTCTTTATATTTCTAAAAGCTAATAGATTGCATTTTAAATGATTTTACTACAGAGTAATGATAAATATTTGAGAAGATATAAATGGTTAATCTGATTTAGACTTTATATTAGTGTATACATATGCTGAAATCACATGGAATCCCATAAATTTTCATATTTTTGTTTATATCATCGGTTAAAATAAATTATAAAACATATTTTTAAATAAATTAAAAATAGAGTTAATAAAATTATATTATTTTAAAAATTGTTTTCCTTTGAAAAACAATGTCCCTAGGACAATAATCCATCTTAGGAAGACGTGATATAATTACATGTTATCCCATCATCTCTCCATTAGAAACTGAAGAAAACTAAGGACCAAATGAGTAAGACTTTTGCCCATAGCCAATGTTGATGAGTACCTGGGCTGGTTCACCTGTGGAGAGTTTTTGCTTCACTGGTATATCAGCACAATATATATGCAATTTCATTTGATAACATAATCTTCTGTTGGCCATGTATATTTTAAAAATTTGTATACACTGAGTAACTCAAAACGAAAAAAAATTCTTCCCCATTAGTAGGTATTAGAAATCTGAAGTTAAAGGGTCAACAGGGACATGCTTCCTCTGAGACGCTAGGAAGAATCTTGTGGTAGCCATTCTTGTTCCCAGATGCTTTAATTATAATTGCATTACCCTACTGTCTTCCTTGGTCCTAACATGGCATTTTTCCTCTGTGGTTCTGGCTTAGAATGTCATCTTAGTTGAGGAAAATAGTCACATTAAATTAGGATTCACCCAGACAGTGTCCTCTGTACTTCAATGTACCTAGAAAGATTCTCAACCCCAAAAGTTTACATTCATAGATATACAAACAGATTTAAACATGTTTTCTAAGAATACAGAATTCCATCATCATATTATTCATCATTTTTGTTCCTTTTAGATTTACAAAGTTATTATTCCATAAATAATTGAACCCATCCTATTCAAACTTTATCAACTGAATTTTCAGTTCAATCATATTTCAAAGTCATCAGTCAATCATCCTTAATAAGGGACTATGAAATGCCTTTGTTCTACATTTTAACTTGTAGCCAAACTCAAAGAGCCCTAAGTGGGTTCCAGTATGTTGACTCTGAATCATTGATAACTAGTCTCTTGGACCTCCACACGTCTGACATATGACATAAATAAAATAGTATGGTTTCTGCCTTGTTTATGACCATATCTTGGGGAGCAAAGTCAAAATTCTCCTGAAGGAAAGATATATTGTACCTATTGCTTTTCCCATCTACACAGCTGGTCACTCTGTCATAAAAGAAAATTAGATTCGTCTGGCATGGCTAACTTCTCTACACCCAGTTTTCTTTGCTAGTTTAGGATTCCAAAAAGCAAAATTACACAGTAATAGGACAATTCAATTAAAACATTAGGGGTCCCAACATCATGCACTACTTCTTTAAGTGATACTTCTGTTGATCCTCTTTAACAAATGAGCACACTGGTCTGTTGGGCCTTGATAAAAGCTTCACAATACCCACAGAAATAACAAATTTCAGAAATACCTGATTTTATTTTTCCCTAAAACTCTCTTGAAAGTGTTTACTGGACTGTATAACAGAAACTAATATAAAGATTAGGCATTAAAATTTTGGAGACAAAGCAAACTACATAAGTGGATTGACTAATGATCCTGCAGTCTTCTTTCTGTTTTAAAACCATAAAGTAGGTGTTTACTGGCCCATTGATTAAATTTAATCTGGAGGATGAATCTCACTCTTGGGTTGAGTGACATTGTCATTTTAGTCTCATCTGGTTATAAACTTACAATGGGTGAAATTGTATCCTTGAACTCAGACAGAAGAGAATTTTACTCCCTGACTCATGAATACCAGTTCTCTTGGGTTAGCTAGGCAGACATTAGTATCCTGCCACTGTGTGACATTAGGCTATACACATGGCTGAGTACGAAGAGGTCCTGCTAAATTTGCTTTGAAAGCCAGTCTGAACTGCTTAGTTTCAAAATGGCAGCTGCCCTTTGGTTCTAGACCATTTCTAGGAGCACATCCATGGTCTTCTCCTTATACAAAATTGTCTATCCACCCTTTCTCTTATATTCTCCATTTTCCGTAACTGATATGCAGTATTAACTTCTGCAATTGCCTCCCTTCATGGCTTTTAGTTCCTGTTCTGTTTTCTCCCTTTGTCCCTGGTCTTTCAAATGATTTAATTCAGCACTTTCCTAGAAAAGACCTCTTTAGGCATCATGAACTGCCACTAAATTTCTTGATTTTCAGCTTTGACTATGCACTCCACTATTGGCAATATTCCCAGTGACAATAACAGACTTAACAGTTAGGGATTCAATAGTATATTTTAAAAATGTGTGTGTGTGTGTGTGTGTGTGTGTGTGTGTGTGTGTGTGTGTGTGTGTGTGTGCATGTGTGTGTGTGAGAGAGAGAGGGGGGGAGAAGGGATAGAGAGAGAGAGAGACTCTATGATATACAGAATATGTAAGTTGTTCTATGCCTACATACAACTCACGGGGAAAAGCAGAATCCAGAGATTCTTGCCATTGTCAAGGAAGCAGCAAGCTTATCCAGAGAGTCACCTGCTAATTTTCCTGAGACATGTTTGACTTTTAAAATATAAATATCCTATATAGCCTCCAAGTAGTAGCTGGTCTATGAAAGATATGAACTGGAGCCAGTGCTGTTCAAGAAGCCTGTCTAATTAAGTCAACATGCCTGTTCCCCCTACATGTAAGTATCTGCAATACAGTGAACATTTTTCTCTGTGTGAATTAAATTTCTCTCGAGGTTTCCATCTGATTCTCTGTGGGACAAATTTTGTGATTTTGTGGGGTTGTTTTAAAAAAATCCTTGAAATTCCAAGATCCCTTAGTCCTCAGCCAAGTCGGTGTATATGCACGAAGTTTAAATATAATTCAATAATAATGTACTTTCTTACTTCTGTGCCACAGTGTGATGGAAATGGTTTCCCCAGTGGCCCCTGCATGTGAAACCAGTATTGGTGGGCCACAGGTGTGCTGTGCCTAGACTGGTAATGAGGGAAGCAAGAATTCTCAAGGCAGGATGAGTATAAAGAGAATTATCTGGTTTTGTTCAGAGACCATAGCCCAAATAACAGGCACCGTCTGTGGTGCTCCCTCCCCACTTCTCAATGTTGAAACCCCATTACAGAAAGCACAAGAGCATTGGCATAAATATTTCAAACAGAAGTCTGCAGGAAAACAGTACTGTTGAAAAACAATAAGCCTGAAAAGTTACAATTTGGTCAAGCCCTAAGGTACATAATTCAAGCCTAGATATTTCATCTGTATGATTTTCTGGGAAAGGACTGTCTTCCTTCAGTTGTGTTTAAACCCTATGACTATTTTTAAAAACATGCATTTAGTAAGTAGGCAGCAGTTGGAATTAAAGCCACAGAAACAATCTTTTTCTGATTTTTTCCCCCAAGTATTTTGAAATGTGTAAACACTGGCTTTAAATTGGCCTGTGTAATGGGGCTGGCCGAAATCATTAAAGAATTCAACCTTAGATAAATCCTTTGCCACCTTAGCCAGATGTAAAAGCCAGTGTAAAAGCACCATGCATTTAATGGAGACTTGGCATTTTGTTGTTTATTCTCTAATGGGTTTATCAGTTAATGGAGTGAGCCCCTGAAAGTCATTGGGCCTGAGGTGAGACCATGGCATGGCAGTCACAGGGATAAGTTAGGCCACTCTTGATATGTACACAGCAGCCCAGCCCCAGTGCCACAAAAATGCAAATGCAGTTCCCTGCTAGTCTGTTGTTAATGGGCTCATTCTATTACACTGAGAAACTTTGCCTAGATGACCACTTGTGGAGAATACAGACAAAAAATGGCAACAGAAAAGTTGACTTTATTTTGGATATTCATTTTTGTTTGCCCAAATGGTTGTTTTAGCTTACCGGTATTGCACTACATATTTCTTTCCTTGGTGTTACACTACAAATTAAATTGGGGGAACCCACAAAAACTGTTACTGAGAAAAAGAAAGCAGAAAATGTTTTACTGGCACGCCTCCTCAGTCAAGAAACTATACCTGACTAGAAGTGTCTATCAACTCCCATGCTTTGCAAACCAAATTTAGGAAAGGACCCTCTCATAGTTCACAGTATGTACCTTCTCTTACCCTGGCCATGGGCTAGATGCCACTGTTCAGAAAGGAGTAGGAACAGTTGTGAACTAAAGTCTCAGTACAATCTTGGCTGCATGAAGAAGAACTTTCTCTCTTTGAATTAATGAAGGTTTTCTTTCTTTATTGTATTTTCAGACCTTCTAGTTATTAGGGACAGTTCTTTTCTCCTAATTTGCTTACTCTTCTACTGAGGCTATCTTTTCTTTTTAAGATAAATTCTTCTCGCATGAATACATCGGACATAGTTTCCCCTCCCTCCATTCCTGCCTGCTTCTTGACCTCCTTTCTCTCCCAAATTCAATCCCATGTTTCCTCTTCAGAAAAGAGCAGGCCTTCAAAAATAACAACCAAACAGGACAAAACAAGATACAATAAGACAAGGCAAAGGCCCCCATTTTAAAATTATTTGCTTACTCATTTATTCATATATATGGGTGTTTGTCTACACATATGTCAAAGCATAGCTAGTGCATGCCCTCAGATCCTCTAGAACTGGAACTATAGATGTTTGTGAGCCTCTGCATAGGGGAGGGTGCTGGAACTGAATTAAGAGCTGGCAATGCTCTTAACCACTAAGCAATCCCATTGTCCCTCTGTAGATTCTAAATTTTAAGCAATAAATAAACAAAGCATTGATAAGAAAATACTTAAAACTTTTATGGACTTAAAATGTGTATAAGAAACATGGTATTAGCCAACTCAAAAAGTAAAAGTGTAAATATTAAAATGACAAAAACAAATACCCTGACAACATGAAGAATCAGTGTGATTAGCATGCGCCCTATGAAGTGTGATGAGGGCTACTATCTCAAATCCATTTTCTCCTATGTATTGTATTAAGCTAATCCAAGGATCAGGAACATCTGTAGAGAATAACATGTGTTTCCTGGTAGAATTTAAAGGTGGAAGTGACCACATACCAGGGGTTGAAACAAGAAAATGTATGAGAAAAATCTCCTGGGTTTTCCCTGGGATAGATCTATGTTTTGAGAAAAAAAAAAAAAAAAGTTAAGAACTAGAGTGGCGTTTCCCTGGCCCTTGTCACTCACTATTTGGCTTGGCACATGTTGCTATGTTTTTCTAAGCCTTACTCTCCACTTCATAGTAGAAGGTGTAGTGAAACTGCAGTAGAGAGAAGATGATAAAAATAAGGAAAGAGTGCAATGTACCTAGCCAGTGACTAGTATGTGGTAGACACTCTAGATGAATTGGCTATAATTTTTTGACTAATGCCTTTTGCTTATTGTTTTACATTGTTTAAAATTTATTGTTAAATGAAAAGGGTTATCCTACCAAATTGTTGCCAAGGAGCTTATTTTAAAAACTGTCTCGGGCTGATCGTGTAATTCAGTTGCCTGAGTGTTTGCCTAGCATGGAAGAATGCGTGGATGGAGGTGATGTTGAACCAATTGAGAAAAAAAGGTAAAGAAAAGATTCCTGTTTGTAATAGCTTAAAAGGTGAACTAACTATGAATTAATCTAGCCAAGTAAGTGAAAAACATCTACAATGGAAAATTTTAAATATTGAAGAAAGATATTAAAGATGGCAGAGTATGGAATACCAACCACAATCATGATCAGCAGAATGAATACAACAGGAATGGATTCATTGCCAAAAGCTACCTATAGATATAATTCAATTCCAAACAAAATTCAGAAAACAGAAATATTCTAAAACTTATATGGAAACACAAAAGACCCTAAATAAATAAAACAGTCCTGATCAAACACAGCAGTATTATCTCCTCCCAAGTTGTACTAGAGATCCATAGTAACAAACATAGAATGGCACTGACACAAAACAGACTCATGTATTAGTGGAGTGGCTACTGGATTGAGAATTGAACTCATTTTGAAACTAAGTTTTCAAAAAAGACTTAAGAACATACTTTAGAGAAAAGAGAGCTTCTGAAACAAATAGTGTTGGGAAAACTGGACACTATTCAGAAAAATAATGTTAGATTTCTATCTATATGAAAATACATTTAAAATGTTTCAAAAATCTTAATGCAAGAATGCAAACTCTAAAACTGTCATGGGAAACACTTAAAAATATAGGGATATGCAAAGACTTTTTAACAATTGACAAATAAGATTGCATGAAATTAAAAGGGGTTCACATGAGTCCAGATAGATTTCTTAGTGATTAAGAGTGCTTGCAGATCTTTCAGAGGACCTAAGTTTGGATCCTAGCTTCTACATTGGGTGGCTCACAAGAGACTTAAATGCAGTTCTTGGTGATCTAATGTTTTTCTTTGGCTTATAATTGCATCAACATATACACATACACATAAATAAAAATATACATACATAAAACTGCAAAAAATCAGCTGAAGACAGAGCCTAAATAATGAACAAATATATTTTATAGCTGTGTATCTGACAATGGATTAGCATTTATAATATATAAGGAACTCAAAAACCAAACAAACCGTTCAATAAATAAGCTAATAAAATGACTAGAGTTATTAATAGAAGAAACACAAATGGGCAGTAGACATATGAAAATATTCAATGTATTTACCCATTAAAGAAATCCAAAAATTTTAATGAACTTTCTTTTTAGTTTTCTGGATGGTTGCTGTTGTCATGATTGTCATATCTAGACTTCAGGCCAGTTTACACAAGCACTGATAGGAAAGTCAGTAGAAACTGAACTTGGATCCATGTTCCAGTCCTACTATTCATCTCCTGCACATCATTTTACATGTTTTTTATTGTTGTTTAGACTGACTCAGAAAAAAACACTCCTTTGGAAATATATTTAAATATAAAATCAGGACATAAAAAAGCAGCTTTCTTTGATTTTAGCCATTCTGGCAGATGTAAGATGGTATCTCAGAGTTGTTATGATTTGCATTTCCCTGATGGCTAAGGATGTTGAACACTTTCTTATGTGTCTTTCACCCATTTTAGAGTCCTCTATTGAGAATTGTCTATTTATGTCTGTACCCCACTTTTTAATTAGATTGTTCGGTGTTTTGGAGACTAGCTTCTTGAGTTATTTGTATATTTTTTAAATCAGCCCTCTGTCAGATGTGGGGTTGGTGAATATCTTTTCCCTGTCTGTGGGCTGCAATTTTGTCTTGCTGACTGTGCCCTTTGCCTTATGGAAGCTTCTCAGTTTCAGGAGGTCCCATTTATCAGTTGCTGATCTCAGTGTCTGTGCTACTGGTGTAATGTTCAGGAAGCATTCTCCTGTACCAATTAATTCAAGGGTATTTCCCACTTTGTCTTCTAATAGGTTCAGTGTGGCTGGATTTAGGATGTGGAGAAAAGGGAACACTCCTCCACTGCTGCTGGGAATACCAACTTGGAAATCAGTATGGAGACTCCTCAGGAAAATGGGAATCAGTTAACCACAAGATCCAGCAATTCCACTCTTAGGCATATACCCAAATGAAGCACATTCCTACAACAAGGACATCTGTTCAACAATGTTCATAGCAGCACTACTTGTAATAGCCAAAACCTGGAAGCATCATAGATGCCCCTCAACTGAAGAATGAATAGAGAAAATGTGGTACATTTACACAATGGAGTACTACTCAGCAGAAACAAAAACAATGGAATCTTGAAATTTTCAGGAAAATGGATAGAACTAGAAGAAACCATTCTGAGCGAGGTAACCCAGTCACCAAAAGACAAACATGGTATGTACTCACTCATATGTGGATTTTAGACATAGAGTAAAGGATTATCAGCCTACAATCCACACTGCCAGAGAATCTAGTAAACAAGGAGGACTCTAAGGGAGACATACATGGTTCCCTGGAAAAAGGGAAAGAGTCAAGATATCCTGAGCAAATTGGGGGAAGGAACAAGGAGAATGAGAAGGAGAGAAGAGGAAGGGTGAGTAGGACATGAGGGAGTAAAAAAGTCAGGGGAAGAATAGAAGAAAACAAGAAAGGAGATACCATAATAGAGGGAGACATTCTAGGTTTAAAGAGAAATCAGGCACTAGGGAAATGTCTGGGGATCTACAAAGATGACACCAACTAACAATGTAAGCAACAGAGGAGAGGCTACTTTAAATGCCCTCCCCTGATAATGAGATTGATTGATCCTATTGCCTTCATCTATCAGCTAGTGGAAGTAGAAGCAGACACCCACAACTAATCACTGAAGTGAACTGGAATCCAGTTGCAGAGAAGGACGATTGATGAGCAAAGGGGTCCAGACCAGGCTGGTGAAACCCACAGAAACAGCTGACCTGAACAATGGGGAGCTCTTGGTCTACAGACTGATAGCTGAGAAACCAGCATGGGACTGATACAGCCCCCCCTGAATATGGGTGTCAGTGAGGAGACCTCAGAAATCTATGAGGCCTCTTGTAGTAGATCAATACTTATCCCTAGTATAGGTGTGGAATTTGGGAGCCCATTCCACATAGAGGGATACTCCCTGAGCCAAGACACACAGGGGTGGACCTAGGCCCTATCCCAAAGGATATGATAGACTGTGATGATACCCTATGGAAGGCCTCACCCTCCCTGGGGAACAGAAAGGATATGTGATAGGTAGGGTTTTAGTTGGTGGGGGGCAGTGGTAGGGGAGGAGGGGAGGGAGAGGGAACTGGGATTGACATGTAAAACAATCTTGTTTCTAATTTAAAAAAAAACTGAGTTCAAAATGAAAGGGGGGGAAAGCAGCTGTCTGGAAATTTTCAAGTAGAACACAGACATTATCTTCAAGAGGAACAGAGCTATGGCTTCTCACTAAAACATCTTCAAAAACCATGCCCATTCACATGAGAGATATATCTAATCAAGCATTTGATTACATCCCAATGTCTTTTTCTAAAATTAAATTAAGCATCTAAATTTAAAGGTTTAAACTGCCCTTAGCTTAGAAAAATGAAATAAAAATTGAATTTTTTGAATAAGCCAATGCTTACTATCTGATATTCTTCACCATCACCATTTATGAAATGAGTTCAGGAATAATGTGACTACTTTTTCCTTCTAAACCCATGCAAGTCGTAGTTGAACTGGATTTCCTTGTTGTGGTTCTTTCCCTAAAAGCTTAGAAACCAGTATTAAATTATTCATCTTCAGCAAAATCAGTGTTTGAATATTTAGGAAGAAGAAATGGACCTTCTCATTCAAATCTAACTTTTATTGTTGCTCTTTTTTAAGATTTTAAAGTATATTTATGAATATTTGCAGTTTGTCCACAAAAGCTTACAAAAGGTGTCAGATCCCTCCGAGCTGGAGTGGCAGACAGCTGTGAGCCACCCCAATGTGGTTATTGGGACTGAACTCTGGTCATTTGAAAAAGTAGCCAGTACTCTTAACCACTGAGTCATCTCCCCAGGCCCATTTCTACTATGTCTGATTTCTAGTTAATTGTTCTATAGGCAACAACATGAGGGTATCAGTAGTAATGCAACTTTCACTTGATAGAGAGCATGAAATCCATGCTGAGCATGTCAAAATGCTAAGCATGAAGTCAGTGGTCAGTATCAAAGCAGGAGCTAGATGAAAGACCTTTTTACCTTGAATCAATCTCTTATGATGTTTTCTCCTGACATAAGTGGTGATTATTCTTCATTCATTCCATGCTTGCCCTTGGAGTATTCATAATCTCTTTTATTTGTTTCCTGACCTGAAAGATTTCTAAAATGGAAGTAACAATGAATGACAGGGGCCACAAGCATTCAACAACTGGAATCTTATACAGAGTCAAGGAAGATAGGCCCAGTAATTCCTTTGAAACAGTTCATTAATACAAACTGCACTTACCGTCAAGATTCTACACAGATACCAGATGGTGGGACTCCAGTACTACCTACTTTCTCATTCTTCATGAACATATACTTCAAAGTATCAACACAAGATCTAAATTTGTTCAAAAATAGGAACAATGAACATTAGTAAGCTATGTTCTCAGTTCTCTTAAGGTAGATCATCCTTGACAAATCTTGGTAACAAAAACAATAATTCACTTCCTGGCTTGCTGTGTAATCAGATCATATCTGTTTATTGTTAACTTGGCAGGTAGCTTGCATTTAAGCTTAAAAGTCATTTAGACTGTGAACTCATAGACCATGGGGATGAAATAGCTTTAAAAATTGCCTGGGTCTGTCATAGATTCAAATGATTGTTGGAAATTTGAACAGTCCCACTGAGGTGGAACTCAGTATTCCCTGAGGCAACCTATTCCATCGTTGGGCCTAGTCCATGCTCGAGGAAGAATGAAAGGATAGTCGTGTTTGTGTTACATTTTGAATGACAGCCTGATACACAGCCTAAAGTAGGAAGGCAGAGTTAGAAGTATTGACGTAGGAAGATAGGAAACTTTCTACTCACATTGTTTTGACAAATAATAATCCAAATCCCTCAAGAAGTCATGGTATAGATGAGATTTTTATGTAAAAAAAGACATTGATGTTAATGAAAATAATTTTCTTAAAGTGTTATGCAAATTATTGTAGACACTTTTGTGGCCAGCAACTTCTAGTCTCATGCTGCTAGGCTTTTCCCACTTCTTGAGCAAGCTATCCATAGGTTTCCTAAAATGCTTGTACAGAAGGTGCAATGGGTAATGGGAAACTAATTCCCCTGGGCTATATTGCAATTCTCTCCAGTTTGTAATAACACACAAACCTTTGTCGCATCTTGATTTTCCTGAATCTACAATGGTAATACTTTCCTTTCATTTCCTCATCATTCTTTCTTTTCAAGTGAGTATTTTATGCTTCTTAACTTCTGTGCCTTGTCACTATCTTGACAGTCAACACACAGACACTTTACTCCTACATGAACACTATCCTTGTCAGCTCTCTAAACCAAAACCCTAAATAGAGAAATGTAAAGGATGTTTTCCAGATCTTAAACCAACCAGAATTCAGTCATGCATCTGATTCTGTCTTAGCTTTGTGACTTAATGATCATTACCTAACTCTATGCTGTTCTCCCACTTCTGGCAGCAATGCTGCCCCTGCAAAGAGACATCACTGTTAATTTTCTTTTGCTCACTGTACCTTTTCTGATAATTTCTACTTACCTTGAATATTCTCTATCATGTGTTTATTTCATCTCAAGCATCTAGCCTCTATCGTGAGCTTCAGGCTTATTTGTACTCATTCAGGAAACAAAATATGAGATAAAATACAAAGGATAAGTAAACTTAGTGAGGAGATTTGGACAGTAAGACATTAGGAGATGAGAGGAAAGTCCACAAGAACTGGGAAACATAGTGAAAGCTTGTCAGTGGCAGAAAAGTGCTACTCAAGAGATTAAATTATACTCATTTTATTAAAGGAGGCATCAAAGATGTAATTAGTAAATCAAGATGGTGGAAGTGATAAAGGCTTTAGCATGTGTAGGGGAGTTTGGCTTTTATACTATGGATGGTACAAAATAGCAGCAGTGGAGGAATTCCTTGGCTAGCCTGCACAGAGTTGGAGATTGTCTTGACACTGATGTGGGCATCTGAGAAAGGGCAGGGATGATGGGATTTCAGAAAGGCATTCAGAAGTTACTCATGACATGATTAGATTTAGTAGGGTTTTTGAAATATAAGGGATAGACCTTATATTCAAGTGTAGTTAGCTAAGTAAGAGAGTAAACTATCACTGTTCATTAGATCTGTGAAACAGAAGAGAGAATGTAGTTGAGAAACATTTTTAGGACTCTAATATCTTGGCTTCATGGATGATAGTATCCTTCACTTAGTAGGTAAGGTAAAAGAGATGATGAGTTTGAGGACAAAAAAAAACAGTGTGTATTAAGTTTTCTACACAAACATGAAGGTATCTTTCTAAAATTCCACTTAAGTTATGCCATATTACATGGGATAATTCCTCAAAATAAGGAAGTCTGTACTTCATAGGCGAAGGTAGACAATACAGTCACAAATAAAGAAAAAAAACAAATAAAAGAAAAAATAAGTTGGACATACACTTACCAAAATAAAGAAATAAAGAAAGATATAAACTGGACAAACAAAAACAGCAGCTGTCTTCATTGCTCTCCTGTGAACAACATCCTTTCATCATCCATGACTCAAATCAGTTTTGATGATCCCTCAGTTCCTTATTGATCCATTTCTAGGAATGCAGCCTTTGTTTTACATGAAACTGGCTTTCCCAAAAAGCAAGACTGGCTTTGCCATTTCCATGAGCTTCCCATTACCCATGAAATGATTTCCACATTCCTCAAATCTTTGACCCCCACTAACACCCTACCTATCCCATACCATTTCTGCTCCCCAGGGAGGGTGAGGTCTTCCATAGGGGTCTTCAGAGTCTGTCATATCCTTTGGGATAGGGCCTATGACTTCCCCCAGTGTCTAGGTTGAGGGAGTATCCCTCTATGTGAAATGGGCTCCTAAAGTCCATTCCTATGCTAGGGATAAGTACTGATCTAGTACAAAAGGCCCCATAGATTTCCGAGGCCTCCACACTGACACCCACATTCATGGGGTCTGGATCAGTTCCATGTTGGTTTTCCAGTCATCAGTCTGGGGGGCCAAGAGCTTCCCCTTGTCCAGGTCAGCTGTTTCTGTGGGTTTCACCAGCCTGGTCTTGACCCTTTTGCTCATCACTCATCCTTCTCTGCAACTGGATTCAAGTTCAGTTCAAGATTTAGCTGTGGCTGTTTGCTTCTACTTCCATCAGCTGATGGATGAAGGCTCTAGGATGGCACATAAGTTAGTCATCAATCTAGTTATCAGGGGAGGGCATTTAACGTAGCCTTTCCACTGTCACTTACATGGTTAGTTGGTGTCATCCTTGTAGATCTCTGGACATTTCCCTAGTGCCTGATTTCTCTTTAAAACTACACTGGCTCACTCTCTGATGATATCTCTTATTTTGCTCTCCTATATTCTTACAGAAACATACTCTATGATTTGTTAAAGAACAATGCATAGATAAATGACACAGTAAGATTTGATCCAGTGGCCTGATGTTGATAAGCATTTAAATTGTCATAAAAATCTACTAATTACCAGGTATATCATTGAACAACTCTACTTTAGGAAGAAAACAAAGACTGTGGAGTTCTCCTACCCATCATGACCCTCGGTGTTAATAGCAAAGAATCACTTAGGTAAGCTAATTCTAAATATCCAATCTCCGGCAGTACTCAGAAGTTCAACTAAGACCCTACTTCATGTTTCTTCAAGATTCTGTTTATATATTGATGTCTATAAAGCCCAACATTTTTCCCTCTTTGATACATTTGTCAAATTGAAATTTTCTACTGAAATAGTTTGTAATAGATTAAGCAAAATCCCCTCTTTAACTTACCTGTTGATTTTTTTGAAGAGACAACATATAAAAAATCAACAACGAACAAATGTTACATAAAAATTGAACTGTTACGTACTGCTTAAAGAACCCTGCTCTGGAAATCAATTCAGTTCATTATGCACAGTCCAAGAAGTAAGTCTGCTGGAAACCAGACATGGAGAATGACACACTCAGTCTATAACACCATCTTGACTAGCCAACTAGTAATTTCTGTAATATTCAGGCCCAAATAGCCAACACTTGAGTGACAACTTAAATTCTCCAACTTTTGTCCCTGATGACCATTTAAGAATCACATGAGAAAGTCAAACATGTGTCCCAGTCTAATGACATTGGATTGCATCCTCTGTTGACCTGCTGCCACCCTTCATGCCAGTAGCACCATGTCAGGCCACATCCAAAGCCACCCCTTTATTCCACTTCTAAGTATTCCCATGCCGATGTCTGCTTTTGAATCTCTTCCAGACATATGTGATGGTTGCGAGCCTCCTTGTTGCAGCAAGATGCTGATAGCCTTTAACATTTGTCACTGGCTGATGTTTATTTCCATAGGTTGACAGATTTATGTGAGTTAATTTCCAAATCTCCTTGCATATGTAATAATGCCACAAAGAAAAAAAATGGCATCAGGATAAAATTCCACCACAATCCCACCCACCACACACACACACACTGGCTTCAGAGACACACAATCATTTCATTAATGATTATAAAAGATGTTGAAATCAGGAGATTATGTTTTTGATGCCCATTATTTCAAATTTTACCTCCACATATTTCCAATAAATATGATGAGGCTACTTTTAGTCACAATGGTGTATTTTTCAGTGAAATTGGCATATTATAGATCCATTTTCATCAGATTAGTATGATTTACTTAAGAATCAATATTAGTTCAGATCATTTCTAGAAAACTTACACTTATTTTATATTCAAGTATTTCCCATAAAGGTGTTCATGAACCAACTAATTCAAGACACTGTCAAGGGAGCATTCTGTGTGAAGAAACTCACATCAAGTTTGTTCTTTACCTCCTTCAGACTTTGAAAAATAAATTCTTGTCATCTGGAGAAGAACATTCATTTTAATTGCTTCCTTTCTTTGTCCCCCACTGTGATAACTCTTCTTGTTCTCCTCAGATAGAAGAGTAGATGATCATAGGCATAACCCACATCCTGCTTGCTGAAGCTGCATCTGGTAAGTGCCTCCAGTTCCGCTGTAGCTCCAGCAAGAGAGGAATCTATGCACAAATCATAAGGTGCCCATTCTTGCTTTGTTATTGCTTGCAAATCTAGCAACTCATAAAGATTAGAGTAGGATCAGTTGTTTATTTATTTTAATTGATTTTTCTGCGTCTAAGAAAAAAACGTCAACTAACAGTCTTTACTGCCTGCACTTCCAATCACTTTCCACCCCAACTGATTGCTGTTTTGTGGAATTGATTTAAACTCAAGTTGTTTGGGGTGTTAAGGTTGAAAAGGCAATAGAGAAGGAGACATTTCTTTGACAATAGCTCAAAACAAGTGTGGAAATTAACTTGGAACATTTCTATTGCTGCATAAACATATGTCTTGAGGAAATGTCAGCCAAAGTTCTTGAAGAGAATAATCAATAATGGGCAGCTCTAGGTAGATTTTAGTGTCACACTGACAGTCAAAGTACAGAGACTGGTGTTCAAAACAGTGGTGGCTCTCAACCAAAAGCGTTATCCCATAGAAATGGGGCTCTAGTAATGACTATATTATCTATTATTTAAAACTGAATGATTAACCTGGAAATGAACTAAAACAACTTACACTTTGTCCCTAGTTCTAATGACAAATTTTAAATTATTATTTTAATGCACACCAACACTTTAGTGAGAATGATTTTGAGAATGAGGGCTACACTGTGGTTTTGTTTGTATTTACAGATATTCAGTTTTATTTACACAAGTTGTTCATGACACCAGTCCAAACAGAAAGTCACCAGAGGTCATACCCATACTCCGTCCTCATACTGGCAGAGAGAGGTCTCTACTCTGGAGATTTTATGACTCCCAGAACACTGCATCCTAAGCTGCAACTGGATCCATAGCAACAGCCTGGGTCTTAGACTTTTTGCTGCCATTGTTGATATGGAAATAAGTAGGTCTCCCAAGCTTAGTGACAGTAACACAAACAGGTTGAGAAAGCTTAGAGTTGTAATTTATTGATACTTTGGGTGGGATGTCGTCAAGCCGCTAGTCTCCCAAACTGTCTTAGGGTTGCTGGTCTGTGTTTTCTTCAGAAAAACAATTACCTGGGAACTTTGAATACATACATTGAAGAGATTTGACTCTTTATGACCTGGATTTTTACATCATTTTGTGCCATTTTCGGAATTAATGTGTGAAATGTAGTCTTTCAATTTTGATTATCACTCCTGGTGGCTATATGATGTAGCTAAGACTAACTTCATGAACTTAAGGCACAAGACTTGTTGTTTACGGTTTAGTGAGTAATGTAGCAAGTAGAGTAAAATAGTATAGCTCAAAGTTACCAAAAATGTTTGTATTTATATGGTCTTGTTTGATGTAAGAGTTCTGTACATTAGCAGTATCTTGGTGCAATTGTATTTAACATTTAAGTGAATGTAAGAATGATTAAGACAGTAATTTCTACTATTTCAATTTTTACATTAACTAAAAATAAAAAATGAGCTGAAAAGCTAGCTAAGCAGGTAAGAGTGCTTACAACCCAAACTGATAACCTAAGTTCAGTCCCTGGGATCCACAAATTAGAAGAAGAGAACCAACTCTCCTAAGTTCCCTTCTAATCTTGCTATGTGTGCTATGGCATCTCAATGCACATACCTACACACACACACACACACACACACACACACACACACACACACACACAAAATATAATAAAATTTAAAAATAAGAAAATGAAACTAAATAATTAGATATAGTAATATAACTCTTGAATATACACCTCCCTCCAAGAAGGCAAATGTTCATGCGAGCATGTCAAATCCCAGTGTATTTTAAGCTCTCACCTTTATTAATGTTGAAAATCATCTCTAACTTCCATTTCTAATCTGCTACCAGGTATGCTATTTCACTGACATATCCAGGCTGCTCAGCAGTTTGGGCAAAACTACTTTTCATCTAGATCAGCCAAGAAACTGTGCTGCTTTAGAAGTTTCTTACTGCTTTGTGTGAAGTAGCTGGGTTATTGATGAGAGGGGAAAAGAAGTAGTGAAAATAACCATGAAGAAGGCAGACTTAATAAACTACCTAGAGTTCCTTTTTCACAACCTGGTTTTTTCCTTCTGGCTTCTCCAAAGAAAGAAGCCTCGTTAAAAAGTTTACATTTTCCTACAGAGTTTTACGTGCCCTGGGAAACTCAGCTCTGTGTCTCTAACCTAAAGAGGATAAAAGAGAAATAAACACACAGGAACACTGGGCTATACCGCTGCTCACTCGTGCTTTTCTTCAGTTGGTACTATTTCTGTTTTATGATCACAGATTCTATACAGTCCATTTGAAATCTATCATTTAAGTTCATCTCAAAGCCATCCTAAGATACATTGCCTTTGGCTCATTGTTAAGGCAATTCATTCATAATTGTTTCTTACCTGAATTTACCAGGCAGAGAATCATCACCCATCTTTCAACTCCTTATCTCTCTTATCTCCCAGCTAGAGAAAACAATGCAGAATGCTTTGGTGTTAGTTTAAAGTTTCCGAGCATGTGCAGGAATGCCAGTTTCTCAATTTTCATCATTATGTCCTTAATGTCTAGCCTGGAAAGAGTAGTGTTCATAGCCAAACAGGGAAAAGCATGGCAAGTAAGTCTCCCTTTACAAGCATGGTTAATTATGAATTGGCTATCCAGAAGAGATGCTCTTGAAACTTCAGTTTTATCATCAACTTATAAGTCTCTCCTACAATACTCTGAAGTGAGGGACACATGATTGTCCCTTCCTGATTCTCTATCTCGAAAAGAGGGAAAGCAAAGAATGAGCTCATATCAGGACACTATAGAAGACCTTGTGTGCACAAACCTACTGGAAAGATCACAGAAGACATTTCAGTCTTGGGCAGCGAAACAAAATGAATATGCCTTCTGTGGTACAGTTCAGTTCAGCATCTGTGCATCAGTTTAGACTGGAGCATGGTGTGTTCTTACAACTTCTAACAGAAACCTCACATTTTCACTTCTAGAGAGCATTTGGAAATAAACACTAGGCAATTAAAATTTAATGTGAAATTCTACTTAACAATCATGAAATTGGCAAAAAATAAATAAAAGCTGGAAGTACACATTTCAGTCAGGCAGGAAAATGGGAAAACAGGAACTTTAAACACTGGTGCATCCATGTTAATGAGGGTTTGGTTTTGACTATAAAGTAGGCATCAGGCTTCTCTATGGCTCAAAATCGTTCCTCAAAAAAAGTCATCTAACAAAATCCTAACTCATGTGCCCCACACTCACAAACTGGGGAAATATATGCCAAATCTCTCCAAGGGTGACTTAAGGAGAGAAAACTATGGAACCTGAGAATTTAAGAAGAGAAGCAATAGCTGTTTCATTTTCCAGTTTTCATATGTATAGTATTTGAGTAATGGACAGGAGCATGTATGTATGATAACAAACTATGTCAAGATTTTCTTAAGCACTTTTGATCCAGGTCCCTGGACATAGATATAGAGCAAAATGAATTTATTTCAAGAACGATATCGTATTTACAAAGCTTTACTGAGGGTCAGTGATGAACATTGTAATAGCCATTTTAGCCATTTTAATATGTAGAATGAGACTACTTATACATAGCAAAAACATACATGTGTGCATATCTGTGTATTAAGAGCCCACCACACAACACACCTGTGTACATTCACTTTCACAGTGAATATCTCACATTATTATTTGAATATTTTCTATGAGGCACCTAGTGAGATCTGTTTCTTATTGTGGTCGTGTTGGCACTTGGTATTATTAAAGGGTGGTGAAATTGGTAAATGAGAATAGTATCCTGTCCTCTTAGTCTTCTATCATAAGACCTTCTCTAAAAGTGGAGCAGACACTTATGCATGCTTGGATCTCCTTGCCTTTCAGAATCATCAGCAGAAACAAATGCCTTGTGTTGTTCTTGTTATAATATATCCAGCATTACATATTTTTTCATAGCGAGAGAAAGCAATCTAAGATACCTCATAACACCACAATAACATTTTTATGATGATGAATTCCTATTGTCAAATTGACAAGATCTAGAATCACCCAGCCTACAAATCTTGGCACTGGTGGGAAGACATTCCTTGAATGTGGGTAGAGCATCACATGGGTTGGAACCCCAAACTGCAGAGAAAGCTAGTTTATCATGAACATTCATCTCTCTCGGGATGATAGAATTGCAGTATGGCCACTGACCTTAAACTCTTGCCACCACAACTTTTCCTGTTGTGATAGAGGGGTTTATTTGGCCTTAAAGTTTAAAAGGAAGTCAAGGAAATAGAAGTGAGGTAGGTATTTACATTGCATCCACAGCCAGAAAGAAGAGAGATTAAATTCCCATGTTCAGCTAGTTCTTTCCTCGCAATACAGTCAGGACCCAAACCCAGGAAGAGAGCCACCTTCCTTTAGAGTGGGTCTTCCCAGCCCAACTAAACTGAAAACAATAACCCCCATAAACATGCCTGTAGGCTAACCTAATATAAATAATTCCCCATGGGTGTGCCTTGATACCTATCTTCTAGGTGATTCCATACCTGGTGAATTTGACTTTCAACACCAACCATCCACTCTAGTTTCTTTCTGTTGCTGTAATAAAACATTTCAATCAAAGTCAAATTCGGGGATAAATGGTATGTTTGGCTTACATTTTCTGGTCACAATCCATCCTTGAGGAAAGTTAGGGCTGGAACTCAAGCAGGATGGGAACTTGAAGCAGAACCTATGGGGAAAAAAAATGAATGTTTCTTACTGGATTGCTTCCAGGCTCTCCTGTTCACCACAGCTCAGCCCCAACTGATTAGGTTAGTGAGTTGTTAGTGCATAAAATATATATATGATTTTATGCAGATTAGTGAGTTGAGCCCTCCAACAACTAATTAGCAATAAAAAACTACCCCACATATGCCACAGGCCAATTGGAAAATCCTTCAAGTGGTACTCCCTCCTCCTTGGTATGTCAAATTAACAAGTAATAATCATCACACCATCATACTTAGGAAAGAAAATAAAAAACTTATGTAACTATGTGGTTTTTTGTTTTGTTTTGTTTTGGTTTGGTTTGGTTTTGGTGCTTTGAGACAGGATTTCTCTGAGTAGCTTTTGAGCCTGTCCTGGGACTCGCTCTTAAGACCAGGCTCGCCTCAAACTCACAGAGATCCGCCTGCCTCTGCCTCTCGAGTACTGGGATTAAAGGCATGATGTGCCACCAACAACTGGCTGTAACTGTGTATTTACTTGATTCTACCTTATAGCTTCTACAGTCTGTGAAATATACCAGGGTTAGTATCACCAATCAAAAGTTCAAAATTAAATGGATCCCTTTACTTGTTTGCTCCTTCAGCTTTTATACAGAGTACTGGAAGAATACTGAAATATTATAGAATACAATCTTTCCTTCAAACCTATTTAAAAACTCTAATATCTGTGTCTCTACCCCGAAATGAAAATTCTCATTCAATAATTTATATTACATAAGATATGTAATATATATATATGTAATATAAGATATATATATATATATGATTTTATGCAGTCAATTAGACAACCAGGACCATGATAAATATGTACACCAGACCCATCAACTCCAATTCCTTGATAATCATTTCTTTTGTAGCATCCATAGCTCTTAACCTCAATGTTATGCAACCACATATCTTCGTTATTCACATTGTTTTCATAAATTATAAGACAATTTAAATCTACTATGTGATTTTAGACATCAAGTCCCTACAGGTGAGAGGAAGACATTTCTCTGTGTCCCCATTCCTCCTCTATTATTTTTCTAGTCACTCTAGCCCCAGATGCATGAACTGAGCTCTTCAGCAGTTTACAATTTTTGACCATTGAGGGCAAAGGACTTCCAGGTTTCCCCATAAGCAAGGCTTTTACTGCCACCTCATGCTTCCTTCCACTCTTCCTCATGAGACTAGTGACTTCCTTCAGTATTGATAGGAAGATTCAAATACCTTATAGAAGAATATCCTGCTGCTTTTATGTCCTCTTGACCATCATATTCAGTTTTTCATTGAGTCCATTATCGTCTACCTGAATTTCTCCTTCTACCTGCATATGGTGGTTCTGTCTCCAATCCTACCATCCCAAAGAGGATAGTAATACTTCATCTACGTGTAGAGGAAGCCATCTCTCCTATGCAAACTAGCTACAAACTATTTTTTGATGTATTCAAGGTAATTTATCATTTCCTATACAAGTATGTGTGCTTGGTTATGTGTGTGTTCCATAGAAGCCATTTCTTTCCAGTCTTCCACTGTTAGTGGAGGCAGAGTATCAATTTTTTGTTTGTTTGTTTGTTTGTTTTGCTTCAGCTGCTGTTTATTGGCATTCAGGTAGGCACTATAGCAAGAGGCCTGGAGATGCTGCAGTAGAACAGAAGGTGGCGAGTAGAGAGTGTGTCTGCAGCCACAGCTCAGTGGAGTGCACAAGGAGGAGTGGGGGAGGCCAAAGCTGTTGGGGAAGCCAATCAGGCCAAGGGTCAAGGTTTATCTACAAAGGGACCTGGGCCCCATGTCTTAAGCCCCTACTCTTGCTGTCTCCTGACTCCAGGCCAGGGCTGGGAGTTCTCTGGGCAACTTTTTACAACAGCAAAACATGGAGATGTTGCTGCCCTTTTGTGATGCAGGCTGAGGGTTTCCAATTCTGCATTCCTGCTCCATCCCTATCTTGGGTAGGGCCATATAATAGACAGCTGGGCTCTAGTCCATGTTTCAAAGGCAGTAATTTTCCCGGGTGTCCCAGCCCACTGGCACCACAAGTATGGCCCAGAGTGAGCACTACAAGTGTTTCTGGACTAATGGATGGGATGGGGGAGAGAATGGGACAGGGGCTAGAAGAGCAGCTCCAGAAGGCCATCAAGGCACAGGCACAACATGCATGGTGTTGGTGAAGCCAGAGCCAGGGCGCTACCCAGTCAGCACAATGACCATATGTGCTTTCTTGAAGAAGCCTCGGGCCTTGCTAATATTCATGGCCAAATTCACACGGAGGTCTACATCCTCAGCCCAGGCATCTTGTGTCACATCTTTACACAGCACAGGGAAGATGTCACAGTACAGATGGCCTGATGAGCTGTCTGGAGATTGTGAGTCACAGCAATGATGGGAGCACATGGGCAGTACCTGGCTACCTGGTGAGCACTCCTGTCAGATTTGGTGAGCACGATAATGGCCCCACTGCAATACTTGAAAGAGGCCTCCATGGCACCTACGGTGGCAGCTTCTGTGGGGTCATTGGTTATAGGCACCAGATGGCAGAGTTTCTCGAATAACTGCAATTAGTAGATGGTGGCCTCTGCCTCATGGGCAATCAGGTACTGCATGTGGACAGCTTCCCCTTTGGCTGTTTCTCCTGACAGCATGATTCAGTCAGCTCCATCTAGGACTACATTGGCCACATCACTGCCCTCGGCACGGGTAGGGCAAGGTTTCTTGATCATGCTCTCCAGCATCTGAGTGGCACAGATAACAGGATTCCCAGCTCGGTTGCATTGTACAATCATCATCTTCTGAGCCAAGAAGAACTTCTCCGCAGGAATCTCAATGCCCAGGTCACCACGAGCCACCATGATCTGACCTCACCATCACTGACCTCCAAAATCTCATCAAACCTGCGGACGCCTTCGTGGTTCTCGATTTTGCTGATGATCTTGATGTTCTTGCCCTTCTCTCCCAGGACCTTCCTAACCTCATGCACATCGGCTGCCTTGCAGATGAAAGGCAAACACCATGTCTACATCCTGCTCCACTCCAAACTTCAGGTTCTGGATGTCCTTTCTGACACAGCAGAGAGATCCACAGCAGCTCCGGGGAAGTTCACCGCTTCTTGCTGCCCAAGGAGCCACTTCTGTCAGCACCTTTCTCCATCATCTTCAGTGAAATGAGCCGGTTATCCATATAGATCTTGCTGCCCACTTCCACCACCTTACAGATGTTCTTAGAGTCCAGCCACAGGATGTTCTCATGACACTTCTCCATGTAGGCGTTGTCCAGGGTGATCTTCAGGATGGCTCCCTTCTTCAGCTCCACTTCTGCAGTGATGAGTCCAGTCCTGATCTCAGGTCCCTTTGTGTCCAGAGCCACAGCAACAGGCTAGTAGAGGATGGGGTCAGATGCGAAGCTTTCTGTGGCTGTACGCACATTCTTGATACTTAGGCGTTCCATGAGAGAAATTCAGACGAGCCACATTCATTCCATACTTGATCATCTCCTTCAGCATCTCCACAGACCGGGAAGCAGCACCAATGGTACAAATGATGCCAGTGTTGTGGGCGGTGATGGGTGCGGAGTAAATGTCGAGGCGGCACGTATGTTCCAGGACGGTATCAGCCATGGCTGCATGGAGCTTCTGGGTCTACTGAAGGCAGTCCCTGCTTCGCTGTGTGATTTCGGCATGGTTCTTGAGGTCCTCGGGCGTACTCTGGATCTTGCAGCAATGCCTAAGTCAAAAGTCTACAGGGTCAGGAGAAGTCATGGGTGTGCTGGCTCAATGTGTTTTTAATTAGTCTCTTTCCAACATAAGCAGTTAGAAACATATTGGGGAAGGTATAACTTACAACGCTGATAAATGGAATAGCAAATTGAAAACCATCATGAAAATAATTTGCAGTTAAAAACTAAGTTCAGTTAAGTCTGTAATTACTGACACTGAAAACAAGTCATGAATTATCACTAGCTTCGGAGTAGCTAAGTTTCATGATCTTTTGCAATTATCGAAGAATGTGACATAAACCCTGACTTATTATATAGTTTTCCCCTTGAATGTGTCAAAATAATTTGCAGCTAAAACAGTTGGTTAAAAGAAGCATCCTCATCACTTTACACAGAAAGGAAAAAAAAAAAAAAAAACCTGGAATCTTGATTCAAGTACACAGACTAGCCAAATGTGAGCTTACTCAAACTTTCCTTTTAACCTCATCACCTCACTAGCCAGCATTTGGTTTCCTGGACCATAAATTCAATTTCCTTATCATAGCAGAAATGAAACACACTAGAGTATCTGAATAAGCAAGTTAATTTGAGGTCTAGGAAAATTGATAATTTCCATTAGTTTTTGAGCTAATGCTGGTTTTCAGCATAGTTCACATTTCTTTTTTCATTTTATTTATTTTTTATTTATATTAATTAGAAAGAAGATTATTTTACATGTTAATCCCAGATCCCTCTCCCTCCTCTCCTCCCTTGCCCCCCCCACCAACTAAAACCCTACCTATCCCATACCCTTTCTGCTCCCCAGGGAGGGTGAGGCCTTCCATAGGGGGTCTTAAAGTCTGTCATATCCTTTGGGATAGGGCCTAGGCCAACCCCCTTGTGTCTAGGCTCAGGGAGTATCCCCCCTTGTGGGATTGGCTCCCAGAGTCCATTCCTATGCTAGGGATAAGTATTGATCCACTACAAGGGGGCCCATAGATTTCCAAAGTCTCCTCACTGACACCCACATTCAAGGGGTCTGGATCAGTCCCATGCTGTTTTCCCAGCTATCAGTCTGGGGACCAAGAGCTCTCCCTTGATCAGGTCAGCTGTTTCTGTGGGTTTCATCAGCCTGGTATGGACCCCTTTCTGATTATATATTTTTCTCTTTAAAGAGGAGTCTTACATTACTTGCTTTGTTGCACACCAAGATCATATTTTAAGTAGAGCCAAGACAAAGCACCCAGCATCTAACTAAGAATCTAGGGAAGTGAGCACTGTGCCTCTCAATTCTACTTGTTTGGATGCAACTTTCTCTTTATTTTCCACTATTTCATTGTGAACATGCTAAAAAATAACCATAACTGGGTCCATAAATTTATATTTTCTACATTCACATAGATATTCCAAATAGTGACTGACACTAAGTTCAAAGTTTGTATTATTTGGTGATGATCTAGTTGATTAAGTTTAGCACAGCTTCGAAACCTCGTCTACTCTCTAAGGCTAAGATTAAAAGTTTGTGGCTCTCATAGACACTCTGAAAAATAAAGAACTTTGCTTTCCAGATGAATTCCTACTCATTAAGTTGCACAGATACCTTCACAGGAAGACCCTGTGTCAGGTAACTCAAGATACCCTTTCATTGTTTTCCGTTGAAATATTTGGTGTAAGTTGAGGAATGCCCAGAAACATTCTTGCCCATCACTTTAGTATCCATGACCTTAAAGTGAGCATGCTTACGTATGGACAATTTTTTATATGAATACAAGCTTACTAAAGAAAATTTCATGTTTTCTGTGTCCTGGAAGGGTTCTGTTTTGGAAATGACACAGGTGCTTTCCTTACCTGGCACAATTAACAAATCTCTGTCCACTTGTTTTTCTCTCCATTACATTTATATTAACTTTGAACTTACTATCATTTGAACCCATTATGTTCAGGTACATTATGTCATCAAAAAGAGACAAAGATTAACTAAGTAGCTGCCAGTACTTTACTTTGCTATTCAGCCATGCTTTTTCATGTTTCTATTACTGGATGTGTTAAACAACCAGAACTTATACAAGAAAGTAGTGTGACTTATTATTATGTATGTTTCACTTTTATAAGATCTGAATTTGAGCATTTGCAAGAGTTACTTACACCTTATTTGTTATGTCTAATTCTGGCATCTGATCATGTGTGTGCTCCCTGATTGGTTCATTATTCTTTGGTGTTTTGCTAACGCTTTCAAATAGTAGTCAGTTGGGATCATTTTTTTTTCTGATTTTCTTCATCATTTGGCGACTCCATATTTCTCTCCATTTTCAGTAATCTTAATATTCATTTACTGCATCCAACTATATGCTTCTTTGACATTTCCTTTGCGTTGTTAAAATAACTGTCTGGCTCCCTTATCTCTTAAGTAACATATTATATGAAAAATTATATATGAATGTATCAATTTTTCTGATTATTATTCTCTCTGTGCTTCCAAATATCATCACTTTGTTCAACTCTTTTTATATATGTAGGCATTCTGTTTGTCTCATTCTTATTTATCAAAAACATTTTTAATTTTAAAAGATACTGCTTTTGGTTACACTACTATAAACTCATGAATACTTTAATACATGGATGGGGTTGTAGCTTAATGGTATATTTCCAGTATTTCCAAGGCCCTAGATATTCTTCTCAGTCAAATATTAAAAGTAAACAAACAAACACATTTGGAACCAAAAATACTTAGATCTTTCTGGGCTGCAATTTTTGTTTTAAATTATGGTTAGTTATTTGTGCTATTCACAGGATTTATATATATATATATATATATATATATATATATATATATATATATAATCTTTTTTAAAAGTAAAATAACTTTTTGATCAAAACCTAATATTTTCGTAGAGTCACAGTTGGTGAAACATAATGCAGTTATTTCAGTGAGAAGTAACCACATGAAGGAATATGAAAACCATGTTTAAAAGACTTTAAAAATAATGCAGTCTTAATACATAAGGGCATGAAGGAATGAAGGAGGGATTGACTAGACAAAGCAGTGAGGAAGAGAACTGATGATCAGTGGGAGAAATGATATGGAATTATTCCAGGGGGAACTGTTCAAGAAAAATTGGCATATGCCCTTCTTGGTCATGGTGTTTTTGCAGTGTTAAATGCTGTCATATTTATTCTCCACTACCATACAACTGTTCTATTAATCTTTTCCCAAGGAATATTTTTAAATTAGGCTTAGAATCATTTTCTCTCCTCTTGGAGGAGTTTTCCATTTAGCTTCTCCCTAGAGAACTCACCAAACCCTAGAAAACTGGCAAGAGCCCAGAAGATAAAGGCAGAAGATGCCTTAGCAGTCAAGACAGCTTACAGCTTTAATCTATCACCAACAAGATGGTTAACTCGGCATTGTAAAAATTCTTTGTTTCTTGCAGCAAATCAACAGAGACTAAACACTTTTAGAATATTTAGAATGTTATCAATTTATGCCAACATTTTGAAATTCTCACATTGTCACTATATGAAGCAAACCTTGTTCTTCTTAGCTGATTGGACTAATAAAAAGGAACAAAAGGTGGAGAGATAGGGATAATATTACCCTTAGAATCTATTTTAAAATTCTAATTTATAGTAAAAATTATGTCTTAGTAACAGAATATTTAGTTCAATTTATGGTTGATCAAACTTAATCCCAAAATATAAGGTATTATTCTATTAAATTAAAGGATAGTATGTGACAGGGGGAAAGCTTTAGGGAAAACTGGGGATGCAGAAATGAAAGAGGGTAAAAAATATATGACATTAAAAAATAACATGGGAAAAAGAGACAAAGGGGCAAAGGTGAGACAGGGGAGAGATATGAGGAAAGAGGAGCAATAAAACAAAGTATGAAAGAATAAGCTATAAAAGAATGCATTATTTGATATACTATTGGTGTGTGGAGTTGTGTACATGGTGGTGTGCATACCTGCAGTGTATGTACATGTACATGCAAGGGCACATGAATGTATGGGGAAGTCAGTGATGGGTACTTTCCTCAACAGGTTTTCACGTTTAATTTTAGATTCATTAAACATGAAGCTCATCAATTTGGCTCCAGCCAATGAACTTCAAGAGTCCACTTGTCTCCAGACCCCTTACTTAAATGCTGGATTGAAGACATGTGATGCAATGTCCAACTGATTCCATGATGATGGGGGATGACCTTCTGTGTGCTGTGAACATATGTTTCTTTTATTGGTTGACAAATAATCCTGTTTCAGCTAATGCACAGGCTGAGTAGAGCCAGGCAGGAAGTATAGGCAGGGCTACCAGACTAAGAGAATTCGTGGAAGAGAAATGAAGAGAATAAGTCTCAGGGGAGTTGCCATGTAGCTACTGGGATGATAGGATGCCTGGACATTCTCCGATAAGCCAAGATGAAGTGGAGATGCATAGATCAATAGAAATGAGCTAATATTTGAGAGAGAGCTAGTCAATAAGAAGCCTGAGCCATCAACCCAGCAGTTTATAATGGATATAAGCCTCCTTGTGTTTATTTGGGATAAATGGCTGTGAGACCGGGTGGAAACTTCAGCCTACACCATGGGTTCTGGGGATCTGAAATAGGTCCTTATAATTGTACAGCAGGTGCTTTCTGGATTGAGTGGTTTCCCAACCAAGTATGTTATTTTTAAAACACTAATTAAAAATTTCTTTGGAAATAAGAAAATAGCTTAATCATGGCTCCTAAATTGATACAAAAATTAAAATCTGAGACAGATGGTATTGATTGTCATCTTGAGAGAATCTGGATTCACTCACTAAGGAGGCTTCTAGGGGATTATCTAGATTAGAGTAGCTTCTGAGAATGTCTTTGATGGATTGTATTGGTGTTATTAATTAATGTGGTAAGACCCATCTTAATTATGAGTGGGATCATTCTCTTGATAGGAGATTCCATACTATGTGAAACGGAAGAAAACTAGTTGAATGTTAGCATGCATTCATTCATCTCTTTCTTGCTTCCTAATTATGGATGTTATTGACTATCTGCTTTAAATTTCTGTCTCCTTCGCTTTTCTTCATGCTGTAGAGTATACATAATCTGTTTGACCCAGAATACACTTTTACTCTCTTAAGTTATTTTGGCAAGGGTATGCTTCCAGACCAACAGAAAAAGACACTAAGACAGAAATTTCACAGGCATCCAAAATATCAAGACAAACTATTCAGACAACTGAACCTAGCTGGACATTCCATATTCAAATGGGTCAAAGGATAAGGTGGCAATGGGGTAAGAATAGTTATCATGACAGTTCTAGAGTTGTGTAGATAGATTTTTAGGTCTCAAATTTAGTTACTGTGCCCTTGAATTACTTTTATTGTGGATCATTTTAATCTATCACTTAGAAATATGTGAAGACATATATGCAAATTTGATGTATTTAATTTTACTATGTTCAGATTGAGATATAGTGGCTATAGAAATTATATGCAAACCCTTTTAATTAATTCCTCTGCCCGAAATATTATTTATTTATTTATTTTTCATAAGCATATAAAATAATGGGTTACTTTATAAAATATTGGAATGTTCATAAATACTTAGTCATGAATGTTCCCGCTCACCTCAGCTTCTCTCCCCCACATCCCTGCCACTCCTGGACAAATGTACAATTCTGCCTTTAGTGGTGTCTCTTTTACTTTCATAATGACTGCGTTCTATTACATCTCTACCTACACTATTCCTCAAACCCTATTTTCACCCGTGATGGGCTCCTGTGAAAAGTGGTAGTAAAACCACTTTTAGAGTAATTCAGTGTCACATTTACATCTGTTGCTCTTGATTTTATTTAAAAGGCTTATCATTCTTTTTAAAAGGATTTTTTAAATTTTTGTTTATCGTTAGAAAAGTGTATGCGCATCATTATCTTCTCCAAGTTGCCCAGGACTCTTCATGCTCTCTCCTTCCCAGCTTTCCTTTCTCCTTTCTTAAAATATGTATTCATTTAGTTGGAAAGTTATGCGTATGTATGTGTTTTGGGTGAGTTTATGTCCCGACCTGCAGGACATCAACCTGGGACAAGAGAGTCAGGGATAGGGAATGGGGACAAGAGACCCAGAAAGAACAACCACAAAACAGGATTCTGATCAAGTGGCACACTTTAGCTTTCTCAGGCTAGCTTAAATAGTCTGTAGAGCAGGATATGGGGAGGGGTAGAATGGGTTATTTGTGCACCAGGTGTTAGTGTAGGCAGGATATTAGGAAGCCAAAAAAGAGGATGTCTGGCAGGGTAAAGAGTTCATGAGTGCTTCCTTCCCTCTCTGCCGCTGACTAATCACAGACCTGGTGAGGGACCCCCTGCTTTTACCCAACTGTCCTAAGTGCCATTCACCCAGATCCCTCCAGGCTTGTCCCTGCTTGAAACAGACACGCCCAGGCAGGGAGGAGCTCCCTGAATCTGGGTACAGGCCACTCTTCCTTCCCTTTCCGCTGCTGACTCATCACAGACCAGGTGAGCAACCCCTGCTTTTACCCAACTGTCCTAAGTGCCATTCACCCAGATCCCTCCAGGTTTGTCCCTGCTTGAAACAGGCACGCCCAGGCAGGGAGGAGCTCCCTGAATCTGGGTACAGGCCACTCTTCCTTCCATTTCCGTGGATCGATCCGCCAGGAGAGTGAGGAGACTACGAGGAGAGGCAAGAACATCCAGAGCTTCGAACATTGAATTCCTGGCCCACACACACTACAGTGTAACAAGAGGAGATAGAGAGATCCTACCTGCACTCACTGGAAAAAGATATGGGAAGAAGACAGAATAAGAACTCGCTCAACAACAGAAAGACCAATATGACACCACCAGAATCTAGGGACTCCACTCCAGCAAGACCTGAAAAGCACAACATAGTGCATGAAGAAGAGATGAACCTCAAAAATTATCTCAGCAAGATGATAGAGGCCTTCAAAGAGGAAACAAGAAAATCCCTTAAAGAAATAGAAGAAAAAACAAGCAAAAATTTACACAAAACGGAGGAAAAGACAAACCAAAAAATTCAAGAAATAAACAAATCTCTTAAAGAAGCTAAAGAAACCCAAAATAAAACAACCAAACAAGTGAAGGAAGCGCTTGAAACAGTTCAAAGCATGAAAGCAGAATTAGACACAATAAAGAAAACACAGAATGAGGCGATGCTGGAAATGGAAAGACTGGATAAACGATCAGGATCTAAAGACCTGAGTATAACTAATAGAATCCAAGAGACAGAAGAGAGAATCTCAGCTATTGAAGACTCGCTAGAGGATATACATTCATCAACCAAAGAAAACCTCAAGTCCAACAAATCCCTAACACAAAATATCCAGGAAATATGGGACACCGTGAAAAGACCAAACCTAAGAATAATAGGTATAGAAGAAGGTGAAGAAACACTGCTCAAAGGTACAGAAAACATATTCAACAAAATCATAGAAGAAAACTTCCCCAACCTACAGAAAGATATGCCTATGAAAGTACAAGAAGCTTATAGGACACCAAACAGACTGGACCACAAAAAGAAGTCCCCCCGACACATAATAATCAAAACTCCAAATCTACAGAATAAAGAGAAAATATTAAGAGCTGCAAAGGAAAAAGGCCAAGTAACATATAAAGGCAAACCAATTAGAATCACACCCGACTTCTCAATGGAAACTCTGAAAGCCAGAAGGTCTTGGATAGATACCCTACAAGCACTAAGGGAGCATGGATGTCAACCCAGACTACTGTACCCAGCAAAACTTTCAATCATTATAGATGGAGAAAACAAGATATTCCATGACAAAAACAGATTTAAACAATACATATCCACAAATCCAGCACTACAGAAGGTTCTGGAAGGAAAACTCCAACCCAAGGAACATAACTACATGCACAAAAACACAGGCAATAGATAATCTAATTTTGCCAAACACAAAAAGAAGCAGGAGGGCAAAAACCGCACACAATGATACCAACAACAACAAATCCAAAACAAACAAGAACCAACGAACAATGGACATTAATATCCCTAAATGTCAATGGTCTTAACTTACCCATAAAAAGGTATAGGTTAACAGAATGGATACGAAGACAGAATCCATCCTTCTGCTGTTTACAAGAAACACACCTCAACTTCAAAGACAGGCGATACCTCAGAGTAAAAGGATGGGAAAAGATTTTCCAATCAAATGCCTCAAGAAACAAGCCGGTGTAGCAATCCTAATATCTAACAAATTGGACTTTAAACTAAAATCAATCCAAAGAGATGAAGAAGGGCATTTCATACTCATCACAGGAAAAGTCCATCAAGATGAAATCTCAATCCTGAACATCTATGCTCCAAATACGAAGGCACCCACATTTGTGAAAGAAACATTACTAAAGCTCAAACCACACATAAAACCACACACACTTATAGTAGGAGACTTCAACACTCCCCTTACGCCACTAGACAGGACCACCAGACAGAAACTTAACAAAGAAACAAAGGACCTGAAAGAAGTTATGACCCAACTGGGGTTAACGGATATCTATAGAGCATTCCATCCAAACTCAAAAGAATATACCTTCTTCTCAGCACCACATGGCACCTTCTCTAAAATTGACCACATAGTAGGCAACGAAGCAAACATCCATAGTTACAAAAGAATTGAAATAACCCCCTGTATCTTATCAGACCACCATGCATTAAAGCTAGAATTCAGCAACAATACAAATGGCAGAAAAACTGCAAACTCTTGGAAAATGAATAACACCCAATTGCACCATTCCTGGGTTGAGGATGAAATAAAAAAACAAATTAAAGACTTCCTAGAATCTAATGAGAATGCAGACACAACATACCCAAACTTATGGGACACTCTGAAAGCAGTGCTAAGAGGGAAGTTCATAGCACTAAGTGCCCACATGAAGAAACTAGAGAAAAGTCACATCAGAGAACTGACAGAACAACTGAAAGCACTAGAGCAAAAAGAAGCAAACTCACCAAGAGGAGTAGACGCCAGGAAATAATCAACCTGAGAGCTGAAATCAATAAAGTAGAAACTAGGAAAACATTACAAAGAATCAATGAAACAAAGAGTTGGTTCTTTGAGAAGATCAACAAGATAGACAAACCTCTAGCCAAACTAACCAAAAGGCAGAGAGAGAGCACGCTAATTAACAAAATCAGAAAGGAAAAGGGGGATATAACAATGGACATTGTGGAAATCCAGAGAATCTTTAGGTCATACTTTGAAAATCTGTACTCCACAAAATTCGAAAATCTAATGGAAATGGACAGTTTCCTGGATAAATATCACTTACCAAAATTAAATCAAGATCAGATAAACAGTTTAAATCGATCCATAACCTCAAATGAAATAGAAACAGTCATCAAAAGCCTCCCAACCAAAAAAAGCCCAGGACCAGATGGCTTCACTGCAGAATTCTACCAGAAATTCAAACAAGAGCTGATACCAGTACTCCTCACACTGTTCCGCACAATAGAAGCAGATGGGATATTTCCAAACTCTTTCTACAAGGCTACAATCACTTTGATACCCAAGCCACACAAAGATAAGACTAAGAAAGAGAACTACAGACCGATATCCTTCATGAACATCGATGCTAAAATACTCAATAAAATATTGGCTAATCGAATCCAAGAACATATCAGAAAAATCATCCACCACGATCAAGTAGGCTTCATCCCAGGGATGCAAGGATGGTTCAACATACGAAAAACCATCAATGTAATCCACCATATAAACAAACTGAAAAAGAAAAACCACATGATCATCTCACTAGATGCTGAAAAAGCCTTTGACAAAATCCAACATCCCTTCATGATAAAGATCTTGGAGAGAACAGGAATAACAGGAACATATCTAAACATGATAAACTCAATATACACCAAACCAAGAGCCAACATCAAACTAAATGGAGAGAAACTCGAAGCGTTTCCTCTAAAATCAGGAACAAGACAAGGATGTCCACTCTCTTCATACCTCTTCAATATTGTACTTGAAGTTCTAGCTAGAGCAATAAGAAATAACAGGGGATCAAAGGGATACAAATTGGAAAGGAGGAAGTCAAACTTTCACTATTTGCTGATGACATGATAGTCTACATAAGTGACCCGAAAAACTCTACCAGGAAACTCCTACAGCTGATAAACACCTTCAGCAAGGTAGCAGGATACAAAATTAACTCAAAAAAATCTGTAGCCCTACTGTATACAGATGATAAACTCAATGAGAAAGAAATCATGGAAACATCACCTTTCACAATATCCACAAGCAACATAAAATATCTTGGGGTAACACTACCAAAAAAAAAGAAAGACCTGTACAATAAGAACTTTGACACTTTAAAGAAAGAAATTAAAGAAGATACGAGAAAATGGAAAGATCTCCCATGCTCTTGGATAGGCAGAATTAATATAGTAAAAATGGCAATCCTACCAAAAGCAATCTACAGATACAATGCAATCCCCATCAAAATCCCAACACAGTTTTTCACAGACATTGAAAGAACAATACTCAACTTTATATGGAAAAATAAAAAACCCAGGATAGCCAAAACAACTCTTTACAATAAAAGATCTTCTGGAGGCATCACCATCCCTGACTTCAAGCTCTACTATAGAGCCATAGTTCTGAAAACAGCTTGGTATTGGCACAAGAATAGACAGATAGACCAATGGAATCGAATTGAAGACCCAGATATTAACCCACGCACCTACAAACACCTTATTTTTGACAAAGGTGCTAAATCCATACAATGGAAAAAAGATAGCATCTTCAACAAATGGTGCTGGCACAATTGGATTCGGACATGCAGAAAATTGCAGATTGATCCATACCTGTCACCATGCACAAAACTTAAGTGCAAATGGATCAAAGATCTCTCCATAAACCCTGCCACACTGAATCTTCTAGAAGAGAAAGTGGGAATAACCCTTGAACAAATTGGCACAGGAGACCACTTACTGAACATCAGGCCAGTAGCACAGACACTGAGGTCTGCAATCAATAAATGGGACCTCCTGAAACTGAGAAGCTTCTGTAAGGCAAAGGACACAGTCAGTAAGACAAAACGACCACCCACAGAATGGGAAAAGATCTTCACCAGCCCCACATCTGACAGAGGACTGATTTCCAAAATATACAAGGAGCTCAAGAAGCTAGCCACCAAAACACCATACAATGAAATTAAAAAGTGGGGTGCAGAACTAAACAGAGATTTTTCAACAGAGGAATCTGAAATGGCTGAAAGACACTTAAGAAAGTGCTCAAAATCCTTGGCCATCAGAGAAATGCAACTCAAAACAACTCTGAGATACCACTTGTCAGAATGGCTAAAATCAAAAATACCAATGACAACCTATGCTGGAGAGGATGCGGAGAAGAAGGAACACTCCTCCATTGCTGGTGGGAGTGTGAACTTGTAAGACCACTTTGGAAAGCAGTATGGCGGTTGCTCAGAAAAATGGGAATCAACCTACCTCAAGATCCAGCCATTCCTCTCTTGGGTATATACCCAAATACTGCATGTCCATACAACAAGGACATATGTTCAACCATGTTCATAGCAGCATTGTTTGTAATAGCCAGAACCTGGAAGCAACCTAGATGCCCCTCAACTGAAGAATGGAAAGAGAAAATGTGGTACATTTATACAATGGAGTACTACTCAGCAGAAAAATGCAATGGAATCTTGAAATTCGCAGGCAAATGGATGGAACTAGAAGAAACCATCCTGAGTGAGGTAACCCAATCACAAAAAGACAAACTTGGTATGTACTCACTCATATATGATTTTTAGACATAGAGCAAAGGTTTACCAGCCTATAATCTGCTTCCCCAAAGAAACTAGAAATCATGAATGACTCTAAGGGATAAATGGACCCCAGGAACGGGAAGTGGCATGAACTCCCGAGCTAATCGAGAGCATGAGGGTAGGGGAGTGGGTGCTGCCACAATAAGAGCACAAGAATAAGAGTAGAGGAGAAGAAATGGAGGAGCAGATATATTGAGTTGGGGGAAGAATAGAGGAGAGAGAGCAGGATGAGAGATACCATATCAGAGGGAGCCACTATAGGTCCGAGAAGAGATATAGAACTAGGGAGATCTCCAGAGACCTACAAGGATGACACGATCTGACAGTCCGGGCAGTGGAGGAGAGGACAGCCTAGAAGCCCTTCCCCTAGAATGAGATTGATGACTACTCTCTATGCTATCCTAGAGTCCTCATCCAGTGGCTGATGGAAGCAGAGACACACATCCACAGAAATACACTGAGCTGAAATCGGAAACCTAGTTGAAGAGAGGGAGGAATGAAGAAAGAAGGGGTCTGTACCAGGTTGGAGAAACCCACAGAAACAGTTGGCCTGAAAAAGGGAAAGCATATCGACCCCAGACGCTCTTTGGGAGGCCAGTACTGGACTAATCCAGCTCCCCAATCATGGATGCCAATGGGGAGGCCCCTGCACTCCTGGGAGCCTCTGGAGGTGGACTGGCATTTTGCCCTGGTGTGTGTGGGGGGGACTATGAGAGCCCATCCCACTTGAAGGGATTTGCTCTGTCTCTGGACACATGGGGAGGGGCCTAGGCCCAGCACAGGAAGATTTGGTGGACTTGGTGGAGCCCAGGTTGGGGGCCCTACCCTGCCTGGGGAGTGGTGGGTGGATGGGGTGGGGGTAGGTTGGAGGTGGGGGAGAAGGAATGGGGGTGAGGGGAGGGAGAGGGAGAGGGGAATTACATGTGAAACAAGCCTGTTCCCTAACTTGAATTAATAATAATAAGAAGAATAAAAAGAAAAAAATGAAAAAAAAAAAAGAGTTCATGAGTAAGAGGTCCAGGAAGGGTTGCCTAGGTGACTGAGCCTGTGGGTGGAGGACTGGGTCAAGTTGTTTCTTTCCTTGAGCTGAGGTTCTAAGGAGCTGTTATGTAATGGTCAATATACAACTATGTGGCTGGCCAAGAATGCCTAGGATCTTATGCCAAACCCTGGGATCTTTGGCTCCCAAAAGTTTATGTGCACCTTATACATACAGATGTCCTCAGAGTCCAGAGGGTGTCAGAGTCCCTGGAAGAGGCAGTGGTAAGCCACCTGATGTGCATGCTAAGTAACTAACTCAGGACCACAGCAAGAGTACTACACACTCTTAATTACTGAGTCATCCCTACACTCTTCTGTCCTCCTTTCATAATTACTTAGTTAGTTAGTTTTAACTTCATAAACATGGGTGTCAATCCATCCACTAGTGTATGAGACCTGTCAGTTGCCACACTCCTAAAGAAAAGTGACTCTCCCTTGCCTGTCTGACATAAACAATGTATTCACTGTGTCTCAGCTGGGGTGGAAATCCAGTAGCCTCTCCACTTCATGCTGTAATTTTTAACTGATTTGACCTTATGAAGGTCTTGTGTAGGTAAAAACTACTCTGAATTTATATGGGCAACAGCCATGTTATTCCAGAAAACAGCATTTTGCAGCACTAGTACCCTACCTCCAGCCATGCCTTTTTTTCCTGCCCTTTCTCCCATGATTACTTGGGGTTGGGGAGTGCTGTAGTCATCCCATCTATGGCTGAGCACTCAGTTAATTGCTTGAATGCTAGTATGTCTCTGTAGTAACCACTACTAACAGCAAAATGAATTTTCTGTGACCAAAATTGAGATTGAGAGCACTAGGAATATATACAACACACACACAAACACACACACACATGGGAGGGGGGAGAGAAAGGGAGAAAAAGCACATTGACAACATAACTACTTAGAAAAACAACATCAATAGATTCAGCCCAGGGCCCATAATTTCCCTAGCCATTGATTCTGACTGTGTTTACATTACCAGGCATGAAATCCCTCCAGTGAAGCAGGCCTCAATTCCAATCAGTAAAAGTGGTTGGTAACTCTTGAAAATAGCCTCGATACCATTGGGCAATGGGTACCTCTTCTCTGCTGGTCAGTATTGTAATATGGAGGGTCCAACACTGTATAAGACACTTGTCCTCTTTTGTCTTTTTCTCCAGCTGAAAGACTCCCATTAATCTAATCTATAATTAGATCTGGTGCCCTCTTCTGGTCTGCAGGCGTACATGCAGACAGAACATTGTATACATAATAAATAAAATAAAATCTTTAAAAAAAATGTTAAAGAATAAACTAGGGGCGTTCAGTATTTTGGATTGCCCTCCTGACTCTATCCTGTATCTGTATCTTTCTCTTAATTTCTTTACTCTTTCTCAATCCACACTCCTCTCAGGTATGAATCTGGCAAGTTGGCTGACACAGACTGTAGCCTCACAGAGACAGCTTCCCATAACTTTGAATAGAAGTATCCTGCTTTGGTGAATAATACTGTCCTCATAATACACAGGTATTAAAAGAAAATCTCAGTGTCAGTTATAGTTACCTCTTTATGTGTTATGTATGGTGATGGGCAGAGAGGCACCCAAAATATTAGACTGCAGCCACTGTTCTTGATTTCAAAACATACTGTATTGCTGAGGATTTTGTTCTATTTTTAATTAGGTATGGTATTGTGTGTCTCTGTAGGGTATGTGGATATGTGTACATTGCCTACAGAGTCCAGAATAGGGTAACAGTTCTGTTGGAGGTGTATTTATAGGCCATATGAATGGTGCTACATTGATGCTACAAAACAAACTCAGATCCTATGTTAGACTACTATGCACCCTTCACTACTAACTTGTCTCTCCAGTCCTGCTTTTTGGTTGCATAGCAATGGTGATGATATTCTTGGTTATCAGCTTGGCTATATCTGAAATTAACTACAACCCAAGCAGCTGGGTACACCTGTGAGGGATTTTTTTTCCTTAAATCATTTTAAGTGGAAAGGCCCAATTAATCCAGATATTTTAAGGTGGCATGATCTACCTTTATCTGAGCCACAACTTTGTTGGCAGCTTATATGAAGTTAATTGAAGAAAGAAGTTCTCTTTTTACCTCCTTGCCTTTGTTCTCACTGGCAAGTCTACTCCTTCACTGGCATTAGAGCCTACTTCTTCAGGATTCCAGCATACAATGGAGACCTGCCAAGACACCCAGCTTTGTGGACTGAACAACTATTGGATTCTTGGTCCTTCCCTTGGCAGACAGCCATTGCAGGCTAGCTGGACCACAGCCTGTAAGCCACTTTAATAAATCCTTTATGTATCTGTATATAGACTCATCCTATTATTTCTGTTCCTCTAGAGAACCCTGACTAATACAGATTTGATACCAGAAGCAATTCTTGAATAATAGAAATATAAGGATGATTTTTTAAAGTATCTGGAATAGGGTTTCCAATTTACCAACACCCACATTCACTTAAGCCTCCCCTAGAAACTCAGAGAGTATTGAATATCATGGAGTGAACTATTTTACAAACTTATGAAGATAAATGCAATTGATTTTCTTGATTCGCAAATTGTGTTAGGCAACATATTTGGTTACTGTTTATAAATTTTTTGACAATTTTTGGAAAAAATAAGGAAAATAGTGAAGATGGTTGGTTGCTCCTAGCATCTGAATGAATTGACAAAGGAAGATAATAAGCTCCATTATAATTAACTAACTTCTAGCATATCAGAATACAGTGAAGGGCAAGGAACTCAGTGATAATACTGACCAGCTAGGGACTGGGTAGCTGGTTGGCTACATTGGACCACTTCCTTCCTGGAAAAGACTTTGTTCTTACTGCAATAGATACTTACTCCAGTTATTGATTTACCTTTCCTGCATGTAATGCTTCTGGTAAAAACACCATTTGTGGACTTTCATTAATGCCTTATCCTCTGTCAAGGTCTTCCATATGGTATTTTTTCTGACCAAGGAATTAACTTCACAGACGGAGAAGTGCTATGGTACATCCATAGAATCCACTGGTCTTACCAAGTTCCCCACCATCCTGACTCAGATGGCCTGATAGAAAGGTGGAATGGCCTTTTGAAGACTCAATTATAGTGCCAATTAGGTGGCAGCAGCCTGGAGGACTGGGGTAGGATTCTCCAGAAGTTAGTACATGCTTTGAATGAGTACCCAATATATGGTGTAGTTTCTCCAATAACCAGGATCCATGGGTCAAGGATCCTGGGGTGTAAAGGGGAATAGTTCTATCCAGTATCATCTCTAATGACCCACTAGTTTTGCTCCCTGTTTCTGAGCCCTTAAATTCTCCTGACCCAGAAGTTGTGTTCCAGAGTGTGGACTGCCCCTGCCAGGAGACACAACAAACATTCCACTGAACTTTAAACTCAGACTTCACCCTGTCAACCTAAAGCCAACCAGCTAAGAAAGTAGTAACAGCTGTAGGAGGGGTGCTTGTTCAAGACTACCAAGGGGAAATTGATTTGCTTTTACACTATGGAGGTAAGAATGGTTATGTCTGGAATGTAAGAGATCTTTAAGTGTTTCTCTTGGTGCTACCATGCCCTGTGATCAAAGTCAACAGGAAAGTATAACCTAACCTAGGCATAGTGGCAAAGGGCATAGATCCTTCAGAACTGATGGTATGTGTCACTCCTCCAGGCAAAGAGCCAAGATCTGCAGAGATGCTTGCTGAGGGTGACACAGAATACATAGTGGAGGAAGGTAGTTATAAATGCCAAGTAAAGCCACATGACCAGTTGCAGAAGTAATGTTTATAACTGACTTGAGTGTTTATGTCATATTTTGATAAGAACGTGTTTATACAGATAGTTATGTTTTCTTCCCTGAGTTTCTCTATCATGTAATGTAACACCTGTTATGACACTAACAGTGTTTATTACATTTAAGTTTTGAGATACTAATAAAAAGTCCCATAAGGGACATTGTTACCTATTCTGAAATTTATAATGCTTTTGAGATTTGTGTGGAATAGTTGTATCATGTTAGGCATAATTATGATATGGTTATTATTTTTATTTGGAAATTTAGCATGACATAACTATGTGTCAAGTTTACAAGGATTGAACTTATGATGGTTGTTCTTGGTCATCAACTTGAGCAATCTGGAATTAACTAAAACATAAGTGGCTGAGTACATCTGTAAGGTATTTCTTAATTAAATCATTTGAAGTGAGAAGACTCACTTGAACCCAGATATTTTGAGGTGGGAAGATTCACCTTTAATCTGGGCCACACCTTCTGCTGGCAGCCTATATAGATATGGCAAAAAGAATCTTTCCTTTTATCTGCTTTCCCTTGCTCTCCCTGGCAAGTCAGCCTTTGCTGGTATAAGAGCCTACTTCTTCATGATTCCAGCATACAATGAGGACCACCTGAGAAGCCCCATCTTCATGGACTGAATAACTAGTGGATTGTTGGATTTTCTATTGGTAAACATTCATTGAATTAACTGGGCCATAGCCTATAAGCCACTCTGAAAAATCCCCTTTATGCATCTATATATAAATTCATTATATCAGTTCTGTTCCTCTTTAGAACACTGATTAATATGTCAACAAAATACTTAATACAACTAAATACTTAATTGTAGCCCCCCATATTCAATGCATGACTCTAATATTATCTATATTTATATAAGATTCTTATATAGCATGACTCTAAATATTATGTATATTTATAAACCTTTTAGAAGTTACAAAAGAGGATGTTATTTTCATCTTCATTGGGTTTTCTCACTATTAGTGGTATAATAAACCATAGGGTCACATGACTGGCAACCAGGGACAGTTCCTCTGCCCCAGCATTCACTAAAATAATTCAAACTAGCCAGTCCTGAGAGTCTTAAGTGTGCTCTGTCCATGTCCTTCCACAAAAGTCATGGTGAACATTCTTGCCATTATTCAATCTTTGCTTTTTATTTCCTGCCCAACCCAGCTGTTACCCTGGGCCTGCTGAGGTGTTGATCCCACTTCTTGGGACCTGTGAGCAGCATACCCTTTGATAGTAACCATTTCCTGAACGCTTTCACCAACTTTTCTGTAAATACCCATTTAAGAGACTCTCTGCCCATTCTCCATCCCAATTTCCTTCATCACCCCTCCATTTCACTTTATGAATACAAGTTCTACCAACAGCAAAAACAAAATGTCACCAAAAACTGAATCTCCCCCTTACACAAAAATGTCATTCTTGTCCTTCATATATCCTAGTACAACAGAGAAAGACTGACTCTGTTGCCAAAAAAAGCAAATAATAATTCATGGCTGTTAAGGTTTGAATTTGAGTCATTAGTTATTGATTTTTGTGAGTGTATATGTGAGCGTGTGTGTGTGTGTGTGTGTGTGTGTGTGTGTGTGTGTGTGTGTGTGTGTGGTGTGTGTGTGTGTGTGTGTGTGTGTGTGTGTGTGTGTGTGTGTGTGTTAGTGGGATTGAAAGTAAAGTTTTACACGTGCTAGGCAAGCACTTATTAAACTGAAGTTCCTAGAGAAAAAACAAAGCTTCACTGGGGTGAAAGATTCTGAAAGCCTGGCTACATAGAACTTCCATGACTATAGAAATTAGACACATATTGCAGGTTCAGAGCCAAATTATCTTGTGCTATCTTTAGCTATGCATTTCCCAACATGGTATTTGAACTGGCTTTCTTGTTACTATCAGGAAGACACAGAGGGATTTACCTAATAAATCTCTAGCTTCCACAAACACAAAGGCTAAGAATGCAATCAGATTACATGTGAGACATGAATCTTGACTTGCATATCTGTTTCCAACACACACACACACACACACACACACACACACACACACACACACACACACACTATCACAACAATATTAGATGTAAATGAGTGTGCCTTAGTCTGAAAAAAATCAGTTAGGGAAAGAAAGGTCTGAAAACATTCATTTAGCTTCGAGTCTAAGATATTAGCTAAACACACCAAGTGTTTTATGTCCAGATAGCTGTAAATTGAAATGAAAAACAAAGCAAAGCACCTAAAATGAGAAGCAGGAAAGCATCTGCCTTCTGATTCCACACGAGGACTCCCTCTGCAAGCCCCACCCTGCTGGCACTACAAAACAAAGAAAGCCTAGCAAATGCAGGAAGAGCCTATTAAGCCAACAGTGTCTCAATATCCATTGGCATCATATGAGCAGCAACACCAAGGCTCCATCAAAAGTTTCTTAAAGGGAGCAATGGAGCTCAAAAACTTGACTGGCACAGAGGATCCAAGGGAGCATGAGAAGCAGCCAAAGTCGAAAATGCCCTCCCAGAGCCAAGACTCCTCAAGGTGTTTCAGAGTCAAGTGAAGTCAAGAGGAAAATACCACTGCTCTCAGATGAAATGAAGAGAATCTGAATTATCAACCATCATTGAAGGATCTGGAAGTGGGTTTGCATAGATACATGGAAATTTTTAACTTGAAAATTACTCTTGGCCATGTCTCATCTGGCTAATTAGGTTAGGCAAAGAGACCTCCTGATGGCAAAATGTTATGTCTCCACTTCAATACTGTCCAGACTGGTCTCAAGCCTGAAACCACCAGTATTCATGAGACTGATGGGAACTGACAGTTTCAAAGGCTGTCTATTATAGAGGTACTAGAGTTGTCTATCATTTTGTTTTCTACTTGACAAGTATTTTTTAATCCCTTTGCCTCAGTTATTTCATATACAAAAAGAAAACAAAACTTAATATTTCAATACTAATTTATATGGAATTCATAATTTCTTATGATTATATAAAATTTGTTAAAATAGCAGCTTGATGGTACAGCTCAGTGGTAGATCACCTGCCCAGCTAGTGGATGCTCTAGATTCAATTGATAGTATCACACAAAAAATTGCAAACAAATTACACTATTTGTACTTTGGGAAAATTAACATTCTATCTTTATCTTACATGAATGAAGCAATGAGTAGCTCTCATTTTCATGAATTTTATATGCTAGCATACATGGACACATGCACATACAAATAATTAAATGATGTAACAAAATTGAAATATACAACAATCAATATAATTTTAATTCTAGTGTTAATGGCAAAGATCACATGGAAATAGAGGAACAAAGTTGTCATTAGCATCGAAAAGGACAGGAAAAAAAGGAAATATATGTTCAAGGAGGTAAACTGCTTAGATTCAGAGCATCCACTTCCTTCTGAAAAGAGGTATGAGTATGCACCTGTATCCATTATGTGTAATCTTGATTTTTTTTTCAGGTGCACTGTTCATATTAACCTTCATTCTCCAGGTAAGATCAGCCTCGTTGTTCATTCTCCAAGCAAGATTAGCTCCTTTGTGGAGCAGAAAATATTCAGCTGTCATGATTGCTTGTTTCTCTTGAAGTTCAGTTTCCACCACCCACATGCTGACTTACAGCTGTCCCTAACTCCAGGTCCACCCTCTTCTCACCTTTGCAGGAATTGAATACATCAGGTGCACATACACACTTACAGGACATACACAGAAAATAAATAAATCTAAAAAACTAATAATTTTAACTCCTTCTAAATTTTGAACATATTGCCCACAATGCTGGGTGAGTAAATTCTTCCTGAATGATCAACTAATGATCTAGTAGTTATATCTTACAGTTTGGAAAAAGTATGGTTCTCCTCTGACAACCACTTTGACAGTACTTAGCCTTTCCCTTTTCCTATCCTGTCACTGTTGATGAAATTTCTGCACCTGTCTGACTTCCACAGACCATCTTGGATGAAGGCACCATTTGAGGTAACTTGAAGCCAGCATCATGATTCAAGTTCACTCTGGACATATTCTCTCTAAGCAATGACAACTCAAGATGGGTGAAACTAACAGTATCTAAATGAGTCTTGAATTACCAAAAAAAACTTTGAAACTAGTAGAAGATATAAACTTCATTATACATAGTACAGGTTTTAAACTAATTTTTAACCCATCAGGATTCCCTGGTTGTTAGATGAATAACCAAGTGTTTCACCCAATTTCATATTTTGGATCACATATGTCACCTGGTGTAACTGTTAATCTTTGTTGTCAACGTGACAGCATTTGGAAGGAACTGAACTTGAGCACCTGGGTGCCTCTAAGAGATTTCTCATGGTTGGATTATTTGCAGTTGGAAGTTCTACTTTAAATCTGAGCCACACTGAAGGGACCAGCTCCCCATTTCAGCAGCCATGACAGTAACTCGTGCTTGCCATGACCTTGTCCTAGTCACTAGAAGTCAGATGCCTGCCTCGTGGCATGGAACCAATCAGAAGTTAGCTGGTGGCGCTATGCTTTACGGCTCTGGGTGTGCTTTACAGACAAGTGCACAGCAATGACACACAGAGCATAGCAACCACCCTGGGAGGGCCTATGGGCCATAACAACCAGTTGGCCAATCAACACAGGTCAAGCCCTCCAAGCCTGGAGGCACGTCAAACCTGAGCCTGTGAGTACTCCTAGACACTCCCCTTATGATGCCCTACAAGATCTCTCTGCAGCCAGTTCGAGCTGTCTTTGCTAGCCATCTTCCATGGCGGGTGGGTGAAAGACGCCAGCTAACATGGGGTTAGCTCGTTAAACAACAATAAAGCCTCATGCAGTTTGCAGCAAGCTTTTGAATCTGCCTGGTGATTGGGGTGACGGAGGTCCTGGACTGGGACCCTGGAGGCCTGAGTTTTCCTTCTGGTGGCAGCCCACAAAAAAGATGGAAGAAGGAAGCTTGTGCTTCCTGTCTGCTTGTCTTCATTCCACTGGTGAGTTCATCCTTCCCAAGCCACTCCTTGGCTGGTGTTAGAACCTTCTTTTTCAGGATTCTAATGTGGAGTAAAACCTGGCAGCTCTCTAGGACATCCCTAGGACTTCAGCATCAGATTGGATCTGCCAAAGCATCCAGTCTTGAGAACTGAACAACTTCTGGATCTTTGGCCCTTTCCCCAAGAAGACATGACTACTGTTGTTGGACTACTGAGAATACAACCCTTAAGCACTCTAATAAACGTCCTTCCGTTACAGATATATTAGTTCATTCTCTCAGGTCTGTTCTTAAGAAACCCCTGACAAATACAACTGGTTATTATGAAATCCTTCTCTCCACTTGTCATTGGGATATTGAGACCAAAAAAGCTGTCAGGACAGGACAGCGACCACCAGAGAATTAAATTCAGACTTCCAACATTTGTTTGCATTTCCCCATACTTAGAAAGTTTGTATCACACAAATATTCTTGATGATCTATTTGAAAGTAAATTTGAGACACAGAGCTATTTATCTCTAAATCCTAGAACATGCATCTCTTTGAAATGCTATCTTTCTTAATAAATTTCTCTCTGTTACCACATAGGAAAACTTAATGTTTCCTGTGGGGGACCAAAATATTTCTGCTATGGAATATTTTGAGATCCAGCCTTGGGTTTCACTAAACATTGAGCACCAGAAAGCTCGAGTCCACTATTGTATTGTTAATGCCAGTAAGGCTACTATTGTTTACCATGGCCTCAGGGTAATATGCCTCCTAATTTGCATCTCTATGTGTCTAAGCATCTGAATAGGCCCTTACCTGGGCAGGGAGAGCAGAGGTGTGTGAGTACATTGTGAGGATGGAAGGTTAGGAGTGAGAGGTGTAGGAGGGACCAGAAAGGAGAGGGAAGAACAAAGAGAGATGGTTCCCTCGTGGTCATGACAGGACGGTTAAGAAACACCAGGAAAGATGGCTAATAAAGAAATGACTCTAGTTCTACAACATGGAACTGAGAGCTCTCTGAAGATGACAAGATGCCTGTGTTTGGTCTTTATCGCCGCTGGGTTGCTAGGAGCTTCCAGGTCCATACACCCCCACTCAGGCAGAACCTTATGGATTAAGGCTGATACATCCCGGGTTATGACAATTTCCCAGATAATTCAAAGTCCCCTTGATTTTATTGTCTCTTCTGTCAAACCTCAAAATCATTTTATACTTTTTGCACACCTAATATTGCATATATATTTTTTAATACTTTGAGTATAGAGGATAGTGTTAAATTTTTGCTTAAAGATAAAGAAAAAGAGGAGTGCAAGATGAGACATATTAATCGGTTTATTATAGGCCGGGCAGAGTAGGGAGACTAAGAGAGAAGAGGAACAGGGGTAAATTGCTGACCACTATGGTCGGTCACCATAGAGAGAGAGAAGAGAAGCAGAAGCAGACTGTGAAGAAGAGAAGAGTAGAGAGTGGAGAGAGAGAGAGAGTAAAGAGAGAGTGTAAATGGGTAGGGTCTGTCTTTTAAAGGTGTCCTCTGCACCTGTGTGCAGACTTAGTTCCCGTGGAACCCTGGGATGACCAGGTTACTGCCTGTTCCACCAGGTAACAGGGGCAGGCCAGCATAATGCCTGAATTTTTCAGTAGGTAGGTATGTGTTATACCCTAACTGACGAATACACCTTAAACCACTAAGCATGGAATAAGGGCAAAACTGTGCAACCTGTGTGGCAAAATCTGTTCTTTTTGTCATTTCAAGTCACAGAATTTCTTGAAAATCATCAAGAGTGGTGCCTGGCAGCCAGTTTCTTTGTAATAGTGCTGAAGTGTGCATCCTGTCATTTTTAGAATCTTCTTTGAACTAACTTACAATCTGTGTTTTTATAACCTTTTATAGGTAAGGGAGAACACATGCCAGGGTGCTTCATTAAGTTCAGAGGACAGTTCCAGGAGTCCTAGAGTTCTCCCACCCTGGGCTCCTCAGTAATCAAACTGGGGTTATCTGTCATGTTGGTAGTGGACTCACTGAGCCATCTTGTCAGTCCATAACCATTGTTTTCATGATGCTTATCTCTTGGCTCTTGAACACTGATTTATGAGGCTTTCTGGTTCCCAGTTGTTGAGGGTTAGGGCTCTTATCCATCTGACATCTCATGGTGGCTTCCTAACAAAAGTATGACTAAGCACTTTCTACAGATGAGTTTGTTGTGGTTTTGAGTATTATTCATAGCAAAGGAAGTATGTTTTGTTTAAATGAGAGAATATAAATGGTGCTTTGGTTTTTATAGGGTTATTGACTACAATTAAGTTGTGGGACCAAATTTTGCTCATATGGCCACTTGAGAGGAAGAAATATGTGTAGTGGGAGAGGGGCCATAGCAAACCTCAGAATTCAGCACTACTGGTTCTCAAGCCTAGGTTGTGGGTTTACAGACTCACACTGCCTATTTATTGAGTCTGTTACAACCACATCTCCGAATTGATGTCATTCTTAAATAAAATGAGCGTTGCCAGCCAGAAGCAAGACAACAGACCCACCAGCTGTAAGCATACTGCTTACAGACTAAACTTAGGACCAAAAACCATTATATAGTATAATTTATTACAGAACACAAGAGAATATGTATCTGACAGATGTGTTAGAGGAAACAACACACACATACACACACACACACACAAACAAAAAGTTGTTTACATGCCAAGCAGGTCCTGTCTCCTCAGCAGAGGGTAAACATCCTGTAATGCCTTATTTTGTTTCCCAAGCACCTCCAAGATCAGGCTTGATCAGAGAGGATAATGTTTTTATTTTCCATAAACAAGCAAGGACTATGACAAGTGGAGCTTCAATCTACATGTACATAATTGCTTCAGGTGTTCTGGAAACAGCCTCATTTCAAAAGGGTCCCATGAGTGTGGTAAGGAATAAAATCTTGAGGTTTTATTGCTCATGGCTCTGAGTAATTTGCCATTGGAGTAGACTGTATTGAAGCAATTTAACTGTGCACACCATCAAGAGCTTTTTAAAAAGATGCTGTAAATTGTTTTGAAGGAACTTCATGGTAGCTCAACACCGTGAAACTGAACATGAGTGCTAGGGCAACTATTTGAATTTTTCTAACGGTTTATGAACCATTATTTAGGGAGTTTTGTGTTTTTGTACTATCTATTAAAACCATCTAAGAGAAAAGATGAAAATAGAGAAAGAGAGCACATTTATTTCCAACTATGTATTTATTTCCAACTATGACTTTGATGCTCAAGAAAGTACTATGACTGTAGAATTACAAAATTCTGCATTTGTTGAAAGAACTCCGTGTCCTGGGTTATTTTTATTACCTTCATTTTTATATGTCTTGTATAACCAAGAGTAAATGTTTAGAGCCATTATAGAAACTTGGAATTTATAGAGAGTCTAGTAAATTTGGGACCATATTAAAATCTATAGTTGTGAGCTAGGAAAGGATGAAAAAGAAGGATGATTGATGTGTCAACTGCAGACACTTTAGATGAATCAATTTTAGGAAAAAGTGAATGCAGAATTTGAAATAAAAAAATGTCTTCACTTAATACTATGAAATCTCCCTACCCCTTGGAGAGTCTTAATTCCTCTCAGGAGCATTGATGCCTAGGTTTGAACTGCTGGCATAAAGCATAGCCTAGGAATAGTTCTTGGGACATTTCTCTCTGAAGGGCACATTAAATACAAAATGATTCACAAAAGGGTACTGAGAAAGGACAAGCACTAAAGGCAAATTCAACACTTCACAGTCTGCTCCTGTTTGACCCTGATGTCCTGATGTTCTTGCATTTTTACTCAGTTGGAAATCTTAAACACAGACTAACTGAAGGCCCTCATAGTCCTTGAATTGGATGAGCTAAAGTCCAAATATAAAAAGGGAACATAAAATAATGGGAAAGTCTCCTCCTAAAAAATACTCAGAGAAGCTCTGTCTAGAGGAATCATTTATTAGATTTGCTGTTTACTATGCTTGCTTTTATTTTTGTCAGCTAAAGAAATACCAGAGGGCTTCAAATGAATCATCATTTATCTCATGTCTTGACACAACTAGACTTAATTATCTTTCTGTCAATTATTTTAGAACTACTTCGCCCTCTAGCTTTGTATGTAAGTTGTGTTGGCATGGTTACCAACACATTACTCCAAGTGTATTGATTCTATACTTCTTCAAAGCAATAAATTCCTTTTCCAATACCAGTCCAATCAAGGCTCAAAATTATAGAGCATGGTGTATTAGTTTCTGGGCCTAGAAATTTATTGCATAGATGAGATTTTTAAAACTAATAGCTAATTTCTCTAAATAGCTGTTAAAGATTCAACAGAAAAAATATTCAGTAGGGAGCATACAGGAGGCATCAAAGCTTACAAGTAACTGCATTAGTTGTGAGCTCAGGGATTCTTTTTATAAAGACATTATCTGTCAAGACCAATATTATCTAAAAGCCTTGGGCTCACCTTCGTCATAATATCCTTTCAAGTACTGAATGATAGCTTGATGCATGTCTGACTCTCTCCTTCTCACAAATTCTCTCCTGTAGACATGGCCCTGTCTATTGAGAGAAAAAATGTCTCAGAAACTTTTGGAGGATGGGGTTTGAGATAGGGTTTCTCTATGTAGCTTTGGAGCCTGACATGGAACTCACTCTGTAGACCAGGCTGGCCTTGAACACACAGAGATTCACCTGCTTCTGTCTCCCAAGTGCTGGGATTAAAGGTTTGCATCACCATGCCTTTAATGCATACTTGCTAGTATTCAACTTACTCTCTCTGCTTTCCATCCAGTCCAGAGCCCAGCCCATAAAATGGTATCACCTGTGTTCAAGGAATATGGAATATTAGATGAGACCACTGTTGTCAGAATCATATGTATCATTAGTGAAATATAAAGCAAAGAGTGTTCTATTCTGGCTACACTGCAAAGGAAAAGACAGTATGTTTAAGAACAAGTGACAAAGGACAAATGAGTTGTGTGATTTTAGAAAAGCACCTCCACAGCATCCTGCTTATCAGTTATGTTACATAAAACAGTGATTCCTGAATGCTACTGTCTTCTCCATTCAGGAACACTTGGCAGTGTCTAGGAGTTACTTTGTCACTCTGTGAAAGTTTGCTAGTGCTGTGTACTGTCCAGAGATCATGGATACTTCTAAATACCTTACAATGCACAGATTAGCTCCACAAGAAAAAAATATTTGGCCCAAAATATCAAAATGCTGAACTCAGAAATAATAATTGAAAAAATACAGAAATTCAACCAACCGTGATCTATTACATTTGCAATTATGGGAGTTATGAATGAAATATGATTACTTCGTTTAGAATTCTAATTCCTTCCCTTGGCAAAGAACCCAAAGACTGCCATATTCTACCATCTTTAGGATATTATAGTCTCTTCAATTCTCTTATTTTTTTTTCTGGTTTTGCACTTCAAATACTGAGTCTCCTTTCTAAAATTCCACAATTCATCAAAATGGTTTTATTAATTCTCATTGTATATTTGGATATTTTTAGATAGTGACTTTTCAAATGACTTCAAATTGATAGCTCAAAAGACAATCACTGTTACTAGTTTAATATGTCTCCAAGTGGAATTGAATTAGGGTTGAAACAGGAGCAAAATTTAAAGTTCTTTTCTTGCAATGATTTTCTGAAAATGGTTGACAGGATTCTGGGGTTTTGGGAAGTTAGCACGATGACATTGGAAGGGCCAGATGAAAAGTAGACAAAGCTTCTCTGTTCCCTTAAACATTCGGAAAGGCAACTTTCACATATTTCTTGCATCAACTTCTGTAAGCTTTAGCTTGAGAAGGATGCTATCACTGAGTCCTCCAAGGCGCTGACTGCACATTTAACTTTATAAAGGAAGAGATGTGGACTCCTGATTCTTTTGAGTCAGCTAACAAGGGGAGGGAAAATACAGCAAATCCCAGAGCTAGGCTCTGTGCTTAACAGTAAGGTTACTTACCTGGTTAATTCATGTTGATGTAGTCTATGATTGCTTCATGAAAATGAGGCTGCAGTGGCCTAAATCAAAACAATATTAAAGTAACACCAGGGGAAGTGGAACAGAGAAACACACACACACACACACACACACACACACACACACACACACACACTGGGTTGCTCTAATGATTAACAATAGTTTGGATTAAAGGATGAAATCCTTTCTTAAGGAATGATCAAATCCCTGCTGCCTTCTCCTCTCTGCTGTGCCCAAATTCTGAATCCTGAAATCACCAAGAAGTCCATTTCAATGCAAAAGAAATGAGTCTTTTATTGCAGTTGTTTAACAAGATAACCCTATTAGCTTGGGCCTTTCATCCACCCACCATGGTGGATGGCTGGGGAAAGACCCCAAGAAACCACCGGACAGAGATCTTATAGGGCAGTATAAGGGGAGTGTCTAGGGGTATGCACAGGCCCAGGATTGGTGTGCCTCCAGGCTTGCAGAACTTGCCCTGTGTTGATTGGTCAACTGGTTGTTATGGCCCATAGGCCCTACCACAGTGGTTGCTATGCTCTGCATGTCATTGCTGTGCACTGGTCCATAAAGCACATCCAGATCCATAAAGCATAGCACCACCAGCTAACTTCTGATTGGTTCCTTGCCACGAGGCAGGCATCTGACCTCCTAGTGACCAAGGCAAGGTCAGGCAAGCACATGTTAGACTGTCATGGCTGCCAAAATGGGGAGCTGGTCCCTTCATCTCTAGAGCATTTCCTTTTATAGAAGAGGACAGGACTGGACAGGCATAGTAAGGTTCTGTTTTGTTTTGGTTTTGGTTTTTGTTTGTTTGTTTTGTCTTCAAAATCAACCTTGTCAAAAAAGTATTCTCTTGGGACAGTATTAAAAAAAAAAAAAAGAATAAGCCGGCATTGGTGGTGCATGCCTTTAATCCCAGCACTGGGGAGGCAGAGGCAGGTGGATCTCTGTGAGTTCAAGACCAGCCTGGTCTACAAGAGCTAGTTCTAGGACAGCCTCCAAAGCCACAGAGAAACCCTGTCTTAAAAAAAAAAAAAAGAATGACTATCTCAAGGGGTATGGGTCAGACCTACATTTTGGTTGCCCATACCACAACAACAATGGGGATAATTTTAATTGGAAAATTGAATAATAAATGTGATCAGCCTCTTATTGAGATCTTCTCTTCCTCAATCAGTGATTTTAGAATCTCACAGCCATAGGAAATACTGTCTGTACAAGGTAACACAGATTTCTTCCTGCACAGATGTCCAGGAGGTGGCCAAGTTATCTTTCATATCTGAATTATTTCCAAAAGGATTGCTAGGGTCAATCCTGTGATACAGATCCAATCCCTGCTCTTGGAATTGCATTGCTAAGATTCAGAGCTGCAATCACAAATATTGAGTATCTATATGGCACTTTATCCCTGCACAATGTCGTATTTTAATTTTTAGTGGTCATTTCCACAAAGAAGTCTCCAAGGCAGGTTTATGGTGGTCCTCTAACTCAATGGATTAAGAAACAGAGCCTTTGTGCAAGGTCTGGGTCAACAGCATGGAGAAGGCTGGTTGTCTCCAGAAGCCTGATGCTTCTGATTGATCTACTCCATCTTCCCTTGCTGCATAGCTTGCTTTTGTCCATCCAGGGACATTCATCTCTGCCTCAGCAGCTCCTCTACGATTAGACTCTCTTGACCCTGGTTTCCATTTGAACTCAGCTATTACAAAACAGTGAAGAGAAATTTGAGAAGATGCTAAGGATGGAGTGGTTATTTTTTGAGAGTGTCACATGAGAAGAGCTGCAACTCTGATCCAAAAGTAACTGCTCTTTTCAAGGTCATGCCTCTCTTGTTCAGACTGTTGTGATGACTTCCCCCTACTTGCACTTTCAGGCCAATGATTGAAAATAGCCCTTCTTTCCCTATTAACTAGCCTAGGATGCTTCATTATTCCCTTGTTTATGTATCACAGCTGCATGCTTTTTGTTTTGTTTTTTAGGTTTTTTTTTTTTTTTTTTTTTTTTTTTTTTTTTTTTTTTTTTTTTTTTTCAAGACAGGGTTTCTCTGTGTAGCTTTGGAGTCTATCCTGGCACTCACTCTGGAGACCAGGCTGGCCTCAAACTCACAGAGATCTGCCTGCCTCTGCCTCCTGAGTTCTGGGATTAAAGGCTTGCTCTACCAGCGCCCAGCTACACCTGCATGTTTGTAAACAGTTGTTTAATTCCTCAAGCTGTTTCTGGGGGGGGGGGGACCAGAATCACCTCTGCAGGTTCTTCAAATCCTTGACAAAAGAATTTAAAAGGCAACACAGAAAGGAACTGCAGGGTGCTTTACTGTTGTTAGAAAACAACAGGGCTGTGATACCTGGAGTAGGGAGCTAGGAAGAGAAAACTCTGAGCATTTAATAGGATACAAGTCAACAAGATACTCTTTGGAGGACAAAGTAGAAAGACTCAGCAAAGAAAAACATCTGGGAGCCTAAAACTTTTGTTCTTTACAGATCATACTGAAAAAGGCACAGAATTAAGGTGACATCTCCTAGGGCGGGAAAGAAGCTCTCTAACCTTTACTTGCAGAGCAATAAGGAACTATTTAACCTCAATATTATTTAAATGCTCAGGTAAGAGTGGCTATTTGTGTACTAGAACTCAAATAGTGTTTAAGTTTCTCTTAGAGCCATTGTAGCTTTGGGCAAGGCACAAATAATTTTCAGAAATTATTGTTACCAGTTTGCCTGTGATGTTGATTAGTTTTGATTCTGGAGAAAATTGATGATTGAATTTTTATCATCAGTCTACCCTTTAATTCTGTGGCCTGTATAAAGTTATCACCATTGATTTGGCCTTTAACTAGTATCACACAGCCTGTGGATCATTATCAGTTTCTGAAAGGCCAGTGGTGGTTTATTTCAAATTAGCCATGGGAAGCATCGTGCTTGAAAATGAGTTACAGGCAGCTTTGGATTTCCCACTGTAATGCTGATATTTTGAAATTTATTTTTCATTTTTTTTGCTTTATCATAGTATTAACGACATTTGCCACAAAGGAAGCTGACCTATTGATATTTTTGTCTCAATGGTACCTTGGAAGCCAATAGCTAAAGAAGGCCTGATCATTCCTGTCTAACATCCCTGTGGTAGTTAACATTTATTGTCACCTTTATAAGATCTAGGTCACCTCATAAATAAACTTCTGGGCATGACCTTAAGGGATTACTAAGATTAGGTTAACTGAGCTTTACAGAGCTACGTTAACTATGGAGGATATCAGTCCATGGGCTGAGGTCCTAGAGAGAATGAAAGAAAAAAGATCATTAGAATTAATAACTCCCTGTAGATGCATCATGATCAGCCTCCACAAGCTCTTGCCAAGTCTCTCTCTCTCTCTCTCTCTCTCTCTCTCTCTCTCTCTCTCTCTCAGAATTTCCTCTAGAAACACAATGGATTCACAGGCTGCTTGACCATGCCCAGTGGTAGACAACCATCATATTTTTTTGTTTTGTTTTATTTTGTTTGTCTCATAATGCTTTGTCTGGGCATTTTTATCCTAGTCTTTTACTTATATATCATGGCTTCAGATTTTGTGTCTTTGTGGGATCTCTCTCTGTGTGAATGTATGCCCCTTTGTCTACATGTGCTACTTATGCTTTTTCATTGGTTGTTTTCCCCCCAGTTTGTTTGTTTTGTCCTATTCAGAGGAGTTTGTTTTTATTTTACCTTATCATTATTTTCTTTGTTTTTCCTCTTATTTTTTAGATAACTGTTTTCTAATAAGAGATGGCAAGAAAGGGTGTAAATTTGAGTTGGTGCAGAGGTGGGAGGACTGAGCAGGAGTTGGGGGAAGGGAAACCATAATCAGAATACTTTGTATAAAAAATCAATTTTCAATAAAACAAGAAGGTGAAGAACACAGATTTAGAGAACAAATCTTGGATTTGGTGTCCTTATTTCATGAATGAAGAATCAGATGGGTTGGGGATGGGCATGGGAACAGTAAATCTCTGGTAAGTTGAGGATGGAGGAAGAAAGCACTAGGAGAGACAACTGGAACTGGGGCATCTTCAGGATGAGCTACAAATCTAGTGCATTGGAAACTCCATTGTTGTGCCCAAATTCTGAACCCCAAAATCACCAAGAGGACCATTTCAATGCAAAAGCAATGAGTCTTTTATTGCAGTTGTTTAACGAGCTAACCCCATTAGCTCAGGCCTTTCATCCACCCACCATGGTGGATGGCTGGGGAAAGACCCAAAGAAACCACCAGACAGAGATCTTATAGGGCAGCATAAGGGGTGTGTCTATGGGTATACACAGGATTAGTATTGGTGGTGCCTCCAGGCTTGGAGGACTTGCCCTGTGTTGATTGGTCAACTGGTTGTTATGGCCCATAGGCCCTCCCATGGCAGTTGCTATGCTCTGCACGTCATTTCTTTGCACTTGTCTGTAAAGCACACGCAGAGCCATAAAGCACAGCCCCTCTAGCTAACTTGTGATTGGTCTCTTACCATGAGGCAGACATCTGGCCTCCTAGTGACCAAGGCAAGCACTCATTAGGCTGTTATGACTGCCAAAATGGTGAGCTGGTCCCTTCACCATGAATCAATTAGGATGATCCTAGCTAAGACTACTAGCAATGAGGGATACAGAGCCTATACCAGCCATCTCCTGTAACTAGGCAAGACTTCCAGTAGAGGGTTTGGGACCCCAACCCAGCCACAAAACCTTTGACCTATAATTTGTACTGCTTACAAGATATATTGGGGTAATGTTGGCGCAGAAATTGTGGGAGTGGCCAACCAATGACTGATCCAGTTGGAGACCCATACCATGAGAGGAAATCCATCCTGGATACTGCCTGGTGGGCCAGAACTCAGAAGATGGACAGCCTAGAGACCTAGGATAGAACCCAGCAGCACAGGCAAAAAAAATTAATGAAATGATTCCTAATGATATTCTGTTATACTCATAGATTGGTCTCTAGCCCAATTTTTGTCAGAGGATTCACCCTGCAACTGATGGAAACAGATGTAAGACCCAGACATTAGGCAAGCTCAGGGAATCCTGTGGAAGACAGGGAGTAAGGATTATAGGAACCTGGGGGCTTAAGGACACCACAAGAATATCCACAGAATTATCTTGGGCTTATAGGGGCTCACAGAGACTGGACTGACAACCTTCATGGAACTGACCTAGGCCCTAGCATGTATGTTACAGTTGTGTAACTTAGTCTTCTTGTGGAACACCTAATAATGGGAGTAGGGCCTGTCTCTTACTCTGTTGTCTGCTTTGGGACAGTTTTCTCCTGCCAGGTTGCCCTGTCCAGCCTTACTAAAAGAGGAGGTGCCTACTCTCACTCCAACCTGATAAACCATGGCTGGTTGATAGCCACGAGAAGACTGCCATTTTCTTAAGAGAAATGGAGGAGGAGTGGGAGGTACAGGTAGGACAGGAGGAAGGGGAAATTGTGGTCAGGATATAAAAAGAAAAATAAGTAAACAACAACAACAACAAAGACACAGTCTAACAGATTAGATTAGAAAACATGATCCACTCTTCTGTTGGACCCAAGAAACACACCTTTACATCAAGGATAGACATCACCTCAGGTTGAAAGGATGGAAAACGTTATTCCAAGCAAATGAACCCAAGGAAGTAGGTACAGCCATTTTAATATCTGATGAAATAGACTTCAAACCAAGGACACTGCATCAAAAGAAAAACCCACCAACAGGATATTACAATTTAAATATCTACACACCAAACTCAAGGGCAGTGAAGTTTATAAAAAGGCACAACTACTAACTTAGCCAAGTTAGCATATTTTACCACACCATGATAGTCAGTAACTTCAATATCCCAACCTCCCCAATAGACACATCATCCAGAAAAAAACTAAACAGAGAAATACTGCAGCTTTACAATGTCGTAAGTCAAATGGACATACCATATAGTCCACGTAGTTATAAAACTTTTCACCCAAACACAAAATGATATACCTTCTCAGTATTTCATGAAACTTTGTCCAAAACTGACCATATGCTTGAACATGAAGTCTCAACAGATACAATACTATTGAAGTAATAGCCTGCATTCTGTATATTCATAAAGATTAAAGCTAGACGTCACCATCAATAGAAACAAGAGAAAGTATACAAACTCATGAAAGCCTTACAGCTCTCTGTTGAATGAAAAATGGGTCAAGACAGAAAATGAAAGGAAATTTTTAAAAATTAGAATTGAATGCTAATAAAACTACAGCATATCCAGGTCTACAGGACACAATGAAAGCAGACCAAAGAGACAAATTCATAGCATTTAGTGACTACATTAAAAAAAGAAGTGATATCTCATATTAGTAACACAAGGGCACACCTGAAGTTCTAGAATTTAAAGAAGAAATAAAACCCCAAATTAGTTGATGGCAAGAAATAACCAGGGCACTAAACACTAAAATTGAAACAAAAAACACAAAGACTCAATGAAATAAACAGTTGTTTCAGTCATAAAACACAATGATTAATAGATCCTTATTAAAATAAACTAAATGACAAGGAGAAAAAATCAAAATTAATAAATTAGAGATTGATGGGGGCAAAACAGACAGTGATAAAAATACAGAGAATCATAAGAACATACTTTAAAAATCTATATTCCACTAAACTGGAACACCTAAAAGATATGGATTAATTTTTTTATATATTCCACCTACCAAAGTTAAATGAATATCAATTTAAACAGATCCATAACCCTGAAGAGATGTAGTTATTAAAAGTCAACCAAAAAAATTTCCAGGGTCAGATTGATTCAGTGTAGAACTCTACTAGATATTCAAAGTTGAATTAATGCCAGTCAAAATTATGCCACAAAAATAGAAACAGAAAAGGCATACTTAATTCTTTTTATAAATCTGGAATTAACCTGATACCCAAATCACACAAAGATATAAGAAGGAAAATTACATGCCCATTTCCATTATAAACATAGATACAAAAGTTCTAAATAAAATACTTGCAAACTGGATCATAAAACATATCAAAAGGATTCACTGTGGTGGGATGCCATTCTCAGCCTTAATGTATGGGCGAGGGGCCTGGCCCTGCCCCAACCTATTGTGCCAAACTTCATTGATTCATCATAGAAGTCCTTACTCATGAGAAGGAGTGGGCTGGTGTGGGCTGGGTGTGTGTGTGGAGAAGTGAGAGGAGGTGAGGGGAGTAGGAGGAGTTGGGGGAGGGAGAACTGGGGTTGAAATGTAAATGTAAATTGAAATTTTTTAAAAAAGATTATCAAGTATGATCAAGTAGGCTTCATCCTAGAGATGCTGGGATAATTCAACTTACTTAAATTGACATACGCAATATACCACATAAACAGGATAGAAGTCAAAATCTTCATTATCATTTTACTAGATACAGAAAAGGTCCTTGACAAAATCCAATATACTTCATGACAAAAGTTCTGAAGAGAAAAGGAACGTACTTCAAAATAATAAAGGGTGTTTACAGCATGCCCATATGATACATGAACATAAAATTGGGAGAAACTCAAAACCTTTTCACTAATATCAGGAACAAGACAAGGATGTCCATTCCCTACAAACCTATTTAATATGGTACTTGAAGCCATAAGCTAGAGCAGTAAGGCACCTGAAAGAGCTCAAGGGGATACAGATAGCAAAAAACTTAGCTCAAAATATTTGTATGCACTGATGATACAATTTTATACATAAATGATCCTAAAGATCCCAGAAAAAATGTCTACAACTGATAAACACCTTCAGTTATGTAGCAGACTGAAAAATTAATACACAAAAATCAACAGACTTTTATATACAAATGACAAACTGAGAAATAAATCAGGAAAAATTACATTTCAAAATACCCTTTAAAAACGTAAACTATAATCAACTAAGTTAAAATCTTGTGTAATAAAACCTTTGAGACATTGAAGAAAACAATTGAAGAGGACATCAAGATGGAAAGATCTCCCATGCTCATTAATCAGAAGGATTAATGTAGTGAAAATGGCCATCCTACCAAATCAATCCACAGATTCAATGTAATACCCTGCAAAATTCTAACATAATTCTTCACAGACCATGAGAGGACAATTTTCTGCTTCATATGAAAACAGAAAAAGGAAAGAAATAAAGAAAAGAAACAGGATTGCTAAAGCAATATCAAATAATAAAAGAATTGCTGGAGGTATCAACAACCTTGATCTTAAATTGTACTACAAAGTTAGAGTAATATAAACACCGTGGTATTGGCACAAAAGCAGTCAGATTGATCAATGTAATCGAATTGAAGACAAAGACAAAAGTCCACACACATTAGGACACCTGATTTTATTTTTTACAAAGAAACCAGAAATACCCACTGGAAATAAAAGCAAGCATCTTCAATAAATGGTACAATTCAAAATGGATAGCTGCATGTAGAAGAATTCAAATAGATACATATTCATCACCTTGCACAGGTCTTAGCTTCATATAAATCAAGGACTTCAACATAAGGCCAGAGATCCACGAAGTGATAGAAAAGATACTAAAGAATAGTCTTGAACTTATTGTCACAGAAAAAGACACCATTATCAAGGCACTAAAAGTAACAATTAATAAATAGGCCCTCGTGAAACTGAAAAGCTTCTGTGTGGCAAAGGACACCATCATTCAGTATCGACAGGCTACAGAAAAGGAAAAGATATTTAGCAATTACACATCTAAAATAAATTAAGGACCAAATAAAATTGGACATCAAGAAAACAATCCAATAAAAAAAAATCAAGTACAGAACTAAACAGACAGTTCTCAAATGATGAAACACAAATGTCTAAGGGATAATTTTTAAAAATGTTCAACATCATTAGTCATCAGGAAGTACAAATTGGGACTTTTGAGATTTCACCTTACTCTAGTCAGAATATCAAAGAATAATAAAACAAATGACAGATCCTTCTGGCAAGGACTGCGGATTGCTGGTGGGAGTGCAATTTGAAAAATCACCATGAAAATCAATGTGGTAGCTCCTCAGGAAGCTGGGAATTGATTCACCTCAAGATCAACCTATGCAACTCTTGGCCATATACCCAAAGGATTCTGGGTCTTACTACACAGACACTTGCTTATCCATGTTCATTGCTGCTCTAATCATATCCAGAAATTGGCAAAAGACTCAATATCCATCAAGAGATGAATAGATAATAAAAATATTATACATTTATAACATGGAATATTACTCAGCTGTTTAAAAACACAAAAAAGAAATAAAAGTAATCAGGAGATAAATGGACAGGACTAGAAAAAATAAGTGGTTCTGAGTAAAATAACCCAGACACAAAAGGCAACTATGTAGTCTCTTCTATATGCAATTTAGCCCTCAAACCTTCAAAAGGCAAGCTACTATCTGTATAATCACAGAAATTAGTTATATAATAAAGAACTAGGGAGGATGAAAGGAGCTCCGAGTGTAGGGGAAATATAAGACACATCCATGGAGAGAGAGGACTGGGAGTGAGATATGGAACAAGTGGTTTAAACTTGGAAGGGAAGAGAGAGGTAAGAGACAGAATATGGGGAGGGGCAGCTAACACTAAAGGTCATCTGAGAGGTCATATGGAAACTGAATACAGTAAGTTCTTCTTACAATATATATTTAATGAAGAAATCTAAATAAAATCAGCAAATAATAAGGAAAAAGTCCCTACAAGATCATTTACCTGCAAGCTAAACTTCCAGTGCCAGGAATAGGTTACATCTAATTGACTGGTTAGCAAGAGAGGTCTCAGAAAACTCCAAACAGAGTATATGGCCATGATCATTGGTTACTTTCTATAAACTGATGGTAAGTCCATATAGCTGAGGATAGCACTTACATATTTCATTGAACATGAAGTGTTCAAGCTGGTGCCTTTACCACTACTGACTAGTGTTCATGGTACTGAAAGGTACTCTGTACACTACCACAGGAGAAAACTAAACACCCTTTGATCTACAATGGAGACCTGTCTGCATGGTACCCTGGTGTCATAGGGACACAAAAATTATGAAATTAACCAATTAATATCTGATTGGTTTTTAAGGAATCTGTCCCCTACATTCCTTGTGTGGCCAAGAACCTGAGACTAGATAGACCATGAACCTAGGGAAAACAAATTGCTCTTGTTTTGCTAAAGGGACATAGCAATAAAATGACCTTTAAGAACATTCTGCTATATAACCATAAATAAGTGTTTCACTTAGCCAGCAAAAGAGAAGTTTCTTTCTGCAGGAGATGGGAAATAATACAGAGACCCATAACTGGACAATGAGCAGAGAGTTAGAACTCTCAGGGAGCTATGCAAAAGATGAGGTAGAAAGATTCTAAGAGATAGAAGGGATAGACAATACCAAGCAAATTGCCTTTCAAACACAATAGGATCCAAATACAAACAGACTCATAGATAATGGCAGCATACATATGATCAAGGCAAATGGAGTCCTAGCTCTCAGAGGGCAAGTGGACACAAGTCCCTAACCCAAAAGCAATCTCCAATTGGCAACTGCTTGCAAAGGAAAATTAGTTTTCTTCAATGGAATCTCACTGGGTATACAAATCACACTTATGGGAGGTCCCATTCCCACTATGTTGATGTGACTGGCCTGTGCAGTCACCTGAGGCCACGTTGATGTTTGTGGTCTGTGCTGCCACCAAGGGCCATATCTAGTTCCATGGTTCTACTACAGCCAGGGGTCATGTGTTTGTCTATTATCTGTGTTAACACCAATGGCCAAGAAGACGTCTGTGGTCTGTGGTGTGGCCTGAAGCCATGTTTATGTCCATGGGATGGACTGCCACTGGGTGTCATATTGGTGTCCTTGGTTCATGTTGCCCTGGAGGCTATTTTTGATGTCCTTGTCCATTTTGATGTGCTAACAAGGGCTATGATGATATCTGTGGTCCACACTGTCAAAGAGGGTCATGTTGATATCCGTGGTCTTACTGTCACCAGAGACCATGCTGAGATCTGTGGGCATGTGCTGACACCAGAAACCATGTAGATTTTCATGGCCCAAGCTGTCACCAGAAACCACTTGGACATCCATAATGCATGCTTCCATTTAGTGTAAGGGCAAAGAAGCCACTTTCTCAGTAGTATCATTGACAATAGACTCACAGTTGAGAAAGAGGGACATAGAAATTCTCTGTGACAACCCTATCCCATCCCCCAAACAGTAACAGCCTATAGAGTAATCTATGGAAGAGAACTCTTAAAAACTGTGATAAGGATGCTGAATTTTAGCTTTCTGCCACTGATATCTTCTGGCAGGGTTCAAGTCAGGGAGGTTATCTTTAAGGGGCTGGTCACTGAGAGTTTGAGCATGTTCCGATAAGTGTATGGCAACATAAATTGTACTTTTTTTTTCTTTTTCATCCTCCTCTTCTTCTTCTTCTTTGGGACAGGGAGGTCACATGGGTAGGGAACCAGACCTGGGAGGACTGGAAAGTGAATGTGGTTGGGTATATGAGGTTAATTTTCCAAATAATCAACAAAAATATTATGTTGAAAATATATTTTCTCCTTACCTTCACTTGCCTTCCCTAAGATCGTCCCCATCTCTCCACTTATAGTGGTTTGAATGAAAATGGAACCCATAGGCTCTTAAGGAATGGCACTATTTGAAAGGGGTAGGACTGTGGCTTTGTTGGAGGAAATGTGACACTAGGGGCGGGCTTTGGGGTATCAAATGCTAAGCTAGTCCCAGAGTCTGTCTCTGTCTGCTGCCATAAGATCTGGACACAAAACTCTCAAGACCAGGTCTGACTGTGTGCTACCATGTTTCCCACTATGCTAATAATGGACTAAAGCTGTAAATAAGTCCCAATTAAATGCTTTCCTTTATAAGAGTTGCTGCGGTCATGCTGTCTCTTCATAGAAATAGAACAATGACTAAGACAAGACCTATCCAATTCAAAACTTTCTCTCTCTCTCCCCAGAAAACAAACAGGCCAACAGAAAAACAAACAAACAAACAAGCCAGAATAAAACAAAACAGGTAAAAGGAAAAAATGTTCACAAAAAATGAGAAATATTTTTAAAAGGAAGGCCCCGTTCCCAGCAGTAAATGGCAACAAAATGAACATACTAGTATTTTTAGGTATGTTTTGTCTCATAATGCTTTATTCAGCCATTTTTTAACCTTACTTGTCTTTTGTTTATCTATTATGGTTCCCAGTTTCCTATTGTGTTATGCTGTGTGTGTGTGTGTGTGTGTGTGTGTGTGTGTGTGTGTGTGTGTGTGTGTGCGCGCGTGCACGCGCATTTGTATCTGCTCTTCATGCTTTTTTTGTTTTGTTTTGTACTATATGTAACAAATTATTTTCAATAAAAAGAAAAATAAGAGGACTTAAGTCATGGTAACATTACTAATAAAAATCCTATATGAAACTATTGCATAATTTTCTGTATATGTTAGTATAATGCAATATTGACATTTTTGTGATATAGTTATAGTTTATCTGAAGATTATTGTGTTAGTGGTATTTACATTTTTTATAGAGTGTATATTATAGTTTGTCTGTACCCTCAAATTAAACACTTCTTTTTCTCAATTCCCAAAAAATATGTTAAAACTTGAAAGAAATGAGAATTTACTTCAAAATTTACCAAAAGACTTGTGTTATCAGTATGCTAGTCACTCTTAAAAATGATAACTTCATAAAATAATGTATTCTGTAAGTACTGCCTCTCACAGGGATGAATGTCAAGGCTATGGAATGAATGTAAAGAAAAGGAAAGCTCTCTGGGAACTCCAATCCTGGGGTGGGGCGGGCATATCAAAATGGCCCCTGAGAGTCAAGTAACACTGAGTCTGCTGAGATTGCTGTCTACTCCCACCCCCATTCAGGGCAAAGGTGAGCTGATTTGGCTCCTGCCTTGGGCCCAACTTCTGCCTTCCCACTCTGAGAAGTCTTGTCCTGTGGTCTGCAGGCAGGGAGAATCAGCCCCTGAGGACCAAGCAACCTAGAGTGTGCTGACATCTCTGCACTAGTCTGCTCTCACCCACCTGGAGAGAGAGTGCCTAGAGCCTGCCTGCACCCACCTTGAGAACCATCAGACTATTGGAGCCAATTGCACACACCTGAAGAGAACCTTGGACCCATACAAACCAGGAAAGGAAGAGACACCACCAGCACCCATTGGAAGAAGAAATGGGAAGATGACAATACAAGAACACATCCAACAAGAGGAAAACCAATATGACACCACTAGAGTCTAGGGATTCTATACCAGCAAGACCTGAACATCCAAACACAGATGAAGCAGAAGAGAGCAACCTTAAAAACAACTTCATGCAGATGATAGAGACGCTAAGAGAGGAAATGAGAAAATCCTTCAGAGAAATGGAAGAAAAGACAAACCAAAAGATGCAAGAAATCAGGAAAGCCAAGGAAATACAACTAAATAGCTGAAGGATACAGTTCAAGACTTGAAAACTGAAATAGAGGCAATAAAGAAAACACAAACTGAGGGAATGCTGGAGTAGAAAAGCTAAGTAAACAATCAGGAACCACAGATGCAACCATAACCAACAGAATAAACGAGATGGAAGACAGAATCTCAGATGCTGAAGATAAACTAGAGGAAATAAATTCATCAAGCAAAGAAAATCTTAAATCCAACAAATCATAACACAAAATATCCAAGAAATATGGGACACCGTAAAAAGACCAAACCTAAGGATAATAGATTTAGAAGAAGGTAAAGAAACCCAACTCAAAGGTGCAGAAAACATATTCAACAATATCATAGAAAACTTTCCCAACTTAAAGAAAGACATGACAATGAAACTGCAAGTAGCCTACAGAACACCAAATAGAGTGGAACACAAAAGAAAGTTCCCTCTGCACATAATAATTAAAACAACAAACATACAGAATAAATAATATTAAGAGCAGCAAAGGAAAAAGGCCAAGTAACACATAAAGGCAAATCTATCAGAATTACACCAGACTTTGCCATGGAAAATCTGAAAGCCAGAAGGACCTAGATAGATATTCTACCAACTCTAAGAGAACACAGATGCCAGCCCAAATGACTATACCCAGCAAAGGTTTCAATAGATGGAGAAAACAAGATATTCCACAACAAAACCAGATTTAAAAAATATGTAACCACTAATCCAGCCCTACAGAAAGTACTGAAAGGAAAACTCCAACCTAAGGAAATTAACTACATTCACAAAAACATAGGCAATAGATTATCCCACTTTACAAATCCCAAAAGAAAAAGCAGGGTAAATCCACATACAATGTCACTACCAATAACACATCAAAAACAAACAAGAATAAGCACTCAATGGTCCTTAATTTCCCTCAATATTAATGGTCTTAACAGAGTGTATACTAAGACAGAATCCATCCTTCTGCTGCATACAAGAAACATACAACTTCAAAGGAAGACATTACCTCAGAGTAAAGGGTTGGCATAAGTTATTCCAATCAAATGGACCCAAGAAAAGAGCTGGGGTAGCTATCCTAGTAGCTAACAAATTAGACTTCAAACTAAAACCAATCAAAAGGGATGAAGAAGGTCATTTCATATTCATCACAGGAAAAATCCATCAGGAAGAAGTCTCAATTCTAAACATCTATGCCCCAAATATAAAGGCACCAACATTCATAAAAGAAACATTATTAAAACTCAAATTGCAAATTAAAACTCCTCACACAGTTATAGTGGGAAACTTCACCACCACACTATCACCACTGGACAGGACCACCAGACAGAAACTTAACAAAGAGACAAAGGAACTAACAGAAGTTATGATCCAATTGAGATTAACAGACATCTATAGAACTTTCCATCCAAACACAAAAGAATATACCTTCTTTTCAGCATCACTAAGAAAAATCAGTAGCCCTACTATATATGGATGATAAATGTGCTGAGAAAAAAATCAGAGAAACATCACCCTTTACAATTGCCACAAACACATAAAATACCTTGGAGTAACACTAACCAAAAAAAATTGAAAGACCTGAACCATAGCAATTTTGAGTCGTTAAAGAAAGAAATTAAACAAGATACCAGAAAATTGAAGGGTCTCCCATGTTCTTGGATAGGTAGGCTCAACATAGTAAAAATGGCAATTTTGCCAAAAGCAATCTACAGATTCAATGCAATCCCCATCAAAATCCCAGCACAATTCTTCACAGACCTTGAAAAAACAATTCTCAACTTTATATGGAAAAAGAAAAGACCCAGGATAACCAAAACAACCCTGTACAATAAATGAACTTCTGGAGGCATTACCATGCCTGATTTCAAGCTCTAGTCCAGAAAACAGCTTGGTATTGGCACAAAAATAGACAGGTAGACCAATAGAATCAAGTTGAAAACCCTGATATTAACCCCACACCAACAAACACCTGATTTTTTACAAAGAAGCTAAAGCTATACAATGGAATAAAGAAAGCATCTTCAACAAATGGTGCTGGTATAACTGGATGCTGGCACATAGAAGACTGCAGATAGATCCCATGTCTATCACCATGCATAAAACTTATGTCCAAATGGATCAAGACGTCAACATAAATCCAGCCAGTCTAAACTTATTAGAATAGAAAGTAAGAAATACCCTTGAACAAATTGTTACATGATCCTGCTTCCTGAACATTACACCAGTAGCACAGACACTGAGATCAACAATTAATAAATGGGACCTCTTGAAACTGAGAAGCTTCTGTAAGATAAAGGATAGTCAACAAGACAAAACGACAGCCTACGGATTGGTAAAAGATATTCACCAACCCCACATTTGACAGAGGGCTGATCTCCAAAATTTACAAAGAACTCAGGAAGCTAGTCTCCAAAACACTAAACAATTCAATTAAAAAATGAGATTCAGTATTAAATAGACAATTCTCAATAGAGGAATCTAAAATGGCTGAAAAACACATAAGAAAGTATTCAACATCCTTAGCCATCAGGGAAATGCAAATCAAAAAACTCTGAGATACTATCTTACACCTATCAGAATGGCTAAAATCAAAAACAACCATGACAGTTTATGCTAGAGAGGGTGTGGAGAAAGGGGAACATTCCTCCACTGCTGGTGGGGGTGCAAACTTGTAAAGCTGCTTTGGAAATCAGTATGACGATGATTCCTCAGGAAAAATGGGAATCGGTCTACCACAAGATGCAGCAATTCCACTCCTAGGCATATACCCAAAAGAAGCACATTCATACAACAAGGATGTTCAATGATGTTCATAGCAACACTATTTGTAATAGCCAGAACCTGAAAGCATCCTAGATGCCCCCAACTGAAGAATAGATAGAGAAAATGTGGTACATTTACACAATGAAATACTACACAGCGGGCAGGGAGTGGGGGAGGGGCAAGAAAACAAAACAATGGAATTTTGAAATTTGCAGGAAAATGGATGGAACTAGAAGAAACCATTCTGAGTGAGGTAACCCAGTCACAAAAAGACAAACATGGTATGTACTCACTCATATGTGGATTTTAGATACAGAGTAAGGATTACCAGCCTCCAATCTGCACTGCCAGAGAAGCTAGTTAACAAGGAAGATCCTAAGAAAGACATACATAGTCCCCTGGAGAAGGGGAAAGTGACAAGATCTAATGAGCAAATTGGGAGCATGGGGGAGGGGAGAGGGAACTAGGAGAATGAGAATGGGAGAAGAGGAGTGGTGAGGAAGACATGATGGAGCAGTGAAGTTGAGTTGGGGGAAAAACGGAAGAGAGCAAGATAAGAGACATTATAGGTTTAAAGAGAAATCAGGCACTAAGGAAATGTCTGGAGAGCTAAAAATATGACACCAAATAACAATCTAAGCAACAGAGGAGAGACTATCTTAAATGCCCTCTCCTGATAATGAGATTGATGACTATCTTATATGCCATAGTATAGCCTTCATCCAGCAGCTGGTGGAAGTAGAAGCAGACACCCACAGCTAAACCTTGAACTGAACTGAAATCCAGTTGCAGAGAAGGACTGATGAGCAAAGTGGTCCATACCAGGCTGGTAAAACCCACAGAAACAGCTTACCCGAATAAGGGATAACTCTTGGTCTCCAGACTGAAAGCTGGGAAACCAGCATGGGACTGATCCAGCCCCCCTGAATGTTGGTGTCAGTGAGGAGACTTATGGAAATCTACGGGGCCCCAAGTAGTGGATCAGTACTTATCCCTAGCTTAGGAATGGACTTTGGGAGCCCATTCAAATGGAGGGATACTCCCTGAGCCTAGACACAACGGGGTTGTCCTAGGCCCTATCCCAAAGGATATGATAGACTTTGAAGAGCCCCTACAAAAGGCCTCACCCTCCCTGGGGAGCAAAAAGTTATGAGATAGATAGGGTGTTAGTTTGGGGGACAGGGGAGGAGAGAAGGGAGAGGGACCTGGAATTGACATGTAAAATAATCTTATTTCTAATTAAAATACAAAAATTTTAAAAAAAGAAAAGGAAATCTTGAGTTTTATTTTCTGGATAATTTTTGTGAGCAACAAATATCAACTCTGACATTTAGGTTTAAGATAGGTCTTCCCAAAATCCAATGGCTCAAATTCTGTATTCAATACAACAGCTCTGTTTAAGAAAATGCCAGTCAGATTCATACCATTGCATGTAATTAAAGAAACATATTCCACCATCATCAATAAAAGTAAAAGAACCAGAAATGAGGATGTAGGAATAGTTGTTGTTTTAAAGTACCACTGACCATGTGGCACAGAGTAAGGGCTGCCTAAAAAGACCATGTAAGTGCTCTTGTCCTTGTTTATTCAGATTTTTTTGCCATAAAATCAACATTAAGCCTATTACTAATAATAGCTAATTAACACATGGATCCTCAAAATAATGCCAACTTAGAGGAAACATATAACCACCAAAACCAAGAGTAAGCAAGCAACTCCTCCAGCCACAACCCTGCAAGAGACGAAGATCACAAACCTGCATGGTGGGTAGGGAACCTGGGCACATCAACAGGCTGCAAGAAAGTAATCTCAGAAAGAGAATCCTCCACTGGTTCAGTGAAGATGAGAGAGTGGAGGCTCAGTGTTCAATTCTTTTTCAACATAATTGAAAATTCAAAACCACCTATGAAAGAAACTGTACCCTCACCAGAAAAGAATGCTGTCACACTTTTCAAAAGTCCTTCCTTTTCCCTGAAGTCCAACGTTTGCATTGTACCATCACCATTTACTTTTCCTATAATGTTCTCTTTATCTCATAATATAATGGGAATTCCACAGCATTGAAGGGAAATTTATTTCTTTGATGTGCTCACTGAATCACTCTAAGTAGGACACAATCAAAACACTGCCCACTGCCCTAAGACAATCCCTTTGAATTGCTGGTTTGGGGCTGGCTTCCACTGGAAGTCACAAGTCAAAACATTATATATATATATATATATATATATATATATATATATATATATATAATAAAAACCATATTGCTTTCTGTGTCAGCTTTCAATAAGATATGAGGAAAAGAGTGGGGTTTCTGCTGCACTCTGTCCTTTGCTACCCCACCAGCTAAATGAAACCAGAGTAACAAATAGGTGACAGCTGTGTGGCTGACACCTGAAATGGGTTTTACAAAATTCTCTCCAGAATGAAAAGAGCTGGGAAAACATGTTTCATTCATTGTGCAAAATTTATAGTGTCTTTCATTCCAATGAAGTTTCATAAATCCCTTTCAGAAACCTGAAGTGTGTCTATCTGTAAGAGCAATCTTATGCTCCATTGGCTGAGTAAAGATGTGACTATTTTTTATATACACCGAAGATACTTAAGGTGTCAGGCCCAAGACATATTAACTATCTTAGTGAGACTGGAAGAGATTCAAACAAGTAACAGAAGGCCTAAGTTAGTGCCATCAACAGAGAGTCAAGCTTCAAGCAGAGTAGTAGCCCAGATGTATTCCTTGAAATGATTCTTTTCTTGGCTTTTAGGAATTCCATTTTCAAGTCTATTATGGCAACCACTCAAAAGCATTTCCTAGAGGCAGAGAATATTGCTTTCTGTCCATATAATGTTCAGCAGGTCAATATTTGTTGAGTAATATACTAGGATATAGCCCTACAATTATGGCTATCAGTATTGATGAGAAATTATATTCTTTCTCCTCCAGCTGATCTCAGTACAGGTAAGTAGCTTGGAAAGAATTTATTTGCAGAATGTTATCACTAGGATGGGTGTTCTTAGAGGCCATGTTTAATTCTTGATTAAAATCAAGAGTCTTCTCTCCAACTATTTCTGTCATCTAGGATGGGCCTGGCTCATCTCTTCTTGAGAGGACAAGTCAAGGACAGGGATACAAGTTAGGAGAAACAAATATATGACAACAGGACTTTCATAAATTATTAATTTTTTTCAGAGTACAAAGATAGAACAACAAGATAAGAATTACAAGTTTTTAACCTTTTCCCACCTATCACTCAAACACAATTTTCCCCTATGGGGGGTAGCTCAGGCAGTGAAGGACTTGTCTTTGAAACTCAGGATCTAAGATTAATCCTCCATAACCATTAAAAGAAAAAAGCCAGGGGAGAGGAACATGCTAGGAATCTCAGTGCTGGAAAGGTAGAGACAGGCAAATCCTTATACTCATTAAAAGAGTTTATCTGGGGGATTCCCAGCTAATGAGAATCCCTGCCTAAAAAAATGAAAACAAACAACAACAACAACAACAACAACATTACAAGGTGGGTAATGCTTGAGAATAAACAGCCAAGTATGACCTCTGCCTTCCACAGACATGCACCGGCACCCATGGGGGTGCCTGCACACACACACACACACACACACACACACACACACACACACACACACACACACACAGCACTTTTGTATTTGCCATCCAATGTTTTGCTTTGATTACAAGACTTGATTTCTGAAAGACTGTATCTTTATATTTTAAGAGCAATAATAACTTTTGTTGAAACTGAACTTTTTGGTTTTTCAGTAGCTATAGAGAATAACCCATTTGAGGTATATTGTCCACATTATAGAAAGCTGGGGAAATGTTTTTATCACCCTCCTGAGGGGTTTTTGTGCTAATGATTGTTGAAAGTGTCTGGGTCCTGAAACCAGTCATGTGATATGCTGGTTTGGCGCTGCCTTTTGAATTATTGGAAATAGATATTTAAAAATGGTAGTTCTACCAGAACAAACTCATATCTCCAGGACACGTGGATTAAGTGCTTGAAAATGAAATTTAGAAACATCTTGAACAAAATATTCTATAAATGTGAAGTGGACAAGGAGATTAATTAGAGCTACCAGTGAGATGTAAAAGCACACTAGTGACATATATAAGTAAATCAATATTCCCCCAATCTGAGTCTTCATACTCTACAAAGAGAAAGAATGTAATTGACATTTAGTGTTAGCATCTATTGTTCATATATGAACAAACACAGAATTAAACAGGCTTTTTAAAAAAGCTAAAAGCAATTTTAAAAATTAAAAATGGCTATAAGCAAATAAAAATTAGTTGAAAAGGGTTCAGTATATATAATGCTCTACCATATCTACTTACAGGTTACAACATGAATATAGTATTGAATGAGAATGTGTAAACCATCTCTTGAGTTTGACTTACAACAAGAACCTTTTCAAGATTAATCTTTTAAAAAATATTTTGCTTTCAAATTATTAAAAATCTTTCTCCTGTGGTACTTACTTAAGAATCACTAAGGACTAATCGATCCATCTCTAATTTGTACCAGCATTTAATAATGAACTTTTGAGTTGAAGAATCAACATGATCATAAACACCAATGAAAACACAGATACTAAATGTATGTTGTTGTTAGTGCAAAAACTAGATGGGAAAGCATTTTTTTTACTTGCAACTTTCACATAATTTGATTATTTTGTCTTTTATTCTATTTCTATATTTTGAGTGGCAAAGCCTTTTTCTAGTTGGCTAAACAGAGCATGCTTGTTGCATGGGAATCCTTCAGTTCCGTACTGCCCAGGGCACACATAGTTTTCTTTTCTTTCCCCAGTGGTGGTCTGTATTCATCAGAAACTCTTTTGTATTAAACATGGTGAACTTGATCTTGCTTCCTTTTTTGGTTATGAGGTCTCCAGTGTGACTTTAAGAGCCTTAAAAGTGGCAACAGTCTCACAAAGATGAATACTAAGGCTGTGTACTTTACCAATAACTTACAGTGTAGTAGTAGTATGATCCTTTGCTTAACCAATGACTGGAGTTCTTAACAATTCTGGGTTAACTATTATCATCCCCATTTAAATAAAATAATAATTTGTCCCACTCTGCTCCTTTTGGATATTTGAAATGTAGAAAGGTTGCATGTGGGTCTAATGGTCCAGTTTTCTTCTCTTTTTTTTTTTTTGTCAGTTGTTTTCTTTTTTTCCAATTACAAGATTTTTAATTTAAATTAGAAACAATCTTATTTACATATCAATCCCAGGTCCCTCTCCCTCCCATGCTCCCCAATGACCCCCGAATCCCCCTTCTGCTCCCCAGCGAGGGCAAGGTCTTCCATGGAGGATCATCAGTCTGTCACATCATTTGGGGCAGGTACCAGGCCCTCCCCGTGTGTATAGCCTGAGAGACTACACCTTTTGCTCCAGTTTTCTAATACTTCAGCTTTTAAATTTAGCTTTCATTTTTATTTATTTTTGGAACAGTTTCATGTAACCAAAGGTAGACTTAAGCTTGCTGTGTGTCCAACTTTAGCTTGGAATTTCTGATCTTCCTGCCTCCATCTCTCAGACTCTGGTACTATAGGAGTGTGGGAACCATATGATCAGTGTATCACTATTTTTCATGTTATTGTTCAAGTAAAAAGTCATTCTAGATTAGTGTGGTCACCATAGTGTACAATGAATAGTGTATAATGAGACAGGGTAAACAAAAAATATAAATCTCTGTCAACATGGAAAACATACATCAATCCACATGTATAAAGGTTCAAATACAACTGACCCATGATCACTTTACATATAAACTAGGGGTCGTCAGAGAGTGGACAGGCAGACTATGGTCCATGCAGTCCTTCAGGAACTGAGCCAAAAGTGTAAGATGGTTTAGGCTTACATATTTGCCCATTAGACTCCAGGTGTTTGTGAATGATGTTTTGAGAGGTTATGGAACATTTTGGAGATGGAAAATTGTTGTAAGACCAAGTCTATTGCAGAGGATGCTTGAGGTTTACAGGATGGCTCTACTGCTGATGCACATTCCCTGTTTCCTGGTCAGCAAGTAAGCAGTGTAAGCAAGTTCCCTGCATGCTCCTACTCCTGACCTAGCCAATCTCCATTCCTCCCACTCTTTGATGGATTGAGACCCTTTAGACTATAAGCCAAAATACATTATTTCTTTAAGTTATTTATATCACAAATGTTATAGTAACAAGAAAAGTGTCAATTGCTCACTGGATCCACCACATTTAACACTGATTATCACCATTATGACATAAAGAAAGGGCTATATCATTATGTAGACTCCATGGGAATTTTTATAATGTAGGCCTGGAAGAGCCACACTAACTTCCTCTTTTACTACAGTAGCAAAACCTGTTATCAAGGTCATATTTAATATCAACTGAAGCTGGAAATTTGCTCTGTTTCATTATGTTGTAAAGAATCCTATTTTCTATTGTTGTGAGAGAACACCTTGACAAAAGCAACTTAAGGGAGAAAATATTTACTTGACTTGCAAGTTCAGACCACAGACCATCATTGCAGGGAAGTCAAAGAGGCAAGAACTGATAAACTGCTGATAACTCATCTACATATATGAGTAGAGATAAAAAGGAATTAATTCATACTTGTTAGTGCTCAGTTCCCTCTCTCCTTTCCATCCAGTCTTGGGCGCAGCCCATGAAATGGTATCACCTATGTTCAAGGCATGCTCTCCAACCTCAGTTAACCCAATAAGAAAATCCCCTGCAGGGATGCCTATAGCCCAGCCTGATCTAGACAGTCTCTCACTGAGATGTCCAACTTAGATGATTTGAGATTATGTCAAACTGGCAACTGAAACTAACCACATCACACCATTTAGCCTCTGATTAGCTTATGACTTTTTTGAATAGTGATCATTCTTACTTTTCAAATCATCCTTGTTTTTTGCTTCCTACTTTCTCCTTGGTCACTTCTGTTTCTCTCTTTCTAGTTATTTGTCTCTTTTTACCATTGGCTAAAAAATGTTGCAGATTCTAGGCCAAAGTCAGGACCTTTTTCATTAGCTCTTTGATGCCCCAGATGAGTTCATCCTTCATGCACTGTTCAGTGGTATCACTGTGCTTAACAGATTCAAATCCTCCTTCAGTTGGACCTTCTGATTCTGCAATGTGGATTCACAACTGAGTACCTTCTAGTATTCTCTGCTCAAAGAACATGGAAAACTTAACAATTACCCCTTTGAAATTGTTGTCAATTTCCTGCCATTCATTTCATCATACTCTTACACACACACACACACACACACACACACACACACACACACACCCTCCCCCAGCCCTTGCTACATCATTATTTAACTTCCTATTTAAACTAGAGCTCTTGGATTTCATACCTATCACTGTCAGCATATATACACTATAGATCCATCACCAAAATGTGTGATAGAGCTGTCTAGCTCATTCTACCTTCACAGCCATCACCTTAGCCATAAACGCCATCACTGCATCTACTCCAATCCATTAAATCCCTTCTTATCTGCTCTCTTTTCTCTACTCTTATCTCCTTCTGTCAATTCCAAGGACAGTTAGAGATCCCGATGCAGAAAAGGAATCCTGCCACTCTTGTTAAAAGCCTTTGATGGCTCTTTGTCACCGTGGTGATGTAATTCATATTCTGTATCTTACAAGGTCTTGAAATAATTTGATTTTTTTGCTTCTTCACTTTTACATTATGTGACTAGTTTCCTCTTTCCTTTCCATTCCCATAGCAATCAAGACCACCCCTAAGAATTTCTGTACTTTTCTATCATTCTCTTTCTTCAGGTCAGAGCTGAGGTATTAGTTCTTCCAAAATCTCTCTATCGCTCAAAGTAGAAAAGCCATGTGCTAGATATATTATTTTACTTCAGAACTTGTCACTATCCATGATCATATGACCATATATTTGTTAAAGTGCTTATTTTATACTCACACAAATATGTAAATTATTTTTCAGCATATATTCAGTATTGTGTATAGCACAGCATATTTTAAAGCATTGCAAATATGCACACATATAACTAACCCAGTGAACAGTACCTTAGTTTGTTCTTTTGTTCCAGGAGACTGCTAAAATGCAAAGAACCAGAGCCCAAGTTCTAAATCTGCCTTTGTCATATTCAAGATGCATTAATGTCTTAAAATATAGGGAAGGAATAGAAACTCTGTGAATCCAACGAATCAATAGAGAGCTACAATTGAAAACAAAACTTTTTATTTGAAATTCCCAAAGGGAAAGAGTCACTAAACTACAGGGAGCATGCTGGGAAATCTGCATCAGTCACCAGGAAGCAGAGAAACAGAGACAGGATGCTGGGAAATAGTCAGGAACTTATATTGTAACTGCATAGGAAAGCATGGGCAAGGAAGGGAATGCAGGTTTGGGATTAACTAGTTTTAATGAGTCTAGTATATTGCAGGGCATAGAGAATGACCTTGGTTGTCTGACCCTTGGTTCTGAGATGCCTCAGAGGGCTTGGTGAAAACCTGGATAAGAGAATCAATGAAGGAAGTGGTTGCAGAGGAGTCTGGGTTATTCTTAATATGGATATGTTGATTTCTCTCTCCTGAAATTGACTATCCCTATGCATGGCAGCTCCATAAGATGAGCAAAGCCTACAAATCTAAGCATCAGAATGTAGAAAACCAAATACATACATACATGCATATATGTGTGTGTGTCTGCATATGTATGTATGTGTGTCATAGATTCTTATATTGTGTATGTGCATCATATATACACATTATATATGTATATATGTATGTGTACTATATATATGTATGTGTATATATGTATATACATATATATAGTACATTGCTACCTAAGCCTCAAATTTTACATCAGAAAACTGAAGATCAGTGTCATTATAGCTCTTTTTCTACCTTAAAACTTGGTAGCTGAAAGATCAAGTAAATATAAAAGATGTTTGGAAACAGAATCCATCAAGAAGATATCTTCATATTTCATAAAGAAGAACACAATCAAGAAAGCATGAAAGCTATACTTCCTTCCATATTGTTAACTATGTATACCCGTTTGGCAAATTTAATCCCATCCACCCATGAGACTGATGATATGATGGTGTCATAGCGCTGACTAGAGTAGGCTTATGAGAGTAGAGTAGAAGAGGTCAGTGTGAAGCCAATGAGGTGGGCAACTCTAACAGACTCAGGATCATTAGCCCTCTGCCCTATGCTTGAGAACTAAATGGCCACAAACAATGTCTCTATCACATAAGCAAGGAGTGTGTGTGTGTGTGTGTGTGTGTGTAGTTTTTCACTGGGAGAAATTATTAAAAGAAGTCAGTGAAAGACCAAACAAAATATGCAAGTATTAATACAAGAATTTTTTTAAAAAATCATAAATACTTAATAGGATTATACATATTTGCCTAAAAATTCACGTGGAAACAGGAACAGCCCCCCCCCAAAACCATCATTGCTATAGTTTCTTCTTTCTCTTTTTAATCAAGTTCAGATTCCACAGTCATCATTACTTTGAATTCTCAGTATGAGCAAAATGAGTAATTTCTATAAAACCACTTCCCTTGTTTCTACAAACACAAATGCAGTTGACTCTCTCCAGGAAGGAGTGAATGGAAAAAGGAGGATCCAAACTTGAAGAGGAACAGAAAGTTCTGAAATCCACACATTCAAATCATCACTACAGAGGATGTAGTCTACCGATCACCATGCTGTGTTAACTGCATTCTTGGAAATGCCTAATCTCCCTTTCCCTGCAATTCCAGGGTGATTTAAATCTGTGCCCTGAGCAATTCAGCTGCTATAAGATTAAACAATACAAGATTTTATCTAGGAAACAAAACAAGCAACCAAAAAATCACTTTAATTAAGGTCTTGAATAGTTCTAAGATTTCCAACTAGAGTTCTCTGGATAAATAATTTTCTCTTTGTAGCATTCCACTCTGCTTGTTCTAAGCCTCCTCCCCACCTAAATTCTGACTGTCTCCCAGTCCTCATAGTTCATGTAATTCTCTCTTGTTGCACAAACAAAACAAATGCCTTTACAGGTGTCTGAAGCTGAGCACACATTACTTGCATCCAATTTCTTTGGTCCAGATTCAGCAAGAATTTTTTTCCTCTTATTCAAAACTATTCCACTTTCTTTTTATTTTTCAGAAGCATATACTTATTAGTGTTAAAGTCTTTTCTAGTAGTTCTTTCTCACTGGCATATTAAAACAGTAAACAAGTAAATAAAAATAACAACGTTACAGTCTAAGACTCTCTTTCTTTCTCTCTTCTGGCCTCTTCCCCTCCCTCCCTTTTCAGGACAATTTTTCTTCTTACTTTACATGTCTTTCATTTTCCATTCACTCTTAAACAACTTGCAGTATAATTCACTAGTTATTATCCTCTGTAATACTATTTTTGGAGGCTTGTGCATCATCTCCATAAAAATCAAAGCCTATGGATTTTCTCATCTTATCTCTCTCTTAATTATTCAAACCTCTTGAGTATTCCCCTTTAATTAACTCACATTTCATGGGGATTCCTTGTCAATCCCTCCCACAGATAATCAGATCATTGCTGCTAAATGTGCACACTTGTCCTTTTGTACCTTGGCTGCTAAACAATGGGATTCTTCAAGACATCCTGAATTCACATGTATTGTCCTTGTTCTATTCCTAGGAAATCTCCTTTACTTGAAAATTTAATTATTGTTTATATACAGAAGATTCATAAGTATCTATTTTCCACTGGAACTTTTTCTGGGTTATTGCATATCTGAGTATCAACTTAAAATTCCTTTTAAGTAACTCAGAGAAACATCAAAGCAAATAATATTAAGCTAAACCTTGCTTCTTTTCTCAGCAGTAAACTGCTTGCCATTAACCCAGTTCTAGAAACCAGCAATTTGAAGACAATTTGTGATTTTTCTCACACAATCCATAACAGTCATGTTACATGTATCTCCTAAATATGTTTTTAAAGATTCATTTTTATTTTTAATAAAAGTGTTGTGAGCCTACCTATATGGTAAATGCCAGGAACCAAACTTGGGGCCTCTTTTAGAACAGTACATACTATTAATAGATAGTCCATCACTCCAACTCCTCCTATATAATTCCTAAATCCATTCACACTTCTCCATCTTTTTGTTAACATCCTTGTCTAAGCTACCACCATTTATAATTTACTTGGCTATATCAATAACTGGCAACTACTCTGACCCTTCTCCATATGCCTCACCAACATCACCCACTCAATTTCCAGACTATCTATGAATAACACTTTTAAGTGATTTTCTATTACATTGAGAGGAAGTTCGATCCTTTACTTCAGCCCCTACATAAACGTTCATATAACTAATGCTACCTTCTCAGCTTGCTCTCACACTCCATGGCATTATGCCTCTTTGACATGTCTCTAATTTTCTCCACCTTTGTATCCACTCTATTCTATCAAACAATATTTTACAAATCTAGACCCCTCTTCATCAAGCATTTTTCCTTCCACTCATTGCTAAAAAGCTCTTGCCTATCCTTCTAGCCAATATATCATTGTTTTAGGAGAAGTTCCCATGACTTTTTTGACTAAATATAAACCATTACCAAGAGGGAATGTGAGGTCCAAACATTGATGCCACCGAAGGAAGAAAGCCCTTGAAGACTGAGATGTTGACAAATGATCAGAGCCAAAGGGAGATAAGAAAGATTTTATACACTCTAAGCAAAGACCATCACACAAACACTAGGTAGGGCACGACAAGTATACTGGAAAGCTCCATACAGATAAGTACACATATCCCAGGCAGTCACACAAAAAGGCAAACTGGTGAAAGCAAAGACTAAGGCTGAGGGCCACTAACCTCAAGGTCAAATGTATACAAAATCTATGCAAATTTGGCATTCTTCTACAGTTATTACATAACAATTACTTGGGGTTTCCCTGACACCTAGTGTCAGCCACTATTAGCTGACTAATGTAATGGTTCCCTAGTTTCGGGCTTTTTTTTTTCCTAGTGAATCACACCATGTGATCTAAACATAAGCTGGCTCTTATAGTCTCAACAAAGCTAAACACGGGCAGCATTCATATGTCCTTGCTTGTTTATTTTAAATATTAGTATTCCACTTTTAATATAACTACTGACACTAATTCATTTAATACATATTCCTCACAACTATATTAAAATGAACCCCCATTAATAGTAAGTATATTACAAGCAAATATATAGGTACACATATCCATATTTATTTTCTACTTACAATAAATTCTACATGCAGTAGAATTTAATATAACACTGTCATGTGAAATGACACTTACATATTATGGAGACATTAGTAACCTCTCAAAAAAAGCATAAAATATTCTTTACTCTGGGGTCTATTCCTTCAGAACACGAATGCCACCATCATTAAGAATCAGATTGATAGTCATTTTTTTTTTCTGAGACAGGGTTTCTCTGTGTAGCTTTGTAGCCTATCCTGGCACTCGCTCTGGAGAACAGGCTGGCCTCGAACTCACAGAGATCCGCCTTTCTCTGCCTCCCAAATGCTGGGATTAAAGGCGTGTGCCACCAACGCCCGGCTTGATAGTCATATGTGTCATGAAATTTTGTCTAGAGTTCAGTTATACAGCACTTACCTAGCAAGTACATAACCTTGTCCCATACAAGAAAAAAAAGGTGGAGGAGGAGGAGAGGAGTAAAATATAGAGGAGGAGAAAGAGAGGAGTAATGAGGAAGAGAGAAAGATAATTTCTTTTTTATTATTTATTTAAATTAGAGACAAGCTTCTTTTACATTTCAATTTCAGTTCCCTCTCCATCCCCTCCTCCCCTGCCCCCAACTGACTCCCATATCCCAACCCCATTCTGCTCTCCAGGGAGGGTGAAACCTTCCATGGGGGAATCTTCAAAGTTTGTCACATCATTTGGAGCAGGGCCTAGGCTCTCCCCCATGTGTCTAGGCTGAGAGAGTATCCCTCTATGTGGAGAGGGCTCCCAAAGTTTATTTGTGTACTAGGGCTAAATATTGATCCACTGCCAGTGGCCCCATAGATTGTCCAGACTTCCAAACTGACTTCCTCCTTCATGGGGTCTGCAACAGTCTTATGCTGGTTTCCCAGCTATCAGTCTGGGGTCCATGAGCTCCCTGGTCAGCTGTTTCTGTCGGTTTCTCCAGCCTGGTCTTGACCTTTTGCTCATCACTCTTCCCTCTCTGCAGCTGGATTCCAGAGTTCAGCTCAGTGTTTAGCTGTGGGTGTCTGCTTCTGCTTCCATCAGCTGGGATGTCATATAAGGTAGTAATCAATCTCATTATCAGAGAAGGGCTTTTAAGGGCGCCTCTCAACTATGGCTTAGATTGTTAGTTGGGGCCAACCTTGTAGGTCTCTGGACATTTCACTAGTGCCAGAATTCTCTTTAAACCTGTAACGGCTCCCTCTATGATGGTATCTCTTATTTTGTTCTCCTCTATTCTTCCCCCTACATAACCTTCCTGCTCCCTTATGTCCTCCTCACCCCTTGTCTTCTCCCCTTCTCTTTCTTTTAACTCCCTCTCCCCTCCCCCATGATCCCCATTAGCTTAAGAGATCCTTGTCCCTTTCCTCTTCTCTGGGGAACATTTGTGTCTCTCTTAGGGTTCTCCTTATTTCCTAGGTTCTCTGGCAGTGCGATTGTAGGCCAATACTTCTTTGCTTTAGATCTAAAATCCATATATGAGTGAATACATACCACCTTTATCTTTTTGTGACTGGGTTATCTAACTCAGGATGTTTTCTTCTAGTCCCATCCATTTGCCTGTGAATTTCAAGATTCCATTTTTTTTTTCCCACTGAGTAGTACTCCATTGTGAAAATGTACCACATTTTCTCCATCCATTCCTCAGTTGAGGGGCATCTAGGTTGCTTCTGGTTTCTGGTTATTACAAATAGTGTGGCTATGAACATGGTTGAACAGATGTCCTTGTTGTATGAATGTGCATGAAAGATTATTTCTTATTAGGCAGCACAAGGAGTCATTGATTACTCAAGTAATTAATTACTCAAAGCAGAATTCATAGACTAAATCCCCCACATATCACAGTCTTTCAAACACTTTGTATGCTGAAATGATTTAGCCCCATGATTACAGTAGACACATTCTCATTTCCGAGAATCCATCATTAATAATGTTGTCATTAATGTTTGTATTTTTAATTTCAGGCATTTTCCACTTAAGTCATTTGATCACTAAATTCACATTTATTAATTTATTACTCAAGTAAATATACTTCAGATTTCATCCCTTATATTGATTTATAGTACCAGGCAATGTAGCTAAATCTTTTTTGCACTAATGGCAAATATACAATCCAATTCAGACTCAAAATCCAAAGATTAAAATAATTGAACAAATACAGTGATTTTATGTACTGATATTAGTGTGATATACAAATTAAAATTGAGAAAATTACTACAATAAGACATACAAATCAAAATAAATTATAAAATACAAACCAAGTTACCATTGTCAGAACTGTAAGTAATTTTATTATCTCTGGATCAAAAGTAAAAAAAAATTGTGAAAATGAGTGAAAGTTTATTGATGGGAAAACTCCTGAATCCCAGGACATTTAAACACACCAGGTAGCCACACAGGCAAGACACAGAAGATGTATGAGGAATCTATGTGGTCCAACACAGGTGGTACATGATGCTCATTTAGCAAGAAGATGTGCAGTCATAGAAGAAAGGAGAGGGTCCCAACTTCAGAGAATCTAGAAAGACATCATTCTAGGAAGAAAAATCAAGTTCCTGGTGTTTAGCTGAAGACTTAATGTCATAAAAAAACTGAACTATTATGTCTGTTTTGTCCATTCTGATTTGTTTTTCTGACTCACTGGTTTTAATGATGTATACATTGAAATTTTGAACAGGTAACATCAAAACTAATTTTAGCATTTGTAGGAAGACTTAAATATGCTGTTACTTAGCACCATGTATTGTGACTGCAGCATTTAGGAATAGTTAACAAAATTATTGAGAAGTTTTTTTTTAAATATTAGATTCTTTAGCAATCTGACTTGAGATAAAAAAAAAAACTAAAAGGCAGGTTATCACATTTCCATTTGGGATGTGGAAAAAAATGAGCCAAAGGGAAACTAATTATCTTCAACTACATTACAGACTTTACAAGGAGACCCAGTAAATGCTTGTGAAATTAATCTAAATGGACAATGGCAGGTAATACAGTATTAAACTTTGAACCTGTCAGTGTGTTTTTATTTTTTGTTTAGTATTGTAACCAGAGGAGTTGTTACTGTTTTACTATATAATTTTTATCAATGTTATTATAGAGGGAATTCTGCTTGGATACTTAAATCTCTGTCAGGAAGGGAGACTTATCATACAGTAACAGTTACACTATTTTGCTAAGGTTTTCATAACAAAATATTGTAGACTAGATGCATCAGACAAAAGAAATAGTTTATCACATTTTGGGGGTTGGACGAAGTGTATTACACAAGAAAAAAATGTATTTTTCCACTGTTTTGAGGTTAGAAATCTAAAGATCAAGGCGTTTGCAGGTTTTATTCTTCTGAGGCCTCTTCCTTAGCTTCTAGGTGTGTGTGTGTGTGTGTGTGTGTGTGTGTGTGTGTGTGTGTGTGTGTACCACTTTTCATAAAGACATGATTCTAATTCAGCATCATCTATATGACTTCATTTTAACTGAATCATCTCAGCTAAGGTACTATGGGGTATAGGCTTTGACATTTACATTTGTGGAGAGGAACACAAGATAGCCCATAAAACAAGGCAATATGCCCCAACAATTTTTAGGTATTTTCATTCTTAACAGGCTAATTGCTATGTGATTCCATTTAAAGGGCATTTTAGGGAAAGCAAAACTATAAGAAGGAAACAGATTACTGAGAGACAGAAGTTAAGGATTTGCTGAAGATTAGATTACAGATGAAGCATGGGAGGATATCTGAAAGGGGGGAGCTGATTGAATTATTCTGTATTTTGATGCTGTGGTATTTCTGTGACTCTATGCATTTGTCAAAATTCATAGAACTGTTTGTCAAAGGGGTGTAAAGCAAAAAATAAATAAAAGAGCACAATATGCAAAATAGTTTATTATATGCTCCTCTTGTATCTTACTTTGAAATATATCTTGTATCTGCAATATATATCGTAAAATTTTCATTATTATGCCTGCCTGCAACCCATTTATATGCTCCTTCTGGCAATATATAAGAAAAGTATTTAGAAAAGTGAAGCCTGAAGGAGGGCAGAGGTCTTACAGTGGGAGAACCATCTTAGTTTTCATTAAATAGTTTCCTATAATATTTTTTGTACTGTATCAGACTAATGTCTAAATCAAATGCTAAATTAAGATAATATGGGTATGTTCTGACATTTTAACTTAGGAACTTAAAGTAGATCTTCATCTCTGATCAAATGAACTCTAAAATATCCTTTCTTTGAATATGAGCACAATTAGGAGAGGTGAAGGATCTGAAAGCCACTTGGAAATGTCTATTTCAGAATGCCTCCACGTTCTGAAAACTGCAGTTGTAGTCTTTCTCTTCTCCATAAGAGATGATAACAGTTACTCTCTGGTGAGCCACCAAACCCTGAAACCAATGATTGTAAAAGCATCGGGATGCTCCAGCATTGAACTAGCCCTAACTCTACCAGAAGTAGTCAGTCTAGTCTGTGAAAGTATAGAGAGTTGAAAACTACATGATCAAAGTGTACACACTGACAGATATATAGATATATGATGGATATATTATAGATGATGATAGACAACTAAGCAGTTATAGATTAATAGTAGATAGGAAGAGATATGATGGATATATTAGATATTCATTAAGACAGACTAAAGGTGAGAGGTATGATGATAGATATGTGATTAATGATGGATACAACAAAAGGGTGTACCTTTATTAAAATTTTATGTAAACATCAGTGAAACATGCACTCAGAATTAATCACAAACAAGTTTTAGCATGGTGTTGATAAAGCAAATTTTGAATTCTCTCAAATATTGAGTCAAAATGGCCTTGTTATTAAAGTTGTGAAGCACTATCACCCCCACCCCACTTCCAGTCAAAATAGCAATCATAAAAAAGCCTAACAAGTACTGGAGATATTGTGGAGAAAGAAGAATTACTCAAGGCCAGTGAGAATGACAATTAATACAGCCATTTTGAATTCAGTTTAGAGGTTCCTCAAAAATTTAAAGTAGATCTGCCATTTTGTCCAGCTATGTCACATTTGGACATATACCTAGAGAACTCCATATCCAACTAGAGAGATATTTCATATCCATACTTATTGCCATTCTAGAGTAAGGACATGGAACCAACCTACTTATTCATCAATAAATGAATAGGTAGTGAAAATCTGATACATGTATAAAATTGAATATTTTTCAGCTGTAAGGAAAAGTAAAAACATGAAATTTTCAGGCAAATGAATGGATTTGGATTGTGTAATATTAAGCAGGATCACTCAATCTCAGACAGGAACCAATTATGTTTTCCTTCATATGTGAACCCTAACCTATAATAATTGCTAACATGCAATGCAACATATAATGTGTGTGTATGTGAAATATATAATTTGTAAAGGAGGCCAAGAAAGGGTAACATTGGGCCATGAGGAAGGCAAAAGGTCTCAGAGTCACTGAAAAATACTGCAACTTCATTATTTTCACTTATGGTTGGTTGAAGCTATAATGAAACATCCTCCACTAATGAAATTAAACATCTAAATCATATACTAAAGCATGTGTGTGTATATATTTTAGATGATCCATTTGATACTGACATAATATTCATTTCTTTGAGTTTGGTGTGCCATTTTTTTCTTTAATTTTCCTGGATGTAATACCTGATTTTTGTTTTTAAAACAATTTAACAGCACTAAGGAAATGCAGTGTGAACAAAGTAACAATAAAGCCATACATTATTATTATACAATAATGTATTCATAACGTTATACCAAGCTAAGAGACCCAGGAAAGCCCATGATAACATCCCCTGTTCAAGGCCATACATATGAGAATCAGACAGTAAGCTCTTTTGAGTCTATGCCATAGTCTGAAGACTAGGAACCAAGAACACTGCTGTCTGAATGTAAGAGAAAATGGATATCCTTGCTTAGCCAAAGACATCAAATTCACCATCCCTCCAACCTTTTTCTATGTAAACCCTTATTGGATTAGATGGTAACAGCATGTTTGGTAATGGACAATCTTTTAAGAAGCCACAAGAACAAATGCTGCATCTTCCACAAATGTTCTCATGGATATTCAAAGGGAAAAGTACTTTTTATCAGCAATTGAGTATCATTTACTGTAGTCAAGTTCATGCAAATTTATTTACATTTCTGCCCAACAATAATTGGGAATAAATACAAAGGATGTGGATAAAGCAACAGTGAATTTACGAATTTTAGCAATCTATCAGCTTCATACTCTAATTTTGTGAAACATGCATTGTGACAGACATGTAAAAGTCAAAATGACTTCAGTCATTTTTACAGGAGTCCTCTCACTTTACCCTTATGTTTAGCATGGCTTAGGTATTCATATAATTATGCATAACACTAATGGAGAACAAGTGGAAGAGAAAATAGAAAATAGTTGAAGGACTACACACTATTGGACCCACTCTTGTTACAATGTGAGCTATACGAGCTTTTTTCCACCGTTCCTAATACATTAATGTTTAATTCCTTATTCTCCCATTAGGGAAGGATTATCTACTGCCATTCATGATTAGCCTGAGCTGTGTTTCCTGGCTACCATGCTAAAAATCAGAAACATAAAGTGTACTAAAGTATGAAAATGCTAAGAAATTCTGATCACAATAAGAACAAGAGAGTTGGGCAGAATTATATCTTCCGATGTATACTCAAAGGCTTTTGTCTTTGTTGTCACATAATCCTCACATGACCATTATCTCTGAACCTCAAATTGTCTGTAAATGACTGATTATGGTTCCAATTACCTAGAGACACATATAATCTCTTCGTTAACCCATTTATCCTTTCTGGCATACAACCTTCACAGGGTACCAAGTTTAATGTGTGTTTGGAGAGTTCTCAGCCCTTTGGAGGAAATATGCCTCCTTGAGTGCTATACTTTGGACGTGTGGTTTCTAAATCCATTTGCAGAAGAGATCAATCCCCTACAGCTTCTGTTAGATGTATTTTTTAATACTGAACCATGTGCCCATGTGTATATGAGGGAGAAGTGGTGGGGGGTCTGTCTACCAAATGTGGTGTTTGAGGAGAAGAATTAAGATTAAGATAATTTCTTCCTTAAAAAAAAATCCTCACCAACCTTTCTTGTTTAGCTCAATTCTAATAAACTTAGTACAACTTTATTTTCCTGCGCAGTAAACAAGGCAAAACTGCACATCACTGGGTTCTCTCCATGTTCCCTCTGCTCTAGTGTGTGAAAATAATGCTGCAAGTTTCCATTTTATAATGTTGCTTTTACTTCTCCTTTAGAGTTATTTCCCTTTTTTCTACTATTGGAAATGTTTGAGGAAAAGTCTCATAATTTCCTCACTTCCTGTGGGAGTTAATAGCTGCTGGGGATAATAACCAGGCAGAATATTGTAAGGTATAATAGTGTTTCCACAGTTTTCAGAATAAAATTTTAATTTGATAGTCAGGAATTTGAACTATGGAGATGCCATGGTAAAAATTAAATGAAATAAAAGCTTCAGCAAGTGACTCACGTTGGAGAATATTTCATGTGCAGTCCTTAGAAAAGTTAATCTTTATCAAAGTGAGGTCTGTGCAGACCTGTGTATGTGTGTTGGGGATTTATAAATAATTATTTTTAAATATTAGATCATTTTTAGAAATTAGGGATTTATTCTCTCTCTCTCTCTCTCTCTCTCTCTCTCTCTCTCTCTCTCTCTCTCTGGTTTTTCGAGACAGGGTTTCTCTGTGAGCTTTGGAGCCTATCCTGGCATTCACCCTGGAGACCAGGCTGGCCTCGAACTCACAGAGATCCGCCTACCTCTGCCTCCCGAGTGCTGGGATTAAAGGTGTGTACCACCAACGCCCGGCTTTCTAAGTCTTTAAGGAAAAGAATGATTATTTATTCAATTTTCTAATTCTCCAATTCTCCTCTGCCATGAGACATATTAGGAGAAAAAAGGTGGGAGTAAATGTTACATATATATGATCTAGAATATCTTGGAAAGTAGTAATAAGCTACCACACATAACCAATGAAAGTGCATTATATAATTATTTTCCTAATGTAATCTTAAAGGGGCAAGTAAGTGCCATAGGAAGTAAGACACAGAGTACTGGTCAGAAAGATAACTGTTTCTCTCTCATCCCACAATGTTCAGACTCAGAAAACACATTTGTTACAAACAACTGTAGACTTTGCTCGGGTCTTTAGGGCATTCTTGTTTATTACAGCACATACATTTGAAGCATGTTACACAATTCATAATGGGGAAAACAGTAATCAAGAGGAGAGAATAATTTTAGACTTATTGATTTTTAACTTTTCCAGGCTAACTTAACAAATTGCCTGCCCCCTAAAAACTCAGGCAACCTTTTTAATAAAGAATAGTCACAGTCAATACTCTGGACGTTCTAATGTATCAGCTTGCTATCAGTGCTACTAGTTGTTTGCAAAGACTGAAGTGGGACCATTTCCATTTCAAAATAGAAATCCTTTGACTACTTTGGGAGCTAGTGAAAATCCAATTAACAAAAAAGCTAGCTCTTTATTTATTATTAATTCCAAATTTAAGGTTGAATAACTGGACATACCCTAAAACTCTGCCTTGGGAAAATAAAAGGGAAATCCCATTCTTAAGTTATTCAGGACTTTTTCTTGTAGTGTATAGTTAGTTATAAGGGTAGGTATTATAATTTTGATCTTGATATTTTATCTAGTCATAGACACAGGAATAACTTGATTATGGCTGCCAAGAATGCCTTTACAGATTATTTTTAGTCCTTGATCAAAGCCAGTGATGTTTACGATGGTAACTTGTGTACGCCAGCACTGTAATGGGCCCACATTAACTCAGGGCATTTGAAGCATCACAAAAGAGACCATTCTTGATGACTCATATAGACTGTCAGCTTGTCAGAATCTACAATCACCTAAAAGAAAAGCCTTTCATCGTGGTTGTGATAGATTTTCTATATTAAGTGTGAATAGAAATGGGAAGACCAGTTCTAGCTGTAAGTGACACTGTCATATGGCCTTGGGTCTTGGAAGGAAGTTAAGCACTAGCATTTTATTGCATTCTGTTTTCTGATTATAGACGCAATGTACAAACTGCCTCAAACTCCTATTGCCATGGTGTCCCAATTGTAGATGAAATGGACCAACAGACCAAAGTACCTAAAACCATGGCTTCCCCATCATGATGAACTATATCTTCAAACTGTTAGCCAAAATAAATCCTTCCTTACTTAAATTGCTTTTGTTTGGTATTTTTGTTTGTTAACTAATATTCAACCTACTATAACACAAGTGTGATATTTGTGTGAATAGCAACCTCAACATTTTTTGTTGATATTCCCAGGATAAGAAAAGTGTAATCATGCATGATCTTACTTATCACTGTCCTAGTATAAACATATGATGTAGATTGTTGTAAATGAAGTCTTTCTGAGACTGTACTATGTGAAAGGTGTTGTTGCTCAGCTACACTGTGGATCTGGTAAAAGGATTTCTTAGCATTAGTACTATGAAATTAAATACAGAAACAAGTAAGCAAAACAGAAGTTCATTAAGAAAAAATTCTAGCCCTTTCCGTGGACTCACCGCAGACCAGGTGAGCCACCCCCTGCTTTTACCCAATTCTTGTCCTAAGCGCCATCCACCCAGATCCCTCCAGGCTTGTCCCTGCTTGAAACAGACACGCCCAGGCAGGGTGGAGCTTCCTGAATCTGGCTTGGTTCAGGACACTCTTCCTTCCCTTTCCGTGGACTCACCGCAGACCAGGTGAGCCACCCCCTGCTTTTACCCAATTCTTGTCCTAAGCGCCATCCACCCAGATCCCTCCAGGCTCGTCCCTGCTTGAAACAGACACGCCCAGGCAGGGTGGAGCTTCCTGAATCTGGCTTGGTTCAGGACACTCTTCCTTCCCTTTCCGTGGACTCACCGCAGACCAGGTGAGCCACCCCCTGCTTTTACCCAATTCTTGTCCTAAGCGCCATCCACCCAGATCCCTCCAGGCTCGTCCCTGCTTGAAACAGACACGCCCAGGCAGGGTGGAGCTTCCTGAATCTGGCTTGGTTCAGGACACTCTTCCTTCCCTTTCCGTGGACTCACCGCAGACCAGGTGAGCCACCCCCTGCTTTTACCCAATTCTTGTCCTAAGCGCCATCCACCCAGATCCCTCCAGGCTCGTCCCTGCTTGAAACAGACACGCCCAGGCAGGGTGGAGCTTCCTGAATCTGGCTTGGTTCAGGACACTCTTCCTTCCCTTTCCGTGGACTCACCGCAGACCAGGTGAGCCACCCCCTGCTTTTACCCAATTCTTGTCCTAAGCGCCATCCACCCAGATCCCTCCAGGCTCGTCCCTGCTTGAAACAGACACGCCCAGGCAGGGTGGAGCTTCCTGAATCTGGCTTGGTTCAGGACACTCTTCCTTCCCTTTCCGTGGACTCACCACAGACCAGGTGAGCCACCCCCTGCTTTTACCCAATTCATGTCCTAAGCGCCATCCACCCAGATCCCTCCAGGCTTGTCCCTGCTTGAAACAGACACGCCCAGGCAGGGTGGAGCTTCCTGAATCTGGCTTGGTTCAGGACACTCTTCCTTCCCTTTCCGTGGACTCACCGCAGACCAGGTGAGCCACCCCCTGCTTTTACCCAATTCTTGTCCTAAGCGCCATTCACCCAGATCCCTCCAGGCTTGTCCCTGCTTGAAACAGACACGCCCAGGCAGGGTGGAGCTTCCTGAATCTGGCTTGGTTCAGGACACTCTTCCTTCCCTTTCCGTGGACTCACCGCAGACCAGGTGAGCCACCCCCTGCTTTTACCCAATTCTTGTCCTAAGCGCCATCCACCCAGATCCCTCCAGGCTCGTCCCTGCTTGAAACAGACACGTCCAGGCAGGGAGGAGCTCCCCGAATCTGGGTACAGGCCACTCTTCATTCCATTCCCGGCGACCGATCCACCAAGAGGCCTAACGCCATCAGAGTGAGGAGGCTACGAGGAGAGGCAAAACCATCCAGAGCTTCGGACATTGAATTCCTGGCCCACACACACTACAGAGTAACAAGAGGAGATAGAGAGATCCTACCTGCACTCACTGGAAAAAGATATGGGAAGAAGACAGAATAAGAACCCGCTCAACAACAGAAAGACCAATATGACACCACCAGAATCTAGGGACTCCACTCCAGCAAGATCTGAAAAGCCCAACACAGTGCATGAAGAAGAGATGGACCTCAAAAATTATCTGAGCAAGATGATAGAGACCTTCAAAGAGGAAACAAGAAAATCCCTTAAAGAAATAGAAGAAAAAGTAAGCAAAAAATTACACGATATGGAGGAAAAGACAAACCAAAATATTCAAGAAATAAACAAATCTCTTAAAGAAGCTAAAGAAACCCAAGATAAAACAACCAAACAAGTGAAGGAAGCTCTTGAAACAGTTCAAAACATGAAAGCTGAATTAGACACATTAAAGAAAACACAGAATGAAGCGATGCTGGAAATGGAAAGGTTGGATAAACGAGCAGGATCTAAAGATGTGAGTATAACTAATAGAATTCAAGAGACAGAAGAGAGAATCTCAGCTATTGAAGACTCGCTAGAGGATATACATTCATCAACCAAAGAAAACCTCAAGACCAACAAATCCCTAACACAAAATATACAGGAAATATGGGACACCGTGAAAAGACCAAACCTAAGAATAATAGGTGTAGAAGAAGGTGAAGAAACACTGCTCAAAGGTACAGAAAACATATTCAACAAAATCATAGAAGAAAACTTCCCCAACCTACAGAAAGATATGCCTATGAAAGTACAAGAAGCTTATAGGACACCAAACAGACTGGACCACAAAAAGAAGTCCCCCCGACACATAATAATCAAAACTCCAAATCTACAGAATAAAGAAAAAATATTAAGAGCTGCAAAGGAAAAAGGCCAAGTAACATATAAAGGCAAACCAATCAGAATCACACCCGACTTCTCAATGGAAACTATGAAAGCCAGAAGGTCTTGGATAGATACACTACAAGCACTAAGGGAGCATGGATGTCAACCCAGACTACTGTACCCAGCAAAACTTTCAATCACTATAGATGGAGAAAACAAGATTTTCCATGACAAAAACAGATTTAAACAATACATATCCACAAATCCAGCACTACAGAAGGTTCTGGAAGGAAAACTCCAACTCAAGGAACATAACTACATGCACAAAAACACAGGCAATAGATAATCTAATATTGCCAAACACAAAAAGAAGCAGGAGAGCAAAATCCACACACAATGACACCACCAACAATAAATCCAAACCAAGCAAGAACCAACGAACAATGGACATTAATATCCCTAAATGTCAATGGCCTTAACTTACCCGTAAAAAGATATAGGCTAACAGAATGGATACGAAGACAGAATCCATCTTTCTGCTGTTTACAAGAAACACACCTCAACTTCAAAGACAGGCGATACCTCAGAGTAAAAGGATGGGAAAAGATTTTCCAATCAAATGGCCTCAAGAAACAAGCAGGTGTAGCAATCCTAATATCTAACAAAATGGACTTTAAACTAAAATCAATCAAAAGAGATGAAGAAGGGCATTTCATACTCATCACAGGAAAAGTCCATCAAGATGAAATCTCAATCCTGAACATCTATGCTCCAAATACGAAGGCACCCACATTTGTGAAAGAAACATTACTAAAGCTCAAACCACACATAAAACCACACACACTTATAGTAGGAGACTTCAACACCCCCCTTACACCACTAGACAGGACCACCAGACAAAAACTTAACAAAGAAACAGAGGATCTGAAAGAAGTCATGGCCCAACTGGGGTTAACGGATATCTATAGAGCATTCCATCCAAACTCAAAAGAATATACCTTCTTCTCAGCACCACATGGCACCTTCTCCAAAATTGACCACATAGTAGGCAACAAAGCAAACCTCCACAATTACAAAAGAATTGAAATAACCCCCTGTATCTTATCAGACCACCATGCATTAAAGCTAGAATTCAGCAACAATACAAATGGCAGGAAACCTGCAAACTTTTGGAAAATGAATAACACCCAATTGCACCATTCCTGGGTTGAGGAAGAAATAAAAAAACAAATTAAAGACTTCCTAGATTCTAATGAAAATGCAGACACAACATACCCAAACTTATGGGACACTCTGAAAGCAGTCCTAAGAGGGAAGTTCATAGCACTAAGTGCCCACATGAAGAAACTAGAAAAAAGTCACATTAGAGAACTGACAGAACAACTGAAAACACTAGAGCAAAAAGAAGCAAACTCACCAAGGAGGAGTAGACGCCAGGAAATAATCAACCTGAGAGCTGAAATCAATAAAGTAGAAACTAGGAAAACATTACAAAGAATCAATGAAACAAAGAGTTGGTTCTTTGAGAAGATCAACAAGATAGACAAACCTCTAGCCAAACTAACCAAAAGGCAGAGAGAGAGCACACTAATTAACAAAATCAGAAACGAAAAGGGGGATATAACAACGGACACTGTGGAAATCCAGAGAATCTTTAGGTCATACTTTGAAAATCTGTACTCCACAAAATTCGAAAATCTAATGGAAATGGACAGTTTCCTGGATAAATATCACTTACCAAAATTAAATCAAGATCAGATAAACAATTTAAATCGACCCATAACCCCTAATGAAATAGAAGCAGTCATCAAAAGCCTCCCAACCAAAAAAAGCCCAGGACCAGATGGCTTCACTGCAGAATTCTACCAGAAATTCAAACAAGAGCTGATACCAATACTCCTCAAACTGTTCCGCACAATAGAAGCAGATGGGATATTGCCAAACTCCTTCTATGAGGCTACAATCACTTTGATACCCAAGCCACACAAAGATAAGAATAAGAAAGAGAACTACAGACCAATATCTCTCATGAACATTGATGCTAAAATACTCAATAAAATATTGGCTAATCGAATCCAAGAACATATCAGAAAAATCATCCACCACGATCAAGTGGGCTTCATCCCAGGGATGCAAGGATGGTTCAATATACGAAAAACCATCAATGTAATCCACCATATAAACAAACTGAAAAAGAAAAACCACATGATCATCTCACTAGATGCTGAAAAGGCCTTTGACAAAATCCAACATCCCTTCATGATAAAGATCTTGGAGAGAACAGGAATAACAGGAACATATCTAAACATGATAAATGCGATATACACCAAACCAATAGCCAACATCAAACTAAATGGAGAGAAACTCAAAGCATTTCCTCTAAAATCAGGAACAAGACAAGGATGTCCACTCTCTCCATATCTCTTCAATATTGTTCTTGAAGTTCTAGCTAGAGCAATAAGACAAGATCAGGATATCAAAGGGATACAAATTGGAAAGGACGAAGTCAAACTTTCACTATTTGCAGATGACATGATAGTCTACATAAGTGACCCGAAAAACTCTACCAGGAAACTCCTACAGCTGATAAACACCTTCAGCAAGGTAGCAGGATACAAAATTAACTTAAATAAATCTGTAGCCCTACTGTATACAGATGATAAACTCAATGAGAAAGAAATCATGGAAACATCACCTTTCACAATATCCACAAGCAACATTAAATATCTGGGGGTAACACTAACCAAAAAAGTGAAAGACCTGTACAATAAGAACTTTGAGACTTTAAAGAAAGAAATTAAAGAAGATACCAGAAAGTGGAAAGATCTCCCATGCTCTTGGATAGGCAGAATTAACATAGTAAAAATGGCAATTCTACCAAAAGCAATCTACAGATTTAATGCAATCCCCATCAAAATCCCAACACAGTTTTTCACAGACATTGAAAGAACAATACTCAACTTTATATGGAAAAATAAAAAACCTAGGATAGCCAAAACAACTCTTTACAATAAAAGATCCTCTGGAGGCATCACCATCCCTGACTTCAAGGTCTACTATAGAGCCATAGTTCTGAAAACAGCTTGGTATTGGCACAAGAATAGACAGATAGACCAATGGAATCGAATTGAAGACCCAGATATTAACCCACGCACCTACGAACACCTTATTTTTGACAAAGGTGCTAAATCCATACAATGGAAAAAAGATAGCATCTTCAACAAATGGTGCTGGCACAATTGGATTCGAACATGCAGAAAATTGCAGATAGATCCATACTTGTCACCATGCACGAAACTTAAGTGCAAATGGATCAAAGATCTCTCCATAAACCCAGCCACACTGAATCTTTTAGAAGAGAAAGTGGGAACAACCCTTGAACAAATTGGCACAGGAGAACGATTCCTGAACATCACGCCAGAAGCACAGACACTGAGGTCTGCAATTAATAAATGGGACCTCTTGAAACTGAGAAGCTTCTGTAAGGCAAAGGACACAGTCAGTAAGACAAAACGACCACCCACAGAATGGGAAAAAATCTTCACCAGCCCCACATCTGACAGAGGTCTGATTTCCAAAATATACAAGGAGCTCAAGAAGCTAGCCACCAAAACACCATACAATGAAATTAAAAAGTGGGGTGCAGAACTAAACAGATTTTTCAACAGAGGAATCTGAAATGGCTGAAAGACACTTAAGAAAGTGTTCAAAATCCTTGGCCATCAGAGAAATGCAACTCAAAACAACTCTGAGATACCACCTCACACCTGTCAGAATGGCTAAAATCAAAAATACCAATGACAACCTATGCTGGAGAGGTTGTGGAGAAGAAGGAACACTCCTCCATTGCTGGTGGGAGTGTGAACTTGTAAGACCACTTTGGAAATCAGTATGGCGGTTGCTCAGAAAAATGGGAATCAATCTACCTCAAGATCCAGCCATTCCTCTCTTGGGTATATACCCAAATACTGCTTGTCCATACAACAAGGACATATGTTCAACCATGTTCATAGCAGCATTGTTTGTAATAGCCAGAACCTGGAAACAACCTAGATGCCCCTCAACTGAAGAATGGAAAGAGAAAATGTGGTACATTTATACAATGGAGTACTACTCAGCAGAAAAAAGCAATGGAATCTTGAAATTCGCAGGCAAATGGATGGAACTAGAAGAAACCATCCTGAGTGAGGTAACCCAATCACAAAAAGACAAACATGGTATGTACTCACTCATATATGATTTTTAGACATAGAGCAAAGGTTTACCAGCCTATAATCCTCTACCCCAAGGAAACTAGAAATCATGAATGACTCTAAGGGATAAATGGACCCCAGGAATGGGAAATGGCATGAACTCCCGAGCTAATTGAGAGCATGAGGGTAGGGAAGTGGGTGCTGCCACAATAAGAGCACAAGATGAAGAGTAGAGGAGAAGAAATGGATGAGCAGATATATTGAATTGGGGGAAGAATAGAGGAGAGAGAGCAGGATGAGAGATACCGTATCAGAGGGAGCCACTATAGGTCCAAGGAGATCTGGAACTAGGAAGATCTCCAGAGACCTATAAGGATGACACGATCTGACAGTCTGGGCAGTGGAGGAGAAGTTGGCCTAGAAACCCTTCCCCTAGAATGAGATTGATGAATACTCTCTATGCTATTCTAGAGTCCTCATCCAGTGGCTGATGAGAGCAGAGACAGACATCCACAGAAATACACTGAGCTGAAATCTGGAACTCAGTTGAAGAGAGGGAGGAATGAAGAACGAAGGGGTCTGTACCTGGTTGGAGAAACCCACAGAAACAGTTGGCCTGAAAAAGGGAAAGCATATCGACCCCAGATGCTCTTTGGGAGGACAGTACAGGACTAATCCAGCCCCCTGATCATGGATGCCAATGGGGAGGCCCCTGCACTCCTGGGATTTTTAGACATAGAGCAAAGGTTTACCAGCCTATAATCCTCTACCCCAAGGAAACTAGAAATCATGAATGACTCCAGAGGGAGGTGGACTGGCGTTTTGCCCTGGTGGGTGGGAGGGACTTCGAGAGCCCATCCCACTTGAAGGGATTCGCTCTGTCTCTGAACACATGGGGAGGGGCCTAGGCCCAGCACAGGAAGATTTGGTGGACTTGGTGGAACCCTGGTTGGGGGCCCTACCCTGCCTGGGGAGTGGCGGGTGGATGGGGTGGGGGGTAGGTTGGAGGTGGGGGAGAAGGAATGGGGGTGGGGGAGGGAGAGGGAGAGGGAAAGTATATGTGAAAATATTAATAATTTAATAAAAAAAGAAAAAAAGGAAAAAAAAAGAAAAAATTCTAAAATTTTGTAGAAATAACTGCATAATTTTATCAACATAATTAAATATAAGCCTGTACTATACCTGTGGGCACAAAAAGAATATATTCATATAGACTGGCATGCATCTGTATCAATTTGTATAGTGAAAAGACAGGATGAAAGAGAGTGCCTGAAAATACCAAAAGAAAAAAATTCTAACTGTAGGACACCATCAACTTAGGTCCATCTTTAGGCATGTGAAAGGAAAGGATGTATTTGTCCTGAACTAGATTTTCTAGAGGCTATCTTAGGCTATTTTTGCATGCATGTATCAATTCCCTCATCCTTTCCCATTTTGCAACTAAATGTTCAATTTCCTGTATTAGGAAATGAGGTCAAATTGAGGAAATTTCAGTTAGAAATGTTATGTTAATTATTCAAAATTTATACTTTATTTACTGTGTTTTTGAAGTAATTTGCTAAAGTTCTACTTGTTTATTTCAGTGGCCAAGGTTATCAATCCCTATAAGGAGAAAAATAGGCATTCAGCTTCCTAAAAATGGAGTGCAACTAAACATTCTACCACATCTTGTGGCCAAAGTTCCAGATGATATTTTAATGTAGCACCTAACCCAGTATCCAAATGAGAATATTAAGTCACACCAATTGTGGCAGCATGCATAAGACCTGCACAACCTCAAGCCAAATAAACCCCTGGGAGGAAGAGTGCCACTCAATTGTCAACTGTGCTCCATCGGATGGCCTCATATTCTAAAGTATAAGGGCACAACAAATTGTCCTCAATGCAGAAAAGTATAAAAGTCACAAAATGGAGTGGGTGGAGTGTATAGGTGATCTTGTAGGAGCTGAGGAAGGGAAGTGAAAACATCAAAACAATCATCTGAAATTTGCAATCAACAAACATAAAATGCAAGAAAGTTAAAATTTAAACACACTTTCATGCAACATTCTTAACTTTCTTTTTCTTTAAAGATGAGTAATGTTCTATTAAGTTGTATGAACTTTGTATCTGGTTAATTTTTGTGTGTTAAGTTTTTATTTATTTGCAAGTTTTTTAAAAGGAAAGTTTGTTAAAACAAACAAAATCACAAAAATCTTAAACAAGATACAGGAGCTAGTTGGAAGTTAGAATTACTTTCATCCATAGAGGGCATTTATTATTTCTCCATATTTATCCACTTCCTCCTCAAGGTGTCTACATTTACATACTAAACAATAAGAGAGAAGCAATCTTTGTCAAAACACAGAAAGATGCACAGCACAGATTCCCTGAATAATGGGCATTTACTCACCTTAATAGTATTTTTAAAAGAGAAGACACAATTAATCCTTCCTATAATAGCCCAAATGTGCTCTGGAGGTAGTGTATTATCTTATACTAAAGACACAAAATATAGAACATAATTTTAGACTCAGAGGAAAAAGAGGTACAGAGAAAGTTTTGTCAGTGGGTACCTTGTTTCAATTAAGTAGGAATACATACAAAATTCTGGTTTGCTATTACCCAGTGATGTGACTAGAGACAGTGAATATGTATTACATGTCTCAAAAATATAGAAAACAAGATGATTGAGTGCTTCAATGTGAAAAAGAAAAAGTTTAAGGACACAGCTATGCTTAACTAGATTGCACAATGCATATTTGATTCAAAACCCTGTACAGTATTCACTACTATGTACATGTTATGTGTTTTTAATGCATGTGTGTTTTAAACTTTATTAAATTAAAAATTAAAAACAAATACAATTATGTTTTTAAAAATAAAATCCAGTAGACTGTGGCAATATTTTCCAATAATTTCCAATTTTAAAATATTATACTGAATATAAACTCACTGAAGGAAACCGGAGTAGACCTAGGGTGCTTAAAGAGATCTTTCTGTCAGGGTACATTTTTAAACTTAACATAACAATATTGGAAAAATAGGATAAAAGTGATAGAAAGGGCATTAAATATTGAACTTATATAAAACTTCCAAATGAAGTCTTTTCAATTCTTTCCTATAATGAGGAACTTAAGCTCACTTTCATGAAAATAGACTTTTATGTTTGATTTTATGATTGAGCTGGCTACTGGCAATTCCTGATCATGATTTTTAATATTTCCTCAAATCCTTGAGAGTCACATCAAAAACTACTTTGTTCACATAGAGGTAATAAAATTTTTTAAAGCCATTTTCTACTTTTATAGCTGCTTAAAAACTAGCAAATTGAAATTATACCCAAAAAAAATTTAAAAGCACTTCCATCTCTACCACTAAGTAATGTGATATTGACATTTATTATAGTGTTACAAATAGACTTCATGTTCAAATAAACATTTGTATACAACACATTTAAAAATAGTGGGCATGTAATTTGCCATATATGCATCCACTTTTCCAGTGTGCATATTGTACCTAACCTGGATGCAACACAGCATCCATCAAAAGCACACATTTTGGAGCTTCCTGCTAGGGTTGCCACTTCAGGAGCTCCCTGCTGACTTCTTTCCCCTCACTTTTGCTGAATACAGATAACATCTGGGAGTCAACAATACAATAGAAGGTTAAGTAGGTGATGCTCTTAGCCCATGAAGGAATATTGCATTGCTATGTTTAACAAAAAACATGAACTGGTCCTACCATATCCATAATATCTGCACCAACATTATTTGATACCAAAGACATGTCTGTTGGCTTTAGACACCCCACAAACATTAAAATGTATGGAGACCCACAGCCAAACATTATGCCAAGCTCGGGAATCTTGATGAAGGGAGACAGGAAGAATTGTAGGAGCCAGAGAGATCAAAGACGCCACACAAAAACCCTTAGAATCAACTATCCTGGGCTCATAGGTGTTCACAGAGACTGAACCGACAACCACAACCAGTGAGTCTGCATGTGACTGACCTAATACCTCTACATGTATGTGACGGCTGTATAGCTCGGGCTTCTTGCAGCACTCCTAACAATAAAAGCAGGGGCTGCTTTGACTCGTTGGCTGGCTCTTGGGAACCTAGTCCTCATACAGGTTGCCTTGCCCAGCCTTAATACAAGGAAGGTGTTTAGTCTTACTGCAACTTGATATGCCACATTTTGTTGATATTCATGGGAGGCCTGTCTGTTTCTAAATAGAAATGCAGGAGTGGAGAGGGAGCATAGGGGAGATGGGGAGAGGAAATGGGATGAGAGGAATGAGGAGAAACTGTAGTTGAGGTGTAAAATAAATAAATTTAATTTAAAAAGGCCTTAAATTTTTAAGACACCAGGAAAGCTTTGCAGGGACAAGTCTGAAAAGAAATAGCTTTAGACTCACATACAGTTTGACAGCTTTTATTAAACATGTATGAGGATGTGTATAGGATCATTGTGGAACAAAAAAGTGGTCCATAAGAAATCATTATTGTCCGAAGCAAATGAAGTGTGTGGCTTACTATCACCATACATATTCATTTAAATACATGGCTAGCCTATTGTTGGTATGTGTCCCCACTTCTCCAAGCCTTCAAGAACACAAGAAATGGGTGTGAAACCAAAGAAGAAACAAGAAAGGGAGCTGGGAAGAGTTGGAAGTGTGCCTCAGTTCTGTTTTGCCTCATTTGTCTGGCCTATCACAGAGTTTGCAGCTGCAGCTCACAGGATCTCAACACCACCATCAAGACATAATTTACTGTGAGCACCCTTACATATCTTTAATTCACTGTTTCAACAGCCCAGGCTATGTTACACACAGAACAACCTAGAGGAAGAAATTCATGCATAGTCTTAAGGTTTGTAAAACCATGTTAGTGTATCGTTCTTGGGACTGGGAATGAATTCTTACTCAAAGAAAAATACTCTGTCAGCAGGGGACAGGATGATCCCATTCAGCAAAATTAAAATGTTGTTGGGCCAGGGGAGATGGCTCAGTGGTGGAGCATGTTTGATGCTCTTGCAGAGGACTCAAGTTTTGTTCTGAGAATTCACCCTGGCTAGCTACATCATCACTGTTCACAGCACAGGTTCCCAGGGATGCGACTCTCGACTCTCTCTTCCTGCCTCTACAGAAGCACAGACACAGAGACATACAAACAAATACAAAAACAAGACTCATTTGAAAAAGTCACCAGAAAAACCCAGAATTCTTCCTGGTCTTAAGGAAGCCCCAATGTTAACCACAGCTTACACAAACCCTTAAATACAAAGGCAGAAACATTTCGAGTAGAATGCGTGAGAACAAACAGAAGCAGAACAATCATCAGAGGTGTTAGTATTCAGGCATCTGTACTGGCCTGTCCTTAGGGTTCTGACAGGATATACCCTCAGCTGCAGCTGCTAAGAGCTCCACCTGTGCACATTCACTACATTCCCTGTTAAAAGGGCCCTGTCCACCTCCCATCCTCTCTCTCTCTCTTTCTCCCTCTCCCTCCCTCCTTCCCCTTACTCTCCTGCTGCTCCTGTCCTAGAGGCCTATCTCCCTCCTCCCTTTACCCCTTTTTATCTTCCCTTTCTCTAATAAAAGACCCCTCTGCTTGAACCTTGTCACAGGGCCTCTTTCTCTTGCATGCTGCTTTTCTTAAATTACAACAAGGAGACTCAGTTGGATTTCCCTTTGTGTCACTAGATGGCCTTGTAAAGTCCTGCCACATGAGTTAGTCAGGTTTTGTTCTTTAGGAAAGAATGTCATTACCTAATTATCTCAAATTCATGCTCACTCTACTCTACTATGCAAAGAGAAAGGATCCAGCCCCTGTAACATTAGACATAATCATTGTATTTTGTATCATGAAGTCACTATCCCATGCTTTGATTTTTACCAACTTTGGGCACTGGATCACAACACTGTCAGTCTTTTCTTTTCTTTTTTTCTTTTCTTCTTCTTTTTTTTTTTTTCGAGACAGGGTTTCTCTGTGTAGCTTTGGAACCTTTCCTGGCAATCCCTCTGGAGACCAGGCTGGCCTCAAACTCATAGAGATCCACCTGGCTCTGCCTCCTGAGTGCTAGAAGTAAAGGCGTGTGCCACCAATGCCCCGGCCTAACACTGTCCATTTTAAGTAACTAAGTATTACAATGAAGAAGTCATGTTTTATTTTTCACCCCTAGATTCCTTTTGTGGCCAAGACATATTAATTCTTTGGTTTTATTCAATCTAAAAATACACATTTAGTTATCATTTCATACCTGGAAACCAAAACAAAACATTTTGCTTTTGAGAACCTAAAATGATACTATAGTGGTATGACAGACCAGGACCTACAATTGATTGATGGGTAATCTGAAAATTAGCCCTGAAACCATGTGACTTAGTTAGGGTTACTGTTGCTATGATGAAATACCATGACCAAACCCATATTGGGGAAGAAAGGACTTATTTGGCTTATACTTCTACATTGTAGTCCACCATTGAAGGACAGACACTCAAACAGGGCAGAAACCTAGAGACAGGAGCTGATGAAGAGAACATGGAGGGGAGCTGTTTACTGGCTTGCTCAGCCTGCACTTTTATAGAACCCAGGACCACCAGCCTAAGGATGGCACCACCTACAATGGGCTAAGTCCTCCCCCACCAATCACTGATTAAGGAATTGGCCTACAGGCTTGTCTCTAGCTGGGTCTTATGGAGGCATTTTTCTTTAATTGAGGCTCCCTCCTCTTAGATGATCTTAGCTTAAGGAACTTGAAGAACATGATTATATATCAAAAGTTAAAATAGTACACAAGGATGAGCCCAACTAAGAATCTAAGCAATAGAGGAGAGGCTACCTTAAATGTCCTTCCCCTATAATGAGATTAATGACTACCTTATAAACCATCCTAGAGCCTTCATCCAGCAGATGATGGAAGCAGAAGCAGACACCCACAGCTAAGCACTGACTCAAACTCCTGGAATCCAGATGCAGAGAGGGAGGAGTGATGAGCAAAGGGGTCAAGATCAGGCTGGAGAAACCCATAGAAACAGTTGACCTGAACAAGGGGGAGCTCATATCCTTTTTCCCATCTCCCCATCTCCCACATGCATCAATGCACGCACACACACACACACACACACACACACACACACACACACACACACACGCAATAAAAGAGGACACATCTGCCTACAGAATGAAAAATAGCTTTGAAGAGTCTTCTGTGGGTGACGAGTTAGAATTTTCAAGATTACACTTAGCTTTTAATTACCAGTTGTTTGGAGATGCAAAAGGCCTATTTCAGGATACTTTCATTATAAGAGTGAGTTTGCTGCCATTGTTTCCAGCACAAAACAGTATCATAAGCACTCTCGTTGGCAGAACAAGTTTGTTTCAGCCATGGACTTATGAAATTTCACCTGTTCGTTTGTGCTGAAACAGACTTTTAAAATCAGATTGGGATTCTATAACAATCTGAGAAACAGACCTTTGGAAGTTCTCAACTCCTATCAGACATTCTGTTTCAAAGGCAGATGTAGTTTCCAGATTTCACCTATGACCCAGCCTAGGGCAGCAAGATCTGTAAAACGACTTCTGATCTTCATGCCAGTACCTCACTTGAAAAGGCTCAGCATTAGGTGGCCCATAGCAACAACCTCCAACACTAATCTTGTACAGGTCTAACAGACAGGTATTTTTTTTAATTGGGACTTGGTAGAATTTTTATAACTCATTATTTTTTATTGCTATCTTCCCATAACAGAAAATGACTATATTGAGACTGTTAGGGAGTTGGGTCTTTAACGGATAACTTAAACATTGTGTGTGAAATTTGCATCAAAAGTTTTCACAGTGTTTGGGAATCAGTAATCAAGATATATTTATACAGTGTTTTCTAAGTCCTCTGTGCTGATCAATTTCTGCCATGAATGCTTTTATACCTAATGTTCTGTATCCTCAAGTTCCCTAAAGAGAATAAAATGGGATTACACCATTAAAGGTGGCAAGTATGCTATACAATTTTCATCTTCCTTTTCATTTCCTATTTCCCCTACATTATTTATTATCTTTACTAGAATAAGTGAAGACATTATTTAGTATTTTGGGATTCATTGTGCCTACACACATGCAAAGGCTCTTCTATATGAACAGTGAGTTTTCATTGACAATATTGTGCTTTCCACATGGTAGTGCCTCAGTAACCATTTGTAGTAATCAGTAGATATATGAGTGAATGAATTTGTAAATAAATCAATAAAATTAAAAATAAAGATAATTATGAATGATTTATTGAAATGATATAGTTTGGTGGTAAAGATAAAAGAATCTTCAAATTAACTTGGTCCTCCAGTTGAGCTTAGTATGGATTCTGACTAGGCCCAACTCTACCCATCCCCACCTTGGAACTTCCTGGGTCTGCTCCAAGTGTAGTGGACCAGCCCCTGGAATCTTGGACTATCCAGAGTCTGCTGGCATCACATTCTTGGCCCCACTATGCCCTCAGCTTGATCTTGATCTTGAGTCTTGACCCCCTATTCCCTTTTTATGTGCCAAACACCAGGAGAGACTGGACCATCCAGAGTTGCCCACATTGAAGTCTTGGCCTACTTACACTCACTGGGAGAAAAGAGGATAGGGAGAGACCCCACCTGCACCCACTGGAAGAAGGGATGAGAAGAAAACAATCAACAACAGAAAGACCAATATGACACTACCAGAGTCTAGGGACACTACAATAGCAAGACTCAAACATCCCATCCCAGATGAAGCATAAGAGAGGGATTTTAAAAACAAGTTTATGAAGATGTTAGAGACCCTCAAAAAGGAAACGAGAACATCCCTTAAAGAAATGAAAGGGAAAAAAGCAAAAATTACAGGAAATGTAGGAAAAGACAAACTAAATAATTCAGGAAATAAACAAAGCTCTTAAAAAAGCAAGGAAAGCCAAGGAGACAGCAACCAAACAAGTGAAGGAAACAATTCAAACAGTTCAAGGCTTGAAAGCTAAAATAGAAACAATAAAGAAAACAAAGAATGAGGGCATGCTGGAAACATAAAAGCTTGGTAAACAATCAGAAACTACAGATGTAAGTATAACTAATAGAATACAAGCAATGAAATAAAGAATCTCAGGTGTTGAAGACTAACTAGAAGAAATAGAGTCAACAACCAAAGAAAATCTTAAGTCCAACAAATAACTAACACAAAATATCCCCAAAATATGGGACACTGTAAAAAGGCCAAACCTAAGAATAATAGGTATAGAGCAATGCAAAAGAAATGTAGCTCAAAGGTACAGAAAACATACTTAACAAAATCATAGAACAAAACTTTCCCAACCTAAAGAAGGACATGCCAATGAAAGTACAAGAGGCTTACAGAACACCAAATATACTGGACCACAAAAAAGTCACCTTATCACATAATAATCAAAACAACAGGCTTACAGAATAAAGAAAAATATTAAGAGTAGCAAAAGAAAATGGCCAAGTAACATATAAAGGTAGACCTATCCAAATTATATGTGATTTCTCAATGGAAACCCTGAAAGCCAGAAGGTCTGGATAGATATTCTACAAACAATTAGGGAACATGGATGCCAGCCCAGACTACTATACCCAGAAAAGCTTTCTATCACTATAGATGAAGAAAACAAGATATCCCATGACAAAACCATATTTACACAATACATACCCACAAATCCAGCCCTACAGAAAGTTCAGAAAGGTAAACTTCAACCCAACGAAGATAACTACACTCATGAAACATAGGCAATAAATAACCCCACTTTACCAAACACCAAAAGGAAAAGGGAACAGAAATCCACACATAAAAACACCACCAACAACAAATACAAAACAAACAAGAATTAAAAATTGGTGACCCTTAATATCCCTCAATATCAATGGTCTTATCTGAGTTTTAAAATAACACAGGCTAACACAATGGATGCAAAGACAAAAATCTATCCATCCTTCTGCTGCATACAAGAAACATACCTCAACTTCAAACAAGGCATTACCTCAGAGAAAAGGGTTGAGAAAAGATTTTCCAATCAAATGGACCCAAGAAACAAGCTGGTGCAGCAATCCAAATACCTAACAATTTAGACTTCAAACGATAATCAATCAAAAGAGATGAAGAAGGTCATTTCAAATTGATCACAGAAAAGTCCATTTCAGTTTTGAGCATCTATGCCCCAAATACAAAGGTACCTACATTTGTAAAAGACACATTACTAAAACTTAAACCACACATAAAACCCCCCACACCTCCAGTGGGATATTTCAACACCCAACTCTCACCACTGGACAGAACCACCAGACAGAAACTCAACAAAGAAACAAAGGAACTAAAAGAAGTTATGGCCAATTGGATTTAAAAGACTTTTATAGAACATCCCATCCAAACATAAATGAACATACCCTCTTCTTTGTGCCACATGGATCCTCTTGAAAATCGACCATATACTTGGCAACATAGCAAACTTCAATAGAAAAATTGGAATAATCCCCTGTATTTTATCAGACCACCATGCTTTAAAGTTAGAATTCAACAACAGCACAAATTGCAAAAACCCTACAAACTCATGGAAACTGAACAATGCACAATTGCACCATTCCTGGGTCAAGGAGAAAAACAAAAAAAGAAATTAAAGACATCTTAGAATTCAATGGGAATGAAGACATAAAATACCCAAATTTATGGGACAGTTTGAAAGCAGTGCTAAGAGGAAAGTTCAAAGCACTAAGTACCCACATGAACCTTTCAACCCCGGAGGAGTAGATGCCAGGAAATAATCAAATTGAGGGATGAAATCAATAAAGTAGAAATTAGAAAAGCAATATAAAGATTCAATGTAACAAAGAGGTGGCTCTTTGAGAAAATCAACAAGATAGACAAACCGTTATCCAAACTAACCAAAAGGCAGAGAGAAAACATGAAAAGTAACAAAACCAGAAATGAAAAGGGGCACATAACAACAGACACTGAGTAAATCCAGAGAATCTTCAGGTCATACTCTGACACCTGTATTCCACAAAATTCACAAATTCAAAGGAAATGGAAAATTTTTGGATAGGTATCACTTACCAAAATTGAATCAAGAACAGGTAAGCAATTTAAATAGACCTATAATCCCTAATAAATAGAAGCAGTCATCAGAAGTCTCCCAACAAAAAAAAGTGTAAGGCTAGATGGGTTTAGTGCATAATTGTACCAGAAATTCGAAGAAGATCTAGTACCAATACTCCTCAAATTGTTCCACACCATAGAAGCAGAAGGGTCATTGCCAAACTCTTTTTATGAGGCTGCAATTACCTTGGTACCCAAGCCACACAAAGACACAACTAAGAAAGAGAACTACAGACCATTACCCCTCATGAACATTGATGCAAACATATTCAATAAAATACTGGCAAATCGAATCTGAAAATCAACCACAATAATCAAGCAGGCTTTATCCCAGGGATGCAGGGATGGTTCAACATAGGAAAATCCATTAATGTAATCCACCATATAAACAAACTGCAAAAGAAAAACTTTGTGATCATTTCACTAGATGCTGAAACTCTCTCCATATCTCTTCAATATTGTACTTGAAGTTCTAGCTAGAGCAATAAGACAACAAATGCAGATCAAGGGGCTACAAATTGGAAAGGAAGAAGTCAAACTTTCACCATTTGCAGATGATATGATAGTTTATACTAGTGACCCGAAAAACACTTCCAGGAACTCCTATAGCTGATAAATACCTTCAGCAAAGTGGCAGGATACAAGATTAACGCAAAAAAAATCAGTAGCCCTACTATATACAGACGATAAATGGGCTGAGAAAGAAATCAGAGAAACATCACCTTTTACAATAGCCACAATCAACATAAAATATGTTGGGGTAACACTAACCAAACAAGTGAAAGACCTGTAAAACAAGAACTTTGAGTCTTCAAAGAAAGAAATTAAAGAAGACACCAGAAAATGGAAAGATCTCCCATGCTCTTGGATAGGTAGAATCAACATAGTAAAAATGGCAATCCTGCCAAAAGCAATCTACAGATTCAATGCAATCCCCATCAAAATCCCAACACAGTTTTTCACAGACATTGAAAGAACAATACTCAACTTTATATGGAAAAATAAAAAACCCAGGATAGCCAAAACCCAGACATGATGCCCAATGGAATTGAATTTAAGACCCTGATATTAACCCACACACTTATGAACACCTGATTTTGACAAAGAAGCTAAAACTATACAATGGAAAAAAGAAAGCATATTCAACAAATGGTGCTGGTATAACTGAATGCAGATATGTAGAAGACTGCAGATAGATCTGTATCTATATCCATGCACAAAACTTAAGTCCGAATGGATCAAAGACCTCAAGATAAATCTAGTCAAATTGAAGAGAAAGCGGAAGGTACCCTTGAATGAATTGGTACAGGAGATAACTTCATGAACATAACTCCACTAGTACAGACACTGAGGTTGAAAATTAACAAATAGGACCTCCTGAAACTGAGAAGCTTCTGTAAGGCAAAGGACATAGTCAACAAGACAAAATGGCAGCCCACAGAATGAGAAAAGATTGTAGGGGAAGCTGTAGCCACACCTTCTTAGGGGCTGGCTACAGGTGTGACTGACCAGGCTTGTGAGTGCATGGTCAGAGTGACGTAGTGTGACTGCCTTTGCGCTTTTGGTTTCTCTTTGCTTCTTGCTGTACAGGCTGCTGCCACCGGCTGGCTAGGTCGCTCTGTAAGTAAGGCTTTTCCCTATTAAATACCCTTATATTTCTACCTGACTCCATATTGGTATTTTCCCACTATAAAAGATTATCTCCAAACCTACATCTAACAGAGGGCTGATTTCCAAAATATACAAAAATGCAAGAATCTAGTTACCAAGATACCAAACAATTCAATTTAAAAGTGTGGTTCAGAACTAAATAGAGAATTCTCAATAGAGGAATCTAAAATGGCTGAAAGACACTTAATAAAGTGTTCAACATCCTTAGCCATCAGGGAAATGCAAATCAAAACAACTCTGAGATACCCTCTTACTCCTATCAGAATGGCTAAAATTAAAAAAAAAAAAAAACACCAATGACACTTTATGCTATAAAGGATGTAGAGAAAGGGGGAATACTCCTCTATTGCTGGTGGGTTGCAAACTTGTGCAGCCACTTGGGAAATCAGTATGGCAGTTTCTCAGGAAAATGGGAATTAGTATACATCATGATCCAGTAATTCCACTCTTGGGCATATACCAAAAGGATTCACATTCATACAACAAGGACATATGTTCAACTATGTTCATAGCAGTGTTGTTTGTAATAGCCAGAACCTGGAAGCAACCTAGATGACCCTTAACTGAAAGACGGATAAGGAAAATGTGGTGCATTTACACAATGGAGTATTACTCAGCTGAAAAAAAAACCAAAACAATGAAATCTTGAAATTCTCAGGCAAATGGATGGAACTAGAAGAAACCAAGCTACATGAGGTAACCCAGTCACAGAAAGACAAGCATGGTATGTACTCACTCATATATTGATATTACACATAGAGCAAAGGACTACCAGCCTACAATCCACATCCATCAGAGAAAGTAGGAGACAAGGAAGACCCTAATAGAAAAATACTTGGTGCCCCAAAGAAAGAGACATGTACAAGAACTGAGCAAATTGCAAGCATGGAGGGATAGGGGAGGGAGGGAGGAAAAAGAGAAGGGGAGAACATGAGGGGAAGGAGAACAAGAGGGATCAGGAAGACTGATACAGTGTAGGAATAGAGGAGAGCAAGAAAACAGATACTTTAATAGAGGGAGCCAGTGTAAGTTTAAAGAGATATCTGGCACTAGGGAAATGTCCAGTGATCCACAAAAATGACCCCAACTGGGAATCTAGGCAGTGGTGGAGAGGCCACCTTTGATTCCCTTCCCCTATAATGAGATTGGTTGCCATCCTAGAGCCTTCATGCAGTCGCTGATGGAAGCAGAAGCAGGCACCCACAGCTAAGCACTGAGCCATACTCCTGGAATCCAGTTGTAGAGAGGGGGTAGGGATGAGCAAAGGAGTCAAGACCTTGCTTGAGAAACCTACAGAACCAGATGACCAGACCTATTGAGAGCACAGGGAACCCAGTTGTAAAACTGGGTAACCAGCATTGAACTGAACCAAACCCTCTTGAGGGTGGTGCCAGTTAGGAGGCCTGGGCAGTCTATGGGACCTCTAACAGAGGAACCAGTATTTATCCCCAGCGCACCAGTGGACTTCAGGAGCCCATTTCCTATGGAAGGATACTATTTCATCCCAGATACACAGAGGAGTTCCCAGCCCCCACCCCAAATGATGTGACAGACTTTGATGATTCCCTCATGGAAGGCCTCACAGTTCTTGTGGAGCAGGTGGGCGTGGGGTGGGTTGGCGGGTTGTTAGGGGGCATGGGAGGATGGGAGGGAGCAGGAATGAGGGTTTGATATGTAAAATGATTGTTTCTAAAGAAAAAAGAATCCTCAAATTAAGCTATATTTTGCTTTTGCATTGTGTAAATCAAATTATTAAATAAAATTTATGATTAATTTTCAAATGCCTATTTTCCCCATTTGATGCTGTTAGTCAATATATAATTTCTATTCTCTCACCTTTTATCCTGACATTTTGTTTTTTAATCTGGGTCTATTCTTTTAAATTTATGTGTATATGTGTGTGCCTACCTGGGTTTCCTGCAACATGAGTGTAAACCAATTCTGAGGCCAGCAGAGCAACAGATTTCCTAGAACTAGAATGACAGATAGTTTTTAGCTACCAGATAGTAGGTGCTAGGAGAACACCTTGGTCTTTTGCAAAATCAGTATGTTCTCTTAACACTTGAGCATCTTTCTAACCCTCACTATTAACATTTTAATGTAAAGTAAAAAACTTGGCTTTTAAATGGAAACATGTAAGTTATACATAACTTGAGTCCAGGAATGATATTTATCATCTTCATGACATTTGATTAATGAAAGATGAGAACAATGCTTTGGATAAATGTTAGTCCTAATTAGGATTTGCTCTATATGTTTGCTGAGGCAGTGGTATATATGTTCATTCAAATGTATAACACAATTGCCTTTACCTTGTGTTCTAGATATGATGGCGGATTTTAATTGTTTTCTTCATTATTTGTATCTGCTCCATTGCTGTGTCTACATAATGTGTCAGTCAAATTTCCTCAGAGAAATAGAATCAATAGGGTAATAGTGACTTATAGGCTACTCTTACTTAAAAGTACTCACTTTACATTTGGGCCTGTAGATAACCAAAGGGCAACTATACTTTGGTAGTTCTGCATTCATGTTTCTGTAAATCTCATTTACTATTTAAATTCTGGTTGAAGTCATTGGATAGGCATTTTGATGACAAATTTTGGTTGTCAGCTTCACAAACTTCAGTTGAAGAATTAGTCCTATCAGATTGGCCTGTGGAGATGTCTATGGGCATTTTCTCAATTGGTAATTAGTGTAGGAAGGTGCAGCCCAGTGCGGGAAGTGCCAACTTTACAGAGGTGGGCCTAGGCTGTCTAAGGAAGGTAGCTGAACATGAGTCAGAACAAGCCAGGAAGTAGTATTCTTCCACGGTTTCTTCTCCACGTTATGGCTTGAGTCCTGCCTTCACCTACTGGTAGACTCTAAGCTGTTAGGTGAAGTGAACCCTTTTCACCCCAAGCAACTGTTAGTTCCAGTGTTAATCAGAGTAACAGAAAAGCAGATCAAAAGCCATCATTCCAAATGCGACTTACATTGCTTTCTTTTCTTGTTGCTATGATCTGATAAGAAGCAACTGAAGAGAAGAGTGGCTTACCTGGCTCACCTCATGGTGAGGAAGGTATGTAGTAGGAGTGCGTTGCAGATGTTCACATTGATTCTCCAGTCAGGTTTCAGAGAAGACCAGCACTATAACAGCAGTTCACCGTTTCCTAACCATTCATTCAGCCTGGTGCTCCCATGATTGTGCCACTCATATTCAGTGTGGCCTTTTTCTCTCCAGTTACACCTTTCTAGATGGACGCCCCCCCACCACATACACAAAGATGTTCTTCCCAGTCATGCTAAATGCAATCAGTTTGCCAAAGAAGATTAGCCATAATTCTAACCTACTACCATTCAGAAATAGCTATATTTATTTCAAACTGTTGTACACATCTTCTTCCTGTTAACTTCATGTGGGCCACATTGGAGAGACAAGAAGCAGATTCTGTACCTGTCATAAAACTTCCAAAATCCAACCTTTGTTTCATGAAGTATCCTTAATAATACTATAAAACAAAACCAAAAATCAGCCACTTCTTTCTGGCCTCTTTAGGAGCAGAATTATCTAAATTTAATGATCAAATACACTGTAGAACATGCCAAATGAAATTTGCATATATATATATATATATATATATGTGTATATATGCATATGTATACATAACTGTGAAGCATTAAGCCAATATTCATATAAGTATTAGTGTACAAATTGTGAAACATGTGATACTTTAGTAAAACCTACTGGAAACTCAAATGTCTTCTTTTAGAACTTATGATCATCTGTCTTGGCTTTTGCCACAGTGAACAAATGCTTTGTCAAAAGGATCACCTTTCCTATCTGTAAATCAAATAATCACTAATTGACTAATGGAGGCTGATCAAGCTTCATTCATTTGTCCTAAGTATAGTTTTCTCAGATAGGTCCCAAATAACTTAATATGAACTGGTAGTTGAAATCTCTTAATTATGACATTAATTTAAATATTGAAAATATTGCCTACAGCCTTATAAATTGGGTAGAGGTAGACAGATATTCCTTATATAAGTAACATGCCTGTTTTATCTGTTTTTCTGTTACTCTGACAAACACTGGAACTAACACTTACTTGGGGTGAAAAGGGTTCACTTCGTCTAATGGCTTTGCATCCACCATTAGGTGAAGGCAAGGAAGAAACTCAAGCCATAACTTGGAGAAGAGACCATGGAAGAATACTACTTATTTCCCTGGAGATACTTTTAAAAGTCATATTTTTTTATTTTGGTGAAATAATATTCAAACCCAAAACATAAAAGTTGGAGGTTTCCATTGCATTTCTTATCAGGAATACCAGTGGTAAACCACTTTCTACAGTGTCATCTGAATTTTCTGTCACTTGGTTAGGAAAAGAAACCCTCTAGGCCTCCAAGAAGATATTAAAACACAAAGGCACATAGCACTTTAGACAGAATTTGCACAGACTACTAGAGAATAGAAATAAAAGACAGTATCATCACAATCGGTTCCTTAAATGTCATTTATGCACCCTATTAAGTTCACTCCTGGCCAAAGTGTACGACTACAACACCTAAGTGGTGTGTATGTATGCCTGTATGCATGTTTGCATGAGCACATACACATCTGTGAATGTGTATGTGTATGCATTCACATGTATGTATGAGTGTGTGCATGTATATGTGTGTATGCATGTGTGTTTGATTTAGAATAAACATCTGTTGTATGACAAGTATTTTCACAAATACTCCCCATACACCCATGCACACATATTTCTTCATTCAACCCAGGACGTGGTAAACCCTAGAATTTAGAAAAATGTAGAAGTCAGTTTTACGTTTTGAAGGAAGAAATTTTAGGTCTAAGTCCAATAAATTTTTTCCACTTCATAAAGGGAATACCCTTTCTAATACACATGACAGCTCTTAGCTTAAAGCAAAGGAGAAGAAAAAAGGAGGACAAAAGCTGCCAACCTCTTTTGCTGCCTGCAGTTACCAAAAGTAGCACACAAGTGTTCCACAAATCCCCAGAGAGGGAGGGTGGGAAGGAAGGAAGGCTGAGCTTGCTGTTAATACAGACCCCAGCAGCTCCCTCAGCTCCCACACTTCTGGCTGCACACTGCTGTGCTGCAGAACCCGCCAGGGTGTTGGACCAAGCTCTGTTTGTTTCTGCTTAGTCCCACAGACCACCATAACTAAAGCAATTTAAACCAATGCTCTTGGTGGCTCTTTTGTCTCTGCAAATCTCTTATATAATATTATGTTAATCTTAATACCACTCTACCTACCCACAGAATCTAACATGCATTTCCTCATTCAACTACTTTTTTATGGTTTATATCATATCCACTTGCCCCTGGTTCTTCTTCAAGCTCTATTTGTTTTCCTCATTGTCTCAAACCCTGAAGTCTTGAGTGCCTTAGGCTCAGTCCTCAAATCTTCTCTGTCATGATCTCATCCACTTAGTTGTGTCTTTGTGTCACTTGGGTATCAAGGTTATTGTAGCCTAGTAAAAAGAGTTTGGCAATGTCCCTCCTACTTCTATTTTGTGGAACATTTTGAGGAGTATTGGTATTAGCACTTCTTTGAATTTCTGGTAGAATTCTGCAGTGAATCTGTCTGGCCCCAGGCTTTTATTGGTTGGGAGACTTTTGATGACTGCTTCTATTTCCTTAGAGGTTATAGGTCTGTTTAAGTTGCTTATCTGTTCTTGATTCAAATTTGGTAAGTGATAACTGTCCAGAAAATTGTCCATTTCCTTTAAATTTTCCATTTTTGTGGAGTACAGGTTTTCAAAGTATGACCTGAAGATTCTCTGGATTTCTTCAGTGTCCGTTTTTATGTCCCCCTTTTCATTTCTGATTTTGTTAATTTGCATGAACTCTCTCTGCCTTTTGGTTAATTTGGATAACAGTTTGTCTATTTTGTTGATTTTCTCAAAGAATTAACTCTTTGTTATATTGTTTCTTTGAATTGTTTTCTTTGTTTCCACTTTATTGATTTCTACCCTCAGTTTGATTATTTCCTGGCTTCTGCTTTTCCGGGGTGAATTTGCTCCCATTTTTTTTTTTAGAGCGTTCAGCTGTGATATCAGATCTCTGGTGTGGCTATTCTCTAGTTTCTTCATGTGAGCACTTAGAACTATGAACTTTCCTCTTAGTACTGCTTTCAAAGTGTCCCATAAGTTTGGGTATGTTGTGTCAACATTTTCATTGAATTCCAGGAAGTCTTTAATTTCTTTCTTTATTTCTTTCTTGACCCAGGAATGTTGCAAATGTGTGTTGTTCAATTTCCATGAGTTAGTAGGTTTTTTGCACTTTGATTTGTTTTTTATTTCTATCTTTAAAGCATGGTGGTCTGATAAGACACAAGGGATTATTCCAATTTTTTGTACCTTTTGAGGTTTGCTATGTTGCTGAGAATGTGGTCGATTTTTGAGAAGGTTCCATGTGATGCTGAAAAGAAGGTATGTTCTTTTGTGTTTGGATAGAAAGTTCTATAAATGTCTGTTAATCCCAATTGGGTCATAACTTCTATTAGTTCCTTTGCCTCTTTGTTAAGTTTCTGTCTGGTGGTCCTGTCCAGTGGTGAGAGTGGGGTGTTGAAATCTCCCACTATAACTCTGTGAGGCCTTATTTGAGATTTGACTTTTAATAATGTTTCTTTTACGAATGTTGGTGCCTTCGTATTTGGGGCATAGATGTTTAGAATTGAGACTTCTTCCTGATGGATTTTTCCTGTGATGAATATGAAATGACCTTCTTCATCTCTTTTGATTGATTTTAGTTTGAAGTTTATCTTGTTAGATACAAGGATAGCTACCCCAGCTTGTTTCGTGGGTCCATTTGATTGGAGTATCTTATCCCAACCCTTTACTCTGAGGTAATGTCTGTCTTTGAATTTGAGGTGTGTTTCTTGTATGCAGCAGAAGGATGGATTCTGTCTTCGTATCCAATATGTTAGCCTCTGTCTTTTTATAGGGGAGTTAAGACCATTAATATTGAGGGAAATTAAGGTCCATTGAGTGTTTATTCTTGTTTGTTTTTGATTTGTTGTTGGTACTGGTATTCTATGTAGATTTACCCTGCCTTTTATTTTGTGTTTTTGTAGAGTGGGATTATCTATAGTCTATGTTTATGTGAGTGTAGTTAATTTCCTTAGGTTGGAGTTTTCCTTCCAATACTTTCTGTAGGGCTGGATTAGTTGTTACATATTATTTAAATCTGGTTTTGTCGTAGAATATCTTGTTTTCTCCATTTATAGTGATTGAAAGCTTTGCTGGGCATAGTAGTCTGGGCTGGCATTCGTGTTCTCTCAGAGTTGGTAGAATATCCAGGTCCTTCTGGCTTTCAGAGTTTCCATGGAGAAGTCTGGTGTAATTCTGGTAGGTTTGCCTTTATATGTTACATGGCCTTTTTCCCTTGCTGCTCTTAATATTTTTTCTTTATTCTGTATATTTGGTGTTTTAATTATTATGTGACAAGGGGACTTTCTTTTGTGGTCCACTCTATTTGGCTTCTTTAGGCTTCTTGTACTTTTATTGGCATGTCTTTCTTTAGGTTGGGAAATTTTTCTTCTATGATTTTTGTTGAATATGTTTTCTGCACCTTTGAGTTGGGTTTCTTTACCTTCTTCTCTCCTATTATCCTTAGGTTTGGTCTTTTCATGGCATCCCATATTTCCTGGATATTTTGTGTTAGGGATTTGTTAGACTTCAGATTTTCTTTGCTTGATGAGTTTACTACCTCTAGTTTGTCTTCAGCATCTGAGATTCTGTCTTCCATCTCTTGTATTCTGTTGGTTATGCTTGCATATGTGGTTCCTGATTGTTTAATCAGCTTTTCCACTTCCAGCATTCCCTCAGTTTGTGTTTTCTTTATTGTCTCTAATTCGGTTTTCAGGTCCTGAACTGTTTCCTACAGCTGTTTAATTGTATTTTCTTGGCTTTTTTTTTTTTTTTTTTGCTTTTGGCTTTTGGCTTTTGGCTTTCCTTGATTTCTTGTATCTTTTAGTTCATCTTTTCTTCCATTTCTCTGAAGGATTTTCTGATTTCCTCTCTTAGGTTCTCTATCATCTTCATGAAGCTGTTTTTAAGGTTGCTCTCTTCTGATTCTTCTGTGTTGGGATGTTCATGTCTTGCTGGTGCAGAGTCCCTAGACTCTGGTGGTGCCATATTGGTTTTCCTGTTGTTGGATGTGTTCTTATATTGTCATCTTCCCATCTCTTCTTCCAGTGGGTACAGGTGGTGTCACTTCCTTTCCTGGTGTGTATGGGTCTGGTGTTCTCTTCAGGTGGGTACAATTGGCTCCGATACTTGATGGGTGTCAAGGTGAATGCAGGCAGGTCTGAGGCACTCGCTCTCCAGGTGGGTGAGAGCAGCACTGGTGCAGAGATGTCAGCAGACTCTGGGTTGCTTGGTCCTCAGGGGTCAAGTCGTGCTGTCTGCAGACCCTTGGGCAGGAGTTCCCAGAGTGGTCAGGCAGAAGGTGGCCCTCCAGGGGCCAAAGCAGCTCAACTCTGCACTCTGTGGGGGCCGGAAATAGCCCAGCAATCTCAGCAGAGTCAGTGTCCCAGGGTCCTCAGGGACAGATTCAGTCTGCCTGGAGACCCGGGGGCGGGATTTGCCAGGCTGGGCAGGCAGAAATTGGGCCCAAGGCATGGGCTGAAGCTGCTCACCTCTGCACTCTATCAGGGGTGTTGGATTTTGTCAAAGCCTTTTGAGGCTTCTAGTGAGATGATCATTTGTTTTTTGTTTTCCTCATTCTGTTTATATGGTAGATTACATTGATGGATTTCGTATGTTGAACCATCCTTGCATCCCTGGGATGAAGCCTACTTGATCATAGAGGATGATTTCACTGATGTGTTCTTGGATTCGATTCGCCAGTATTTTACTGAGAATTTTTGCATCAATGTTCATGAAGGATATTGGTATCTCATTCTCTTTCTTAGTTGTGTCTTTGTGTGGTTTGGATATCAAGGTTATTGTAGCCTTTTAAAAAGAGTTTGACAATGTCCCTTCTGCTTCTATTTTGTGGAACAATTTGAGGAGTATTGGTATTATCTCTTCTTTGGATTTCTGGTAGAATTCTGCAGTGAATACATCTGGCCCAGGGCTTTTTTTGGTTGGGAGATTTTTAATGGCAGTCTCTATTTACTTAGAGGTTATATGTCTGTTTAAGTTGCTTATCTGTTCTTGAGTCAATTTTGGTAAAGGATAACTGTCCAGAAAATTGTCCATTTCCTTTAAATTTTCAAATTTTGTGGAGTACAGGTTTTCAAAGTATGAACTGAAGATTCTGTCTGCCTGCAGACCCCGGGGCGGGATTTGCCAGGGCAGGCAGGCAGAAGTTGGGCCCAAGTTAGGGACCAAATCAGCTCACCTCTGGACTCTCTGCACTCTGTGGGGGCCGGAATGGCCCAGCGATCTCAGCAGAGACAAGATCCCAGGGTCCTCAGGGACCGATAAGAATTATTTTTAGAAGACAAAAAGTATCAATTAAAATTTAAGTTGTGGTTTAATGTTTAGAGTTGGACTCAAAATACCTTTCTGTAAAAGAAAAAAATTGTAAGAATGAAGAAGTAAGCAGAGGGAAATATGCTTCATGTGTGTGTGTATGCACATATGTATGTCTGCCTATTTCATGAGTATATGTATGTGTCTTTTGTTTAATATTTGAGTGTTTAATATTCATATGTGCATTTGTGTATTGTTTAATATTTATTATTAATATAATAATATTATTATTATGTTGGAATTTATAGAAAAATACAAAGAAAACTTACATTGCTTATTAAAAAGTAAAAATAAATTTATCATTCCTTTATCAGTGAAGCAAAGTAAAATCAAATGATTACCAGTATGACTTTAGGATATTCTATTCTTATAAATTTATTTGAAATGTGCTTAGTGTGCTATAGAAATCCAAACAATCAAGAAGGAAGGAACACTCATGTGTTTATACTGCTCCAATTGCACTAGGACTCCAGAACACTATCTCTCTGATTTTTTTCTTAAATAACAAGAGTGATCTATTAGCTCAAGAAGGCTAAGTGACTTACAGGAGAAGTTTCTTCTCAATTTCTAGATAGATTATTCAATGAAGGAATTTACATTCCAATGGAAATACGCAAAATTTTACATCAGCCAAATGTTAAGTTCAAAAGACTCTTAAGGCTTACAGAATTGTGGAAAATAAAAATGATGTGGGGCTGATGAGCAGTGTTTGTAAGAACATAAAAGTAATTCCATGATGATGGGGTTGCATACCCAATAAGGTGGGAAAGGGATCACAGAGGAGCCCATTAAGATATTCACATAGTTGTAGGCACACTAGAGCCACATAGTGAGAGCTAGACTACGTAGTAATACTTGTCTCCAGAAGCACGTGCACAGGACACACACACACACACACACACACACACACACACACACACAAGGCAGATATGGTGATTCCTTGAGAGCTTGTTTGGAGTTTCTAGCAGGGAAGCGCAGCTACTGGTATACCCTTGACTGAAGACCGGTCCTCCTGTATTACGGGAAGGTCGTCCTCTTGGACCAAGCACGCAGCTTCGAGAGCGATGCACATGGAGCGGTGAGGGAGGAAGGGGACACCCGCCTAGCCAGCCAGATCAGCCGAATCAATCCTAGCGATCAATGGGGTGACAGATGTCGCAGCCAGATCGCCCTCACATCCTAGATATGGTGATTCCTATCACAGCGTTCTGAAGTCTAGGACAGGAAGGTCACTGCAAGTTCTAGGTCCGGTAGGTTTCTGTAGTTAATTCCAGGCAATGTAGGCCATATACTGAGACCCTGTTACAATCAAACAAGGAAGCAAGCAAACCAATGCATAGATACATGAAAAACCAAGAAATCGGCATTTCTTTTTCTCAGACAGGAGAACTGCAGGGAGCTTGATACACCTCAAGGTCCCTCTTACCAAGATATATTCTAGGATCACAAACAAAGCATTTTACATTATCAGTGTTCAGAACATTTGATCACACACATACAGAGAAATATAAAGTGACAGTTCCCAGACTACAGCATCTTGTCCCCTCACCATGTCCTGGCACCAGTCCATAGCGGGTTGTGACTAGCATGACCTTGTTATGTGGGGGCAAAATGCCCACATCCCATCATCAAGGCCTCCGGGTGATCTCCAAATTAGTCCAGCCCCCAAGAGAAAAGCAGGTGTGCTAAGAGATGAGTGGATATATATGCGATTTTGAGGACATAGATAAGATCAAAGATAAATATATAATTTAGTAATTCTCACCACATAGTATTTCATGATATTGAAAGAAAATACAACACAAGGTGAAGGGAGAGAGAATGCAATGATTTAGTACATACAGATGCAGGCTTTGGAGATGTGGAAATTTCAGGTAGAAAACATGTATATAAGTACATGTGTACAACACTCAAACTTTATATGTATAGTACATCTAGTTGATCAACAGCTAAAAGTAAAAGTATTGCTAGAAAGCCTATATAGAAATATGAACATATGGAAAGATGCACAGATAGATATAAATATGCATAATATAAACATCAATCCAGATCCATAACCAAATCATTTTATTGTGCAATGATTAGACTGGATAGACTAAAATTAAGGTGATGGATTTGAACTGCTAAGTTGCAGTGATTATACTCAGATTTAGCAGAATACACAAAGATATTATGAGAAAGATGGAGTTTCTTGACCTTTGCACTTGGATGTTCAAAGTTAGTGATGATGAGCAATCACTCCACTCCAGCATCCTGTGTGTGCTCTGCAGAAGCCTACAAGAAACCATGGCAGCAATTGAAGCTCTTTAGAGAACTCTAGCTTAATATTACTACAATCTCCTCTAGATTCTGCTGAGGACCTTATTGACTGCCATCAATTATGGCTCTGCAATATGCAGGGCTCCTAGGAAAGTTCAAGTAAAGTATATGGTAGCTGTGATGTCATAATCTGTTAATACTAATGAGTTTAGATACAAGAATAGCTATTGTTAGTAAATTTTTATAAGCATCAAATCCTATCTGCTTCTACTAAGGCTATTGTGACATGAATAGGCTGTTTCTCTTTCAGTGTCTTCAATGGATAAAATATAGGCAAAGCAGTAAATAAGGAAAAATAAATTCGGTAGTTTTTCTATTCAAACAAGCAATTAATAACGAAGGGAATGTGTTATTGAAGGATTTGCAATACATAAGACATGGTAGAACACAGTTATTTTCTAACCTTTAAACCCCTAGGAACAGAACACACAGAGAGAAATTATTCTCAAATATGCTAATTATATTTTTAGGCTACAGCTATTTTAAGTTTTTTTTTTTTACTTTAGAAATAGCTGACACAGTTTTATTTTTCTTCCAGTGTTGTTTCTTACTTTTCATTATTTTTAAAGAACTAAGTTCTTAACCACCAGCTAAGAATTTAGGTTTTGATAGCTTTAATTTGGTTTATGACAAAAATCAAGAAAAATAAAATTAATTCTAGCCCATTGCTCACCAAAAATGCACAGGGAATCTCCTGTTCAAGCCCTCAATTAGCGCCTCAAGTTGTGGGCATAGCACTCTAAGACAAATTTTAAATAGTTAAATAGGTGGCTCCTTCTTTAGAGACTATAAGGATGTGATTGGTCTGTTAAGATGCAGGACATCTTAGACATGATGTTGGTGTACTATTAGTAGCTGAGACTGAGAACCACCTAGACCAGTGTGTATTCAAATTCAGTGAGGAGGGGAAAAGAAGCAGGCACTGAGAATTTCCAAAGGACCAATGCAGTGTTCAAGTGAGTGCTTCTATTGTTAGAGGTTTCTATAATTTATTATTATTATTACTATTATTAGCCTATCTTTGCTGTACGAAGTTCAGAGTGGCCTTATAAGATTTTAAGATATTCAGCAGGTGTTGGTGGCACATGCCTTTAATCCCAGCACTTGGGAGGCAGAGGCAGGCCTATCTCTGTGAGTTCAAGGCCAGCCTGGTCTCCAGATAGAGTGCCAGGATAGGCTCCAAAGCTACACGGAGAAACACTGTCTCGAAAAACCAAAAAAAGAGATGTTCATATTCATATATCATGTACTTTGCCTTTGTTCAATTTTCATAACTTGCTCTTCTGTCCTCCCATGTCAGTCATTTTCCCCAGATAGTTCTGTACATTCAAATCTTATGTACAGTTTTTAAAATATAGACTCCACAAAGGAGAGAAAGAAACTCATATCTGCTTTTCCCAACCTATCCATATACACTGTGGCAATATCCACAACAGTCAGGTTGTAGAACAGGCCTAGATGTGTGTCAACAGGTGAGAGCATAAAAACATGACCCTTTAGACTGAATGAGCCTGCACTCAGTGTTAAAGGCATGGAACTATTTAATTTGTAGAAAAATACCTTGGCCTGGAAATCATCTTGTGCAATAAGCCAGATCCAAATTTATTATTTTCTAAGCAAATTGGCAGCTGTTTGGGTTGAACTAGCATGGCAAGCTTTCTTTCCTGTTAGTCTTTTTCGTGATCATGCTTCAGCTCCTCATCCCTGTGTGAGGAAGTGCAGAGAATTCCAAACTCCATGTATGGCCCAGAGGAGTTTAGCATCTGGAACAACAAACAGAGCATTTGAAATACTTATATGAAAAGAATTTAAGTCTAAGGATGATTAATCATCCCCAGACAACTCATTAAGGGGTATGTTTGCCAATTAAATGTAGATGATTATTTATCAAAACTTGACATGTGTTTACAGTGATTTTAGCAATTGTGATCCATGGTTTCAAGGTAATCTAATCAAGAAGAAAAATTATTATCTAGAATTTTACGTATTTATGGAATTGCTATATTAAAACTCTGTTCCTATGGATGTTACAACATCCAACAGATGAAACAATTAAGTTGTCTGTGGATTGGAGTTTGATTAATAATATGGTAAGTATTTATATTCAACGACTACAAAAATGCATGGTTTCATTGTTGGTAGGTAGTTACCTAGGAGTGGGATGGCTAAGTTATGCATTATGTATCAATTTAAGTTATAACATCTGCCATGTCGTTTTCCTAAGTGGTCATGACATTTTCTCCCCCACTAGTAATACGTGGGATTTCCAATCCATACTTTCAACAATAGGCTATATAATTACATGTTGAACTTTAGCCACTCTAACTGGAATGGTATACTTTGTTTTAGGTTTAATTTGCATCTCTTTGCTGATAGAGGATGCTAAGCATCTTTTTTTCTCCTATTAATGATGGATATTTTTACATCATGAAGAATCTGTTCAAATCTTTGTGCATATTTTACATTAGATACTGTTACAACTAGTTCTATAAGGCATTTCTATATTCTTTTTTGTTTTGTTTTGGTTTTTGTTGTTATTTTTCTAGACAGAGTTTCTCTGTGGCTTTGGAGGCTGTCCTGGAACTAGCTCTTGTAAACCAGGCTGGTCTGGAACTCACAGAAATCTTCCTGCCTCTGCCTCCCGAGTGCTGAGATTAAAGGCGTGCGCTGCCATATTCTTTATAAATGCATTTATAGCAAATATGTGTCTTTCTGTTTCCTTAAGCATTAGTTTAAAGAGCAAAATTATTAGTTTTGATGACGTCTTTTGTACAAAGTATTATCATAGTTGCATAATTTTACATGTTTAGGGAATTTTTGCATAAACTTCTATCACAACTTTTTATGGTTTCCTGTGGGTTTATATTTTTCTCTCATATACTTAAGCTTTTACTTAAGTCAAGATGAACTCTTAATTTCTATGGAATTGTAGTATATATTCATTGAAGAAGAAAAAGTTCACTCTCTCCTTAACTAGAATCTTTCCTATATAACAGAGTGATTGCATATCTCCTGTGGTGAGGCCAATATGTCCATTGGCTTCTTCAGTTATTCCTTGTGTAAAATTGCATTGAGGACTATTATGGTCAATTGATTTTTTCCAGAAGGTTTTCCAATTCTAATCTGAATTGATTTCAGTCCCCATGCTGGTCCCCAAACTGTGGTTTAATCATATAGTGCTTTTCCCTCTGGTCACAGCTGCCTGCATCCTATTTAGCATATTTGATATAGGTCTGGCTGCAGCTGTAGAACTCTCTGCAGACCTCAACTTCAGCAGCTCTGATAAGGACCGCTTCTTCACATACACCAAGAATCTGTAAGGACTTCATCGGAGAGCCAAGCAAATTCCAGATTGTGTATTCAAAACTGTAACTGTATAAATACAAAAAGAAGAGACCCACTTACCACAAGTCTGTGGGTTTACTTCCTTTATGTAGCATGATGAAATTCAGAAACACACAGTAATCTTCATCAATGGCATGCAATAAACTGTACTTATTATATGCCTTCCTGTCTCCAATCTTTGACATTTTATATGCGAGAATGCCATGAATCATTCTGACTTCATTTTAGTATAAAAAGTTTTAAAACATCACATTCTCATAAGCAGAAAATATTTGGAGAAATATGTCAGTCATAGATTTTCATGGATCCATCAGAAAATAAAAGTGTCAAAGGAAACCACTATTTTGGTATCTGAACAAGTTGTAGACAATCAGATTGGCAGGGACTTAAAGTAATTATTGGTAAATTGTTGAAGAAAGCATGTAGGCTGCTTTCATTATGGGAAATCCCTAGGTATACAATTGTAATTGGTATTAGCTATAGGTACCCTACCAGCTTCTCATATATTATATCTACATTTTCAATATGATTCACAAAATAAACAAATGGATCAATCAGAGCAAATCAAGCTCTACAGATTCATAGTTCCCTGTTATGTCAAATGCCTATAATCTTGTTTTCAAAAGCATCTCATCACCATGGCTACAGGATGGTCAAGATCTGCAATATAACCATGAGTTCAGGCTCCTAGTCCTTCATTCCCACTGCCATCTTTCTGAAGCTTTCAAGCTACGTCAAGGTAACAAAGTATAATGATAAGCATGGACAAAAGTATCATAATGAAACCTTTCCTTGTATATACTAGCTAAAATATTAACAAAAATACTAAGGAAAAACAGAAGGACATCTGTCTTCTATTATCACAGGGCTTCATGGGGGAATACTGTAATTACAGTACAGTTGAAGATGTTTTGAATTTGAGAAATATTTTAACATTTAACTTAGTGAAAAAAGAAAAGAAAGGCATTTATTTGGAATCTGAATATTAAAAAAGAACAACCAAATCCCATAGTTCTTTTATGCAAATGTTTTTTTCATATAGGTAAGTCTTGAAGACAATGATTGTTTTGACTCCAGAACTATCAGAAACCACAAAAAGTTTCTATCAGGTTGTATCTGGAATTTGTGGGGTGACAGAAATAATGGAGAGCAAAAGAAAATAGACTATTTGGAAAATTTTAAAAGAATTTAAGAAAAGTTCCAAAAAATTCAGCTAATTCATAAGATTGGCACTGACTTTGTTCTCTCTCTCTCTCTTCTTTCTTTCTCTCTCTCTCTCTCTCTCTCTCTCTCTCTCTCTCTCTCTCTCTCTCTCTCTCTCTCTCTCTCCCCCTTTCATACACACAACTTACATAATGTCTGTTATTGTCTGTTATTGTTGATACTGAGGACATTCTCTCATCACACTTCCTACCTTCACCCAATGCCCTAGTCTAGAGTTAAACACTAATTTACCCATCAGTTCCATAATATTTTGTCTTTCAAATAGTCCCTTTTCAATCTCCAGTTTCTCTTCCTGGGAGTTTCTACTATCTCCCAGTTGATCATAGGGTATCTGTCACTTTTGTTGATGAAAGATTAAGCATGACATCCGCAGTGCTGTACACTACAGAACACCCAGGAATAAGTAGATGATGAGAGTTTTCACCAAGCAAACAGAGGACCTTATAACTAAACATCTTCCCACAGAAGTAGACTCCTTCAGACTCCAGTTATCAGATCATCTTTTCCATCTTCTCAGAAACTATATTCCAAACCCCAAATAAAATGACATGAAAATACTCAAAAAAGAATCACAGTATAAAAACAAGCAAACGAACAAACAAAAAGTTGGCCTCAAGGGGCTTACATTTATTGGAAGCAGAGAAAAATCAATCACCAAGCTGGAATGGTTTGAGAGCAGTCCCCACTAGCTCACATGTTTAAATACTTGATCCCCAGTTGTTGGAGTTGTGGCAATAGGCGAAAAGCTTTATGATTTCAAAATCATGCCATTCCCACTTATCTTTTTCTACCTCATGGTTGTGTGTCAAGATGTAAACTCTAGCTACTGCTCCAGCACTGTGCTTGCCTGCCTACTGCCATGTGCCCCACCATCATGAAAATGAACTCTATCCTTCAGAAACATGAGCTCCCAGAAACAAAAAAAAAAAAAAGAACTTCTTCTTCTATAAAAGAAAAGTTAAAGAACAACAAAAAATATAATGCTGAGTGATGGAAAGTTTATTCATTCTTTTTTCCTCTTTCTCCCTTTCTCTTTATTTTACCTTACCTATGTGATCAACATAATGAGTGATAATCACTTAGACTGATGGAATGACAAGACCCAGATTCCTCATACATAAATATACATGTTAAATTAGTTGACTTATTGTAAAGCATAGATGTTCACTGCTGTCATAACATAAGGCTTTACATGTGCATGTATACATATATATGTATGGATATATAAGCATATTAGCATACAAGACTGTTGACCATGAAGACTCTCAAGACATCATTAGAATTGAGAGATTAAGCAGTTTCTTTCTGAATGAACAATGTCCATGGAAGGTCGTTTAATGCTCAACTATTTCCAAGAGATCCAGATACACATTGCACTTTTAATTACCGGGCTGGATTTGACCTGGTGTGCATCTTTGGTTCTGGATTATGAATGCTAATGAAGTACAAACCATAATCACATAATTGCAAGCATAATCACAGTTCACATCATCACACTCAGCTTACACTGACAGCAAGTAACTCTTGTAATTGTGCAGTAGGTTCAGAACAGAGGTTGACTGCCTATTTATTCATGAAAGCCCTATTACAAGTAGGCCATTTTATCCCCCAAAGGGTCTATTCTGATCTCTATTTGCTAATAGTAAATGCTCATGAGCCCATTTCCTTGACACTTCCTCGGGCAATTTCTTTACGTTTCTCCATCAAACCAGACTCTTTCCTTCTAAATATCAGCTACAATACCACTAACCCTGCTAGTGAAAAGTGGATCTTAGTTCTCCTAAAACTCCATGAAGCACTCAGAACAGGAGTACCATGTAGCAGTTAGTGTTCCAGATTGCATGTATTGAAGAATTTCTTTCCACTAGAAAATCTTGTCCACAGAGCAGTAAATATACCTGGCAAAGACTATTTGTTCCTCCTATATCAGTCCAGGAGCTATATCTACTATACATGTACCCCCACAGCTCTGTATACATCAGCTTCCTACCCTGGACATTGTCTCAATAATCACTTTATAAATTACTGAAACATCACATTTTAAAGAATTTTTCATCAATTAATTACATTAAACCTTTGAAACCATGCTTATCTTCCACTTAGTGATTTCTTAATGTGATGACTACTCATGATAGTCTGACCTGGTCTCAATTTGAGAGTCATAAAACACTAAAATAGCTATAATTACACTTTCATATTATCCATAGTCTGTACTTCAATAGACAAAATCACTTTGGAAAAAACATATTCTTAATTATCTCTTAACTTCATCCACCGATTCATTGCTTGATTTGTTTAATTACTATTCGCTGGGGAATTTAAAAATGAAAGCCTATTTTAGAAGTGTTAAATTATATAGGGATGTATTCTTTTAGCTATTAAGACTGTTTACTGTTTCATTTGAATGAGTTCTATTTGATATTCTCCAAAAATGAAAGAAATTTGTAGTTTAAGGAACACTTTAATAAATTACAATAACTATACCCAATACCTGCAACATTATGAGTAATATATCATGTCAAAGTCTTGATTAAATTAACTTAGTCTATCCTGGCAGTGGTGGCACATGCCATTAATCCCAGCACCCAGGAGGCAGAGGTAGATGGATCTCTGTGAGTTCGAGACCTACCTGGTCTACAAGAGCTAGTTCCAGGACAGCCTTCCAGCCACAGAAAAACCCTGTCTCAAACATAACAACAACAACAAGAAGTTAACTTAGTCTAGAATAAATAACTCCAGAACATGTCAATGTTAAAACAAGGTCCCACTCAAAGTCAAAGCAGAACTAAAAATTGTTTCCAAAAGAAGTCTTTAAACAGCCACCCCATGTCATTCTTGATTTAAAAACAACACTGATGATTGAGAAGGAAGTCATTCAATTTTCCCCTTTCATCTACAATTCTAAACACCAGAACTGACATACATATTCTAGCCAGAAGCACAGTCTTGCTATGGTCCAATGAATTATCCTCTAGTCCTCATAGGAATCTTGAATTCTGCACTGAATAGGAGTGTTGATGTAATGGAGATGATAACTCTTATTTGCAAGTCTACCTTGAATTCCAGGGCCATAGCTCCTCTTGTATAAAACAAGGAAAAAACAAATTGGGACAGTCAGGTATCTATAACAAAATTTTAACCTTTGTGGGTTAATATATCTTCTTTTAATTTCTTTTTAAGAGCACGTTAACATAGAAATATGATAGGAAGATGAAAATTATGTGGTTTCCTTTATCCAAAACAGAACAAAAACTATGTGCAAGCTATGGACTTGGCCTGTTGACATAGAATCAGTTTTTCTGGAAGGGCAGTGTCACTTACCCACAAGCTGCAGTAGGAAGTTAGATTCTGTGCCAAAGAGGCCAGGGAGGCTTCTTAGACCAAGCAAACTGAGTACTCTGAGGTGTCACAAACATAGATGAGTAGATTTCTTTGACTCAGCTCATCAGGAGGCTTGACAGTCCACAGGCACATCTTTCACATTGCTCTAAAGTAGATGGCAAGCAAACTAGACTCGTTAATAATTGTTTTCTGCTTCTAGAATCAATGTGGTTAAGTTGATGTAGTCTTTGCCAGAAAACCAACTTTTTACATCAATGTGACTTTTCTTGGTTCCTTGAGAGTAGATTCTATCCTTACATTAACACATACCAAGCCTCAAGCCTCTTGCAGTTGTGTATTAGCCTATGCTTACATTGCTGTCACATTGTGTTAAATGCAGTTCTGATGTCCTAACACCACCTTCTTAATTATGAAGTAGAACACACACACACACACACACACACACACACACGCACGTCCTTGCACACACAAAGATGAGAAAGATGTCTTATTTCTCTTGCACCTAAGTAAAGAAGTATTCAGAATATGCAAATATAATTAAATAACCTATATTATTTAACATAGCAAAGTGCAATGTGTTACTGCTTTCTCCTCTGAATATAAAATCTTCTTAGAATGAGTCAGAATTATTTTGTAAGAATTTTTAATGTTTATATTTAGGATTAGAAATTCAGTATTATAGAATATTTTCTAAATATCCTTACAAGAAATACTTGTACTTTTTAGATTTTTATCAACTTGACAAGAATAGAGTCACCTGCAAAGAGAGGGCCTTAACTGAGGGATTGCCTTTCCCATCAGATGCACTCTCCTTCAGTAAAGTCTTGGGGAGCATTTTCTTGAATTGTAATTGTTGCAAGAGGGCCACAATGTGAACACTATGTAAATCACCATTAAACTGTACTGTTATGGAATAGCAAGTAAAAGTCCTTACATATTTAGTACAGACCGGATTTTTCCCTATTTTCCTCCTTTAGGTGACTGTGGTGACTGTGAGTGTTACCACCTCTGGGCAGCCAGTCCTGGACTGTGTAAGAAAACGTGTTATGCAAGCCAAGGGAAACAATCCAGTAAGCAGAATTCCTTCATGACTTCTGCTTCAGTTCCTTCCCTGGGATTCCTGCCTAGAACTCCTCCATTAGAAATGTGACATTAGAGTTGTAAGATAAAGTAGAACCTTTCCTTCCAAAGCCACTTTTGCTCATGACGCTTGTCACAGCAATATGAAACAAAGAAAGTGCTTCATTTCTGAGCTTAACATTCTACTTAATATTTCTTTATTTCTAAAATTCTTATTGGCATTACAGTAAAAGAAGGGAAAGACGACTCTGAGATGATACATTAATCTGAAGCTTCAGTTTGATATCTGTGTTTGTCTTGATAAATCTCACTACCTCACCTGCCAGGTTTTCAAACTGGTTAAACCAAAAGTACATATCTTTCTGATAGTTTGGTATCTCCATAAAGGCTCCTGATATGTGGAATTTATTAAGTTCTTGCCTCCCTGGTGGTTCCTGTAAAACATCAGAGAATACTATTCACTAAGAAAAGACTATAGAAATTAGAACAGTAGTCTCCTTTGCTTCTGTATAGATAATACTCTTTACCTAAGCATATTAGTTTCCTGAGGCTACTATGACAAAATATTATGTATACAGAGAGTAAAATTATTTCACAATTGTAAAGAAGAGAAAGTTTACAGTGAAGGTATTCTCAGAGTTAGTTCTTGGAGTAAGATCTGACAAAAAGCTTCTCCAATGCCTATCTCATTGGTTGTGAGAGCTTTTGGCAATACCTGGTGGTTCCTTGGCTTGCTGGAAAATACCCATTCTGCCTATCTTTGAATGGAGGATTTTCAAATAACTAATCCTCTTCTAACATGGAGGGAATGCACTACAGTCTACTCCAATGCACTATGATTCAGCAAAGACCCTCTTTCCCGACAAATGGCCCCAGTTACATCTGAAACCTGGGGACACATTCTTCTACTCAACAAGTCCAATATTACATTGAGAAACAATGAAACAGAGTTACTCAGTTGGCTAGAGAGGACCCATGGTCTAACACTATCTACTCCTTGTATGTAATTACCTGCTTTGATAGACTTTCCAGTTTGCCTTGGTTTCTATTTTCAAAAATAAAAAATCTATCCTGAATACTGTTTTACATTGTTGCATCCTTGTATTTTAAAATGTCCCATTTGTTCAGTGAGCTTTTGAATCCATAGCTATCTCTCTCACCCAATCTCCTAAAATGATACAAAATAAAATTACTTTATAGCTTTCCACTAGAGCAGGTGGTAAAATCTAGAGAAACTTCAGAGCAAATGCTTGTGTTTGCCATTTTATGAGATTGTTTCCATGTAGATATACTCATCCTTTGCTGTCTTGGGGCCTGGCTCTGGTACTGTCTGCAGTTGCCAAGCTTGTGATATGCCCAGTCCTTAGCATGCACACTTCTTCTCATACACACTGAGGCATATCCACAGGACTTACAATGTTTTGTACAATGTAAACACTGTGTAAACAGCTGTTAAACTGCATTGTTAGGGAATGGCAAGGAAAAGTCTTTACCTTTTTAGTATAGACATAATTTTCTCCTATTTTCTACTTCCAGGAACTGTGCATACAAAGAGACATCTCTACATGTGAATTTGTTTTCCACCTTTGGCAGTTATTAAACTTTATTCTTCTCCTAATAGATTTTTTCCAAGCAAAAGCTTCCAGCATCATGCTGGCAAAAATCTGACCAAATGTAGCACTGAGACTGGATTGTCTATATTTTAACATGTCTGGCAATGGTCAAATACAGTTCCCATTAGCAGGAGATACTTGTTATTTTCCCATTCATTATTGGCAATGGTAGCACATTTTACTACCAGTGTAGTGAAACTTCCCACTACCAAAGATTTTTCAACACAAAGTCAGTCAGTAAACAATATCATCTTTAGTTCTTTGGTGTCTGTGTCAATGCTTTTCATCTCTGTGGCTCCTGTGTTCCACTGAGGATGTACTTGAACCTTGTGATTCATTTTCACAGCCATTATTCTGCAGTGTTCCACTCACACAACAGCAGCAACAAACTAATACAGCCTTTTCCCTGTAGCAATTATTTTACAAATAATTTATGCAAAAGTGTTTGGATTAAGAAAAGCAATGCTCCCTTTGGCTATTGCACAACTCACATGTTATTAAGTTCTTTTTTTTTTTGGCTAAGCCAACAATATAGTTTAAAAGAGGTGAATGGGTTCATTTTAAACAATTGGTAATAACTTCGCTTTTTATGCCTCCTCCTTAGGCTATCTAATTTCCTTCTTTTCTGCCAGCACTGAAATAACAACTCATACTCACATTTATATATTTTATGCACAGTATCATTTGGTAATCAAGTATTATAAGAAGCTCATTTTCTGAAGCATGAACTAGATATATAAATACAGATCCCTGACCTGTAACATCCAATTTAAAATCTTTTATTCAGAAATAATGTCCTAACAGGTAACTCAAGATTGAATTGTTTGCAATCAAAAACATCAGACACATAATGTGAATTTCAAAAGATTCAATCATCTTGCATATTAAGGGAAAAATAATAGCTTAAATAACTTTTGAACTCTTTTTATTTCTACACTTGGAGCAATAAGACCTTTAAAATAATTTCTAATGTGGGGAGAAATAAGAAAATATTTTAAAATAATTTAATGCAAATACTCATTGAAATTATGAATAAAATATTTCCTATGTGAATTTACTTATCCTTGCTTAATCTAAAACAATGGGGTTCTAATTAATTCAACACATAACCCATACAATGATACCTAGGACTAGGTCCCAGTTAAGTTATGATATTGCATACCCTGTTGCATGTACTAAATATACTCACACTGGCCCTCCTACTGCTACTTGTTCTGATTGCTAAGAACACTTGGCTTGGGAATATTTTAATTTCTTACCAGCAAAATCAAGTCTTCCATAATAATTCCTTCATTAGAGAAATTAATATCTAGTATTTTATGTGTCTGGATGTTTTGTTTGCACGCATTCGTGTGCACCATGTTTTCGCACAGGCCAAAACAGAGCAGAAGAGTCTCTGAGCTGGAGTTGTAACAGTCCCAAACTCAAATGTAATGTTGGAAACCAATCTCAGATCTTCTTCAAGAGCAGCAAGGGCTTTTAACAGTTGAGTCATCTCTCAAGTCCCTATTAACTAAATTTCTAACATGAAGTTTATGGTGAAATTATGTGATACCTTTCATATGACACAAAGATATTTGATTTGAAGAGGTCCCCAAAGCTTTAATTATTTCCTATGAATACCCTATGAAAATCTCAGGCAACAAGGTATGTCTATTAGTGAGATAGGCAGTAAAAAGTATTTTCTCTTTATCCAGTATATGAAGGGATCTTTTGGTTTATGTATACAGATGATAGATGGATTATAGATAGATAGATAGATAGATAGATAGATAGATAGATAGATAGATAGATAGATAGATAGATCCTACACACTTTATGTGCTTAGTAAGGCAAAGAATTCAACCATTCTTAGAATATTCTTACATATTGAACTAAAAATATATAACTATGAATTTACCCTATTTTCCAACCTCATAAATTGTCATAAAATACAACTGGTACAAAAGGGAGAATAAACTCTTTGAAGAGTAATTTTATTCTTCAAGTCTTACGAAGAGAGAATTGTGGGGTCTGCAGGCCAGGATTGGGCATCATTTTAAAATGTCAATCATCTGTTGAATATTAATTTACAAGATCAAATTGTCAATGAAAGGAAACAGAACTGTTGAACTGATTGACTACAATTTGTCTGTACGTGAGTACGTTTACATAATTGTGTGTGTGCAAACAAGTGGATGAATGTGTGTTTCTCTTCATATATCAGTGATATTCTAATAAATTTTTCACTTTGTTTTATTTTATTGGGTTTATTGATGCATCATCTTTATTATGTCATGCAATCCTGTGTTACCTTGCTCTAAACAATACTCAGTGGCTATACTTGAATCCCATCATTAGCACAAGCTTCTACCTGGCATCAAAAGCTCGAAAGTGCCTTTGAAGTAGGGCTAGAGGTCAGACTGGAAAACACTGAAATACTTTGGAAAATGCATTTAAAGATACCTGCTATTTGAACTTTCTATCTCTTTCTTACACCCTGCCCACAGTTACCTGCTGTGACTCCCCAGAATTTTCCCATAGTACCAGAATTGAGTTGATGTATCATCCTCATACAAAGCTCTGTGAAACTGTTGCCAGCATCTATTGCAGTTAATGACACTAGGTGTTTTAAGTATCACCTCTTTGAGGAATTCTATATAGCAGAATCTAAATCATTATATAAAACATCTAATTAAACAAAGACCTTTCAGGTATCCTAGTCTAAACCTACAAAATATGTTTGGATAACTGTCAAATTTTACCTTTAAATCCTATCTAATTTGTTAGTTTTTCAAAAAAGGTGTTAACTTTCCAAAGTACCGGGAACTGAACCAATCTTTGACTAGTTTTGATTTTAATTAAAAGAAAGTGACAGTGTTAGACACTCAAATATGGCAAATGAGCCTTTAGGTTCCCATAGCAACTTAATCACAACAGTTGAAAAGAGGTGTATAACTTAAAAGATCCTTTTCTCTATTGAATACTTGGTTCATAATTTGAAACAGTCCCTTTGCAGATGTGCACATTTTGGTAAATTGCCAGATTAAAGTTTATAAAAATATATAAAACAATGCGATATTAACTTTATCATATCCCAAGTCTTATGTTGCTTTGATGTTAGAAAGAACCCTGTTCTTCACTCTGTAGTGTGAATCAGTGCTCTATATCCTTGAGAAATTTCCTGTGCACTGCTAGTACCTTAATCATTTTTATTACAACACTTAAAACACCTGATTATATGTGCTGCAATGTCCAAGTGCTTCATATGACTAGTCAGGAGAATTTCTTCTTAGCATGATTTCATCACCCACACTCAGTTCCCAAATTCTGAACCAGTTTTCTTGGTGATATCAAACTCATGTGTGGTGCTTACAAAAATTAGAGTCTCCCCTGAAAATGACTGAATTTGGAGTCTAAGAGGTGGATGTAAAAAATATGACATTTTAAGAATCATTCCAAAAGCTGAGGATATAACTCACTTTGCAGAGAACTCACCTAGCAATCACAAAGCTGATGCACTATTCTAGGTGACACAAAAACCAGAAGTCATAGCACATGTCTGTAACCCTAGCCTTTGAAAGGTAGAGACAGAAGGATTAGAAGGTCAAAGTCCGAAGGTCAGCCTAAGTTTTTATTATTTAAAATTATGTTTTACATAGCTTTCACTAACTCACATCTAAGAAGTTTGTCATTTTCTCTCATTTCTACCTTTTGGAAGACCACAGTGTTTCTTCACTCATGCACAACAGTTAGGCATTTAAGTGCACTGACTCTAAATAAATTGTCATATAGATAAAGATCCTGAAACCCCGGAGAGTTAGATGTACTACATATGTGAACTCTTTCTCATTTTGCTGCTATGTATTTTGGGATAGAGTCATAACCAAGGAAGCTAGGACTCATATCCAGATACAGTTTCTTTGCCACATACAACAAATAAAGCAACAAATAAGAAACAAGCCAAAACAATCAATGATATAACAAAAACACTCAAGAGCTCAACAAAGAGGCTTATTTAGGTAAATTATGGTATGTTCCAGTCAATGCTACAAAATGTAGTTATTAAAATAGATCAGGGATAGAGATGGCTCAATTGGTAAACATCCCATTGTGGGCTGCACTGATAAGGGGTGGGAGTGGTGAAGGATTATAGACATATACCTTGAACTTGCTGACCAGTCAGCCTAGCCATTCAGTTGACTCCAGATTCAGTGAGAGGCCCTTCAAGGCAGGTAGGGAATGCTGAGAGCAAGAGAAATAATCTCTAGTAAAGAGCACACCAATTGGTTAATCAAATCATCAGTCCTGATAACAGCATACATAGGTAAAATTATATGAGCAAGTTGTATTTATATATTTAGGAATACACACACACACACACACACACACACACACACACACACACACTTAAAGAAAAAGAGGCCATAAATTTGAAAGAGGGCAGGTGAGCATATGGATAGCACAGTTGGGAGGGAGGGAAGGGAATGGACAATCATGATCAGTGTTCTATTGCTGGGAAGAGACATCATGATCATGCAACTCTTGTAAAGGAAATTATTTAATTGGGGCTGGCTTACAGGTTCAGAGGTTTAGTCCATTGTCTTTATGGATCAGAGAATGGAAGCACACAGGCAGACATGGTGCTGGAGAAGTAGATGAGAGATCTACGTCTGTATCTGTAGGCAGCAGGGTGAGACTCTGGGCCTGGCTTGGCTTTTGAAAACCCCAAATCCTACCCCTAGTGACACACTTCCTCCAAAAGGCCACATCTACTTCAGCAAGGCCACACCCCTAATTATTTTCAAGCAGTGCCACTCCATGATAAGCCAAACATTAAAATACATGGGCTTATGAGGGCCATTCTTATTAAACCTCCACAAAAGAAAATGATATAATTATATTACAATCTCAAAAATTATTTAAAAAGTAAGGTAGATCATGTAAGCAAACAAAGCCTACATCAAACTCAAGTTTCTATACTTACATGCTTATATGTGAATGAGCATCTAAGCACACATATGTGCACATGAAAACATGCCAATAAACATTTAAAAATAGCCAAGAGTATAATATAAGACTGTATGGTAAAACTAATAAATACATTGTATCAACAATGTTGTTAAGCTCATTGCCTAAGAAGAGCAAACACACACACAAAAAAAAATGGTTGTGCTGGGATGAGGAAATAGGAATAATTTTGTAAAGTTGTTGCCAAATGTTAGAAGATACTTGTAAATACAGTGAGCCTCTCTACTCACATTCCAACATGACCTTGGGTTTTGCAGCTGAATGAATTAGATGGAATTGACTGTTACTATCACTCATTTCCAGGGAAGGGCTAGTTTAGCATATGTCTATAACGGATTCTGTTGATTTAGCCAGTGTTATTAGCTAAAGAATAAATATAATCGGTCAAAATTATATCTGAGCACTGGTTTTATTTTTTAATCTTGTGCTTGGTACCAACTCTCTTGACTAAATTTTCCTTATATCATAACTTAAAGTAAAAGTAAAACCAAGCATTGACATTTTATTTATAAGGTAGAAACTCTTGGAAGAGAGAAAAAAAGACACTAGAAAAGAGCAGAGTAATGCGATGTAACCCTTTATCAGGCTGACTAGCACTTCATAGCGAATGTACAGCAGGTTGTCCATCAGGCAGAAGGATGTGCCCAGATGAAATTCTTTGTAGTTCTTAGGAGCTGTACTCTCCACTGAGTGAAAAGTCAAGGCAGACATGTCTTACCTAAGAGCCAGTTCAATCCATTACCATTACATCTCTGTACATTCGTTCCCATCACCACATCCCTGCACTGTATTAACCTGCACTTTCACCTCTGAAAACAGACACTAACACATTCAGATTTTTCTCTCAAAAATATCAGGACTAAAAGCAACAATTTTTAAATGTGTTTTAATTTACTTTCCTCTCTGTTTATGCTTATGGGGTGGATACAGGATTGCAATCACCACTAACTTCCCTATATTTATATTTATTGCCTGATTAATACCTTTTAAAAGTATTTTATGGGTAACAGGTATTAGCTGTAGTCTGCTAATGGTTTACTAGTACCAAGTGTTGTACACATGTCTTAGGAAAAACAAGACTATCATTTGGATGTCCTGCAAAAATTTTACTCAGAAGCTCCATATTTTATAATTTTGATCAGAGGTTAAAATATGTAGCTTAAATCTCAACAGTTTGCACCTTGCTACTTGGAATTATGGTTCAGTGGGGGAATCATATTCACTCAAAATAATATCTAAGGGTTTAGATTTTGATGAACTTACAGGGATAGATACATTAGACCACAGCGCACCCAGAGTGCATGCTTTCCTTTAAGAAAATGTCACAATAGAGCTATTTTTTTCAGGACTGGAATGACCATTGCCCATTGGGAAGCAGAGTTACTATGATCATCAAGAGAACAGCCTGAGCACAGTCTTGGCAGGGAAATAAGCAGAAAGCAATGGTAACTAGGTTTCCAGAAGCCAAGGCTTTGAGGAAAACAACCAGACCTCACAGGGGTGTCACATCACCCCTCTTTTTTAACCCCAATAAATTCAGTGATTCACCAAATTGACACAGATAGGATCCACTGGTCTGTCAGGACCCTCTCTGAGGTAAGTGGATGTTGCTTTTCGTGTCCACAGGAAAAATCCCAAGACAAAAGGTCTCAAATCACTCTTTTGCTGCCTTAAACACAAAGGGAATCATGTGGAATTCAAGGTAAATGTGAATTCTAAAAGTGTCCTGGACAAGCCTGGAGATGAATGTTCCTCATGGTCTCCATGATTGAAACCAAGCTCCCCCCCCCCAATATCATGATTTGGGTCTTAGAGCCCAAGTGGAAAGAGCAACCAAGTCTCTCTGTGCTTGGACAATGTAAAATAAATGAACAGTGTTCTAAGTTACTAGGATGTGGAGACCTTGGTACAAGTAAAGCCATTTGGGACTTGGCATTGTATAAGGCTGTGAAAATGATATTGGGGGGGGACTGTATTATATAAAAGAAATAGAAAGGAAGGAAGGAAGGAAGGAAGGAAGGAAGGAAGGAAGGAAGGAAGGAAGGAAAAGGGGAGGGAGGAGGGAGGGGGGAGGGAGGGAGGGAGGAAGGGGAGGGAGGGAGGGAGGGAGGGAGGGAGGGAGGGAGGGAGGGAGGAAAGATGGAAGGCAGTTTAATATCTTAAAATAGAAAACCTAAAAGAAAGTCTGGTGAATAAAAATCCCTGCTTTCATCTAAAGAGAATTATACATAGTTTATTCTGAACCTATATGAGTGAATGACATGGTCCAGGAACACAGGTTTAGGGTACCCAATTTCTGTGTTTCAGTGAGGTTACAATTTTATAATTTTTTTTACAGTTACAAAAGAAAGAAAATCATAAATCAAAGTACTTCAAACATATTTGGTGGGTACATCAGGTATGCAGGTCACCACAGAGTGGGAGCCCTCTGCTCAGGGCCTTTCATGTTTCCTGAACATATTAGCTTCTGATTTGGTGAACTCTAGATGTCTGTTAATAAATCCAATGGGTTTCAGGAGATAGTCACAAGGATGTTAAGTCTGATGCACGATGAGCCCTGAATTGCTATTAAGAAAGCTAAAAATAGGACAAAATAAATTGTAACTAGACTCTGACCTGCACATTCTGACCTCTACACAGTCATTGAATTTCTAATCAGTCATTCTGCCTAGAAGGTACAGATTTTAGGTAACTTTAGTTCACAAGCAAACAACAGGATAACAGAGACCAGTGGCCCTGGTCTTTCTCAAGAAATAATAATTTTCTTCTATCTTGAAAGGAAATTTGATGAAAATTTCACACTTAAAGATAAAATATGTATTCTCTATTAAAAGGGACACTCAGGGGCTAAAGCAGGGATGTTTTAAATTAAGAACTGTTTTCTTCTTTGTCAAGCCAATGAGAAGGGAAGAGTTCTACTGTGTGTGTGTGAGGGGGGTGGAGAGGGAGGGAGAGAGGATGTGTGAATGTGTGTATTTCTGTTAGTGTGTATATGTATATGTATATGAGTGTGTGTGTGTGTGTGTGTGTGTGTGTGTGTGTGTGTGTGGCTATTTGAGTGTGTGTGTATGAATATGAATATGATATGCTGTTGTTAAACCATTGGCTTTGAAATAAAAGTAAAGCCTGTTTTGATTATGCTTCTGTCCTTCATTTTAGGTTTGATTGCCCAGTAGCTCCCAGCATTTGCCCATTACCTAGCAGGATAATGGAAAGTTCCAGTTGCAATACAAAACACTGAACAAAGTTACAAACTAACTCATGTTAGTCATCTATAAAATAATTACAACTAAAAGCAACTTAACAAAGATTAGATTGCCAATTGCTATTTTTTAAAAAAGGAAATTATACCCCTTTTCAGTATGTTTTGTGATTGGTCACTATTTTCTACTATCTTTACATACTTTTGGGAAAACCTTGAAAACAACTATGTAATTAATAGTTTGCAATGCCTTAATGACACATAACAATAACTCAAACTCTGATGCCAAAAACTAGTCCACTAGTGTTCTGAATCTTTCAGGATATTACAAACTAAAGTCTTTAATCATTAAAGACTTTCATTAATAGTCTTATTTATTGAGCTGGAGACTCCTATTATATTGTCCCATTCAATTTTTGTTTTAGTTCAGAAATGTAAAGCTCTTTTTTTGTTCACTCTTCCATGATTATTCTTGAAATGAGAATATTCCTCTCCAATTCTTGATTCTCACTTTCAATGCTTAATAAGTTAATGGGGGAAAATTAAGCTTCTAAAGAAGTCTAACTCTCTAAATGAAATAGTTGTGGAGAGTATATCTATACTCATCCAACTGTGCAGGCTACACACTCCAGCAGAGTCATCCATAGTGAAAATACAGTCACAACCAGAGTGATTCATGCCCTTCTTGTTAATTTGTGTGACTCTTGAAGGGGCAAATTTCCTTTTATTTGTTAAGAACTTGCCTGAGAGGAGTGGAAAGTTCTGTAACGATGTAAATCTTGTGAAGTTTTAGATCAACAGCCCAAGGAGAAAACACTTGTAGTTAATAGCATTTTAACCTTCAGGAAAACAAAGTCGAGAAAATGTATTGAGAAGTATGGGGACACAGTCTGTACTCTCAGGACATTTCAATCAACAGGCCTGATTCCCCCTTATGCTGGCAGATAATTGAGAAAATTGGGTCCAACCCTGAACTGCCTTTTGTAGCTAGTTGCACAGATTAAATTCCCTTGTTAGTTGGCAATCAATTTTCTGGAGTGCCATTTCCTCCCTGGATCTTAGAAAGCACCTGAGCCATTCAGTCAGCAGATGTTACTCTATGTTGCCTTTAAAGCCAATGTAAAGATGTCTTTTCACACCTACTTAATTATAAATATATGCAGAGGAAGAAATGGGAAACAAAAACATTTTTAAGTGCTACTGTGCTTTAGACACCAGTAATATCTTGGAAAACTGCTTCCAGATGCTCTTGAATCTCAGAAAGCTGGAGCAGTGTAGCCTGCTCAGCAATGCCTATCTTACTCTTACACAGAGAGAGAAGGCTTGCATTTTAGCTCCTGAACCTGAAAATGAGAGTATTCAGGAACAGAACCATAGAAGAACATGCATGGCCTATGACTGCAATGCCTTCTTTGATGGTTAAGAAAAATAAGAATACCCAGCACTTATTGAGCTCTTCCAGTGGACAAGCCTTGTTCCATAATACTTGGTGTTTTTATATTATTTCACTCTGACAAGAACCAGATTTCCATTTTGCAATAAAAATCTTGAGGTAATTATAGCAAGGAGGCTGAGTGACTTTTCCAAGGATACCTTGGTAGCAAATGGCAGACCCAGAATTCAAACTAATCAGCCTGGTTATGTAACTTTTCATCTAAGCATCAAGAAATCCCAGTGGACTTTCTTGGATGGGACAAAACTAATGGATGGGCAGTATTATCAGCTGATAATCATCTCTCATGTTAGAAAAGATTTTTCTATTCTTGCCTGACTGAAATGTCCTTTCCTTGTGCTAACATTTTACCTCCCTGAAATGTTGCAAATACTTGATGCTCTGTAATTCTCATCCTCTAAGATGGCCCAGGAGATAGCCATTTTCTAATGTTCACACTCAATTAATGTAAGACGCCTTCTCTGACTATGGCCTGAACTCTGTGACTCACTGACTCACTGACTCACTTAATAAGTAGGATGCAGCGAAAGAGATTGATTCGGTTATATAAAAAGTATGTCGTCTGCTTGGACTTGCTCTCTTTCTCTCTCTCTTTTAGATTGAAGTGCTCACTGGGAAGCCAACAGCAGGGATAAGACCACTGGGCAAAAAGAGAATGCTTATATACAGTCACAAGCATGAGATTGGACGAAGAACCCATAATCAAACAGTCTGAACCTTGAACTAGAGCTTTCTGGTCTCCAGATCTGTAGAAATAATTTAATGTAAAACATTTGTCTCTCTTAGCATTAAGCCCTGCTATTTTGACCCCATCCCTACTTATTGTTCAATCCTTTATTTTTCAGGGGACATTATCTTGAATCTCCATCATCTGCTATGTAAATGTATAATGTTGATATAAACTCCCTCTGATACTGTATGGTACTGAACACCTTGGAATATTATGTGATCCATATATGTGAAATGATATATTATTTGCATTAAAGCTGTCCTTTATTAAAATAATCTAAAAGTATTTGGCTTTCTAAATATAAAGAGCCACACTAACCACATCATACTGTTTTTATTTATTTCTCCTAAAGATAGCAAGATATTGAATCAATTCAGAAAGGAGAAAAATCAAGTTCATAAAGCTTAGTAAGGTGCCCAGTGTTAGTTTAAAACTAATGTGTAAAATAAATAAAGTCTACTGTAGACCTCTACTCCTGTCTGAAGTGGAACACCAGGAATCAAACAAAATACTCTTCTAAAAATAATCTTGAATGCTAAGTGAAATTCAAAACAGCTGAATACAGACAAAAGAGAGTGAGGAACCATGGAGACTTCAAGTAGAGTCTTTAATAGGCTGTTATCTTTCCTCTGAAGACTTGGGTTTTGTCACATCACCTATCCAAGATAAGATGGAAAGAGGTAGACCAAAGAGTTGGTAGTCTCATAGGCTTAGGAAAGCAAAAGTTAGGACACAGTAATTATCATGGCAATCAGAATGTTCATGAGGGGACATACAATGAAGAAAAGAAAATTCCCCAAGAAATAAATAAGCCTCCTAGTCTGAATATAAAAGTTGAAGCATTTATAACTTGAAGACAAAGGCTAAACAACTAAGTGAATCTGTCCTTGTCTCAGTGTCAGAGACACAAAAATAAAAAGCTTATCCAAATGAAGGGAAACTGAAAAATGAATCCACAGTGGTTTTCTTTTTGAGATAATAGTATAATTATAACATTTCCCCTTCCTGTTTCCTCCTTACAAACCCTCTTTCTTCTTCTTCTTCTTCTTCTTCTTCTTCTTCTTCTTCTTCTTCTTCTTCTTCTTCTTCTTCTTCTTCTTCTTTTTTACAGGTTTTGAATTGAACACTAAAAGGCCATCTTCAGGGAATAAGGAGAAGCCTAAAACAGACACATCTGGACTAGGCCAAACCAATCAACTTTAGTTTCCAGAAAAAGATTAAACTCTCCCTGTAGGAAATTTTTTTGCTGGAGTTTCTTTCCTGCTTGGGTCCTGCCTACTTCAGCCCCAAATGAACACACAGAGACTTATATTAATTATAAAACTGTTATCCTATAGATAGGGCTTCTTATTGGCTAGCTCTCTTTCTCTCTTAATTATTACCCCATTTCTATTAATCTAAGCATTTCCACGTGGTCTTATCTTACCAAAGAAGGGTCTGGACGTTTTACTCCTTCCTCTGCTTCATGGTGTCCTCTCGATGTCTCTTTCTGTCTACCATTCCCAGAAACCTCCTTGTCTCCTAGCCCCACCTGTCTTCTTACTTCTATTGTCCAGGGTCTTATTCATCAACCAATAACAGAAACATATATACAGAAGGACATTCTGCTTCAAAGTATTATCCAAATCCACTGCAAAATGTTATACCCAGTTTATATATGCCCCCCAAATCAGAACTAACATGCCGTGATACAAACTAATGAGCAAATTGTAAAGAATTTCAATAGTGTTTCAGTTTATGGATGACTGAAATGTGACCACGATCTACACAGCAGAAATTAGATGCACAAATGGAAAGTTCACCACAGAATTGGAATGCATTTAAATAAAATATTTAGAACTAAAAACTAAAGTAATTAAAATTAAGAATGCCACTGATGTATTTGTCATATAAGAAAAGAAGATTAATATCTAAAAAATAAAACAGGTCAGATAAAAGTACAGAGACAAATGGAACATAGATGGAAACAAACATAAAGCATACTTTAAAATGCCTAACATTAGTGGAAATAAAATTACAAAAGGAAAAGCAAAAGATGAGAGAAAGAGAAATGTGTGAAGGCACTCAGGTGATAGTGAATTTGGCTTTAAAATATGACAATGGTGCTCGAGTCCGCAGCACATATACTAAAACTGGAACGACACAAAGAAGATTAGCATGGGCCCTGCCCAAGGATGACACGCAAATTCATGAAGCATTCCATATTTTTTAACTGAACTCTGGAACCTAATTGCAGAGAGGGAGGAATGAAGATCAAAGTGGTCAGTAACAGGCTAGTGAAACCCTGAACAAGGGGGAGCACATGGACTGCAGACCGCTGTCTCGGAGGCCAGCCCAGGACTGACTCACACCCCTGAACATGGATGTCAATTAGGAGGCCTCTGCACTCTAGGGGGCCCCTGGTAGTGGATTAGTATTTTTCCCTGATGTAAGAAGGGACTTTGAGAGCCCATCCCATGTGAAGGGATGCACTCTTGGCCTGGACACATGGGGGAGGGCCTAGGCCCCGCCCAGGATGATGTGGTGGACTTTGGGGAACCCCTGTGGAGGGCCCTACCCTGCCTAGGGGGAGGGTTGGGGGAAGGGGAGAGAGACTGGATTGACATGTGAAGCAAGCTTGTTCCTAATTTGAACTAAAAAAAACTAATTACAAAAAAAATTTAAAAATTTAAAAAATATGACAATGGTATGGAGGAGTTTGTCGTTGCAATAAGAAAAGCAACATCTCAAGCCTGGTTCCCTCACTTCAGCCCACAAACTCTCTTTTTGCCATTCCTGGATGAGTGTCATTATTGTCCCTCATCAAAGAAACCTCTCCTTCCAGTAAATGGAGACTGGCACAGAAAACAACAAATGGGACAACACAGAGATCAACAGACCATGGGGTGACCAATGGTTACAACTACATTCCAGTTCCTGTTAGGGACATTGAAGAAGACAGTGCAAAGATTGTGAGAGCCAGGATAACAAGAAGTCTACTGTGAAACAATCTCTGAAAGAAATGGGCTGCATAAACAATACCAAACAATGCCAACATCAATGCACAAGTTAACATAGAAAGGGGAAAATTAAACGGGGTCCCACCCCTAGACAAAGACACATTGGCAACTAATGACTATTAGGGAAAAGAGGATTATCTTCTTCCCTTATTGGTTTTCCATGACATAGTTATCATCCCTGAAGCCATATACACACAAATAACCAAAACAGACTCAGCAAGCCATAATTATTTCTTCAGATACATAAACACACACATTCAGCAATAACAATCAAAGCAAACGAAGCTATAAACTTGAAAGTGAGCAGAAATGTGAAGAGTTTGAGGGAGGGTCACTGGGAGGGGCTGGAAGGTACAGGCAAGGTAATGTAATTCAATTTGAATTAAATATTAAAAGTAAATGAACAGTAGTCTGCTGTATATATACAATTGTGAATAAAGCTAAGTCCCTTTAATTATCTGGATAGAAATATAAGAAAGGCAAAAACTCTGGTCTTTTTCTTGGGGCAATTAACAGTTTTGCAAACATTCTCTTTAGTGTATGAATAGTTGCCAACTTGAGAAAAAGTTTCCTCAGATCATCTCCAAGGTCCAGAAAGGACCTCAAGCAAGCCTCTGATGATGGAACTCTAAAGACACACTTTTGATTCATGCTCTGGAAGCATTCAAGAGCCAACTTTTAACAGTCATGGTAACAAAACTAACTAATAAGTAAATAAACATTCCAAAGGGGAAAAAAGCAAAAGCCATCTATTATTCTTTATAAAAAGCCTTGAAAATCACATATAAACCTTTTTGAAAAATACATTTCCTCATCGGATTAAGTAGTGTCCTCCAGATAGAGGAAGATCACAAGAATAACGAGTTAAAGCCTCTACATTGTAAAAATAAACTTTTATCTATTCTAGATTCGCATTAAGCTAGAAAAAGTATGAATACTCTGTAAAACCCCAGACAGAACCTAGACAGCCACATCCCAGCATGCCTACAGTGGTAGCTTTATGGTAGCATAAATTGGTCACTGTCTAAATAATATTCCTAACTATTCTAAGTAATACAGCATGGAAAAATAGAGATTAAAGTATGCTAATTTTAAAAATATTTAAGTTGTGCAGTGAATTGAATGTTCATTGTCATTGACTAATAAAAGGAGACAGAAATATTATTTAAAGCTATACTTGGGAAGTAGCACTAATAGGGCCTGGAAACAGTGTCAATACTTCAATCAGAATCAATATATAACATATAAGGAGGATAAGTTAAGAAACATGTATGAAATTATGTTAAAGTAGCATATGTTTAAATATGAAAATTCTCCATAAAGAAAAATCAGTAAACAGACAATGAACAGAACAAAAATATTTGCCACGTGTATTAGGTACATTTATTTTGGATTGTGAGCCTAGCCTTTGACCACTGAGCCATTTCTCCAGCCCTAGATACATTTATTAAATACATTAGTAAAACTACAAAAAGACTTAGAAACTGGTGAGAAGACAAACAAATAGAAACCAAATGGTCAATCCTGAAGACACATACATACAGTAACATTGTATGGACTGAGAAGATTATAAGTATATATTTAGGAATGTATTATGTGTGTGTTTATGCACATACAAGCATGTAACAACAAAGAAAAAAGAGACTATAAATTTGATAAATGACATCAAATTTGGAGAGAATGAGGCAGACACATGGGAGTGGTTAGAGGAAGACTAGAAAAGGGGGAAATGATGCAATTATGTTCTCAAAAACAAAACAAAACAAAACAAAATGAACTAAAAACAACAAGAAGGAGAATGTGTAGGGTTTGGGAAAAGATAGGAAGTAATAAGGGAAGCAGAAACACACACACACACACACACACACACACACATATTATTACTTTTGATAAGAAAAACTAGAATGCAAATGCCAAGAGAAAACAAAAGAATTTTAGTGGGATTACACAATGTGTTGCCAGAAAACAGTGGCGAGTGACCTACAGCTATTTACAAACAGGTAGAGGAAACTCAGAGACTGTAAAAGAAATTGAACACTGAAGAACACATTAAAGTATTAATCTATTCAGATAATAATCAAGACCAGACTAAACTATCCTGTGTGTGACAATTCATCAAGGAATAATCAACAGCATCAGGAAGCTTCTGAGGTCTAGGAAGTAGAGTGTGTAATTTCATATACATTGTTACCCAGAGTAGGTATTCATGGTATTCGATATTAAAGGAAGGACATGTTTGGTGTAGTTGCTAAGAATTTGTAAGGAGGCACTATGGCATGGAAAGCCCATTTGAGAGGCATCATCTAATTACAGGATTGTAAACAGCTTGTGAGTACAATAAAGAGCTGCTTTAATATCACTCGTGTGTCAGCTGGGCGTTAGTGGTGCACGCCTTTAATCCTAGCACTCAGGCGGCAGAGGCAGGTGTATCTCTATGAGTTCCAGCCTGGTCTCGAGAGCAAGTGCCAGCATAGGCTCCAAAGCTACACAGAGAAACTCTATCTTGAAAAACCAAAAAAAAAAAAAAAAAAAAAAAAAAAAAGAAAAGAAAAGAAAAGAAAAAAGGAAAGAAAGAAAGAGGAAAAAAAAGATAACACGTGTGTCAACCTTATTCCCACCACCAAAGAAATTATCTGAACATCTATGAATTATTCTTCTCCCTTCTGTTCATATAATCTAATTTTCATCTCTGTATCATGTAAGTTCCTTTAGTAACAGGACTCAAATGCAGAAATTCCATTCAATGACAAGATCATGGACCAATGTGTACTAACCAGAATTCTAGCAAGCCTTTGTAGTTCTTGGTTTATTCAACTTCTCTGAGCCTTAGTTTCTCTGTCTAAACAGTGTAAGAAGACAGTGTTATTGTAAGGACATTTGTGATTGAAAATAGATTCTTCTCTCATAGAATGCATCCAAACATAGTTCCCCTTCCCTCTGCTCCTTCCACCTCCTCACCTCCCTTTCCCCCAGATCCACTCACACTTCATTTCCTCTTCAGAAAAGAGCAGACCTCCAAGAGACAACAGCAAAACAAGAAAACACAATACAGTAAGACAAAGCAAAAGCCTTCGTATCGAAGCTGGACAAGGCAACCCAGAGGAAAAGAGTCCCAAGAGCAGGAAAATGAGTAATAAATACACCAGCTCCCACTGTTAGGAGTCCCACAGAAACACAAAGCTAACAGCCATAACACATAGGAAGAGGACCTGGTGCAGACCCACGCAGGCCCCTTGTTTGCTGCTCCAGTCTCTGTGAGGCCGTAGAGCCCTGCTTAGTTGGTTCAATGGGCCATGTTCTCATGATGTCCTCCATGCCCTCTGACTACCACAGTCTTTTCTCAATCTCTTCTGCTGGATTTCCCAATCTCCTAGGACAGGGACCTAATAGAGACCTCTGATTTAGACTCTTGCTCCACACAATGTCTGACTGCAGGAATCTCTGCACCAACTCTCATCTGCTGCTGGATGGAGCCTCACTGATGATGACTGGACAAGGCACCAACCTATGAATATAGCAGAGTGTCATTATGAATCATTTCATTGATTTTTTTCTGGCAGTGTTTGTTTCTACCCTAGTTTTCTGGATTATCCAGTCTCTAGTTCCTTGCCATCTGGACAGTGTAGGGTATGGGGCCCCTCTCCAATTATGATGGCATATATACCATCATACCAGAGAGAGAGAGAAAGAGAGATTCATTCTTTAAGTTCTGTGGCTCCAGAGAACCCTGGCTAACACACCTGATATGGGTCTCAAGTTAAACCAGACATCAGTTGGCCGCTGACACAAGTTCTGTGCCACCATTTCAGCAGCGTATTTTGAGGGGGGACAGATTGTAGATAGAGGATTTTGTGGCTGGGTTGGTGTCCAGATTTTTCTTTCTGTAACATGCAGAGTACCTTCCCACACCAAAGTGACTAGAACATAGGGGTGAAGGCACCATGCGGGCACCAGCTCGACCTCTCTATATTGAATTTAATGAATGACGAACTGTCATGAATATCAGAGTGCAGATATATACCACCCAGTAGAAGATTGCTGGATCTTATGTAATTCCATTTTTAACTTATTTGAAGAGCCATGGTGCTCCTACTGTCTCCTTGATCCAGTTTATGCCATAATCCTGCATTTCAGTTCAACTCTACAGAATAAAAACACTGAGCTTCCAGGTGCTTCGGTTTCTCCAGCTGAGACCACCTGATCCCAATTTTGGACTGCATGTCCATCTGCCTTTTCTTCATTTCTTTGCTGCCTCAGTCAGGCCAGTCCTTGGAGTCACACTGGAAATGACAGTTTCCTCTTCTTTATGGTGATTCATTTCTTCTGTACAGTCGTTTTCATGTTTTGATCTGGTCAGATTTACAAATATATTATCTTAGTGAAAAATCCCTCACATGCATAACAAAGTTTTGTGCATTTTATCAGATACATGTATATCCATCAATAACAGTTGTCAAGAAAAGAAATCTGCCCAGGCTTTTGCTCTCTCGCCGGACCATATAGTCTCTGAGATCCCTGACCTCCAAAGCCAAGAAATTCCACTAAACTGCCTCTCTGTGCTCCCGTTGTCTTGTGCCTTATCGAACCTTTGTGGAGAGTACATTTGTTCTCCTTTAATTAATTGCCTTCAAAGCTTTCCATCTGCTCCCAGGCCTGAATCTGCTCTTTCTTGTCCTGTGTTCTTTTTATAAATACAACTTTGGGCTAAGCGTGAGGCACATGGAGCAAGTGGTGATCTTTAGATAAAATGAAAAGGCATTATTTTCTCCTGGTCCTCCTGGCAGAATAAAAGCCTCAGTTTCCAAGTGGAAAGTACACTTCAAAATGCTGCCCCAAACCCAAATATGACTGCAGCTGGAGAACACACAACACTGAGCATGCTGTGGATGCCATGCAGGTTCTTCCTGGTGACACCAGAGCATGTCTTGACTTTAATAGAACTCTCTGAAAATTCTCCCCCTCTTTTTATCTTCTATCTCTAATCTGAGAGCTTTCCACTCTTCAGTTCCAGTTTATTCAAGCTGCAGTATTAGCTGGGAACTTTAACACAAGGGGAAAATGGTAGTAATTATGCCTGTATTCCTGTTAGGAGAAACTGTAGTACATGCATTTTACATTTGGTTGGTTCAGTTTACTTTAAATTCTCTATATTAAAAAACTATGCCTGTTCCTATGCAACAGGGAGAATGGGAGGTGAAGGAAGGGGAAGTTAACAGGAACACCATATTATTCAACTAAATTAGAACTCTGAAGAAAAGGACTGCTGATTAGGGATGGTGAAGTCATTCCAGGTGAACTCATCGGTTTAACCCAGGGAACTATGTTCCTGAGCACTAATTTAGTTCAATAAAATGCTACTAATAAAATGATGGATCTCAAATTTAATACCCTCAGCCTGGCACATCATAGAGAGGCCCTCAGTGAGGGAAATTGCAGACCCCTACTGTCTCATTATGTCTGGGATCCAAAGGCTCCCAGTGAAGCAAAACCTATAATGGAATTATCACAGCATGCTGGCTCTGGGCTTCCCATCCATCCCTCCTCCTCTGTGTCATATCCACATACTAATTACCTGCACTCTCCAAACAAAGAGGCTAACATGCAAAGAAGGAAGTGGGGAGAGAACCTGATCCCCAAGCAGTGAGAAATAGGCATTAAAGCAACCTGGACTCACAAGTCAGGTGACACAGCCATGGGGAAGCCACATGCTCATACAGGCACATCGGTGCATTCAAAGATGAATTCTGTATTAACTCAGGCAGGATGTATTCTCTTCCTATTGGGCTCTAATCTATTATAGCAGTTATAAACACCTGATTTTTGATAAACAATCCAAATTTATATGATGGAACAAAGAGAACATCTTCAACAAATGGTGCTGGCATAACTGGTTGCAGACATGTAGAACACTGTATCTAGACTCAAGCCTATCGACTAGCCCAAAACTTAAGTCAAAATGGATCAAAGACCTCAACATAAATCCAGCTACACTGAACCTATTAGAAGACAAAGTGGGAAATACCCTTGAATTAATTGGTACAGGAGACCGCTTCCTGAACATTACACCAGTGACACAGACCTGAGGTCAACAATTGATAAATGGGACCTCCTGGAACTGAGAAGCTTCTGTAAGGCAAAGGAGACAGTCAACAAGACAAAATGGGAGCCCACAGACTGGGAAAAGATATTCACCAACCCCACATCTGATAGAGGGCTGATCTCAAAAATATACAAAGAACTCCAGAAGCTAGTCTCCAAAACACCAAACAATCCAAATAAAAAGTGGGGTACAGAACTAAATTGTCTCTATTGATACAATTCTCAATAGAGGAATCTAAAATGGCTGAAAGACACATAAGAAAGTGTTCAACTTCCTCAGCCATCAGGGAAATGCAAATCAAAACAACTCTGAGATACAATCTTACTCCTGTCAGAATGGCCAAAATCAAAAACACCAATGACAGTTCATGCTGGAGAGGATGTGGAGAAAGGGGAACACTTCTCTACTGCTGGTGGGAGTGCCAACTTGTACAGCCACTTTGGAAATCAGTATGGCAACTCCTCCAGAAAATGGGAATCAGTCTACCACAAGATCCAGCAATTCCACTCATAGGCATATACCCAAAAGAAGCACATTCATACAACAAGGACATCTCTTCAAAGATGTTCATAGCAGCATTATTTGTAATAGCCAGAAACTGGAAGCAGCCTAGATGCCCCTCAAACGAAGAATGGATAGAGAAAATGTGGTGCATTTACACAATGGAGTGCTACTCCACAGAAAAAAACAAAGGAATCTTGAAATTTGCAGGAAAATGGATAGAACTCGAAGAAACCATTCTGAGCAGGGTAACTCAATTGCAAAAAGACAAACATAGCATGTACTCACTCATATGCGGATTTTAGACATAGAGTAAAGGATTACCGGCCTACAGTCCACACTGACAAAAAAAGCTAATAAACAAGGAGGACCCTAAGAGAGACATACATGGTTCCCTGGAGAAGGGGAAAGGGTCAAGGTATACTGAGCAAAGTGGGGGCACAGGAAGGGGGGGAGGGAACTAGGAGAATGAGAAGGGGAGAAGAGGAGGGGTGAGGAAGACATGGGGGAGCAGAAAGATTGAGTCGGGGGAAGAATTGTAGAAAACAAGAATGGAGATACCATAATAGAGGGAGACATTTTTGGTTTACAGAGAAATCAGGCACTAGGGAAATGTCTGGAGATCTACAAAAATGACACCAGCTAACAATCTAAGCAACAGAGGAGAGGCTACCTTAAATGCCCTACCCTGATAATGAGATTGATGACTGTCTTATATGCCATCCTATAGCCTTCATCCAGCAGCTGGTGGAAGTAGAAGCAGACACCCACAACTAATCATGAACAGAACTGAAACCCAGATTCAGAGAAGGATGAGTGAAGAGCACAGCGGTCCAGACCAGGCTGGTAAAACCCACAGAAACAGCTGAACTGAACATCAGGGAACTCTTGACAGCTGGAATACCAGCATGGGACTGAACCAGACCCCAGGAACATGGGTTTCTTTGAGGAAACCTCAGAAATCTACGGGACCTTCTGTAGAAGTTCAGTACTTATCCCTAGCATAGGTGTGGACTTTGGGAGCCCATTCCGTATAGAGGAATACTCCCTGAGCCAAGACACACAGGGGTGGGTGTAGGCCCTATCCCAAAGGATACAATAGACACTGATGACACCCTATGGAAGGCCTCATCATCCAGGGGGAGCAGAAAGGATATGTGATAGATAGGGTTTTAGTTGGGGGGGTGGTAGGGGAGGACGGGTGGGAGAAGGGAACTGGGATTGTCATGTAAATCAATCCTGTTTCTAATTCAAATAAAAAAAGTTGAAAAAAAAAAACCCAAGAAAAATATCCCAGTGTCTGCATACCCGGCACTCTGCCCCTGAGGGATTGGTCAGCCTGGTTCAAGCTAGCATAGATATGATGCCTGTGCGTCTCCCATTTAGGGTCAACTCTACCTAAAGAAATATGACTGCAAAGTATTTTTATCATTAAATTGCATCTTCCTTAGCAACAACTTCACATAAATCTAGGCTGCTGATTTTGAGTTCTTAGTTTAACTCCCTGTATGGTGAAGGGGTGCAGCTTCATCACCTCTCACCTTGTTTCTGACAATTCTGTTTTCAGAGATGGGTCCTTGCCTATATGCCTCTGTAGACTTCATCCACAGAAGCACTCAAATAGCTCAGGGCCTTGGCATAAATGCCCTATTAGTCAAAACATACAATTTTCACCTTCTTCTTTCCATTATAGATTTGATTTTCCTCTATCAAATGATTCCTTGACCTCATGTTTTTGGTTTTTTTTCTCCAATTTACACAGATTTGCCAAGGTGTTTCCAATTACTGCTTCTTTAGTCTTTTAGATTTTCAGTTTTGTTTAACTCTCAGGGTACTGTCAAGCATGCAGTTACTGTAGATGTCTGACAGAAGCTTATGGGCATCTTGCCTCTCTCCAAATTCCTGGGATTGTTTAAATCTAGCCTGGAACCAGTCTCCACATTTTATATGAGGCTAGCTAGGATATATGTCTCTTGTTTTTCCTGGAAAGAGACTGATAACAGGACCCAACATACCCGAAACACATGACACATGTCAACCAAAATGGATGATAGCCGCACATCGTACACCAGATGTTTGTATACTCACAATCCACATTTAAAATTCTTAACTCCAAGTACAGAGGACATAAGGAATTTGAATGATAATCAGGGTTAGGTTTAGATCACAAGATTAGAGTTCTCATGGTAAGTTTGGTGTCCAAAGGAGAAGGAACCTACCTCCCCACTTCCCAATTATATACTATGGAAAAGAATCTCAAGTCCTAGGGACTTGGAGAGAAACAATTATCTCCAAGCCAGGAAGAAATCCTCAGAAGAGGTTAAACAAACGTTAAGAAACAGGCACCTTGTACTTGACTTTCCAACTCCAGATCTAATACATATAAGGAACCTGATCAAATATGGAGGACATGGCATAGAAAATTCTACTAATGGGTTCCTACTAAACTGACACAGCAGAATCCTTTGCTGACATGAATTATGAGGAATTACTCAAATATATTACAGGAATGAAAAGACTGATTAAATTTTTAGCTAAGACACTTTTCAGAAGCTGAAAGCTCCATTTCAGGGCTCCCCATTCTGATTCAAGCCTTCTGAAAGTGTGTTAGAGGAGCTGTTCTCCCCTCTAATTTGACATAGTAATTTCTCACTCTTACTGTTATCTCTTCCGTCTCCTTGCGTCTTGCCTCTTCCACATGCAAATCACTCACATGTCATTGCCTTCATGCATTCTCCAAAGATAATTCTTTGACTCAATAAAAAAATCTTCAGTATTTTTAATTGAACCAAGAGTAACATAAATTATTTAAATTATTAATTAATGACCTTTAGAATCTTCTTCCACATGTATTCATAATCTCACTTTTCACTAAAACTCAGATTCATTTCTATAACAATGTAGACCTAGTCACTCTCTATTTACCTCAGTATAATTATCTCCTAATTTGTTATTAGAATATCTGATGTTAACCTTTACACACAAGAAGTACAGTGCCAGGGTATTGTCTCTGAACTTCAGAAGATATATTCTTACTGCAAAATATATGACTTTGTGTCAAACTTCTCTCATGTCTCTTTAAACTCATCTTTAGCATCACTTTCTGCTTATGAAATTGCCTTTGATAACCAAGGAACAAAGTCATATCTAATAGAACTGTAGACTTCAAATATAACTCTTATTTTGAATATAGGCTGTAACAGATTGTCCTACCAGCCAAAGTTATCCTCCCAATAATAATTATAATTTCTCTTCAGCAAGGTCAGTGGTGGTACCAAGGCTCCTGGGATCCACTGGAGAAGGAATTAGAGAGAACAATCCTAACATGAGTGCTAATGACTCTTGTGGTATAAGTGTAATTTGATCATTAAAACATCAGAGAACTCATAATATGTAATTAATTATAGGAAATTGATTTTTTTATCACTAACAATATGACTCAATTTCTTGGGACAAGTAGGACCTAAAACCCACAGAGACATATTCTCTGAGTTTACTACCTCGAAAAGAATGTTCTAAGTCATAATTGGAGATTGTTTTGTCTTCTCCATGACCACACTTACACCCACAGAAGAATCCTTCAGAAACTAAAGGACTCTTACATTGATAGTTATGGGACTCTTTTACCCAGAAGATGCAGAAAGAGTGTAAGAGCCAGAGGGGATGGAGGACACAAAGGAAACAAGGTCTTTTAATTCAACATGATTAAAGCTCCTATGAACTCACTGAGACTGAGGCAGTGAGCATAGGGCCTGCATAGTCTGCACAGGGTCCACTGTGTATAAATTAGGGCTTCCAGTTTAGTGTTTTAATGGGATTTCTAATTATGGGAATAAGTGGGCCTTTCATTCATGTGCTTAGTCTTGGACTTTTTTCATTCTCTTGATTTTGTCCAACTCCGGTGTGTTATATTTTGTTTTATTTAGTTATTTTATTTCATTATTATTACTCAGAAGCCTGTTTGTTTTCTATTGAGAGACAGGAAGGGAGTGAATCAGGATGGGAGCAGAAGGAGGTGAAACTGTAAAAAATATACATTATGTGAGAAAAAATCTATTTTCAATAAAAGGAAAAATAATTAAAATAAAATAAAAGTAAAAATGTCAATATTTTGAAAGTCACATGATTATTCCTTGATAGCCCAAACCATTTAACTGTGAGAGTCAAAGTTTTAAAACATACAAGTATATTCACCCAATTTCACTTCCTGATACCAAGTTTCCATCTAGTACAAACATGTTTTATCACTTCTATAAACATTTCTGAACCTCCTCCTGACATCGGTATATCCAATTCACTTTTTTCTCTTTCATCGTATCATTATTTACCAATTCCAATATATACAGAATAATCATATCAGAAGATGTTTTGTTTTCTCATCTATGACACTTATGCCTCGTGTTTCTAATAAGCACATGTCCCAAAATGGACAGTTGGGGACTAGGCATCTTCCATAACTGTGGAGTCACCATTTCAATAATTACCTTCCAGTGATGCCTTATTATTGGCATCATTTATGCAGACTGAGATAAGCAAGAAAGCCTTACAACTTCTTAAGCTTCTTGGTGTAAAAGGGATAACCACCACTCTGATCATAACCTATTGGTGAAACAACTATAAGAAATATAATGTATAGCTGGGTAGTTGTTTCTTTGAAACAACTATACTGAGAAACAGGAGACACAAATTTTATAAACATTTTAGTGATGTTTTCATTTTGTCTTATTTGTCTATGATTTTTGGACTAACCTTCTGATCTTATATCTCTATCCCAAACCCACAAATTTGTTTTGCCACCAACTGGAGACAACTCAAAGTATTTCTAATAGTTGTCTTAAACATTTCATCCTCTAGCCAGTCTTGTGCTTTGCCAAGTACTTTCTTTGAATTTATTTTTGTTGTGACATGTTTTAGTTTTAAAAATGTACCTATTAAGAATCTGAGAAAAATGCCCCAAAATCATTTTAAAATGAGATTTGTGACTTGGTGAATTGCATCTCACCAAAGCCACTTAAATGCAATAACAAATGTCTTAGTTTGGGTTTCTACTGCTGTGAAGAGATACCATGACCACAGTAACTCTTATAAAGAAAAACACTTAATTGGAGTGGTTTACAGTTTCAGAAGTGTAGTCCATTTTCATCATGGTGGGACATATCAGTATGAAGGCATATATGGTGCTGAGGAAGGAGCTGAGAGTTCTAAATCCTGATCTGCAAGCAACAGGAAGTAAAATGAGTACCACTCGGTATACAGCTTGAGCACAGGAGCCCTCAAAGCTCACCCCTCCAGCAGCACCAGGAGGGACAGAAACTGTCTACACTCTAACAAGGCCACATCAACTTCAACAAAGACACATTTCCTAATAAAGCCACTCCATTTGGGAAACATTTTCTTTCAAACCACAACAAGAAAGAATCAGAGTGCAAATTTCTTGGCATATAGATAAAAGAAAATATCAAAATAAAGGCAAGTGAAGAAATAGTTTAATTATCTAAAGAGTTAAAAAAAACTTTAAGTAGGTATTTTTGGCTACTCAATGAAATCAAACAAGGCAACACTGTAATGTATCGGTGATCTAAATCAGTTTCCAGGAACATGGGTGTCAATGAGGAGACCTCAGAAATCCATGGGGCCTCCTGCAGTAGATCAGTACTTATTCCTAGCATAGGTATGGACTGTGAGAGCCCATTCCACATAGAGGGTACTCCCTGTGCCAAGACACATGGGGGTGGCCAGGGGCCCTATCCCAAAGGACATGACAGACTCTGAAGACCCCCTATGGAAGGCCTCACTCTCCCTGGGAAGCAGAAATGGTATGTGATAGCTAGGATTTTAGTTGGGGGAGGGTGGTAGGGGAGGAGGGGAGGGAGAGGGAACTGGGATTGACATGTAAAACAATCTTGTTTCTAATTCAAATAAAAAAATGGAAAAATATTACAATTGATTCTTTAGCTCACTGAAATGTTAAACTCAAGTATATCAAATCATAATCTTTTTTGTGTATTTCTGTTCAAGTAGAAACATGACAGTGTATGATGGAGAAGAAGAGAAAGGTATGAGAAGAGATAGAAAGCAAATAAGGAAAGATGGCTAGATAGATGATAGATAGGCAGATAGACAGACAGACAGACAGACAGACAGATGAATGGATGACAGACAGAAATTACTGTGGAGCATACATGTAGGAAACATGAAAGTCTTTCTTAGGATTTCTATTAAGATTTTTATTTCACAAACTTATTATATCAAACATTAAGTAAGAAAAGCATAGAAAAATTCATGAGAAGTTGTGTATTGTTGGAGTATAAAAACCAGTGTCTCCCACATCGGCCCTTATTAATGCCAGATCTTCTCTTGCTTTTCTTCTAGAGCTGTCTCTTTTCTTCAGCTGCATGATTAAAAATTCCTGTCAGCTCCTTCTCCTAGCTTTTAGAATTATGAAAGGCCCATGACTTTTACCCAGGCCCCTGATCTGAAAATTCAGAAGCTGGTATGGAGGCTCAAGAAACCCATTTCAGTCAAAGTCCATTCATAAGAAGCACCCTTAGAGCAAGCTTCGTTTAAACTCAAATGTGCATTGTGTGACAGCATGTTTTCTACACTCAAGGAGGATACACAGTATTAATCAGAGAAAATGTTAAAGTACTTATTGTTCAAGTATTTACAAATAATTGCATTCTTAGCTTTAAAAATCCAAATTTCCTAATAAAATTTATGTAAATAGCTCCAGTTGTAGAGAGGGAAGAAGGATGAGCAAAGGAGTCAAGACCTTGCTGGAGAAACATACAGAACCAGTTGACCTGACCTAGTGAGAGCATAAGTATTAGACCCCCATGTTAGACCCCTGTGTTAGACCCCTGGAAAACTCAGGCCTCCGGGGTCTTAGCACAGCACCGAGGTCACCCCAATCACCAGGTGGATTCAAAAACTTGCTGCAAACTGCATGAGGCTTTATTGTTGTTTAACGAGCTAACCCCATGTTAGCTCCGGTCTTTCACCCACCTGCCATGGCGGATGGCTAGCAAAGACAGTTCGAACCGGCTGCATAGAGATCTTGTAGGGCAGCATAAGGGGAGTGTCTAGGGGTACACACAGGCTCAGGATTGGTGTGCCTCCAGGCTTGGAGGGCTTGCCCTGTGTTGATTGGCCAACTGGTTGTTATGGCCCATAGGCCCTCCCAGGGTGGTTGCTATGCTCTGTGCATCATTGCTGTGCACTTGTCCGTAAAGCACACCCAGAGCTGTAAAGCATAGTGCCGCCAGCTAACTTCTGATTGGTTCCTTGCCACAAGGCAGGCATCTGACCTCAAGGCAAGGTGTTACTGTCATGGCTGCCGAAAGGGGCAGCTGGTCCCTTCAAGGACCTCAGTCATAAAGCTGGGGAACCAGCATTATACTGAACCAAACCCTCTGAATGTAGGTGCCAGTTAGGAGGCCTGGGCAGTGTCGCGGCCCGGCATGTCCCAGCCCCAAGCCACGGAAGCCATGAGGTTCAGCCTGAGTGGGGGAGCATGGACTTGAAAGCTCCTGGCAACCCAACAGCGATAAAGACCAAAGACAGGCATCTTGTCATCTTTAGAGGGCTCTCAGTTCCATGTTGTAAAACTAGAATCTTTTGTTTATTTAGCATCTTCTTGGCTGTTTCTTAACCGTGCTTCCATGGCCACAAGGAGGCCATTTCTCTCCTCCTGACCCCTCTCTCGACTCTCTAGATCCTCACTCTCTGTCCTTCTTGTTACTTATACACCTAGCACCTCTACCCAGGTGCAGGTCTATTCAAATGCTTAGTTCTGTAGAGATGCAAACTAGGAGACATTCCCCACTGAGGCCATGGTATTCAATAGCAAATCATCTATTCAATGCAGATGGGATCTCCAGGTTACTGGAACCCCTGGAAATTTCATGATGGTATTTTCCTTGCTCCCTATAGGGCAATCTATGGGACCTCTAACAGTGGAACCAGTATTTATCCCTATTTTGAAAATGGACTTCAGGAGCCCATTTACTATGGAGGGATACTATTTCAGCCCAGATACATGGAGGAGGGCCTAGGCCCTCCCCTAAATGATATGACAGACTTTGATGATCCCCTATGGAAGGCCTAAGAATCTTTGGGGAGTGGGTTGGAGGGGGTTGGTAGGGGGCATGGGAGGATGGGAGGGAGAGGGAAGGGGGGATTGATATGTAAAATGATTACTTCTAAATAAAAAAGAAAAAATATGTATAAGAAAGAAAAAATAATAATGTATATAGCATTCCCCAGTTGGAACTGAAATTAAATACTCAGGTCATAAAAGAAGCTGCCAGAGTTCTCAGGTTACTTTCAACTTAAAGCACAAAGGAGAGTAATTGGGTTGAATGCAGTCTTTGGCTTCAAAGTTTGTTCCCATATAAGAATATCAAATTGCATGTTTGTATTAATTAAATGTTGATGGAAAAAATAACATAGCATCCTGAAATACCAAAAGATGTTACAGATTCAGGATTATCACCACATGGCATATTGTCAGACTGAGTGAAGGAAAAATCCCCTAACACCTAGAATTCACACAAAGGATCTTGCCAATATTAGGATGGATATATGTGCAGCTTTGGACTGACTAAATTTTTAACCTGCTTTTAATTTTTAAGAGTATTTATTTATTCCTCTATCACCCTTTATTTTGCCATGCAGTTGGGTTGGTTTTTATCCAATAGTCTTGGCAAAGAATAAACTCATTAGTATATGCTGACTGAGTTTATTAGTTACAGTACCATTTGGGGCTGAAGAGATAACTCAGCAGTTAAGAGCACTTATTCTTTTGGCAGAAGACCTGGGTTTGAATACCAGCACCCACATGGTAGTTCACAATTATCTCCAGTTTCAGGGAACCAAGACCCTCTTCTGACTTACCTGGGCTCCTCCATGTATGCAGTGCATATACATATGTGCAGGCACATACATATACACATTAAATACATAAATAATATTTTTAAAGTTATAGCATTGTAATAATGCTTACTAATAAAGAAATTAAAAGATAACATGACAAAAATGTGCAATCATTTTACTTTACATTGATAGGAAGAAAGAGCTAGCAGTGATGTATGAGAACCTTTCTGTCTTTTGTGTGTGCGCCTCCCTGGACACACTGTGTTACTGGGTGGGCTGCACTAACGATGTGGAATCAACACTATAGAATGGTCCACTGCTGATGAAAAAGCTGTCCTGCCAAACTATCTGCCACAGAGCTCATTGGCCATTGTTATTGAAAGGTTTCCAGGATATACCCACATTCTATATTAAATTGTCATTGAGTTCTAGAATTATATGACATTTGATTTTGTTTCTACTAGTGCTACGTTTTTTTATGCAGTGATCCAAGTTTCCATCATATACATAAAGCAGTACAAACTGAAGTATTACCCTTCCTTCTTGACTCCAGAAAATCTTAGGGTGTGCCCCACATTAGGCAAGGGAAAACTACTTACAAAGGAGTTCACTCACTCCAGTGAATGAGAGGATGCAGCCTGTCTTGGGTGTCCCACTCAAGTGCTGCAGACACACCCTGGTACCCACCTGCAGACACATGTGTCATTTGCTCTCTATGTGGAAAGAAAAGGGAAGACAGAGAACTCATGTGTAAAGAAAAACAACAACAACAAAAAATCCAATTGGTTATGGGGCTGAATTTCAGGAAAATTGAATAAAAATATATAGCCAAAGTGAATAAATAAAATACTGAAGTTCCTACCCATCTTGGTTTTTGTTTTGTTTTGTTGTTTTCTTTTTTGTTATTGTTTTTGGGTATTTTTGTTTTTATTTGTTTGTTTTGTTTTGTTTGTTTTGTTTTGTTTTTTCTGAGACATGGCTTTTCTGTGGCTTTGGAGACTGTCCTGGAACTATCTTTTGACCAGGCTGGTTTTAAACTCACAGAGATCTCCCTGCCTCTGCCTCCCGAGTGCTGGGATTAAAAGTGTATGTCATCACCGCGGCTTTGTTTTGTATTGTAAACATTCCTGTGTTGCTCAAAATCCTGGTTTGTCTTTATTCTTTATTCTAGTCAGTGAAAACTACAGTCAGGTCAATAAGAGATTCTACAGTCTTTCACAGCAGCCATGGAGAAACTGACAGAAAGGTTTGCCCTTGAAGCCACACTCCTGAATCCAGAGGCAGAACCTGTCCTTCCACTTGCCTTTCCTGACTTCCCACAGGGGAAGCAGCACTAAGTGCTCTACTTAACAAATTCCAAAGCCTCCTCTTAGGAAGTCCCAGCTCCAAAACTATGTGGCCACTTTCATGTTTGTCTTATTCAAAATCTGTCAGTTGTATATAATACACTGTGCTCTAGCTACAAAATCTGTTATTTTGTGTGAAAAACTGTAACTAGGTTTCAACATTTTCCAAATTGGACCTTAGAAGCAACAATACCTTTCCATCCATCCCCATCCCTGCTCCATCTCAGTAAACTATCAGACCTTCTTGCGAGCTGAGTGAATGGGGGATTTGTGCTCCATCCAGCATTGCCCTGTGCCTTTACCTTTGGATAGAATCAGACATAGATTATTTTGATGCTGCCATACTCACTATATTGCGCATTGCTTTCTTATCTCCATGGAGAATTATAGTACCTCCTTTGCTAGACATCTGTTTCTTACACCTCCCTCCCACCAGGCTTTGCAGTAGTTAATGAATCCACATGCACAGATTTTGAAATGACCCTTTAAATATTGAGAACTTAAATATGAAGACTTTGAACACATTCAGACAGAAGGACACAGAACAAAGCAAAACAATAGAACTGAGCTTGGAGGCTCCACCCATGATCCACCATGGCACAGTCATTAAAATAAAACATTTCTACCCTCAGAAATAAAGGAATATATTAAAAAATAGCATTCTCTAAATGTTCTCTTATTTTTATTATTTATTTATTTATTTATTATTATTATTTTGGTTTCTTGAGACAGGGATTCTCTGTATAGCTTTGGAGGCTCTTCTGACACTCACTCTGTAGACCAGGCTAGCCTGGAACACACAGAAATCCACCTGCTTCTGCTTCCCAAGTGTTGGGATTAAAGGCGTGCACCACCAATGCCCAGCTTTTCTAAATGTTCCTTTAGAAAATAATTAATTCAGTTGGAAAAAGAGGGAAATATTTTAAAAATCTGCCAGCAATGAATCTCAAAAAGGAAAAGTAGAAATAAGGATCAGGTTCCAGACTTCTAATACACAGTGGCCTCAGCAGTAGATATTACTGAGAATGAACGATATCATAAAAATAGTGCTCTCAAAATCCAAAAATAATGAGCACATATTTCTGGATAGAAAGGCTTGAAATCTTCTCAGCACAATAAGTAAGCTTGTAATATACAAGGGACATAGCTGAGAAATTTCTAAGTATTATAGAGATGAGAAATGGGAGGAGGGAAAGCAAATTGTCAAACAAGGGTCAACTCTCCAAACTTCTTCATCCTCCAGAATGCCCTTAAAAGGTGAAAAATCATAAATACCTTCAAAATGCCAAGAAAAGTGATTTTCAGGCTATGACATTTTTGTCCAAGACAAACTTAATTATGGAAGATATGAACAATACTGTTTAGACCTCCAAAGTTATTTTGAGGCATGTTTTCTATGCATGAATTTTGGAGAATATATTGCAACATATTTTCAACATTAAAATAAAAAAAATCAACCAAAATTCCTAGCTACTCTAGAATCTGAAGCAAGAGGATCTCAAGTTCAAGGCCAATCTGAATTCTCTAGCAAAACCTTATCTTAAAATAACAAAAACAAAGCTATGTTTACCTAGATGCACTAAGTAGAGTGTTTGCCCAGCATGAATTCATTCCCAGTATGAAAGAAAGAATAAAGAGAAGAAGAGGGCTTAGGAAGAAGGGAGAGAAGCAAGAGGGAGAAAGAAGGGAGGAAAGAAATTTTTAAAAACATAGAGTCTGGCACCAATGATTGGCTACAGGATGCTATCTTGCTAGTGAAATGCATTTTGTAGCTGTAATTTTATGATAAGTCTGGAAAACATAGATTCAGACAGAAGCAGATGCTAAAACATTAGAAGATACTTTTTTTTTTTACAGTAAAATCAATCAGATAGAACAGCCAAGGTATTTTCATATGTGCCCAGGAAATGTACCACTAACTCATTAACTATTTCCCTAATTAGACAACAGGCAACTTTTAACTCTGGGCAAGGCAAAGATACTGCACAAAAAAAAAAAAGCTTGTATGTGACTGTACTCCGGAGTGTCTCATTCAGGATGCAGTTAATGTATAAGTACTAAATGCTATTTTAAATATTTACTAAACTCATGTTATTTCAGATACCTATAGTACAATGACTAGAAATATACATACATAGGTAAAGACGTTAAATTGTAAAGAAGGTTAATTCTCATAGGCAGTATCTAATCCTGCTTTGTTAAATAGCAATACACCCATATTATTCAGAAATACAGAGGAAATATAAAAATAACCAGTGAAAAGAAATAAAAGTAACTGTTTTGGGAGCAGGAAATTATGTGGACAAGAAAGTTATGTTTTTTTTATCCTTCCCAGAGAATTCCATGACTACACGAATGTATAATTTTTAGGAAAAATAAAAGACTGACAGAAATGGCAACAATTGAAGGTTCCTATGTATATCTCCTGAGCAAATTGGAACACAAGAAGAGGAGGGTAGGGAGCTAGGAGAATGAGAAGGGGAGAAGAGGAGGGGTGAGGAAGACATGAGGGAGCAGAAAGATTGAGTCGGGGGAAGAATTGCAGAAAACAAGAATGGAGATACCATAATAGAGGGAGACATTTTTGGTTTACAGAGAAATCAGGCACTAGGGAAATGTCTGGAGATCTACAAAGATGACACTAGCTAACAATCTAAGCAACAAAGGAGAGGCTACCTTAAATGCCCTCCCCTGAAATGAGATTGATGACTGATTTATATGCCACCGAATAGTCCTCATCTACCAGCTGGAAGAAATAGAAGCAGACACCCACAACTACTCACTCAACTGAACTGGAATCCAGTTACAGAGAAGGATGAGTGATGAGCAAAGGGGTCCAGACCAGGCTGGTGAAACCCAAAGAAACTACCGAACTGAACATCGGGGAGCTCTTGGTCCCCAGACTGATAGCTGGGATAAAAGCATGGGATTGATCCAGACCCCAGGAACATGGGTTTCAGTGAGGAAACCTCAGGAAATCTACGGGACCTCCTGTAGTAGTTCAGTACTTATCCCTAGCATAGGTGTAGACTTTGGGAGCCCATTCCAGATAGAAGGATACTCCCTGAGCCAAGACACACAGGGGTGGGCCTAGGCCCTATCCCAAAGAACATGATAGACTCTGATGACACCCTATGGAAGGCCTCACCCTCTAGGGGGAACAGAAAGGATATATGATAGGTAGGGTTTTAGTTGCAGGCAGGGTTTAGGGGAGGATGGGAGGAAGAGGGAACTGGGATTGACATGTAAAACAATCTTGTTTCTAATTCAAATGAAAAAAAAAAAAGAAAGTTCCTATGCCCACCTTTTAGTTTTCTTCATCTGAAGACATTATGGCTTTAATATTGCCATTGAAACTTTAAAACATTTTGGTTAGAGTTGGAAAGATGGCTCAGTGCATAAAAACCACACATTATGAAATCATTAGGATTACAGTTGGAATCCCCAGTATTTCCATAAAAGCTGAGTGGACATAGTTGTCCTCCTTCCTGTTAGCACTCTGTTGGCAGAGATGGGATGCTATTTGGCTAGCTAGAATAGGTTCATGGTAAACTCTGGGTTTAACCAAGACACCCTGACCTGCCTCAGTGAATATGGTGGAGAGTGATTAAGGAAGATTCATGAAAGCCAGAAGCCTTGGATCTCCATCAACACTCATGCAAACAAGCATGCATATCACATACATACACATACATAAAAATAATAGGTACTTGCTCATCCATTTTTATTGCTGCACTATAAATGATAGCTAGGAAACAGAAACTACCTTAATGTCCTTCAACAGATGTAAATGCAATTTCTGTTCTGCTTAGTTCTGCTGAAGTTTAGCAACCCAAAAACACTCAGAGGCTTATATTAATTATAAATTGTTTGGCAGATGGCTTAGGCTACTTATTGGCTAGCTCTCTCTTAATTATTAACCCATTACTATTAATCTATGTATTTCTACATGGCCTTATCTTACCAGAGAATGCCTGTTCTATCTTCCTGGAAGCTACATGGCATCTCTCTCGCAACTCTCTGGGTTTCTCTTCCCCACGTTCTTCTAGTCTGGTCACCCCGATTACACTTTCTGCCTGCCTACATCCTGCCTGTCCATTGGGCAAAACAGCTTTATTCATCAACCAATAAGAGAAACATATATTCACAGCATATAGGACACCCCCATCAAGATGAATAGATAATAAAAATGCGGTACGTATACGAAATGGAATAGTATTAAGCTGCAAAGAGAAATTAAATTTGCTAGTAAATTCATGAACCTAGGAAAGATTAGATTGAATTAGATAATCCAGACACCAAAAGGTAAAAGCTTCATTTTCTCTCATCTGTGTTTCCTACCTCTAAATCTTCAGTTGTGAGTCTACAACATGGAATAATCACAGAAACCAAAAGTATATAGGGAAGCAGAATGAGTGACATGAGAGGGGAATAGCAGTATACAGGTGATATGAACTGAAAACCCTGGAGGGGGTTCTTTTGCAGCATGTGGGATTGATACAAAATGAGAGGGAGAGGGAGAATGGAGGGAAAAATAAGGTCGTTTGTTGGACAAACCTCAAGAAATCTTATTATTTTATATTTACTTAAAGTTATGAACATTACACAGATGTCTGGTACTAGAAACCCAACCAGCAGTGAGGTCATAGATCTTAGAAGGAATCTACCACTGACATTTTGCTAACCCAGCATAATTCCTGACTCCACTCAAAACTATACCTTTACACCCACAGGTAAGTGTAGCTACCACTCCTCATCAAGGAGCTGTGCTTTACAGCAAATGGAGTCCATCACAGAAAAACACAGCTGGACACAATGCAGAGATCAATGGATGCCGGGGAGCCCAGGCTCAGTGGTTAAATCTATATCACAGCCCCTGCTTCTGTGAAAGAGAAGCTAAGAATATAGGAGCCAGGATACACAGATGTCTGCTGTGAAATAGTCTTTCATAGAAACAGCTACATGAACAAGACCTGAGCAATGGCAATATCAATAGACTTGCTGACTCTGAAGGTGGAGGGGTGTATCTCACAGGGTCATACCACTGGACAAGGAACTAAAGACAATTGATGTCCTCTTAGGGAAGAATAGCTAACTTCTCCCAAGGATAAACCCCTTATTGGCTGTCCTATATAAAGTGGTCAGTCCTAAAACCATATACACACAAACAACCAAAACAGACTCAGCAGGGTGTATTTACATATGCATGCATAAATATGTTCCAATAACAATCAAATAAAAGGCTATGAACCTTTGAGAGTGGGGTAATATGGAAGGAGAGGTCTTGGGAGGAACTGGAGAGAGCATAGGGAATGGTAAAAGTGATATAATTATAGTTTTGCTAAAAATAGATAAAAGAGCAAAACAAAACTTGCATTGATTCTTTCATATTTCATTCATCCTGTCTGAATGGTGAGTGAAGGCTGATAAAGACAAGAAGTACATCCATAAAAACATTCACTCTGAAACTACCCCAGACCCAAGATCACACAATCACACTGCCCTGTTTTTCATTCTACTTTCCAGATAAAATTGCATGCAGTGATAGCCAGAGAGTTATAACTATCCTGGGGGAAATTACAGGCTAAAGTAAATAAATTCCATGTGGCAAGAGCCAAATTGTTTTACTAAAGTGATTGGTGGGAGGATGGTTTCTTCCATTTGTTGGTATGAGGATCAGAATTTTCAAACCCATGAAAATAATTTAATTTCTAAAACCTAGATGAAAAAAAGAAAAGAGAAGAAGGCTGCCCATGGTACAGGAGAAATGTGTTTCTTTTTCCAACGCATTGTCAATGCTCTCTTATTTGAAACAATGTGTTTTTTGATTCTCATATTTGGATGGATGGCATTCTGCTTAGGGAATTGATCACATTTTGATCTTTCCTTCCTTTTGGGACAGCCTGTGAAAAGTGTTTTTCTAAGTTATGGTTCTGACCTTTTTAGGATTCTGTTGTTTGATTAAAAAGCATCAGCAGTCTCCTGGCTGCCAGTGTTCATGGCCTGTAACAATGCAATCAGAAATGCAACTGAAGCACAATTTGTAAGGGGTTACAGATTCATGCACAAAAAAATATATATATTGTTGCTGTGCAAGTCCACACTAAAATTAAACATGCCAGAGATATGTTTGTCTTTGTCACTTGGGGCCTATGGAACTCAACAATTCCATAGGTGAAAACAATTTGTCAATACGGCATTTTGGTCATTTTGAGATGCAAAGCCCTTGAGTGAGATTCAAGTGAAACCTTGCTGATTACCCCATTCAGGGGAAGCTGTGTGTGGCACTGTTCAAGGGGAACCCTGTAGAAGAGCTTTATTCTCTGTGTTGTCTGCAGATGCCTGGAGTTCCTCCAAGAAATCAAATATTTTCCTAATGGTATCAAATTATTTTTTTGGTGGATTGCCATTTATGTGGATGCTATGAAAGCATGATGGATAAAATCTCAGCATATGAGACGAAATCAAGACAATGGCACAAAACTGTTCTAAAATTTTATATATAGTCATCAACACCAGATACAGAGAAAGCTACTGACAGTGAGACTATGGATGAAAGAAAGCAGAGTGACAATAAAGTCCAAACACAGTGCCTTAAGACACTCTGAAATTCAGGATTGGGAGCCAAGGGATAGCTGCTGAGAAATGTAATATATGTCCGGAGGGATAGAAGGAAGCTGGAGCTCACAATTCCATGCAAGCAGTGGTTCAATATTTGGCAATTGTTCTTACATGAGATGAGCACCTGTTCTGTGAGCACAGAAACAGCTCCTAAAGGAAAAAATAGAGCCACTAATTTCAGTTGACAAAGAGAGAGAGAGAAAAGAGAGAGAGAGAGAGAGAGAGAGAGAGAGAGAGAGAGAGAGAGAGAGCAAGCTTTCCGTTTTTCAGTTCATGATATCTTTCACCTATTGCCAGAGATTCGTCTTTCTACACATACTCCCCCATTTTACCATTCAGATGTCATGAATAGCTAAGCACATTCCATCGCTTCAGATACACTGTAATATATGCATGTCATCTGCAACCCCATTAAGAATGACATTTTTAACAAAGAATATTTAATTATTGAACAATTGTCTTACTTTTAATATCCCATACCCAAGTCCTCTTAATGAAATATTGCACACAATGTCTGTGAAACTCATGTTTAAGCAGAATGCATCACTTCCTTCGTGTGCCTCTTGATAAATTCAAAATACTTAGGAAATTACATATTTCTTAAAGTCATTATTAAATCCTTGGAAGATAATAATGTATTAGTTCTTAAAATTCTATAAAGAAGTAAAGTATGACAGTGGCCTAGCAGAAGAGTTATGAAATCTACCCATTCTGCAAGAATTTGCACCTACTTAAAAATTATATTAAAAATAAAACCTGGCAGGAGCCTTAAGATATTCATTAGTAGCCAAAGAGATCCTTTCAATCAAATGCTCTGTTAGTACCTGGGGCGGCAGGGGGGGCAGGGGGGGAGGATCAGATTGCAGCTAATTTCATTTTAAAAATTATTAACTTATGATGCTAACCCCCATGTTAACAAATCCAAACAAGAGCTGAAAGATCTGGTAATAAATTAAGAAAACGCTGGGATGATAGAGAACTTCTGTTTTCTAACAGATTTGTAAATTGCATTCCTTTTAATCTGAAGTGCAGAGAGGGAGATGGGGTGCTGTATCAAGCATTAACATCTAGTAAACACAAGTAGTAGCCATCACGGTGAATGAGCCATAGCCCTTGACCAGAGTCCTCCACACACACGGCTAAGCTCAGAGTTTCCCTTTAGTTCCCAGGCGGTCATCCTGGGGATTCAGAATGAGAAGGCTGGGCAGCCAGTACAATAAGGGAGCATTTGGTGAACCTTGAATAGAGTTTTATTTTGCTTTTATCAAAATACAGATAGGGCACTTATAGTTCTCTATGATGCATAGCAGAGGAAATCATCTCTGTGCCAGCTCTGGATATTTATCACATTTACAAATAAATATTCTCACAGACTTCTGTGCCATGGTCTGTGCATAATAAATAAATTTTCCTAAGAGACAAAACAGTTTATAAACTTCTCTAAGGCACATTTTGCTAAAACAACAATGAAAAGTAAGATGTTCCTTTATCAATGATAGTTAAATACACATATTTTTATTTTATGCATATACTGTTTTAACTGCAAGTATGTCTGCACACTATGTGCATGCAATACCTGGAGAGGCCAAGAGAGGGCCACGACCTTACTTTAATGCAGAGGTTCTTAACTTGTGGGTCACAAAGTGTGTGTGTGTGTGTGTGTGTGTGTGTGTGTGTGTGTGTGTGTGTGTGTGTGTGCATGCCTGCTTGCCTGCATGCCTTTCAATTTGTCTGTTAAAACCCAGTTTGGGATTATAGTTACTAGTAGAGTACTTGCCTTGAAGACGCAAAGCCTTAAGTTCAATTCCTAGTATCTCAAAAAAAAAAAAAAAAAAAAAAAAAAAAAAAAAAAAAAAACAGACAAGAAAAAGAAAAGGTCCAGTATCGGAATATGAACTTACTATGGGCACTCCTGATTATAATGTGGGCTTGCAATGAACAGGTGGTGAAAGGGTTGATCTTGTCTCTGTTATTATATTCTTAGTAAAAATCAATATCATGACATTCTACCTTATACTTCAGTGTCTTTAGTATTTTGGTTACTTTCTATCCTCTGTGTAACAAGAAACTTTAATCTTTGGGCCTTCCATATGAAGGACAAGGAACACTCTGACATGAAAAGGTAAGATGAATTATGGCCCTTTTTGATGTACTTCATAAGAGATAACAGTTCATAAGCAAATTAATGTACAGCATGGATGTTGTTACAAGAATTTGGCATCTTGTAATACCTAGAGTTTCCTCCTTACTCTACTTAAATAGATTGCTTCTTCCACAACACAATGGTGTTCTCAACTGCTGGCCCAGTCTCTTTCCTCCTTTTCTTTTCTCTCCCCTCACCCCTTTCTCTCTTTCCACTTTCCCCAATTCTCTCTCCCAGCCTTTTTCAGACTCCACTTGTCTAGCACCTCCTAACTTCTTAGCTCTAAATATCCAATGAAAATCTCACTCTTCACAAGTCCAAAGACAATATTTTCTTTCCATTCACAACCTACTTTGCCCTAAAGATCTCCATATTATTTTTCATACTTTGGAATGATGTTTAACACCTATCCAACATTCAATCCTTCTCACTATTTTTTTGATCCCATATTATTAATCATCGTGTCCACTGTTTCTCTTCCTTCAGCTGAGTATGATTTTTTTCTTATCCTGGACTATGCCTAGTCTCTTACTTTTCAACCATGTCTATGGTTTCCATAGTTCCAACAAACCATGACCCCCGTTACAGTGCCCTGCTTCCCAAAAGTCTCCATGGCACCCTATGAGTACACTCCTAGTGACAAATCCTTATTTTTATTAATTGATCATTTCCAACATCCCAGCACAATGTTCTCTTCCTGTTTCTCAGAGATGCACAGCTGTCACTCACTTACAAGTCTTCATACTTGCATTCTCTCCACCCCAAATGCCTTTCCCCAGACATTGCCTTGCTCTTTCCTGATACCATTCATCACCAGTTGCCATGGATTTACTTCTGTGTTTCACCTTAGAATGCAACTTCATGTGAGCATGGGTACTTTATAATGGACTTTATTGTTTAGGTCTTCCACTATTACCCAAAACAATATGAACTTATTTGACATATAGTGAACACTCAATAACTGTCACCAAATCAGTCAAATAATTAATTGATCACTCATTCAAGTTGATTTCTTGGGCTTTTATGTTTTTATTTCATGGACCATTCAAGATAATAATATGAAAATAAGCACCTGTGAAGGAAGCAGTCAGTGGGGGATTACCGCAGATAGGATTAGCTAAGAACTGCTTGAGAGAGGGAGACTGAGGAACTAAATTGTACCATAAGACCTAGCCTAGCTGTTTAAGTGTCAGTGCCATGGCTTCCTGATGCTTGGGCTTTCAAGATTAATTGGTAAAAAAGCTAAAAGCTTACCATTCTTTAATTGGAGAACTGTCCTCAGGGTAGATGGCTAGCTATACTGAAAAGCAGCCATGGTGAAATGGTGACATTTGCTTTAAAGCAGTGGTCCTCAACCTTCCTAATGCTGTGACCCTTTAATATAGTTCTTCATGTTGTGGTGGCCCCCAACCATAAAATTATTTCATTGCTACTTCATAACTGTACTTCTGCTACTGTTATGAATCATAATGTAAATATCTGAAATGCAGGACATCTGATATTGGATCCTGTCTTAGTGAGGGTTTCCATTTCTGTAAAGAGTCACCTTGTCCGTGACAACTCTCATAAAGGAAAATACTTAGTTACGACTGGCTTGCAGTTTCAGAGATTTACTCCATTATCTTCGTGGAGGTAAGTAGGCAGACATGGTGCTAGAAAAGGGTTTGAGAGCTCTACATCTGGATCTGTAGGCAGCAGAAGCAATTGTGTGTCTCACTGGGTGTAGCTTGACAATATATGAGACCTCAAAGTCTGACTCCACTGTGACACACTTCCTCCAACAAGACCATACCTATTCCAACCAGGACATACCTCCAAATAGTGCAACTCCCTATGCTCCAAGTACTCAAACCCATGAGTCTATGCGACATAACTATTCAAACCACTACAGACCTTTAGAAGGGTCGTGACCCACAAATTGAGAGCACCTGCTTTACAGTAATATAATGGCTGTCTTCTGCCCTCTATAGATACTACATGTACATGTTGTGCAGACATACTTGCAGGTAAAACATAAACACATAAAAATAAAGTTTAAAATAAAGTCATAGAATAAGGAAAAATATCTCCAAGTAGAATTTATCCCAGATGCACTGTTAAAGGACTATGAAAAATTCAATCTAATGTTAAATTTCAGTCATTTTCATCAAAATTTTGCTTATCAAATCAAGTTAGATCAGGTAATTCCTACGACTTCTTACTGTATTTTCTATGCTAAAGAACAAACTTTGGTAATCGACATAAATGTTGAATACAATCCTTTATGCTTACAGCTCTGATGGGGATAGTGAATCAATTATTTTTTGGTTATAAAACAGCACATATAATCAAGCAATCTAATTGAAATAGACTTGTTGAAATTATTGCTATTGATGACTGCAATAAGAGAATAGGTAATGAGGCATTTCGTGGAGGTCTGTTAATTCAGGGTTCCCTCAGCACTCAACTGCTTGCTGAACCTGCAGGTCAAGGTCATGTGAAGCTGCCTCCACTTCATCAACTGGGTTTATGTAAATTTGTCTGGAGATGCAGGTAACAGGCCCATCAATTAAAGGTCAATCAGACACAGCCAATTCAAAATTAATTTGGTAACTATCCCCACCTAACAAGAATGGAGGGTTGGTACACAGCCTGCCTGTAACAGCAACTCAATAATTAAAAGGAAACTCTTTCCAATATGGAGGTAATGTTTTATCTTGTCAGCTATAGAAAAGAAAGTCTCCCAGAATACATTCAGGCAACAGTCAAAACTATCTTCACCCTGAACACCATTAAATTCTTGAAAACTCTGGTGGTAGAGTATTCATCCCCATAGATCAAAACCTTAATCTTTTAAGGCAGTGGTTCTCCACCTTCCTAATGCTGCAATCCTGTAGTACAGTTCCTCATGTTATGGTGATCCCTATACGTAAGATTACTTTCATTGCTACTTTATAACTGTAATTTTGCTACTGTTATGAATTGTAATGTAAATATCTGATATGCAACCCTCACAGGATTTGTGGCCCACAAGTGGAGAACTGCTTCTTTAGAGCAATTACTCATCTCCAATGGCCACTCAACCAGTTCCTTCCCTATAAATATCTATGCCAGGAACATATATTTCTTTTATTTTTTAAAAAATATTTATTTACTTGAGTGGGGCACGTGCCATGCACTAGTGTGATAGTCAGAGGATGGTGAACAGGAAATAGTATCTCATTCTACTGCGTGAATCCTGGGAATCAAATTCAGGTTACGGGAATTAATGGCAATCACCTTTACCCAATAAGTCATCTTGCCATCCCAAAATTTTTTTTCTTGAACACAACTTTTTCTCATTAATAACCACTTATTCTGATCAACTTTTCTTTCCTCAGCTCCTCTCAGATCCTCCCACCTCCCAACCCACCCAACTCCACACCACCTTTCTCTCTCTGCTTAGAAAACAAACAAGTCAATGAAAGGACAAACAAACCATAATAAATGGACAAACAAAGTAAATGGACAGAAAGAGAAAAATACAAAGAAAAAGCATAAGAAATACATACACATAGAGCAACCCATTGTCACACACAAAATGCACAAAATTGTAAACCACAGTAGATAAGCAAAACACAGCGTTTAAAAAAATACCCAAACAAAGCATCATGAGACAAAACACTTCAAAAATACCTTTGAGGTTGTTTTATGTTGGCCATCTATTGCTGGGCAAGGGGCCTCCCTTAAGTGTGGTTTGTATAACCAGTGAGGTTCCATTGTGAGGAAGGTTTGCTTGTTTGTTTGTCTGCTGCATTCAATTTATTCTGGGTTAGGGATGGAGTTCGTGTCCATTTTCCTCTCCAGATGGCTTGAACCTGTGCGGGCCCTGTGCATGCTGCTACAGTCTCTCTGACTTCATAAGTGAATCAGTCCTGCTGTGTCTGGATGGCACTGTTTTCTTGGTATCTTCCATGCTCATTGACTCTTATAATCTTTCTGCCTTCTTTTCCACATAGTTCCCTGAACCCTGAGGAGAATTTTCCTTTACATTGAGGTGGGAAAATTAACCTTAACTGTGGATCATTTGAAGTTTGAAGGCCCATCCTAAATATGGGCCAAGAAAAGGAAGATTTTTTTTTTGCCTGTTTCCCTTCATTCTCAATAGCAAGTTCATCTGTGTTGCTGTTTAGGCATTACTTCCCTGGCATCATTTCCTACATTTTTGGGATTCCCAAGAAAGACTGAAGACTGAGACATCCTGTCTAGTGGACTGAAGAACTGCCAGATTCTTGGTCCATTCACTCGGAGGCAGTCAATGTTGGAATAGCCAGACCACTGCCTGTAAGCCTCTCTAATAAATCATACATACACATATGTATGCATTTATAATATTCATTCTTATATGAATATACAATATATTCATATATTAAGTCTATCAGTTCTGTTACTCTAGAGAATCCTGGCTAATACATATATATGCATATATGCACACCCATGTATATTTATGCACATTCTGTTACTTCAAGTAAAACTATATATTAACAAATATACACACAAAAATGTTACCATTTTATACAGAGTGGGGACACAATGTTCATCAAAAACTGAGGTTGGATTAGGATGCATATTCTACTGGCCCCCTTTCCTATGCTATCAAGCATTGAGGAATGAGTAGCAGTAGTCTGTAAATAGCTGCTTCCTATGAGCCAGAGAAGGAGATCCCTGAAGAGCAGAAGGTGCAAGAGTCTAAGAGTAAAGCTCTAGAGAAAACCAGTCAGAATAGAGGACCATGCAGGACTCTGAAGCTGGTAGCACACTGAATGTAATGAGTGCAGCAAAAAAATTCACATCAGTTCAACTTTTAGTGAGATTAATTCAAACTTCATCCTCTTTCTAGTGGATTGGCATAAAAGAAGGTGCTCCCATTTCAAGCCTGAATACTGCACATACCTGTATTCACTGTTACACATGGGATAAGGAAAGGATGTGAGACACTCACAAGTTAAACACACACAAACAGATAAGAAACAAAACAATCAACAAAATCTCAGCAATGGAGGAGAGGCTACCTTAAATGCCCTCCACTGATTATGAGATTGATGACTGACTTATATACCTTCATCCAGCAGTTGGTGGAAGTAGAAGCAGACACCCATAACTAATCACCAATCTGAACTGGAACCCAGATGCAGAAAAGGACTAGTGAAGAGCACAGAGGTCCAGACCAGGCTGGTGAAACCCACAGAAACAGCTGACCTGAACATCCGGGAACTCTTGCTCCCCAGTCTGATAGCTGGTATACCAGCATGGGACTGATCCAGACCCCAGGAACATGGGTTTCTGTGAAGAAACATCAGAAATCTATGGGACCTCCTGTAGAAGCCCAGTATTTATCCCTAGCATAGGTGTGGACTTTGGGAGCCTATTCCATATAGAGGAACACTCCCTGAGGCATGACACACAGGGGGTGGGCCTAGGATATCCCAAAGGATACGAAAGACTGTGATGACACCCTATGGAAGTCCTCACAATCCAGGGGGAGCAGAAAAGATATGTGACAGCTAAGATTTTAGTTGGGGGGGAGGTAGGAGAGGACGGGTGGGAAAAGGGAACTGGGATTGTCATGTAAAACAATCCTGTTTCTAATTCAAATAAAAATAAGTTGGAAAAAAAATCTTGCTCAGGAATGGACCAGGTATTAATTCTATTGACAATTAATGTAAATATGAATTACACTTGCAGAATCTTTAGTGACAGGGCCTCCAAACTCAGTACAAATTAGGACCACAGGCTAGAAAATTTTCAGAAGTTCCAGGTCAGCCAGGAGCACAGAGCCAGATCCTGTTCCAGAAATTAATAAACAAGTAAGTTAATAATTCCTTGTGGAGAAAATCAACAATATAAGCCAATGAAAAACTTCAGAATAGAGGCAGAAACGCTAAGAAATAACACCATGGAAATGTCACAAATAAAAGAAGCTTTATTATAAGTAAAATAAAAAACTCATAAATTATTGGTGTAGAATCCCAGTTTGTTTGACCATGTATTTCCAGTAGCTTGAAGATGTTACTTCACTGATTTCTGGCTTGCCCAGATCTTGTAATCATCAGTTTTAGGTATGAAATATGTCCTTTCCACCCATCCTACAAGCTGCTTTAGGTGGTGACTCACACCTGGAATCTCAACACTCAGAAGGCACAGGCAGGGGAATATCTGATGTCAAGGACAGTCTGGTATACAGAGTGAGTTCCAGGACACTCAAGAATGCAGAGAAACTCTGTGTCAAAAAAAACCACTCTATTTCATATTTTGGGAACAATTTGTATATGTCTTATCTAAGGATGCTTATATGTTTTCTTTTTATAATTCTTTGGAGTACTCTAAATTTCATAGGTAATACATAAATAATTTATGACAAGCAAAAACATCTTCCTAAACAAGAGGCAAAACAGAGATTTTTGTTACACTAACAAAAAATGAGATAACTCATTTCCACAGACTAGTATTATCAAAAAAATGTCCAAAAAGTTCTTGAAGCAGAACAAATATAATATTGAACAGAGAGAGATCAGGGATAACAGGACTATATCTGAACATAATAAAAACAATATACAGCAAACTAACAGCCTACATCAAACAAAATGGAGAGAAATTCAACAAGATTCCTCTAAAATCAGGAACCAGACAAGGCTGTCCACTCTCTCCACATCTCTTCAATATTGTACTTGAAGTTCTACCTAGAGAAACAATACAACAAAAGGATATCAAGGGGATAAAAATTGGAAAAGAAAAAGGCAAACTTTCACTATTTGCAGATGATATGATAGTTTACATAGGTGACCCCCAAAACTCCACCAGGGAACTCCTACAGCTGATAAACACACTCAGCAAGATGGCAGGATACAAGATTAACTCAAAAAAATCAGTAGCCCTACTATATACAGATGATAAGAAAGAAATCAGACAAACATCACCCTTTAATATAGCGACAAACATAAAATATCTTGGGGTAACACTAACCAAACAAGTGAAAGACATGTAAAACAAGAACTTTGAGACTTTAAAGAAAAAAATTAAAGAAGATATTAGAAAATAGAAAGATCTCCCATGCTCTTGGATAGGTAAGATCAACATAGTAAAAATGGCAATCTTGCCAAAAGCAATCTACAGATTCAATGCAATTCCCATCAAAATCACAACACAATTATTCATGGACTTTGAAAGAACAATACTCAACTTTATATGGAAAAAAAAAAACAGGATAGCCAAAACAACCATGTACAATGAAGCAACTTCCAGAGGCATCACCATCCCTGACTTCAAGCTCTATTATAGAGCTATTTAGTCCTGAAAACATCTTGGTATTGGCACAAAGTACACAAGTAGACAAATGAAATCAAATTGAAAACTCTGATATTAACCCACACACCTATAAACACCTGATTCTTGACAAATAAGCTAAAACTATATGATGGAAAAAGAAAGCATCTTCAACAAATGGTGCTGGCATAACTGGATGGTGGCATGTAGAAGACTGCAGATAGATTCATATCTATCACCATGCACAAAATTAAGTTCAAATGGATCAAAGACCTCAACATAAATCCAGCCACACTGAACCTCTTAGAAGAGAAAGTCAGAGGTACCCTTGAACAAATTGGTACAGGAGACTGCTTCCTGAATATAACACCAGTAGCACAGACACTGAGATTGACAATTAATAAATGGGACCTCCTGAAACTGAGAAGCTTCTGTAAGGCAAAGGATACATTCAACAAGACAAAATGGAAGCCCACAGAATGGAAAACCCCACATTACCAACCCCACATCTGACAGAAGCTGATTTCCAAAATATACAATGAACTCAAGAAGCTAGCCAACAAAACACCAAACAATCCAATTAAAAAGTGGGGTAAAGAACTAAAAAGAGAATTTTCAATAGAGGAATCTAAAATGGCTGTAAGACACTTAAGAAAGTGCTCAACATCCTTAGCCATCAGAGAACCACAAATCAAAAGAACTCTGAGATACCATCTTACACAGGCCAGAATAGATAAAAGTAAAAAACCACCAATGACAGTCTATGCTGGAGAGGATGGGGAGAAAGAGAAACACTCCTCTCCATTGCTGGTGGGAGTGAAAACTTGTACAACCACTTTGGAAATCAGGATGGTGGATTCTCAGGAAAATGGGAATCAGTCTACCTCAAGATCCAGCAATTCTTCTCTTGGGGCATATACCCAAAGAATGCATATTTATACAACAAGGAGATATGTTCAAGTATGTTCATAGCAGCATTGTTTGTAATAGCCAGGACCTGGAAGCACCCTAGATGCCCCTCAACTGAAGAATGGATGGAGAAAATGTGGTACATTTACACAATGGAGTATTACTCAACAGAAAAAAAAAAAAACAACAACAAAAACAATGAAATCTTGAAATTCTCAGGCAAATGGATGAAACTGGAAGAAACCATCCTGAGTGAGGTAACCCAATCACATAAAGACAAGCAGGGTATGTATGGACTCACTCACATGTGGGTATTAGACATAGAGTAAAGGACTACCAGCCTACAATCCACACCACCAGAGAAACTGAGAAGCAAGGAAGACGCCAAGAGAAGAATGCATGTTGCCCCTAAGATGGGGAGGTAGACAAGAACCCCTGAGCAAATTGTGAGCACTGGGTGATAGAGGAAGGAGGTGGAAAGGGGAGAGCGGGAGAAGGGGGTCAGGGAGGAGAACAGGAGAACTGAGACAGGGAAGGAATAGAGGAGGGCAAGAAAGGAGATGCCTTGACAGAGGGAGACAGTACAGGTTTGGAGAGATGTCTGGCACAGGTGAAATGTTAGGGGATCCACAGGTATGACTACAACTAAGAATCTAGGCAGTGGTGGAGAGGCTGCCTTTGATGTCCTTCCCCTACAATGAGATTGATGGCTACCTTGGTTGTCATTCTTAGAGCTTTCATCCAGTAACTGTTTGAAGCAGAAACAGGCACCCACAGCTAAGCCATAAACCATACTCCTAGAATCCAGTTGTGGAGAGGAAGGAGGGATGAGCAGAGAAGCCAAGACTGTGCTGGAGAAAACCACAGAAACAGTTGACCTGACCTAGTGAGAGCAAGGAGACCCTAGTCATAAAGCTGGGGAAACAGCATTGGACTAAACCAAGCCCACTGAATGTGGGTGCCAGCTAGGAGGCCAGGGAAGTCTATGGGACCTCTAAGAGTGGAGCCAGTGTTTATCCGTAGTGCACAAATGGACTTTGCGAGCCCATTCTCTATGGAGGGATACTATTGCAGCCCAAATAAGGGAAGGAGGGCCTGGGCCCTCCCCCAAACCATGTGACTGACTTCGATGGTCTCCCATGGAGGGCCTCACTACACTTGGGGAGTGGGTCTGGGGTGGGGGGGGGTTGCTAGGAACATGGGAGGATGGGAAAGGGAGAGAATTGGGTGATTTATATGTAAATACATGTGCTTCTAAAAGAAAAAAAAAAGAAATGAGATCTGGATGGTATAATTGGGGGTTAATTGTATGAAATAATTTTCTGTAGTTTTGATTGCTGTAACAGATATATGACTACCCAAAATAAGATGTAGAAAAATGTGTTTTGGCCTTCCCTTTCCGCTGACCGATCCACAACAAGGTGAGTGAACCTCTGTTCTTAACCAATCCCCATCCAACCATCATTCACCCCGACCTCCCCAGGCCTGTTCCTGCTTAGGGAAGACACGCCCAGAGAGGGAGGAGCTCCCTGAATCTGGTAACACCCCACTCTTCCATCCCTTTCCACCGACTGATCCACAACGAGAGTGAGGAGACTACCAGGAGAGGCAAGACCATCCAGAACTTCGGACATTGAATTCCTGGCCCCCACACTACTGGGTCACAAGAGGAGATAGAGAGACCCCACCTGCACCCAATGGAAGAAGATATGGGAAGAAGACAAAATAAGATCTCACTCAACAACAGAAAGACCAATATGACACCACCAGAATCTAGGGACTCTACTCCAGCAAGATCTGAAAAGCCCAACACAGAGCATGAAGAAGAAATGGACCTCAAAAATTATCTCGGCAAGATAATAGAGACCTTTAAAGAGGAAACAAGAAAATCCCTTAAAGAAATAGAAGAAAAAGCAAGCAAAAAATTACATGAAATGGGGGAAAAGACAAACCAAAAAAATTCAAGAAATAAACAAATCTCTTAAAGAATCTAAAGAAACCCAAGAAAAAACAACAAACAAGTGAAGGAAGTTCTTGAAACAGTTCAAAGCATGAAAGCTGAAAGAGACACAATAAAGAAAACACAGAATGAGGCGATGCTGGAAATGCAAAAGCTGGATAAACGATCAGGAACTAAAGATGTGAGTATAACTAATAGAATTCAAGAGATGGAAGAGAGAATCTCAGCTATTGAAGACTTGCTAGAGGATATACATTCATCAACCAAAGAAAACCTCAAGTTCAACAAATCCCTAACACAAAATATCCAGGAAATATGGGACACCGTGAAAAGACCAAACCTAAGAATAATAGGTATAGAAGAAGATGAAGAAACACTGCTCAAAGGTACAGAAAACATATTCAACAAAATCATAGAAGAAAACTTCCCCAACCTACGGAAGGATATGCCTATGAAAGTACAAGAAGCTTACAGGACACCAAACAGACTGGACCACAAAAAGAAGTCCCCTGACACATAATAATCAAAACACCAAATCTACAGAATAAAGAGAAAATATTAAGAGCAGCAAAGGAAAAAGGCCAAGTAACATATAAAGGCAAACCAATCAGAATCACACCCGACTTCTCAATGGAAACTCCGAAGGCCAGAAGGTCTTGGATAGATACCCTACAAGCACTAAGGGACCATGGATGTCAACCCAGACTACTGTACCCAGCAAAACTTTCAGTCACCATAGATGGAGAAAACGAAATGTTCCATGAAAAAAACAAATTTAAACAATACATATCCACAAATCCAGCACTACAGAAGGTTCTGGAAGGAAAACTCCAACCCAACGAACATAACTATACTCACAAAAACACAGGCAATAGATAATCTAATTTTACCAAACACAGAAAGAAACATGAGGGGGAAATCCACACATAATGACACCACCAACAATAAATCCAAAACAAACAAGAATCAACGAACAATGGACATAAATATCCCTAAATATCAATGGTTTCAACTTACCCATAAAAAGGTATAGGTTAACAGAATGGATACGAAGACAGAATCCATCCTTCTGCTGTTTACAAGAAACACACCTCAACTTCAAAGACAGGCGTTACCTCAGAGTAAAAGGATGGGAAAAGATTTTCCAATCAAATGGGCTCAAGAAACAATCCTAATATCTAACAAATTAGACTTGAAACTAAAATCAATCAAAAGAGATGAAGAAGGGCATTTCATACTCATCACAGGTAAAGTCCATCAAGATGAAGTCTCAATCCTGAACAGCTATGCCCCAAATACGAAGGCACCCGCATTTGTAAAAGAAATATTACTAAAGCTCAAACCACACATAAAACCACAAACACTTATAGTAGGAGACTTCAACACCCCCCCTTACACCACTAGACAGGACCGCCAGACAGAAACATAACAAAACAACAAAGGATCTGACAGAAGTTATGGGTTTAACAGATACCTATAGAACATTCCATCCAAACAAAAAAGAATATTCTTCTCAGCACCACATGGAACCTTCTCTAAAATTGACCACATAGTTGGCAGTAAAGTAAACTTCCACAGTTACAAAAGAATAGAAATAACCCCTTGTATCTTGTCAGATCACCATGCATTAAAGCTAGAATTCAACAGCAATACAAATTGCAGAAAACCTACATACTCATGGAAAATGAATAACCCCAATTGCACCATTCCTAGGTTGAGGAGGGAAAAAAAAAGAAATTAAAGACTTCCTAGAATTTAATGAGAATGTAGACACAACATACCCAAACTTATGGGACACTCTGAAAGCAGTGCTAAGAGGAAAGTTCATAGCACTAAGTATCCACATGAGGAAACTGGAGAAAAGTCACATTAGAGAATTGACATAACAACTGAAAGTTTTAGGGAAAAAAGAAGGAAAATCACCAAGGAGGAGTAGACGCCAGGAAATAATCAACCTGAGGGCCAAAATCAATAAAGTAGAAACTAGGAAAACAGTACAAAGAATCAATGAAACAAAGAGTTGGTTCTTTGAGAAGATCAACAAGATAGACAAACCTCTAGCCAAACTAACCAAAAGGCAGAGAGAGAGCATGCTAATTAACAAAATCAGCAATGAAAAGGGGGATATAACAACTGACACTGAGGAAATCCAGAGAATCATCAGGTCATACTTTGAAAACCTGTACTCCACAAAGTTCGAAAATCTAAAGGAAATGGACAGTTTTCTGGATAAATATCACTTACCAAAATTAAACCAAGATCAGATAAGTAGTTTAAATCGACCTATAACCCATAAAGAAATAGAAGCAGTCATCAAAAGACTCCCAACCAAAAAAAGCCCAGGGAGAAGATGGATTCACTGCAGAATTCTATCAGAAATTCAAACAAGAGCTAATTCCAGTACTCCTCAAACTGTTCCACACAATAGAAGCAGATGGGATATTGTCAAACTCTTTCTACGAGGCTACAATCACTTTGATACCCAAGCCACACAAAGATATGACTAAAAAAGAGAACTACAGACCGATATCCCTCATGAACATCGATGCTAAAATACTCTATAAAATATTGGCGAACCGAATCCAAGAACATATCAGAAAAATCATCCACCATGATCAAGTAGGCATGGATGCAAGGATGGTTCAACATATGAAAATCCATCAATGTAATCCACCATATAAACAAACTGAAAAAGAAAAACCACATGATCATCTCACTAAACACTGAAAAAGCCTTTGACAAAATCCAACACTCCTTCATGATAAAGATCTTGGAGTGAACAGGAATAACAGGAACACATCTAAACATGATAAACGCAATATACACCAAACCAATAGTCAACATCAAACTAAATGGAGAGAAACTCAAAGCGTTTCCTCTAAAATCAGGAACAAGACAAGGCTGTCCACTCTCTCCATATCTCTTCAATATTGTACTTGAAGTTCTAGCTAGAGCAATAAGACAAGAAAAGGGGATCAAAGGGATACAAATTGGAAAGGAAGAAGTAAAACTTTCACTACTTGCAGATGACATGATAGTCTACATTAGTGACCTGAAAAACTCTACCAGGAAACTCCTACAGCTGATAAACACCTTCAGCAAGGTAGCAGGATTCGAAATTAACTCAAAAAATCAGTAACCCTACTATATAGAGATGATGAATCCAATGAGAAAGAAATCAGGGAAATATCACCTTTCACAATATCCACAAGCAACATAAAATATCTTGGGGTAACACTAACCAAAAAAAATGAAAGACCTGTACAATAAGAACTTTGATACTTTAAAGAAAGAAATTAAAGAAGATACGAGAAAATGGAAAGATCTCCCATGCTCTTGCATAGGTAGAATTAACATAGTAAAAATGGCAATCCTGCCAAAAGCAATTTACAGATTCAATGCAATTCCCATCAAAATCCCAACACAGTTTTTCACAGACATTGAAAGAACAACAATCAACTTTATATGGAAAAATAAAAACCCAGGATAGCCAAAACAACTCTTTACAATAAAGGATCTTCTGGAGGCATCACCATCCCTGACTTCAAGCTCTACTATGGAGCCATAGTTCTGGAAACAGCGTGGTATTGGCACAAAAATAGACAGATAGACCAATGGAATCAAATTGAAAACCCTGATACTAACCCATGTACCTACGAACACCTTATTTTTGACAAAGGTGCTAAATCTATACAATGGAAAAAAGATAGCATTTTCAACAAATGGTGCTGGCACAATTGGATCTGGACATGCAGAAGATTGCAGATAGATCCATACCTGTCACCATGCACAAAACTTAAGTGCAAATGGATCAAAGATTTCACCATAAATCCAGCCACACTGAATCTTCTAGAAGAGAAAGTGGGAATTACCCTTGAACAAATTGGCACAGGAGACTGCTTCCTGACCATTATGCTAGTAGCACAGACATTGAGGTCTGCAATTAATAAATGGGACCTCCTGAAACTGAGAAGCTTCTGGAAGGCAAAGGAAACAGTCAGTAAGACAAAACGACCACCCACAGAATTGGAAAAGATCTTCACCGAGCCCACATCTGACAGAGGACTGATTTCCAAAATATATAAGGAGCTCAAGAAACTAGCCTCCAAAACACCAAACAATGAAATTAAAAAGTGGGGTGCAGAACTAAATAGAGAGTTCTCAACAGAAGAATCTGAAATGGCTGAAAGACACTTGAGAAAGTGCTCAAAATCCTTGGCCATAAGAGAAATGCAACTCAAAACAACCCTGAGATACCACCTCACACCTGTCAGAATGGCTAAAATCAAAAATACTAATGACAATCTATGCTGGAGAGGATGTGGAGAAAAAGGAACACTCCTCTATTGCTGGTGGGAGTGTGAACTTGTAAGACCACCCTGAAAATCAGGATGGTGGATTCTCAGAAAAATGGGAATCAGTCCACCTCAAGATCCAGCCATTCCTCTCTTGGGTATATACCCAAATAGTGCATGTTCATACAACAAGGACATATGTTCAACCATGTTCAGAGCAGCATTGTTTGTAATAGCCAGAATGTGGAAGCAACCTAGATGACCCTCAACTGAAGAATGGAAAGAGAAAATGTGGTACATTTATACAATGGAGTACTACTCAGCAGAAAAAAACAATGGAATCTTGAAATTCACAGGCAAATGGATGGAACTAGAAGAAACCATCCTGAGTGAGGTAACCCAGTCACCAAAAGACAAACATGGTATGTACTCACTCATATATGAATTTTAGACATAGAGCAAAGACTATAATCCTCTTCACCAAAGAAACTAGGAAACATGAAGGGCTCTAGGGATAAATGGACCCCAGGAATGGGAAGTGGCATGAACTCCTGAGCTAATTGGGAACATGAGGGTTGGGGAGAGGGAGCTGCCACAATAAGAGCAAGAGAAGAGGAGTAGAGGAGAGGAAATGGAAGAGCAGAAATATTCAGTTGGGGGAAGAATAGAGGAGAGAGAGCAGGATGAGAGATACCATATCAGAGGGAGCCACTATAGGTCCGAGAAGAGATCTGGAACTAGGGAGATCTCCAGAGACCTACAAGGATGACACAATCTGACAATCCAGGCAATGGTGGAGAGGATAACTTAAAAGCCCTTCCCCTAAAATGAGATTGATGACTACTCTTTATGCCATCCTAGAGCCCTCATCCAGTGGCTGATGGAAGCAGAGACAGACAACCACAGATATACACTGAGCCGAAATCGGGAATTTAGTTGAAGAGAGGGAGGAATGAAGAGCAAAGGGATCTGTACCAGGTTGGAGAAACCCAAAGGAACAGTTGGCCTGAACAAGGGAGAGCACATCGACCCCAGATGATGTCTGGGAGGCCAGTACAAGACTGATCCAGACCCTTGAACATGGATGTAAATAAGGAGGCCTCTGCACTCCAGGGAGCCTCTGGTAGTGGATTAGTATTTTTCCCTGGTGCAAGAAGGGACTTTGAGAGTCCATCCCACGTGAAGGGATAGACTCTGACCCTGGAAACATGAGGAAGGGCCCAGGCTCAGCACAGGAAGATTTGGTGGACTTTGCAGAGCCCCCATTGAGGGCCCTACCCTGCCTGGGGAGTGGTGGGTGGATGGGGTGGGGGGTAGGCTGGGGGAGGGGGGAGGGATGGGGGTGAGGGGAGGGAGAGGGAGAAGGGACTTACATGTGAAACAAGCGTGTTCCCTAACTAGAACTAATAAATCAAAAAATAAATAAAAAAATAAAATCAATCAGCATTTGTAACTTAAAAAAAGAAAAAAAAATGTGTTTTGTGTGGCCATCACATGTAAAGTAAAATGTATGATATTCATGCTACAAAATCATAGTGAGAAATTCAAATTATATGGTTGTGTGGTCCATATTCTACAGAAGAAGCAGTCTAATAGCATTAGAAGGTGGATGTGCTTAATTAAAGAAATACCCAGAAAGCAGTCACAAAACATTTTAAGTAGATCCTTAAAGGAGGCAAAATGAAATATAATATTTAATATGAACAGGTAGGAAATGGGGAGCAATGTACAGGATACAAATGAAAAATATGAAATAACAGTAAAAGCAAAAACTATATATTTCATGTAGTCATATTAATAAAAGGACGTTACATATAAATAATGTAACAGATCAGTCAAATAGCAAGAAAGCAATTATCTAAAATGCAGCTTCTTTAAGTGCTATGTTATGTACTTATATTTTTACTGTTTTAATATATGTTGTTTTATTAGGGTAAATTAATCATAATGAATGATGAATTTTATTGTGATATTGCCCACAAGTACGTTAAAAGTATAGAAAAAAGCCCATCAGAAAAACACTTATGAAAATAAATTCTGAATAAGTCATATCAATATCAGGTAAAGATGCCTTGAAAGTAGGGAAATTTTCCAAAACAAAAGAGAACATTGCATACTCATAATGGTCTGATAAAGTTAGGTGTTCATGCATGAGGAACTTTGGAATATATGAGTGAAAGCCTAATAGCACTGACTGGAGAAATAGAGGAATAAACAAATCAGTAATCACAACAGAGCCCAGTGCTTCTTACTAATTGATTAAAAGAAAATTAGTAAGGAAATAAAAGATCTGAAATATACAGAATAGACCATCTCTGTCTCACTGACATACATAGAATACTACCCTACACAGCTTGAAGGTACACTGTGGCCCATAAGACAAATTAAATGAATAAAAATGTAAATTATATTCTCAGATCTAATGATATTGAACTACAAATCAATGTCAGGAAGCTATATAAAAATTTAATGAAATAAAATTCATTAGAATAAGTGAAATTTTAATTTCTTCATGATCCCACAAAAAGGATGTGGTCTATTTGAGAAACAAGTATATTATTGAAAATGTTTAATTTTACAGTTTTAGAATACATTGTACATACTAGGATCTCATTAATATTTTTGTTTTAATAGGATATTGTGCTTTTTTTGTATGCCATGTAACCAAAAGTATGAGTGTGCTAGATAGAGGACAAATGAATAGTAGTGTAACTATGTCAAATTTCTTTGCTGGAAGTAATCACTCATACCTGTAACCACAATACTCAGGAGAATGGAAGAGAAGGATCTAGAATTTGATGCTAGATTGTGCTACATTGTGAGTTTAAAGCCACTCTGAGCTACAGGAGGCCCTACCTGAAAGGAAACAAACACAAGAAGTAAGTTCTTTATTACCATTTGAAATTGACCAAGTCCTTATGACATACATATTTTCAGTTTCTTACATCTTGTCTTTTGTCTGAACCATTTAACACAACTCAGAAAGCCTGTATGCCTTATCAAGTTGTCTTTTAGAAGTAACAATCAACATGGTGTCTTTTAGGATAATTTGGAATATATAGGTTGTTGGTATATTCAGCTGCTCCAGAAAAACAATTGGAATGTTGTGTGTCGACCACTGTGCTAGTGGCTGAGGAGTGCAGGCTCCAAAGTCTTAACGAACATCTATAGAGTATGTATGTTCATACATAACATTAAAGTACAGCAAATACTATCACAAGTAGTACCCAATCGTCCTCCCCCTTGCAGTGATTACTTTGCAAACTGAGAAAGGTAAAGTAACTGAGTTGTCACATAGCCACGATAACATGTGTCTAAATACGAATAAGTCTGTTTCCAAAGCTTGCATTCTTAACTACTTCCAAAGATATGGTCAGTTTTCTTAAGGACCTGGCATTACAATTAGTTAAGCAGAAGATCACACACACACACACACACACACACAGACACTCACATGCACACACACACACACACACACACACACACACACACACACACACTACACTCACATGCACACACATGTATCACCATTATTATGTCATATGACATTCAGTAAGGGCAAATAAATAGAGAAAATACTTTGGAGATACAAAAAAATATGCTTAGCAGTTAGGACTACCTGAGTTCAAAAATTACTTCAACATTTAGGTGGCTTCTGGCAAGTTATTTAACTCCATTAAGCCTTAATTATCTAAAGAATAAAATAAGAAAATAGCAGGAGCTATTTCACAAACTGTAACACTAGGTCCCATAAAGCTATGGTAAATAATTAACCAAACTCATATCATACAAAGCCCTTGGCACATATTAAGCAATATAAATATTAGCAGAAATCCAACAACTATGTGACAATTCTCTCCTCTGCTAGATAAAAATTCCACGGTGGGAAAAGCTACACTTGCATGATATTCTCAACACATTCATCGTCACTAATATCAGGACCACTTCCCAGTACAGAATAAGGCTTATCTAAAGGAATGATTGTAGATTTCAGGGGAAAGAGGAAAAGGAGGAAAGGAAGGGAAAGATGGGAAAATTCTTTAATTCAGGCAGAAGACAAAATGAGAGCCAGTCTCTGAGGGGTTTAATGGCCTTAATAAAGGGAGAAGAAAAGAAAGACTGTATTAAGCAAGCAGAACAGCACTTGGAAAACTAATACAGTGAGAAAAGAAAATTCAGGTTAGGAGAACAAGGAACAGATCCATTTTGATGCAGTCCACAGTGTATGCAAGATAATTAGGAGAGAGTGAGAGACAAAAGAATATACCTTCTTCTCAACACCACATGGAACCATTTCTACAATAGACCACACACTCAGTAACAAAGCAAACCTCAAAAGACACAAAAAATGGAACAACCCCCTGTATCTTATCGACCACCATGCTTTAAAGTTAGAATTCAACAACAACACAAATTGCAGAAACCCTACAAACTCATGAAAATTGAACAGTGCACAATTGCACCATCCCTGGGTCATGGAAGAAATAAAAGAAATTAAAGACTTCCTAGAATTCAATAAGAATGAAGACACAACATATCCAAAATTATATTATGGGACACTTTGAAAGAAGTGCTAAGAGGAAAGTTCATAGCACAGTGCCCACATGAAGAAACTGGAGAATAGTCACACTAGAGAATTAACAGCACAACTGAAAGCACTAGAACACAAAGAAGCCAACCCACCCTGGAGGAGTAGATGCCAGGAAATAATCAAATTGGAGGATGAAATCAATAAAGTAGAAACTAGGAAAAATACAAATAATCAATGTAACAAGAGATGGCTCTTTGAGAAAATCAACAAAAGATAGACAAACATTGATACAAACTAACCAAAAAGCAGAGAGGCAACATCTACAAACACATGATTTTTGATAAAGAATCCAAAATTATACAATGGAAAAAGAAAGCATCTTCAACAAATGGTGCTGGCATAACTGGATGCTGATGTGTAGAGGATTATAGATAGATTCATATCTATCGTCATGCACAAAACTTAAGTCCAAATGGATCAAAGATTTCAACATAAATCCAGCCACACTGAACCTCTTATAAGAAAAAGTGGGAGAGTGGAAGTACCCTCGAAAGAATTGGTACAGGAGACCACTTTCTGGACATAACACCAGTAGCACAGACACTGAGATTGACAATTAATAAATGGGTCCTCCTGAAACTGAGGAGCTTCTGTAAGGAAAAGAACACACTCAACAAGAATGGGAAAAGATATTCACCAACCCCACATATGACAGATGGCCGCTAATTTCCAAAATATACAATGAACTCAAGAAGCTAGCCACCAAAACACCAAATAATCCAATTAAAAAGTGGGGTATAAAACTAAATAGAGAATTCTGAATAGAGGAATCAAAAATGGCTGAAAGACTCTTAAGAAAGTATTCAAAATCCTTAGCCATCGGGGAACTGCAAATCAAAATAACTCTGAGATACCATCTTACACAGGCCAGAATGGTTAAAATCAAAGACAGTCTATGCTGGAGAGAATGTAGAGACAGGGGAACACTCCTTCAGTTGTGGGAGTGTTAACTTGTATATCCACTTTGGAAATCAGTATAGAGATTTCTCAGAAAAATGGGAATCAGTCTACCACAACATTCCACTCTTAGGCATATACCCAAAAGAAGCACATTCATACAATAAGGACATCTGTTCAATTATTCTCATAACAGCATTAATTAAAATAGGCAGAATCTGGAAGCAACCTAGATGCCCCTCAACTGAAAATGTGGTACATTTACACAATGGAGTACTACTCAATGAGAAAAAAAAAATGGAATCTGGAAATTTGTAGGCAAATGGATGGAACTAGAAGAAACCATCCTGAGTGAGGTAGCCCAATCACAAAAAAACCCAAACATGGTATGTACTCACTAGTATATGGATTTTAGACATAGAGGAAAGGATTACCAGCCTACAATCCTCACCACCAGAAAAGCTATGTAACAGCGAGGACCCTAAGAGACACATATATGGTCCCTTGGAGAAGGGGAAAGGGACAAGATCTCCTGAGCTAATTGGGAGCATGGGGGGAAGGAGAGGAAGTTAGGAGAAAGAGAAGGGGAGGATAGGAGGACATGAGAGACCAGGAAGATTTAGTCAGGGGAAGAATAGAGGAGAGCAAGAAATGAGATACCATAATTGAGGGAGCCATTATAGGTTTAAAGAGAATTCTGGTGCTAGGGAAATGTCCAGTGATCTACACAGTTGTAAGCAATAGTGAAGAGGCTACCTTAAATGCCCATCCCTGACAATGAGATTAATGACTACCTTATATGCTATCGTAGAGCCTTCATCTAGTGGCTGATGGAAGCAGAAGCAGACACCCACAGCTAAACACTGAGCTGAACTCCTGGAATCCAGTTGCAGACAGGGAGGAGTGATGAGGAAAGAGGTCAAAATCAGGCTGGAGAAAGCCACAGAAACAGCTGATCTGAACAAGCTGTAGATCATGGACAGCAGACTGATACCTGGGAAACCAGCAATAGGACTGTTCCAGACCCCCTGAACATGGATGTCAGTTAGACCTGAGCAATCTATGAGGCCTCTGGTAGTAGATCAATATTTATCCCCAGTGTACAAATGGACTTTGGGAGACCATTCTACATAGAGGGATACTCTTTCAGCCTAGACACATGGAGGAGGGCCTAGGCCCTGCTCCAAATGATATGACAGACCTTGAATATCCCCTATGGAAAGCCTCACCTTCCCCTGGGAGGAGAAAAGGAATGGGATAGTGTGTCATTGTGAGGCAGGGGAGGAGATAAGGGAGAGGGAACTGGGATTACATGTTAAACAAGCATGTCTCTAATTTAAATTAAAAAATTCTTAAAAATTAAAAAAATATATACTATTAAAATAAAATAACTATTAAATAAAAAAAGAAAAGGGAAGGAAAGGCTATAAATTTTCATCCTCATCAAGCTGGGTGATGGTGGCTCATGCCTTTAATCCCACCACTCGGGACCTAGAGGCAGACAGATCTCTATGGTTTTGAGGCCATCCTGGTCTACAAAGTTTCGCAGAAAAACCCTGTCTTGAAAACAACAAACAAAAAAGTTTTCACCATCTGCAAATTAATGGGTGTGTACAAATTTAATGATTTAAGTGACAAAATTGAGAATCTCAGAACATAATCTATGGTTACCAAAATGGAGATTGGAAAATGCCCCTCATTCACTAGCGTTTACCTGAAAACCCATGGAAAATAGAAGACTCTCAGCATAAGAACTGCTTTCCCCCCCAAAATATAACACCTTCTATTCTATACCCTCATAATAGCAAAGGGACTGTTATTTTGTTCAAAGATAATTCTTTAGTGAATCTCCATGTTCCATGAAGTCACTCTCCTTGTTCTCACACATGTCACTTCCTCCTCCACCCCCATTCAAGGCTTTGGAGAGTATAATCACATGTCAATTAAGAACAGGGATGCATTCTGAGAAGCTCATTGTTAGTTGATTTGGTGGTTGTTGAAACATCATAGAGTGTACTTAGACAAACCTAAACAATACAGACGATTACACACTACACCGCAGAATATTGTTCCTACTACAAAACTGGGTAGCAGTTCACTGTACTGAATATTGTTAAAAAGAAAAGGAATACTGTAAAAATAATGGAACAATATAGCCTGTGTATTACAACAGAAAAGGCACAGCAAAAAATCTTGTCCATGAGAATATTCCAGTCCTATTGTAATTTTATAAGGTCTGTCTCCAATGTAATCCAACATGGGTCAAAATAAATCTCTCTACATAGTTGAGTACCTTGTGTCTCAAAGCAATGAACTACATTGCTAGCTAGAGCCTCTTCCTTATTGACCTCTCACTGTCCCAGCCTTATTCATGTGTCTCAAATTAAAGAGAGACTAGCACTGTCTACAGCCCCAGACTCCCTGCTCCATGCTTCACATACACTTTAAGATCCTTAAAACTTCCTGATCTTACCAAGACTTTAAGACCAATCTTATCCTCCATGATTAATGATTTAAAATGTTTCTCCAGAATTCACACTTTTCAAGCTAAGAAGAAAATGTAACCCTCAAAACTCCAATCACTAAAAGTTGTTCAATGAGATTTTCTAGGCATTTATCTCATTCTTTGTAGTCTTCACATCTATCCTGTCTATATAAAAAGAATTTCCAAAGATCAAAACAGTGTATAATTTTCTACCTTCGTCATAAAGATTCAAAATTCTTTATAGTAAAGTGTCCTTTCATTCAGCCGCCCTATGGTCACCTAAAATTCCAATTGTTTTGATTACTATGAGTATGAAGACAAAGACAGTTGGGTTTGTTGTTGTTGTTTAATAAAAGGAGATTCAACTCATTTTTGAAAGCAGATAATTGAACAGTTCCAGGACTACCTGGAAAATGAAGCAATGGGTACCAGTGTTAACAAAGAATCATATATATAATATATATATATATATATATATATATATATATATATATATATATATATCACATTCTTGATCTTTTATTAATACATTTTTAAAGATTTATTTGTTTATTATGTGTATAAAGTTCTGTGTGCATGTAAGCCTGCATGCCAGAAGAGGGCACCAGATCTCATTACAGATGGCTGAGAGCCACCATGTGTTTGCTGTGAATTGAACTCAGAACCTCTGGAAGAACAGCGAGGGCTCCTAATGGCTGAGTCATCTCTCCATCCCCATAAAGAATCTTTCAATCAAAAGGATTGGGGAATATTTTTAAATATGGAAAGAAATTGGCTGATGAAAGGAGGGAAGAAATGAGTTGCAAACAGACTGAACACAAGCAAAAACAAAATGTGTGCACATGCCATCTTAAGGTTTTCATGGAGACACAGACAGTAGGTAAGACTATAGCATTGAGTAGTCAAGGGGAATGTAGGTTGAGGGTACAAGAAACCAGAAAGTACAGGGAAACTGCTAGACTTGCATCAAACTCTGAGAAATATTTCATTTATATTTACCCTAACATAAGTTCAACAACAGGCTTATTTGTATAAACTGTGAAAGGATTTTAGAGCTCTTGGATATAAGCCAAATATAAAATCATCCAGTGCCATGTTCAGTTAGAAATCTGAAAATTGATGTCAACAAAACAGAAGGAATGAATACCTCGACCATCCTATTTTCCAGAAAGCTATTCCCATCTCACATGGTGTCATTAGCAGTTGCAAACTAAGAGTAACAATTAATTGCTATCTTTTACTCATTATCAACTTGCAATCCATCATCAAGTCCACTACACTCTACTGTCCAGCATTTGTTCACAATATGACCACCTTCTGGCAGCACCATCCTATAAAAGATTCTTTCTCCTGTTTTCATGTATGGATACAAGGACAACTGCCTAAGACCACCTTCTTTCTACTCCCCCATGGCTCCTTCTCTTCTTTTTCTGTCTCTCTCCTTCCCACTACTGGCCTTTTGAAACAATCTGAACATGTTAATAATAAACTCAGAGTCACCAATGGGTATCATGTTAAGGAAGGAAACAGAGCACTACCTTGGTGTCTTTTAACTAAAATGATTCCAGATGTGTCTTTCATTGTCTTCTTTCTATCTGAGTATGACTCTCTGCCTGCCAGAAGACTAGCTTATGAATCTTGCCCCTGTGTCTGTCCCTAATATAAAGCTTTGGTCTCTCCATCACATGGGGAAGGAACTGGATAGTTTACAGAAATCTTTGAAGAGTTTTACAAGTGATTAAGTCTGAATCCAACTGACCCCAAACTGACCAGATAACAAATAAACCAATGCTATCAAGAAATACTCATATATTGTGTTCAACATTTATGGTGGATATTCATTTTATAAGGTTCCTTTCCTTTTAACCTATATTTACTGTTTTCAGGAAATGAAAGACATAACACATGTACAAACAGGCTTTCATTACTTAAAGACATGGAAGGGTACATTTAAAATTAAAGCTACACTTTAGCTTAGATTGTAAATGTTGACTACATGAAAATCCAAGACAAGTAGTTACAGTGCTCCCTTAAAGCCAGGCTAAACAGAGTACACAGAACGATGACAGTCATTAAGTCTTGACTGACCTCAGAATCGCTTATGAACTATGTCTATATAGTGCAACAAAAGTCCCAGTCTCTTAGAATGTAAAAGAAATCTTTTATAATATTGTATCATCACAGACGGTCTCCTCACAACATCACATTATCTCTGAGAATTCAAATCAAGTCATGTTATTCTAATGCTTAAAGCCTACCAAGGATTTCTTCAAGGATCTACCTGTTTAGATTTCTGTTACCCTAGAATTTGGGCCATGATGTCTATTATTGTGGGGATTTATTCCTTCAGCTACTTGGCTCCTAATGGATTTGCTAGGAAAAAATAACTGAAAACCCTTGGAAAACATTCATTAGATATTTTGCATACCCTCTTGATGTGCCAATACTCAGCTTTCTGATTGATTCTGTTTTAGACTATTACCCTCTGAAACATAAAGAAAATGGCTCAAAGGGATATTCTTTATGAGGCTGAAGTTGTTTTTCTTTCCAGTCTTCCAATACTTTGTTACTTTGTTTCTGTCACCTCATTTGATTCTATCACTGGAAAAACTGATTCAATGTCTGTTTGCAACTCTATAGGAGGCTGCCTCTGTGTCCTATGGTCCTAAGGAACAATTTGGCAGTAGGCTGTTGTTAAACTTAGAAAAAAGAGGGAGAGCAAGGAATAAAATATCTTGATTGAGAAAGTCATTATGGGGCTAGTGAGAAACCTGGCACTAAGGAAATTCCTGGGAATCTACAAAGATGACTCCAACTAAGACCATAAGCATTAGTGGAGAGGGCACCTGAAATGCCCTACCCCTGTAATCAGATTGAGGACTTCCATAATTGTCAGCATAGAGACTTCATCCAGTAACTGATGGAGGCAAATGCAGAGATCCACAACTAACCACTGGACCAACCTTCCAGAGTCCAGTTGAAGAGAGGGAGGAGCGATAATATGAACAAAGGGGTCAAGACCATTTTGTAGATAACCACAGAAACTGATGACCTGAGCTAGTGGAAGCTCAGTGACTCCAGACTGACAGCTGGAGAACCTCATGGGGCTGAATTATGCCCCCTGAATGTGGGTGAAAGTTGTGTGGCATGGGCAGTCTATGAGGCCACTGTCAGCAGAACTAGAATTTATCCATGGTGCTTGAACGGGCTTTTTGGAGCCCATTCTTTTTATAGGAATACCTTGCTCAACCTGGATATGTGGGGAGGGCCTTGGTTCTGCCTCAAAGAGATGTGCCAGACTTCTTGACTCCCCATGGAAAGCCTTACCCTATCTGAGTAGTAGATGAGGGGTGAGGGAAAAGGTGGGCACAGGGGGAGAAGGGGAGGGAGTGGGAACTGGGATTGGCATGTAAAATGATAAAAGCTCATTTTAAAATAAAAAATGATTAAAATATGAGAATAATATTGTCTACTACTGTTTGAAGATTATGAATAGTAAAGATGAGAATGATACCTCAACACAGCTTCATGGGTCTAGCAACAACATTAATGCTCCAAAAACTTGCCAATGGACTTTTAAAAGTATGAACACAATTCAGACCCAAGTGGATTCTAATACACAACAGAAATACTGACCTTTTTTAAAAAGCTAAATGTGGATTATACTGAAATGCCCCATCTACCTTTCTCATTTCAGAATTGAGTATTTTATTCCTAAAACTCTCCTGAGGATAGACTACATTTTTAAAGGTCAAGTGTAAGCTCACTCACCTTGACAGCTGTCCTTATAGGCTCACAATTGCACTTTCCATAATGAGTAGAAAGAAACAGCTTTTGCATGTAAGTGTTTTGAAAGAGCTCTCTCATTGTTTCCCAAAAGTAATACTACCCTCTACTCACAAACAATAAGAAGGGTCCTCAAAAGCTAAAGAAAATATCATGCAGCTTACTCATGTTGCTCAACAGGACCTAAAAAATGACAGACATATGGCTGGAATCATAACTCTTGGTTCTAAAACCTATTCTCTACACTGGAGGTCAGTCACATAAGCATGAATAAATTAGGATCTGGTTTATAACATAATGAAGGAGATGATATGGAAGTGCAATTAATACACTGGCCTGCAGAGCAATCCATTTGAAAGGAAAATATCTTGACTACAAAACTTTCATCTGTGAAATTTAAAATCCTGTCATTTGAAGCAAGAAGGCTTACACAATCCAGAATACTGATTTCTTTGATATCTTCCCAGTTATTTAGCAGGCAATGGAGGTATGGATTGGACTTCCATGCTTACATTTTTGAAGAAAACATTCTGGCCATGATTACTAGATTATGACATTAAAAAAAAAGTAGTGTTGGATATAATATCATGTAAAGTGTATTCAGAAACATTTGAAGTTTTTGTAGTTTGGGGTGACAGAGAAGTAATGGAACAGGAAAGAAATACTTTGTTCATTTTAAAATGAGAAAATAGAGGGAACTGATGCTGGATTACATGATAATGAAAGTGGTGTTCTTATTGTATTCTAAGAATTGTTCAAAAGAACTGGAGTACAAAATAAAAATGTATCACCTATAGACAAGTCCCAAAGGAACAACTACAATTAATACTTTCCAGGAGCTTCCAGAGATACTTTTATTTTCCAAATATTGTCTCACTGGATGACAGAAATTATATTTGCTTCTTTCCATATTTTGAGGTGCCATGTAACCAGGCAGTTCTCATTCAGGAATGGGGAATTAGGAATACATTTTTGGCTTCAGTGTTGAGGAGAATTATGATTCTTCTCCCAGGCTCCAGAGCAAGCTGCATAGGTATCCATTAGTGAGGACACATGAGTGATCATACAATGTCAGACTCTGGCCATTTCAGTCACACTTAAGAACTAAGGGCCTAAAACAATTAAAAATAATAGATAAAACAGTAATAAGGGCCTTTGGATCATGAGACTAAACAAAATTTCTTGACTCACTCAAAGCCCTGAAGCTTTCCTCAAGAACTACATAACCTCCTGTTACCATTTAACCAAGTAATGAATACTGATAAGAGAATAAAATAGTGATGAACCAAAATAAAGATTGAAATTTTTTGAATGACATTTTCTCAGTTCAAATCTTTCTTCCAAGATATGTCTTATTATTTTAAATTTGTAACCTTCACATTAAAATATGGATGAAGCAAAAGCAATCATCTCAGGCTTGCTAGCCATTAACCATCCTCAATCTTTAACTTCCCAAACTCAATCAAATGAGACTTGTTCAAAGAATCTGTTGGCAATGACGACCACCAACTCTCTAACTGGGTATAAGACCTGCTCAACAATAGGGAAACCATGCCAGGTTCCAAAAAACTGGCCAAATACCCAAAAGTAGTGAGGTCATATGTTTTGTCACTTTCCTAGACCAGCACAATCCTTAGCTAAATGCTAAATACTTATCCTAATACCTGCAGATTGTTGTGGAATAATCTTTCATATACAGTAAAGATGTGTCACTTTGACTGGTTTGATAAAAAGCTGAATGGCCACAGATAGACAGGATTTCCAGGCACGGAGAGTGGAGATGAGGAGATGCAGAGAAAGTACGATGGGTAGTACAGAGTAAAGGAAACTGAGCCATGCAAAAGAACATAAATTAAGAGATACAGATTGATTTAAGGTCTAAGAGCTAGTTAGAAAGAAACCTAAGCAAAGGCCAAGCTTTCATAGTTAATAAGTATCCATATTGTAATTTGGGATCTGGCTGGCAGGACAGAGAAAGATACTATACAGCAGGTAAGTGTAGTCCTAACTCCTCATGGAAGAAACGTGTCTTTGTAACAGACAGAGCCCCATGGAGAGAGAGAGAGAGAGAGAGAGAGAGAGAGAGAGAGAGAGAGAGAGAGAGAGAGAGAGAACAAAAAACATAAACAGCTAATCAAAATTCAGATTTGTGGAGTCAAGTCCCAACTGTTACATCTACAATATAGCTCCTGTATCTAAGACTCAAGGATCATTGAAGAAGAGGGGACAGTAAGGTTGTTAAGTGCCAGACTGAAGTTTACCAGGAGTTTGTGTCTCCTACGGATGTCACCTAAGAAGTCTCACCAACATGGCTGCTTAACCATGAACTGAACAAGAATGACACCAGTAGACATGGTAGTGTGGAAAGCTAAGGAAGCCTCAATCAATGGTAGACAAATAGTAACAGACAACTGAAGAACTAAAGAACAAACTGAGCATGACAGTGCATAGTCTTATTCAAGGAAGAGTTTCCAAATTGGTTATTCAATATCAAATGGTCAGCCCTGAAAACATATGCAAACAAGTAACATTATATAGACTGAGACCATTATATTTACATATTTAGGAACATATATGAATACATATGTAACAACACTCAAAGAAAAGGAGGCCATGAATTTGAGAGAAAGAAAGAGAGCCCAGGGGGATACATGGGAAGGGTTGGAGGGAGGAAAAAGAATGATGAAAATGATTATATTATAAATCTCCTTAAATAAAAATTATAACAATATAATAATAATAATAATAATAATAATAATGGATTATTAGAATTAAAAAAAAAAAACACTTGCCGGAATGTAAACATCTATAGGCTAAAGAAATCAAAGTTAATTTTAAAAACTTGTATTTCCTAGACCTACTTTCTCAGAATATGAATTGGATTGTCAGCATAAGTAGAGAGAAGGAAGTCCCTATGGAATAGTGGGTACAACACAGGCCGCCAATTCCTCAGACTCACTGCTTTTATTAATAGCACATGAGAGGGTTAACCAGAGAGTAAGTGAGCAATCCCAATTTCACCCCAGAGTTATGGTCTGCCTCTGCCAGAAAGTAATTCTGGAGAGTAATTCACTACAGTAGCAAAACACTTGGTGATTATTTTTCTCCTTTGTTTTCTCCTTTCCTCCCTTTCGCTGTCCACAGGATCTTTTAGGTTTATCTATGGTTGTCAGATTTTAAGTTGTTCTTTTATAGTTGGAAATTAAATCAGGAAACAATCCTCCCTTTTCTCAATACTGAAAATATTTGGAATCTGTTCTGACAAGGTAACCTTTTAAAATTCATATTTTCTTCAATGTGACTAATTCCAAATAATTTCTCAGTGACAAAAGGAACTATCAAGTCCCTTCCCTGCTGTTTGAAAAGCCTTGGCTAACAAGGATATTTGAAATGACCTTGGTGGCAAATAGCATCTGCTTGCTATTGAACATTTCCTGTGACCTGGTTCTCAGGAAAAGTGGATGGAATGAGCCTGCAAGACTGTCAGCTAGTAAAACCCACTTCAGAGGCAAACATTGAAAATCTAAAACAGCCACTTAATTCCACCCAGTTAGAAACATAGGTGCATCTTGTATATCAGGGTCTGGTTCTTGATTTTTATTATTTTTTTATTATTTTTATAATATAAGTGAAAGTTCAATTGTGGAGGAACTTCAAAATAAACACCTATAGTTGAAAAAAGTTCTCAGAATCACTTTACTTCTAGTATTTAAATTTTAATTGGGCCTGGCTTGAACTTCTGAAACCTCAAAGTTCACCACCAATTACTCACTGCCTCCAATATTGCCATACCCTCTAATAGTACCGATCCCTGCTAATCAAGCATTCAAGTCTATGAGCCTATGGAGGCCATTCTTATTCAAACTACCATCACCACACACATTAAGCATATATGCAATGACTACAGCAATATGAGTGTGTATAGCCAAGAGAAACTGAAAGACAATTTCACCGAGGAATGGAAAACTCAGAAAATTCTCACAGAGACGGGAAAAACATGAAGTCTAGAAATACTGTGAAAGTTTTGAATTAATACAAATTATAACAACAAAAAAGGGAGGAGGCTTTTGATTTGCAAAGTTGCCAACCAAAGCTATGATCCTCTTTTACTGTATTTTCTTATTGGTTAGGCAATCAAGACTGCTGGAGAATGTTGATATATATGAATACATATGAATAAAACACTGTTGGCCAGACCCTTTTTCTGCTAAGAAAAGACACGTGGAAATACTTAGATTATTAGAAATGGGTTAATAATTTAGACAGAGCTAGCCAATAAGAAGCCATAGCCAGCAGCCAACAGTTTCATAATTAATATAAGTCTCGTGTGTTCATTTGGGACTGAGAATGCTGTGGGACCAGGCTGGTGGGAACAATTTATGTCATACAAGACTAAAAGTTTTACAATTTTCTCACAATTTAATGTCTCAAAACAGAGGGACAGGCTCTAATCAGGGGAATGCCGACATTCAGCTGTCAATTGCTGTTTATGATAGTACACAGTGGTACCCAGTGGGTTTTCCTTCAGTTGATAGTGAGTTATGTCTAGACATGTAAAGCATATAGACCCTTAATCATGGAATAAGTTAGACACTATTCCAAAAAATGGAGAACCTTTGAGTTACACGTTGGAACTACAAGATTCTAGTTTGCACATTTTATGCATGGTTCCTCTACATCTACACCTGATTTCAATAAACTTGAAAAGAAGTATTATCTCCATATCAGTTTATCACCTCTCCATTCTGAAGCCATCTTTTATTGTCTGATTGTGATACTGACATTTTCCTTTCTTGGCAGTTCTTAGGATTTGTCCATAGAGGATACAGGGAAGATTCCCAAATGCTGAAATTTTCCTTCTTCTGAGCCACTCACAATCCCCAGAGAAACTCCCCCTAGCAGATCTAACAGGAAGTGACTACTGGTGGTACCTGTGCTACTTTCTAACAATATGCTCCAAGATTGCTGTGGGTGCCTTATTGGCAGCTTCCTAATAATAGATTTCTGACGAGTTTAAATATATCTGCCTCACCAGCAACTTTTGGCCTGGCTGTTGGTCTACTTGTTCTGCACATGCTGTGGCCTGAGAAACTCAGAAAGTTTTCTGCCCTCCAATGTGCCCATTCCACTGACATCTGAATCCATGCTCTACATGGAAGCCTTCTTGTTAATTTCTCCTTAGTGGTCTCTGCCAGCTCCTTAGTTTCAAGCATTTTTCCTAGTCTTCTGTGCATATTTAAACATTGAAATACTAAATATTTACTTTTCAAATTACCATAAGGTTTCTACCTATTGATTGGACCCTCATAGAGTAGGGAAAGAATGGGTAAGTGCTCAATAGTTTTTTAGGGAAAGCCCTAATATGCAGACCGGGCAAGGACAACAGTTGTACTCAGGTTGAATTTAGGGGTAATAGGCAGAATGGGTTTATTGGGAAAAACAAGAAGCTGTCAGTAAGGCTTTCTGGCAGTGTCTTTCTAAAGATCTTAAAGCATCCCGAAAGCCAGCTTCTTCCAATTTCTGTTTTAAGTGATCAACCTTATTAGTTGAGATGCCAGTATATCTGGATACTGATCCTAGGCACAAATAGTCTCAATTCATTTCAATATAACATAAAAAGTCCTTCCACCACCAGGAAGGTTTTTCAGCATAACAAGAAGCACCCAGATGTTTCCAAACACACAGATATTTAACAAGGGAGATAAATCAGTTTCCTAACAGTTGATTTAATGTTTCCTTTTTCTCATCCAGATGTTTTAGTATTGTGTTCACACTTTCCAATTATTTGGGTGCAATATGTCTTCAAGCAACTTGGCATTTGGGAGAACATACTGCCTTAAAACTGAGGAGAATAATAAGTGAGAAAATGGGATGAATTAAAAGTTCATGCCTAATTCCAAATTGTAGTTAGCAGAATTTGTGACTTTACAAAGAGAGAGGGGACAAGAATAAGAATATTACAGCTGCAATATTATCTGAGAGACTCACTTTCTGAGACTGTCATTTCCTTTATTTTCGTTATCATTCAGGTAGGCCTTTATGTGGAATATTCCTTTATACTTTGTGAATATATATAACTGATATTGGTTTAATAAGGAAGCTGACTGGCCTATAGATAGATAGGATAAGGTTAGATGAGAGAATCAGACTAAGAGAATGTTGAGAAGAAGGGGGTTGGAATCTGAGGAGTCTTGAGAAACATAGAGAGAATAAAGATGAATGTTCCATGTTGAAAACAGGTACAGCCACATGGTAGAGGATAGATAAGTAATATGGGTTAATTTAAAATGTAGGAGTTAACTAGTATCCAGCCTGAGATATCAGCCAGCCAAGCATTTATACTTAGTATCAAGTCTCTGAATGGTTATTTGGGAGCAGCTGCCAAGACACAGAGACTCTACCTATACCTCACCCTTGCATTTGCAGGTCAAAGTGTCTAACACTGAAAGTCCCACAGAAAAGCTTTATAAGAGTCACTATATCATAAGTGGGCTGTGCTAAGCTGGCTCCCTCTTGACATAGGATTTCTTTTTACCCTTTTATGGAAAATTGATATTTTCCATATAATATATCCTATTTACAGGTTCCCCTTCCCAGTTTATCCCCACAGTTCCCTACCAGATCCACAGCTTTTCTGTCCCTGTTAGAAAACTAACAAGCTTCTAAGGGATTATAATTCAATATAATGATAAAATAAAAACTAACACATCAGAATAGGACAAAACAAGCAAACAGGAGGAAAAGAACCCAAGATAAAGCACAAGAAACTGATATAGCTACAGAAACCCACTTGTTCAAACACTCAGGAATCCCAGAAAAACACTTAACTGGAAGACATAATATAGTTACCAAAGACATGTTGGGTAGAAAAAAAAAAGAAAAGGAAAAAATGCAAAAATAAAATTATAAAGGACAGAATTAAAAAAGAAAAAGAAAAGGTTGTGATGTTATGATATGACATTAAAAGACAAAAAGCTGCCCAAATGCTATTGAGTTCATTTTCTGTTGGTCATTTCTCGACTTGAAGTCTAGCCTTAAGAGTAGTTTGTTTCTCTGGTGTGACTTCCTTGAAGAAAACTAAATTTCCATTTGCAAGAGTTTCTCAATTGGAGATTCCTTCTGGGTTAAGGATGAGGGAATGTCCCACTTCTCCTCTCAGCCCTAGGATCCCATCTGGTGCAGAAACATACAAGCCCTGTATATGCTACTTCAGTCTCTGTGAGTCCATATGTGTGTCAGTCCTGTTTTGTATGAAAGGCCTTGTTTCCTTTGTGTCTATCCCCTCTGCACCTCCTCTTCCAAAGGACTCCATGAGCTCTGAGGGAGTGATTTGATGGAGACATCCCAATTAGAGCTGAATGTCCCCAGGTCTTTCACTATCTGCATATTGTCTGTCTGTGGATTTGTCCCATCTGCTGCAGGAGGGAGCTTCTCTGATGATAGCTGAGCAAGACACTGATCTGTGAGTATAGCACAATGTCATCAGGAGTCATTTTGCTGCTAGCTTCCTTTAGAAGAACAGAAGTACTGATCTCAACCTAGGCCCCTGGGCTATCTAGTCTCACGTTATTGTCTCCCAAGTAGTATCAATTATGAGTTGCATCTCATGAAATGGGCCTTAAGTCAAATCCAATTTTGGTTGCCTACTCCCACAAGCTTTGGGCCACCATTACACTAGCATATCTTGCAGGCAGGAAGCCATTTTAGATCAAAGGTTTGTAGCTGGGTTTTTGTTTGTTTCTTCTTGTAGCATGCATGCAGAGTAGAGTCCTGTACTAAAGACACTAGCACATGGGGTGAAGGCTTTATGTGGGCACAAGTGACTTCTCCGTGTTCAGTAAATTGTGTAGATGTTGTCTTAAGCAATGGGGCCTTGCTGTTAGTTTATGAAGAACAACCTGTAGCCTTGGCAACAGCCTGAGTAGTTTGAAGACCCCCAGGTGACCCTTCTGGCCAATAACTCAATGATGCAACCCATTCCTGGTTATGGAAACTTAATTTGGCTGTAAGACATGGCCAGTAGGGCTCTGTCACTACCAATATATGGCAATTTCTTTTAGGTCTCCTTCATATATGTATAGATTTTAGGGAGTTTCTGAAATAGATTTTGATACCACCCCTCAAATGGCCCCTAATTTTGCCTGTCTCTCCTTGTATTCTCTCCTTCATCCCCCCAAAACCTCTCCCATTTTATCTCTCCCATTCATAACTATCTATTTCCCTGTCCTAAGGAGATATATCTGTTTCCCCTAATTCCTTACTCTATAACTAACATCCATGGTTTGATGAAATATTGCCTGCTTCTTAGTGACTTAGCTAATATCTGCATATAAGCAAATATATATATTTGTCTTTCTGAGTATGAGTTACCTTACTCCAGATTTTTTTAGTTCTATCCATTTTCCTGAAAATAAATTTCATGATTTCATTTTTTAACAGGTGAGTAATATTCCATTGTATGAATGTACCACTATGAGAGTACAAGGTTTAATATGTGAGTTAAGCTGTATTTATGATTCTTTTAAAAACTTGTATACCCTTGTGTTTGGGGCATAAATGTTAAGAATTGAAATGTTATCTTGGTGGATTTTTCCTTTGATGAATGCCCTTCCCTATCTATTTTGATTAGTTTTGGTTTGAGGTCTGCTTTTTTAGATATTAAACATCTACAGCAGTTGGCTTTGTAGTTTCATTTGTGTGAAATAAATTTTTCCATTTTTTACCCTGGTTTTATGTCTATCCTTAATGTTAACATGTATTTCTTGGAAGCAGAGGAATGGATCCTGTTTTCACATTCATCCTGTTAGTCTCCATCTTTTTGCTGGAGACTATTCATTGAGACCATTGATGTTGAGTGTTATTAGTGAGCAGTGTGTGTTGATATCTGTTATTTTATTTTTTGTTGTGGTGGTAGAGATGGGGAGTGTTTCCCCTCTTTTGATTTGGTGATCTCGGATTATTTATTCCTTGTGTTTTCTTGGGTATGGTTAACTTCTTTATATTAGAATATTCCTTCTATTGCCTTCTGTAGGGCTGGATTTGTAGATAGATGTTACTTAAAACTGGTTTTATCAAATAATGTTTTATTTTATCCATTCATTGTGATTGAAAAATTTTGATGGGTATAGTAGTCTGGGCTGGCATTTGTGGTCTCTTAGAGTTTGAAGGACATCCTTCCAGGACCTTCTGGCTTTTAGAGTCTCCAATGAGAAGTCAGGTAGTATTCTATTAGGTGTGCCTTTATATTATCCTTGTTTTTTCTTTCCTTGCAGGATTTAACATGCTTTCTTTGTTCTGTACATTTAGTGTTTTGAGTATTATATGCTAAGGGTAATTTCTCTTCTGCTCCAGTGTATTTGGTCTTCTATATACTTCTAAAAACTTGATAGACTTATCCTTCCTTAGTTTAGGGAAAAATATAATTTTGTTGAAGATATTTTCTGTGTCTTTGACTGGCATTTATTTTTCTTCCTCTCCTATTCTTATTCTTAGATATGGTCTTTTCAAAGTGTCTAGAATGTTTCGTATTGGGATTTTTTTACATTTAAGATTTTATTTTGCTGATTTATCCACTTGTACCATGTTTTCAATGCTCTCTACCACCTCTTATACTCCGTTGATGAGTCTTGTTTCTGAGGTTCCTGTTTGAGTCCCTAAATTTTTCATTTCCAGATTTCCTTCAGTTTGGGTTTTCTTTATTTATTCTATTTCTACTTTCAGGTCTTGAGCTATTTTATTCATTGTCTTCCACTGTTTGTTTTTGTTTTCATCTTTAGGGTTTATTCATTTCACTATCATATTCATGAATATTATTTTAGGGTCTTTGTTCTTGTGCTTCAGCTATGTTGCAGTTCTCAGGAACTACTATGGTAGGATGTAGCATGAATAATAAAAACCCAGAGACAGATATTGAGGTTAAAGCTGAAGATCAGATAAGCAAAGTAGCCAGCCACTAGAGTTCTCACCTCCACTAATGCTCAGACCAAAGGGGTTATCTACCAAAGCTCAAACTGATGTAGACTACACTGCTGCTCAGATTCACTGAGACCACACTGAGTTCCTGTCTCCTCCCGCTTTATATTCCTCTCTCCACCCACCCATATCATTCCTGTCTCCACCTCCCTAGTGCTGGGATTAAAGGAGTGAGCTCTGTTTGTCTTTTAGAATGATTCACTCTCATGGCCCACAATGGCCTTGAACTCGAGGAGATCAATCTGCCTCTGTCTCCTGAGTACTGGGATTAAAGGTGTATACCACCATTGCCTGGACTCTATGGCTAAGTAGTGTGGCTAGTTTTGCACTCTGATCTTCGGGAAAGCTTTATTTTTTTAGATCATAAAGAAATTATCACCACAGTCGGGTTTCTGGGCTCCAGTGAATACATATTGTCCTGACTGCTACTATGCTTTTGCACTGGCATATAATCATCTCGGGTTCGGAAAATTGTAATTCTAGGTGACGATATCTGGTCTTGTTTTTGTTTAGTTCCTTGGTTTTTGTTGTCCTCTGATTTTTAGGAGTGTGTGGTGGTTGTCAGTTGCCCAGTAGAAAATTGTTCTAGGGTCCCAATAGGTGTGGCCATTGGGGATTCCAAGCAAAATATATTTCTAGATACTGGAAGCTAACTCTTAGGGGTGGGGATGGGCTATAATGGGGATGATATTAGGGGCTCCAAAGAAGGGAGAAAAGAAAAGCAAGGTATTCCACAAGGATCTGCTTAGTACCCTGGGAATGGGCAGAAAATGAGGAGTGGACACAACAGATAGTCTGCTACAGAGCTGGGGGTGAGAATGAGGGATTAGATTTGGAGAGGAGGAGAAAAAGGTGAAGACTTACAGTTAGCCTACCTGCTTCGCTTGCTGGTGTGTCCTGTGGGATCTATCCTACATATGATTTCTAAAAAAGCATAAAATAATAAGTTCTAAAGTTTCTAAACATGTAAAACCTGCCCCATGTGTGAGAGCTGCTTCATCTTAAATATAGAACATCAATCACATTATTTGCATTGATTTGTTTATGTATTAATTTATGTCTTTTCAGCTGTTTTTGTTTGCTTGCTCTTTGTTTCATCATTTACTGAAAACATTTTGTTGCAAATGGGTCTCATACCAGAATATATCTCTGGGCCTTCTGTGGGTTTATTTCATTTTCTTTCTTTTTATTCTTGAAGTCATGGACAAAAGAAATATAAAATTGCAAATATTTTTTATTCAGAGCCAGAAAGTCTTCATTCAGATCCTCTAAATACGAATTCCAGATGATTATTTAGCTTTAGTGTGGTTTGCCTCTAGCCTGGGACCAGAAACAAGAAGCAGCAGGTTCTTGTTCTGGTTTTGTTGTATGCTGTGTATTTCGAATGATCCAAAGTAGTGAAATACAGACTCCTCTTTCCCAGCTGGAGTCCATTGGATTGTTCATAACTCAGACATTTATTTTATACTCTCTCACACACATATATTGCACTCTGTGTATATACTCACAAAATTATTCACATATATAATTCCCTTTAGTCCTATAATGCATTATAAAGCCCCTTAACACTGCAATATAGATAATTTGATGTTGTTCTCAAAATGCAAGAGGTAAGTCTTCCTCTACATCTCTACAGCAACAACAATGCTGGTGATAATTCTTTGAATGGGTGACTTGCAAAAAGCATCCTACCATCTGCTGCACTTGTTAGCAAGCATGTTGCCCTCACAAATATAGAAAAGAACAGAGCACTCTGATGGAAAAGAACCTTGGAGAGCTAATTTCTCAAATAAGAATAATGAAACAACCAAGGGTGAGAATTTCCCCAAGGTCACACTAGGGAGCCAGGGGCAAAGATGGAAGCTGTCTGTCTCTATTTGTATTGCAAAACACATTGGTTGTTCTTAGCTCTTAGTACTTTCCGTTCCTTGTTTTGGTAACATTAAAATCATTCAAAGATGCTTCCTGCCTTACTAGACTAATCTCGGAAGTCTTTTTTTTTTATGAAAACCATACTCCTTGTTATCATTAACAGAAACAGTGGGCTATACTAGTATTTGTCAGCTGCAAAGGAAAGATGGAAAACCATGGATTCCTGATGGTAGAGAAGTAGTATCAAGGATAGGTATGAGCTTCCATATGAAGACATTTGAGAGACCCAGGCTACTGTCTCCAGCCTGACTACTGAAGTATAAATCTCAACATCAATGTCTCCCTGAGAGATTTAGTCCATTCTCCTGCAGTCAGAAATACTTTCTTTTTTTCTTTATCTCCATTTTTATTTAAATTAGAAACAAGATTATTTTACTTGTCAATACCAGTTCTCTCCCTTCCTCCGCTGCCCCCCTCAACTAACACCCTACCTAACCCATTCCCTATCTGCTCCACAGGGAGGGTGAAGCCTTCCATAGGGAGTCTTCAGAGTCTGTCATATCCTTTGGGACAGGGCCTAGGCCCACCCCTTTGTATCTAGGCTCAGGGAGTATCCCTCTATGTGGAATGGGCTCCCAAAGTCTATTCCTAAGCTAGGGATAAGTATTGATATACTACAAAAGGCCCCATAGATTTCCAAGGTCTCCTCACTGACAACCACGTTCATGGTGTCTGGATCAGTACCATGCTTGTTTCCCAACTATCAGTCTGGGAACCAAGAGTTCCCCCTTGTTCAGGTCAGCTGATTCTGTGGGTTTCACCAGCCTGGTCTTGACCCCTTTGCTCATCACTCCTCCTTCTCTGCAACTGGATTCCAGTTCAGTTCAGTGTTTAGCTGTGGGTGTCTTCTTCCACTTCCACCAGCTGCTGGGTGAAGGCCATAGGATGGCATATAAGTCAGTCGTCAATCTCATTATCAGGGGAGGACATTTAAAGTAGCCTCTCCTCTGTTGCTTACATTGTTAGTTGATGTCATCATTGTAGATCTACAGACATTTCCCTAGAGCCTGATTTCTCTTTAAGCCTATAATAGCTCCCTGTATTATGGTATCTCTTATCTTGCTCTCCTCTATTCTTCCCCCAACTCAAACTTCCTGCTCCATCATGTCCTCCTCACCACTCCTCTTCTCCCCTTCTCATTCTCCTAGCTCCCTCTCCCCTCCCCTCATGCTCCCAATTTGCTCAGGAGATCTTGTCCCTTTCCCCTTCTCCAGGGGGCCATGTATGTCTCTCTTAGAGTCCTCCTTCTTTCCTAGCTTCTCTGGCAGTATGGATTGTGGGCTGGTTATCCTTTGCTCTATGTCTAAAATCCATATATGAGTGAATACATACCCTGTTTGTAATAGTCAGAACCTGGAAGCAACCTAAATGCCCCTCAACTGAAGAATGGATAGAGAAAATGTGGTATATTTACACATTGGAGTACTACTCAGTGGGAAAACAACAACAACAACAATAGAATCTTCAAATTTGCAGGCAAATAGAACTAGAATAAATTATTCTGAGCGAGGTAACCCAATCATAGAAATACTTTCTTATGAACAGAAAAGTTCCCTGGAATAGATAGCCCTATTAGACAGTATTGTGTGACTTATAACCATTGCATTCTTAAGCAATTGGATAATGATTTACTATGTATACACAAATATGAGAAAAATAAGGTCACAGGGCAGGGCCACTTTCTTAAAATGTCACCTATAGATAACTAAAAGATTCCTCTTCCTACTGTTCAGAGAGAGAGAGAGAGAGAGAGAGAGAGAGAGAGAGAGAGAGAGAACATTGTTGCCAATAACCTACTGTAACCTCCTCTTCTTTCCTCCCCTTCATCTCCAGTGAATGCCATGGATCTCTTCCAACCTTCCACCCAACTCATGATTGTTCACTCAGCAATTACCCTTACCTAGTGACCCACCTCCTATCCCCCAAACAGGTAATACTCTAGTATCAACCAGTCAATGTGAATCCAGAATTATTTTGCCTTGAAATCATAATAATAGAGCTAGTGGTGTCATGGAAAACAATTGACAAATGATGCTTTATGAAGATCACTAATTTCTCAGTTCTATGATGGCTATCCAACTACTGAAATATTAAATAATATAGCATTGCCATCGCCAAACTTCAACTTGACTTTCCCAGGTAGTTAATTTGTAATTGTCCATAGACACCTTCTTCTCCTGAACTCTAACTCTGTTTTCTCTACATATGCAATTATGACCACATTCACCAGTTAGCTAAATCAGCATTTGTTTTTGAAATTTTATTTTGCAGGATCTATTTGTAATTTTGAATGTCTCTTAAATAAAGCTATGATTTAGAAAGCTTCCGACCTCCCATATGTGTCAATGAAACATAACACATCAAGTTGAGGCAGAAAGAAGCTTCTCCCCCAGCATCAAGGCAACCCAGCATGGGGAATAAGTTCCTAAAAGCCAACTCAAGCACCACAGACAGGCCCTGATCCCACTGCTAGAAGAACCACAAAAAGGCCAAGCTATCTCTGTGGGCTCTCCAATCATGACCTGAACCAAGACAGAGGAGTGGATGAGGGGGCAGAGTGGAGGGGTGATGAGAGGAAAGGAGGAAGGGGAAACTACAGCCTGGATATAAACTAAATGAAAACATTTAATTAATAAAAAATAAATGAAGCTATAAAATGGCATAGAGCGATGCTAATTGAATTCTCAAAGGATGTCACACTCAAAACTATCTTGCACGAATCTCAATAGTAGATTACTTTCCCAGTAATTCCATGGTCCTGGGTTTTATCTTCAGCATATAACCAAACAAACAAATGCAACAGAAGTCATCAGTAAACTACTTCCAAGTGCACCATTGTCATGTGGAGGAAGCAAGGGGTTGTAGGTGTTCAGGACAATGAAGAGAAATTTTGTAAAGGAGGACTTGATAGACCAATAACCACTTCAGATAAAAATGATGGTGTCAGATGGCAAACAGCAAAGAAAACTTCACAGTTCACTTACACTTAGTTCAATGACAGTGTAAACAATTACAGGTTGCTAAAAGAGGACATGCCATGATGCAAGCATTGATATTTCAGATTCATTTTTCTGTCTTAGAAGATGAATATTTCCATATGGAGGCTATGCATACATGAGTGCTGGTGTCTATGGAGATCAGGTAGTCTGGATTCCCCTGAGCTGAGTTACAGGCGGTAGTGAACAGCCCAAGTTGATAGTGGAAACTGAATTTGGGTCCTTTCAAGAAGAGTACATAATGTCAAGCACTCTCCCTAGCCACTTCAGACTTATTTTAATAGTTTTTCACTTATATGTATATATGTGTGTCAGTGTGTATGAATGCCACATATATACAGGGCTAGCACAGTTCAGAAGGAAGTAATGGATAACCTGGAGCTTGTGTTACTGATATTTGACCTACCTCATGGTAGGTGATGTGAGGCTAACAAGGGTCTTCTGAGAGAGCAACAAGAACTTTTAATTGCTGAGCACTCTCTCCATCCCTTCGAGCATTGATTTAAAAGGCTAAGCCAAGTAGAAGCAATTTTTTCAAAATTGTAAATTCAATTGTTGATCTATTCCGAGTATCACTATGCAAACTAGGTTAAACTGTGGCCTTCTCAGGGCATATGTGTCATTTTCATGTCAGTCCTATGCAAATTTTTCATTTGTTTGCTTGCATTAAGATGATGTTATTAAATATCACTAATAAATACATGCTTGTTTTTAAGTATTTCAGTGTGTTTTAACAGTCTCTTACTGTAAAATTCCAGGGCTCTTACTATAATGTGGCCTAGGGATGCTGTTAACATTGTTGTTCATTTCTGTGTTCATATTTTAGGTGCAAATCTAGGAATCTGCCCAGTTCAAATTTCTAGCTATTGCAATCCTTCCAGTGTTCTTTTACATAGGAATTTTTAGAGACAACATGTCTCCCATAGATTGAGATAGCACCCATTCAAGACCCCAAAATTAGAATATAGTCAATTTAGGTATATTTATATAAAACAAATGAAGAATATACTACTTTGTAATTCTTACCAAAAGAAGGTGAAATGGTAGCATAAAGACCAGAATTATGTTCTACCTTATCTTTGCTTGCTTGTGTATCAATACCCTTAGTTTATTAATTTCTCTGGAAAGAAGACAGTTCAGTACCTGCCCCTAATGTGCATAGAGTAGCTTCTTGTTGACCATCAGAAAAAAATCAGTTTTTTCTAACTTCTCTTGTATCTTTAGACTCCAATTTTGGATTGTACCATTCTGTGCTCTAATCAACTTGCTGTTCTGTCTGAACTACAGAAGGGTTGTGTAAGATGCTACCATCTTTGCTTTCTAAATTCTTTTTCAGGAACTCTCTTCTACACCCAAGCTACACCTGCTCTATCCATCTCAGCATTCTCTCTTTGATTTACAGTGACTCATTTTCCAGCCTCCTTTCAAATTGGTGAAGAGAGTGAACTCCAGATAAACATCCAAACTTAAAACCTATTCATCCTATGACTAGAAAAAAAACACAACACTTTATTCCTCAAGTGAAATTACTAAACATTTGTACTGATAATAAAGATTAAGATTTTATTTCACACCCAATGTAGAAACATAAAACTACTCTCTATCTTTCAAAGGCACAGATTATAAAATACAGGAAATATGTTGGAGTTAAATTTGCAGCTGATCACAGCTGTCAAGTTAGCAACAGATGGACTCACCCATCAAACGGCCATATGGGCTGACAAGTGACCCATAAAAGCATCTCAACCATGAGAGACTCACAAATGTTATAAAGGGAGAATAAATGACAAAAGAAAGCAAGAATGTTCTAGATATTTAACTATAAAAATAAACAAGTCCATTTACCTCCTCATTCTTATGTACCAAAGAAGCATTCAAGATCTTTTGTTAATATACTTAGTCATCAGATGTTCACTAAATAACTATTTTGTGCCATGAGCTATAACTAAAAGTAAATTTAGTATACATATTCCAAATAGATAACAGTCTCCAAAGTATTTTCTGATATTATGTTTTCCAAAGCATGTATTCAGAAATATGAATAATGAATAAAAATTCAAAATGTGGACAGATAAAGGGTCAATCAAAAGGTTGCATTTTGATGAATAGAAAATGTAATATTTCAGTGAATTCTTAGAGCCAGTTGGGATCTGTCTCTTCACTTCTTGGGCCCAAGTTGTCCCAAGTGTTGGGGACACAATCTCACCAACACAAGTGTGTGAGTATCAGTAGAATGAATATGAAGGAAAGCACCTTTTAAGAGAGGGTCATGTCAGACTTAGTAGACTTCCTATGGGAGGCCTTAGCCTCACTGTGGAACAGATGGCAGGAAGTGGGAGAGGAGGAAAGGAGGGAGGCGGGACAGGGATTGGAGTGTAAAAAACAAATTAATTTTAAAAAGAGAATAAAAGACAGGGTCATGTACTTACCTTGTGAAAATCTTTATGTCACATATAAATTATATTAGTCCCTCCATGTGACAACCTTTCCACTTACATTTTTTTAAATTTTATGATAGACCTAATAAACAAGTTACTCTTGAAGATCTCGATTGTTAATTGGCACTTTAAATGAAGTGATGCTCTATTCCTATGGTTTCTTCTTCTCTATTTGAAATGCATTAGCATTCATTTTTAAAGGCCTAATCATGCAAAATTTTATTTCAAGCTCAATAATTTAGGCTGAAAAGTTTCTAGTTGATGAAAATGTCAAACCCAAAAAGAAAAGAAAATTTAATTAGTTAAGTACCTTAAGTTTTTGACAAATACTAAATGGACTTGTTGAACACTTGATGCCAGAACTCAGACACTTATATATAGAAATGGGAAAAAAACAGTATCTCTCAATATACAGTTCTCCACGACAGAGGAAAAGCACTGTCTTCCTTTTTCTCCCCTGTGTTCCTTCTCTGTGTGGGGTCATCTTTTCATTTTGCTTTTCCTGTAGCGTTTATGCTTTAAAATAGCAACAAATCACAGAAGTGATGTGTAAAAGCAAGTAGACATGCAAGGTGAAACAATGTACAAAAGATACACTCCCATCCTTATGTCTATATCCTCATCAGTGTACATAATAGATTGGAGCAAATGATATCCTACATCAGTGGTTCCCAACCTATGGTGCACAACAACTTTGGGATTGAACAGTCCCTTCACAGGGCTCACCTAAGATCATCAGAGAACACAGGTATTTACATTACAATTCATAATAGTAGCAAAATTACAGTTATGAAGTAGCCATTAATTCATTTTATGGTTGGGGGGGTCATTACAACATGAGGAATTTTATTAAAGGGTTGCAGCATTAGCAATGTTGAGGACCACTGCCTTAGATGTTTATAGAGTACCACAGAGAAATGATAACACCCAGTAGTTATGGGGAGATAGATAGACAGGCAGACAGACACAGAGAGATATCTAAGGAAGTATGCAAGTGTGGAGGCCAAGCTTCACAGTCTATGGGATGAGCTTGGGACCCAGGGAAGATGATGGTAAAACTTGGCACATGTTCAACGGCATCAAGGAAATCAGAAGGATTAATAACACAGATTATAGTCTGAGAGTGTGAAAAGATGAGAGATCTGAGCTAAAGTAATGAGGCAGAAAGCCAAAGGAAAAAAGTCCCTCTTTTCTCTGCTTTCTCCTACCCAGGTCCTATCAGGTCTGTCCAACATTTGGTCAGTGGGATACAATGTTGTCATCTATAAAGTTCATATTTATGAACTGTTCAATTAGAGAGACAAAAAATCTAAAAATATATATTATGATTTTTAAGTAAATTTGCTATTTTATATTGGATCACATCTACAGTTGTCCAAGGCCATGATCAGATAGCAGGACACAGACTGTACATACTTGTTTACCCATTCACAAGACAAAAGGCATTGCACAAAGTCCACAGGTGCAATTACAAAAGTAATGTTTAATGTGAGCATCATGTGACCTAGTCAAGCAGACACTTGGTTTAACCAGTGCTTTAAGAGCATACGAAGTGAGAATTCAGGTTATAAAGCCATCTTTTTCCTCCCTTCCTTCTTTCCTTCCTTCCTTCCTTCCTTCCTTCCTTCCTTCCTTCCTTCCTTCTTCCCTTCCTTCCTCCCTCCCTCCCTCCCTTCCTTCCTTCCTTTCTTCCTTCCCTCCTTCCTTCCTTCCTTTCTTTCTCAATTTGGTAAATATTTTGGAGGAAGAAATTGCATCAATTGATTTTTCATAAAAGCTTTATTGAATATATAATATATATATATATATATATATATATATATATATATATGCAGTTCAGTTCACCTGTACTTATGTACACTTAATCATAGAGTTAATTAAAAGCATCTGATATGGCTCTTTTCCAAAAGCTTATCTAGTCCAGTAGAAAGACCACCAACCTTTTTAATGACAATTAAAAAGCAGTAAAATGTAGTGGCCTCACTTAACCTGAAAGTGGCCTGACTTTATTTCACAGTCAGAATTCCTAATATCTCAGCTTGCATCTCTTTCTAGCTATTGGAAATCTTGATTTGAATATTGAGAAACATTAAATTCCTTAAATATTAAGTCTCTTAAAAACTTAACTCTCAGCTTCTCCTAAAACCATTTATGGGGATTTTATGTCATTTGCTTTTATCATATACACCATGACCAAGGTTCATGTATTCACTAGCTACTCATGTTGGAAGGCCAATGGACTTTTATCTGTCATGCCTCTTCTTCAAACTTCTTTTCATCAAACTAAGTTTTAAATTCTGTGCTACTCTCTGTCTCATCTGTCTAAACACAATTAGCTGCATTTGTCAACTTTCACCAGGGTGTTTACTTATAAATTTCCCTTGTACCACTGTTCACTTGAAAGGCTGCATTTCCTTAAGATTGTGTCCTTTATAAGTTTTTAATATAATACTTAGTAAGCTACAGGTAGTAAGCTGAGTTCCACTGTTAATAATCTAATATGTGATAAAGACTAACTTCCTTGTGAATTCATACTTTTCCTCTAAAGCTCAAGGGATATCACCAAAGAGGACACATAAAGAATACGAGAGATGGAGGATGGAATTAACCATAAAATTTTACTTCTAAACATGAGCTTTGCACTTAGGAACTCATGGAAGCTGTGGTTACTCTCCCAATATCTGAGTCCATCAACATTTATTGTGTAGAAGTTTCCTCTGACTGCAGGGAAGACTTCAATACTTCAGAAGTCCCTGAAACTTACCAGATTCATTAGTCTCCTCCTCACACACCAAACAATAGAGGCTCCTGAGACTCACCCTCAGACAAGCCAAGCTGCAAAGAGAATTCTGAGACCAGACCAGCTGCCTGGAAGCAGAAACAAGCCAAGATGCATGGAGGAGGTTTAGATTCACTGAGCCAATTATAGAGGATACTCTCCTCTCCAGCCTGTTGAGCTGACTGACTGAAACCTGTGCTGTCTGGTCCAGCTTCTCAGTCACTGTGAGCTGCCACAGGTGGGATTTGATGATACAGCTGTCCTTTCTACTTGTATAAATCATATAGGTCATCTTTACTCACATAAATTAACCCTTGCCCATATTCCTGTTAATGGCCCCAAATAAAACTCATTGGTTTACCAAGTTGAACTTTGGTGGAATATATACATTTGATCTGTCATGAGCTCCCTATCTGGGGAGTATACATGTTGTTGCATTCCCCAAGGAAAAATCTTGTCACACAACATTTTATTGCTGATGTGGAAGACCTCATGAGGTCCCAATCCCTGCTTGAGGGACTATTGTCACTATAATGGTTCTGGGAATGAGGATATTATTGGCTATGCCAGTAATAAGTTTCCCGTGCTCCAGTAAATAACTTCTCATCCACATTCACGTAAGCAACCCTTATTAATTCACTTGTCTCTCACACTAAGAGATGACAGTAGGAAGGAAATTTGTTGGGAAGAAGGCTTTCAGTAGGAGAGACAGGGGTGGGGAGAGAAGATAATGGGAGCAAAGCAACTATTATATGCATGTATGAAACCAATGATGAATAAAAACAAAACTAGTAAGTTTAAACAAGATTTTTAAATGCTATAAAGAGTAGAGCATAGTATTCAAGGACAGTGGAATGTTTAGATTGACTCTAGTATGTCTTCTATTCTACATTTGAGTAATCTACTCCCAGCTTTAAAAATCACAGGAGTTAAGACACCAGCCAACATGAAAGAGTGGATTTAAATAAGCCAGACTCCCACAAACATGCATGCTCTTCTTGTTAGGAAAACACGTTGTATATAAAGCTCTGGTGAGGGCTCCTTCTCCCACAGAATAGCACCTAAATAAGGTGATAGAATGCAAGAACATGTGGCACTATGCTTGGAATGTTTCTCTGCCTAATTGGCCTGAATTTATGAGTGTATAATAACCCTCTATGCATTCTCAAACCTGGGCAGCATTATAAAATAAGCCTGAGTAATATCCAGGCTGCTTTGTTTTATGGGAAACTTTACAGCATGAGCATGTCGTGCACAAATGCATGAGCTGTGCACAGATGTTTGCATTCATTTGTGCTTCTCAGGGCAACAGCAACAACATGAATGAATGCAGTTTGGACAGCATCATTAGGAACTGCACTCAGATTTACTTTATTAGCTTAAAAGAAGATGCATTTTTTCTTCTTCCATTTCACTTTCAAAGTCAAAAATTCACTTGGCCAATAGCTGGCCACCTCTCCCTTTCCAAGTTCTTTTCTTAAATTGCTATTATATTTGCTTTCACATTCACTGATCTCGTCTCTGTGCTACTTTGCTGTTTTGGATTTTAAACAGCTAGTCTGCTCCAAGAACAAACCATCAATGCTGCCCTGTGTTTGCTGGATTTGTCTTACTGTCTGGTTACTTGAATTAATGCTACAATATTTGGGATGCCATTGCATTATGCCAGAACCATGTTTCCTTGGCTGTGAGTACCAGTGGAGAACAGTTTGTAAGTAATATTGTGCTTTCCCAATTCAATAAGTGAGTAATTTGTTCCAGGGAGCAAAGCTGCATGAGTTTCTCATTGTGAAAATAAATGAAATACAGAGCTCACCTGCTCTCTAGATCTCTGCTACAAGTTTTGTTTTAGATGTTGGAAGACATTAGGAAAACAAAGAGGTATAAACTTTAGAATTAATTTCATAGCCCTTGGTGACATCCCAGCTGCTGCTAATGAAAAGATGGGTGGATCAGTACTGTGATCTGGTGCCTCCCTTACAACTATTTAATTTACTGGCCATTCAAATAAGCCAGATAGATTAGTGTCCACCTGCATGACAACGCTTACTCAGATCCCTTCTAGGCAGGGAGAAACCCTAGAGGGTACTCTCTGCACAGGAAGTTCATATATGCCAACATTTTTTAGTGTGTAACAGAACTGGGGACTCGGAGAATCATAGAATAAGATTAATTTTATGTTTTCTCTCCTAAAATTCTATCTCAGTCACAGATGGATGTTAAAATGTATTTAGCTAAAACTGCCAAACCAACCTATTTAGTATATAACATGTTTTTTTTTTGATGACTTTAAATCACAGTTTTTCTACTTCCTCACTACTGGCATCTGGAGCAGTACAGTTCTTTGAGGCAAATGTTTTCTCAGGTATTATACAGTGTTCCAAAACATCTTTGCCTCTATCTATGTGGTACCAATGTCACCTTCCCCAAAGTACTGAAACCAGAGCTGTTTCAAAATGTTCTCAAAGGCAACCAGAGACCCAAACCCACATCTGGGTATTAACTACTGCTTAAATAAAACAAACTTGCTTTTTTTTCCAAACTTGCTTTTAATTAGGGAAAAACTTCCACTATTGTTTAATTCCCAAGAAGTCAATACCAAAGAGTAGGGGATCAGATGAGAGAAAAAGCAGGGGTTTGGATTCAGCCAGCCTGAGGCACTGTCCTCATCTACCCAACACCTGCTGGGGAGCATTCTATTATGTTTGAAAAACAACATAATAACTCTTGAAAATAACAGCTGTTTTACTATGAGAAAGTAGAAGCCATTTAATAGTTAAACTGTACTCTCAGCTTCAACATCATCCTTGGGATCCATTTTGAAATCTACCTTCCTTTTTCAATGAAATGCAATGTGGTATTGGGATCCCAGACACTGGGAGTGTGGGGGCGCAGAAGTGAGGGTGAAACAGTAAAAGCAAATCCAGTCTGGACAACAGCAAAGGAAATTTCTAGAACACAAGAACACCTGGGGCTATGCTTGATTCAAATGCATACTCCATAATCCCAATATGGCATTTCCATTACTGCTTTATTTTACCAGAATCCAATATACCTCAATATTAGTGCCCCTACAATTCCTTGAGGCCACCACTCTCCAACATGTCGGAAATGAGTGCAACATCCTCTTCTCCTGGAAACAGCAGGAACTGAGGATACATACTATCCAAAAGCACACAGTCTTTCTAATAGCAGCCTATAAAGACAGCCTATAAAAAAGAAGAAAGAATCCTGGTGATTCATGGACAATTCTGATGTCTCAATACGTTAATTTGGGCTATTGATTAAAACTATTTGGGACTCCCATAGAGTTTTCTTATGTTTTGTATTTTCGAAGTATATAAAACTGGTTCTCCAGTTCCCTTTCCCAATTACAATTCCATTATTCTGCTTTTATTCAAATGACTCCACACAAGGGTTGTGTAGCAGCCTCTCTCAGATGGAAAGTGATTTTTCTTGGAAGGTGACATACTCTGAGCTTGTAGGCAATGATTGCTACCACATCCCAGATGGACATGAAACCATGTGCATTCCCCAGCACACTGCTCACATATTTCACTGCTGCATATAAAAACACAGAGGATGTGTTGCGACCAAAAAACCTTGGGTATTTTGGAAACCACAAATCTTCCACCCCTCTCACAGTATGACCAAGTTAACTACTAAATTTTGCCTGTCTCCCAGTTCTGTCCCTTCAGCAGGGAACCTGAGAGAGTTCTATGTTCTATGGATCTCAATTCATAATATATTTAAAATATATTAGAAGGAAACATCCTCTATTAGCATTTTTTTCTCAAACAGAAGAAAAGTCTGAAAGAATGCCCTAGAAATGATTCCCATTGTCAGAAACAACCATGAAGGGCTCTTTCCTCTTATTTACTTAAGTCTATATTCCACCTTCTTCAATGCAAGCCACCATGTGACACAGATCCCTGTTTCTGGCTATGTAGTCGTCATGGAGTAAATGTTATTTGCTATAGCTGCTATTTTCTTTTATTTCCAAAAAACAGTCTAGGGCCAAAAAAAAGTTGCAATTTTTTTCTTTAAAATGTTTAATCCTATTAAAGAGTATTTTGCTGATGTACTTGTTTTCATAATTTGTGTTAAGTAATGTATAACTACCAGCTTCATGTTGTGTAAACATAAGCACACTTGAGTCTAAGTGTTTTGTTCTAGAAAGGTATCATTTCAGTGAATGCTAAACTTTGAACAAACAAGGTGTTCACTTGAACATTATATCATTGAGGTCACTATGATATTACCACAGCCAAATTTTAATTATATATATATATATTGAAGTATAAATATATTATATATAATTTTAAAAATGCTCTCACCAACAACTCTCAAAATCATTACTTAGGAAATAACTATGATATAATACTGTTATTTCACATTATTTTAATACATTATTCAAAAGTCCCTATGTTATGTGTTGATCTTATAGTTATATAGCCAAATACCTAAATTAAAAAAAAAAAACACTCAAAATAAGTCGGCATGATTTTCTCACAATTATAATAGATGTAAAACAATAAAAACCTAACTTCAAATAAAGTTCTAATGAGATTACATGTACTTCTTAATACTTATCCTTGTATCTACAGATAAGTGTACCTCGCTCCCCTCATCAAGGAAGTTTTATTTGCAGCAGACACAGACAATTACACAAAGTGATAAGTGGTGAAAACGCAGAGAATGACTGACTGCCTGCAGGACACCAAACCCCATTTGATACATCTACAACCCTACTCAAGTTCAGGAAACATCACAGAAGAGGATGTGGAAAACCTCACAAGCCAGAAGAGAGTGTGGTGTCTGGACATGACAGCTAGGCTGATCCTCTGAAATCATAACAATATGGCCACTTAAGCTGTAACTGGAAAATGACAACATCAATTGACATACTAATGTGAATGGGGCAAATCTCAGTAGGTACCATCCCTAGATGAACAGCTACAGGTAATTAATAACTGCTGAGAAGGGGAGAACAGGTTTTCCTTATGGATGAGTCCTATAATTGCTTATGCAATACCAAGTAGTTAACTTTATAAAACAGTGTGTGTGTGTGTGTGTGTGTGTGTGTGTGTGTGTGTGTGAGTGAGACAGAGAGAGAGAGAGAGAGAGAGAGAGAGAGAGAGAGAGAGAGGAATATTAAATGGGGTCAGTGGATTGTATTTATGCATAAGTATAAATACATAAAACAATTTCATATAATTAAAAGAAAGAGTCAGTGAATTTAAAGGAAGATGGTGAAGGAACACAGAAGGGTTGAAGGGAGGAGAGACAAGGGGAAATTATATAATATATTACACATGTGTTAAATTTAAAAAGTGAAAGAGAAAAAATAAAGTATATACTCAATGATATGAGCCTTTGCAGAAGAGCCTTGATACTTTGAATTACACATACACACACACACACACACACACACACACACACACACACACACACATATATATATATATATATATATATATATATATATATATATCAACAGCATTCATCCATTTGAACCAAAAGAATGGAGTTATGTGAAAAGCATTTTGAGAATATGAACAATTGTATTAATCTGTTTTATTTTACTAAAACAAAATACCTAAGAATGAGTAATATATGAAGAAAACAGGCTTGCTTAGCTCTCACTTTTAGAGGTTCAAGAACATGGCATTCTATTGCAGTTGGCTCTGTTGACACTCAGCAGTGGATGTCTGTATAATGACAGGAGCAAGTTCAGAACAGATTTTGTGGCAAGAAAGGAATACAGTGACCAGTTACAGAATGATGTTGCCATCTTATTTTCACTGGTGCCAGCACCAGCAACCAAAGAACCAGACCAGGAAAGAGTCTGTAGATTGAGAAGGACACAACTTGGGTCATTCGGTAAAAGTGAATGCCATCGGTTTATTGCAGCCAGCAGTTTATTTAACAAGAGGAGATGGAAAAACACCACCTGCTAGCAGAACGCATTCCCATGCCCTATCATAAACAAGGAAACCACAACCCCTGCCCATGGCCAACAAAGCAAGAAGGGGATGGGCAAGGCATAATGTTTCAAAACAAGAAAGGTTCATGTCAGGATGTTGATGCTAGTGGGCGAGGCCAGGAAAACAGGAGGTACCTGCGGTTATGCTGGAAAACAACTCACAGAGACCCCGTGGGGGCTGGGTCCCAACATCTTATTAATATTAATGTGTTTGTATTTGCTAGTTTTTATGTAAATTTGTATACACTGAGAGCACAATTGCTGTACCTAAGACCCAGGGATTATTGAGGAAGAGTTGGCAGAAAGATTGTAAGAGCCAGAGGAACTGGAGGTTTCTCTTATTTTGTGTCTCCTAGAAACGTAGGGAGACTACACCCATGAAGTCTCATCAATGGGACTGCCTAAGAGTGTGTTGCCTTTCAGTGGCAACTTACTCCCTCAGGAACTGAGTGGAATCACACAAGTACTACTTTAATCCATCCTGAGGGTAGCAATCACAATGCCTTAATCACCTTGTTTTAAACCCAACTCCTTCAACATGCCACCACTTGTCAAAATGCCACATTGAAGACCAAACTTCTAGTAAATGTTCTCTTGGGAGATACACTCTAGCAGTTTGTAAAACATAGCTATAATGTTGCTTACATGGTTAAGGACCTTTGAGAACAAAACACAATCTCAGCACTAGAATCCATGCTTGTAATTTTTTTCTTTTCTTTTTTATTTAAATTAGAAACAAGCTTGTTTTACATTTCAGTCCCAATTCCTTCTCTCTCCCCTTCTCCTCTCCTCCCCTTCTCCCCTGCCCCCCACCGACCCCTTATCCCATCCCCTTTCTGCTCCTCAGGGAGGGTGAGGCCTTCCATGGGGGTATCTTCAAAGTTTGTCATACCATTTGGAACAGGACCTAGACCCTCCCGATGTCTCTAGGCTGAGAGAGCATTCCTCTATGTGGCGTGTGCTTCTACTTGTTTGAATTTGAAGTCATATGGAGCTTTACAAAGGAGAGAGGAACAAAGAGTAGGCACCCATGGCCCTCAACTGCAGTCTTCGTCCACAGGATACCATGAACCCAGTTGACACCTGGCCACCCATATCAGCCTAGCACTGGCAGGGCCTCAGCCCTCAGACACCATCTTGGTCACAAATTGCAGCCCAGATGTCAGGCATCCATGTGGGTCTTGGCAGTAACATGGGCCAGGGATATCAATACACACCCCAACCATGGCACGAACATGGACCCATGCATGTGACTATTTGGTCACCAACTGGTGGTGCTTTTTGTGTGGAGGTGTGGGAACTTTAGGAACTTCTCTTGAAGAAGGGGGGTGTCTCTGGGCATGGGCCTTGAGGTTCTCTTGCTTGGCCCTACTTCCTGTTCATCTGTGACAGTGGGACCAGACACTTTCTCCACTACCTTCCCTGAACATGATGGGCAGCATCATCTTGAATTGTAACTAATAAAAATGAGCTCTTTCTTCCCTACATTGCCACTTTTTCAGGTATTTGGTTATAGTAACGAGAAAAGTAACCAGTGCAGGCAGATACAGTTGAATATTAATAAGATTTAAAAAGGAGATTCTGACATATTCTATATCCTAATTAAATGTTAAGGATATATGTGATCTTCACCCTTCATTGAGGAAAATTCTCTTTGCCACAGTAGACAGAGGCCACTACAGTTGAAATGCAGAGATGTGGATCCCAGTTCCTTTGGGTATATGTACAAAATATTACTGCACCTCAGGCTCAGGGAACACTGAGGAAGGAGTAGGGGGTGGGAGGCAGAAAGATTGTAAAAGCCAGAGGAACATGGAGTTTGATGTGAGATTGTGTCTCCTCCCAATATCAGAAGCTATACCCAAATTTCTCATGAATATTAATGCCAAAACATTAGCTGAACAAAGATGGCATCAATGAACATGCCAAACTGTACAAGGAAAAACCCATGATGCCACAGCTCTAGACAAAGAACTATAGGCAACTGAAAAAAGTTGAGAATGGGAGAGATGGCTTTCTTCAGTGAGGAGCACACCAATTGTTTGTCCAATAGCCTGAAAAGCATATACAGGTAGCATTATATGAACTGAACAGTTACATATACAAATACATGTGTAAATATATACACATATGCATGCAATAAAACTTAGTGAAAAGAAAAGTCATGAATTTGAAAGAGAGAGTGAAAGGATATATGGGAGTGTTTGGAGGGAAGAATGGGACAAGAGAAATGTTTTAATTAAATTATAGCCTCAAAAATAAAAATATTTTTAAAAGACATATACTGTGACTTTCCATTTATAAGGTATATCTAGAATAATCAAGTTGATAAAATTAGAAAGTTTCTAGAGAGTTTCCCAGGCTATGGAGAGCAGGAGAAGTAGAATTGCTGTTTAATGGGCACAGAGTAATTTCACGGGATACAAGTATTGGAAAATGCTTGCAGAACACAATGAACATCACACTATTAAACTGTGTGCTTGAAAATTATAAAGGTAAGTTTCATGCAGGAGCATTTTGTTGCAATTGAATCTTTTTTTAAAAAAATAACAAAGAAACAAATAAAAACAAAAACAAATGAAATCTTAGATAGAAAATGTTTCTGAATGTCACCCATGGGTTTCTTTGGGCCACATTGATTCACAGCTCTTTTAAGAGCCTTGTCTGCCTCCTCCTTCACCCAGGAGAAGACACATGATGAATTCCTGCCAAACACAACCTTTCCCATTTCAGTTTTATATCTGACAACTAAGGATTTATTTTCAATATCTACCCGAAAGCCACCACTCTCTCAAAGCTTCCACCTTATCTTTAGGTAGCTTCAAATCCCAAGAATACTCCCATATTAATCTATAAAACCACAAGACTACAAGGAAAGGCTGAATAGTCTCCTCAAGACATTAAAACAACAGTAATAGTGAAAACTTCATCAATACTTCTCAACTAAAAGAGGGATCATTCGGCCATTATCTACAGGGTTTTGGGTTCCTGAGGCTCTAATCTTCAAAACACACCAACACCTTGCAAGTTGTGAAATTGTCTACCTCCTTCCAAGGTATAAAATTGTATCAATGTTTTTAATGTTGGTCTTGCAAATCCACAAAATGATATGTTCTTTAGATCACAAACACTGCCTTAAAAATCATTATATCTTCACCACACCCACAGGCATTTTAGGAAATGTCTTAAACAAGATACTAAATGATTTATGAAGTCAGTTCTTAGCCAGTTTTCCCTCGCCCATTAGCCATGAAAGCTATTTCAACTCTCTCAGATCCCTCTTCAAATTTCACTTGCTTAATGAAGCCATTCCAAAAAGGCAGTGAATTGGGCTTCTGGGACATAACAACGGAAATTGAAAGAAGCTGCCAACCACGTCACTGTTGGGTAAATCATTCATCCTCCACTGAGTACTTTTTACCCTGGCAATTTTTCAGTCTTACCTTGATTGTCAGTTCATGAAGCTCAAATTATGTCTCTATATTCATTTCTTCATCTGAGGCTGGATAATTGATACCAGTTTTTACATTTGCAATTTCTTTCACTGTGAAGATTTCCCCACACTCCTACTTCTCTGGATCTCTGTGCTTATTTATTCACTATTATTGGGTACACTGGACACAAGCTATATGAAATATGGGAGTTGGAGTGGTCATTTAATTAGGAATTTTAACTCTAGTTTTGCTCACTCTGCAGTTATGTGCAAGTTCTTTATTGATCCTGGGTCTCCATTTTTTCATCTATTAAAAATAATGTAGCAGAGGCACAGAAGATCATGTCTTCATCTCTTTGTGTACAATCAAGTTTCCATTAGAGCAGCCAAAATCACATATTCATAGAGAAGCTTCTACCTCCACCCCCTACTCTTGTCCCCATAGTATAGAGACACCTAACTATCATAGTGGCTCTGTCATTCCTATTTAACTTCTATCCTAAGGCAAAAATGTGTGGTTCAGAATGCCACCATTATATCAGCTCTCCCTCAGATAAAAGTAAAGTCAAGGGTTATGTGTATTTACTGTCTTTATGATCAAGATATCCAAGTGGTACCTGGCTTTTTGGCCAGTAAGTGATTGGATGTGCATGAAAAGGCATATGGGAAATATAGTCTCTACTAGAGTGCCCATGCAAAGGTATATGGGAAATGTAGTCTCTACCAGGGTTTCAATCCAAAGTCAGGTGCTCTTCTTGTTAAACATAAAAAGAATGTCTAGGCTGTCTCCAAAGGTGTTAAGAGCTCTTAAAGTTCTCTTTTTTTACCTAGCATGCTGGAAAAAAGTTTGTTTAACAGATTCCTGACCCCTGGCTCATCGTGAAAGTGAATTACTCACTGTACTGCAAGCAGTTTGTGTCAGCTAACCTTCCCTTCCACCATTACCCACTGGCAATTGTAGATAGATGCCTACATATAGACTATGTCAGAGCTGGTTGTACCACAAGAGAGAAACTTTCAATTTATCAAATCCATTTTTCCTTGAATGACAGGAATATGCCTTTTGCTCTAGAGTCAAACATCATCTCTGTTTTTCAAGGCTGTTTGTAACATAAGCATCTCAAGAAAAATAGTCCAGGAGTCAGGCATCACGGTACATACTTGTAAACATAGTCCTTTGGAGGCTAAGGCAGTAGGATAATATGTTCAAGAACAGCCTGAGCTACACAGCAAGACCCTGTTTAAAAACTGATTGGTGAGGGGGAAAGAAATGCAGAGTAAAATAGAGGGTGGAGGATATTTATTATCTCAATCATAGTATTACAGATACACTAGGGACCTGCAGGCAAATGTTTTCCAGTGTAGAACACTATTAAGAAAGTAACATGATGCTAGTACTAACTGTTCTATGGGAACAGGCACATGACAGGACTTTTCCAGGGAAACTGGGATGTAGGTTCACTGGCAGAGGCTCTTTGTCTCTGCCATATCTTCTAATTCTATAGTATCTAGTGTCAAAAAGAATGTGTACCAAGATGCACTTAAAACTAACCATACCTAAATGTAGACTTGCACGATGATGACAAATGGTTTCTTAAATCTGAGCCTCAGTCTCAGGGTGATGAATGTATTTAATGTGTTGTGATGCGAAGTTATTATTTAATGTGAGGGCCCTTGACTGGAGGAACACCAGCCACTTAACATCTAGGTTCAGATTTCCTATTAATTTGATTTCTGATCTTGAGCATGCCACTTAACATTTAACCTCAATTTGTTTATTCTGTATAATGAGTTGTTAATGTCTTTCTCTGTGTCTCAAGTTTGACTTGAACTAAACTGCTAATCACAGTTGAAAACTTGGGTGAACTGTGGTTACTGGACAATGTTTCTGGCTGTAGGACCTGGACCTCGAGTTCTTTGAGCTCTTCTGGCCTCCTGTAGGAGGCTTTTTTATGTGTACAGCAGAATAGAAAAAAATTTCCTTTGCCTTAAACCTAAATAAAGTTTTGTCTAATTCTGGGATAAATTCAAAAGGAGCTAAGTGATTTATTAACAACATAATCCCATTTGAATTAATCTATGACATGTTATAAACTTTCATATCACTAGGAGCTGCTGTCCTGGAGCACAGAGGAAGTGTTGAAGGTGATCTCCATATAGTCACAGAAGGAGAGGTTGGTTGCCCTCCTGCCAAGTTCTTGCCATCTTTGATATGAATCCGCCCTCCTGCTATTTGATTCTTTTCTTTTATCTAATTGCTTCAACACACAATTAAAGTGTGTGAATCCCTTTAATCCCATCTTCAATAAAACCTACAAAACACTTCCCCTACTATATTATCTCCTTTTTATCAATGATCTTCTGTCAGTGCCACTAATTCTTAGGTGCTTTCATGTTTTAATTAGTTTTCAATATTGGTTCTCAAGTTATCACAAAAGGCTTTATGGACTTCCCTGTGAAAGAAGGGTGGGGCAGTCCCTGCCTTGTGATTCTATTCTGGTCTACAGCCTTGTACAATTTTGATCCTCATTTTATTTTCAATAACATTATTTTCTTAAAAATTAATGTCTTTTGCAAATTAGTCTTATAGGATTTTATATCCAAATACTCAGCTTAAGTTGAATCTTCCAATTTTGTTTTATGAATTTTCTTTATTTAAACAGATTCCAGGCTTCCTAGGTACGTTTTGTTATATCTTTTGGATAACTTCGTAATAAATGCTCTCATTTCATAACAATTTCATGCTTCTAATTTAGTTTTTATTTCATTGTTATTATTCAAAGTAAGAAATAGGCATACTTTAGAAAGCATAAACAACGTAAGGACTCATGGAGAAAATCAACAATTCTATTACTTTGCCTCTGTCCCCTTTCTGCTCAGTCCCCAGAGGCAAGCTCTAACTGCTTGCATTTTGTTTTTCTAGAGCTCTACTCCAAATAGTTAATTAGCACATTTATACCACTATTTCTTATCTGTTAGGCTCCCACAAGGATAGATGAAACTTTCTCTCACTCAATGACTCCACACCCCACACCCCCTCTACTCTTTCTATTTCAGTTTTTATTACCTTTTTTTTTTTAACCTCCAAACATCTCCGCAACAGTAACAAAATAAATTTTTGGACCATGCCTTGGGTCCATACATAATGATCTTGGCTCCTCACTTTATTAAACCACAGGGCAAGAAGCTGCCTCTCCCTCTAGTCAGCAGTTCTCCCTCCATAGCTTATTCCTCTCAACAGTACATACATTTTCAATGGTAGCAGGGTTTGCCGTTACACTCTGTTCTGTAGTTTAACCCCGTCTCCTTCTGTTTATCTCTAGACTGATACTGAATGATAAAGATGAGTGATAACTCAAATCATAAGGTAAAGTAATTGTTACATTAAGGATGTAGGTAATACATGGTGACTCCACTTCCATTTTGGCTATCATGTTCTTCCTTAAATATAAAATTCATGGTATCACTTACACTGGAGTTTTTTTTTTCTTTTCACAGTTTTGTGGGCACCTCTAAATCCATGCTCCTGATGTCTACACTTGTATTTTCTTTCCCTTCTCTTCCTCCAGAAGAAGTATCTTCCTTCTTATTTCATGATATGAGCAAATTGTTCACTAGACCTGGTAAACAGACTTCCCTTTGCCATCAGATGTTTTGACTCCTCTGCTTCTTTCTATCATCGTTATTATTTGTATAATGTAGGGGGTAGTGGCATACACACATGCCATACTAACCGTGCAGGTATCAGAGCTCAATTGTGTGGAGTCAGTTCTCTCCTTCCACTTTTCTGTAGGAACTGGAATGGAACTCAAATAATCAAGTTTATGTGACATCTCTAGCCTCAGATTCCTATGTTTTCTGCATCGCATCATATATATATATATTTCTGGAGAATATCCCCAAGAGCTCATTGAGTCTGAAAAATTTTTTAATTCTAGCAAGGCATTGGACATGCTAGTTTTCAACTGCAAGTACCCAGTGCTATTGATAAAATTATAGTCACATGGCTGTGGAGACAACTCCACGATCAGCTCATAGGCAAGAGCTCAGTTTCTTTGATATTTATAAAATTCCATTGTGACTTCTCTCCTGTATTTTTATATATTCTTCATGCTTAACACCTGCTGGGTTGTCTCAGTCTGAACAAGTGCTAATTCAATTATATCGATTATTCTTCTGAATACTTATCCATCCCTAAAATTTGCTAGAGTCTACATTCTTTCTAGCCTGAAAATTTACATTCTACTCCTACAAGCTACATAGTCTTTCCTTAAAAATAATTCCACCACCTCCCATTGGCAAAAACCCTACCCATATTCTGATGACTCATAAATTCATATCTCAAGCTTACACTCCATCTGTACCTTTAGATTTGTAGATCAATACATTCAATTGCCTACTAAACCTGCATATTGAATTTTAAGTCATCTCAAATTTAGAAAAGGCAAAATAAAATTCTTAAAAGTGAATAGTAACTCTCCTTCCTGTAGCATCCATCAGCTCTCTGTAGCTCCTATTGCAATCTAAGGCCTGGGATCCAGTTCTCATCAATTCTGAAAGTTTATTTGGCTTGACCTTGTACAGATAACCCCAGCTGATGAAAGTTGTATGTAACAGCCATGTCATGTCCACAAGTCAACATTTCATAGCTTTCTTCCCTACCTGCCATATAGGTCCTTGAGTCTTGGATTATACGCAGTTGAAATAAATGACCCATACACAGGTTAACCCTCAAGAGTTATTATTTCTAAGTACTTTGACTAATGGTATGGTCAATGGTAGGTTGATCATGCCCTAGTGGGTGGCCTCATCCCCATTTGCCAATTGGGAGCAAATGCTGGACTCAGGCTACTATTAATAACAATGATTTTTTTTTAATTACATGGAATTGGGAGGAGGATGGCAGTTGTTTTTTATCACATGGACAGGAAAACAAACTAGAACACCTCCTTTCTTTTCAACATACCTAGCCTCAGGTATTTTGTTATATCAGTTCAAAATGAGGACAAAGACAGACCATGAATGTTCTTAATAATGCTATTTTGTGTTTTTTTTCAATTACAAACTTGAAGTAATAAATTATTATTCTGTATGAGGCTTTCTATGTGAAGTAAGACACCCAATTTTACTTTTTGCTTTCTACTACCATACTGGAATAGAGCACACAGTCAGAAAATTGCTGTGTTGTTGTGCAACTTGGAAATTTTCAAAAAACAAACATCTATAAGCCTCAGTGTAGTTGACACACGAGGCTTCTAGATCTGACTGTTGTCCTCTTTGTCACAGCACATTTTAAACACACACACACCTTCTTGACCATAAATGAGTTACAACCACAAAATACATATTTAATATACAACTTCATTTTTGGGAGAATATCATAAATAAAATTTAAATTTTAAATTCTGTAAACTTTTATATGCTTTTTAAAAACAGACTTGAGATTTAGCCATGGTAGCACACAACTCTAATTCTCAGCACTTAAGAGACTGATGCTGGAAGAGCAGGTGTTCAAAGCCAGCCTTAGTCATAGAGTAAGTTCAAGGTTAAGCTGATAGAAAGGAAAACCTGTCATTATTTTAACATTAACATAAAATACATAAGTAAATAATAAGAAAAATGTGAAACTTTTAAGCAAGTTACAATGGGAGAAAACAAATATTATTCTGGTTAGAGTAAAAAATAAAAAGAAACAAGAAAATATCAAAAGCCACTGTATTAATGCTATATGAATTATAGACATACATGGAAAACTAGGCAACCATCTGAGCCTCGAAAGCATTTAATCTATTCTAATTTGAAAAGCTGCTTAGTTTCACTAAAGGTCAAATGAACATGAGGTACAATATGGAGCTACAACATCATACCAATAACAACTTAAAATAACACTGTATGTGAAAATATTGGAAAACAGGTACTTATACATTGTTGGTATCAGAAAAAAATGATTGAATAGTTCTTTTAAAAATTTAGAAATATACATCAAAATCTAATTATATATATCAAATATTTTGATACACACACACACACACACACATATATATATATATCAAAAATAGACTTGGCAGGTTGAACATATATGTGTGTGTGTGTATATATATATATATATATATATATATATATATATATTTGTAGATATGCATTCAAATGTATGTAACAATAATAATCAGAGAAAAAGAGGATATTAATTTAAGAGTATGGAGAACAGGGGAGGGTTTGAAGAAGGGTAGCTGAGAAGGGCTGGAAACACAGGATGGAAAGCGACATAATCCTATTTCATTTTTTAAAATCCATTTATCTATTTATTTTTATTGATTCTTTGTGGATTTTTACATTATGCATCTTGACACTATTCATCTCCCAGACCCTTCATATTTGTCTTCTGCCCTTGCAACGTCCCTCCCAAATTAGAAAAATGTTGAAGGAAAAACAAAAATCAAAACTAAAAACAAAAATATCTAGGCGTGGAAGCTGTAGTGTGACACAGGGAGTCACATGATACACCCTTTAGTCTGTACATCATCACTTGTAAGTGTTCTTTGCAGTGAGTCATTGGACTGGTTCAAGGCTTCATTGAACAAGCTAGCTGGGGCAGTGCTAGAGAGCTTCTCCTGGTGGTGACAATGAGAGTAAGCTGGCAGGTTGACTAACCCAGCTACCACCCAGGCCCAGAACTAGGGCTATGAGTTAGCCCACCCCAACTTCTATCTCATTTATGAACTGTTGGAGCATGTGAGGGGACTGGAAATGCAGATCCAAACCTACAGGATCTCCAGAACACAAGCCAACAACAGTATATCCAAGGGGAGTCCCAGTGAGGGCACAGTACAGGGAGTGTAGCAGAAGCCAGAGACCTTGGCTTAAAAATATTTTAAAAAGAATAAAAATTCAAATAATCAAAATATTTTAGGAGAGTCTTGAAAATTAAGGTATAGTCATACAATGGAGTACTCCACAGTCACTAAAAGAAGTGAGGTAAATCTATAAACCAACATGGAAAGATGAAAGTGTCATATTAAGTTATATAGTCAAATTACTAATCCAGTGTGTGTGTGTGTGTGTGTGTGTGTGTGTGTGTGTGTGTGTGTTTTAAAGGTGGTAGTGCAACACAGTAAAAAAAAATTACACTATTCTATTTCATTAAGTGTCCAGAAACAGTATAGAGAGACACATCAACTGTTTTTAGCATCGAAACGGGGATAGAAATTGACTATTGGTGGAGATTAGTCATCCCTCTGAGGTGATGAGAAGGCTTTATGTGAATGGCAGTGATAATGGAAAGGTTGACTCACAAGACAAGATCCATGTCTCAGTAAAGCGATTGTTGTTAAACTAATGTTCAGATCATTATAATATTTTCATGTGTATGTGTAAGTGAATTCAAATTTCCACAAAATCTGCATTGGTATATCTCAATATTGTTTGAATTTTTACTAATAAATATTAATTTTTCAGTCAGAACAATTTGTAAAGGCAAAGTAGCCATGAAGATTTATGTGCATGATCCTAGCACTCAGAAAGCTGAGCTAGGAGGGTCATGAGTTCAACAAGGACCACATAGTAAATGTGACACTAGCATAAGCTACATAACAAGATTTCACCTCAAAAACAAACAAAACCACTAAATCTAGACATTATCTTCCAAAATCTTGCATTAGGCATGATTTTTCTACCCACCAATATCTCCAAAGCACAACCTGATTTCACACTCTGTCATCCAGAGATGAAAGATTGGTACATGTTCTCAGTGTAGGAAAAAAAAAGAGTAAGTCATTCCTATCTTCAATATCACAGAATGCAATGCAGCAAGAATAACTAGTCACTAACAATGAATACTTAAATAAATCCACCTACTTAATCCATGTAGCTTCTCAATGCTTCAATCCAATCACTACTGTGCACTTGATGGAAGTTATAGAGTTAGTGAATGAAAATAAGAGACAGAATGCAAGGAGGTCCAACTCCAGTACTTGGGTGCTGAAACCAATATCAAATGCCCAAACCCAGAGTGTGACCATAATATCTATTATCATAATGTACAAACCAGTTCTTTCCTGTTTAGCCATGCTTACTTCAATAAAACAAAATTTACATTCTAATTATATATACAATAGTTACATATATAACATTTTTAAGTTTAAATGTAATACTAGTATATGTGGTAGTACACACACACACACACATACATACATACATACATACATACATACACACACATACAGTCATACACACATACATACACACACACACACACACACACACACACACACATATATATATATATATATATATATATATATATATATATACTCTTTTCATGTACCAATTCAAGTCACACAACATGTCTTGTACTCTGGGATTTTGTTTACATGATGCTAATTGACTCATTTCTGTGATGTGATGCTGAGGGTACTTAGGCAATGTTAGCCAAATTATAATTAAAGTTTTCTTTTAAAAACTTTTAAAATTAAATTCATTTATTTATTTGGAACATGCACAAATGTCATAGCATTTCTTTCCTTCTACCACAGGGGTCCCAGGAATTAAACTCAAGTTTTCAGTTTTGGGGAAAAGTTCATTTACCTGATGAACCATCTCGCCAGCCCTATGCTGCTTTCAATGTTACTCTCCATAGTCCAAATTGGCCAATAGCTTTCAGAAACCATCTTTTAAAACAGCAAAAGAAAAGGAGTAATAAAAGAGCCAAAGATCCTCTTCTCTTTTAAGTTTTATAACATCAGAAAGCCAGGTTCAGTACATCAGTACATAACATCAGATTATGCACAGTAAGTTATAACTTACCACAATTCAATGAATTTTATACTTCCACTGTCACATAATTACAATGTGTTCTTTTCTGGTTGTCTCTGAGAATAAAGGCAAAACAAATCTTCAGATGCAATGATTTATGTATTGTCTATCATGTCTTGTAAATACTGGAGGAGCTTTGACCAATTTGATGTAGAACTGGGATATAACTTTGCTTACAAACATTGCTTTTCAACTCCTGCTAAAGGTGTTCTAATTTTGTGTGAGCACACTAAAGGCAAAAGTTAAATGCAAATAAAATGTAAAAAAAAAAGGAGTAATTATTCAGACAAGATCTCAAATTTGTTGATCATGTGTCAAATAGACATGGCATGGCTCCTTTACACCTGCACAGAGACAGACAATATAGCATATTAGTGCTGGAAATGAGATGGAAAAACCCACTTAGAGTTCACCTCATTAAATGACGAAAACAAATCTGCCCACTAAATTCTTGACTAGTTTCTTTAAATGATGCTGGTTCTGCTATGCCTTAGGTTTCTTTAGCTAAAGGCTACAAGTATTCTTTTCACAAAATCAGTCA